>NW_025814836.1:9550500-10909500 GCF_022079265.1 Lynx rufus
TACCTCCCAGACTAGAGTCCTTCCAGGAAGAAATAATTTTGGAGGAATGACATTCTAGTTGTAGAATTTTCTCTCCCTAAGGAGGCGATCCCTGCCCCCTCCCCTCTGTGTTGAGGTTGGTGCAGCAAATAGTTTCAATTTTCAGATGTCATCTTCCAAGCAAAGAGTTCTCATTATGGTCTAATTACCTCGGCTATTGGAAACAGGAAACGAATAGCTGAGCTATTGAACTTGGGGAAAAAAGAAAAGAGAACCGCTTCCTACCAATATTTTTAAAGTTTCAAAAAGATCACTGCTTAGTCTCCTCAGGGCTATTAGGTACATTAAAAAATCTGCCTAATTATATATTTTAACAGGAAACCAAAGAAAGGGCCAGGGAAAAAGTACAGTTTCAATCTTTTGGATAAATAAAAGTAAATGCGTGGGTGTGAGCTATAAATAAATACGTCTTACGTTTCAAAATGCCTGATCACGTATTTGCTTAAGGAATTTCTGCACATCATGGTAAAAATAAGATATGTCACCTATTTTCCTCTGAAGGATATAAATATACAAATAAATAAAAAACACTTAATTTTTTTAAAAAAAATGGGTAATGAGTTCTGGTCAGTAGGGCTCCTTTTTCTTCATGAATTTTTCTGGTTTGTGTGAACAGTCTAGGGAGAAGAACTTTGTGGAAGAGACTGTAGTGACAGAAAATCCCAAGGAATGGGGGGTGCTTGTCTTTCTGGTGAGGGCTTTATATCAAAGCCACTTACCCACCCCCACACCTCTACCGCAGTGAGCATTTCTTCCATGGGGACATGACAAGTGGACCCCTCACTGATTTCTCATTGTTCCCGTAAAATATATGTTACGCCTACAAGCCCAGAGAATGGGCCCTCATCAGAAGCATCTCCATGTCCTGCTGCTGCCGACCTCTGTGATATTGGATACTACATAAAAACTAACAAAGCAAGGAAGATCGACATGGAAACACCGGGAAACAAAATCTGTATATTTTATTTCAAAGGGAAAGTCTTCATGAATGTCTCTCCCTGGCCCTTTGGAGACACGATGAACATAGACATACTTTTAATCAAGTAAATTAAACTTGCTTTAAAGCAAGAAGAAGCAGCCAAATTGCATCTTGCTAGAACAGCTTTGTTGAGTAAAATCACACTGGGTCCCTTGAAACAGAACACTGGGAAGGAAAGAATCAATAGTCCCCCCACCATTTTAAGGAAACATTCTGCTAACTGTTAGAGCCCTTTATCAACAGTTTGGAAGTAAAGGAAAACATTTTTATTTTTTTAATGTTTATTTACTTTTGAGAGAGAAAGAGAGAGAGAGAGAGAGAGGCAGACTGCAAGCAGGGGAGGGGCAGAGAGAGAGTGAGACACAGAATCCAAAGCAGGGTCCAGGCCCTGAGCTGTCAGCACAGAACCCAACATGGGGCTCGAACCCACGAACTGTGAGGTCATGACCTGAGCCGAATTCATATGCTTAACCGACTGAGCCACCCAGGCACCCCAAGGAATACATTTTTAAAGCATCAACCAGGTAGAGGTTCCCAATCACTTTTGTGCAAAGGATAGAGTCTTCAGAGTGGCTTTAACTGGTTTTCTGTTCCTCTCAAAACACATCTGTGTAGGGGTACCTGGGTGGCTCAGTCAGTTAAGGGTAAGTGTCTGACTTTGGCTCAGGTCATGATCTCGGGGTTCATGAGTTTGAGCCCTGCGTTAGGCTCTGTGCTGACAGCTCAGAGCCTGGAGCCTGCTTCAGATTCTGTTTCCCTCTCTCTCTGCCCCTCCCTGACTCATGCTCTGTCTCTCTTAAAAATAAGTAAACATTAAAAAATTAAAAAAAAACCCACATCTGTGTATTTAGCAAGAATTAATGTTTTTTATTAAAATTTATTTAAAATTATTAAATATAGCAATAGCTCAATGGTAATAATATACAGTTCCTGCCATTCTGTAAAAAAGTGTGCATTTCTCAGCTTTGTTTTCCCAAGTCCTATCTAAAGTGTTGTGAGGCATTCCTAGGGAATTGCTTAGATTTGTTTTTGCCATTCACATATAAATGGATGAATTAATGACACAAGAATTAACAAGAAACACAATTACACTTTGTTGTTATTTGGTGGTGGGTGGGGGAAGCTATGTTCACACAACTATCTTGGATACTCAGTCAAAGATGGGAATTTCAACGGATGTGGGAAATTGCCTGTTCTGTAGGCAAACAATTGTCATTAGGACATCCCTTAACTCAGTGTGACCTGAACCAGCCTCTCCAGCATCTCATGGGAGCTTGCTAGAAAAGTGCTGCGTCAGGCCTGACCCTGTCACTGACTCAGAATTTGCATGTCCCCAGCCCCCAGGGCACTGCTGTGCACAGGAGGATTTGAAAGACTAGTTCTAGTCATATATGTGTTGAAGACCACACACTTTTATCTGGGCATCGAAAGTGAGGGGCCCAAAGATGGGTGAGAGCTGGTCCTTTCCAGCAAGTAGCCCATATTTTATTAAGATGTGAGCAAAGATGGGTTCAAAAACGTGCGTTCGTGGGTGGATGGTTATCTGTCTTATGATCGCCTGGGTTCTCCACACTGAGGAGTGGTCTTGTTTTCCTCTCCGCAGGTGAGGTCACCAGGGTCTGCATCCTAACTCCTACCGCACCAGCCCTGACTCCTGCCTCCACCCTGGCCCGAGTTAGATTCCTCCTTGGGACTGCTGGATCAGCCATGGTTGTAGAGATAAAAGAAGCAACACAAGGTTTTCTTCTGGAAAGTAAATGTTTTGAGGCAAAGGTGGAAACAGGGTTTCATTGGTTTCCAAGGGAAGCCATGCACAGATGCGCACACTGACTGATCCCATGCCAGATGTCTGCCTGCTCTCTCAGAGACACAGCCAGCATTCTTATCTGGTAATTGCTTCAGGGGGGTCCGAGCAGTCTAGGGGCAGGATAGGCTCCATGCTTCCCATCTCCGAATCCTTAGCTCTTTCTCCTGTGTCTTGTGGAACTTGCCTTGGAGTTTTGGGCTCCTTATCACTGTCGTCTTTCCTTATAGATGCAAGGCTCCCTCGGCCATGGGGCTACAGCCAACTGCAAGTTCCAATGAAACTGGGCCAGACGGAGCTGGGAGGAAGCTCTGGGCGGCTGGCCGTCCACAGGCAGGGATGTGATTGGGTCCTGGGAGCCCTCTCTCCACTGTGGGCCGGGGAGGCCCCCCTGGATAACTTGTTCCAGGTGTTCAATCTCAAAACAAAGAAGCTTTTCTCTGTTGCCTGAGAATGAAGAGTCCTCGCTAGTTGCATAAAGTTTTTCCGAGATGGTAATATTTGGTTACAGTAAGATCTGTTATTTCACAGGAAACCCAGCAGAGGTGCCCGTAATTTGATTCATGTAGTAACTGGGAAAACTCCGGGCGGGAGCTGGGGGGAGTGGAGATCCCAGCTCATTAATGCAACGTTCAGTGGGGTCAGTGTTGAGCCCTCTGAGCAGAACCTCCTACAATAGGCTGCCAGGTCCCCAGCCGCCTTCTGAGGTCAGGGTCAGGAGGGAACTTTAGCTGGCATTGCTCTAAGTATAACATCCCAAACAGTTTCCATGACCTGCATTATTCCATCTGACTTCATCTTTCTAGTGATTGTTAATGTGTAACTCTACAGCCCGAACAAATAGCATTTGTTACAACCTGTAAAAGTGTCGAAAGTCAACTGCTACAAATTTGTTGGGGTGCCATATAGCTGGTACCTGCAGAACATAATTTTATAAAGTACCTAAGGTGACTTGGAACAATACCCACAGATTTTTCTAAACACATTCTATTAATTCATATCTTTCCAGGAATTTTTATTTTTAGAACTACTATATCAATTAAATATAAATAAAGATTCATATCAATTAACAAGAGTGAAATTGAAATAATTGTATATTCCACTTATGATATGTATGAATGGCTTAAAATCTAATTTATTGGAACATATTTTATCCAAGACCAAGAGCATTAAGAAACACTTGCATATAGTGTGAGGGTAATTCGAGGAAGGTTTTTATCTGTTCCCAGATCTGATGATGTATTTATTCAAGTACTCTTAAAGAGTTGGTTCTTGCTGTCCAGGGCCAGGAAGCAAAATGCTGGAAGAGTGGAAACCTTTCTGGAGCAGCTCTGCAAGCCCTCAGATTCACTCTTGCTCACAATTCTAAGAGGTGCCCATGGTCATTTTCTCAAGCACATAACAAGGACAACACGTGGAGAATTCTTAAATACCTGGATGACAGGTATTGTAGTAAACCAACAGTTAAAACGATTATGTGTTTGTTTCTCATTCTTTTTTTTTAAGTTTGTTTTTTTAAAAAAATTTAAGTTTATTTATTTATCTTGAGAGAGAATGAGGGGCACAGAGAAAGAGGAAGAGAGAGAATCCCCAGCAGGCTCCGCCCTGTCAGGTGTCACGGAGAGATCATGACGTGAGCCGAAATCAAGAGCTGGATGCTTAACCAAATGAGCCACCCAGGCGCCCTTGTTTCTCATTCTTTTGAGACTGTTTGTTGGGGAGCCAGAGCTGATGTGTGGCCCGCAGTTGTCGATTTGGGGAGTGGGAGAGGACAGTTATGGTTGGGGGTGGCATACACAGGTTGGGGATAGCTTAGGAAGAGGTTGAAAACCATGAATGTAGGCACTTTGAGTTATTGGTAACTTCCAGATCCATGCTCCTGGCCTACCACCTCTATCCTAGACCTCCAGTTGGACACACTCCATGTTGGATACAGATGCATACTGCATTGGTCCAACCAGGGCACCTCAGTCACGTCACAAAGTTGTCATCTGGAAATACATCAATAATGACTGCTAAGATGTGCTTTGGTCCCTTCATGTTGGACCCGGCTTCCCAGAGTTATTTATTGCACCAGGTGCTGCCTCGTTGGTATAAATAACATAGAAGTACTTGGTAAAATCATCACATTACACCCTCTCTCCATCCCTTTTCCTGGGTTTTAAAATGTTTGCCTTTTGTCCACCCCAGTCATTTGGAACTAAACCCGAGACTGCCTGGCCCACTCACTCTTCCGGTAAAGCCCCCGACCTTTTCTGTTCTTTACTTTCATTTACAACATGGGCCAAATACTCCAGTCACTTATATTTATACTGCAGGATTATCTAGCAATATTATTAACTTGTTAAAATTTTAAAACGTCTTAAAAATAATTAGTAAAATATTTAGATGCTTTACACTTTCATTTTTTTCCAACTTCAAAATTGTGAAAGCCATTAAAAAGATGAATACTTAACAGAAATATTTATAACACTGTATTTTAAATAGCTTTTAGCTATGAAACATGTTCATTTTTCTCATCTTTATTATTATTATTATTATTATTATTATTTTATTTTAGAGAGAAAGAGAGAGAGCACGAGGGGAGTGGCAGAGAGAGAGAGAGAGAGAGAGAGAGAATCTTAAGCAGGTTCCACACTCAGTGTGGAGCCCAATGTGGGGCTCGATCCCACGACCCTGAGATCATGACCTGAGCTGAAATCAAGAGTCCGATGCTCAGCCAACTGAGATACCCAGGCATCCCACTCTTCTCATTTTTAAAGTGATGAGGGGCTGAGTGATATCTCAGGTTCCTCTTCCCAACAATTTTATATTCTAAGATTTTGGTTATGGGTCTCTTTTCAGTTAGCACACTCCAAAATAAGTCTAGCCAGATCTATTATTTTTCCAATTTAAATTATGAAAAGCTTTAAATACCGTGTACATACTACCTGGATCCCACAATTACTAACATTTGCCATATCTGCCTTGTTTTTTGTGTATGTGTGTCCTTGTAAACCTCTGGAAATTGAGTTGCAGACGCTATCATGCTTTATACCTAAAGACCTCAGCATTTCCTAGAAATAAGTGCTTTTTTCTGCATGACACGGCACCAAAATCACTCCTAAGAAAATGAACAATACTGAGATATCATATAACTCTAGTACCTGTGATACTGTAACATCATCTGAGAAGGCACACGATGTCTCTTTAGTTTCTTTTCATCTAAAACAGCCATCCTGCCTCTGCTTGCTCTTTCTGCCATGGCATTGGTGTGTGTGTGTGTGTGTGTGTGTGTGTGTGTTTAAGAGATTGGCTTAATGCTTTACTTAAACTGAATGTCCTATTTCCTCATGGCATTCTGTAACTTGTGCTTCTAGAATTCAATCCCAAGGCTGGCTTAGGGGCGCCTGGGTGACTCAGTCAGTTAAGCGTCTGACTTAGGTACAGGTCATGATCTCACAGTTCATGGGTTCGAGCCCCACGTTGGGCTCTGTGCTGACAGCTCGGAACCTGGACCCTGCTTTGGATTCTGTGTCTCCCTCTCTCTCTCACTGCCCCTCCCCCCTCTCAAGAATAAACATTAAAAATTTAAAAAAACAATAAATAAAGGCTGGCTTGGATGCAGATTGCATGTTACTGGCAGGAATCTCTCCCGGGTGAGGTGTGCATGTACAGGTCTCTGTAGGGTACTCACAGCTGCCTGAGAGGCAGAGCCAGAATACTGTCCACCGGGAGAGGTGGCCTCAGAAGCTCAGCTGCCGGGCTTCAAACCGTGGCAACTTGGGTGTGTACCTGCCCCCTCTGTGCCTCAGTTTCCTTATCTGAGGAGAGTACCAGAATCTTCCTGTAGTTTTGTTGAGAGGGCTTACTACACTAATACCTGGAAAGTGCTCAGGACAGTGTGGTACATGGTAAGCACGGGTTAACGTGAGGTTTGAGGAAACGTGTGTTTAGCCAGAGGAGATCAATCATCAGAGGAGGTAAGTGCCATTCTAATAGCCTCTGTGCAGAGACCCCAGTACCACACGGTGGGGTTCATTGGGGGCTCTGTGTTGAACCCAGATGCTGGTTCTCTATACCCCGCATAGGGGCAGTGTGGACAGCCCTGGGAACACCGAGGTCATTTTGTGAGACACACTGCTCTCACCATCCCAGACAAACTCCATACTCACGGGCAGCATGATCCCAATTTGCCAATACTCATCCTCCCCAAGTTACATCACCGAGAAACATGCAGGTACATATGATACTGGGAACCTGTTGAATACGGTTAATTATGTTTCATTACCCCTATCCGCCTGCTGCTAGGTTTACTGTACTTTTTCTTGAATGGCAAATAAGAAGGCTTTTTATTTTAAATGACAGCCGGGGGAAGAATCAGGTTGCTAATTTCCCTGAGGGCGTAATGACTGATAGAGGCTGGAGACCAAGAGTCATTTTCCTTAAAAGATACGACTTGAAAGTCATTCTTTAAATTGCTTGGATCTGACCTAGTGAGTTCCAAGGTCCTAATTAAAAACAGAAGGCAGGAGGGTGGAGGAAGGAGAGACGGTGAGATCCAAGTGGGTAGTCGTCCGGGACATGTTGCTCTTGCAACTCAGAGACCACGTGCAGTGACTTTGGAAGTGCTCTAACACCCTGATTTGGGTCACCAGGAATCACAGGGACATGTTCGGATGTCCCTTCCAGAGGAAGTCGTGGACTCCTGCTGGGGCTTTTGCCTGAGAGGGAGGAGGGGTGGAGTCTGCTCATCTCTCTGGACTTCTTACCAAAAGCCTCAGTAGGTCTCTGTCAGTTTGTCCACCCTGTTTTGTTACTGACCTGATTTGTGACTTCAGGCAAATGAGTCTCAGATTTTTCATGGGCTAAATAAAGGATGAGGGTGAAGTGTCTCCAGCTTTCCCCTCCTCCTGAGGTCTTTGTGAGCTCTAAAATTCGGTAATTAGAATCATACCTAAATTCTGTTTTACATTTCTTCTGATGTTTCATTGTTTTCCACTGTAATCATTTCAGAAAATATATGACATCTTAAACAGCTAATGATCACATCATTCTGTTAGTATTATCTAGAAGGCTTGCCCACTTGGGTTGGCAAGGTTGTAATAAGAATGGTACTTCTGGGGGCACCTGGGTGGCTCAGTCAGTTGAGCATCCGACTTGGGCTCAGGTCACGATCTCACAGTTTTTAAGTTCAAGCCCCACATTGGGCTCTCTGCTGTCAGCTCAGTCTGCTTCGGATCCTCTGTCCTCTTCTCCTTGCCCCTCCCCCGCCTGTGCTCTCTCAAAAATAAATACACATTTTAAAAAATGTTCAAAAACAGTGGTACTGCTTATGGTGGTTGCTCTGGTGGCAGTGGACTGGCCCTAGAATTTTGAAAAAGTAACTTTGTGCTCCATATCAGGAGCTATAAAATATTCCATGCTGCTGACTTGGGAATTTATCCTAAGGTAACAACAACAACAACAAAATATTGTATATGTTAAGGTGTTCATTATAGTATATAATAGCAGAAAAACTGAAATTAATATATATATAATATATAATATAATATAATATAATATAATATAATATGTATACATACACATATATATATCTCAATAGGCCAAATGTATGATATGATATTTTAGCAATTAAAAATTATGTAAGTGCAAGAAATGGGGAAAATAATTATGATGTAACTTCTCTTTTGAAAGAGAAGACAGTGAAATTATGGGTGCAACTGTCTTTATTCATTTATTATTTCCCCTTTTTTGTTTTAAAACAAAACAAAATCTTTTTTTTTTTTTAAATAGCTTTGTCCCAGGTTTGGTTCATAATTCTGTTCAGCTTAAGGCATGTGTTAAGAGAGTTATTTACTTTTTAAAATCCCCAGCAACACATTGCATACAAATAAAAACAAAGGATGTCAGGACCATGTCACCGACAGCCTGTTTTTCCAACACATGGTCCAACTCAAAGAGGGCACGGGGTGCGGCCAGTATGCCAGCTTTGGGTCAGACACTGCCGAGCCGCAGTCCGGGCTTGGACCTTTCTGGACCTTTCTTGGCTGGGTGGTGTGTTGAAAGTTGCAGATGCTACTTCTGTACAACGGTAACATAGCACCTGTCAGTGCAGAGCAGAGGTGTGTTTGGTGATCATGTGCCTGGTGAGTATAGGCTCTTAGTAAATAACAAAATTTACTTAATTTTTTTAACTTTTGGGGCGCCTGGGTGACTCAGTTGGTTAAGTGTCTGACTTCGGCTCACTGTTCGTGGGCTCGAGCCCTGTGCGTTGGGCTCTGTGCTGAAAGCTCACAGCCTGGAGCCTGCTTCGGATTCTGTGTCTCCCCCCGTCCTCCCCCCCACCGTCTCTCACTCTCTCTCTCTGCCCCTCCCCTGCTTGTGTTGTTCCTCTCTCTCAAAGATAAATTAAAAAACATTTAAAAAAGCTTCTTTCATAAATTGAAGCATTAAAAGTTGAAAAAACAATTTTTATAACATCCATCACCATATACAGTTACAAATTTTTCTCTTGTGGTAAGAACTTCTAAGAGCGACCCTCTTAGCAACTTTCAAATATGCAATACAGTATTATTAGCTAGAGTACCATGAAGTACATTCCACCCCCAGGATTCATTTGTTTTCTCACTGGAAGTTTGTAACTTTGATCACCTTCGCTCATTTTGCCCACCCCCCAGCCCTCTCCTCTGGCAACTACCCATCTGTTCTCTGCATCTATAAGTTCTGGAGGCTTTGTGGTTGTTGTTTTTAAGTCCCATGTATCGGTGAAGTAATATGGTATTTGTCTTTCTCTGTCTGACTTAGTTCACTTAGGATAATGCCCTTAAATTCCATCCATGCTCGTCTCCAATGGCAGAATGCCTTCTTTTCTGTGACTGAATAATTTTCAGCGTGTGTGTGTGTGTGTGTGTGTGTGTATCAAAGTTTTCTTTTTGAGCAACTGAAGACATTTACTTTTTTCTCTTTATTACCTTTGAAAACAATAGTAACAGGTGCAACCGGGGATATGAAGCATGGGTGACTTATAAAGCATCATAATGATGACTGCTCATGAAGCGTGGCTGAGCACTTGATGTGCCTCTGCCCTGTCCAATGCTCCCCCAACTTGACTCACCTGTCTGAAGGGACTTATTCTCTTCTCTTTTTAAAAATAAGTTTAGGGACACCTGGGTGGCTCAGTCGGTTAAGCGTCCAACTTCAGCTCAGGTCATGATCTCACACTCCGTGGGTTCAAGCCCTGTGTCAGGCTCTGTGCTGACAGCTCAGAGCCTGGAGCCTGCTTCAGATTCTGTGTCTCCCTCTCTGCCCCTCCCCTGCTCATACTTTGTCTCTGTCTCAAAAATAAATAAAAACATTAAATTTTTTTTTTTTTAAAGTTTAAGATCCCAAATGTGCGTATGCCTTAACCGTATCGGAACACACTGCAAAGCATTCTTAAATGGCGGTTCCCGGAGGTGAGGACAGAGAAGCTATTTCTAAGTGAGGCCACTTCATTAAAAATGGATGGCTTCTAAGTTGAAAAATATGTCATTTTGTTGTTTGTTCATTGGGTTGAGATATCTTTTTTTTAATAAAGATCTTATTTAAAATTTTTTTAATGTTTATTTATTTTTGAGAGAGAGAGAGAGAGAGAGTGAGCAGGGAAGGTGCAGAGAAAGAGAGAGACATGGAATCTGAAGCAGGCTCCAGGCTCTGAGCTGTCAGCACAGAGCCCAATGTGGGGCTCAAACCCATGAGCAGTAAGATCATGACCTGAGCCAAAGTTGGATGCTCAACATGGGTTGCCCCTGGGTTGAGATATTTTAGGTGAATAAAAAGTTATTCTCATTGGGGTCTTGAACTGAACCTAACCATGAACCAAAAATTGAGCTGCCTTATAATTCCTGGAGCCCTGCTGTCTTTCTGAAATACACAATTGGAGGGTTTTGGTGTGTCTGAGCTTCTGCTACTTGAGAAGGTTGTGAAGCACAAGGTCATGTTCAGCTGTCTGCTCACCCTTTTCACCTCTTTCCCTTGCTTCCCTTGGTGATGCTGAAGGGCCTTCCTCAGCTGCCAGAATCAGGCAACTGTGACCTGAGCCCTTCAGGGCAAGACTAGGTCAGTAGAGGGAACCCTCTTAAGTGACTCCATATCACCTTGGGACAGTAGCTCTAAATGACCTTTGGACAATGGTGAAGTATGGCTTGGGTGAGGCAAGATACCAGTACATCCTGTCCAGATTCTAAGGCCTTCAGCCCTTCACTAGATCAGATTCCAGAGACCTGACATGGGGGTAGCATTCAGGGTGTGGACCACATAGCACACAGGTGTCAATAGAAGCCATGAAACTGACGTGTAGAAAACACATTGCCGTCACACAAACAACCGATGCTGTCTTGAGAGGAGCGGGCTCTTCAGGGGACCAATGCTTCATTCCAGCCATCCAGCTCTGTCTAACATGTGACTGGATGGCTCAGGGCTGACGCTGCATGATTTTGATTTTTCTCAAGGGTGACAAATATTTGTTCTTTGAGGGTGACGTTGATGTTTGAAAACAGGTGTAAAATCATTCAGATATGGTGAAAAAAATAATTGTGAGTTGGTAATGCCATTTTTTTATTTAAGAAAACCTTGTGATCTAGGGACGCCTGGGTGGTTCAGTTGGTGAAACGTCTGACTCTTGATTTTGGCTCAGGTCATGATCTCAGAGTTCGTGAGATCAAGCCCTGAGTCGGGCTCTGAGCTGACAGCACAAAGCTTGCTTGGGATTCTTTCTGTCTCTCCCTCTTTCTCTGCACCGCCCCCCCCCACCAAATAAATAAAATTTAAAAAAAAGAAAAGAAAATCTTGCAATCTTAAGAAAGGAATGAAACCACTTTTTTGATGAGGTGTATTAATCAGCCCTTCCAAGAATATTCCAAAGCTTCATTGTGAGAGTGGGTGTCCAGCCTCCTGAGGAGGTGGCTTCGGAAGGCTGTGCTCCACTAAATGTGCAGGTTTGGACTCGACTTTTCAGGAATCCTTCTATTTCATTCGTCGGGCCTTACGCTTTCTAACTGTGCTCTCAGACAGACACACGTCATCTTGCTGTTTGTTCTACTTCACAGCGTTTCCCCACAGACTGATCCACATGCATTTTAGTTGCTTCCAGATTCAAGAAACATTTCTCTAAACGATAAATTCTATATATTATTAAATTTCCTGAGCCAGAGATCATGGCCCTGGAATTATTTGAATTATATTCTGCTTCCCTTAAAAACACTGTTCCAGGGCTATGGTGGATCAGTGACATTTACAAACTGTACTTACATCCACATTACTTTGAACTCAGCAACAATTTTTTTTCACATCTAAGTTTTTACCAGAACCTTCAGTTATTATGTCCACATTACTGACCTCTTTCTTGTTAGTTTCCCGTAATCTACCTTAAAGGAACAAGGGCATATTCGATTCCATGACTTGAGTTTATTTTTATGAACAGAACTCCTAATGCTTAAATAGTCAAGGTAAAGCCAATAATCCAGCTGTTAAATATAAAAAGCTTCACATTTCTTTCTGTTATGTGGTAAAATCTCTCCTTTCCAGGGAGACAGCTAGAGCTCAGTGGTCAAGCTGGGCAACTTCTCTGTGAGTTGTAAGACACCATCACTTTCCTCTAAGAAGATACCTAAACTTCTAACTCATCTTGCTGGTTTTAGACTGGATGTGCTTGTATTTGGGGAAATATGTAAACTTCCACCTTGGCTGTATTTATGTACAATATTTATGTCAACTGTGTGAAATGGTAAGTTTGCCAGGACCCATCTTCAAAAACGCAGGCAGGGGCGCCTGGGTCGCTCAGTTGGTTAAGCATCCAACTTTGGCTCAGGTCATGATGTCACAGTCTGTGGGTTTGGGCCCCGCGTCGGGCTCTGGGCTGACAGCTCGGAGCCAGGAGCCTGCTTCAGATTCTGTGTCTCCCTCTCTCTCTGCTCCTCCCCCACTCACACTCTCTCTCTCTCAAAAATAAATAAACATTAAAAAAAAAAAACGCAGGCATAGGCTGCTCTTGCTCCTAAAAGCAACAAGAGAAAGATGCTCTCGTCATAAATTAAGTTAGAAACAAAGAATTTAGTCAAAACATGGGAAATAAAATATGTGCACACAATTTGAAATGACCCAGTCCAAAATTAAACCCGGCAGGAGGAAGACTTTGCAGCTTGCACTGGGTTTAAAGGCTTCATTTGCTGATTGTTATCCTCTGCTGATTACCTGGGTTTGAAGGTAAAAGCAAAATGTGCTCACGCCTCCGAGGATAACATTAATCCCCTTCGCAGAGAACCTAGCACCAAATCCAACTCGGGCACCCTGGCTGGAGAATTTCACTTTTTGCTTTATCTCTGCCGTCCACCTGGCCTGTCAGGCCTGTCGCATACCTGCAGCCTACAGCCTGGAAATCAGGGACTTTGATGTTCTAAAGGACGCTTTATCTCGGGTAATTTTCGCCAATTCTTACGTTATTGTGTAGGATGCTCAGAGATTCAGAGAATGAGCGATGGTTTTGTCTGCTAAGATCAGAGCAATTTGCAAGCTTTACTGAGGGACAAGGTCTAATAAAGGGACTTTTGAGCCGGAGTCTGTCAACACCACTGGGAACTGGCATGACATCAAGCTCCATGATTACTGATAGCTTAAGCATCAGTGGGCAGAGAGAAAGGCTGTGGGCATGTGGAATCCCTCTTAGCCAGAGCAGAAAAACTTTCAGCTTAGTACTGGCTTAATGCAAGATTTATTTTTTAATTAAAAAAGGAATTCATACACATGGCGGGGAGAAAGTCAGACTGTACCATGAAAGGCAAGTCTCCATCCTGTCCTAAATACTCAGTTGAGTTCTTCTCTCCAGAGGAGTCATTATTGCCCAACTTATGTGGGCGTAAGTATTCCAGGAGTTCACAAAATGTGCTTCTTCCCCACCTACAACACCAGAGGGAGTGGCCCCTCACCCACTTCTGCCTCTCGCTTTTTGTAGGTCATTCCTTCGCTGCAAGAATGCCTGACTCTTACATGTTCTTTCTCTGTGCAGGAAGGATATTGTGTTCAGTTCAGTTCCTCCCCTCGACACTCTTATATGGTAGGTACAGTTATTAAGACCACTTTACAGATGTGGAAACAAAGGCATGGAGGGGGGCATGCCTTGCCCAAAGCCGCCGGTCTGAGAGGCCAGCCCAGGATTCCGAACTCAGAACCTGTGTGACTACTACTGACGTTGAAACCCCAGAGCCACCTCATTTCCAAAAGACAGCTCTTATTGCACAATACTTGGTAGGTATGATAGGACCTATAAGGAGTATATATAGTATTAAGCCTAGTAATAAAACCCAGACCTTTGAACCTACTAATGCTGCTTAGAACCAGATCTTGTCCAACACTACGGGGGTTCGTGTGCACTACCTTGCTCTATAAAAACCATTTTACTTCAAGTCAAATGTAAATAAGTAAAATAAAAAAATAAATAAATACCATTTTACTTTATAGGTAATAATCTGTAAACAGGATCTCATCATTTTTGCCTTTTCCTCATTCATTTACACAACTGTGTTGTGTTCCTTTGTCTGGATGTACCATAGTTGACTTCATCTGTCTTCTAACCAATGGCCATTTAGGTGGTTTGGACCAAATTTTGTTGCTGTGCACTTCCTTCTAAGTGAGTCTTGGCACTCCTCTGTGAGTTTAATGAAGGATACAGTCCTAGGTCAACTGAGTCAAAGGGTTGATGGTGCCAAATTTGCCTCTTGAGAAGCTGTACCTGTTGTGGCTGCTGAACGGGAGGCCCGCTTCATCACAGTAGTGTGAAATTTAAACCTTTTATATCGGGGCTTCTGGGTGGCTCAGTCGGTTAAGTATCCGACTTTGGCTCAGGTCATGATCTCACGGTCCGTGAGTTTGAGCCCCACGTCGGGCTCTGTGCTGACAACTCAGAGCCTGGAGCCTGCTTCAGATTCTGTGTCTCCCTCTCTCTGACCCTCCCCCATTCATGCTCTGTCTCTCTCTCTCTCTGTCTCAAAAATAAATAAACATTAAAAAATTAAAAAAAAAAACCTTTTGTATCATTGCCATTGTGAAAAGTAGAAGTTTTACTCTTCTAAATCAAGTAAAATTTATTTAGTTATCACTAAGGTTGGGCAGCCGTGTATATTCCTTTTTACATGAAAATAGCCTTACTTATTTCTTTGTTAATTCTTTATTTTCTTTCTTTCTTTCTTTTTTTTTGAATCTCAACAGATCATTCCACTTTATGGAAATCAGCCACTTTCCTATCTTATCTGTAACAAGTATTTCCCCCTGATTGTCATTTCTTTTTTGATTCTGTTTATGATAAGTTTTCCTAAACAAAATTGTGTGGTCAGATTCATTGCCCTTATTATGTCAGGATATTATATCTTATGTTGAAAGACCTTCTAAAAACACTCAAAGGTATTTATTCGTCTATTTATTTAGTATACATAATAATTACTTTATGTCTTTTTATGCTATGCTATGCTATAATTTCTGGGTTTTAGTTCTTTTTCTTTATTGTGGTAAGAACACTTAACATGAGATCTACCCTCTTAACAGATTGTTAAGTGTACAATACACCACTGTTATCTATAGGCACACTGCTGTCGAGCAGATCTCCAGAACTTATTCATGTTGCATAACAGAAATTTCATACCCATTCATTAGCAATTTCCCATATCCCCTTCCCCACAGTCCCTAGAAAACACCATTCTACTCTTTGAATTGGACTATTTTAGATACCTCATGTAGATGAAATCATACTACATTTGTTTCTCTGTGCCTGGTTTATGTCACTTAGTATAATGTCCTCCAGGTTCATCCATGTTATTGCATATGGCAGGATTTCTTTCTTTTTTAAAGCTGGATAATATTCCATTGTTTGTATAGACCACATTATGTTTACCCATTCATCCAAGGGTATTTCTTTCAAATGTTCCTGAGTTTTATTCTAATATGTCAGCAGTTTCATCTTGTATGTGTTTAAATCTTTTGTCCATCGAGAAGTTTTTGGTTCAATGGAATGAGATAAGGATTTCCATATTGTATTTTGCAGATAGCTATGCCATGCCCCAACTCTACTTTTGAATCATCTACCCTTTTACTAACTGATTTGAAATCCAGTTTTGATCATATGCCAAGTTCCCATATGCATTTAGCCTGTTTCTGTACTCATTACACAGTTCCATTGCGTTTTGCCCATTTGTGTGCAAAAACCAAACTACAGCTTTATAATATTTTAACATGTGGTAGGGCAGATTCCCTCTCATTGCTCTTGAGTTTTAACAGTTTTTCTGGAAATAATCAAATGCTTATTTATTTTTCTACGTGAATTCAGCATTAGCTTGTGCAGTTGAAAAAAAAGGTAGAGAGCCTGGCTGGCTCAGTCAAGCGGAATGTGCAACTCTTGATCTCAGGGTTGTAAGTTCGAGCCCCACACTGGGTGTAGGGATAACTTAAAATAAAATCTAAGAATGAAGAAGAAAAGCTATGGAGATCTAGTTGGTATTTTTATTGAGATCACATTAATTGAAGGAAATTACCATCTTTACAAAGCCTTACATTTTTTTTCCCTACTCAATAAGGTAATGTCTCTCACTTTAAAATCTTCTCTTATGACCATTAATATCATTTAAATTTTCTTCTTTTTTAAGTTTATTTGTTTATTTTGAGAGAAACAGAGATAGAGCAATTGGGGGAGGGGCAGAGAGAGGGAGACAGAGAATCCCAAGCAGGCTCCGCACTGTCAGCTTGGAGCCCCATGTGAGGTTCGAACTCATGAAACCGTGAGATGATGACCTGAGCTGAAACCAAGAGTCAGCCACTTAACTGACTGAGCCACCCAGGCATCCCTAAAATTTCTTTATACAGCACCTGCACATTTATTATGAGGTATGATTCCAGACATTCCATTTCTATCCTTTTTTCTAACCTTTACTTCCATTTTATTTTCTAATGAGTAATTGGTTTCACATGAGAAAGCTATTAATTTTTTTAATAATTTTTTCACCAGCCATCTTACTAAATTCCCTTGTTTGTAATAGTTTTTTCTCTTGTGTATGTATGTGAATGTGTATGTGTTTGTTTGAGGCATACTATTCTGTCTTCTGCAAATAATGAAAAATTTACTTCCTTCTCATTTTTTTTTGCATTCTGTTTCTTTTGTCTAATTACATTATTAAATTGGCTAGTAATCCCAGTGCAGTTTTTCATAACTGTAGTAATTGTATCTCTTTCTTGACTTCAATAGAAATACTGCCAATGTTTTTTTTGTCTTTAAGCAAAATGCTTGCTCTGTATGTGTGTGTGTGTGTGTGTGTGTGTGTGTGTCTGTGTGTGTAAAAATTGTGAGCGCCAGTGTCTATTTTACAAACTTGTTAAAAAATGTTAAATTATGAAATCTGTTGAAATTAATAAATGCCTCTCCCAAAGCTATAGATAAATTAATTTGACTTTTGTCCTTTGACCTACTTTGTGTTATGTTAATAGATTATCTAAATTGGAACATACTCACATCTTGGATCAAACTCCATCTGGCTATGGTATATTTTTCTTTTAAAACATGGTTGGATTATTTAGACATTTTGGAGCTATGTTTGTGAGTGAATTAATCTATATCTTTCCTTTGGGACATGTTTTCACATCTTGTTATCAATATCTAATTTTTGCCTCATAAAAATAAATTGTTAAGTGCCCACACAGTATCTTAGATTGGATTCTGGAATTTAAAAAAATGGCCATTACTGAGAAAAGCTGGTGAAATCCAAATAAAGTCCGTAGTTTATAGTTTTATACCCATGTTAGTTAACTAGTTTTGACAAATATACTCTGATTATATAAAACATTAACATTAGGGGATGCTAGGAGAAGGCTATATGGAACTTTTTCTACTACTTTGGCAACTCTTCCATAAATCTAAAAGCATTTCAAATAAAAAATTCTGAAATAAAAAGTAGTTTGGAAGCTTTCCTTCTTTCTTCCCGATCCATGGCAGTTTTAAGAGCACTGTAAGTATCTGTACTTTGGATGTTTGGTAGAATCCATTTACAATACCAACTGGACTGTTTTCTGGAAAGTAACTTTTGATAACTTGTAAACTATCTACAATGCAAGTCATTTTGTTTCTATTTCTATATCTTCTGGTTTCTATTTTTAGTAATTATATTTTGTTGGAAAATCATAGAGGTTTTCACGTTTACTTTTGTAGAACTGGGCAGGGAAGTCATTTATTATTTCAAAATTTTCCCTTGTAGCTGAGAATTTTCCCTGTTTTTATATTTTTCTTTCTTCTAGTGGTTTTGTCCTTTTCCCTCCATTTGGTAAATTATTTTATTTAAAATTGAAATTTTTTATTTAATAATATTTAGTTTACTCCTTTTTCCTTGGGGTGTGAGGCATCTCTTAGACTTATTTGGTGGTTGGACCACATTTTCCTCTTATCTCCTTTTATTTTTACTATTTATGTCCCTGAAATGTCTTCAGACTTATTTTATTGCTTTCTCCCTAATATTTTTAAGTGCATACTTTATTAAGTACCTGAGGCTATGAAACTTCCTCAGAGTACTGTTTTAGCTGTAGTATATAGTTTATGATATATACTTAGTATTTTTATTTTCTAATATATGTTTAAAGTTTTATTTATTTATTACCTAAGTAATCTCTATATCCCACATGGGGCTCGAACTTCCAACCCCAAGACCAAGAGTCACACGCTTTTCCAACTGAGCCAGCCAGGCACTCCTATTTTCTAATATTTTATAGTTCTGTTTTCTATTTAATTTAGGGCCTGAGATTTGTAAAAGAGAAAGTTATTAAAATTTGTGGGAATCAGTTGCTTTTAAAAACAACACTTGCACAACAGATGAACATAGGGGAAGGAAAAGAAAAATAAGATAAAAATAGAGAGGGAGGAAAAACAGAAGAGACTCTTAAATACAGAGAACAAGCTGAGGGTTGCTTAAGGGGAGGTGGGTGGGAGGATGGGTTAAATGGGTGATGGGCATTAAGGAGGGCACTTGTTGGGATGAGCCCTGGGTGTCATATGTAGAGATGAATCAATGCGTCCTACTCCTGTAGCAAAGATTACACTGTATGTTAACTAACTTGAATTTAAATTAAAAAAATAAAAACAACTCTTGCTAGATTGATTATATTTATTTGTGAAAAAGTCCTTACAGGTGAGTAACTGCTGTTAATGCTTTTCTCTATGAATGCTATTTGATCCTGAATATTTGTGATAAATCAAAAGCAGATAAAAGCAAAACACTTATGTTCATTTCTTCCATGCTCCCCGACACTTTGAGAAATTCGACTTTCTTTTCCTTGCTTATTTAACTTTACTTTCCAAATTTACCAGGGGTGGGATTGAGCTTTCAGTTAAATGAAAGGACCTACAGAGTTAAATGATGCCATTTTGAGAGATTGCATGGGCTTAGAAATTTAGCATCTGTGAAGATAGAGACATATAGGACATAGAGGGGAGAAAGAAGTGTTGAAATATTCTCCTAACTCTGTGAATTTCATACCCGGGGAAGCCATGTGACTCTAGCCCCCAGAACTAACCTAGGATGTTCTTGGAATCCTTGTTAGAAATAATCCAGGCCCTTTGGTGCCCTGCGGAAGGAGTGAAATTCAGAATCTAGTCAACAACCTCAGAACAGATAAGCTTGGCTACCTTCCTAGATGGGCAGTGATTCTCACTCCATCCCTTGTTTTTCTATGTGCCGTTATGGACATCAAGAGCCTCTCCAACAGACGCCTCCCTCCTCTGCCATGCGTCTCCAAGGGAAGGTGTTGCTCCCAAATCATTCAGAAACGTGGCGTCTAAAACCCGACCTTGGTTTTATGAATTTTCACATCCAACCTATAAAACTGTGACTTTAGCCCTGAATGCTCCCTTAAGTAATGGAGTTTGATTTGTTCCCCCAAATCTTCCCACAATGACTCAATCTGATGAAAATGATATAATTCTCAGGGGATTCATTTGGTTCCATTGCCCACACCATCTGCCATTTTCCACCCTGTCCCAATGTGGTGGGTCTTTTCTGGTTGTTTCACTTGGCTGGTTGCTGTCCACATCTTCCGTGCCAGTCCTTGGGTGTGCATTCTTTCTCGAGACACATCACCAAATCTGATTACTGTAGTAAGCTTCCCCTTCCCCCTGGACATTTATTTATTTAGATATAAGGGAAAATGACAAATGTGTTTTGTATTACACGCTATCGACTATAGTAGGCCTTAGTTCCACAGGGCTGAGGGGTGTTTTCTATTAAGGTTTCTATATTGCCCCTGTGAGCCAGGCTTTCCTTCCATTGCCAGCTGGAGGGAATGGCCTGGGTCCCCCTAGTCCATCAGGTCAGAATAGAAGAGAGAATACATTACCTACTATTTCTCCCCTTATACTTTGCCTTGAATGTCTTTTTTGTTTCTTTCTTTCCACAGCTCCTTTTTCCTTTAGAGCAAACACAGCTGTCTATGAATCTCAGAGTAGCTCACTCATGTTCCTTATAAATTCCACCAGTACTTGACTTCAGTGCCATACAGTAATAATTATTATTATTTTAAAGTAATTACTATTGTTTTATAATTACGAGCCCAAAAGAAACCAGGCATTCTAATGCTTAATAACTTATAATTAAATTCAGTTCTATGTGGTGTGTGTGTGTGTGTGTGTGTGAGAGAGAGAGGGAGAGAGAGAGAGGGAGAGAGGGAGAGAGGGAGAGAGGGAGAAGGAGGAGGAGGAGGGAAGGAGGAAGAGAAGGAGAAGGAAGAGAGGGTTTGCTGCTAATTGGGTCAGTCATCAGTTCATGAAACAATGTAAAATCTCCTGATTTGAACATCTTCAAGTATCATCAAATAACCATGACAATGATACTAGCTAAATTTTGTTGAATCTTCACCCTATGTCAAAGCAGTCTTTGCTAAAAGCCTCACAGATCTTCCGTAAGTTAGTGCCTACAACAACTCTTTTAAGACAGGAATTTTTATTCCCATCGTACACATGAGGAAACTGAGGGCTGTCAGGGATTAATTCATCTCAGGTGGGAGTGAGATAAAGCCCAGAATGGTTGTAATGCCCTAAGGAAGACAATAGCCATTGTTATTTCCCTTTCTATGACTTCCTAAGAATCTTTTCCCCCAAAGTGGCGACACACCCCTTTCTAGAGTCACATCAGGAGTTCGAGGACTCAGGACAGAGTGAAGTAGTGTTTGGAACAGAAAATCCAGTCCCCTTGTTACCCGCCTGCAATGTCTCTCTCTCAAGAGGGCTCTCCTTTCCACCTGATCTATTTTTAGTGAGCCAAATTGATATAATTACAGGATTTTCAGCTATTTCTTCTTGTTCTGAATGCTAATTTCTATAACCTGTCATTCCCTATTTTGTCTCATCAAAACACAGATTATTTTATTTCTCATATTTATAAAGTGGAGTCTAAGTTTTAGAGTGTGACATTAGTTTTCAAAGTGAATTTTCTTTTCAGGGACAATTTATGTTTTCAACTGTTTTCATTTCCTCGAAAGTCATTATTTACTGAATAAACAGTAGATCAAGGCTAAGAAATGCTTCTTAGAATGTGTGGACCTATAAGTCATCATAAGTTTTCTTGGATGTAAGCCCTTGAATGTGGGTCCTGGACATAGGATTTTTACCTTTCTACCTTACATTAACCTTACAGTTAATGCCAGGGATACAAAAATCTCTTAAACCCATCTGAGAGAATTTTCGCTGGGCGCTAAACCTGCCTAATTAATTGGCAGTGCTCTGTGCCTGGCAGTGCTCTGAGCAAGTCCGGGGACTCTGGTTTCTGAACTCCTTGCCATAACTGCTTTCATCCCCAAGGGTCATTATGGAAAATGAGCTTTCATAACACAGACAGTTCGGAGCATGCCAGGAAGACGGGATTTTTTCCCTTTGAATACACAGTCAAGAAACATGGACTCTGCTTCTTTGGTCATAACAAGAAAGCCATTTTTTAGTCTTTCACACGTGCAGTTTTATGTTCAGAATAATATTTCCTGTGGCTGAAAATCCCGGGAGACCGCGATCTGGGTAAGAAGGAGGTGCAAACAATTACTTTAATGGGACAGAGGCCTGTGGCCCATGGCAGGCTGGAAGCCCCTCCCGCCGCTCACTGGAGCACTGGAAGGCAGCTTGTGACAACCACGCTGCAGCTCTCCGGAGAGGTGCAGTCTGAGATCCCGCAGCGTAATTGCCCGGGCTGCCCTATAATTTAGGGTGCTGAGTGTGATATAAGAGGGTCATTAAATCAGGACATTAACCATGTCAGAAAGTAAATGAGCTCCTTTGTTGGATGAGTTCTGTGGTCTTGAAGTCATCGGGGTAAATCGTTCACAGGAAGACAGCTCCCATGAGGGGTCTGCACGGGCAGAGTCCGTGGGTCTGCAGTCCGCCCAGAAAGCGTGGGGTTCGTACACGTCCCACGCGTGTGCGCACATCTCTGCGCGCCCGCACGCACGCTCCCTGCCGCAACTTACGAGGACAACTTTCCACTTCGGCTGAGGTCATTGCATTTTAACGGTGAGCCTGTCTGACCACTAACTGAAGCGGACAAGGCACCAACTTCATTTCTACAGGAAGGCAAGGATGTTCTTCTCTGGAAGGGTCTCCATAGAGGCCCCTTGGAGACAGTGATGACTGGTCTTTAGTGGCTGAGTGAGACCTGCAAATGTTACCTTGTGATTCTAGAATTTAATATCAGGTGATGGATCTTAACATTTGGCCTTGTTTCCATTTTTTTTTTTCTAGGAGTGGGTGTGTATTTTTAAACCAGTATTTATTTATTTAATTTTCCATGAACCACATACCAGGCACTGGGCTAGTCCCTTTCACATATATATCTTCTTATTTGAGGTAAGAAAAATGACCTTCAATTTACAAAGAAAGAAAAACTGATATAAAGGGGGGGTCAAAAAAGAGGGAGTAAAAATTTGTGTTAATATTGGCTAACAGAACAATTGGACATCCATAAGCAAAAACAAAAACAAAACAAAAACAAGAATCCTTAACAACCAAAAAATCCTTGACCTCGTACCTTATAAAAAATTAACTCAAAATAGATCATGGAAAACTATGAAACTCTTAGGGACAATGGGAGAACATCTTTATGGCTTTGGGTGAGGCAAAAAGTTCTCATATATGACATCAACAGATGATTGATGGATAAAAGAAAAATTTCATAAATTGAATTTCATCAAATTTAAAACCTTTTGCTCTACAAAAGGCACTATTTAAAGAAAATAAAAAGACAAGCCACATGCTGGGAGAAAATATTTATGAATCATTTTTTAGATCAAGGACTTATATCCAGAATACATAAAGAACTTTCAAAATTCAGCTGTCAGAAAATAAATGACCCAATTTTAAAACTGAGCAAAATATTTGAATATACACTTCCCCCAAGAAGATATAAGGATAGCAAATAGGCACATAAAAAGATGCTCAATATCATTAGCCACTAGAGAAACTCAGATTTAAACCACCCTAAGGTACCGCTCCACACCTACTAGAATGGTTTTAATGAAAAGCAGTGATAATACAAAGTACTAGCAAGAATGCGGCAACAAGCGCTCTCATACATTGCTGATGAGAATCTGGCTATTCTGGACGATAATTTGTCAGTCTCTTACAAATGTGATTGCCTGCTGATCATGTGACCCAACAATCTCACTCCTAGGTATTTGTTCTGGAAAAATGGAAACACTCTCACACAAAAACCTATTCATGAATCCTTCTAGAAACAATCTTCGTAACTGCCCCAAAGTGAAAGAACCCCAGTATTTTTGGATGGATGAATTGACAAACTATGGACATGTATACCATAGAACCCTACTTACTCTGCAGTCAGAAGGAATGAACTATTGATAACACATGGCAACATAAATGTTTCAAAGGCATTGTGCTGAGCGGAAGAAACCAGTCTCAGAAGGTGCCCTACAGTCAAAATCGATATTGATGACATAGAGGTAAAACTACAGAGATGGAAAACAGGTGAATGGTTTCCTGGGGCTGGCGTAGAGGAAGAATTTGACTGTAGTGGGACAGCACCAGGGAGTTGTTTGGGGTGGTGGAATTTTCCATAACCTACTGGTGGCGGTTACACGCATCTACACATGGATGAAAACTCATAGGACTGTACATCAAGTTAAAGTCAATTTGTACATAAATTTAAATATTAATAATAATAACAAATAGGCAAAAACATTGGCTAACATTTATTGAGCACTAACTATGTGCCCAGCCCTATACTAAGTGTGGTTGGTTCAAGATCATGTAATTCACTCATTTCAGTCTTGGTCTGTCTTCAGATTGCAGCTCTCCACTGCACCTCAGCTAACTTGCTTTTTTCAGCTCAACTGGCATAAATCCCAAATCCCATAACAACTTAGTGTTGTCACCAGTGATTGTTCTTACAATGAGTTTTCCACTTGCTTTTTTACTTTCTTCTTTAGTTTCATGAACTGGTGTATGGGATTTGGTCTCCTACCATGAGACCTGGCTTTCCTTGTTCGGACGGGAGCTAGATGCTAGCTGAGATCGGCAAACAGCAGCAAGGTGGACGCAGGTGTATGCAAGGAGTCTGAACTGGTGGTGACCATCCCCAGGCGTCACTCCTCTGAGCACACAGAAAAGCAACACAGTCTGATTCTCGATACCCTTGTAGTATGGAAAAGGGCCACCCTGGCTCATGGGAGGGTACTCCTGATCAGGGCTTTCCAGGGTGTCCTGGCACCAGTCACTGCACAAATTAGGCCTCAGTAAGATGAGCATTGGCTTGACACAGACAAAAATGAAAAGCATTGGGCACAAAGTCTGTAGTTCTTCCTGCAAACAGTGCAGGAGGGGGGCTTCATCTGGCCAGAGTCAGATGTTGATTTAACAGCCTTAATGGGATTCAGGGAAGGCTCTGGAGTTGACCTGTGGCTGCAGGTGACTCTGCCTGGACTGCTGGAACGTGGCCAGATGAGGCATGCTGGAGGCTGCCTGGCCCATCCAATCCTGAAAGTGGGTAGATGTCTGTGAGTCTGTCCATCTGTGCTTCTGCTGTGCTATGTGTTCCCTGACCTAGTTGGGTGTAACCCCAAGATCTCCCTGGTGTTCCGTGTGTCCCCCCAGTCTGTCACGAAGGTTGTGGGGCCCTGGTAAGGTGTGTGGGAAAGGCCTGTGTTTCAAGACTGGCTGCAAGCTTCTTCTCTGGGTGGAAAGACTGCCATGTGTAGAATGAATGAGTGAGATGCTTGAAACATAAAACAAGTTTTGTAAATTGAGTGGAATTTCAAAGGCCCGAATTCTAGAAATAACCACCCAAAGACAGATACATGTTTTAAAGGGTCTTAAAGATGCAGGGACTTTCTCACACAAAGACTGTGAAGGCAGGTTGGGGACAGAGAGGGGCCCTGCTTTAACTTATTTTCTCAGGGAAAGCACGCAGTGGGTAGGACTGCCGCCATCACACAGAGCAGAAGATGATGTCGTTAGGTGAACAGAGAACCTTTTGGGTGGGCAGGGAGTGCTCTTCCACACTCCTGGTCACCTCCAGACCCCCAACCCAACCTTGGGGCAGTAGATAGCTTTGTGGGGCATGATTCTTGCAGGGCTGTGTGGGGAAGCGAGCTTATGCTGTATGACTTTGTGGGGCATATGAACCACTGGGAGTCTCAGTTCCCACATCTGTAAACGAAGGATCATAAGAATAGTGCCTGCCCGTTGTAAAAATTCTATAAACACGGCACAGTCTATGTGCATGCTAACAGTCTATGCATATTTACACATGTAACTGCAAGGCAAAGAAGGCGGACCAGCAGACTGGGGCCACCTGCTCCAGGTTACCTCTCTCAGCAGCTCTGCAAGGTAGCTTGCTTGACGTGGGCCAAAGTGCATGGCAACTGACATACAGAATATGTAACATCGAACTTACAATTTTCAGCTAATAGTACAATATGCAATACTCTTTATTATAACGTCTGTTCTCATAGAGTGCTTTCACTGCTTTTTGCTGAACTCTTATGTATCCATAATAAATGTTCTTACATGATGGTCGATTGATGTTTTCATTTATGTTAACAAGTAAGACAAAAGTGGAACAACAATGAACTTTTCTTGGAACTTCATTTATTTTGTTCAAATGATTTGAGCAACTTTTTTGCTGCAATAAATATTAGTTTTCAAATGCTGGAAGAATAAGTATTTCCTTGCTTTTTTCCCTGCTTTCTTATGTTTGAAGGAAACTTCAAACATAATACACTTTAAAGTTTAATCTGCATGGTTAACCATTTCTTCATTATTTTCGTAAGTACAGACAATCAAAACAGTAAATCAAGGCCTGATTTGCAGCTTTTGCCAATTTCCATAGTGCAAATATTCCCACCCTGGCCAATTTCAAGCTACTTAATGTGACATCACTGAACACAGATCTGGGGGAACGTGTAATTGCATCTACAATACCCTTCTACCATCCAAGTGCAGAAAACCAAATAACCTCAAGAACATATATATTAGTAAAATGAAGTAAAAATAATTAGAATTGCATTTTGGATATTTATTACCTTCATCTTTAGTATGATTTATTCAATTATTCATTTATATAATGGCTATGTTTAACAATTGGCTTGCAAAATTCCCGAATATCTAACAATCAGCTCCCACATGCAGATGCCAGTCAGCTCCCTCGGGCCATGGAGTCAGAGACCCGTCCTGCCTCAATGCCCCACCCTGCACCAATTTCCACAGACAGTTCTTGAAGCCTGCTGCACAGCCATTGATCTCTGATTCTTTGTCACTGTCTTATAAATTTTCTTTACCTTCTTCTTCATTGGATCTCATTTCCTTGAACCCACACCTTTCTCTTTCTTGGCTTATTCCCTCATTTTTGTGGAATACATCTTTCAGTAGCTCCCTGAGAAAAGGGAGACAGGATTTTTTCTCGTCAGATCACCTGTGAACATGTTGCATGAAATATCCTTTGTGTGTTACCCACTTGATTGAGCTATGCTTTGTGATCATAATTAGTTAGAAACCATAGCTCACTCTAACTTGAATTTCTGATCATTTGTTCAACAAACATTGAGAACCTACTATATTGTATTATTTCTACCCTGTTTATTATAGTAATGAATATTCTTTTGCTACTTAAAGTCTTTCATCTGGAATACTATAATTTTCAAGTCTCTGATATTTTTACCTTGCAAATTCCATCATCAAAACAACAGTCATTTGAGGCTTGTTTGACTTCATGTTCTTTCCTGTCCCTGTCTCAAATGCTACACACCACACTTCACTCACCATAATGTGTCACCAGTGTGATAACATCTTTGAAGACAATTTTAATATCTGACTTTGCATTTGGCTGGTATGCTTGTTTTAAAAATGGGTTTGGCTGAGACAGAGCACTATTTGCTCTGTGTTCATGATTTGTACCCTAATTTCCTCCTTTAAAATGAAAGCATGTTGGGATGCCTGCATGGCTCAGTCGGTTAAGTGTATGACATCGGCTCAGGTCATGATCTCACAGTTTGTGAGTTTGAGCCCCGCGTGGGGCTCTGTGCTGATGGTTCAGAACCTGCTTTGGATTCTGTGTCTCCCTCTCTCTCTGCCTCTCCCTTCCTCACACTTTGTCTCTCTCAAAAATAAACAAACATTAAAAAATAATAATAAATAAAATAAAATGAAGGCATGTGACTTAATGGTAGTTTAGAAACTTCTGGAGTTCTGTTTTATGAACAATCTTTGGATGACTTTATCCAGGGGAATCTGAAAATGAGAGAGAGAGCGGGGGGTGGGGGTGGGGTGGGGTGATGGAGGAAACAAGACAGGGGAGAAAGAAGGAGGGGAGATAGAAGGTGAAGGAAAGGTCATTGGAAGCCAATTGCTTGATGTGGAATCTGCAATGAAAATAGCCTTTCAGAAAGAAGCTAAAGGAATCCTTATGGATTTCCAAAGATTGTAGAATAAAATCCTCTACATTTCATTAAAAATTTTTTTATGTTTATTTATTTTTGAGAGAGAGAGAGAGAGAGAGACAGAGCATGAGTGGGGGAGGAGCAGAGAGAGGGAGACACAGAATCTGAAGCAGGCTCCAGGCTCTGAGCTGTCAGCACAGAGCCCAACATGGGGCTCGTACCTATGAACCGAGAGATCATGACTTGAGCTGAACTCAGATGCTCAACTGACTGAGCCACACAGGCACCCCCTCTACATTTCAGAAAGTCCAGTCTGGGTCTGTGATCTGTTCATGGACTGAGTTACATCCTGAGGATTGGGCGTCAATGAGAAGCATTTAAAATGCCAGCATCATTGGAGATCATCATTCCGGAAAGCCAAGAAGTGTTAAGACTAGAACTTTGTACCAGTTTCCTGGGCTTATAGGGATTGGCACCACCCCTGGGAAGGAAGCCAGCTAGAAATGGATGAATTTCATGAAGGCATTTGTTTCTGTGCCCTGTGAGGCTAGTGGAGCTGGCCTCCAGAGACCTGAAAGTTGATGGTTCCCTGTCTCCTCATCCCCTACTCACCACATTCCCTTCCCATGGAGCTAATCATCTGGTATCCAATCATTACACATCTGTGTATGCTCTGGGGCTGTCCAACTGATGGCCTGACTCCCTCCTGCTGCCTGTTCCCATGGGTGCTTAGGGTTTTTCCATCTTCTCCAGGATGACAGCACTTGGATTGTGTTTTTCCTGGCCTCTAGGGCTCTCCTGGTTCTGCATCCACCATCCCGCCTCTATGTCGTGTTCTAAAGCTCCCCAGGTCTTAAGCCAGATCTCCGTGGATGGAGCTGTGTCTTGCCTCAATGGCCCCAGGAGACAATCCTCAAAGACCACTGTCAAAAATCAGAACATTTCCCAGGATCTGGATGCCCAGACTTACCCATGGTCATCTGATTAAACATTCTATGTCATTACAAAGGCAAATTATCCATATCACCTGCCTGGTGCTGGAATTCACTATTCAGTTGATGGAAACTCTGCAGTTTTACATTAATTATAAAAGGAATTCAAAGTTGCTTATGAGAGGCTTTTCCCAAAAAGAAAAGTTAGGGAACCATTTATACTCCCAAAATGAGGGATGAGGGGGGTGGGTTCTCAACCATCAGCGATTTGACTTGATTTACTATTAATCCATTTTCTTCGTGTCTTTTGAATTTCATTCTTATCTCAAGAGGAACAAGTGGGTGGGCCAAACTGATGAGTAGAATCAGAAAGCAATGGTAACATTTCCACCAAAAGGAAGGGATTTTCCTTTGAAAACACCCTCACCTTTACATCCACATTCAAGAGGAAAATTCCCGGGATGAAGGAGAGACTAGTGGGTGGTTAGAAGTTGTCCTGGACTTTAATAGTAATTTTAGAAAGGACTTTGATCTTGATTTTATTCTGTCCCAAACAAGAACACCTTATCTACTTCCACCTAATGGTAATGACCTAATTTTTCTAAAAAGAGGGTATAGAACATATGAGATCCTGTGTAGTCCCATATAATTTAAGCCACAAGCAGAGGCCTCCTGAGTAACTACTAATACTCAGGTAATAGTTATTTTGGGGAATTCCCGGGAAATGGGCAGAGTAAAAGAAAATGAATTTTCATAAAATCCAGAAATGAAAGAGGCCTTCTCCTGAGGAAGCAAGCCCAGTGAGCCCATTCCTGGAGTCACATCCACCAAGTAGGGTGTCTCTGGGATGCTGCGGGCAATCCTCATTGAAAACTCGCCATTTCCTGATAGGTCAGCCTGGAGGTAAGCACATCTGAGATCTGTGAATTATAGGATCTAAATTCTGCATATTTTTGGATATCTGATATGGAATTTTTGGGGAAATAACTTCTAAATCCAACAACTAAAAAAAAAAAGTTGACATGATAAAAGATTACCTACAGCAATAGGATTTCTGTTTGATAATAGATTTCTCTGAGAAAACATGATTATTGGAGCCTCAAATGAGACTTTCCTTTTGAAAGGAAATACTTCACTACATAAGTGTGATTTTTCTGCTCTGGGACAAAGGTAAAGATAAAGAAACACTGCAGGCACCTGCATTTGTAATGATCTGGGGAGTTTTTTTTTTTTTTTTAAGTTAGCAACTGTTCACAGGGTTGAAATGGCAGTTCTGGGACTGATTTCTTTTCCTAATTGTTGGCTTTTTTAGTCTCCAGATACTGAAGACAGGACAATTCTATGGCACAGCTGTGAAATTCAGGGGACAGAAGTCCTGTGGTGAGAATACTGTGGTTGATACTTGACTATTACCTCCCCAATACAGTAAGGGGCAGGTAGTATGCACACAGGCAAGCCAGATGTTTCTGGCCAACAGAGTCATTTTTATACATGATTGTGGAATCCAGAAAGAATTCTATGATGGTTCCAAGACTCCCAAGGACCCTGAACTTTCAAGAGGAGCCATCCCAAGTTGGGAAGCAGATCCCTTATCCTGGAAAAGTCAGGGGAAAATGCCTAAGTCCAAGGCAGAGGCAAAACAGGGTGTGGTTCCTCTCACTGAAGAGGTGCCAGCTCTGCCTGGTCCCAGAGAGTCTTCTGAAGGCAACAAGCCAGACAAAATGGTGTTAGGCCCATTTCTTTATATTCCTCTCATGTGGACAACTAAGAACCTTGGCTATAATACAACAAACAAACATAGGAAGCCTCTGAATAATGGGGAAAAATAGAGCAGACTGGCTAGGGGTCTTGGGCCTTAAAGAATGATATAGTAATGTGTTCCTGGATTTTCTTTTTATCTCCCAGATGTCCTGAATTGGGTGCTGGAAAAGTTTCTAACTGAAAAACACCAAAAGGTCCAGATTTTTTAAAGTCACAAGAAAAGCCTGGTCTCTCTAGCCAAAGGACAAGGAAAAGGGCTGCACAGCAGAACAGAAACCATTTTGTTAATGCCCACCCAGTTCCAGCTTTCCCCAGCCCTCAAGTCCCAGTGGAGGCTGAGAGGTGAGCCTTGACTTCCATTCCCTATTCAGCAATAGCAGGAAGCCCTTTCATTCCCAAGCTAGGGTGGTGTTCAAGAGGCCAAGTAAGGAGATGGACTTCCATCTGCACTCAGAAGTGGCATTGTATTCCTCCTTTCCCAACTAGAGACTCAGGAAGATTTCAGAGTGAAAGGAGCTTGAGAAGGGAACTTTTTAAACCTGCATATGAAATGACCCCAAGTGACCCACATATTTAACATATTTAACCTCCATAATTAACATGACAAAAGGTTGAACACTACAGTAGGAAATATCACCCAAGTTTTCAGATTAGCCTCAAGGTAACACAAATGAAGCAGACTAGACCTGTGTTCTAAGTCTAAACAGATGACTGCCCGGTAAAATGGAGGATTTTAATAGAATCCAGAGTCTCCTAATCCCCAAATGTCCAAGATATAATTTAAAAAAATCATTTGTTATATCAAGAACCAGGAAAAATCACAACTTAAGAAAAAACAATCAACAGATGCTAACATTGAGATGATTCAGATGTTGCAATTTTCTGACAAGGATTTTAAAGCACCCATCATAAAAAAAGGCTCTAATAAGCAATTAGGAACACTCTTGAAACAAATCTAAAAATCGAAAAGCTCAGGAAAAAAATAAAAAATATAAAAACGAACTAGGTGGAAACTGTAGAACTGAAAAATATAAATAGCCAAAGTTTTAAAATTCTGGATGTGGTTGATATAGATAATAAGAAGTAATAGAAGAAAGAATCTGTGAATTTGAAGACAGATGAATAGAAATCACCCACTTTGAAAAAAAAAACACAGAAAATAGACTGGAAGAAAATGAACAGGCCCTCAAGAACTAATATTCACGTTATCAGAGTCCCAAGAGTAAAGGGAAAAGAGAATGGGGCTGGAAAAATATTCAAAGAAATAATTCCTGAAATTTCCCCAAATTTGGAAAGGGACATAAACCTAGATTCAAGAAGCTTAGTGAATCCCAAATAGGATAAATACAAAAAAATCCAGGTCAGGATACATCATAATCAAACTTTTGAAAACTAAGAACATAGGAAAAACGCCTAGAGGGAAATAATATATTACCTATAGGGGAACAAAATTTCAACGATAGTGCATTTCTCATCAGAAATTACCAAGTCCAGAAGAAAGTGGCACATTGTTCAAGTGCTGAAAGGAAAGAACTGTGAACTCAGAATTCTATATCCAACAAAAATATTCTTCAGGAATGAAGAGAAAATAAAGCCATTCTAAGATAAAGAAAAACCAGAATTTGTTACTCGAAGACCTTCCCTGGAAGAATGACCAAAGGCACTTCTTCAAACAGCAAGGAAATGATAACAGAAGAAAACTTGGAACATCAGGAAGTAAGAAATAATGAAACAGGAAAAAACAGAATTAAATAAAATAAACTATTCTCCTCTTGAGTTTTTAAATTTAAGTTTGATGGTTGAAGCAAAAACTGTAACATCATTTGATATGGTACTGTGTATGTAAAGGAAATATTTAAGGGAATTCTGTTGTAAATGGAGAGGGGAGTGCTAAAGTGACCTAAGGTAAATGTTAAGATTTCTGCATTTCACTTGAAGTTGTAAAATATTAATACCAGCGGACTATGATAAGTTATGTATGTATATTTTAATACCTAGTGCAACCACTGAGAAAATGACACAACGAGATATACTTAAAATACTTCAGATAAGGGGCACATGGGTGGCTCAGTTGGTTAAGCATCTGATTTCGACTCAGGTCATGATCTCCTGGTTCATGGGTTCAAGTCCTGAATTGGTCTCTGTGCTGACAGCTTACACCCTGGATCCTGGTAAGGATTCTGTGTCTCCCTCTCTCTCTGCCCCTCCCCTGCTCATGCTCTATCTCAAAAATAAATAAACATTAAAAAATACTTCAGATAAATAAAAATAGGATTCTAAATAGTGTTTAAGTAACTAACAAGAAAGCCAGAAAAAGAAAACAGAGGAATGAGAAAACAGAGAGAACAAACAGAAAACAATAGGTGTCAAACTTAGGCCCTAATACATCAATGATTCCATTAAATGTAAATGATCTAAATACACCAGAGATTGGCAGACTAGATGAACAATTATGACTCAACTGCATGCTGTCTACAAGAAACCTACTTCAGATGTAATGATATAGGTGGGTTTAAAGTAAAACGATAGCCAGTGGGATGGACTTCGCATGGGTGGGCGGGAGACAAACTGATATCTGATGCTAAGTCAACAAATCAGTGATGTCATCAAGTTCAGAATCAAAATTGGAGGGACAATTATGAGTTCCCACTGTGAAGCAGGTGTTTAACAAATATTTGACAAATCGTTGTCCTCAATGATCATCACTGTCATATGATGTGCTATTGTCACGTTTCATTGATGAGGAAACTGTCATTAAGTGTTGGCCCAAGACTAGGCAGCTAATAAGTAAGAGAGACCAGGGTTATTCATCAAGCACAGGTAGATTTTGTTTTTTGTTTTTTGGTTTTTTTTTGTTTTTTCTTTCCTATTCTACACTTAATACAGAGCTGGAAGGCAAGGAGAGTGGACCAAGTCAAGGGGCATGAAGCTTAAAACAGTGGGTTCTGCCAAGGTTGTCAGATTTCTAGGATGGCCCTACCATGGAACTCAGAGCCTGAGCCCTGACCCATATCTCTCATTTCACCAATTCCAGTGCTGACCCTCAGGAAAAATCCCATATATCTGATGACACTAATTTTGGGAGGGTTAAAATATTAAATGTGGTAATGATATTGTGCTTATCATTTTTTTTTTCGAAACGAGTCTTTAACTTTTTGGGTATGCACATTTCATTATTTACTGACAAAATGGTATGATATCTTGGATTTGCTTTGAAATAATGTAGTAAGGGGAAGTGGAGGGGGAGCCAAAGTATAGGTTTAACAACCTTATCCATGACTTAATACTTGTTTAAGCTGATGATTGGTACATGTAGGTACATTTGTCTAGTTTCTCTGCTTTTGAGAATATTTGAAAATTTCCATAATAAAATGTTTTTTAAAGTGGTCCCCAAAGATAGCTGGAAAGGAAATATAAGTCATGTGCCCAGGGAGGAAGGGAGGCCAGGCCAAGTTCCCACAGGGCTGGGCTGGGGGAGGGTGGGAGGGATGCTCTTGATGGGATAACTAGGCACAAATGAATTTTGAGTGTTCCTGGGCATGAACCAGCAGAGTTTCCCCAATCTCTGTTGCCCAGCTTGTCCACTTCTCAGTCCAGGATGACTGGAATCTCAGGCCCAAGGTGAGCTGCATCTGCCAGAGGGTCCCTCCAAGAGACCATCACCTTTGAAGAGCTAGAGATCTGACATGGGCACCCCAAATCTAGTGGACATCAAGGACACAAGACAGAAGTATGTCCCACACTGGGCTGTATCATTTTCAAGGTTTGTCTTCCATCCCCCCACCACATTTTGCCCATATCCACCTATCTTTTAACATTCTATTTCTGTTCCACTCTTTCTCTAAAGTCATGTCTGCACTGGAATGCCCTCTCTTTGCCAGTTCACTAAAGTACTCTGCTTCCCAGTTCTTAAAATATTTCTGGTATATATGCCCGCTAAGAAATTCCTCCAATATTTAGATAACGGGTGTTGATTTCCTACTACAATTCCTTCCTCATGCATTCTTTCACCAAACACATAGACCCATTTGCTTTTCATTAATATAAAAATGTAAACCCTCAATTTATTAATTGATGTCTGTTTCTAATATTTTGATCTGGCAGTGTGGTCTGTGCTGATGTGTTAGCTGCCAGGATGCAGGAATCATACTGGTTTTCTTCACTCAGTGCAAGAAACTCAAGGAAAGATACACACTCAGGCACCTGACAGATGCTCTAGGAGAGGAGGGTCATCTTGGTACAAGGAATGACAAACGTGGCAAGGTGTGGGGTGTACCCTTACCTGCCCCTTGCTCCTCCCCTTCTCTCAGGCCCCCAGTGCATAGAACCACCCTAACGTCCTATATTCTAAATGCTTTCTTCCTTGATGTCAAACCTTCTCAGTCCCATCTCTCCAGGGTTCTCCTTCTTGGTAAAATGGCCAACTTACTGTGTGGTGTTGACCTAACGGATGACTCCATCCTGGTTAACATTTGCATGTTAATAACTTAGTCCAAAGAGTAAACATTAGAAGCATTTGGGGGCCAATGGAGAAGATACTTCAGAGAGCAGATGATTTCCAGAGCCCTTCACATCAATCCATGCAGGCTGCTGCAAGAAGCTGGCACAGTGTTCAGGTTATAAATCACCCAATAAGTTGTGAGAAAGCAAACTATTGGCAAGTTATCTCCAACTAGGTGGTGATGGCTTTATGAAGATAAGATTCATATCCAAGCATGAGGAATATGGGAACCTTCCTGAAATACTGGAGTCTCAAGCTGAACACCGTCCCAGGATACAACGTGGATTTGTCTCTGAGGAGCTGGCATGGATGGGGGCCTTTCACCTTAGGGCTCCACAGTTTGGGAGGGATTTCACTGTGGGCTTTGTTGGGAAGCAGATATACTGTCAGAAAGAGAACAAGACAGAAGTCTTCCAGCTGCAGAATCTTGGGCTCCTTCCAAAGTATGAACTGGGATTTTTGAGTGAGCTCCGATATGCCGTATCATAATGAGCTAATTTGAAAAGGTAAAAATTCTTATCCTGAACAGTACCAAATATCTCCTTCAAGGCAGACACAGATCACTGCAGGGTCCTTCCCTCCCTTCCTCTCCAGTTTTGCCTCCTGACGTCAGTGAAGGTTTTTTCTGGCCTAGCGGCCTTGGCCTTGGGCCTAGAAAGCATCATTGTGGACAGCTCAGACTTGAGGCTGATGGCTCAGATAATTGGACAATCTAGACCCAAATGCCAGTTTCCAAAACCAGAGAGATTTCTGTGCAGTTTGACCTATCATTTAAGCCAGACAGAAAAGCTTTGACATTTCTTCCCCACTCCCTCTTTTTAAACAATGTAAAATGCTATTCGCCACCTAATTATACCCAAGAAATGTGACAACTGTAATTTTAGGAATCCAATGCCCACAAAACATTTTATAAAACCTACAGACTCTATTCATCAATAAATTATGTATAATTAAGCATTCTAAAATGATTTTTTTCTTTTCTCATTTAAAAGATTTCTAGCCCATTGGTAAAAGTTTCATATTACAAAATGACTTTTAGAGATTTGAGACTCATATGTATGTATGTATGTGTGTGTGTGTGATATATATGTGTATATATATATATATATTAGATCTATATGTTATAATATATACATACAATATGAAACTTATGAATTTTTAATGCTTTAATTTATACACTATAAAATTTACTTTTCTTTGTGAATAGTTCTGGGAGTTTTTACATATGCATAGATTCCTATAACTACCATTACATATAGGATACAGAACATTTTCAATACTCCAAAGAAATCCCTTGTGTTGCCAAGGGATTTGTAGTCAAATCCTCCTTTTGCCCTCAACCCATGGCAAACAGGTAACCTATTCCCTATCAATACAGTTTTGCTTTTCCCAGAATGTCATATAAATGGAATCACATGGTGAATACTTTTTGAAAATGACTTCTTCCACTACCATAATGCCCTTGACATTCATCCAAGTTGCCGTGCATATCAATAGCTTGTTAAAACAAACTGCTGAACTATTTTCCAGAGTGGCTGTACATTCTGCACTCCTACCAACAATGGATATATGAGAGTTCCAATTGCTTTTCAACCTTGCCAACACCTGATATTGTTCACATTTTTGGGTTTTTTGTTTATTTTTTGCCATGCTAATAAGTGTGTAGTGGTATCTCATTGTGGTTTTAATAAGCATTTCCCTAATAGTTAATGATATTGAGCATTTGCTCATGTGTTCATTTGCTATCCATATATCCTCTTTATAAAGTATCTGTTCAAATGTTTTGTTCATCTTGTTATTATTTTCTCTTTGTTGAGAATTCTTTACATATTCTGGATACAAGTTTTTTGATTCATGATTTGCAGGTATTTTCTCCCAGCCTATGGTTTGTGGTTTTTCTTTTTAATTTTTTTTTTAGTGTTTATTTATTTTTGGGAGAGAGACAGAGTGTTATTGGGGGAGGGGCAGAAAGAGAGGTAGACACAGAATCTGAAGCGGGCTCTAGGCTCTGAGCTGTCAGCACAGAGCCCAATGTGGAGCTTGAACTCATGAACCGGAAGATCATGACCTGAGCGAAAGTCAGACACTCAACAGACTGAGCCACTCAGGCACCCCTGGTTTGTCTTTTAATTCTTTAAAGAGTACCCTTTGCAGAGCAAAAGTTTAATTCTGATTGGATTTAATTTATCAATTTTTTCTTTTGTGGAAAAACTTCTTTTTGGTGTCATATCTAAGAATTCTTTCACTAACTTAAAGTCATGAAGATTTTTCTCCTAAAAGTTTTATATTTTACATTTAGGTCTCTAATCTTATTTGAGTTAACTTTTCAACTCAAATAAGAGTTAAAAATAACAGTTTTTAATATGGTGTGGGGTGAAAATCAAGGTTCTTTTTTTTGCACATGACATTCCAGAACCATTTAATGAAAATTTTATTCCTTCTCTACTGAACTGCCTTTGCAACTTTGTCAAAATTCAGTTGGCCATATTTGTGTGACTTATCTCTAGATTTTCTATTCCATTCCCCTGAGATGTGTATCTTTAGTCTTTTGTCAATACTACACTGTATTGATCACTGGAGTTTCATTATATGCTTTAAAATCAGATAATACGGGTCCTTGAACTTTGTTCTTTTTCAAAATTGTTTTGGCTATTCTATTTCATTAGCTTTTGTGCATACACTTTAGAATCAACTGGTCTATATGTACAAAGAATCTTACTAAGATTAAATCTATAAATCAGTTTAGGGAGATTAACATTAAGTAATTCTTCCAATCTGTGAACACAGTACATCACTTTGTTTATTTAGGTCTTCTTTGATCTTTTTCATTGGATTTTGTATTTTTTAGAATTTGGATCCTGCAAATATTACATTTATATCTATTTAATTTTTGAAAACTACTGTAAATACTACTATTTTGTAAAAATATCAGTTTCCAATTGTCTTTTATTATTATATAGAAATGCAATTGATTTTGTATATTGCTCCTAAGTGCTATGACCCTGATAAACCCAATTATTAGTTCAAGGAGCTTATTTTTAAAATAGGTTGTTTGAGATTTTCTACAAAGATAATAATGTCTTCTCTGAATAGGAATAGTTTTATTTTTTCTTTCAAATCTGAATATCTCTTAACTCTTTTTCTTGCCTTATTACATTTGTTAACATTCCAGTATGGTACTGAGCAGTAAAAGAATACAACCTTGCCTAGTTCCCAGGCTTAAAGGGAAGGTGTTCAGTCTTTTACTATTTTTTTAAGGTTATTTATTTATTTTGATAAAGAGAGCAGGGGAGGGAGAGAGAGAGAGAGAGAGAGAGAGAGAGAGAGAATCCTAAGCAGCCTCTGTGCTGACAGCTGATATATGGGGCTTGATTGCATGAACTGTGAAACCATGACCTAAGCTAAAATCAAGAATTGAATGCTTAACCAACTGTGTCTCCCAGTTAAGATTTCACTGTTAAGAATTATGTTAGCTGTAGTTGTTTTGTATACGCCCGTTATCAGACTGAGGAAATTCACTTCTTGATTTGCCAAATTTTTTTTAAAAAAAAATCATGGTTTTTTGGGGTGCCTCAATGGCTCAGTCAGTTGAACATCCAGCTTCAGCTCTGGTCATGATCTCATGGTCTGTAGGTTCAAGCTCCACATTGGGCTCTGTGCTGACAGCTCAGAGCCTGGAACCTAGGTTTTGTTACCAGATTTTGGTAACAAGAGTGGTTCTAGAGGAACAAAATTTCTTAAGGATAAATTTTCTGAATTGGTGCTAGGGTTTCTAGAATTGGTTCTCTAATTTGATTAGGTTTAAAGACACAATCACTTTGTTTCTGGTAGTGAACAGAACACCGATAGTCTGTGGCAGGATCTGGCAATAGAGATATGTAAAATATCACCACTGGATATTCTTAATCAACTTATAAAAAGCAAGAGTCTATAGTATCATATATATGATACTTTAAAACACTTTTATCAAACTAATGAATATAATGAGATTGGCTGATTTCTCCTAACATTGCTGGGCAAAATGGGGAAAGAAAAGGATGAGCTCAGAGATTCAAATTTCTAGCTCAGTTGTTCAATGAATGACCTGAAATCTTCTACATCTACTCTTAAAGGGACCCATATCTCCAGTAGTTCCAGAACTAAGATTGCTGAAAACCAAAGAGTGTATCTCCTCATGTGAGTGGCTGACTTACAATGCAAATTTAATTCCCAATATTGCAAAGTATCTACTGTTAAAGTAATTTTCATTGAGAAAGTTGGAATGGGGATATAGGCGAAGACCCTGATGAACCTGGGGACATTGAGTCCTTAAATTCTGATGAGTCTTCTTTGCCAGTGGAAGCAGCCTTTCCATTCCCAGTAGAAGCAGCCTCTCTATCCCCCATCTGAAGGGATTAACCGTACATTGCCAGAGGAAATGGTCACAGTCTCCCTGAGACTATTGCCATGCAAGACAATGCTGATTCTTTTCAGACCCTCCGCCCGCTCCCACCCACCCCCCACCCCACTCCCCGCCCCACACACATATATACTTCTTTGCTTCTAGAACCATAACAGTCAGGTTTGGAGCAAAGCCCTTTCACTTCTGTAGATAACTACTTTTCTTTTGAGAAACAGCTCTTGGTCTGAACCTAGGCCTCATTAGAGACTGGACATTTAATCATGGGCCACCAAGTTACCATATGACCTGAGCCACTTGTGATGAACTGGATGTTGTCTGACACACTAAGCCATAAAGATGGTTGTGCACAGTGGCACTTTATCATCAAATGAAGTGGCATATATGTGATTGGGTCAGAGCAGACCCTGAAGGTGCAAGTAAATCACATGGAGAAGTGGCACAAAGACCCATGTTCCCTATTCCTGCTATACTAACCTCTTTCCCTGTCTTCACCTATGGCTTAATGGGGAGCTCTCCACAATCAGCTAACAGAGGAAGGGAAAAGTTGGGCCTGGTTTACAGATGGTTTTGCATGATATGCAGATATCACTCACAAGTCGACATCTACAGCACCTCAGCCCCCTTCTGGAATATGCTGAAGGACAATAGTGAAAGGAAATCCTCCCAGTGGGAAGAAATTCAAACAGTGCACCTGGGTGATTATTTTGCTTGAAATGGCTAGATGTGTGATTATATACCGATTCATGGACTGTAGACAATGGTTTGGCTGGATGGTCAGGGATTTGGAAGGAACACAACTGGAAAATTGGTGATAAGGAATTCTGGGTAAGAGGTATGTGGATGGTTATCTCTGAATAGGTAAAAAACGTGAAGATGTTTGTGTCTCATGTCAATGCCCACCAAAGGGTGACCTAAGCAGAGGAGAGTTTTAATAATCAAGTGGATCAGATGACCTGCCTGTCATGTGGATACCAGTCAGCCTCTTTCCCCAATCTGTCATTGTTCAGTGGGTTCATGAACAAAGTGGTCACAGTGGGGATGCAGGTTATGCATGGACTCAGCAACATGGACTTCCATTTACCAAGGCCAAGGGCATAATCCTCTAGCAACAGAGACCAACACTGAGTTCCCCTTATGGTGCCATTCCCTGGAGTAATCAGCCAACTACCTGGTGACTGGTTGATTTCAATGGACCACTTCTATGAAAGGGGTAGCATTTTGTTGTTACTCGAATAGATACTTTAATTTTTTTTAATGTTTATTTATTTTTGAAGGAGAGAGAGACAGAGTGTGAGTGGGGTGGGGGGCAGAGAGAGAGGGAGACACAGAATCCGAAGCAGGCTTCAGGCTCTGAGCTGTCAGCACAGAGCCCGATGCAGGGCTCAAACCCACAAACCGTGAGATCATGACCTGAGCCCAAGTTGGACGCTCAACTGACTGAGCCACCCAGGTGCCCCTGGAATAGATGCTTTAGATACAAATTTGCTTTTCCTGCACAAAATGTTTCTGCTGAATCTGTCATCCAACTGTGGAATTACAGAATGTTTTATTCATCATCATGGTATTCCAACACAGCATTACTTCTAGTCAAAGAACTCAATTCACTACAAATGAAAGGCCACAATGGGCCCATGTCCATGAAATTCACTGGTCTTACCATGTTTCCCCCATACTGAAATGGTAGAATGGCCTTTGGAAGATTCATCTAGAGTGCCTACTAGGTGGCAATACCTTGCAGGGCTGGGGCAGGGTTCTTCAGAAGACTGCATATTCTCTGAATCAGCACAAATATATGGTATTGTTTCCTCCATAGCCAGGATTCATGGATCCACGAATCAAGGGGTAGATATAGAAGTGACACCACTCACTACTACTCCTAGTGATCTAGTAGTGACATTTTTGATTCCTGTTCCCACAATGTTATACTCTGCTGGCCTGGAGGTCTTAGTTCCAGAAGAAGAAATGCTTTCACCAGGAGACCCAATACTGATGTCATTGAACTGGAAGTTAAGATCATCACCCAACCATTTTGGACTCCTCATTTCTCTGAGTCAATAGACAAAGAAAGAAGTCTGTTGGCTGAGGTGAGTGATCCTGAATGCCAGCAGGAAATTGAGTTGCTACACTACAATGGAGGTGAGGAAGAGGATGTCTGGAATACAAGAGATCCCCTACAGTGTCTCTTAGTGTCACAATGCCTTGTGATTAAGTTCAATGGATAATTACAGCAACCCAATCCAAGCAGGGCTACTGATGACCAGACCCTTCACGAATTAAGGTTTGAGTTACCCCACCAGGTAAAAAAACCACAACCAGTGGAGGTCATGACTGGCAGAAGGCAAAGGGAATATGGAAGAAGGTAGCTATGATTACCAGCTACAGCTGCATGACCAGTTACAGAAATGAGGACAATAATAATTCTCATGAATATTTTCTCTTTATTTTGTTATTTGTGTGTGCGTGTGTGTATGTGTGTGTGTCCTATTATTCCTGTTGCTCTGAAAAATCTTGACTAATGTGGGCTATTCATGTGGTGAATTACATTCATTACTTTTCAAGTGTTGACCCATCTTTATCTCAGGGTAAACTCTGCTTACCCATGATATATTATTTTTTATATTCTTATGTTTAATTTGCTAATATTTTATTGAGGATTGTTGGATCTATATTCATGGGGATATTGGTTATATTTTTTTTTCCTGTACTTGTCTTTATCTGGTTTTATCATGAGAGTAACATTGGCCTCCTCCTAAAATGAGTTATGAAGGGTTCCCTCCTTTTTTATTACCTGGAAGAATTTGTGAAGAATTGCTGTAATTTCTCTTTTATTTTTTAAATTTTATTTGAGAGATAGAGAGAGAGAGAGTCCACTCAGGGGACAGGGGCGAAGAGAGAGAGAGAGAGAGAGAGAGAGAGAGAGAGAATCCCAAGCAGGCTTCATGATCAGCATGGAGCCCCATGCGGGGCTCGATCCCACAACCCTGGGATCATGACTTTAACAGAAACCCAGAGTCAGATGCTCCACTGACTGAGCCACGTATGTGCCCCACTGCAATTTCTCCTTTATTTTTATTTAAAAAAAATTTTTAAATGTTTTATTTATTTTTGACAGAGAGAGAGAGAGAGAGACAGAGCATGAGTGGGGGAGGGGCAGAGAGAGAGGTAGACACAGAATCCAAAACAGGCTCCAGGCTCCAAGCTGTCAGCACAGAGCCCGATGGGGGGCTCAAACTCACAGACCGTGAGATCATGACCTGAGCTGAGGTCAGACACTCAACTGACTGAGCCACCCAGGTGCCTCTGCGATTTCTCCTTTAAACATTTGGCCAAATTCACCAGTGAAACCATCTGGGCCTGGAGTTTGCCTTTTTTGGAGGGTTTTTAAACTACAAATTCAATTTGTAGATTTCTTTTTTATGTTTGGCACCTTATGGCTTTTAAGAACTCAGTCCATTTCATCTCAGTTGTTGAATTTATGTTCATAGAGTTGTTCATGGTATCCTTTTATTACTCTGCTGATGCCTTTCAAAGCCCCTTTCCTTCCCCATGGTGGTATTTTGCTTCTTCTGTCATTTTTTTTTCTTGATCAATCTGGTTAAAGGTTAATTAATTGTATCGACTTTTTCAAAGAACCATATTTACTTTCATTGATTTTATCTATTGTTTCCCTGTTGCATTGATGCCTGCTTTTATTTATTATTTCTGCCCTTCTCCAGCTCCCTTGGCAAGACCAAACACTTTCAAATCTCAAACTCATCTGTAAAAGCTCTGCTTGCAAGCACAATCTCATTACCAGTAATTTGGAAACAGGTTTTGGGAATGTGTTCCCCAAAGTGAGCAAGTGTAATGTGTGTTTGTGTGTCAGCCCTGATGGGGACAGGTGGGAATGGGGGGGAAAGAAAGGAGCCTTGTGCCCCAAGGTCAGGCTCTAAAAAGTGAAGTTCAGAAAACAGATTGAGAACAGCTTTTTTTCAGAAGAGACTTTCTAAGCATTGTTGGAATCTGGCTTGAATACAACACACTTAATAACATTTTAAATTTCTTCATATTATGCCAAAAGGTTGTAAACTACGGAAGGTGCTGCTTTGGGTAGGAGATTTAAGGCCCACCGAGTTGACCCTTGAGTGATACTTTCCTGTTCTGGCCTACTGGGCCTTCTCCGTGTTTTCAGCCTCAATGGCCAGAGGCCTCAGAGCTGTCATCCACGTCTTCCTCACAATGGACATCTGCTTCAAGAACCACTCCAATTAAAAGGGCAGGAAACTCCCCGGCGGCTGTTTACCAGTCCTCCATGGACTGGAAAGTGAACATCTGATACCTGGCCTGGGGAGGGATAAACTCACTTTCGCCCACAGTTACGTGTTTAACAGGCCCCTGTGTGTTTATCCACAGTGTTCCTGGTTGGCTGGATTGGAGTTTAAATCGTTGACAGGAAATAATGCCTTCCGGCCTGATATCCCAAGTTCATCCAGAGCCTGAGGGTGGAAACTCCGACTATACTTCCCAGGTTGGTTTACCGTCCCTATAAATAAGTACAATGTCTTTATTCATAAAGTATCCGCTGCCTCCAAATAGCTGGAGCTTGAATCGCCGTCCTTAATAAACACCCAGTGTGGCAGAGGCAGACTTCTTGGCCCTGGAGGCTCTTGGTGACCTCTGGGTGCCTTCAGCCACTGGTGACCCAGGGTGGGCAAGCAAGTCCCTGGCCCCACCATTAGGGGCCCAGGAAGCTTCAAGCTCACAGAGTCTTGGGCACATGTAAATAGCCAGGCGAAGGACACAGCACATATTATTAAGCTTTGCTTAAGGAATAGCTTGGGAGAAATGTCCCTGGAGAGCTCAATTAGGCCCAAGAAGGGGAACTGCCTAATGAAATCAATAGGTCTTTTGTGTGATAGGAAAAGAGAGTGGTCAGGGCTTCAAGAGGCTCAGTGCTTGCTGGGCACAGCAGGGAGCTTCTCACTCCATTGTGGATGCAGAATAACTCTTGGCAGGAGCCCCATCCCCCACCCCCAGACTCTCCCCAGGACTCACTGCTAGGGCCACTGTATCTGTGCGGGAGCCATATGTACCAACATGGCATCTGCAGGCCCAATCAGTGCACAGCCTGGCTGCATTGGGAATGGCATACTCTAGCCCCACGGTCCAAATTCCATTACATTATCCTGTCCTGGGCTCTGTCATCTGTCTCCAGAGACAAGTGGGGATCAGAGAACCTCCTGGCCCACAGAAATGCATTTGATCCACATCCAACCTCAGACAAGACGGCTGCTGGCTGTTCGCTATGATTCCATGACAGTGTCACCCTGCTGCACGAGCTGTGACAACACCTTGCATTTCCGCCTCAAAGCAGACTGACGAGGGAGTGGCCTTGTGTTCCCTGCAGGCTAGCTAGCTACATGCTATTGGGTTCGAAGACAAGATTTTTGTTCTTTACTTTGTTTTACTTTCTACTTGGTTGTTGAATACATGCCATTGCTTGCTCTGCCTTTTTCAGCACCATAGGAAATGCTGTGACCTATTTGTGGGGATAAACACAAAAACAAACAGGCAGAAGGGGACATCCAGGGACACCTGAGACTGTTTAACTTGTCCTTGTGACTAAGGGGAAGTGGGTTCCAACCTGGCCACCTTTGATGTGCAGTAGCAAGGAGCCCTGGGCAGTAGCAGGGCCAGTCACTCTAGGACGTCTCTGGGCCCATACCACCCACCCTAATTGGGCCCGGGGGACAGTGATGCTGGGAAGGGCTCCTGCTCCGTGTCTGGCATTGGCCTGGGCAGGCGGCCGAACAGCCCCCCTAGGCAGGGACAGTGGTCGATTGTCTGGCTGAAAACAAGCCTCCCGGATAGTGTGTCCTAGGAAAGGAGATTGGCGTCTAATCTCCATCCACAGTGACCGGGGCACCTGGAGCCCTGTCAGAGCCACTGCTCCCAGGTTTCCGGCTGAATGGCCCAACAACACTTACATCCCCTGTGTCCCAGGGGGTGGATGCTGGAGAGGCCTAGACACCTGAAAGCAGAGAGGGCTCAGGCCATGTTATTAGACCCCAGGCTGTGGGGCCCAACTTGTCCCAGGTTGGCTGTGGGCAGGTATGCACCCACAGACACCCAACACCACACAGGGGGGTGGGGGGTGGGACCTACACACAGACACTCTCTCTGTCTCTGTCTCTATCGCTGTCTCTCTCTCTGTCTCTCTCTCTTGCCTGGGCTGTGTTCCTCACAGCTACAAAGCCACTTGCCTGGAGGAAACTTTTCACACCTGCCAGTACTGAAAATTATGAAGATAATGATAAAAACCCATCCACAGGTGGCTGGGTTTCTTGTCAGAGGAAATGAAGCTCATTCCAGGACACCAACATCTCTTCTGTAGGTCTGAAGCAATCCAGCTTCAAAGACCAGGGATCTTTTGCAATGTGAGACTATTTTGGAACTTTTCAGTGTCATTAGAGCCCAGATACAATGGCTGAAAAGCATGAGCAGAGCAAAAGATACTCAGCCTTGTGGACAGCAACTAGATCTTCCATGGGACAGGGACAGGGGTGGGGTTTGGGAGTGTCACTGGGGGGATTCCAGCAACACTCAAACCCCACCCCCAAGTCCACCTCCATGGGGCTACCACTGATGTTGCCAAATTAACGCTGAGTTCTAACAGATGCTTGGATTGATAGCTATTGTTTCTGGACCCTGGATAGCCACTGGCTCCTTTTTATTTTGCTTCAGAAGCCCCAGATTTTTGTTCACAGAACTGATTCATATCTCTAATTTTCAGTTCACTTGGTGCCTGTCTCCTTGGGCACCCAGTCCTGTTTGGCTAGCCCGATGGATGGAAGGGAGCCCCAGGCCCATGTCCCCTGCTCCCACCAAAGCCCAGAACCTCTTCCTTTCTTCCTGCCATGTTCCTGTTGGGCTCACCCAACTCTCTACCCTCTGCTCACCCTTCAGATATGATCCCTGCCATGGATCAGGCTGCCTTTTGACCCCGGGGGCTTATTCCAGAGCTTGGGTTTGCTGTCGGTCACTCCTTGGCTCTATTCTCCTTGGCTGCACTGGGTCGCATACCTACCCCCACACCCTGTCTCTCTAATCCCCCCACCTGTCCCCAACCTGTTTGGTCCAGCCCTGGAACTCCCACCCAATGTGGTGGTTCCCTCTTTTTAGTAAGCATGAAGCCCGGGTATCTTTTCATTCCTGTTTACACTGTTCATTTGGTTACTTGGTTTTAGAGCATGCGATGAATAATAAAGAGATAAGCAAGGCTGTTTTAAGACATTAACCCTTCGGCAGAATCATAATTTTACAGGTCCCACCCTTGTTAAATCAAACATACTAAATGCACCTCACCCCTTGCTGAAGGCATTTTCATTTTACTACATGAGGGCAGAGTTGCATAGCACATGCTGTCTTACTCTTACCTGGGTAGACATTAGAGGAACCACAGAGTGATTCCTACGTATAGCATTCCTCCCTTAGTTTGGAGCTGATGATCTCCCCTGGTCCTTGTCCTTGAGAGGCAGCAGCTGATAAGTTCTCTGAATTTGACCTTCACAGACACGAAGCCTCCCATGGAGACTCTGGTTACTGCCGATCAGTGTCCAAAAATGTAGATATGCTTAGTGCGCCAGGGAAATTTACATGGAACGGTGGCGAATAGAAATACAGAAACTCCTGCCTTTTCCTGGGCCAGATATAGAACTTGCTCACATCTCCCATCCCCCTGCCAAGGACTACAGAAACTGACCACCTACAGAAACAGACACCACTCTCTCCCTGTAGTAAACTCACACTCTGCCTCTCACCTGGGTCCTCCCCATCGGCTTCTTGGCACTCAGGTCTCTGTCTCCATAAAACAAGAAAAGAAAAACAACACAGCAAAACTGCCTTGTTTCCGCTGTTCTTTACAGCTACTGCCCCTCTTTCCTTTTCTTCACAGCATTCATCTAAAGTTGGATTTTGTGTTTTTTTGTTTTTTTTTTTCTATCCAAGCGGCTATTCCCGGGGGCATCACGATGCTGCCTCTATTATAAACACTGTGTTCTGATAAATGTCCGTGACTGTCTCTGAATGGGCCATTGCATCCCATGACACTGGCTGCCAGTCTCAGCACCAGTGTCTCACTATTTTAATTACTCTGGCTTTGTAAAACGGCTTAATGTCTGTAGGGTGAGGTTTTCCGTGATGACTGTTTAGAGTTGATTCAGCTATTCAAACTCCTTTATTGTTTCATACGAATTTTAGAAACAGTGTTCTGAAGTGAATCAAAGAGCCAAAGAATTTTAATTGGAATCGTGCTCAATGTGCTCATTTATTTGGAGGGACATTGGCTAAATCGCTAGGGGACTGATTCCTTCTATGAATGAACAGAGACTATCTAATTCTGTGTTTTTCTCTTTTATGTCTTTCGGCATTTTGTAATAATCTCCATAAAGTTCGCACATTTTTGTTAGGTTTATTTCTGGATGCCTATGTTTTACAATTGTGAAATTAAAAAAAAATTTTTTTTAGTTTATTTATTTATTTGGGGGGAGAGAGAAAGCAGGGTAGGGGCAGAGAGGGAGGGAGAGGGAGAATCTCAAGCAGGCTCCGCACTGTCAGTGCAGAGCTCGAACCCACAGATGGTGAGATCATGACCTGAGCTGAAATCAAGAGTTGGATGAGAATGCTTAACCGACTGAGCCACCCAGGCCCAGGCGCCCCCATAAATATTCCATTTCTAGTTACTCATTGCACATATAAAACAGCATTACTGATTTTTGTAACTTTATTTCCTACCTGTATACTTCTTCACTGCCTTATTAATTTTATTATTTTATCCATTTATTTTCTTGTGTGTTTTTTAATGTAGATGATCACATCATCTATAATTTCATCTACGTTTCTAGTTCTTATTCTCGGCTGATTGCATTATTTAGGAACTCCAGTACAATCTTAAATAGTAGTGGTGATAATAAGCATTTTTTCATTATTAAATACGTTGTTTCACTATTCAATATGCTGTTGGCAGTAGGTTTTTGATAACTACCAATTCATTTTTAAGATATTTTCTTCTATATTTAGGTGCTGTAAGTTTTCATATGAATGAGTTTTACATTTTTTTTAAAAAAATTGTTTTTATTATTTATTCTGAGAGAGAGATACAGAGTGTGAGTGGAGGAGGGGCAGTGAGAGAAGGAGACACAGAATCCAAAGCAGGCTCCAGGCTCTGAGCTGTCAGCACAGAGCCTGATGCAGGGCTTGAACCCATGAACCACAAGATCATGACCTGAGCCAAAGTCAGACACTCAACCAACTGAGCCACCCAGATGCCCCTACATTTTTTTTTTTTTAATTTTAGAGAGAGAGAGCATGTTAGGGGAGTGACACACAGAGGGAGAGAGAGAAACACAAGCAGGCTCCACACTCCGTGCAGAGCCTATGGAGCTTGATACCATGACCCTGGCTGGCATCGTGACCTGAGTCAAAACCAAGAGTCAGACCCTCGACCCACTGAGTCACCCAGGCACCCCAAGTTCTACATTTTATTGAGTGATTTCTCTATCTTTTGAGAGATGCTTATGTTGTTTCTCCTTTAGCATATTAATGAGATGAATTTTACCTACATTTATTCTAATGGAAGAACCATCTTTGCTTTCCTGGTATAAAAGCCTGACTTGGGCATGACAAATCATTATTTTAATACACTAGTGGATTAGAATTGCTAATATTTCCTGCAGGATTTTTACAATTATATTCCTATGTGACATTGGCCTGTAATTTTCTTTTCCTACAGAGACTATGCAGTTTTTATTTTACCCAGATTGTATTTGCCTCAAAAACAGCTTTACTTGAGGTGCCTGGATGGCTCAGTGGGTTAAGCGTCTGACTTCAGCTCCGGTCATGATCTCACAGTCTGTGAGTTTGAGCCCCTTGTTGGGCTCTGTGCTGACAGCTCAGAGCCTGGAGCTTGCTTAGGCTTCTGTGTCTCCCTCTTTCTCTGGCCCTCCCCATCCCCAGCTCATGCTCTGTCTCTCTCTCTCTCAAAAATAAAAAAAAAATTTTTTAGAAAACAGCTTTACTTACTTCCTGTTATGTGGAATAACTTGTAAAAATAGATATTTTTCTGTTCTTTGACAATTTGATAAAAATATACTTAAATATTTCCTTCTGGGTTAAAAAAAAATTGAAGGGAAAATGAGTGTCTAAAAGGGAATATAGTGACCTGCTGGAAGCAAGTGTTCCCTCCTACACATTTTTCCTAGAAGCATTCCAAGCACCAAGCATTTTCAAGTATCCATGAAGCAGTCATCAATATAGATCATTTCCTGGGCCAAAAAAAAAAAAAAAAAAAAAAAAAAAAAAAAACCCTCAACAAATGTAAAAGAATTGAAATCATACTGAGTACATTCTCCAACTATAATAAATCAGGAAAATCTCTAAATGTGGAAATTAAACAAAACACATCTAAAGAAGTCATGGGTCAAAGAGGAAGCCTTGAAGGAAAATTTAAAAATATATATAACTGATTAAAAACAAAGACAATGTATCAAAATTTGTGGGATGCAACTAAAGCTGAGATGAAAGTTTGTAGCACTAAATGATTAACAAGGCAAGAACCCAAATCAATAACCTAAGTCCTACTTCAAGATGCTAGAAAAATAGTAGCAAAATTAACCCAAAGTAAGAAGAAAGGACATCACAAACATAGAGTGGAAATCAATGCAATTTAAAAATAGAAAAAACAAGAAAAATGAGGCACCTGGGTGGCTCAGTCAGTTAAGTGTCTGACTTCAGCTCAGGTCATGGTCTCATGGTTCATGGGTTCGAGCCCTGTGTCGGGCTCAGCGTTGACAGCTCAGGGCGTGGAGCCTGTTTCACATTCTGTGTGTCTCTTTCTGCCCCTCTGGCTTGTGCTCGTGCTCTCTCTCTCTCTCAAATAAATAAATATTTTAAAAAAAGAAAGAAAATCAATGAAATAAAAAGCTGAGTCTTTGAAAATAAAATTGAAAAATCTCTAGAACACAAAAGAAAGAGAAAACACAAATCTCAAGTCTCAGGAATGAAATAAGGTATATTACTACAGACTGCAGCCATTAATGAGATTATATGGGAATACTATGGACAAATTTTTTTCTCATAAATTTGACAACATAAAAGAAATGAACCACTTCCTCAAAAACCAAAACCTGCCAAAAAAAAAAAAAAAAGACGAAAAGACAATCTGAATAACCTTGTAAGTACTGAAGAAATTGAATGTTTAATTTAAGACTTCCTGAAAAATAAATTTTCAAGCCTAGATGATTTCCCTGGAGAAGTCTACCAAACATTTAAAGAAGAACTAACAGCAATTTTGCGCAATCTTTATCAGAAAATGAAAGAGAAAGGAATCTTCCCAACTCATTTTGATGAAGCCCAGTACTACCTTATTCTAAAACCAGACAAAGACAATGCAAAAAGAGATGTGAGAGACCAGTATCTTCCATGAACTTAGAAGGAACAATTCACAACAAAATATCAGCAAACCAAATCTAACAATCATACAAATAATCATACCCGGTGACCAAGCAGGATTTATTCTGGGTCGACAAGGCTGGCTCAACATTTCAAAACCAATCAGAGCTAGAAAAGAGAAATCATGGGATCATATCAACTGATGCAGAAAAGCATTTTACAAAATCTAAAACTTGATTTCCAATCAAGTTCTCAAAAATTGGAACCCACGTGTCATCTGGCTCAATCCCGCTGACTAGAGAGCAGTTAAGATCACTTACTGACGGTGACACACCTAGTTGAAAATCGTTGAGGCAAGCGTCTCTTCTCATTTCCTGAAGGAAAGTACTAGTGGATGTGCTAGTGTGGATGCAGTAGTTTACTAGTACTCAGATGGCTACCCTTGATGGGTACGGAAAGAGTGCCACAGCCTGGAGCACAGTATGAAGCTGGAAGGGTGCAGGGTGAGCAGGGAGCCTGTAGACAGGAAAGGGCAGTATCTACGTAGCTGGAAGTTTGTCCACCACGTGCCTGGCTTCGTGAAGCTACCTGGTAGCATTGCTACCTTGCATTTGGCCAGGCAATTGCTTTGCACTGCACAACTCATTTACCTTTCATTTGATCCCTATGAGAGATGCAAAGCAGCAATTTTCAACCTCACGTCCCTGTAAGGGTGTATAGACTCAAAGATGACACCTAACTGATAGTAAATAATAATATGATAAAAGTATATTCCCATTTAAATAACAAATGATAATATTGTACTAAATAATTGGCTATATTCACACAGTAAGTAAGCTATGGAGTCTGAACACCTGGGTCTCTATGGGAGTATTTCCTACACAATCATAGTCAGGATAATAAATGCCATTTATTTAGTATTTACTGGGTACAAGATCCTGTTGTTTATATATTATATATATATGGAGAGAGGCCAAATAAAGCATATTGTAAAAAAAAAAAAGGTAGGAATAGAAGGAAATTATCATAACTCAATTAAGAACATCTACAAAAAAAACATAGCTGACATCATACTTAATGTAGAAAGACTGAATGCTTGCCCCTAAGACTGGGAAGAAGGCAAGGATATCCATTTCCACTACTCATAGTCAACATAGTGTCAAAAGTCCTAGGCAAGAAAAAGATGTACAGATTGTAAAGAAAGAAATAAAACCCTTTCTATTTGAAGATGACTTAATTTTCTACATAGAAAACCCCAAGGGATTTACCAAAAAAAACCATAAACCTACCCATCCTATAACTAATTAGTGAGCTCAGCAAGGTGGTAGAATATAAGATTAGAATGCAAAAATAAATCACATTTTTGTATACTAAAAATGAACATACAGAAACCAATACTAAAAGCACCATATCATTTACAGTCAGTAACAAAAAAAAGAGAAGAAATGTTTAGACACATACTTAAGAAAACCTGTGGAAGATTTGTATTATGAAAATTACCAATGCTGATGAAAAGAATCAAATAAGATGTAAAAATTTGGAGAGATAGAGCATATTCATGGATTATAATGTCCCATGTGGTAAACATGGCAATTCTCCCCAAATTGATCTATAAGTTTAATGTACTTCCTACCAAAATCCAAGCAAGATTTTTTTTGTACCTATAGACCAACTTAGTCTAAAATCATATGAAAAGGAGAAGTGACGAGAAAAGAATCCTGACAGTAGAATAAAGTGGCATGATTTGCTCTTCCTGACGTTAAGGCTTCTTGTAGAGCTATGGTAATTGAAATAGTGTGCTAATGGCAGGGGTACAAATGCATTGATCAATGGAAGACTAGAGAGCCCAGAACTGAAGTAAAGACCTCCACAGATATACTCAGCTGATTTTTGACAGAGATGCAAAGTCAATTCACGGAGGAAGGATATCCTTTTCAGCAAATGATGCTAGAGCAATTGGACAGCCAAGAAGAAGTAGAAGAAAGAGAAAGAGGAGAGGGAGAGAGAGAAGGAGAGGGGAAGGAAGGAGATGGGGAGGGGGAGGAGGGAGAGGGGGAAGGGAAAGGAGGAGGGGAAGGAGGGGGAGGAGAGGAAGGGAGAAAAGGAGGGGAGGGGGAGAGGGGAGGAGGAGGAGGAGGAACGGGGAAGATGGAGACAGAGAGGGGAAGAAGAGAGAAGGGGAGGAGAAGGAGGGGAAGGGGGAGGAGGAGGAGGGGGATGGAGGATGGAGAAGGAGAGTGACCTCAAGCTAAACCTCACATCGTTCAGAAAACTTAACTCAAGATACATATCATAGACTTATAACATAAAACCACAAAAGTTTTAGAAAAATCCTAGGAGAAAAATCTTAGGGATCTAAGGTTAGATACAGATTCCTAGGCTTGACACCAAAAGCGTGATCAATTAAAGAAAAAAATTGATAAAGACACATAAAATAACATTTACCAATTACACATTTTAAATGTACTATGTAGTAGCAATAAGTATGTGAACTTTTTTTTCATCATCCCAAACTGAAACTCTGTACCCATTAAACTAATAACTCCCCATTTCCCTCCCTCCAGCCCCTGGCAACCACCATTGTACTTTCTGTTTCTATGATTTTGAATACACTGGGAACCTCATATAAGTGGAATCATACAGTATATGTCTTTTTTGTGATTGACTTATTTCACTTAGCCTAGTGTCCTCAAGGTTCATCTGTGTTGAAGTGTGTGTCCAAGTATCCTTACTTTTTAGAGCTGAGTAACATTGCATTATATGGATAGACCACATTTTATTTATCCATTCATATACTGGTTCATTTTAATTTTTTTAATGTTTATTTATTTTTGAGAGGGAGAGACAAAGACAGAGTGTGAGTGGCAGAGAGACAGAGAGACAGGGAGACATAGAATCTGAAGCAGGCTCTAGGTTCCAAGTTGTCAGCACAGAGCCCAAAGTGGGGCTCCAATTCACAAACTGCAAGATCATGACCTGAGCCAAAGTCAGATGCTTAACCTACTGAGCCATCCAGGTGCCCCTACACTAGTTCATTTTAAAAGGTGACCCATGAAGATCTTAAACAGTAGATCATAGGAGAGGTGACATATTTGATTATGAGGCAAAGGAAGTCACTGGATGCCTGGGGCTTGGGCCACGTTAAGGGGGAGAGAAGATTTAAGAAGGAAGCCTTGTATAAAAGGAGTATTCCAGGGATCCCGTGCTGTGAAAAATGCCTGCCTGAGAATAGACACTACACTCCATCTGCCTCCATCACTGCTGCTTCTGGGAACGTGTGTGTCCTGTTTGGGGCCTTTCTAGTTCTTACAGGGCTTGGGTGTTCTTATGGCCACCTGCACCTTGCAGATGAGGAAACAAGCACAGAGATCTTAAGGTGCCCTCTCAGGTTGCCATTTGGTCTGGCTTCAAATGCTGACTTTGAAGGCTTGGAAAGATGGTCAGGACATCATCAGGTGCCTCTACTGGAAAGCACCTTGGCACTTAGAATCCTGGGCTCCATCCACATAGCCAGGCACAGGGAGGAGGGATGGAGAAAGGGGCACAGGCATGAAGTCCAAAGATCCTGTGTAATGTGACCCTCTTGGCAATTTGGAGCAAGGATGACCCTTCCCTGCTCTTGCCTCTGTCTCCTGGTCTGTGAAATACGAGGAACATCCTTACCTCAGGTAGGTGTGAAGGTATGCAGTGTGAGGAAGCATCTAGTCCACACTGGGTGGGTAGGGAATAACCATACTAGGATTTGAAGGCCAGGCAACGGACCCCAATGTTCTTGCATCCTCTTCCAGTCGGAATCTAAGATGTGGGGATGAGAGCTCATCTCTTTCCCTTTCCCTGGAATTTCCCATCTTCTCAAGGCATGGGGGTATGCTAAGCCATGAGGGGTCATTCACCCCTTGGTAAACCAAGGCTTGTAAGTTCTGGTAGCCAGGCACAGGGGGAAACTGAGAGCCCAGGCACCTGCTGGGGGGAGCGGGGATGGGGGCAGTCACCTGCTGAAGGCAGGCTTTCCTAGAGAAACGAAAGCCCATTGTGTTAGCCAGAGCCATGGGTAGGCAGCACCATGACATGGGGCGTGGAGAACAACAGGAGAAGCAGGAGTTCTAGAGTCAATCTGTTTGATTCCATTCTGTTGGGCTGGTCACCCACCCTTCTGGGCGGGGCTAGGCATGAAGCACAGGCCATCACAAGATTCCCTTGGCTGGCTCTGTGACTCTCCTGTTACATTGCCTGGCACACGGCAGTCATTCACAAAGTGAAGGTTGGATTTCTGCCAGAGCTCTCTCTTTGACTAAATTTCCTTCTGCCTTTGTCAGCTGGGGGAATAGCTCCTACTCTAACCTCCGGACTCCCATGGTGTGCTCCTCCAAGCACATACAGAAGGCGCTCCATAGTTGCTGACAGAATCAATGAATGGATGGGACAGCACAGCCAAGATGGTGGTGGCCAATGGAATGAAAAAAGAGTTCACATTTCAAGGGGAAGCTGAGGGTAAAACCCTGTGGCATCCTGTGTATGGACACGTTCACAGGCATCTCATTCTAGAACTGTCTCTGTGGCAGCCAGGAGTCCACTCTGGGGGATCTCTGCCTTGATAGGACTGTGCCTGTCCCTGTATTCTCCCAGGTCCTATGCATCTGCTGAGAGATCCTGACTCAGAGCAGTAGCTGGCACAGATGCTACAGGACTCCATCCTCTGTACAGAAGAGAGGGGACCCAGAGGTGAATCCCAGGGCCATCGCCTCCCTTAAGGACTTTCTACTGTAGACATGGTTGCCTGGAGGGAGGGAGGAGACAGACCCCAAATCAGGCTGTGGCGTGAACTCAAGTTTCCCTTGCTAGAAATGGTTTCCACATGTGAAGATTAAATGTCAATTACCTTTGGAGTCATTCTGTTCAGTGGTGTAGTTGTGTTGTGCCCAAGGTGCCCAGCTGGAAAGCAAACTGGACCTGAAATCCAGCCCATACCCCGCTTGCCAAGTCATGCCCATGGTTGTTGCTATCCAGAGGGAGGACCTTCTGTAATCCACCCAAAAGTGCCGTCCAGATCACCAAAGCTGATGAGCTTGTTTTTCCCTGGTGCATCCCAACAGCCAGGGAACAAAGAAGCAAGGGATCCCAAGACCTGCTGCAGGGGATGCTCCAGGAGGCTAAGAGAGGGCTACCATTGCCACCTCTTGCTACCCCACCCCCTACCTTGTCCTGCTTACCGATCACAGGTTTCCCTTTCCCCACTCCCTCCCTATCTCTCATTCCAGCCCTGGAGCATGCCATGGGATTGGCAGATAGGACTCTGGAGGCTCTCAGAAGGAAAAGCAAGAGAGGGAGTTCCCAGAGATTGGTGGGGAACTGCCAGGGGAAAGCCCTAGAAGACACCCTCCTTAGCAACATGGGAATCTCCTCCGATGAATACAAGGATGGGGATGCCAAAAGGGTGCAAGCCACAAGAGCTTCCTGCTGCCCCCTGCCCCCAGGCACATACCATATCTCATTTATCCTTGGAACCAGGTGCTTCTAGTCCCGCTCTACACGGGAGTAAACCGAGGCTCACCAATGTGAGCCACTTGACCCAAAGCACACCTTTAACTTTAGGCCCTGCTCTGCCTGTCTCCCCCACATCACCCCTCCCTTCATGTGGGCCCCACCCAGCCCAGCCTGGCTTTTCTGCTCGGTTGTGTGGGGGAAGCTGCAGCCCAGGCAGGTTCCTCTTTCGGTCTTGGCTCTCACATTCCCAGAGCAAGTGGCTGACCTCATGCCACCTGGGTGTGTGGGGAAGGAAGCAGGTGTGGTGCTGGGAGGGACCCAAGCCCATGTTCAGTCTGCCTGGAGAAGTCGGTTATGACAACAGAAAGGGCACACGATTTCTACATGAAGAACCAGACCACAAAGATGTTTCTATGGAAAAATCATGTTGACCGAATCGATTGCCAAACAAGGATTTAGCAACAGGATGGAGGGAAGCCCACACAGCTGGCATCAAGAAGCACATTCAAATAACATAAAAAGTGGCACCAAGGGAGTGGAGTGGCAGCCACTGAGTACCCGTGATGTCCCTGTGGTGGGGTTCTTAGCTCTGGCTGCCCATTAGAACCCTCTGGGGGGATTTTAAAAGAAAATACATGCATCCAAGTTGGGGTTGCTTTAATTGGTCTGGGTGGATCCAGGCAGGGTATGGTTTTTAATTTCATGATTTTGATTGGATCGAGTGTCATGCCCTGTAGGATCACACTGCCCACCCCAGTCCTATTCCAGCCCCTTTCCCTGTGGGACCATCTGCCTCAGTGGCGGGAGCAGATCACCCCAGAGCTGTGTGACCTCAGGCAAGCCACTAACCTCCTGGCCTAGAGAGTAGAGGTCTGGCCCAGATGAGCCGTGAGGTTCTGCCCCAGGATAAAATCCAACGAGCTGATAACTTCATGAAGTGGGAGGCAGAGGGATGATGAGGACAAGATGCCCTTACAGTTCTGGAGGCTGGAAGTCCAAGATCAAAGCGTCAGCATGTCTGGTTTCTCCCGAGGCCTCTCTCTCTGGCGTGCAGATGGCTGCCTGCTTTCTGTGTCCTCACCTGGGCTTTCCTCTGTGCAAGCCTGTGTCCTAATCTCCTCTTCTTATAAGGACACCAGTCAGATTGAATTAGGGCCACCCTAATGACCTCATTTTAACATAATTACCTATTTATGTGAATGGAACCATTTCTTCACCTCTTCCTTTACTGGTAGACTGGGAATGGTTTCTGGTCTGGCCCTCACGAACATTGTCTCCCATGAACACCCTTGTACTTGTCACCGGGCACACCTGTGCACAGTGTCTGTTGGACATGTGCCTGGGAGTGGAACTGTAGCAACAGGAGTGCATGTCTTCACATTCGTAGGTGGTGCGGGCACATTTCCAGAATGTCCACAGTGGGAGAGCCCCCTTGGCTACACCCGTCACCAACACTCAGGATGGTCAGACCTGTGAACAATGTGCTCTGGGCCCCACACACCCCGCTGAGGGCCTTGAACTTCTTGAGATCAGAGGATGCATTTGTCTGTTTGGGCTGCTATGACACAAATTCCTTAGATAAGTGGCTTAAACAACCAATAGTTATTTCTCACAGTCGTGCAAGCTGTGAAGCCTTGCAGTGTTCTCCATGGAGGAAGGTGTGAGGGAGTTCTCTGGGGTCCCGGATGTAAGGGCACTAATCCCATTCATGAGGACTCCACCCTACTGACCCATTCACCTCCCAAAGGCCCCACCTCTTAATGGCATTACATTGGGGATTAGGATTTTTTTTAATGTTTATTTATTTTTGAAAGAGTTAGAGCAGGGCAGGGGCAGAGAGAGAGAGGGGGAGAGAGAATCCCAAGCAGGTTCCACACTGTCAGTGCAGAGCCCGATGTGGGGCTCGAACTCACGAACCGTGAGATCATGACCTGAGCCAAAATCAAGAGTTTGGATGCTTAACTGACCAAGCCACCCAGGTGCCCCTGGGGGGTTAAGATTTAACACTTGTGGGGGTGGGGCACAAACATTGAATCTATAGCAGAGAGCCCAGGGTACTGCCCCTTCTGTGCAGTGACCAAACTGGGGACCCACTCCGCATTCCCCACATTCAGGCTCACCTCCTTTTCTTCCTCCCCCTTTGGCCCCTCCAGACTTCCTGCAGTCTCACCTCACCCCGCATAGCCCAGCCGAGCCTACCCTTCCTGCCCTCTTGATGCCCACTCACAACCTTTCCAGAGTTTCCAGCTGTGGAGACGCATCAGCTGTGTCCTCCCACACGCTGTAGCACATATGGGCTTTATGTGCTGACAGGTCCAGGTTTGACCCCTACTCTGTGTCCCCTTGGGGCTTCTCCTCACTGAGCCTGCTCTTTCCCTGCATCTCATCCTTTCTATCTATCCACCTCTCTCTGGTTCTTCCAGTTCTTTCCCCCTAGGCCTTCCTCTTGGCCTTGCTGTTGTCTCTCCTCTTCAGCTTGTCTTTGGGTTAACCTCCAATTCTCAGGACCACCTTCCAGCCACATGGAGCCCTTTGCAACCTTTCCTCTCCCAGCCACACCTTCTGGGGCCTGAAGGACATCAGGATTCATTGCCTTAGTGAGCCACCCAGGGAAGCCCTGACTGGCACAGCAGTAATGTGGGACCAGGAGCCTGAGTTACAGCCATGGGCTCTGTGACCTGGGCTGGGCACTGGCCTGAGTTTTCATGTTCCCATCCACACAATGAAAGAACTATAAGGATTTGGTGAGATCATATCCATTAGGATGTTTGGGGCAATGTGCTACATGGCTCAGAAATCACCATTATTATCACTGCCCCTTTCTAAGGTAATATCCATTTGAAAAATATGCAGCATTTGCTATATGCCGGCTATGTTCTCATCCCTTCCGTGGAATGCTTATATCCTCCCCTCAGGGGGTAGGCACTGTGATTCCCTATGCTTTACCAAAGAGGAAACTGAGGCTCAGGAAGCTGGCTGGCCATGCCTGAGATTGCACCCTGGTCAGGGTCAGAGCCAGAAATCTTACCTGTCATCTGACTCCAAACACCACTACACATGCCCCCTGGAGTGAAGGCAACATGGCAGGTGGGCAGATTCACAGTCACTGAATGAAGGTAAAGGGGGATCAGAATATGCCATCCTCAAAATGTGCCTTTTGGCCATAAGGATTATTTTGAGGTGAAGACAATTGAAAAACAGCAGACCCAGAAAAAACCCTACCCTCCCCCTACCTTCCTCAAGGCAGGCATACATTTCCCCTTGTGAAGGTATTTCCCTCCCTTCTCCCACACCAGGAAGAGGAAACCATCCAGTACTGAGATTGCACCAACTTGAATCTGCATAAACAAACCTTACTGAAATATCCCTTACTTTCTGAGTTTCCCCATATGCTGACCGTCCCACAACTCACCACCCCCAGAAGCCCCAAACACTTGGCCTGTGTCTTTTCCTTTACAAGTTTTTTGTTAAGATGGCATATGAGATCCAAATTCTAAGTAGCTCCTTGAGTGACATTTCTTTGAGAAGTCTTGGGCACACATTCGTAATTATATCTGTTCTTTTTTCTTGCTAGGATGACTTTTGTAAGTTTAATTTGCAGGTCTCTGGACACAGAACATAAGATGGTAGAGGGAAAAGATTTTTCTCCCTACAAAGGCAAGGTCCTCACGAGCCTTCCTACAGCACACCTTCCTTCAGAGAGCACAGGCCCTGCCCCATGTCATGTGAGCACTGCGCTGTGTACTGAAGGTATGACCCCCAGCCCAGGTGAGTAGGCGCCCATTGAAAAGGCCAGTGATACCCATTTAAGAGTCCCCAGTGTCTGAGCTCCATGAACAGGCATTTTTGAGCTCCTCACACTTGTCATGATAAAGGTATCATCAATAGGAAGGCTAGCTTGGAGTCAAAGATTCTGAAGGCAAGGAGAGAGGATAAAATCCCAGAAATTACCTTTAATTTCTGTGCTTTATTTTTCCAGGCCCAGCTCAGCAGGAGTCACTCAGGAGGTTTTGAAACCTATTCATCAATTCTTTGACATGCCTCCTATCAAGAGGCAGAACCTAATTGCCCTCCCCTTCAATCTGGGCCAGTCTAAATTCTGCCCTTCTGAGGAGTAGAAGGGGGCAGAAATGGTACAACATGACCTGGAAGGAAAGGTCATGAAAGGCAGGACGGTTTATTCCAGGCTCTGTCTTGGGATGCTTCGCCCTGGAAGCCAGCTGCTATATTGTCAGGAAGCCCATGTACATTGAGGGGCTACATGAGGTGTCCCAGCTGAGACCCCCACAATAGCCAGCATCAACTGCCTGACCTGTAAGTGCAGAAGCCCTTTGAGATACCTCCGGCCACAACTACTCACTGCAACCCCACAAAACTCCTGAGTGAGAATAGCCAAGCCAGAGCTACCAGGTCAACTTCCAGAACCTCAAGAGGTAATGGTGGTAAATGAGGGGTGGTTTCAGCCGCTAAGTTTTGGGGCAGTTTGTTATGAAGCAATAGATAAGCAAATAGTCACTGAAGCCAGTTGCCATGGGTGCTATCCAACACCCCCCTCGACAACCACAGCCAATGCTGGACTTAATACAGAGCAGGGCAGAAGCCCACTGGGGACCCCTAGCACTGCCTGGTAGATAAGTACCTAGGGACCAGCGGGGTCCTGAGCTGCCATCAAGCTGTCAGCTTTGTGCTGTGGTGCCAGGGCAGTCTGTCCCACCAGGCACTCCTCCCCTCTCTCTCACTCGTGGGCCTGAGTGCAGCTGTGGGCATCACCCGCACTGTCCTTGCTATGGGACTGGATCCAGAGCTGAGCTGGGCTGATGGAGGGGTCTACACCTGAGTAGCCACTGGGACTGGCTGCATTGTAGTCTACGAGGACAGTAAATGTCCAAAGCTGAGAGATGGTTCTCAGCGTCAAGTCCAAGAGGAAAAAATGAGTCCAAAGGTGGGGAAGCAGAAGATGGGCTGGGAAGGAGGGATAGAGCAGTCTGAGGGTGGTGTGCCTGCCTGTATGATGAATGGCTGGGTGTAAGAATGATCCAGATGACCTGAGAGCCAGGGCAGGACCAAAGGATCTTCATCTGGACCCAGGTCTCCCGGGCTGAGCATTGGCTCCACCAGGCCCTCGGTCACCCTCTTTTCCCCAACACTTCAAGGGCAGCACCCATTTCCTGCACTCTCACCTTTGGGTTAGGATACTGTCCTGTTGGGGCTAAGAGCCGTCTGGACCTGACCCTTGATCCTCCCTCACCCTCGCTCCAGCCCCCAGGAACCCAGACCCTTTGGGTACCACTGGGGTGGCCAGAACAAGGCCAAAGACATCCAGGCCCTGTGGAAACAGGGTACAGGACCAATGCCCCTCTCCCTAAAGACATATCCTGCCTCAAGATCAGCTCCCTCAGGCCCGTAGCCTCCCACAGCGGAGCTCCCAGCATGCCTTGCAGCCTGAGCCCAGGCTGAGCCCAGTTCAGGCTTTCCTGCAGCAGAAGGGGCAAATGGGCCCGGAAAACACTGTTTCTGCCTTCCCGGGGGGTTACTTGGACTGTGGCAGTGGGGCCTTGCCTTCCTCTTTCCCCACTCGTCCACTCCTCCCCTGGTTACATTTTGTGCAAACACATGCTTTCCAGCAGAGTCAGACTTCATTAGGGAGACAGAGAGCAGTGATCCCTGGGCTGCCCACAGTCACTGGAATGGAGAGGCCTGCCTGGCAGGCTGACCACACAAGCTGGTCCACTGCCTGCCCTCCTGGCCTTCAGAGGGGCGAGCCAGGTGGGAGAAGGGAGAAAGCAGTGCTCAGCCAAGTTAACCTGTGTTGCTAATGTAAGGCTGATCATTTTTATTTCTTTTGATGAACTGTTTGGGAGGCACGTGTTTGGACATTCTGAGCTTTGGCAAAGACAAAAACAGAGCCCTGACAGCCCCCCTGGGAGTGGCTGCAGGGATGAGCAGGCCATGGATGGCAGGCCTCTCCCAGAGGACACGGGTAACAGGTGTCGAGGAAGATGGTGGGGAAGAAGGTGTGCCCCCCCACCCCATGCCTTTCACTTGGAGAGGGGTCTCTGGGGCTCAGAGTCTGCTGTGGCAGGGCGGAGTCCTCCTCAGCCAAGAGCTGTTAACACCCACCTGCCAGGGATTGGAAAAGCACTCCTTCTGTGGGGGACAGGGAGAAGGAAGCCCCAGAAGGGGGACTTGGGGAGAGGATGACTGGGAACAGGTGGGAGAAAGGCAGGGTTTTCTGAGGGCACCAGGGCATGTCCTGGCCCCTGGGCCCCTCACTACTGACCTGCTCTCCCAAATGCCCAACACACTGTTCAAACCGGGGTCACTGGGCTCAGTGAGGTTTATGGTTCCATGCTGAAGTCATTTACCCTTTTTTTTTAAGTTTATTTATTTATTTTTTAATTTTTTAAATGTTTATTTAATTTTGAGAGACAGAGGAGGTGTTGGAGAGGGGCAGAGAGAGAGAGAGAGGGAGACACAGAATCTGAAGCAGGCTCCAGGCTCCAAGCTGTCAGCATAGAGCTCGATTCGGGGCTCCAACCCACTAACTGCAAGATCATGACCTGAGCCAAAGTCAGATGCTTAACTGACTGAACCACCCAGGTGCTCCCAAAGTTTATTTATTTTGAGAGAGAGAGAGAGAGTGAAAAAGAGAGCACGAGCTGGGGAGGGCAGAGAGAGAAGGAGAGAGAATCCCAAGCAGGCTCTGTGCTGTCAGTACGGAGCCCGACTCAGGCCTCGAACCAGGAGCTGTGAGATCATGACCTGAGCCGAAATCAAGAGTTGGACACTCAATGGACTGAACCACCCAGGCGTTCCTGAAGCCATTTACCTTTTAATGAAATTCAAATGGTGCTTCTTGCTTCTTTCAAAAAAAAAACAAAAACAAAAACAGCTTCCAGCTTCACTGAGGTATAATTGACATATAACAAGTGGTACCTGTTTCAATGCACAGTTTGCTAACTTAGATTTGGGTAGGCCCCCCTGTGAAACCATCACCACAATCAGGATAGTGAGCACATCGCCACCCCCCACAAGTTTCCTGCAGCCCCTCAGGAATCCCCCCTCCCTCCTTCCCACACCCCAACCCCAGTCTGTGCTTCTTGCTTTTACCGATGCTTTTTAACTAAAATAAATTAAATTTCTTTCTATGAACAGAAGTTGGCAGGAAGTAAAGATGGGAAAATAAGCTTCCCCAGTATGTGGATGGAATGCTGGGGGACTGTCATGACTCCCACATACACCTGAGGGGGCAGTGTCCTGAGAGAACCTGAGATTCAGACACTCAGTGGCTGTGGAGATTGCTCTAAAGGACTCTCTGAGGTCTCTTTTCCTTTGGGGAAGAGAAAAGGCAGCTCTGGGTGTGATTTAAAACCCCAGCCAGGCCCTAAGTAAAATCTGGGGAAGGTTTTTTTCTATGCTGCCCTTCCCAAGGCAAGGACCTTCAGCTTAGCACCTCCCAGCATCGGGAGGGCAAACTGATGCCCACTGAACCCAGAGCAGAAACCACCAAGGGCAAAGGGGGCTGGACCCTGCCTGGCCAAGTGGGCAGCCCCACACCCAGCTCAGCCTCTCTTGTTGGGACCGTCTGAGTTTTTTCACTAGATGCCAAAAATCTGGATTTTTAAGTATCATCTCCTAATTCTTCTTTTTCTTTCTATTTCTTTTTTTTTCTTTTCAGTTTATTTATTTTTGAGAAAGAAAGAGAGAGAGAGAGAGAGAGAGAGAGCAGGGGAAGGGCAAGGAGAAAGGGAGAGACAGAATCTCAAGCAAGCTTTGTGCCGTCAGTGCAGAGCCCAATGTGGGGCTCCTACCTTTGAACTGTGAGGTCATAACCTGAGCTGAGATCAAGAGTCAGATGTTTAACTGACTGAGCCACCCAGGCACCCCAAAGTATGCTCACCTAATACTTGACCCTTAATGGAGGTAATGGTTTTTAAATCACCTCAGGGGATGCAAGGCTAAGGGTCCCCTAATTGCAAGCCCCCAGCTTGTAGCTTCAACACCAGCAGATGACCTCTCTCCTTCCTCCTCCGTTTTCCTTCTTGCTGACTCTGGCACCACCTCTTTGCCCTCCGACAGGCTCTCCTTTTATTTCATGTCCACAAACCTCCACTGAGCTCTCACGATGCTATCCCGTTCTGGGCTCTGGGATGGCGAGGAAGCTGTAGAGGGGGATGATCCCTGTCCCTGTCCTTGGAAACGTGCTGGGTGAGGAAAGTTCCCATGGAAGTACATCCCCATCTCCCTGGCTTATGAAAGAGATGTCAGTAGCTCCACTGGGTGCTCACTGATGGCCACAGGGAGGGGGTGGTGGAGCTGAGCCAAGAAAGATGATGAAGATCGACAGGTAGCCAAGGAAGGGAAGGAGGGCAGAGGAGGACATGGCATGTTCTGGGAAAGGAAAGTGGTCCATCCAGTGGGCCAGATGGGGACCCCAGGGATGCTGGGTAATTGGGAAAGTGGGAGAAGAAAAGCACTCAGCAGGGTCCCCTCTAGGACTTCTTGAAGGCCTCATTCCTTCTCTGTCTTGCCCCTCCAAGGACTCCTAAGGAAGAACCTCTTTCTGGGTTCTAGGAAGGGGGGTAGGCATCTGTTGAGCTTGCTTTAGAATAGAGCTTGCCTTGGGGCACCTGGGTGGCTCAGTCAGTTAAGCATCTGACTGTCAGTTTTGGCTCAGGTCATGGTCTCACGGTTTTGTGAGTTCGAGCCCCACATCGGGCTCTGCACTGGCAATGTGGAGCCTGCTCGGGATTCTCTGTCTCTTTCTCCCTCTCTCTCTGCCCCTCCCCTACTCACACTGTCTCTGTCTGTCTCAAAATAAATAAACTTAAAAAAAAAAAAAGAATAGAGCTTGCCTAGAATGGATTGTGACCTCAAAGACTGTCTGGTGGAACCCCCACTTAGTGCAGGACTCCCTCTCTCACAGCACTGTTTCATCTGGACCCCCTTCCCACCCTTCCATCAAATAGGCCAGGCTCCTGGTCTCCCTCCTTCTTATGGGGGTAGGGGAGGGTCTCTTGGGTTTTTCCCCAGCATAAGAATGGAAGGAAGCTGCCAAAAGTTTGCTGCAATCAGAATGTAAAGCACACTCGAGCTGGGAGAGAAGGAGTGAATACAGACAAGCTTCCTTTGGACAGCTGTGCCTACACTCTATAAAAAAGTGTCAGATTCAATCACTCAGGTTTGGGGGCCGTCGATGCCAAACATCTGGATCTTTGGACAGACCTCGAAGACGCCCGGATGTTGCACTTCCCACCTGGAAGCCTGCTGTCATCTAAATGCTGTGCTGACGTGGGAGAGAGGAACACCTGGCTGGGCCCAGCCCACTTCCTCGGAGGGGCCTCAGCCCGTCTCCCTGTGGACTGGACACACGTGGAGGTTGGGAGGGGGAAGCAGAGCCCGTCCAGCCTGTTCTGGGCCTTTCTAGGCTGTAGGGCAGCCCTGTGCCCACAACTGGGATAGAGTGTCCTTGCCGTTCTCATGAGTTATTAGCTGTAGCCAGTGACGAGGTAACTGGTGGGTTTGCCTCAACCCTGGGAAGGGGCAGCAAAGCTAGTTAGCCTTTGTTTATGAAGGAAGATTCACTTCTTCCCATTCTGACCCTCTCCTCCTGCCAAGAGGCCACAGAATGGCTAACTCCTGGAGTCTGCTTCCCAGAGGTGGGATATGTATGGGAAGTTACCACTTCAAGCAGCAGCATTCAAACAATGCCAACATTTTATCACTCCCAAAATACTTTTTAGTAATAAAGTGTCATTAATTAGAACTCCTCGCCCCCCAAAATTTGCTGGGAAATATGTTCCTGACTGTCTAAAGGAGATGACCAGGAAGGCCACCCAACTTTTGTGAGAGCCAATGCCCCTCCCTCCTCTGGGCTGGTTTCAAGTGCACCCGTCAGGGGTGAGTGCAGCTGCTGGAGGGAAATGGCCCAAGAAGAGGAAAGCTGCACCCCTCAGTAAAGCTCCTCAGTTGCTTAACTGTGGAGCATGACCGTAGAGTATGACCTACCACTTCTACCCCCAGGGATCTCCCCAGGAGAATGGAGAACACAGTCCACTCAGAAGGTTGTTCATGAATGCTCCTAGTAGCACTATTCATGGTAGCCCCAAAGTGGAGACAACTCAAACATCCATCAATTGGTGAATGAATAAGTAAAATGTGGCATATCCATATCATGGAATATTATTTGGCCAAAAAAAGGAACGTATACATATTGTATGTATTCGTACATGTTACATATTATGACATGTGTGAACCTCTCACCTGTTACAACACGAATGAACCTGAAAAACATTATGGCAAGTGAAAGAAGAAGAAGCCAGACACAAAGGACAAATATTATATGATTCCATTTATATGAAATGTTTAGCATAGGCAAATCCATAGAGGTAGAGAATAGATCGGTGGTTTCCTAGGGCTGGGCTGGGGTTGGGGAGGAAATGGGTGGTACTTGCTAAAAGGTACAGAGTTTCTTTTTGTAGTGATGGATATGTTCTAAAAATGGGTTATGGTGATGGAGGCACAGCCCTGTGGATATGCCAAAAGCCACTGACTTGTACATTTTCAGTTGGTGAATTGTAAAATATGTGAATTATATCTCAATAAAACTGTTAATAATTTAAAGAAGGGGTTGTAGTAAGGTTAAATGATTGACTTACAAATAGTCGATTGCATCCAGCTATTTGGAATTATGGCAAAATGGTTCATATCTCATCACCTATTCCAAAGGAGACAATAGTATAATACCACATCCTCAAACATTAAAGACCTGCATATAGTCTTATAATTTTATACAGGAAAGACTGAATGTTTAGTACCCCTGAATCCAGTATTTGGACCCATGAAATTAAAAAAAGAATAGGTTGCCTAATTGTTGTGTGACCTTAGGCAAATGACCTCTCTGGTTTGCAGTTTCTTCATTTATAAAATGGTGGTAACAATAGCAACTATCCTCTAGAGTTGCTGTGAGGGTTAAACACGTAAAATATATAAAGCACTGAAAACAGTGCCCAGAATATTATAGAATGTATTTGCTACTATTTGATTTCTTTTTTTAAGTTAACTTATTTATTTTGAGAGAGAGAGAGCATGTGCACGTGCTAGTACATGAGTGGGGGAGGGGCAGAGAGAGGGAGAGAGAGAATCCCAAGCAGGCTCCACCCTGTCAGCTCAGAGCCCAACATGGGGCTCCTTCCCACGAACCTTGAGATCGTGACCTGAGCCAAGGTCAAGAGCCTGATGCTTAACTGACTGAGCCACCGAGATGCCCAGCTATTTGATTTCTGTGTCATGGCCTTAGGACTTTGTTTCCACTGCCTAATGTCTTTACCTTAAATTTTCATATGGCTCAGCCCCTTACTCTTATCAGGTCACTACTATCACAAGGCAGATGACATAGCCCCTTGCCTGACCACCCTAGCTGGGTGGCCTCTCCCATCACACCACTCTGTTTTACTTTTATTCATACTGCTTTTATTACCTGAAATTGCTATGTCGATATTTGTTAGATTACCATCTAGCTGCTCTACAGGGATGCACACTGTCTTGTTCACACTGAACCTTGCCTGGATCAGAGGCATTCGCTGAAGGAATAAATGAATCAGGGCATGGCTCTTCACTGGGCGTGGAAGAGATCCCAGAGACCTATGTTCCCACCTCAGAAGACTTAGGCCCATGCTGAGGAGCCAGAGGATCCTTTATCCATTGTGTGCATCCAGGCGTCTCTTAGTTTCAGAAGTTCTGGAAATGGAGTGGCCAGAAACTGGAAGCTACAAAAACACAGTGAAGTTGGCCAGAGGCAGAAGCCAAATTCATTTTGAGGGAGAACTCCTTCCACTTTGGGAAACAAAACCTTCAGTGGCTTTGTCAGGTGAAGGCAGGTCTTACTCTGGGTGGGGCAGCTGACAAGGGCAGAGCCGGGCACCTTCAAGCTGTTGATACTTTGCAGGCAGGAAAGAGGAAGAGGGACAACTGGCCAAGGGCCATTCTAGCTGAGCTGGTCACCCTGTCTTTCCCCCAGATCTAGATCACATGGCCGCTGAGCTGCGGCCGAGCCAGGAAGTGGATATATTTTTGCTGGATATATGGATACCCTCATCAAAATTAGAATGGAATGAAGAAATCTAGAACAGCTATTAGCAATGGAAAAAACTAGCTATTGGATGGATAACCAGTAGTACTTGCCACGGAGGCTATAGAAGAGCCGGGTGCCTTCACCACTGATAAGGGATGGGAACCGTCAAGCTGTATAAAAACTTCAGCACCATTCAGTGCCATGTTTACAAAAAAAATCACTCTGCTGAGTTGTCCCCTCATCTACATCACCATTTTTTGTTTTTCATTTTTCAAAGTTTTTTTTTTAATGTTTATTTATTTTTGAGAGAGAGAGAGAAAGAGAGTGTGCACTGGTTCGCGCAAGAGTGGGGAAGGGGAGGAGAGAGAGAGGGACAGAGGATCCGAAGCGGGCTCTGAGCTGACAGCAGTGAGCCCAGTGTAGGGCTCGAACCCATGAACCAAGAGATTATGACCTGAGCTGAAGTCCGACGCTCAACTGACTGAGCCACCCAGGCACCCCTAAATCACCATTTTAAAAAACTGCAGGCCCTCAGCTGCTAATTAAGGAACAAACCACGCGTTGGGATGATTTACATGGGGCTGGATGGACCTGCTCTTGGAAACACCAAATGACCCCAGCCCAGGGGCACTCAGAGGTAAGCAAAGACACAACCCTCTTCTCCTTTTACAAAGCAAGCAAACAAATAATGTCCCGGACCCCAACTATAAGCAAAATGCCATATCTGTTCATCATTGAGCATTTGGAAAATTCAGAGAAATATAAAGAAAATGAAAATCTCCACAACCCCACTACTCAGAGATGAGCACAGTTAAGATGCTGACATACTTCCTTCTCATTTCTTCCTCCAGCTCCCGATGGCATGGTTGGCCGGGGACCGCTCCCCCCCCACCCCCCCGCCCAGCACCTTTGGAGTTTATGAGCCACTTTTCCCCTTGTGTGTATATCAACTTTATCTCTGTAGAAAGTGGCTTGAATCTCTAGAAGCCAGTTCAGGGGCTTAAGCAGAAAGAAAAACCACTCCTCCAGCTTCTGGCTTCCCTATCAGATGTGCACCACTTGTGACTTCCAAATCTGGGTGCGGGAATTGTATGTTTCTTAAATTACACTGACGGAAGAACCACGTGGGAAACAAGTGATTCTCCAAATGGGGTTTTTATATGCCTTGTGTGGCCAAGCGAGCCTCGGGCCTGGGGGAGAGGAAGTGCACGGGGTTTGCTTCTTGGAGAGACAAGCCATCTTCAAGTATTTTTTTTTTTTTATTCAATTAGCTTTGGAGGGAGGAGGGTCACCAGCTGCATGGTTTGTGAGTCACTTGGATTTCAAGCTCTAAACTGCCTATTTTAGGCAATAGATGCTTAAGGTTTGAGAGTTTTTATTATTATTATTATTATTATTATTATTATTATTTACTAATTTTCAAATCTGGCCCTGGAAAAGACTGGTTCTTTCCCCTCAAACTTTCAGCATTGGATCTTGAAGCCTGTAAATAAGAAGGTAATTTAAAATACCCATGGCCTAAATTTGGGGAATTAAAAATGCAATTAACGTACAAAGAAAAAAGTAATTGGTGTTGTGGGGATGGAAAGAGAGGGTGCAAAGTCTGTAAATCACCCATTTATCTCAAAGTGACCCCATACATCCAACGTTGGCTCTGAAACTTAACTGGGTTCTATAGTCTGACCACAAGGAAAAACATTTGCATCGAAACTGTCCTGGAAAGTTTGAGGAGCACTATAGCCATAAATATTGACTGTGCATTGTCTTGTTTATTAAATACACATTGATTGGGGCCGCTTGGGTGACTCAGTCAGTTAAGCGTCCAGCTCTTGCTTTCCGGCTTCGGTCATGAGATCTAGCCCCGAGTTGGGCTCTGCACTGAGCGTGGAGCCTGCTTGAGAGTCTCTCTCCCTCCCCTTCTGCCTCTCTCTCCCCTTCTCCCCAGCTTGCTCTCTCTCTCTCTCAAGTTAAAAAAAATACTATTTAAATACACATTGATTGATTTGAGCTGTGTGCTGAGCACCTTCCCTATGGGAAGCAGTGTGATGGTCCGCACTCTTAGAACTTGATATGTGAAGAATAATCAACACTCCAGGGGTCAGGAGGGGGTGAGTCCCTGACTAGTAGTGTTTGCAATGTCTATGGTGTAAATACTCCTGCCAATGAGACATCATTGAACTTGGAGCTGGGGAGAGATGTACAGCAGCACATACTATATGGTATTCCCACCATATAAGCACCATATAGATTGTAAATAGATATAAATAAACTCAATTGTAAAATAGAGTAAATTAATTAGGAAGTGATGAGTTAGGTGGGATCTGTGTTTTTGATGCAATGTATTTAATTGTAAGTTTATAATTTAATTTTCTGTAAAAGCTGTGTTTAACAGCCAGCTCACAAAATTTCTGGAGTTGTCCTGGTATTCTCTCATGATCAGGAATGAGCCAGCTCCAGGATGCTGCTGTCTAAGGGGTCAGAGAGGGAGTAAATGAATATCAAACCTCGATGGTTGGCCGATTAGGTCTAGGAAGATCTGATCCCTCCTGTCCAGAGAATGCAGCCTTTCTACCCTGGCTAGCACAGTGGCTCGGCCACCCGACTGATCATATGATGGTGACCAGAGCCTCTTCCTGATTCCCAGGTCTGCTAGATTTGGAGCCTATCTCTGAGCCTCAGACCTGCCTAACTTCTCCCAATTCTGAGATCATCTGTCTTCAGATGGTTCAGGGCATCTTCAGTGTAAAAGCCTGGCTAGTGAGGACAGAGCTTCACTCTGCTTTGCTCTCTGTGAATATGCTTCCCTCCCTTCTCTCTCTCTCCCTCCCCTTACTATCTCTCCCTCTATCCACCCTCTCCCTTTTCCTCCACCTCCAACTCCCTCCCTCTGTCCCTCTCTGTCTCTGTCTTTGTTTCTCTCACTCAGTCCAGGACAGCAAGTGAAGTTAGCCCACTGCGTGCCCTTATTAAAAATCATTTGTTGTTGTACGGAAACCAATTTGACAATAAATTTCATATAAAAAATCATTTGTTGGGGGAAGGGGTTAAAAAGTACAAACTCTTGGCTCTAAATTAGGTAAGTCATGGGGATGTGATGTACAACATGGGGACTAGAATTAATAATACTGTATTATGTATTTATAAGTTGCTAAGAGAGTAAATCTTAAAAGTTTTCATCACAAGAAAAAGAAATTCTATAACTACGTAACATTAGGGATGTTAACTAGACTTATTGTAGTGATCCTTTTGCAGTATATACAAATATTGAATCATTGTGTTGTACACCGGAAACTAACATAATGTTATATGTCAATTATATAAAAAAAATCATCTGTGGGGAGAGTCAGGTGGGGACATTGGAAAATCGCATGAACTCTTGAAAAAGAGGGTAAAGATAGAAAACTGGGTCTCCAACCCCTAAGCTAGCATCTAGAGCCCTTGTCTCCCTGGTCTAACTGCTGGAGGTCATCTTACACTAAAGAAGGGGTAGGTGGCTGACGAGCACTCTGTTCCTAGAGCTGCGACCTGGAGAGAAATGGGGCTCTTGCTGCCTGGAGGAAGGCCACCCTCTGGTTGACTTGGTTTGGTTTGCTTCAGACAAACTCACCTTGACTCAGGCCACCTTTGACCTTGACCCACCCTAGTCCTCTAGGCTAGAGTGGGCAGACGTGTCAATGCCACCTGCCCATCAGGACAAGGTGCCCACCCCACAGAGCCAGTCCCTTCACTTGGCACACCCATGGGAGGGGTGGTGTTCAGTGTGGGAAAGAAAGGCCTGACAAAGACTAGGTTTTCATGGGACACACTCATCTTCAGAGACACAAGTGATGATAATGAAGATGCCATTAACTGAATTTTATAGGACAAATTCTGGGGAAGCTGGCCAAATAATGGAAGGCAAAACGAAGGGGTGGGGGGAGTCAGAAACCTAGAATATTGATTTTATTGGACAAATTTGACATGTGATATTGTGTCCATTTAAGATGTTCAGCATGTGACTTTGGTACACTTGTATATTGTCATATGGCTGCCACTGTAATGATATTTATCACATTGCACACTTACAGTAATATGTTATCATCTATATTCAATACACTGTACATTAGATCTCTATGGTTTAGTACTCATTACAAGTTAGTACTCTTACACACCATCAATCTTACTTCCCCAGTAACCACCGTTTACTCTCTGGGTTTGGTTTTGTTTTTTTAATAGGTTTGACTTTTTAGATTCCAAGTATAAGTGATATCCTACAGTACTGGTCTTTCTCTGTGACTTATCTTTCTTAGCATATGGTGCTAAAATGTTGCAAATAGCACAAAGTCATCCTTTCTCATGGCTGAATAGTATTCCATTGTGTTTCATGTCTTTTGTATTCATTCATAAGTTAATGGGCAATGGGGTTATTTCCATATCTTGGTTATTAAGTAGTTGCATTTTGATTACTTTTGAAAATATAAAGTAACTTGAAGGGATCTGACTATGGGTTGCCAAGTAGCCTCACTTAAAGGATTGTTTTTTTTAAAAAGTTGGGAATAATGTGCTATTTCCATATTGATGTTTTTAAGAAACGCTATCTGCTAAAGTGCTCAGAGGGTGGGTGGGGGGGGATGGGTGAGGAAGAGCCAGGAAGAAGACAGACTTTAGTGAATTCAGGGCATCTTGAGTCTACCACCTTAAAATTTTTTTTTTCATCTTTATTTATTTTTTTAAAGAGAGAGAGAGACAGAGTGCAAGTGGAGGAGGAACAGAGAGAGAGGGAGACACAGAATCCAAAGCAGGATCCAGGCTCTGAACTCTCAGCACAGAGCACCAGGCGGGGCTCGAACTCATGAACCACGAGTTTGTGACCTGAGCTGAAGTCGGACGCTTAACCGACTGAGCCACCCAGGTGCCTGAATCCACCATCTTAATGGGCTTTTGACACTATGTTTATAAATATAAAACTGTTAGCCAAAAATATTTCAATTTTTTTTTTAGAGAAGGAGGTATTTTCTAGCATTAATTCTATCACAATAATTGCAATTCAAGATGATTTTCCCATGAAGGGGTTTTAAAAGATCTGTTTGTCCAATTGTTGTTTTTACTTTACTGACACTTCTTTCATCAGAATTAATTCTTGGGGCACCTGGATGACTCAGCTAGTTGAGCCTCCAACTCTTGATGATTTTGGCTCAGGTTGTGGGATCAAGGTTGTGGGATCAAGCCCCACATCAGACTCTTCGAACTAACCATGTATGAGCCTGCTTTGGATTCTCTCTCTCTCTCTCTCTCTCTCCCTCTCTCTCTGCCCCTGACCCACTCGCACTTTCTCTAAAATTAAAAAGAAAAATGAGGTGACTGCCTGGGTGGCCCAGTCAGTTAAGCATCTGATTTTGGCTCAGGTCATGATCTTGGGGTTCATGAGTTTGAGCCCTGCACCAGGTGCTCTGCTGTCAGCATGGAACCCACTTTGGATCCTCTGTCCTCCTCTCTCTGCCCCTCCTCCTCTTGTGCATGCTTGCCGTCTCTCTCTCTCTCTCAAAAATAAACATTAAAAATTTTTTTAAAAAGAATTAATTATTTTTGCCAGGACAACTAGAACTGGGTCCTCGGACACCCTCCTCCTGCCAAGACTCTTCTCTCTCCTCCCTGCTGGCTGATTTTTCTCAAACACTTGGGCCCAGGCAGTTTCACCCTGCATGTCTCCCAGCTCCCCTCCAGGAGATAGACTGAGGCTCCCTCTGGCCCCAAGTTAAAAATCGTGGGGAAACCTTTGATTGATTCAGCCAGTGTTCCACATCCATTCCTGGCTGGACCACCTTTGGCCAATAGGGACAGGTTCAATGGCTTCCCCATCAATCATGGAGCTGGGGTGGAGTCAGTAAATAGATGGAAAACCTGTTTGAGCCCCAAAGTGTTTAGAATGGGGCTGGTGTTATGGGCAGATGAAAAAGAGTTGTTCCAGGAGTGCCTCGGTGAGTTTTTTTTTTAATAATTATTTATTTATTTATTTATTTATTTATTTATTTATTTATTGAGGGGGGAGGGGCAGACACAGGGAGAGAGAGAATCCCAAGCAGGCTCCACACTGTCATCACGGGGCCTCACTCGGGGCTCGATTCCACGAACTGTGAGATCATGACCTGAGCCAAAATCAACAAGAGTCGGATGCTTAACCAACTGAGCCACCCAGGCATCCTTAGTTACTTTTTTTTTTTTTTTTTACAAACTCCATATTACTGCAGTTCAATTACAGTGATCTCTGTAAAGCTCAAACTCTGCATAGACATGTGTGGGTCAGTTGGTGACACCCCAGAAGGATGAGGAGGCACAGTGGAATCAGAGAAGAGCCCCCACTCTGTGATCAGACAGGCCGGCCAGGAACCAGGTGACCCTGGGGCCTCCATTCAGCAGGGCCGGATGGGCACAGTCAGAGCTGTGAGTGGCCTGGCACCTCCCGAGGTCAAAAGCTGCAGCAGAAGCAGATGGTGGAGTCAGGAAGACTCTCCTGATGTTTGGCCCACTTGTTGTGATTTTCTCATTGGCCCTAGTATGGCAGGCCATGCATGCAGGATGCCAGGGGCTCTTATTGGCGCTCCTGTCCTGGCTCTTGGTGGATTGTGTCAGGGGCAATATGATGGCTTCTCTCCTCTGGGCTACTGCCAGGTCTCAGCACCCTTCCAGGGTATATTTCTTACCTGCTCTGTGCTTTGGTTTTCCTCTTCTGTGAAATCCTGTGAGGATTAACATAAGCATTAGAGCAAGTTCCTGGCACCGAGGGAGAGTGACACGTAAGCATTTGTGATTGTTGTCAGCTCTTAGGAGCTGGGATCGACCTTCAGGCTTGCCTAGCTCCCCACTCACAGGACTGCCATCCATTGTTCCATCCTGGCATCTGGATAATGCACAGAAGGACACGGATCGGATCCTTGGGGACTCCGGGTTCCTCCAAGGAGGCCTCCTGCCTGCAATAGGGGAGGCCTCTGCACCCTAGGCTGGACTCCGATGGACTGGGCGGGTCGTTCTGGCAGCCCATGGGAAGGCAGGACCTGTGGAGGCGGCCACGGGGCAGGGCAGCCATCGGCCATCCCGGGAGGACAGTGCTGTAATGGACTTGGCCAGGAGGCCCAGGCCGAAATGCTGATCTAATGTCTCCATGCTGGACTTGTCTGGGCCATAACAACCGATAGCAACAATAAAGCAGAAGAGAATTAGAAAAGGGTTGAATCCCCTTACAACCCATGTGCCAAGCTTCTAGGAAGAAGACTGGTCATACTGGGGAGCAGGAGGCAGGGGCGTCAAGTAAGACAGGATCACAGAGGCCCTCTCTACAGACTTCCTGGAAGCCAGGTCTTCCCCAGAGTGAGGACAGGACCCTTGGGGAAGCTAAATGTCCACACTTGGAGTTATAGAAAGTCTCATAAAGGTCCTGCTAAGCCCTCAGGGTGGGAGAGGAGTGGTCTCGCTCTTGTCCTATGGACGCAGCTGTCTCTGCATGTCCCTGAGGACTTTGAATACGTCCCCCTTCACCCCTAGCCTTCAGGTTCCTGAAGCCCTTTCCCTGGGGCTAAGCCGCATGAAATCTAAGCCTCATGCTCTTTACCCCAAGCATCATCGGGAGGGAGGTTTTTAGGAAGGGTGTCATGTACACAGACTGCCCCTTCACTATCACTTGTCTTCAAGGTGGCTCTAATTCTCCTCATTTTATAGAAAACCAATGATCAGAGAAGCCCGATGAACTGTCTGCATGCACCCAGGATTCAAGTGCAGGTCAATGAGAGTCATAAGCTTCCATCAGAATTCCAGGGACCCGACCATGATGGGACCAAGCCCTTTCTGCATCCCAACCTCAGATGAGAGGGAGAGGAAGTTTGAGAGACTGAGGTTGGCCATCTGACTGGGTCAGCTTGGTGGGTTGGTGTGCTTTGCGGTGAGTGATTGGAAGGGGTGGTAGCCAAGGAGGAAGGGTGGGTGCCTCTGGGGCTCCAAGGCTTGTGGCCCTTGGTGCATTGAGAGCCTTCACTGCTCTGAAGGGTGATTAATTTCCTTCCAGGCTGCCCTGGTGCCTAAGCAGTTCAGGTGTCTCCGATGCAGAGGCACAGAGATGCACTCAGGCCACCTTGCAAAAGGGGGCTGTAGTGCCCTCAGTGCCTGATGCCCATGGCTGGAGTTGGAGCCAGAGGGGCTACCATTTTCCCCTAGAGGTGCTTCTTCTGTGTATGCAGCCTTCTCTCTTCAGTCAACAGATGAATGGGGGAGATACAGATGAGTGAAAGAGGGAAGACCCAAGGAGAAGGGAGAGGGAAAGGGAGGGAGGGAGGGGGATAAGGGGAGAGGAAAGGCTGGGTGGGAGCAAGCCCATCTGGTTTCTGTTTCCTGGTCCTTCTTCTCACCAGCTCTAGAGACTTTGGCCAAGATGCTCAGCCCCTCTGAGCCTCAGTCCCCTCATCTATAAGACAGGGAAGCAGTCCTCCCCTCAGGGATGTTCTGAGAAACATCCAGGGAGCAGTCATCTCACTTCATCCCTGACCCTTAGGGCAGGGTAGGACCAGGCTCTCCACAGGGCAGGGGCAGGGTAAGGTTTTGGCCTCAGTGGCCACCCACTGAACAGGCATTTCTGAGGTCTCCGGGGAGGATGGGCCCTGGCCCAGGCCCTGGGAGAGCAGCAGTACCTGCCTGCCCACCTGCAGTGCCCTCCCCAGCCTGGCCTCCTGCCTGGCTGGGGTGCAGAGGCCCTCACTCCCTCTGTGACCCTGTGCTCTCCTGTTCTGCACGGGCAGTTCTGATGGAGGTTAGATGGTGAGGCCCTGCCCGGTGCCTACTTCGGAGAACATGGCCCACGGTTGTTTCCAGGTTGGGAAAGTGGGGGTGGGACCCAGGCCAGTGCCTGTGGCTTCCTTGTCCAGCCTGTTTCCCAGGCTCACAGGGGCTACAGCTGGTGCCAGGCCAAGGTCTCCTGGACCAGAAACACCCAGGCTTTGCACAATCCTCTGGTCTTAGTTCACCTATATCACATGTCCCCTAAATCACTCCAGTGACTGCATGGCTGTCTCCCCCTGTGTGTCCCTCACTGTGTCTGTCTTCTTCCTATCTGTTTCCTTCTGTGCCTGTGTCACCATCCACCCCCCCCCCCATCTCTGACTCTTGTCTCCCTGCCTCCTTGCCTCCCTGCCTCCCTCCTCTTCTCCCTCCTCCCCTCCGCCATCTCTCTCTGGGCCTGTCTCTCGGCAACCCCCCTTCCTGCCTCATACTCTCATTCCCTTCCCCCACCCAGTTGCTCTCGAGGGGACAGCTGTGAAAAATTAGGAACTCGACAGTGAGCATCAGTCCCGAGTGGCACGGGATGATTTATGTCTCCGTGGGAGATCAGGCAGGTTTTCTTAATTATTTCACCCAATAGCACATGTCCTGGGGCTCTTGGGGCCTTTCTTTCCTTTCAAAGTCTTGACTCTCACCTGAGTTGGACAGTTTGTTTTTATTTTTAGAACAGTTCCGGGTCCCGGGAGTCCGGCCCAGCCAGCACCCCCCCCCCCCCCCGGTCCAGAGAGCATTCACGCAGCGAAGCTAGCCTGCAGCTGGGACCGGCCTCTGCTCCCCCATGCATCTCCCTGCTCTGTTGCTGGGGCCCCTGCCCCCAGCCCCCTGCCCCCCAGCCCCCACATCGGCCAGACCCCAGATCAAAGGCACACAGACCTGAGCTGCCACTGTCACCTTGGACAGCCGCCCACCCATTCTGAGCCTCTGCCTTCTCCTCTGTACAGTGGGTGCCAAAGGTGCCTGCCTCCCGGGATCACTGCTGAAGCTAGAATAATCCACCCGGCACTGAGCATGCGCCAGGCACCGTGTTAAAGCCCCTACATGGGTAATCTCCTCCCTCTCCATGACCATGGGGGCAAGCCTTTGTGTGCCCATTTTATGAGTGGAGAGGCTGAGGTTTAGAGAAGTCAAATTGTTTTCCTCGGGCCCCAGGGTGGCTGGAGACGGTGGTGCAGTGGAACCCCCCCCCCCCACCAGTGGCGTCATTCCACACACAGGAAGCCCCCGAAGTGGTCCGCCTCTAGCCACCCCTCCTGATATTTTCCACTGCTGTGGATGAATGCCCACACGGCCTCCCAGCACACACAGGGGGAGGGAGCCAGGATGCCCTGGCAGTTCTGCTCGTGGTTAAAGTAGGGGGAGCTCACATTTCAGTTCTTTCTGGCTTGGAAAAGGCCCTTGGAAAAAACAACTCTCCCCCACCCCCAGCAACATGTGTTCACAGCTTGTCAGTCCTGGCAGGCCCAAGAGAGCCTCCCGGGAGGCGGTGGGGGGACCTGGGGCAGTGGGCGGCGACCAGGCTGTGGAACTTGCTCAGTGCATCCTTTCTCAGTTCAAGCCCCTTGCACTGCAGGGTCCAGGGGACCCAGGGGTCTGAGGCTGGGTAAGCCCAGGGTCCTGGGAATTGGCAATGCTTCCTACCCCGCAATGTGGGGCTGATAAAGGTTGGTAGAAATACACAACAGCAAGGCCAAGGTTGTGCAAACAAAAAAGAGATTCATTCCCTCAGTCATTCCCATTGCAGATTGCAGGCAAGCGGCAAGGCTCTGCACTATTGAACAGCCTAAGGAAAGCTCCATTCTTTACACTGGCCAACGGGAGGATGAGGAAAAGGTGGCCTGACCAGGAATGCTAAATGAGCCAGAATTTGTGAGGTTCAAATAACAGAAACACAAGTCAAACTGTCATAAGCAAAAAAAGGAAACTCATTGAATGTAATTAAAAAGTTCAAAGCATAGCTTCAGGCATAGCTGGATCCAGGTACTCTAATGATGCCACCAAAAAGCTATCACTCTCTTGCTTAGCTTTCTTTGGCTTGGCTTCACTTTCAGGCAGATTATTCCAAGAAGAGCCTTCCCGCAGCTCCAGGGCTACATCATGGTCTGCAAACAAGTCTTGAGGCTGCTCCTCATTGGCCTGAATTGGTCCATGTGTTCGTCCCTGAACCTATCATGATGGCAAGGAGATGCACTGTGCTGATTGCTTTGGTCTGAGTCACATCCTTCCTCTGGAGTAGAGGTGCTATGCAAGACCACAAACCACATGACAGAACAAAGTAGTGGTGGGGTTGGCACCCCAAGGAAAAGTGAGGAGCTGTTATCAGCAAAGGTAACAAGAACAGAGCTAGGTCCACTTTGAACCCCCACCTGGTGCCTCCAGTTCCTCATCAGAGCCAGACGAAAGGAACTCCACATCCACAGTTCCACGGCTCCGTGGTCTCAGCATGGACTGAGCACCTACCCTGGGCCGGGTGTGAGTCATGGGGAGTTGGACTTCGAGCCAAGGGTTCTAGACCCTCTACCCTTCACCTCAAGTTCAGGGAACAAGACATAAGTCGAAATAAGGACCAAGATTCTGTCACAGGCTACAGGGGGCCTTGCGTGTCTCCCGGCCTCTTCTCACACCTTGATCTTGCTGCCTAGGCTCCACCCACCGGCTGCCAGCTCTTCCTTCTTGCTTTGGGGCCTTCAGTCAGGCTGGTCCCTCTGCCTGGAGACTCCTCTACTCTGGGCACTTGGTCAAAGTCCTGCTCATCCTTTAGACCTCAACCCAAGAGTGCTTTCTCAAGAAGCCCTCTGCGGCACTCCAGGCAAGCTGCGGCCATGGGCTCTCAGAGTGCTCTATGCTCCTCCCGTCCTGGGGACTCAGTCTGTTAGCTGCAACCCTGAGTGAGATCACTTCTGTCTGATTTCTGTCCGATTTCCAGAGCCAAGCTGGAAAAGAGGGAGGGTCGCCCACCAAAGCAGAGGAGAATAAGCAGACATGGCATGTGGTTCTCTCTGCCATTCCTCTTTGCCCCTTTGAGCCTGATCTTGAGGCTGAGGCTGACTGTGCCAGGGAAGGAGGACCTGGAGGCACAGACTGAGACACAGCAGAGGAAGCGGCACAATGCAAACTCTGATCTCAGAGGCACATGTAGGGCAGTAGCTTTAAGAAAGCGCAGGTGCTCAGTGCTGCTCAAGAAAGACTCGGTGTATAAGGTTTACCCCAGGAAAGGAGGAAGTGTGGGTGCCTCTGGGTCTTCAAGGCTTGTGGTCACCGGCTAAAAGGCCTCAGGAACATCCCCGGACTGTGGGATGACTCACCCCACTCTCCAGGGTTCAGGGAAAGACACCTTGCATGGGCTGACGGGTGCCAGGTCAAGGGCACTGGGTCTTGTCTTTCACCTGGGACTCTGAGGGTGACAGCTTCTCTCACTGACCTGTTGGTGTAAAGAGGCCCCTCTGGTGGCCATCTAGAGGGACATAGTGGTGGAGGAGGTTGGGACAGAAACACCTGCCCTCTCTAGAGCCAGGGCAGCCCCGAGAGAATCCACAACTTTCCCGGGGCTCCCCAGAGAGGTGTGGAGGTGGCTCAGAGGTGCGCAGAGCGGACGTAGAACTGGCACCTCTGAAGGGTGCATGGAGGCCCAGGCCCAAAGAAGGAGACGTGGTGTCTCAATTCAGAGAGCATGTGCAAAAGGAAGCCGGCCTATCACCCAGATGATCCCTGGGCCACACCAGCATTAGACCTCCCCAGGAAGAAGGAGAGACAGAGGAGAGACTCATAACTCCTGAGATAGGTCAGCATTTGGAAATCAGGGAATCCCAAGCCCTGGGGTCTCCCTTCCGTTCCAGTGATCCAGGAGTCAGCCCCTTGGCCAATACCACACTGTCTTGATTTTTGCCACTCTATGGTAAAACGTAATATCAGGCAAGTGACGCCACTGCCTTCATTCTTCTTTGTCAAGATATTTTATTCTTGAGTCTCCCTTTCCATAGGAATTTACAGATCAGCTTTTCTGGGTCTGCAGAAACCTTGTGGAGATTTTGATTGGCATTCCATTGAAACTATTATCAATTTGGGTAGAAATTGACATCTTTACAATGCAGAGCCTTCCAACCTGTGAACACAGATGTTTCTCAGTCTGTTTAGGTCTTCTTTGATTTCTTTGATCAGCAGTTTGTAATTTTCATCATACAGATCTTTCTTTTATTATTTTTTAAATCCAACAAAAGGACACACCGGAACTTTCCAGGGTAACTGTGGCTTTCCTTCTTTGTCTCTTTTCTTGATCTCTTGCTGAAGTCAGCACCCCATTCCACTAAGGACATCTCATTGAGCCCCCAGTCCATGTGATCGTGGCCAAGTTGTCACCGTGCACAAGCTTAAATACCTCTGGGGACAGGAAACACATCCTGCTGAGGCAGCTCATCTTTTGGTTGTGCCTACTGGAAAGTTCTTACATATACCAGGTTTCTCCCCTCAGTGGTCGTGGTTCTACCCCCAGCTAGAAACACCTACCACAGTTCTAATCCCTAATCACATCTCTGCTTTGCAAAACTTTCCTCTCTTCCTTAAGCCTCAACTACTTCCCTAAGCTAGGTATTCCCTGCCCTGCTCTGTGCCCTGTCCTGTGCTCATCTCCTGCATCAGACCCGGGCACCGTCTGTCTGTCTGTCACACACACACACACACACACACACCCCATACCTTCCTTTCTTCTTCCTTCATCTGACCCACACCTGGTGGGGGACAAAGCATTTTGCATGAAAGGAAACACACCCCAGCTGCTTTTCTCTTCCAGGCTAACATGATAAAGGTAGGGATGAAGAGGGAAATGGCCACATCTAGCAATCTAACTTAGGTCTTCACCTATCTTTTCAGGCTATGGTGATAAGGCTGGGCTCTGCGGGATGATAGGGTCACTGAAGCTACCATGACCAGCGGATTTGGTCAAAGTTTCAGACCCTATAAATGCCAACTCCATCTGTGACTAGTAGCTGATAACCTGGAAGAAGCAGCAGGGTTTGTAGAGGCACTGATGGCTTTGCTGCTCTGGCCATGAGGCCCCCAGGCAAGATACTTGCGTCTCTGAGTCTCTGTTTCCTCCTCACAAAACAGGGTGCTAATCCCTACCTCCCACAGAGTGGGTGCACGCTGTGGAGATCAGATCCAGCACCAAGCACCACGCCTGGGACATGGTGGTGGCGGCTGCGACCACAGTCGTCATAAATGTTTTGGAGGGAGGCCACCCAGCTCTGCGGCTTCCCGCCTCTCTGAACTTGATCACTTGTGTGGCTCCCTGAAGAATGGTCTGTAGTGGTTCCTTCCTCTAATGGGAACAGCACTGGGTCTATTTGCCTTATGTCTCACCAAAGTGCTGACTCTCTCAATCCAATATACCCAAGTCTCTGGGCTGAGGGAAGAGCAGTGGGGAGGGTGGCCCTGGGGTGGTCAGGGGCTCCAGCCTTCCTGTGCTGATGCTCTGGGACCCTCAATGCCCATCTGCACTTCTGTTCCTTCAGAGACCCAAACTCAGCTTTGACTGCTCCAGAGGGAGGCCTCACCCTCACTCAGAGAGAGAATCCAGATGATAACCAACAAGATTTTAGAACTTTCCTGTCCAATATGGGAGCCGCTAGCCACAGAAGACTACTGAGCCTTTGAAGTGTGGTTAGTCCTCATTGAGATGTGCTGAGAGTATAAAATACACACTGGCTTTCAAAGACTTAGTACAAAAAAAATAGTGCAAACTATCTCATTAATCATCTTTATACTGATGATATATGTTGAATGACAGTATTTTAGGCAGATCAAGAAATTATATTATTACAATTAATTCTACTTGTTTTGTTTTACTTTTTAAAATATGGCTACTAGAAAATTTGAAATGAGGTAGGTGGCTTGCACTTGTGGCTCATATAATGTTTGTATTGGATAGCATCTTTCTAGACAGTATGGCCAATATGACATGGCTTGCTTTAGGGGCATGCTGCTAGGTGCCAGAGCCCTCTTCTTTCCTTGGTCCATGGCATTTTAGCCCCCATCCACTCTGGCACACATACAGCAAAACACAGAATCATGAGAAGCTTTCATTGTCCCATGCAGCTTTGGATTCCCACCACCCAGAACCATCTTCCCAGTTCCTCAAGCAAAGATAGCACTTTTGTGTGATCCATCCCTTACTCAAGATACTTTATCGTTATTCTCTAAAAAAACTGGCACAAGAAGGGCACCTTGGTAGCTCAGTCAGTTAACCATCTGACTCTTGGTTTCAGCTCAGGTCATGATCTCATGGTGTAGTGAGTTTGAGCCCTGTGTTGGGCTCTGTGCTGGCAGCATGAAGCCTGTTTCAGATTCTCTTTCTCTTTCTCTCTCTCTGCCTCTCCCCTACTTGCACTGCCTCTGTTTCTCCTCAAAAAAAAAAAAAAAAACTTAAAAAAAAAGAAAACTGGCACAAGAAACATGAAAATCTATGATATCTGTCTACTATGGGATTGGTGCCCCTTTAATAGATCAAGCTTGTGCAGTGTGAAACCTTCTCAGCTGTATGTGGCAGATCTGCCAATATCTGTCTGCTCCATGTATATTAGTTGGAGGGATTTATGAATACAGAGTAGCAACCATCCCCACACCTGCCACCTTGGTATTCCCAGGCTGAGGCTCCATCTCTTCTTCAGCAATTAGAACTGAGAGACTTGATTGAATCTCAGAAATATGGTCTCACCCTCATTGTTGTCCATATGAAAAATACGTCAGTGTAGAGCCATGGTTCCAACATTTATCCAGGAAGTTCACAAAGCCATAGATAGAAGGTAAACTCCAACCAATGCTTCAAGACCTAGGCTCAGGGACTCCTCAGTGAAGAATATCCCCCCTCTGAGCTGTTGAGGTCATAGAGGTTTCCCAGGTGAGTGTAACCTGCAGTTGTTACCACTTTGGTTGGAGGACTGTTGCTTTGTTGAGGGATGGGTGCTGGAACAGACTGGTATAAGGTTCTGGCATGCTTTTATCAAGGAATGTTGACACACATCTGCTTAAAATCATTTAAGTTTATCATCTCCACTGACTCATAGGGCAGCATACACAGAAAAGCAGGAGGATGAGGTAAGCAGGGAGTGTTGGGAGTATTGCCTCATGACTTTTCACGGTCATCTCTGTTTTCACCTCCAAATGCCCTATTTGCTTTCAATAAGTTTTGTTGGTTGATTATGTAAGCACATATTTATTTACCTGTGTTGAGGTTAGTTCTAATTCTACACTGTGTTAGTTTCTCACAACTGTTAAGTATAGATTTTATTTGTAATATGTTTTATTAATGTCTAACATTCATGATTTACCCTCACTTTTACACTTCTCTGTTAGATGGAAATTTATCTGCAGTCCCCAGAAAAATGTAAAAAAATGTATTTTGTTTGTTTGTTTATTCCTTTATTTTAAAAATATTTTATTTTTCCCCCAAATCTGAGTTTGATCTCTTCTGGGGAGCAATAGGAAGTGAGTTAGGGGCCAAACCAAGAGGATAAAAACAATTCACAGCCCAGTTTTCCAGATCTCCTTGTGGTTCCTTTAACTAAATGGATGTTTTGTGGACAGTTAGGTTATTTTTTACAGTAAATAATTTCTTTTCTTTTCTTTTTAGCCATTTAATGTGGTATCATGAAAGGAAGATCAACTTCTTAATGAAAAAAAGCTGAAAGGGGAGAGGGAGGCGAGTACATGAGGAGCACTTCCAGGCTTACATAAGTAACATTCCCGCTGCATAAACATCTTGGCAAACCCAGAGACTAAATCCCCATCCCACACTGCTGGCCTGAACCAAACACTGTATAATATTTAAAAAAAAATCCTGTTGATGGTAACATTTTTCTGTCCAGAAACAAGTCATTAGTTTGGACAAAGGAATCCAAATGCATCTGCTTCATTCCCCAAAGTTCTAGTGGAAAATATTATCTAGAGAAAAAGTAAGTGAAGAATAAGAGTGGAGGATTGTGATTTCTTAAGAGTGAAACAGAGAAATGACACAATCTCATGAAGCTCTTCTCAGCACAAAATCACAAACTCCAAACCAAATTAAACCATCCTAATTTGGCAAATGCCAACCTGAGTCCAAAACAAATCATTTTTCAAGAATTACTATTTCTATTGGAGATTTTAACCAAAATTGAATCTTTACTTATTAACCTAACTGAATTGACATGACATTGAAATATGCGCTTGGTGGTTTTGGGGATCCCAGCTCTATTGTGATATGTACACACCAATGTATTTATACAAAGTTTTGTTTCAAGTAAAGAAAGGTATTAAAGAATGCTATCTGTTTCACAACATATTATCAAGGACATTCAACTTCCAAAAAGATTTAATGTAAGTTGTGAAGAAGGACTATTTCTTCTTTCTATTGTGTTTAAAGCATAAAAACAAAGTAATATACTAATAAAAACAGTACCGTGATCCCCGACCTACAAAGAATATTTGCATTTCTTTCTTTGATTCCTGAATGTCATAACCCACTAGAAATGGCCCCCTTTCTTCAAAAAGTCTGAACAGACCAATTATCATTGAAGTAATAGAGAAAGTAGTTAGAGCTGTCCCCCAGCACCCCAAAAGAACATTAAGCCCAAATAATTTCTCAGGAGAATTCTAACAAACCTTCAAAAATTGGGTAATTCCAGTGCTATGTAAACTATTCTACAGCATAGAAATAGAGGGAAAAGTTCTGACTATTGCTAAGAATATCATCATTTGAAAATATGAAAAATTAAAACTACAAACCAATATCACTTACTAATATTGATATGCAAATGTTAAAGAAAAACCTAAGCAAATAGAATCCAACAGCACATTAAAGGTAATACATTATGAGCAAATAGTGTTTGTTCCAGGAATTCCAGTGTGGTTCAATATAGGAAATCCAGAAATATAATTCATAATATTCATAGAACTAAGGATAAAAATAATGTGACAGTCTCCAAAGATACAAAAGACATTTGAGAAATGCAGCACTCATTCATACTAAAAATACTTTCTCATTGAAGTCAGAGCCAAGACAAAGATGTCCACATCACCAATACTGTGTCAATTTGTGTTGGAAACATTAGGCAAAACAATGAAACAAGGAAATATTTAGAAGCAGAAGAATTTGAAAAGAGACAATAACAAAATGATATCTGTTTATAGATGATATGATAATATATTGGGAAAACCCGAGAGAATCTATGGAAAAAACTACATAAACAATAATGAAACTCAAAAGTAGCAGGCTGTAAAATCAATAAGCAAGAGCAATGGCCTACATATCTATAAAGAAAGGCCATTTGAAAGAAACAATGAAAGAGGAGATTTCATTCATGATAGAAAAAGAAAACTGTGGGCATGAACTCAATGAGAGATGTTTAAATCTATGCAAGATAAATATAAAACTTTTGTGAAAGTAGCAAAAGAAATGGGGCGATATACCATGTTCATAGATAGAAAGACTGAACATCAAAAGATATCAATTCAATTTACCCTAAAATAAATTATGAATTTAACATAATACCATTTTTTTTCTGGAGCTGGACAAATTGAATCAAAAGTTCAAGCAGAAATAGCCAGGATAATCTAGAAAAAAGCAATGTAGAGAAACTAGCTTTACCAAATATTAAAATATATTACAAAGTCTTTATCACTTAAAAAAAAGTGTAGAATTAGTAAATGGATAGGCAGACTGATAGAACTGAATCAAAAGTCCAAAAATAGCCTCCATTGCTTATAGAAATTTAGTATATACTAAAGGAGGTATCTCAAAAGATACACTTTTTAAATAAATAGTGTTGGGATAGCTGTACAGCTGTAGGGAAAAAGAAAACTGAATCTGTCTCTCACTCTGTATACCAAGATACATTCTAAATAGCTCAGAAATTAAACAGAATATTTAATAATATAGAATAAATCCTAGAAAATATAGAAAAAAAGGATTAATTCCTAAAAATTCAGAGACTAGGAAAAACTTCTTAAACTATGATTTGAAAGAAAAAGTCTAATAGCAAATACATAAAATTTCTGCATGGCAAAAACAAACCAAACAAAAACATCATAAATAAATAGAAAGTCCAAATGATTAACTATGAAAAACAGATTCTAAAAGAGAGATGGAAAAAAAATCCAACAATCTCATTTAAAAAACAGGCAAGAGCTATCTATAAACAAGTAGGTCAGAAAAGAAATGCAAATGGCCCTTACAAACATATACAATGCTTAACCTTCTTTATAATAAGATAAATTTAAATGAAACCCATACCAAGTATCCCTTCTAACCTGTTATGGGACAAAAATTCAAAAGTTTGATGACAAACTTATTGCCGGTGGGAACAAAAAGGTGCTACAACTCTATGAGAAGAAATTTGGAAAGATTAGCTACATTACATAAGCATTTAATACAGAAATCCCTTCTATATAAATCAATACTGAAAATATAGTGCCAAATATGAAAAAAATTATACACACAAGGCTATTCATAGCAAAAGACAGGAAGCAAACCAAATGTCCACCAATGGGATTGTATAAATTAAATGTATAAACTATAGTACTTCCGAAACTCAGTAGAATGCTATGTAGGTTTTAAGAGAAATTAAGAATATCTCTATACATTGCTACAGATAATCTCTAGAATATATTATGATGTGAAGAAGAAAATTGGACAATAAAATTGTAAAACTAAAATATAACTAGACTTCTATGAATGTACCTGTTTCCAGTACTTGACTTTGCAGCCATGTAAATGTTTTACATATGCATAAAATTAAATAAAAGGAACACTTATAAGGTAATTTCTAAAAATAGAAAGCCAAATTGGAACAAATAAATCTTTTTATTCGACTGGTGGCTTATTCACACGAAGGGGTATAACTGCAAATGGTTTTAAAACACAGTAATTTTATTGAACATTTTTTTTGGATATACTCCAAAGACAAAAAATAACTACAAGGGACTCTTAACTGTTACTAATCATGATATTATAAATAATTTTGGAACTGATATTCTGAAACCAATATATATATACATATTTATATTATTTATTTATTTAATATATATGTATTTATATACATATATATGTATTTGGGGAATATATAATATATGTAAATAAATACATATTTATATAAATATATATATTTGGGGCAAGTAAATAAGTAAGTATGCTAATCTTGTTAGGAATCAAGATTTAATGTAAAATTTCTGTAATCCTAAATTTGAATTTGAAAATAACATAAACTCATGATGTATTAAAAAATAAAGATTTTTCTAGTTCTGTTCAGTAGCAAAGGCCTAAAATCAATGGCCAACCAAGGATCAGTGAAGACCAGTAATGCCCAGATTTTGGTCTCTAAATTCTATTTTCCACCAGAAGGAACAGGCTCCTTGAAGAAATGGCTAAATCCTAGTCTGGTACAAGAACTGTGCAAGAGGAACCCACAGCACCTTGTCAAGCTGGAGAACAAGGAAGTGGTTGTGGACTTCTAGGGATGAGCTAAAAGGACTCAGGAGCCAACTTAGAAGGTTCCCAATGGCCAAAGATAGTACAAATTGAATATCAAAAAGAATAGTGGTTACCAAAGATTGAAGCACATGAAACATGTTTAACACATGAGTTCATAATGATGAGGAGACACACAAAACAAGACAAAATTCAAACTTATTTTACATTTATAGCCTGATAGAAGGCCAATTCATTATTCTGAAACTGGTAAACAAAGGGAAAGAATCCAACATTTATCCTCTGTGTCTTCTATGAACTGTATCTCAGAGTAATCAAGTTGTTGATGAAAGGAAATTTCTTGTTGTAGATGTAGTCCAGCTAATAAATTAAGAAGGAATGATAGAAGTAGGAGATCACCATTTTGCAGCCTCTGATGATCATCAATGCCTGATAAAAGTATTAGGTGAAAAACTGATGGGGAACTTTATAATGGATGGATCAGGCTAACAATATCTGAAACCCTATTGATAAATTCTGATAGCATAGACAGGACCAGACATTATGTACACAGCATGACTTATGAAATATTCTTGTCTCCAAAAGTCAATATGTTTATAATCAAGTCACCAAATCTACCATGTTACACAAGGAAGACTGCAGATGGAAGAGTATGGTAAATGACATCAGGAGTTGCAATCAGCAACATCTAAAATACCACGAACTCTATAGGGTGAATAATTTAGACATTCAACAGGTACATTAAGGGAGAGAGGAAGTTTATTATGGATTAAAAAAGGTTTAGGAAACTCATCAACCAATACAATGTACGGACTTTGTTTGGATCCTGATTCAAACAAACCAAATGCAAAAAGAATTATAAGATATTGGAGAAAATAAAAAAGCTGATAATATTAAGACATTTAGTTAACATTTTTAGGTTTGATAATAATAATGTGGTTATTTTTTAAAGTCTTATCTTTTGTATATACATACTGAAGTATTTACAGATTAAAAGACTTGATGTTTGGGATTTGCTTCAAACAAATCCACTTAAGGGAAGAAAGGAGAGATGAAACAAGATTGGCAATGAGCTAATGATTACTGAGACTCAATGATGGGTGTTCATTATACTTTGTATGTATATTTGAGTATGTTCAAAATTTTCCTAACAAAATAAAGTTGTTCTTGGTATCTCAGCAGCCCCCCATTGTCTGGTGGGAAACCACAGAGTCCCCATCTGCTTATAGCACTACTTATGGCCTCAGAAAACAGGCCATCTGGTCACCTGTCTTGTATCCTCTATACCAGACCCTCATGGTGAGGACTACCAAAAATAGAAGAAGAATCTTTATGGTTCACATATAAGTGGGGATGAGATATTTGGCAAGAGGGACTGGTGGCTAAAGCCCTAGGTAAAAGGTGGGGGAAGGGGCAGTAAAACTTAATAGTATAGTGGAAAATAACCATAATAAAACTTCTTTTGAATAATGGGAGGGAAATTATGCAGCTTTCAATCTGAAAGTCATTATTTTTCTACCAAAAGTCATAGTACCCACACAGACCTAAATTCATTAACCCCATTCATAAAGTGTCATGCTGTACCCAAAGGTGAATCCAAAATCACCCACAAGTTGCTATATCAATCATCTTTTCAGACTAGCACTCTATTTTTTTTAACATGAAATTTATTGTCAAATTGGTTTCCATACAACACCCAGTGCTCATCTCAACAAGTGCCCTCCTCAATGCCCATCAACCACTTTCCCCTCCTTCCAACCCCCCATCAACCCTCAGTTTATTCTCAGTTTTCAAGAGTCTCTTATGGTTTGGCTCCCTCCCTCTCTTTTTTTTCTCCTTCCCCTCCCCCATGGTCTTCTGTTAAGTTTCTCAGGATCCACATAAAAGTGAAAACATATGGTATCTGTCTTTCTCTGTATGACTTATTTCACTTAGCATAACACTCTCCAGTTCCATCCACGTTGCTACAAAAGGCCAGATTTCATTCTTTCTCATTGCCACGTAGTATTCCATTGTGTATATAAACCACAATTTCTTTATCTATTCATCACTTGATGGACATTTAGGTTCTTTCCATAATTTGGCTATTGTTGAAAGTACTGCTATAAACCTTGGGGTACAAGTGCCCCTATGCATCAGCACTCCTGTATCCCTTGGGTAAATTCCCAGCAGTGCTATTGCTGGGTCATAGAGTAGATCTATTTTTAATTTTCTGAGGAACCTCCACACTGTTTTCCAGAGTGGCTGCACCAGTTTGCATTCCCACCAACAGTGCAAGAGGGTTCCTGTTTCTCCACATCCTCGCCAGCATCTATAGTCTCCTAATTTGTTCATTTTAGCCACTCTGACTGGCGTGAGGTGGTATCTCAGTGTGGTTTTGATTCATATTTCTCTGATGAGCAGTGACGTTGAGCATCTTTTCATGTGCCTGTTAGCCATCTGGATGTCTTCTTTTGAGAAGGGTCTATTCATGTCTTCTGCCCATTTCTTCACTGGATTATTTTTTTTGGGGGTGTGGAGTTTGGTGAGTTCTTTATAGATTGTGGATACTAGCCCTTTGTCCGATATGTCATTTGCAAATATCTTTTCCCATTCCTTCAGTTGCCTTTTAGTTTTGTTGATTGTTTCCTTTGCTGTGCAGAAGCTTTTTATCTTCATGAGGTCCCAATAGTTCATTTCTGCTTTTAATTCTCTTGCCTTTGGAGATGTGTTAAGTAAGAAATTGCTGTGGTTGAGGTCAGAGAGGTTTTTTTTCCTGCTTTCTCCTCTAGGGTTTTGATGGTTTCCTGTCTCATATTCAGGTCCTTTATCCATTTTGAGTTTATTTTTGTGAATAGTGTAAGAAATTGGTCTAGTTTCATTCTTCTGCATGTTGCTGTCCAGTTCTCCCAGCACCATTTGTTAAAGAGACTGTCTTTTTTCCATTGGATATTCTTTCCTGCTTTGTCAAAGATTAGTTGGCCATACTTTTGTGGGCCCAATTCTGGAGTCTCTATTCTATTCCATTGGCCTATGTGTCTGTTTTTATGCCAATACCATGCTGTCTTGACGATTACAGCTTTGTAGTAGAGGCTGAAGTCTCTGCTTTGGTCTTCTTCAATATTACTTTGGCTATTCGGGGTCTTTTGTGGTTCCATACAAATTTTAGGATTGCTTGTTCTAGCTTTGAGAAGAATGCTGGTGTAATTTTGATTGAGATTGCATTGAATGTGTAGATTGCTTTTGAGTAGTATTGACATTTTAGGTTATGACTAGCATTGAATAGATCTGTGCAGTATTTTATATACTAGAAAGTTAGATCTACAGAACTAAGATTGACCCAACTTAAAGTATGAACTTTGAAGGAGGCAAAGGATAAAAGACTCTGGTGCATAGAGTGAGCCCAAAAGATGTTTGATTGTATGTTAGAAGAGCAACACTGATACCTACCTTACTCTGTTACACTTAGAGATAGAGACACTTCAAATTAGATACAAGTCACAAAAGTAAGTGCTCAATAAATGGTAACCATAAGAGAAAGACTAGCTGGGAGACAAAAGAAAGACTCATGACCAAGAACCAGTAGCTTAAAGAGAACTGAATAGGTCCTTGGATAACAGTCTTATGGAAGTCTTAATGAGGAAGAGTGGGAGCTGGACATTCCATTTAAATGTTGACTGTTGTGTATATATAGTGAATCATTTGGTTCATTCCATAGAGTGTGATCATTATCTTTACAAAACCCTAAGCAAGAAAGCACATCAGGAATCATTCCAGAGAAGGACTTGGACTGGAGAAAAAATGGACCTTGGAAATCAATATTCTTGTGCACAGAGTGGCAGCTTGGATGAGCAGCATTCTTACAAAGTGGTGTCTGATCTGCTCCTGCTCCTTTTGGTGGATATGTTGATATTAGATTAAAAATAATAAATGTAATAAAACTGTTGATATTTTGACTGTGAAAACAGCAACATCATAGGATTCTAAACTGATTCTGTAACTTCAACATGCAGAAGGTTGGGGAAGTAGGTCAGAATGAGGTTTCTCAAAGGTGGTAGTTCTTAACACTACCAGATAACATCCTCTTTATAACTAATGCTTTGCAATGTCTCCTTCATTTTCTTGAGAGTCAGGTAATATCACCCAACCATATGTATTTTTAGAAAAACAATAATGGTCTTCAACTTTATCATAAGGGAGAAATTAGATGAAATTGCTTTATAATAAGGTAATATTGTGATGGTTAATTTTATGTGTCAACTTGGCTAAGGCCATGGTATCTGGGTATTTGGTAAAATACCAGTCTAGCTTTGGCTGCAAAGATATTTTTGGATGGATTAGGATTTAAATCAATAGATTTTGTGTAAAGAAGATTGCCTTTAATAATGTAGGTGGGTCTCAAGTAATCAGTTGAAAACCTTAAGAGACAAATAAATAAATAAATAAATAATAAAAAGAAAACCTTAAGAGACAAAAACTGAAGTCCCCCAAGGAAGAAGGAATTCTTCCTCTAGACTCCTTTGGACTTGAGCTGCAACATTAACTAGGTCCAGCCTGCTGGCTTGCCCTATGGATTTTAGACCTGCCAACATCCACAATTGTGATGATCACAGTCATGTAAACCAATTTCATAAAAATCTGTGTCTCTCTCTCCCTCCCTCTCTTACCCTCTCCCTCCCTATCACACACATACAGTTCTATTTCTCTGTAGAACCTTGACTAATACATTTTAATAACAAATTTTGGAGACTTCTACTTTTGGGAAGATGGAATAGACATACTTTTCCCTATTCTTCACACTAAGTGCAACTAAAAACTAGACATTATATATAAAACAAAAGAAGACTCTGAAAAGTGAAAAGAAGAAGGCAGGCTGGCTAAGTGCCTTGAGAACAAGGAATGACAACATGGTGATGGCTCCCCTGGGGTTTCTTCCTGCCTCACATATACCAGTCTTGGAGCCGAAGGAGGTGGAACCCTTGAAATACCAATGGGGACAAACAACAACAACAAAAAAAAACAATAATAAAAGCCTTCTCTCTCAAACCAAAGGACCAGAAAAGGACAGCCTAGCAAGACCAAAAACTTTTACACAATAACTGCTCTATTCTAATAAAAAACCACAGAAAACATTACCCATGCCAGCAAAGACCAAGTGGGGAGCCTAGACTTCTATATTTGTGAAGCTCTAATGACATGTCCCAACACCCCCACAAGGGTGGTGTCAGAGAAGACCAAGCAGAAACCTGGGTTTTTATCCCTAGTGACTGAAACACTCCACTTTAACCAGGGTCAGAGTGGTGACCACGTGGGAAGCTAAATCTCCCACCTACATGAGGCTATAATGAAAAGCCTTCTACCTCCGGTGTCTATAGTGACTGAGTGAGGGTACTGGACTTATACTTCCGTCTGACAATAATGAGGCAGCACCTCTGTCCTTCCCCTGCAGAGTAGCGGCAGAGAAAGCCAGCTAAAATAGAAAATTTAAATGAGATATAGATTCATAACATAATACAAGAATGTCCAGTATAAAATTGAAATCACTCATCATATCAAGAACCAGGAAGATTTCAAATTGAATGGAAAAGGACAATACCATATGATTTCACTCATGCAGAATTTAATAAACAAAACAAACAAATGTAAAAAGGAGGGAAAAAACAGAGTCTTAAATCTGGAGAACAAACTGGTGGTTGCCAGAGGGGACTGGGTGGGGTGGGGAGATGGGTGGAATAGATAAAGGAGATTAAAAGTACGCTTATGTTGAGCAGAGTTAATATATAAAGTTGTTGAATCATTATATTGTAAACCTGAAAGTAACATAATACTGCACATTGATTGTACTTCAGTAAAAGAATAAAAAAAATCAGACGCAAACATGAAGACAAATGAGAAGTTAAAATTATCTAAAAAAGATTTTAAAGAAGCCATGATCAAAATGCTTGAGGAAGCAGTCATGGTCACACTTGAAACAAATGTGGAGAAAGTAGAAAGCTTCAGCAAAGAAACGCAAAATGTAAAGAAGAACCAAATGGAAATTTTAAAAACTTTAAAAATTAAAAAAAAATTTAAAAATGCAACAACTGAAACAAACAGCCTGATGGATGGGTTCAATGGCAGAATAGAATATACAGAGGAAGGAATCAACTAAACTTGAAAACAGAAAACTAGAAATAATCCAATCTGAACAAAGAGAGAAAATAGACTGGAAATAAAACGAACAGAGGCTTAGGGATCTAAGGGATTATAACAAAAGGTCTAAAATTTGTGTCATCAGAATCCCACAAGGAAGAGGACAGAGATGAAAAAGTACTTGAAGAAATAATGGCTGAAAACTTTCCAAATGTGGCGATAGATTTGGCCTACAGATTCAAGAAGTAGAGCAAATGCGAAAGAGGATAAACAAAGAAAGGCATGCTAAGACATATAAAAACAGAACTTCTGAAAGCTAAAGGAAAAAATAAATCTTGAAAGGAGCCAGTGAAAACAACACATTAGTTACAGAAGAAAAACAATTTGAGTGATAGCAGATTTCTCATCAGAAACCACAGAGGCCAGAAGGAAGAGGCATAGTATTTCCAAGTTCTGAGTGTACAGAACTGTCAACCCAGTAATCCTGTACCCAAGAAAGACATTCATCAGGATGAAGGGTAAATCAAGACATTTTCATATTAAAAAAAAACACTAAGAATTATCACCAGCAGATCTACCCCAAAATAATAGGTGGAAGAGAAATCTCCATATAGAAATGAAATAATAAAGAAGGAATCTTGGAACACCTGGAAGGAAGGAAGAACAAAAATATGAGCAAATAAAAGAGATTTTTCTTCTTCTCTTAAATTTTCTAATTTATGCTTAATGGTGGAAGCAAAAATTATGACACTGTGTGATGTGGTTCTAAATGTATGTAGAGAAAATTGTAATACAAATGTAACTGGAGAGGGTAAATCCCTTTACTCTTGTAAAGGAAGGCAAGTTTTCTATGCATGCTTCAATAAACTGGTAAAAGGACAATACCAGTAGATTGTGATATGTTATTATATGTAATGTAATACTTAAAGCAATCATTTAAAAGCTATACAAAAAACAGACTCAAAAACACTACAGATAAATCATACTGGAATTCTAAAAAATGTTCACAAAATCCACAGTAAGGCAGGAAAAGAAAACAGAGAAACAAAGGCAGAGATAGCAAACAGAAAGCATATAACAAAACGGCAGACTTAAGCCCTAACATATCAATAATTCTATTAAATGAAAATCATCTACTTTTTAAGTTTATTTACTTATTTTGAGAGAGGCAGAGACAGTGCAAGTTGGGGAGAGGGCAGAAAGAGAGGGAGAAAGAAAGAATCCCAAGCAGGCTCCTCACTGTCAGCATGAAGCCCGATGTAGGGCTTGAACTCACGAACCGTGAGCAAATGCCACTGAGTAAGCCACCCAGGCGCCCTTGAAAACAATCTAAATACACCAATTTTTAAGACAGAGATTGGCAAAGTCTATTAAAAAACACAATCCAAATATATGTTGCCTAAAATAAATTCACTTTAAACACAACAACATAAGCAGGTTAAAAGGAGATGAATAGAAAAAGATATATCATGCAAACATTAATTAAAGGAAAGCAGAAAGCTATATAAGTGTAATATAAAAGCAAAGAAAATTGTCAGAGACAGAGAGAGACATTATATAATAATGAAGGGGTCAGTCCACCAAGAAGACAGGAATCCTAAGTGGGTAGGCACCAAAAAATAGCCACAAAATATGTGAATCAAAAACTGATAAAAGTGAAAGGAAAAATAGATAAATACACAGTTGTAGCTTGAGATTTTAATATCTCTCTCTCTCAGCAGCTGAGAGAAAAACTAGACAGAAAGTAAGCAAGGATATAGGAGAACTCAACAACACCATCAGATAACAGTATCCAAATAACATTCATAAAACACTGCACCAAACAGCAGAACTTACATTCTTTTCAAGTACCCATGAAACATATACCAAAATAGGCCACAACCTATGCTTTAAAAAGGAAAAATCAACAAATTTAAAAGAATTGGAGTCATACAATATGTCTCTGATCACAGTGCAATTCAACTAGAAATCAATAGCATAAAAATAACAGGAAATTGTCTGGAAACTAAACAATACACTAAATAATCTATGGGTCATAGATTATGACCCATAGGAAAAGTTTGAAAATATATTGAAATTAATAAAAATTAAAACAAATATATCAAAATTAGGGGGACACAGCATGTAGTGGTGAGAGGGTAGTTATAACATTAAATGCATACATTAGGAAAGAAGAAAAGTATCACATCATTAATCTAAGTTCTTACCTCAAGAACCTAGAAAAAGAGCAAAATAAATCCAAAGCTAGTGGAAGGAAGGAAGTAATATAGATAAGAGCAGACTTCACTGGAATTGAAAATGTTAAAGAAAAATCAAGAAAACAGGTAACTAGTTCTCTTTAAAGATTAACAAATTGTGGGGCGCCTGGGTGGTTCAGTTGGTTCAGCATTGGATTTCAGCTCAGGTCATGATCTCACAGTTTGTGAGTTCGAGCCCCGCATCGGGCTCTGTGCTGACAGCTCAGAGCCTGGAGCCTGCTTCAGATTCTGTGTCTCCTTGTCTCTCTCTGACCCTCCCTCACTCTCATTCTGTCTCTCTCTCTCAAAATAAATAAATAATTTTTTAAAAGTTTATTTATTTTGAGAGAGTGAGAACATGAGCAGGGGAGAGGCAGAGAGAGGAGAAAGAGAGGGAAAGAAAGAATCCCAAGCAGGCTCTGCACTGTCAGCACAGAGCCCAACATGGGGCTCGAACCCATGAACCAGGAGACCATGACCTGAGCCAAAACCAAGAGTCAGAAGCTTAACCAACTGAGCCACCCGGGCGCCCTAAAAATTTTTTAAATACAACACCACTTACAATCTTTCAAAAGAAATAAAATAGGTGTAAATCTAACAAATTATTTGTGGGATTTTGTAAGCTAACACTACACATGCTGATGAAAGAAATCAAAGAAGATAGAAATAAATGGAGAGGCATATGTTTGTGAATTGGAAGTCTCAACATAGTAATTCTTCCAAACTGATATGTAGGGCTAATGCAACTCCTATCAAAATCTCAGCCAAGATATTTTATGGATATGAACAAAATTATTCTAAAATTTATATGGAAAAACAAAAGGAACCAAAGTAACTAAGGTTTTGAAAAAGAAGGATATGGTGGAAAGCATTGGTTTCTGCAATTTCAAGACTTCCTATATGAGTATAGTAATTAAGACTTTGTGGCATTTGTAGGATAGACATAGATCAGTAGAGCAGAATAGAAAGCCCCAAAATAAACTCATATAAATATGATTTTTCTTTCACATTGGAACAAAAACAATTCAGTAGGGGTAAAGATAGCCTTTGCAACAAACAGTATCAGAGCAACTGGGCATCCATAGGCAAAAAAACAAAACAAAACAAAAAAAACAAACACAAAACCTTGCCCTGCAGTGTACAAAAATTAACTTAAAATGAATCATGGGCATAAATGTGACATGTAAAATTGTAAAACTTTTAGAAAAAAATAGGGGAAAGTATTTCCCTATTTTGCCTGACTTGGGGCACCTGGATGGCTGAGTTGTTTAAGCATCAGACACTTGATTTCAACTCAGGTCATGATCTCAGGGTTCATGGGACTGAGTCTTGCATTGGGCTCTGTGCTGACAGAGTGAAATTTGCTTTGGGATTCTCTTTCTCTCTTTCTCTCTGCCTCCCCCCGCCACCACCAAAATAAATAAACAAAAAAAAGTTCTTAGACTTGATATTAACAACATGATGTGTAAAAGGAAAAAAAATGGATAAATTAAATCTCATCAAAATTTAAAACTTTTGTTCTGCATAAGGCCCTGTTAAGATGATGAAAAGAGAAATTATGGAGTGAGAGAAAATATTTGTAAACCATGTATATGATAAAAGGCTAATCTTTAGAGTTTTTTGGAACTCTCAAAACTAAACAATAAAAAAGCAAACAATTCTTCAAAATTGGGCAAAGCCATGAACAGACATTTCACCAAGTCAGATATATGGATGGCAAACAAGCACATGAAAAGATACTGAAAAGATACAGAGAAATTGGATTACTCCTACATTGCTGATGGGAATGTAAAATGGTAGTCACCCTGGAAAGCAGTTTGGCACTTTCTTTTAAACCTAAACATGCAACTAGTATTGTACTCCTGAACATTTATCCCAGAGAAATGATTTGTGTTCAGACAAAAAACTGTATATGGATGTTTATAGTGGCTTTATTTGCAGCAACCAAACACCTGGAAGCAAGGCAGATGTCCTTTAGTGGGTGAATAATGGAACAAGCTGTAGTACATCCATGCCGTGGAATACTACTGAGCAATGAAAAAGGAACAAACTTGATTTACACAGCACCCCAGATGAATCTCCAAAGAATTATGCTGAGTGAGAAAAGCCAATATCCAGAGCCTACATACTGCATGAATCCATTTATATACCAATCTTTCAATGAAAAAATTATCAACATGGAAAACATATTAGTGTTTGCCAGGGGTTCAGGAGCGGGTGGGGAGGAGGGACGTGGGTGTGGCTACAAAAGAGCAATGTGAGGGATCCTTCTGGTGATGGAAATGTTCTGCGTCTTGGCTGTGTCAGTGTCAATTTCCTAGTTGTGATACTGTGCTATAGTTTTGGAAAAGGTTACCATTAGGGGAAAGTGGGTAAATGATTATTGGGATTTCTTTGTGTTATTACTTTTTTATTTTTTAAAGATATTTATTCATTTATTTTGGGGGGGGGAAGGGTAGAGAGAGAGAATCCCAAGCAGGCTCCAAACTGTCAATGCAGTGCTCAATGTGGGGCTCAATCTCATGAAACTCGAGATCATGATCTGAGCTGAAATCAAGTGTCGGTCAGACACTTAACCGAGTCACCCAGGAGCCTCTCTTTGTATTATTTTTTTTACCATTGCATATGAATCTGTAATTTTCTCAAAATAAAATCTTAATTACAAAAATAAATACAGAAGCCACAGATACGATAGTAGACAAGATTCTTGTATCTATGGGATAGTCAGGAGGACAACAACAGGCTCAAATCCAGGATAATTCAGGAGTTTGTGCTGGTAACTCAAATACCACAAACAACATTGCCATTAATAATGTGTTTTCCAAAAGGATTAATAACTCTTAGTAAAGTTCTGAACAAAGCAACATGTAATCTTCTCTCATTTGCTATGGTAGTTGAATTCTTGGAAAATACTGAGTATATTAAAACTATGCAAACATTACTTTGTGTTTACATGTAAAATGGAGCTAGATTCCTGGCTCAGTTAATAGTGCCCTACAACTAATATGACAACTAAAAATATCTACAAAAAGCAGTACATTTTCCTGACACTAATGCCCATGGCTCATTTTGAGTGGCTCTCAAACTGTCTATTGAAGCCCAGTGGGCCCCACTAGGTCAAACCTATTTTCATAATTAACACTAAGATGTTATTTCCCTTTTTCTTATTTCTTCTAAAGTCTCCAGGATGTGATTTATCAGAGCACATGGAATGCAGAAGCAGATATATGAATCCAGCTGCCTTCTATTAAATTCAACATTGAAAAAGTCTTATGGAATTTATTTCACATTAGTAAACATGTAAAACTATGTCGCTTCTTCTCATTAGCTTTCCCCCTGCCCTGTTTTGGAGAATAAAGTGGAGGAGCAAAGGGGTTCTCAAATCAGAAAGTTTGAGAATCACTGCTCCAGGGCAGGATCCCATCTTTTAACCTTGCTCTTGCCAGCCTCTAATAAAGGGCCTAAGACATAATATGTGCTAAGTAAACATCTTATTGAACTGAACAAACAGATCAGCTAAAAGAAAGTGAGATCTCAATTGACCAGAACTCCATGTGTTCCTTCAATACGCCGGATTTAATGAGTGGGGTGTAGGCTCCCTGAAGTTGAGTTCTTCCTTATGTTCTCATGCATCCCATAGCAGCATGGGCAGTGCCTTTCACAGAGCTCCCATTTCCCATACTGGAGAGCTGAGGCCTAGTCTGGTCCAGGAACCTGCCCAAGGCCACAGTTGGCGAGAGAAGGAACCAAGACTTTTGTCTCAATTCCCTTGATTTTCCCACCATACTTGGCTATAATTTCTCTCTCCTATCTAGTTGGCTGTGGGGCAGAACAAGAGGCTATAAAAACTGTGACTCTGATTCTTTCCTCCACAGAATCCTGTGATGGGTGAAACTTTCTTGTGAAAAGGCTGGAAAAGTCAGGCTCTTGCCTCTGAGTTAGGAGATATCCCATCTTAGGGAAGGACTCAGCATTGGCTTATCAGTCTCCTAAGAGGACCACTTCCCAAATATTAGCCAGTCCGTGCCTGTGATGGCCAATTCTACGTGTCAACTCAACTAGGCAATGGTACCCAGATATTTGGTCAAACATTCTAGATGTTTCTGTGAAGGTATTCTTTAGATAACATTAACATTTTAATCAGTAGACATTTTTTCCTCATTTACTTAGTTATTTAAATTCATGTTGGATAACATACAGTGTGGTCTTAGATTTAGGAGTAAATCAGTAGACTTGGAATAAAATAGATTACCCTCTATAATGTGGATGGGCCCCATCCAACCAGTTGAAGGTCTTAGGAGAAAAATGACTGGTCTCCCCCAAGGAAGAGCAATTCTGCCTTCAGATGACCTTAGGACTCAAGCTGAAATATCATCTCTTCCCTGGGTCCCAAGCCTGCTGGCTCACCTTGCAGAAATTAGACTGCCATCTTCTACAATCATGTCAGTCAATTCCTTAAATTTCTTGGAGAGAGATGGAGACAGAGAGACATATATATGCACATCCTATTTGTTCTGTTTCTCTGGAAAACCCTGATTAATACAATAACCTCCTATAGTACCTGCTAAAACATGTCCTTTAAAAGTGTTGCAGTGAGCACCCTCCATCAGGTCAGCGTGCTGAGTGTGTGTTTTCTCCAAGCCTCAAACTCTCTGAGTCTGCAGGACCGCCTGAGACACAGACACCAGGAAGGAGCTCTGGTTGAAATCTAAATGTTAATCCAGTTTTTCCATGTTTAAAGGACATACTTTCCAGGATCAGAGTGAGAAATGTCTAGAATAAACCCCTTGTCAATTTCTTGTATCTGTTTTGATGGTCCTCATCCAGGGAGAAGCTAATCTTCTGGACAAAGAGTGATGGTGGCATAGGCTGACCATACCCCAACTATAGGCATGTTGAAGATTGGAAGCTTCCCTCTGTTCCTTCATGTTAACATGAACAATAGTAAATCTTAATCTCCAGGCCTAGAAACATTCTACATTGGACCACTATGACTTTTCAAAACAAGCTAGAGAACACTTCATTCTGAAAATCAAATGAATCAAGGCAAAAACAAACAAGAAACACACACACACACACACACACACACACACACACACATGACTATGAGAGTTTTTAATTAAGCAGTTCTGTAAACTGGTTTAATGACTGACTTCTGCACAGCTGATCTGATGGTACTCAGGCGTAAGCTGTCCCGTGCCATGCTCGCTGGTTGTGTTTATGGTGGGGATGGGGAGGTAAACTAAAATTGCCATATTTTGTGTGTTTTCTTCCACAGGTAATCATCACTCAACAGCAAGTACAGCTCAAAGATCCAGAAAAGTCTCGATGTGCTGGATATGCTCAGAGCTATTAACTGCTTTGTGGCTGTTGCTGTCCTATTGAAGGATAAGAGAAGTAGGTAGAGGAATGGCTGTATGAGGCAGTGCCCAGCTCAAGAATGAGCCTGCGCTGCTGGCCGGAGGCCCGCCTTTCGAAGCCAGACGTGATGCTGGAGGTGTGCGCTGCTCTGCCGTCCTATGCCTGGGGAGGGAGACACTTATCCTGACCTGCGCTCAGATCATCTTCGGTCCTTTGAGCCTGAAAGCTGAGCTGCCTGTCATTTCATTGGGGCTATTGTTACCGGTGGCGTCTCTCAGTTTCCCACTTGGCAGGGTGCTCCCGGCTTCTTGCTAAGCCCAGCCCAGGGTTCCCCCGCAGTGGTGTGCCCCGCCATTAATTATTTGTGGTCTGAGAAGTCTGTGATAATCCTCTTAGGATGGGTGGCCTTTTTGTTCCTTCTCATTGACAGAGGCTTGTAAGACAAACCAACCCGTCTTCGTTGTGCCCTAGGCTGCAAGGACAAGGACAACACATGGGTTCCAACAAGACCCTCAGCTCCTGGGGAACACGTGGCAACGGTCAGAAGCCAATGGGTACAAACATCATCAGGCATTAAGCGGCATCAAACCACGCATGCGTAAAACACCCTGCTCACAAAGTGGGAAGCTGTGAATCCAATTCAACCTGTGGATATATTTTATTTAATTCCCGACAGTTTCACTTTTTAAAAATTTCGTTACACATTTTATTTTAATCAGGAAAGTTTACATGAAAATCTGCACTTCTGGCTTCCTCTGAAAAATCAGGAGACCTGGCAGCATTACGTTGTAATCCCCAAAGCAACAGCAGGCTGGCACTGGGGAACCAGCGCCCCCTTCAGGGAGGGCGGTGGTCCTCAAGGCGTGGTCCCCAACCAGCAGCAACAGCAACCCCTGGGCACTTGGGAGAAATGCCTGCTTTCAAACTCAGACCACTACAGCAGAAATGCAGGGGGCGGGGGAGGGGGGCAGTAGTGTGGGTCCTGACAACCCTCCAGCGGGTTCTGCTGCCTGCTAGAGTGAGGACCTCTGAGGTAGAGCCAATCTGCCCAGGGGCTTGGAGGAGGGGGTGGAGCAGGCCCAGAGCTCTTCCCGCCTAGGTGTGAGCTGCCAAGGTCAAGGGCATGTGGATTTGTCTTAGTGTCCCAATCTGGCACTGTGCATTTCACAGAGCAGGTACACCCTATGGTGTGCTGGGAGAAAGGAAATGAAAATGTGCTAAATGGAAGCTGAAGGGGAGAGTTCCACTTCTCATGTGCTCACCCAGCCCTTCATCCATTTGCTGTGTGGGACGCACAGGAACCACATCCTGCTCTGGGCGCAGGTGAGGCAGGCGGTCAGTGGCTGCTGGATCTACTAGGGAGAGTGAGGCACGTGCATCAACACCTGCATGACACAGCAGGGAGAAGGAAGGCAGGGCAGGGGTGGCGCCAGAAGCTCTCAACCATTTCACTCATGGACCTATCAGGTGGCTATTCCTGTCTCAGCCGATGAGGGCTCCTTCCTCACCAACCCCCTGGAGTATGACGTGGGTCACCCCCACTTTAGCAGAGCAAGAGGAAGACAGAGCACTACCTAATCTGTGCAGTGTGGTGCTAGGAGCCTTGGACCCTCACCACCCTGAGGAGGAGGTGTGTCTGCATGGGAAAGAGGATCTTAATAATAGCGGGCACAGATACTTACAATGAATATTATTATGACAATAGAAGTGGTAGCAATAGCTACTTCCTTTTCTCACATTCTCACTAAGACCTAGACCCTGTGTCAGGGTCCTATTTTCTACTTTATAGCATTTACTTATCCCAGCAATGGAAGTTGATTTTTTAGCCTGAATTTATAGATGAGGAGCCCAACAGTGTAGGCATCAGGCATCTTTTCAAATTCAGTGAGGTACTTCAGAAGGAGAGACAGCAATGGAAAGAAAATAGAATTCAAGGCCAATGTCCTGAGTTTCACCTGGCTCTGTTAATGATTAGCTACAGGGACACTATGTTCAGCTACCCAGGTAGTGCACTGCACAACTCCAGGAGGTGCCATTCACTTAGATCACAGTGTGAATGTTGCCCCAAGTAGTGCAGCGTAGTGGTTCTGGTTAGCTCTGTGACCACCTAACTCTCTCTCTCTCATAGTTTTGTGAGGGCTCAAGCAGATGTCTGCACAAAGACTTTGTGAGCAGAGCAGGGAAGTGCTAGTCAGATACCTGTACCTTTCCACAGGGTGTCCCCTTGATGGAGAATCTTCCATGCATCACCCAGGATTAGCCAAGACCTGGCTGGCAGAAGCAAAAGCTGTCACAATAGCAGTTTTCTGCCTCTTTTTGCATGACAGGACTCATCATGGCCCTGTGAAGAAGTTGTATGGATGCTAGGCTTGCTCTCCCCATCCCCAGATGCTTCTAGGCAGGTTTGGAGGATGAAAGTTATGCATCCTAAATGAGTTATGCATCAGGGTTGGACTCCTGGACGGACAACTTTAGGAGGCCCTGGCCCTGCTGCACTGAGGACAATCCCATTGGGAGGAGTGGCTGACACAGTGTGCCAGGGCTGAGCTGGGCCCCTCCTTGTAGCTGATTGGTCTGGGGGTGAAGACCCCCATGCTGGGCCTGGGAACTTGTGGGTGGGATTTGGAGATGCCAATGTTCTCTGTTGCTCACCTGAATTGAAGACTGTCAGCAAGGAGGTTCAATGTCAGCTACCTTGTCCCATGGGCCTGGCCACAAGCCTGCTCAAGAGGCCATGTGGAGAGGCAGACAATGAGAAAAGGGAACCCAGAAGGAAAGAGGGTTTTCCATGGCTTTCCCATTCCTGGGTCCAGGTCTTCCTAGGCTCACATATTTTGAGGGGTTCCCTCTGCTTTGTGATAATAAATGCACCTCATTTATACACCTATTTTTGTTTGTTTGTTTTTGCCTATTTGAGTGGGTTTCTGCTAATGGTCACCGAAAGCCGTGACTATCAGAGCTGCAGACTTGGCACCCCACTCCTCACCCCAGTGGTGCAGGAGAGAAAGATGTGGAAGCCACAACATCAGACATTCCCCAACCTTAGGATTAAAATATGGGGTCCAGACATGGAAACTTGCATGAGTGCCTGTTAACAGTCAGACATGCATGTTCCTCATCTCAATTAATTTTTTACAATATCCCTTTGAGGCAGTTCTTGTTCCCGGTTTATAGGTAAAAACATCAAGGCTCAGAGAGGCTAAGGAACTTGCCTGCGGTCACACAGAGCCAGCTGATTCTGCATATTTATTCCTCATCTCACTCAATCCATTCCCAAGTGCTAGAGACCCCTGGTCAGAAGTGCTCACAGAATTAAAAATGTTAGCCGGAGCAGGACTCTGAGGAGTTTACTGGTCCTATTAAGGCCTGACACATGTTTTAAATTTCATTTTCTCAAGCCCTGGGGAAGACTTGCTAAAACAGTCGAGTAGACGGCAGCTGTGGACACAGATCACTTCCTAGGGGCCCCACTCAGTGACTCTTCTCATCAGATGGATTCTCTGTGCTGCTGTGGCTATTGCCTGGAGAGGAGGAGACTGTTGTGTTTCTGAGAACCCCCCTGCTCTGCACCCCCAGGCCCAGTACGGTCCCAGACCCCCAAGTCAGAACCACTAGGGCCACTGGCCATAAATGCAGTTCTCTGGGTCGCTCCTCCCCACCCCCCTCCGCCCCCGGTTGCATTGAATCAGAGCCTGCTAATGTCAGTCCTGGGATCTGCACATTTAAAGGCAGATGCAGAGAGTCTTACGCACACTTGACATTCAGACTTGGGCATCGTTTTGGAGACGTTGAGGACCCTGTGTCCTCCAAGTGAGCCAAGAACCCTCCTCGTGGGACCTTCCCAAGTGTTTCACTTACATTCCTTTCCTTCATTAGTGCTTTTGGTTTCCGTTGGAGCCACTGTCTGACTCGGCCAGGGAGTGCTTGGGAAAGCAGATGCATTTCTGCCGTCCCACCGTCTTCCAGGAATGCGGGAGGTCGTCCTGGGTGGCTCTGGGAAGTTTGCTGTCCTGCTGACCAAGAGAGTGAAGACCCCCAGGAACAACTGGGTGATTTCCAGGGGCTACAGAGGCCTGGAGCCTGAAAGGGACCAGGGAAGTGGAACCCCCTGTAGAAAGCCCCTGAGCAGGGCAGGGAGGGGTCCCTTTAGAATCTTTACAAAAGAAGGTCTGGGAGGCAGTTAGGCGGGACAGAGGAGCTGAGAGGTTGAGACGGTCTGATACCTCATGCAAGTTTGAGAAAATCTGAATTCCTCCATCTCAAGTGTGGGGGGCAGGTGTGCAGATGGACACTGAGAGGGTCTCTGGTGGTTGTGGACTGAGCTACCACTAAGGTCTAACCCCTTGAGCCACGTGGGAATACAACCTGAGGCTGAAAAGAACATCTGATTTTTCCACAGAGGTTGGAAATCCTGATTTTATGTGAAGTCTCCCCATTTTCAATAAAATGTTAGCAACTAATGTAATTTACAAACAAGATTCTATGCCAGCCAGATATGTCTGCTGACTGGATGTGGCCCCCTTGCTTACGTTCAGCTTTGTCTGGGAGGGGGAGGCAATGACTCTGCAAGAGGTGAGTAGAATTCAGTCGGACACAGGCCCTCTGGTGGACAGCCTCACAGGCCCAGGCTGAAGGCGTTGTTGTAGGCAGAACCACTCAGGACACAGGCTGGGGTCTTGAACCCTTGGGTAGACCAAAGCTGGCTTGGGAGCATCCTTGGCTCCTTGGCTAGGAACATTCATTTATGCTTTCAACAAATATCTATCAACTATCTGCCATGGGCCAGGCACTGGGATATGGTAGTGTATTTACTTTCTGTGGCTGTTGTAACAAATCACCACAATCTGGTGACTTAAAACCACAATGAAATATATTCTCACAGTTCTGAAGACCAGAAGTCAGAAACCAGTATCGCTGGGCTGGAATGAAGGTGTGGTAGGGCTGTGCTCTTTCTGGAGACTCCGAGGAAAGAATCTGTTCCTTGCCTCTTCCAGGTTCTGGCAGCCGTGTCCCTCACCTCAGCTTCTGTGGTCACATAGCCCTCCTCTCCTTCTGCCTCTCTCTTAGAAAGATACTTGTGATTTGGTTTAGGACCCCCCTGGATAATTCAGGATAATCTTCCGTTCTCAAGATCTTTAATCATATCTACAAAGACACTCTCACCTTATAAGGTGACATTTACAGGTACCAGGAATTAGGACTTGATATCGTTAGGGGAAAAAGATTGTTCAGCCTGCCACTGGTGGTTAAAAAGAAAACAATAAGTCCCTGGCCTTGTAGACCCTACTTTCTCGTAGGGGAGGCAGGAAAATGCCAACAAGCCAACAAATACATAAAATAATGTCATACTATGCAAGTAGTAGGAAGAACATTCAAGCTTCTTTAGGTACCCTCCAACCTCAGGGGTGCTTTATGGGACAGGAGGGTCTCCTTGCCCCATTGGGCCTGCCCTGGCCTCCCTCCAGACAATCAGACAGACCCAGAGTGTCCCCAAGCTGCACTTCTGTGTTTCTCAGCTCACACCTGTTGCAAGTGTGTGTTGGAGCCCTTGGGAGTTGGTGAATGAGAATGTCATCTGGTGGAGGTTGAAAGCACAATGGGGTCGGGACCTTTCCAGATGTAGGATGTGGTCAGCTGGTTGTTGCCAGGCTCCTGCAGGGCTTACCTTGATGGATGAGAACAGACTTGGAGTACACTTCTTTTCTAAGTTCCAAACCCCACTGGGGGAGATTTTCCAGGCTCATGAGGGCACACATCATGGCTTCCAAACCTGCCTATCACTGGGCAGGTACCAAGGGAGTCTCAGTGGCAGTGACCTTCACTGAGGGAGAACTCTTGGTGGTAGGGCATGGCAACCACCACACAAGGCCCCCAGAACAGTCACCTCAAACTTTTGGTATCTGACCTGACATAGTCTTAACCAGTGAGCCCAGCCTTGGAGGCATACCTTGGAAGGGCCTGCTGAGAAGGGGCCAGAATGGGGAGTCTTGGACACCTCAAGGTCACACGATGCATTTCAACATGTAAGTGCCTTCCCCAGTCCCACTTGATCTCCCCTGCCAGGCGCATTGCCCTGTTATTCTCCCTTTATGAATGAATGGGGAAACTGAGGCCCAGGGGTAATGTCCCCCATCTAGAATCGTTCAGCATGCTGTACCTGCTGGCATCTGAATTTAAATGTAATTTGTATATAAAACCCCACACCAGTCCCTCCTCCCCTCCCTCCACCCTCTGTCAGCCCCACATCTCCCCTCCTGGACATTGGGAAACTCTGGAATAGGGAACCTGGTCTACTCATCCCCAAGAGCAGCAGGAGCTGAGGCCTCTCCCTCCTGTCCCCAAGAGCGTGGGCTGCTGGCAAGTCAAGCGCTTGGTATCTCCATTGTGAAATGTTTCTTCACCTTTTTTCAGAGGGGGGAAATGCTGGGGCAGGTCTATGGAAGCCAAGGACAGCCCTAGGCCCCAAGGCACCCTTGAGGACAGGGAAGGGATGGGGAATGTTCAGGCCTTGTCGCAGTGCCAGGAAGCAGCTGGGCATGGTGGCTTCAGAAAGAGTGGGGACAGCATTATCCTGCTTACTCACCTGCCAGCTGTATGACCTTAATGAATACCCTTGTGGGGACTCTTGAAAAATAAGAAGAAAGCTCTCTCTTGCATTGTTGTTATGAAAATTAGATCTAATTTCAGCATATCCCCTAACACATAATAGGCACTAATTAAATGGGAGAATATTATTGTTCTTTTTTATTTAAAAAATATTTTATTTTAGAGAAAGAGATAGAGCACAAGTGGGGGAGAGGGGCAGAGTGGGAGAGAGAGAGAGAAAGAGAGAGAATCTTAAGCAAGTTCCACGCTCAGAGCGGAGCTCAGCATGGGGTTCCATCCCACGACCATGGGATGATGACCTGAGCTGAAAATCAAGAACTGGATACTCAACCCACTGAGACACCCATGCACCTGGGGAAAATACTATTATTATAGTTAATACGACCTGACTTTGAGAAAGCCATTTCATCTCTCTGGAATCAGTTTCCTCAGCTGTCAAATGAGGCATTCTCAGGGTCTTTGGTTTTCTCGTCTTTAAAATTGGAATGGTCCATAGCACGTTCCCTATCGGTGGTTGTGGGGGTTACTCAAGTCAGTTGGGCACAGAGTTACTACCCCCAGGCCCACCACCTTAGCCTGGCCTCTGTGGCAGTGGCTCTGCCATATGGCAGAAGAGGATAGCATTGTGCAGAGGTCACTTCAGCAATGACCTGGAGGGTTCAGGCCCAAGAACAGGCTGCAGGATCAAAATGTGCATGGTGCCTAGGGCATGGGATATACTCACAGGCTCAACTGTTATTCCAAAGTTCTCCTCCAACCAGGCTTGTTTCCAGTCTTGCACCTTTATTTTTTTAATGTTTATTTATTTTTGAGAGAGAGAGAGAGAGAGAGAGAGAGAGAATGAGTCAGGGAGGGACAGAGAGAGAGGAAGACAGAGTCCCAAGCCGGTTCTGCACTGTCAGTGCAGAGCCCAATGCAGGGCTCAAACTCACAAGCTGTGAAATCATGACCTAAGCCGAAATCAAGAATCAGATGCTCAAGTGAGTTACCCAAACACTCTTCCAGTCTTGCAACTTTAAAGTACAGCTGTAGTATGGACACATGTGAACGTAGTGTGTTATTTGATTTGTGAATACGCTGCTCTGTGATCACGGAGCCCCTGTCCATTTTCCCCCTGGGAACACAGCTAGACAAACTTCGCTGTCTCTCCTGCCATTTGGAGCATGCTGACTCGTGGGCAGTGGAATGCGGGAGGAGGTAATGTGGACACCTCCAGGCTGCCCAGGAAAAATGCCTACAAAATCCTCTCTGTCCTCTCTCTCCTTCAGTGAGAGAGTAGAGAAGACTTGAAGGTCTGTAAAGGGTGGAGCACAGGATCCTGGATCCCTGAGAACCCACTGGCAAAGAGCCACCCAGGAGGGCCTTCCAGCCAGGAGCCCCCATGTTGGACCACTGCCTCAATGAGAGGAAACTTCCAGAGCTTCAGGCAGGGGCCAGCCAACTGTGGAGCTAAGGCCAAATCCAGCCTGCTCCCTCCTTTTCTATGGCCTGTGAGCTCCACATAGTTTTTACATTTGTAAAATGGTTTAAAGGATAGAATTTTGTAACATGTGAAAATGACGTGAAATTCAAATTTGTGTCCATAAATAAAGTTTGACTGGAGCACAGCCACACCATTCATTCGCTTATTGTCTGTGGTTTCTTTCACAAAGACAGAAATGAGCAGTTCCAACAGAGATTGTATGGTTTACAAAGCTTAAAACAGTTACTATCCAGCCTGTATAGATGGTTTGCCAACCCCGCCTTTCTCTAGCTAAGATTTGGGGGCTGTTGGTTATGAAAGTAAGCTTACCTGGACTGACATAACCAAAGGTCTTTTTTAAAGAGACAGGATGAAGAATTTCAAGACTGAGATAAAAGGCAACATTGCCTTTTGGAGGATTATGCTAATTTACATTTCCAGTAAGGCTTATGAGCCGAACCATTTCCTTGATAACCCTGGGTGTGTGATCCACCCTTACCTGGAAAATCAGGGTAAGAATTTCACCTTCATAGGGTTGTGATAGAGCCGATGTGAAATAATCTATGAACATAACCTGTGCTTGATGGAGTTGGTATCTATCTTTGGATGCCTGGGGGTCCTTCTCAAGACTGTTACAACACATGGATGTTTTTAGTGCCTAAGACCCACCCTGGGAGGAAGAGCTCCTTACTAAGTCAACTTACATTGCTTTGAGAGTGTCTGTGGATGGTGCTCTTTCTCCTTCTGACATGCATGTTATCACATGGCCTTGTGGCAGAGTACCAGAACTCTGGTTCTTTTTTCTCCATTTGCTGGGTTTCCAAAGCTCCTCCAGACTCCACTGGAAGTAGAATGCAATCAGATGGTATGATACTGTGACTTCCAAAAAGGAATATATATTTGGTCTTCCATCCTGTTTCTGGCTCCTAAAACCCTTGGAATTTCCTGAAATGAGAGGGGTAAAGCTGTCTTCTGCTATGTCAATGAAGTGACTTTTATACCCCCATCTAAGGGTAGGGGCTGGTTGCCTTAGGAACCAACCATGTGATTGTAGAACTGGAACTTTCAGTCCCATCCCCCAACATCTGGAGAGGAAAAGGAACTGGAGGTTGAATCAATTGCCAATGACCCACCCATAGCCAATCACGGCTATGATGTGAAGCTTAAAAGGACAGGTTTCAGAAAGCTTCTAAGTTAGTGAACATGCGGAGATTTGGGGATACTGGTGGGCCTAGAGAGGACATAGAAGCTCACACCCTTTCCCTATACCTTGCCCTAAGCATCTCTTCCATTTGGCTGTTCCTGAGTCACACCCTTTTATAATCAACCAGTGATCTAGTAAGTAAAATAGTTCTTTGAGTTTTGTAAGCCACTCTAGTGAATTAATCGAATCGAAGGATGGGGTCATAAACCTCTCTGACAGTTGATCCAAAGCACATGTGATAATCTCAGCTTATGACTGGCATCTGAAGTGTATGTGTATGGTGAGGACAGTCTTGTAGAACTGAACCCTTTAACCTGTGGGATCTGATGTTCCCCTTAGGTAGATAGTGTCAGAATTGAGTTGAATTATAGGATACCCAGCTGGTGTCAGAATTGGTTGATAATGTTGGACTCCGCATTCCCCAAAACACACTCAGATTGGAATTGGATCCAGAATCGTTGTGGGCAGAGGGTGGGCAGAGAAGCCTGAGCACTTATACAATGGAAAACTCTACTGGTAATAGATCAGTCCTCAACACAGTTAGAATGAGGACACCCAAATGTAAATTAACAGATCCCTACAGAAAACCAAGAGCCCTCTGCCTCCTTTGAAAATTCCTGCTGATGAGATAGCCAAAGAGTATTCAAGAAGATGGGAGGCAATGGTTAGACCACCGGAATTCTAGCACATGAGCTGGTTAAATGTAAAAGCCAGAGGCACAGATGGAAATTCTATCTGGCAACATCCACAGGTCTATCAGGAAAGTATAAAGCATAAAGGAGAGAGAAGGAGGAAGAGATGTGCTGCAGTGAGCTCCTACCATCCATCATGGCCAGTTATTAAATACTTAGGAACTTTGTGAGCCTATTGATAAATTGTTCATAACTTAAACTCAGCCATGGTGGAAGTATTTATACCACGGAGACTGGCAGAATCCACAAATCAAGACGTGATTGTTTTCAGAGATCTAACTTACCACTTAACTACAGGGAGTAGAGGAATGAAGAATCTGGAATGAAGACAATGTCCCAGGACAATGTCCCTGAATCCTCCATTCAGGGAAGGAGAAACAGAAAAAAAAAAAAAAAAAAAAAAAAAAGAGTAGAATAACCTTAGGAGGTAGGTATGTTTCCTTTAGGGAGATTTTTCAGCTAAAGCTCAATGGTTAAGTAATTTGCCCAAAGTTACACAGCTAATAAGTGCCAGGGCTGGAATCTGAAATCAAGTGTTTCTGGCTGTGAGAGTATTTTTGTTTTTTGTTTTTCCATTCTGAAAAAAAAAAAAAAAGGATGAAAGAATTGTTAAAATGGAATTACTGGGGTGCCTGAGTGGCTCAGTAGGTTAAGTGTCCGACTCTTGGTTTCAGCTCAGGTCATGATCTCATGGTTCATGAGTTCAAGCCCCACATTGGGCTCTACACTGAAAGCATGGAGCTTGCTTGGAATTCTGTCTCCCTCTCTCTGCCTCTCCACTGTTCTCTCTCTCTCTCTCTCTCTCTCTCTCTCCCTCCCTCTCAAAAATAAATAAATAAACATTAAAAAAATAAATGGAACTGCCTGTTTTAGAGTCTTTCTAGGGCTGGTTCAATAAGCTACCTAAAAAAATCAGAGTCCATGAGTTAGAATTACAACTTGTTTTGGCTTGATTTTCAATAGCTTGATTTTCACAAATCAAATACACCCTCAGTAGACCCAAATTTGCTATCGTTAAAGGTTTTCTGTATGACTAATTCTTCATGTATAGTCCTAGAAGGTAATGCCAAAAATGTGTTTTGAGAAAGCTTTGGTGTTGTCCCTGGAGTCATGCCTAACCTCTCAAGAAAGCCAACTTTAGAAGCAAAAATCTGGATATAGTCACCACATCCAGGGACAGGGTGGTGACTTTGAAGGGGTTGACTGCCATTGAGAGTCTAAGTCCTGCCAGCTGTCTCATCATACCCCTTGGTGAACCCTTGGCAGATGCTCCAGTGGGGACAGGGAGATGGGGAAGTTGGAAACTCACTAGACTTCTGTTTGCATTTCTTTTGGCAGGGATAGCTACATGTGTGGACAAGTATTATTAGGATGACTTACCTGAACTTAACTAGTCAGGATAAATTAAAAATCTTCTTGACTTTCAAAAGTACTTTTACATTTTATAGTAAGGTTTTGGTGCTTTGTCTGCAGTGAAGAGTCAAACACCAAAACCCAGTAGTTGGAAGTGATGATTCACTCAACACACTCATGGATTTTGAAATAGAACATGGATCTCTCTGCTCACAAAAATTTTATTTTATTTTCCTTTCAGAATTCAGAGTTATCAGGAAACTTAGGAATGAATGTCAGCTTGTTCTAGGCTGTGTTCAGGGTTTTGTTTATGTCAACATGAAGAGTGGGATGACCCTTGACATTAGCACTCCTCTTCATTCTCTGCATGTGTCAGTGCTGCAGCTGGCTTGACTCTTGACTGCAAATGGTTCTCCCCATTAGGGTTGGGCTCTTCTTCTGCAAGATTTATTAGGGCCAATTAGTTCTTCAGAGGGGTATTGCAAAAATACTTACAAAGTAAATTCAGGAGACACCTCCCTTTAAATGGACAATGTTCTACCAACAAGATGTAACACATCCAGAACAGGGATGTTAAATTTTCAGTCTTTGGGACATATCCTGCAGCCCTCCTTCTTTTCCCCAGCTTCCTCTGGAAGCATTCTTACCACATAGACATGCGACGGACAGGCATATGAGCTGCAAAGTAGTGGGGCACTGTGCCATATGTGAAAGAGATAACTGGTCTGGAATTACCCACTTCTCGTGTCTAATCTAATCTGGATAGTTGTGAGGCTTTCCAGAATACTATTTACATATTGAAACACTCTCAATAATTTGCAGATACTCATCTCTTCTGGAACGTTCATGAGTAATTTGTCGTGGTATCTCTATGTAACTGAAACAGAAGACTTGGCTCTACCCATGAAAGGATTAGTCACTTATATAAATAAGGATAGAAACAGCTTGAGGAAATAAATTCTGTGAGACTCAAAACGAGATCACTGAGCAATGAAATGTACACCACTGAGGCACATCACGCCACACATGGCACACACTATCTGTCATTGCATCCGCCCACCACCCCGCCCCCACCAGCAATACCAACAATGAACAATGGAGAAGAATGTGCACAGTATGGTGCCATCAACAAGGTATCATCAACGTGCCCTCTTTCAAGCTAACTAGCATGGCATCAACTCACAGATTCACTCATTTGAGATTCATTCATTCCTTAATCTGACAACCCTTCACCAGGTTCTCTGGAACTTTCCGTCTCCCCAACCTCTTCTCTAAACTTTTCCTTAACTCTTTGCCTTAACTGGAATGGAGCTGCCCCTCCCTGGAGAACTCTACTTGCCCTGCTGCCTCTAGGAGAGTGGAAAGGGAGCTGGTATAAGAGAAAGATGGGTTGGGTCAGAAGGCAAGGAACTCCCACTGCTGCTTCCACACCACTGTCTTTCCCTTCCCACTCTGCTGGCACCCTGTTCTTGCTGCTGTCATCCATCAACCTATCTGGCTGCTCCCCCAACCTTAAATGGACTCAACAGTTTGCCTTATCCACATGTTTGTCATTGCCACAGAAAGACTCCCAACCAAGTGGACAGGTTCCACCTGAGCCCTTTAGGACAAGCCTCAGAGATACTCAGTGCTGCTCAACACCCAGAATCATTCCGTTGGGGTTGATTTCAGGCTATCTGAGACAATTTCATGCCCTTTCCCACCCACATCCCATTTTCAGGGATGCCTTTGCCTCATATTTCCTGCATGGAAAAACTGAAACCAATAGAGACGCCATCCCTCAACTTCCCACCACCCCGCAAAGATGTGTACCTGCATGGTCCCCATCTCCTCAGGCCCCCCTGGTGCAGTGGGCAGTATATCCTACTCCCCTCCTCACCCTTGTATGGCACCCTACTTCCCTGTCCTCTTCCTTACCATCACCTTCCATCTTGCCACTGGATTGTTGCCTGCAGTGTACAAACATACTCTGGCACCCTTCAACCTAAAAACAAGCAAACAAACAACCCAGGATTACAAGATCCTCTGTCTCATCTCTCTGCTTTCTTTCACGGCAGAATGGCTCCAAATGCTGTCTCTACTCTCTGTCTCCATGTCCACACCACTACAATCTATACCTCTTCATTTCTTTCCAATCTGACTGTTGTCCTCTAGTCTCACTGAGACTACCCTTAGCAGGATCACCAATATCTCCTTGTAAACAAATCTGATAGACACTTTCTTCCCCCATTAGTATTGCTCACATTTGTCTATTCCCTGCTAATTGAAACACCCTCTTCTTTCAACTTCCTGGGCCTCTCCCCAACTTGATTTCCTCCTGCTGCATTTCCCGCCCATATTCTCTGGCCCTTCCTTTACTGACTAATGCTCAATTTGACAGCACCCCAGGCTTAGCCCTGGACCTCTTCTCCATCTGCACTCTCTTCCTATGTGATCCTATCTGGTCTCATGACTTTATATACCTTCTATACGCTAAGGACCCCAAGAAGACCTCTCTAGACCTTGCCCCTGATCCTCATATTCTTATAATCAGGTGCCTCTTTGGAGTTCCCATTTGCGTGCCTAGGAGGCATCTCAAATGGAATATGACCAACATGGAGCTGCCAATCCCCTATTTCCCTCTGGGAAAACAAAGCAAAGCAAATAAAGACATTTATTTTCTTGCCTTCTACAATTCCTCTCTCTGTCTGCATGTCCACAGTGCCTGCAGCCAAGAGGACTCCTCTGGATGCTTGGCACAGCATCCTGAGTCATGCTGATCTCAAGCCATTATGCCCTTTTGTAGGAAAGGTTGAGAAGAGAAACACTGTGGTCCACTAAGGTGACATGCTCAGCTTTACTTTCATTCAAGATTTTAACATCTCTCTGGTCTTCTGGGCTCCAGCTACCATCTGCTGCCATGCAGAACTGATCTCCTTACCTGCTCTGCAACTCTGCACCCTTCTCTGTGAACAACACCCTTATTTCCCCATGGGGAGCTCTGTGCTTAGGGTGACTCTACTCCCCAGCATAGGCAGGTGACCCAAGTATAGCCAACCAATCTATTCCATTTCCTTTGGAAGCATGACCCAAGCCTGAGCAGGAAGACAAAATTCCAGAACTTTGGAATTACTGGAAAAGTAATTACAGCTGCTCAGCTAAGAGAGTGTTGATAACATTTGAGCCCCGGATACAGCTAGGCTCCAAGTTATTTTCATATCTTGAAGCCAATAAATGTCCTAGTTTTATTTTTACTTAAGTCAGTTTGAGTTGGGATGATTTTGTGCACAACCCAAGGAGCTCTAATTAATGCATCAATTCATTCATTTATTCACTCACCTACATACTAGGTACTAGGCATTAATCCATCTACTAGTGACTTATCTAAATCATGTCACTGAAACTACAAATGCTGCCCTCTCCCTGTCCTGTTGCCTATGGGACCAATCTCAAGTATTTATAATCCATAATTGAGCCCCATCTGATATCATTTCTCAAGACTCTCCTTAAATGAGCCCCCCCACACCAAGGAAGCCAATTATAGTCCCCTTAAAAAAACTGTGTTTATTCCACTTTCAACCCTTTCTTGGCACTCTCCCCATGTGATCCATCTTCAAGACCCATCTACCAGTCATAGCCCCTGTGATCTATGGATCCTTCTGCAGCAGCTTCTGGGCTGCATTCCTTGCTGGAGCCCGGCCTCCCTGGTCTCAATACCTATGTCTTCTCTCCTAAAGAGCAACATGAAGGCTAGGTCTGGGTCTCATGCTTCTTTCAGGTTCTTGAGAGCCTGAAACAGAGCGGGGTATGCTCATCAGTGACAAGAACTGACATGTGTACATTGTCTAGTATTTGCCAGACCCAGTTCTATGCTAATTCAGCTAATGCTCACCATAATCAACAATTGAGAAACTGAGGCACCCTTGAGTTTACCCAGCATCAAACAGCTGATAGGTGATGGAGCCAGAATGAAAACCTAGAACTATCCTAAACCACACTGGACTTTATGGGCACGAGACTGACACATCTTCAGTGTCAGTTTGAGTTGGGATGAGGAGAGGCAGAGGAGGCTTGCAAGGAACATGCATTTCTGGAGCTACCTTTTACCACCCAGCACCTCTCCCACCATCTATGGTGAAGGGCCAACTTGAATCCATGCTAGTGGTTCAAGAAGATGAGTCCACAGGTCAGTTGTTTGGCCCTTGCACCAGTGTCAAACTGCTCTAAAAATGTCTCACTCTCAATATCTGTACTTGTAGCCTTGCAGACAGTAACAAACAGCGGGCCAGGCATTGAGTAGCAAATATAACCAACTATTTTCCCAGGGAGTGTGGCGCCTTTCTCTCTGCCCTGTCTTTCTCAACCCTTTCTATCTGATCCTGGAGTCCATGTGCCTGGAGAAATGAGCTGGGAAGCAAGAAGCCAGCCCAGAGGGGACACCAGACTGACCAGAAGCCTGGCAGGGGCACTGCTGAGGCAACGATGGGAAAGCTCAGCCTCCTGCTCCTGGAGCCAGTGGCCATTGGCCAGGACCGCTCTGTCATTGACCAGCAAGGAAACGTGGATTCAGTGCCAAGGGCCATTGGGTCTCCTCAGAAGGACTAATCTGACCACTTGAAGACAGAGGTCAGGCCGATGGACTCGAACCAGGGGTTAATGGCCTCTGTCCAGTAAATGCTCCAAGTTTGATTAATTCTTTCAACAAATGTTTATTGATTGCCAGGCCCTGCGCCAGCACTCGAGATAGAACCAGGCCATGTCTCCTGCTGGCTGGAGACAGACGCCTGAACAAGAGCTCACAGGGACAGGAGAGGGTGTGTGGACAGGGAAGCAGAGGGGGGACTGAGAGCTTGGTGGCCTCTCTTCCATGCTGTGGGAAAGCCATCTTTGCCCCTGCCTGGCCCAGCCTATTTCTTGGCATCAGTACAGCAGATTCTTCCAGGTGCCCCTGGTTTAACAAGGAAAGGAAAACCTGGGGGTCAGCACAATGTCTTGTACCTAAGGAATTGGAACTAAACCAAAAGTGCAGCACTAGCACAGGAGACCCCTCCCTACTAGACCCTCCTCCTCTCCCTAGCCCCTTTTCTACCCACCATTCTTTCCCGTAGTGGGAATCTGATGTTCTGAGCTGGGATCTGTCACTTCCCCAGCAGCCATCGGTGGGCCATTTGGAGAGCCAAGTTCCTTTCCAATCCTGAGAGGCAGCCTGACAGGGTAGAGAAGGTGGTCTGGATTCAAATTCTGGCCTGGTCACTTCAGAAGGATGACATAAAGGGGTCGAGAGCTTAGACTGTGAGTCAGACTGCCCGAAGCCAAATACCAGTGATTCCAGGTACTGGTTGTGTCATGTTGTGTCACTTACATTTCTAAACCTTGATTTCCTCCCTCATAAAGTGGGGATCGCTGCTGGAGGGTTGTCAGGAGTACTGGGTGAGTGAATTCATATAAACAGAGCTTAGCAGTGCTTAAAACAGAGCTAACCGTGAGTGCTTAGTTATTACTACTTAGTTATACGTTAGTTATTACCAGCTACAGTTATACCTACGCACAGGGGTGCTTAAGGAATTAAGTGGACTAATCACTGAAAAATGTTGAGTAGGTGCCTGACAAATACTAGTGTCCTTTCTTCCACGTTTTCTGATGAGATGAAAAACACACAGAAGGCATAATCTGCCAGCTCCACCATCCTAACAGGGCACGGGCCTGCTGTAAAGAGGACTGTCCCGAGGGCTGTTCCTGCTGCCCCTCAGATGAGCACCTCCCAACTCCTCTAAAGGGGTTGTGAGATTCTTGAGAAAGTATCCATTTAAGTTCATCTCAATGTTTACAGATGATTTTGTAATTATTAAGGAGCTTTTTGTAATTATTATTTTTTTAATTTACTTATTTTGGGAGAGAAAGAAAGTGAGCAAAGGAGGGGCAGGGAGACAGAGGTAGAGAGAGATAATCCCAAGCAGGCACTGCACTGACAGTGTGGAGCTGATGGGGGGCTTGAACTCACGAACTATAGTTCATGACCTGAGCTGAAGTCAAGAGTCAGATGCTTAACTGACTGAGCCACCCAAGCACCCCCAAATGTAGGCAGAGAAGTGGAAGAAGCTGATGGCAGAATCCAGCCTGCCATAGTCCTGGAACACCCCTGCCGTTGACTCTGGGGTGGATGCCAAGGGTCCCTCTCCCTGGAACAGAACCTTCGCCTTTTGCAAGGAAGGAAGCCAAGGGCTGCCCCCCAAAAACAAGGCTTTAAAAATGCTTAGTACTCCCAGCATGTGAGTTTTCTTGCTGTCTTTTCCCGGGAATTTTTGTGAAGGAAGGAGGAACACCGTCAAGTGCCCCAGAGCTGAATCTTGAGGCCAGAGGTGATTATGAGGAGGTGAGAACAGAAGGGAGAGGGCCCCAGGCACCCTCTTCCACCGGAAATTGCTGCCCCACAGTCTGACTAAGGGACGTGGAGAGGGAGCTGGTTCTGCATGAGGTGTCTCCAGAGCCCTCCTCTCTGTAGCCATTGTGGTGCCTAGCCCCTTATAACCCCTTACTGCCCATTACTGGGGAGAGGAAAGCCCCACTGAGGGCCTTTCTTCACACAGCCTCTGAAACCTTGGAGTCACCCCCAGGTGGGCTCCCAGGATGGCTGGGATGGACCTGGCCTTAAATTCTTGTTCCTGAACCCAGACTGGTGCCCCCTTGTGCTGACTGGATTCTCCATCCAACTGGTTCATGCCAGTCCTCCCCCACATGTCCAGCCATGACTTGGGGCTGATGTCTCCATCTGAATGGTGACCCCAGTCCCTGATTGGGCCTCACAATGGGATTTGGTTTCCTCTCACCCTCTGTCTTTGACCCCTGGCCTCTGTTTGCCTCTCTAGTTGGTGGAGTCATGTCATGCCTGAGCTGAGGACACAAACAGGCACCTCTGGACTGGGCTTGCTGAGGTGAGACCAGAAGAGTCCAGGGTAGAGGCCAGCAGGCAAGGCAGGTAATGTGTGATAAGGTCTCCTTGGGGTAGCCTTGTGGCAGGTGAGTCACTCCTGAGGAATCCTCTAAGGTTATAAATAGGCCTGGCTGGCAATGATGGGAAAGAGAACAATAAGGGGACCATTGTCCTTCCTGATAGGCTGTTACTAAACCATGAATAATCCCTTTGAGGACTCAGATTCTACAGACAGTTCCCAAGCCCCTTCCGTGCCAGACTCCAGCATTGCAAGGGCACTAGGTGCCCGGGAGCATGCTGGGGCTGTATATACATGCCTATACCAGGGCATTTAATGAATCAGCATACCAACCTGCGAGGTAAGTATGCTTATCCTGATTTAGAGATGGATCAACAGGTTAGAGGGGTTTCCTGCCCAGGCCCATGGCTGATTCACTGTCAGAACCCAGGTCTGTCTGTAGCAGAGCCTCTGCTCCTTCAGTCAAACCATGGGGCTCTCTAGCCTGACATGGGGCAGGAGGGTCAAGGAGCCCCCAAATGACCAGATCATGGGCTCTGACATCCAGGGCTAACTAACATAGCCCCACCAACCAAAGAATTCACTGAGACTTGAGTATAAGGCTGGCTGTGGGAACTGCCACTCAAGGGAAGAAGTGGTTGGGAATCCAGTTAAGCATGAATGGATCTCTTAAACTTTTTTTTCATCTCTTTTTCCCTTAAAAACATTCAATAAGAGGCCAGATCCAGGAAAGCCTTCCAAAAGGGACTAAGCAAAAAATACTCTTCTCAACTGCAAGGTCATCCAGCTTCCATTTGCCAATGAGGGTCAGGTCTCTCTTCTTGCAAGAGTTCTGAAGACCATTCTCAGCAATTCCCTGGCCCATGTCATCACCCCACACCTGCTTGTCCCATGCACCCCAGGATGGAACAAGGCTGGGACTGGCTGGGTGGGCATCAGAGTCTCCAGGAGACCAGGATCAGGTTGGATTGAGACCACCCAGTTCCTCGGGCCTCAGGATCAACATGCAGCACGATGCACATTGCCAAGCTGCCTGTGACATGCACATTGGGGGCAAAGGTCATCAGAGCCTGAAAGAGCTTCCTTCCAGCTGACTCCTGGGTCTTCTGGGGACAGAATCTGGGAAAGGTTGTGTCTGAGAGAGCAGGCACTGGACTGGAGAGACAGAGCTGGACTGTCTATACCGTCTACCCTGTCTAAACTGGCAAGGTTAGAAGGGCACATTTTAGCACTAGTAATGCAAGCTAGGAGGGAGGTTGGTTTGCTTACTTTTGTTTTTTGCTTTTTTTGCATAAACACCAAGCCGTGGTCTTTATTTCCCCTCCCCAAACCAGCAGCTACATTGTGAGAGCTTTCAGTGGGGGATGCATTTCAGGGAAGAGACAAAGTCTGCCTGGGTGTCTGCAAGTCCAAAAAGGGATTTCTAAACAGGCTGTCTGGGAAGATCTTTCCTACACGAGATCCTGGATGGAGCTGGCAGTGGTCTGACACACTTTCTCTATAGACACCACTTGAAGGCCTCACCTTTTCCCCAATACCAGAGGATGACATAGTCCCTAAGTGAGGCCACAGGGTTACTTACCATTGATCGTCAAGTCCTATGGCTTCCTTGAACTCTGGGCATCTTACACACAAATTAGAACCAAGTATAACTCTTAGGTTAAAACATACTTTGACCTCAACACCTAAAACCTCAATGAAATGGCTTGATTTTCAATGCATATGTCTTTTTTTATCATTTTAATTTTTTTAATGTTTGTTTATTTTTGAGAGAGGCAGACAGAGCACAAGCAGGGAAGGGGCAGAGAGAGAGAGAGGGAGACATAGAATTCATAGCAGGCTCCAGGCTCTGAGCTATCAGCACAGAGCCCGACACGGGGCTCAAACTCACGAGCTGTGAGATCATGACCTGAGCCGAGGTTGGACGCTCAACCAACTGAGCCACCCAGGCGTCCCTTCAATGCATATTTCAATCAATATTTAAACGAAATATCTGTTTAATAGATATTGTCTATGTGTCTGTCTGTGTACCTGGAAGTTTGTTTCCTATGATGCCTCCAAGCACAGGAATCCAGACTCACAAGCCAAATGCAAACCCACAACAAGCATACCCCCTACCAATCCCAAGCCTTCCCTCCTAACATTGGCACCCAGGGTTACAGTGGGTATGGTGGTTCTAAGTTTGAAGAAGCCCAATAGGCACCAGGCACCCTGCTGGGGCCTCTGGCCTCCAACTCCACTAGATTTGCCAACACATTTGTCCAATAATCCAAGATGGCAGAGGCCACTGACTCCATACTGAGATCAGTACAGCCCAAAGGGCTTGGAGGAAAGGAATCCGTGTGATCTGAGCACACGCCCAGTTGGCGTGCAAGCAAGACACCCATCTGCAGAGCCACTGTTCGCTCCTGTGCCAAGCCAGGCTCCCTTAATCTGCCAGCCGGAGTCCAGCCAAGGAATGGAGATGTAGGGCTGTCACTTCCAAATGGCACACAAATCCTCCCCCGCCAATTGGCTGCCTATGAGTAACTGGACCAAAAACATAAACATAGTCCATTAGGTCCATAGCAAAACAGGGCAGGGCAAGGCAGGCCCATCCTTGTCCAGATGGAGCTGGGCTTGGCACTTTTTCCTATAAGAGCAGGGCCTGCACTGGACCCTGAGTGTTATGCCCAGGAATTTTCTGGTACACGTAGCACTCGAGAGACATCATTGGCCCATTCCACTGGAGCTTATCTAGGAGACCCTGACCCAAACCAGTCACCAACCAGTCCCCTTGTCTTCCTTTCTCCTTGCCTTTCCTATGGTTCCATCCACTTCTGTGGCTATTGACCCATACCCAAACTTGTATCCCAGAGTCCTCTCCTGAGTTCCAGCAGGTAAAGCAGCAGTTCTTTGGGACACCCTGTGTCTGCTCTGCAGATGTCTCAAACTATGTCCAAGATGAACTGACTTTATTTTCCCACCTTTTATCCCAGCCCCAAATCTACCCTCCACCTACATTCTCTCTCTTGATAAAATTCATCTAGACACAGGGTCAGGAATTTCTGCTACTCCCCACCATCATCACCTCCACCTCCGCCACGACCATCACTAAAACTTCCACCCTGACCACTACCTCCATATTCACCTCTGTCTGTGCTTTCACCTCTGCCACCATCACCATCACCTCTGTCACCACCACCTCCACATCCTCCACCACTACTATCATAACAACCTACACCACCTCCAGACTTACCTGTACCAACACCTCCACCTCCACACACACGTGCGTGCGCACACACACACACACACACACACATTCACACACTCACACACTCACACATACCCCTAATGGGTCATCCAGTTTTGGTGGTTCTTTCTTCCAAATTTCTTGGAATCTGTCCCCTTCCATGCATCTACCCAAATGCTGCCTGAGCTGGGACTAGGGCACATTAATCTTGCCATAACCAGCTCTCTATTCTTCATCTCTTCCTCCCATCTGCCTACACATAACCCTTAGGGGAACCTTTCTAGTGTGCTCAAAGCCCTGCAATGGCTCCCTACCACCTGCTTCTAAACTTCCCCAAATGTACCCTTAAAAAGAAGGTTTTGATAAAATATGGGAAATGCTGGATTAGAAATCTAAGACCTTTCTTTTTTGTGAGATTTGTCAGAACTTTAATATGAATAGCATGGAGACATTTCACTGGGAAGAAAACAGATGTAAGGTGTAGTTTTCTGAATTTCTTTCCTTTTTTTTTTTTTTTTTTTTTTTTTTTACAGTCCAGAGGTTTGTTTGTTTGGGGTTTTTTTATACTTATCGTGCCATGAATGAATAGAGAATGGGTTCCTTTCCATTGGTTCTCACAAAGTGAGCTTCTCTGGATGGAGCAGGCTGGTGCTTCAACTGAACCCAAGTATCTTTCTCTTTGGCTTCCTTCACTTTCTGATCATTTTCCTTCACCTGCTTCAGGAAGCTACCTCAGCTCTGTGAGTGCTTAATATGATCAATCTGTACATTAATTCTCTCGGCAAGAATCTTGCCTGTAACTTGTTTGTTTACAACAATGCCAACAGCATGCTGGGTGACATTGTAGACTGTGCCAGTCCTCCCATGGTAACATTTGTGGGGTATTTCATTTTTGAACAGTGCCCATTCCCTTGATGTCTCCAATATCACCTTTCTTAGAGATTTGCATGTATGTGGCCAAAGGAACAACTCCATGTTTTCTAAAAGGCCTACAGAACATATAGCAAATGCCTCTCCACTTTCCTTTTGTGTTGGTCATTTTGGCAAATTACTGGAAGATGGCAGAACTTGCTGAAATTTCTCAGGGTGGAAGAAGCAAGACCAAGACACCTGTTTTGGCTCCGGCTTCCCCTCCTCACAAATCCCTTCCTGCTGTTCACTCTGCACAAAGATCCTTTCTCTCCTTGACAACCTCCAAGGTCAACATAATCACCACCCCCCACATACTCCTACCTTACTTTCTAATATTATAATTATCTTAATTTCTGATTTACCCACTGTTCTAGGATCTCCCTATGTGTAGGGAGTATTGGGGATCTCTGCAGCCAACACAGTGCCCGAGAAATGGTGGTGCCCAGTGTTTGTGGAAAACTGTCCAGTGCTTACTGATCTAGGCAGGAAAAGTTGAAGCAGACCAAATAGTGCTTTGTGCTATTTGCCCACACTCTGAATGTACTTCCCTCTCCCCTCTCTTGCTCCTCAGACCACCACACCCTGGAATCTGCCTCGGCACCCCCACCTACAGAACTCCTACTCATTTGCCAATGACCCAAATCACTAAACTTGCCCTGGTGTGTTGCAGTTTTCAATGGACTCAACTTCTGGTCAGAAGTCTACACAGCTGCCCCTCTGTCTTTCCCAAAGCCTCTCACCCACAACCCCACCTGGTTCTCTTCCCACTGGCCACTCTGTACTATGCCTTCACCCTTCCAGTCAGTTCTGCCACTCCTCCCCTTTCAGGTTTGGCCTGGTTCTCCTCTCCTGCCCTGGGCTCTTCCTCAGTGAGTTCTCTTTGCAGCTCCTCCCGTGGCTTTGGCCCCACTGCATCCTCTGATAATTCCCTCATGGTCTGCCTCCCTCAGTCCTCTTCTCCAAGATCCCGGTCTGATTCCACCAACTGCCCACTTGACAAATACACTCTGATATCTCACTGAGGCCTCAAATTCTGGACAGCCAAAATATAAACTTTTGATCTGCAGGCTCAAGTTTTCCCACAGTCCTAGATGGCACCACTTCACGGCCATCCACCCACTCCCTCACCTCCCCAGCTTTGCCAACAGTTAGCCCCCGTAAATATGTCTCTTTTTAAAATCGTTAACACTTAAAAAAAATTATACTGTGATAATATTTCACATGAGATTTACCCCCTTAACATTTTTTTAAGTGCACACTGTGGTATTGTTAACTACAGTCACAGTGTTGTACAGAAGACCCCCAGAACTTCTTTATCTTGCATAATTAAGACTTTATGCCTTTTGATTCCCCATTCCCCATTTCCCCCTCCCTCCAGCCTCTGGCAACCACCCTTTTACTCTCTGCTTCTATGAGTTTCACAATTTCAATGACCTTGTCTGAGTGGATTCATACAGTATTTGCCCTTCTGTGACTGGCTTATGTTACTTTACATAATGTCCTCAAGGTTCATCCATGTTGTCACATATTGCAGGATTTCCTTCTTTTTTAAGGCTGAATAATATTCCATTGTATGCATAGACCATAACTTCTTTATCCATTCATCCACTGATGGACATTGAGTTTGTTTCCAGTACTGTGAATAATGTTGTAATAAACTCTGGGGTTCTACTATCTCTTCAAGATCCTGATATCAGTCCTTTTGGGTATGAAACCAGAAGTGGGATTGTTGGATCATATGGTGTTTCTATTTTTAGCTTTGCAGGAAGTTGCCATACTGTTTTCTACAGTAGCTGCATCATTTTGCATTCCCACCAACAGTGCACAATATTTCCAATTTCTTCACATCCTGGCCATTACTTGTTTTCTCTTTCCTTCCTTCTTCCTTCATTCTTCCCTCCTTCTCTTTCTTCCTCCCTCCCTCCTCCCTTCCTCCCTCCTCCCTTTCTTTCTTTCTTTCTTTCTTTCTTTCTTTCTTTCTTTCTCCTTCCTTCTTTCTTTCTTTTTCGTTCTTTCCTTGATAATAGTCATCCTGACAGGTGTGAGGCGCTATCTCATGGTGCTTTGGCTTTGCATCTTTCTGGTGATTAGTGACACTAACCATCTTTTTTAGTTACCCCCTTTTCTCTTGGTCCCCAATGCTGCCACCCAACCTGGACTCCACCCTCTCTTGCTCGGATTCTTACTAGAGCCAGAGCCTCCAAACAGGCCTCCCCTTACCTATCCATACTTCTACCCATGCTCTGCACAAGCAGAAAGGTCTTTCTAAATATAAACCAGTCGTAATGAGTATAAACCCTCTGATAAATTTCCTCCATTACTCTTGCGATAAAGCGAACATCCCTAGTGTAGACCCTCCACCTCATCAATGTGTTTCCAGCTGCATCTCTGGCTTCCCACAGGTCAGGCTCGCCAGCTTTTGTGGGTCGCTCTTCCCACCCTCCCCCTTCTTGCATCACTTACCCAAATTGTTCCATCTAACTCTGTAAGTCCTTTGGAGTTCAGTTCTGAACTGTCCTTTGGAGTGTGTTCTGATAGCCAGCGGGACTTAACGTCTGGAATGTTATAAGTCAACAGCTCTGCTCTGAGGGCAGGAGGGCTAGAGGACAACGGGAGGGAGAATTGTTGAGCCCCAGAGGACAGAGCTCAGCTTGGAGGGGAGCAAAGGAGCTTGCCAGCGCCATCTCCCTTGCCCATCCCCCAGCCAAAATCCCAAAGGGAACTGGTTCCCATCAGGGAACTTGCTTGCACCAGGCAAACACCCAATGCTGTGCTTCTGTGGATCCATCCCTCCAACGGGTCTGCCTCCCTCCTGGTGCTGCAGGGCCCCTCCCAAAGCGGACCACCAAATGCAAAGTGAGCTGAGTCTGCCCCTCCTGCCCCTGTGCACCTTGCAGATCCACCTGGACTAATACACCAGATCCCAGATTACCACAAGCCTGGCAGTGTGCAAGTAGCCCAGACAGGGGCCACACCACTCCACAGTGAGCCCTGCCCCTGGCAGAGGGGAAGATAAGGTACACACCAGTCTGACTGTGGCCCCAGTGGTGGGCTGGCGGTAGATATCAGGTCTGACTGTGGCCCCGCCCACCAACGCAAGTTACTCCAGACAGCACAGGGGAAGAGCCCTGCAGTTCCGTGCCACTCCAGGGACTATCCAAAATGATGAAACGGAAGAATTCTCCTCAAAAGAAACTCCACGAAGTAGCGACAGCTAATTAACTGGTCAAAAACGATTTAAGCAATGTAACAGAAAATGAATTTAAAATAGTAGTCATAAAATTAATCTCTGGGCTTGAAAAAAGTATGGAGGACAGCAGAGAATCTATTACTACAGAGATCAAGGGACTAAGAAATAGTCATGAGGAATTCAAAAATGCTATAAATGAGCTGCAAAATAAAACGGAGGTGACCACAGCTCGGATTGAAGAGGCAGAGGAAAGAATAGGTGAATTAGAAAATAAAATTATGGAAAAATAGAAAGCTGAGAAGAAGAGAGATTAAAAAAATCCAGGAGTCTGAGGGGAGAATTAGAGCACTAAGTGACACAATTAAACACAATAATATATGCATAATTGGGATTCCGGAGGAGGAAGAGAGAGGGAAAAGTACTGAAGGTATACTTGAAGAAATCATAGCTGAGAACTTCCCTGATCTGGAGAAGGAAAAAGTCATTGAAATCCAAGAGGCACAGAGAACTCCTTTCAGACGTAACTTGAATCGATCTTCTGCACGACATATCATAGTGAAACTGGCAAAATACAAGGATAAAGAGAAAATTCTGAAAGCAGCTAGGGATAAACGTGTTCTAACATATAAAGGGAGACTGAAAAGAATAGTGATGGATCTATCTACTGAAACTTGGCAGGCCAGAGAGGAATGGCAGAAAATCTTCAATGTGATGAACAGAAAAAATATGCAGCCGAGAATCCTTTATCCAAGTCTCTCATTTAGAATAGAAGGAGAGATAAAGGTCTTCCAAACAAACAAAAACTGAAGGAATTCATCACCACTAAACCAGCCCTACAAGAGATCCTAAGGGGGATCCTGTGAGACAAAGTACCAGAGACATCGCTACAAGCATGAAACCTACAGACATCACAAGGACTCTAAACCATATCTTTCAAAAATAACACTGAATGTAAATGGACTAAATGCTCCAACCAACAGACATAGGGTATCAGAATGGATAAAAAAACAAGACCCATCTATTTGCTGTCTACAAGAGACTCATTTTAGACCTGAGGACACCTTCAGATTGAAAGTGAGGGAATGGAGAACTATCTATCACGCTACTGGAAGTCAAAAGAAAGCTGGAGTAGCCATACTTATATCAGACAAACTAGACTTTAAATTGAAGGCTGTAGTAAAAGATGAAGAAGGGCATTATATAATAATTACAGGGTCTATCCATCAGGAAGAGCTAACAATTATAAATGTCTATGTGCCGAATACAGGAGCCCCCAAATATATAAAACAATCACAAACATAAGCAACCTTATTGATAAGAATGTGGTAATTGCAGGGGACTTTAATACTCCACTTATAACAATGGATAGATCATCTAGACACAGGATCAATAAAGAAACAAGGGCCCTGAATGATACATTGGATCAGATGGACTTGACAGATATATTTAGAACTCTGCATCCCAAAGCAACAGAATATACTTTCTTCTCGAGTGCACGTGGAACATTCTCCAAGACAGATCACATACTGGGTCACAGAACAGTCCTTCATAAGTATACAAGAATTGAGATCATACCATGCATACTTTCAGACCACAATGCTATGAAGCTTGAAATCAACCACAGGAAAAAGTCTGGAAAGCCTCCAAAAGCATGGAGGTTAAAGAACACCCTACTAAAGAATGAATGGGTCAACCAAGCAATTAGAGAAGAAATTTAAAAATATATGGAAACAAATGAAAATGAAAATACAACAATCCAAACGCTTTGGGATGCAGCAAAGGCAGTCCTGAGAGGAAAATACATTGCAGTCCAGGCCTATCTCAAGAAACAAGAAAAATGCCAAATACAAAATCTAACAGCACACCTAAAGGAAATAGAAGCAGAACAACAAAGACACCCCAAACCCAGCAGAAGAAGAGAAATAATAAAGAGCAGAGCAGAAAAAACAATATAGAATCTTAAAAAAAAAAAAAAAAACAACTATAGAGCAGATCAATGAAACCAAGAGCCAGTTTTTTGAAAAAATAAACAAAATTGATAAACCTCTAGCCAGGCTTCTCATACTTCTTGCCTTCAATGCCTGATGAGCCTTGCTTATTCAGAGGCAGCTTCTCTGTTAAAAACAAAGGTTTTGGAGTCAAACAGGACTCCACCTCTCACTAGCTTTGGGATTTGTGACTCAGTTTCCTCATTGGTAAAGGAAGGATAACTGTGTGTGGGGGCTGGCCGGGAGAACGAGCTCAGTGAAGGTCAGCAGCTTTTCCTACCATGTGAGGCAGCAGCCTCACCCCTCTCAGCAGAGGAACAAAGATCCCTATTCTTGCTTTCTGAAGGTTCCATGTTCTTAGACCTTTCACTCACTCATGTTGCACAGAATGGAGACTGTATTAAGTAGTTTCCAGGGCGCCTGGTGGCTCAGTTGGTTAAACATCCGACTTTGGCTCAGGTCATGATCTCACCACTCATGAGTTCGAGCCCTGTGTCAGGCTCTGTACTAACAGCTCAGAGCCTGAAGCCTGCTTCCACTTCTGTGTCTCCCCCTCTCTGCCCCTCCTCTGCCAGCACTCTCTTTCTCTGTCTCTCAAAAATAAATAATAAACATTTTTAAAAAAGTAGTTTCCTAGGGCAGCAGTAACAAAGTACCACAGACTTTAGGAGGTGGGGCTTGAGCTATAGAAATGTCTTGTCTCAGGGCTCTGGAGGCTGAAAGTCTGAAATCAAGGTGCTGGCAAGGCTGCTTCCTTCTGAGGACCATGAGGGAGCATCTGCTCTCAGCGTCTATCCTGGCTGCTGGTGGTCTCAGGCATTCTTTGGTTTATAGAAGCATTACCACCATCTCTGCCCTCATCTTCAGGACTCCGTGTGTGTGTGTGTGTGTGTGTGTCCAAATTTCCCCCTCTAAAAAGATACCAGTCATATAGGATTAAGGTCCCACTCCACTTCAGTATGATCTTAAGCACTTACAACTGCAACAATCCTATCTCCAAATGAAGTCACATTCTAAGGTACTGGGGGTCAGAACATCAACTTCCGTTTTGGAGGAACACAATTCAACTCATAAAGGAGTCTGTCCATAGGGTCTGAAAATGACTCCTGGACAGGCTGACGGGGATTGGGAAGGGGTCCCTCTGTGTTCGGTGGTAGGTGGACAGGCTAAGTTTACATGTGATGAAGCCCTCAGACTCAGCCTGGCCCAGAGAATTTCACTTATCTGCAGAGCAGACAGGGAGCCCCACTACATCTCTGTTGAGGGGGTTGAGAACAGGCCTCTCCAGGGCTCTCCTTAGACCCCTTGTCCATTGTTCCACAAGCCAGCTCCACTGAAGGCACCCTGCTCACCAGAGGGCTCCTGGTTGAGCTGGCCCGCCACTCACCCAAGGGGAAGGTCATGGCAGCTCCCACAGCTCACCTTACCTGCTGCAGAGAAAGGCACCCAGCCCGCCTTGCCTTTCGCCCCATTACTAAGAACTGAGATGAGCCAGAGCCTTTCCAGAACTTGCAAGACAAATGGGAGTGAGCAACTATTTCTGTGACTTGGTTCAGTTCCCGTGGCTATGTGGTTCAGGGTTCAGGGTCTGGGGTCTTCACTCCTCCTGACTCCGAGGCGTGCCCAAGAGTACACCTACAACAACCACACTGGCTTGTCTAGACCCCACAGACTGCATGATCCCCAGCAGCTGGCAGGCAAAGTAGGCCCTTCACAGAGGCATTTTGTCTACAGTGAAGGTGGCAGAGATTTCTGCTGAGGCCATCCCTTGAGGTTAGCTTGTCACAGTTGTGATTTCTTCCCCGTTTGCCTCCCACACACATCCAGGCTCCTCAGATTTAAACTAGTGCCTACAGCTGATTAGTGACATTCCAGGCACATAGTAGGTGCTTGATAAACATGCTCCAGACTGGCATTTCCATTTTCAAAGTGGAATTATCTTCTACTGACCTCTCTTTCTCAAACTACCTCTGGGTGTCCCCTGCCAGGGTTCCAGATTGTCCAGTCACCTCAGCTGGAATCCCCAACCCCTCTCCCAGCCTGTCTGCTGGAAGCTTCTGGCATCTGTCTCCCCATTTCCTCAAGCCCTCTTCACCTCTCCATCCACACAACCTCCAGTCAGGCCTGCACTTGTCTTACCTCCATCTTGAGGGCTATCTTCATGCCCATGTCTACCCCAGTGGTATCTCTCCATCCTATCCATCTGCTGTCTGCCTCCAGATCCCCAGGGAAGCCTGGGACCCTGTGTCTGATCATTCACTGTTTGGATGGACACTGTCTGGCCTCCGCCTGTCTGGTCGTCTTCCCCTGCCAGCTTTCCCCATGCCCCTCGCCCTCTGCCTCAGCCACACTGACCTACTGCCTACTCCCAGACCACACTGTGCTGTTCCTACCATGCCCTTCCTCATGCCGTTCCATTGCTAGGGAGCCCTCTTTCCCCAGTTCTCCAGCTGGCAACATGCCTATTCACACTGTGAAACCCAATGCCAACATCATGTCATGGGAGTTGACCATGACCACCCAATCTTTCCTTCCAGAATAGTTTGGACACACCTCCACTGTTGCATTTGTCACTCCACATTGTGATTGTCTGCCCATTAGTCACTCTCTCCCATATGCATCCCAAAGGTGCCCAAACTCCAGTGTGCACAAAATTATGGCAACATCATAAAAAGGTGGCTTGCCTGGTTCCATGCCCAAGATTCTGATTTGGGGGCCCAAGAGTGTACATTTTAACAAACACACCAGGTGGTCTTGTTGCAGGTGGTCTTTGGGCCCTTCACTGAGAACCACTGGTCCTGTGGGTTCCAGGCTGGGGGATCTTGTCTTATTCAGGGCTATGTGTCCCCAGCTCCAGCTCAGACCCTGTCACATGGAATTATAGGAGAGCTGGAGTGGAGGCCTTGTTGTGTCTATCCCCTTCCACTATGGCAAGTCCCTCAGAACCCCTGAGGCTGGCCCTTAGCTCCATCTGAAGAAGGCAGATCCCACCCCCAGCCTGGCCCATAGGGCTGTGGAGAAAATTGGAGAACGTAAAAACCCCAGATACAGCTTCTGAACCTGATAGCCTATCGGTGGATACTGCCGAACCTATAGCAATCCATTCTTCTTATGATTTTCCAGAAGTGCAGAGTCCTCTCTCTCTAACACATTCATGAGCCATCTATTCACAAATAGTCCTCAGAGGAAAAAACCCTTCCCTTCTTCAGAATTGATAGAGTTTAAAACCTGTCTTGAGTTTCCTTAGGTCTCTTGCCAAGTTTTAGGAGGGTGGGTGTTAATGCATAGAGATGAAGGCACCAACATTTCCTGAGAATACAAAAGGTAGGAGGTGTTACTAGCACACTGCATGCCTCTCTGATGGGGATGGCCCCAGTGATAGGGAACAGCAATGGCCCTGGGCCTCTGACATGCTAGCCAGCAGAAATGCAGGTAGCCAAGGGCCAGGGCCTGCCTAGAATTTAGCACCCTTGTTTGTGTTTAACTCAACTCCAGTTGGATTTGGCCCTGCACCCACCTGTGAGCTCTGTCTCACCCCACACTGTCATTCATTCATTCATTGATGTGCAAATATTTATTGAGTGCCTGCTACCTGCAGTTACTGTGCTAACCTTGCGGATACAGGGACAACAAAAGACGTCTCCACACTACAAGGTTCACACTGTTTGGGGGGGACAGATAAGCAAGCAGGAGCAAAGCAAGACAGTAATTATTGGTATTAAAGCAAATGGAAAGTTCTGGAAGGACTTGAGGGAAAGACTACTAAGGTAGAGTCTTGCCTTTGCCTGTGACTTGGCATAGAAGAGGCCAATGCCATAAGAAGCCCTTATTTCAGAATCTAGGCCCCTCTGGGTGCCACATGTTGTCCTACCTCTATGGCTGCAGCCCAAGGTCACTGCAACCTCATCCTTCAGTCCCTGGGTCCAGGCACCTGCAGGTAGAGGGACTGGCCAGAAAGACTGGGCAGAAAGGGCAGAAGGAGCACAGAGGAGCCAGTGTGCCAAGAATCTATGATGCAGACCCTGCCAGCCCTGACATAGATACTCAGGGCAGCTACCCTGGTCTGTAATTGATCTCCTGGACAAGTTCTGTAATTGATCTCCACTAGTTGAGGGGACCCCTTCTTGGATTCCCATGAGCCCTTTGTAGTCTTATTTTAAGAAAATATTTCACTTGAGCTGTATTTGTTCATTCATTTATTCAAAAAAGTATTTATCAGGGACACCTGGGTGGCTCAGTCAGTTGAGCATCTGACTCTTGCTTTAAGCTCAGGTCATGGTTTTTGACCTGAGGGTTATGTGATTGAGCCTGACATTGGGCTCCAAGATGAACATGGAGACTGCTTAAGATTCCCTCTCTCTCCCTCTCTCTCTCCCTCTCTCTCTCCCTCTGCCCCCTCTCTCCCACTCGTGCTGTGTCTCTAAAATTAAGAAAAAAAAAAGGTATTTATCAGGCATCAACTAGGTACCAGGCATAATTCTATGTGCTTGGCCTATATCAGAGAACAACGTTAACAAAGACCCTGTTTTCATGGAGTGTGCATTCTAGAAGGAGGAAACAGACAATAAGCAATAAGCATAACAAGTAGGTTAATTATATAGTATGTAGAGAGTTACAGGTGCTAGAAGGCTGAGAGTAGAATAGAAGGAGGGGATTGGGGGCCTAGAGAGTGGGGAAGTAAGTTGTAATATTAAATAAGATGGTCAGGTGAATCCTTGTTGGGTTAAGGAGATGAAGGTGATACTACCTGAGGGAAGGCTGCTTCTGGCAGAAGGCACAGCAAGTGCAAAACCCCACATGGGACCACTTCTGGGATGTTTGACCAACAGCAAAGAGACCAGAGAGCTGGAGCCACGTGAGCAAAGGGCAGAGCTATGGAGAAAGAGGCAGGAGAAGTAAGGGGCTGGGGGACCCGGGCAGCCCCTGGAGGGCATGAACAGAAGAATGTCACCAGCTGACTTAGGCTTTAAAACATTTGTCCTGGCCACTTTTTGAGACCAGATGGGAGAAAAAGAAGAGACTGGATGGGCCATATGAATTATGGTTGCCATATTCAGGTGTGAACTACTGATGCTCAAATCAGCAGCAGTTCTGGATCTATACCACATGAGGACCAACAGGGCTTCCTGACATTGGATGTGGGAAGTGAGAGAAGAGAAAAGTCTGAATTTGAATGTGTTTCTGTTGCTTGTAGACACAAGAGTGAAGCCCTGAAACTGGTATCCTTTGCTCTCACAGGGACTTCCAGGTGGCTGCCTGAGCCTGACCTGCCCTGGTCCCAAGGCACTGAAGACACTGCCTTAGAAACCACCCATTGCCCCATGAGGAATTAGAGATGATGACTAAGCCAAGGGATTGAGTGACCTAGGCATATTTACACACAGAAGCTAAAGTCAGAAAGAACAAAGGGTGTGAATGAGAAATCCAGGAAATAGACCATGGGCCCCAGAGCTTGTTTGGGCTCAGCACACTTTCCCACACACTGTCAGCAGCTGCAAGGCCAGTCCTTTGTGGCTGAAACTCCTCAGTGAGGGCACGAGACCACACACATGAGTTTATTTACGGTGACTTTGCTGGTGTCATGGGAACAGTTGATACTCACCTACCTACCATCCTTGAGCTTCCCAACATTTCCCAGCCTCCCTTGCTATTAGGTATGACTAACTCTGGCCAATGGATTGTGAGCACAAGTGATGTGCTTTCCTTCCAGCATAAGAAATAAGAGACAGTGTGTGTTCTCCATCCCTCTCTTCCCCTACTTCAGTGACCTGAGACAAATGGACAGTTTGGATTGCTGAGTCACCAGGTGGCAAGAACCAGCTCTCAGTGGACCTTATATGAGCAAGAAACAAACTTTTGTTTGTTACAGGGTTCATTTATTGCTACAGCATGACATAGCCTTCTCTGATGAATATTGGCTAAAGACTTTAAGACCAATTTAAACAATAGCAAGAATAAGTAATATTCACATATTATTTTACAGCTTGAAAGAGCCTTTGCTTACTCTCATTTGATCTTGATCTATTTGACAAACTAGGTAGTTCTGTTTGAACATTTTCAAAAAGACACCTTCTAACCAGCTAAGAAAAATAATCACAGAGAAATCAGTAGCTTTTCTTTCTGGAAGACTGCTTTACCACACTGTCAAAAATTACCTATGTATAGTGATAGATGTTAGCTAGACTTATTGTGGTGATCATTTCACAATATATACAAATATTGAATCATATGTTGATGGATGTTAACTCATTGTGGTGATCATTTTGCAATCTATACAAATATAGAATCATGTTGTACCCTTGAAACTAATATAATATTATATGTCAATTATACCTTAAAAAAAAAAGCAAGAAAAAAGAAGAAACGTGTATCATTTAGGGTGAGTATGAGACCAAAATCCTAAACAAATGTATCCTAACAAAGATTCCTTTTACAAAATTTTATTTTATTATAAATTCCAGTATAGTTAACATACAGTATAATATTAGTTTCAGATATATCATATAGCAATTCATCACTTCCATACTTCACCCAATGCTCATCACAGCAAGTGCACTCCTTAATCCCCATCACCTATTTAAACCAACCCCCACTCCCTTCTAGTTTGTTCTGTATAGTTAAGAGTTTATTTCTTGGTTTCTTTCTCTCCATCTCTTTTCTTTATCGTTTTCTGTTTGTTTCTTAAATTCCACATATGAGTGAAATCATATGGTATTTGTCTTTCTCTTACTGACTTATTTCACTTAGCATTTATACTCTCTAGATTCATCCATGTCTTTGCAAATGGCAAGATTTCATTCTTTTTTTATGGCTGAATATATATATTCCACATCACATCTCCTTAATCTTCTTCATTCATCCATTCATCTATCAGTGGACACTTGGGTTGCTTCCATAATTTGGCTATTATAAATAATGCTGCTATAAACATAGGGGTGCATATATCCCTTTGAATTAGTGTTTTTGTATTTTGGGGGTAAATACCCAATAGCTGGATTACTGGACTGTAAGGTAGCTCAGTTTTTAACTTTTTGAGAAACTTCCATACTGCTTTCCACAGTGGATGCACCGGTTTGGATTCCCACCAACAGTGAAAGAGGGTTCCTTTTTCTCCACACCCTCACCAAAACTAAAGAAGCAATTAATGTGTTTTTGATTTTAGCCATTCTGATAGCCATTCTGTGAGGTGACATCTCATTGCAGTTTTGATTTGCATTCCCCTGATGATGAGTGATGTTGAGCATCTTTTCATGTGGCTGTTGGCCATCTAGATGTCTTTGGAGAAATGTCTATTCATGTTTTCTGCCCATTTTTTAATTGGATTACTTGGTTTTGGGTGTTGATTTGTCTAAGTTCTTTATATATTTTGGATTCTAATCCTTTATTGGATATGTCATTTGCAAATATTTTCTCCCATTTAGATTGCCTTTTAGTTTTGTTGATTGTTTCCTTCACTGTGCAGAAGATTTTAATTTTAATATACAAAGATTCTTTTTTACAGACTCTCAGAGAAGCAATATTTTTAGTTACTAAAAAAATATTAACATACACATAAGAATGAACTTACCATAAAAAAGCAGGATTTGTTGAGAAAGCTAGTATATGAACTCTAGTATATGTGCTGCTGAAGTGAGCACAAAAGCTTTGAACTCTAATAAGGAAAATAAAATAAAATTTTAACAAATGTAGAAAGATACTGAGCTCTTGATTGGAAAGGTTGAATATTGTAAAAATGAAATTTCTTCCCAAATTAATTTACAAGTGTAATGTATTTTCAACTTTTTTTTTTTTCATTTATTTTTGGGACAGAGAGAGACAGAGCATGAACGGGGGAGGGGCAGAGAGAGACGGAGACACAGAATCGGAAACAGGCTCCAGGCTCCGAGCCATCCGCCCAGAGCCTGACACGGGGCTCGAACTCACGGACCGCGAGATCGTGACCTGGCTGAAGTCGGACGCTTAACCGACTGCGCCACCCAGGCGCCCCATGTATTTTCAATCTGTGCTCAAGATGACCTTTTGAGTGACCTAAGAGCATTAATATAAAATTCTTCTTGAGGAATGAAAAGCTAATAGTAATGAAGAAAATTTTAAAACAAAAAAGCATAATGCATTTCCAGATATTAAAACAAAGCCTATTTTATTTGGACATGTTATTCAGTATTTGTAATCAAGAGGGGACATATGGGGAACTTTCTAAGAGTGGTAGAAATGTTCTATTTCTCAATCTGATGACAGGAATTTTCACCTTGTAAAGATTTAATAGAGTATTATTCACTAATGTTTTTGGTACTTTTCTGTATTGATACATATTTCCTGTTTTAATAAGAGATTTAAAAAGATTAATAAAGATAATTTTCCATGGCAATTTTTTAAACAGCCTATCTTAAAGCTACGATCGTTAAGAAAGTGTGGCACCAGTGGAGAAGTAAACATACCTATGAAATTGGATAAAAAAACTTAAGAAGAAACCTAAGTGCTTCAGTAATACAAGATAAAATTCAAAGGGATTAATGACAAGGGTTTAATGATTTTCAAACTCAGTCTCTGGAGTACTCCACATTTTCCCAGAGTTACAGTGTTTCTTTATGGCAAAGATTCTCATTGAGAGGGCTTGAGATGGAAGGAAAACCATGTTAAAATATCTGTGTGTGTGAATTTAAAAACTGCCCCAATGCATACACGTGTAGTAAAGTAATGATGAAAAGCAAGAAAGTGATAAATAGCTCAAGATATTTCTTACTTCCTCAAGAGAAGAAAGAGAATGAGATCAGAAAGACCTTCAAAAGGCATTTGAAGACTTGGTGATATTTAATTTTTTAAGCTGAGTGGTGGATAGAGGAGGGTTCATTATATTATTTTTTATCCCCTATGTAGACATTATACATATTCTTTGTATGTGTGAAATATTTCCTAATACTGGAGTATATTTGATGTGCCTCCTCAGAAGGTGTATCCACCCCATCTCCAGTTATGAATCACTTGATTAATAAATGATGATAAAACAATAGAAGAACTTGGGGTGCCTGGGTGGCTCAGTTGGTTAAGTGTCCCACTTTGGCTCAGGTCATAATCTCAGGGATCATGAGTTCGAGCCCCGTGTCTGGCTCAGTACTGACAGCTCAGAGCCTGGAGCCCACTTCAGATTCTGTGTCTCCCTCTCTCTCTCCCCCTCTCCTGCTCATGCTCTGTCTCTCTCTCTCTCTCTCTGTCTCTCTCTCTCTCCTTCAAAAATAAATAAACATTAAAAAAAATTTTAAATAGAAGACCTTGAAGAATTATCAGTAGTATCCATGACACAGAGTTTACAAAAAATAAATAAATAAAAGATGATGAAGATGGGGTATAAGTACTTCCATGAAAGCAAATGAAGAAATACTTTTTAGTCACTCCTTTATTCCCCCAGCACCTCACTGCCACACACAAAGGCATAGACTTCCCAATTAGTATTTATAATTGTAATGGGGGAAATGTCATTCAAAACAACACCAAATGAAATATTTTAAATCTACTATAGGAAAAAGAGTATAAATTCTACATGAAAAAATGTAAACCAATTTACTGAACAACGTTTAAGAAGTCTGAAAAACTCCATGAGCTTCACTGGAAATGCTCAGTTTTATAAAGAGGTAGAGTCTGTCCCAAATGATGCACAAATTGAATAAAATATGAACAAAAATCCTAAAGGATTTCTATGGAATGTACAAAATGGATTCTGTTTAAAATATAGAATAGCCGAAAGTGTTGGAAAAATAAAAATGACAAGAACTTGATGTGCTAGATATCAAAATATTCTATAAAGTTACAGTAATTAAAACATTGTGATATTGATAGCCAGAGTAGACAAATAGATGGATGGAAAAGGACAGGTCTTGGAACAGATTCATGATTATTTGGGAATTTATCACATAATAGAGGACCATCACCAGCAGAGACGGACTAAAATGTTCAATAAATGAAGGTACTACTATTAAAAAATAATATACTTATATTCCTAAAACATCACTATATACAAAAATAAAATCCAGCTGCATTAAAGAATCAAGTGCAGAAAAATAAAATTATAAAAGTATTAGAAAAAATATATAGGGGTATATCTTCATATTTGATATGTAATGTCATAAGCAGAATACCAAATCCACTGGCCATAATAGAAACACTGACAGATTTAAATATCTATAATTTTTAAAACTTCTATATATTAATGACATCATTTGCAAGGTTTAATGATGAGGTAAACTTAGAGAGAAAATATTTGTAATATGTATAAAAGACATTCAAGTTTTAAATTGTAACAAATTTTTAAAAATTGATCAAAGAAAAAAGAATAGCCTAGTAGAATAAATGGGCAAATGGTATTTATAAAAGCAATTCACAGAAGAAATATAAATGGCTGGTAAACCATGAAGTATTGGGCATGGAAATGCAAATTCAAACAATGAGATGACATTTTAAAATCTATCAGATTGTCAAAAATGTAAAAACATTGATAATATCCCATCTGGGTTAGAGTATGGGAGAAAGGGACCCATCACACACTATTGATAGAAGTATGGAACCCGGACCATGTTTATACAGGGCACTGAGTGGTGTCCATCAATGGGTCACCCTCTGACTCAACAATTTCACAGTTAAAAACATAGCTGACACAAATCCTTACACCACGCATAACACCACATGTTCAGGATCATTTACTGCAGCAGTGCTGGCAATAACTAAATTTGGGAAATTTCAATGTCTGTTGGGGTGACGCTGTAAAAAATTAATAATGGTGTATTTCTACTATGAAATGGCATGCAGCCCTTTACAAGAATGAGGCAGTTCTACATGTACAGAAGGAGGAAGAGACCAAAGACCTATTTTTTCTTTCTTTTTACTTTTAATGTTTATTTATTTATTTAAATATGAAATTTATTGTCAAATTTGTTTCCATACAACACCCAGTGCTCATCCCAACAGGTGCCCTCCTCAATACCCATCACCCCCTACCCCTCCCTCCCCGCCCCATAAACCCTCAGTTCTCAGTTTTTAGGAGTCTCTTATGTTTTGGCTCCCTCCCTCTCTAACCACTTTTTTTTCCTTCCCCTCCCCCATGGTCTTCTGTTAAGTTTCTCAGGATCCACATAGGAGTGAAAACATATGGAATCTGTCCTCTGTATGACTTATTTCACTTAGCATAACACTCTCCAGTTCCATGCATGTTGCTACAAAAGGCCAGATTTCATTCTTTCTCGTTGGCACGTAGTATTCCATTGTGTATATAAACCACAATTTCTTCATCCATTCGTCAGTTGATGACATTTAGGCTGTTTCCATAATTTGGCTATTGTTGAAAGTGCTGCTATTAACATTGGGGTACAAGTGCCCCTACGCATCAGCACTCCTGTATCCCTTGGGGGAAATTCCTAGCAGTGCTACTACTGCTGCTGCCAAAGACCTATTCTTAAATACAAACAATACAGCCTCAAAACAATACATTTATTATGACCCATTTATCCACGTGCAAAATATATATACCTATTGCAAAACAAAGAACTAGAATGATCCTCACCAATCTATTACTCTGGTGAGAAAAATGAGATTGGGGGTGAGATGGCAAGACAGGCTTTGCAATGAAAAACTTTCAATAATCCATAGTTCTGTTGGATTTGACATTTTTATTTATTTGTTTATCTTTATGTTTAATGTTTATTTACTTTTTGAGAAAGACAGAGAGACAGAGACAGAGACACAGAATCTGCAGGCTCCAGGCTCTGAGCTGTCAGCACAGAGCCCATCATGGGGCTTGAACTCGCGAACCATGCATGAGATCATGACCTGAGACGAAGATGGATGCTCAACCGACTGAACTACGCAGGCACCCCAAGGACTTGACATTTTTAAAAGATTATATTTAAAAAATTGAAGGGGCACCTGGGTGGCTCAGTTGGTTAAGTGTCCAACTCTCGGTTTCAGCTCAGGCCATGATCTCATGATTTTGTGAGTTTGAGCCCCACATCGGGATCTGTGCTGACAGTGTGGAGCCTGCTTGGGATTCTGTCTCTCCCCTCGCTCTCTGCCCCTCCCTTGCTGTCTCATTCTCTCTCAAAATAAATAAACTTAAAAATTTAGAAAAAATTGAAGAACAAGGGATGCCTGGGTGGCTCAGTCAGTTGAACATCCCACTCCTGATTTTAGCTCAGATCATGATCCCAGGTTTGTGAGATAGAGCCCTGAGTTGGACTCCACGCTCATCATGGAGCCTGTTTAGGGATCTCTCCCTCTCTCTCTGCCCCTCCCCAACTCACATGCTTGCACACACACACTAAAATAAAATAAATTAAAATTTTTTTGAAGAACAGCAAATCCAGAATTATGCCATTTTAGGTTTTAAAAGGCAAATACCTAAACACATACACAGGATTCTTCATTTTGCATGATAGTGCAGGGCCATAAAAATGTGTGATCTGAAACCATGCAAAGCAATCTTAAGAATCAATGGAGAAGACATATTAAACTTTCCTGGATCTTGAAGAGGGACTTAGCCATTTTTCCTCAATATACTTCTGGGTTATTGAATACTTGACAATGATCCTTGGAATGTTAAAAAGAAGAAAAACACATGCAGAAAAAGAAAAAGTCATCTGAAAAAAATACAATTGTTTTTCTAAAAAGATATGGAAAGTGTATATAAATAGAAATATTCCATTAGATTGTTTTTAAATTGTCTTTATTAGATTTTTTAAAATTATGAAGTAATACATATCTTTAATAAGTGAAACAAGCCAAAGACAATAAGGAAAATGTTAATATTTCTGGATTTTATTTTGTTTCATTTGTTTCTGATTTATGTCATTTCTATGCCAACTGTTAAAGCATTTTGAAGTAAATTGTAATAATCTGGTGAAGCAAAACACTCTCCCCACACCATTTCTTTTTAAATAAAATATTCTGGGGTATTCTCAGAATTATTTTGTCATATTACCTGTAAAACATATTTGTTCCATTCTAAGATATACCACCGAAATTCCATTTACAACTGCATTTTGTTTTTGTTATTATTGTACAGCTTTGTGTTTATATCTCAAAACATGGTGTGTCTCTCCAATGTTGTTTTAATTCCTTTAACAAAGTTAGAAAATTTTTTTCAATAGGTATCATATCCCTTTTGCTAGACTTACTCCTGTAAATATTGTCGAATTATTGTCACTGACATGAATAGGATCTTTCCATTTTAATTTCTAACTAAATTTGTTAGTACAGAGAAATGCTATTTATTTCTACAGATTTACTTTGTATCCAGCAAGCTTATTAGATATTCTTATCAATACCAGTTTTTTAATTAGTTTCTTAGGTTTTCAAGATATCCAATCCATTACAAGTGCATATAAAGATAATTTTACCTTTATGTCTGATGTTTATATTTTAAATCAATTTTTGTTTATCTTAGTAATAAAAGCACATAGTTTAAAAAATCAAATAATATACTAGAAGATTTATAATTAGAAATAGCAGTTCCTTGCCACACTCACTTTTGATTCTGAATCTTCAGATGCAACTGCTTTTATTTATTTTAGCTACTTCTTCTGACATTTTTATAGTATTTATAATTCCAAATGTCATGCTTATATTTGCATCTTTATTCTTATTTTTTGGTTTAGAAACTATCTATTGACTTCCTATAATGGAAAATAAGTATTTACTGTCTTATACCACCCCTCACCCACAAGTGTATTCCCCATTCTCTGAATACAGTTTTGTCACAATAAGCCATTTTTTTCATATTCATATAGTCATATTATCTGTAGTAAATATTACTTATAATATCTATATCTACATCTAATTGTATATATTATCTATAGCACAGCCACACACATAATGGCAAGGACTGTCTTTCCCTTACTGTACTTTTCTTTTCCCTGAAGTTATTAATGGCTTTTGTTTTTTATTTGTTTCTTTGTTTTGCATGTGTGTGCACATGTGTTCTTATTATCTTGTTTTGCTTAGTTATTCCTTAGCATTTCTCTGGATACATTCTCTCAATACATTTGAACAGATCCAATCATCTATTGATTTTGTTTCTTTTTTGGAGATCTCTTTTCTGTGGCCCTCTACCTTCCTGCTTTGAATGGGACCAGCTGCTCTGATAGCCAGCAACATAGCTATTATTCTGGACTTCCATTCATATTAGCTTTTCACAACAGTCCTTTGCTTCTCAAGTGTGTTTCCTGTGTTTCATTTATTTCAGTTTTTTCATTGTCTTTCTCTTTCCTGCTTTACTCCCTACTGTAAGCCAGATAGAAGATAGATTTTGAGGAAGAAGTAATTTCCACATGCCAGAGAAGTTTTTCAGTGAAGAAAGAAACATGAACCATTAAAAAAAGGCAGAAGAGAAATAGTAAGGTGAAAAAGAGAAAAAAAATGTGTCACCTGAGAGAAGGAGATTATATGTAGAAGGTTCCCAGAGATTACACATGGAGAAGCTGAGTTTGGAGAGGGAAGTCTTCCCACAACAATCAGCAGGAGGAATTGAAAGATAGATTCTGTTTCTAGGAATTTGGCAGACTAGATTATTTGGGCCAACTCTCCTGCTGAGAAAAATTAAAAATGCTGGATAGAAAAGAAGCATTTTTTTAAGCATCCAAAGCCTGGTTAAATATTAGATTTATTATATTTGCTTTTCAACAGTCAAAAGAGGTCAACCAGTAGTAATTTCACATGTTTCAACCCTAATAGTAAAGACTTAACAGGACAAAACATAATGGAAAGAGGAAACTCCAGAGAGGTAAGAGAAATACTGGAGTTACTTTTGCTCTGAGGGCATTTATTGATTGAGCCAAACTTGAACTCTGATTTGAGTTCAGATGGCGAGAGGGCAAACATCAAAAGTGAGCAGTATAATAGGAGACTTTCCCCACATTAAGCTAAGAACCTGAAAAGCTATACTCTCACAATAAAGATGAATCGGGGAGCTAAATGAGAGTTGCTGAGTCACTAAGCAGAGTGTGGGAGGGACTACCCCACTCCAGAATTTGCAATCTTAAGTAGGGCGTTATGGAGATTTGCATCCCAAGTTCACATTTTTAGGGTAGTCTAGAAGTAATCTCAGTTGCCACTTTAGTTTAAAGTGGTCATTAGCTGGTAGTCACCCCAGACAACTAGCAGAAACAAATGTAAATCCTGAAGAAAAGCACTTCATCCCACAAATACTTTTTCAAGAACAATGAGCAACGTACAATAAAAAATAACCAAGTATATAAGGAAAGAGACAGCAGGAGGGAGAGCCAATAGAAACAATGGGTAGCAGAAACAGCCCTCAAAAAGAGTCAGCTATTAGATTGTAAGACACAGAGCACAAAATAATAACACTTGGGATGTTTAAAGATATTGAAAGCTTAGACATATCTGCAGAGCATAGGAAACTATAAAAAGTAATAAAGAAGACTTGAAATAGAACCAAATAGAACTTCTAGGAATAATTTAAAAGGAATAATCAAAATTCAAAACTCATACTTCTTTTACTTCCATTTTTTATTGCAGTAAAATAGACAGGACATAATATTTACCATTTTAACAAATTTGAAGTATATAATTCAGTGGTATTAAGTACATTCATATTGTTGTGTAGCCATCACCACCATCCATCTCCAGAACTTTTCCATCTTCCTGAACTAAAATTCTGTATTCTTTAAGCACTGTCTCCTCATTCCCCCCCTCCCTCAGTTCCTGGCAGCCATCATTCTGCTTTGTGTCTGCATAAATTTGATGACTCTATGTACCTTGTATGGGTGAAATCAAATGGTATTTTCCATTTTGTGTATGGTTTATTTCACTTAGCATAATGCTTTTAAGTTTCATCCATGTTTTAGTGTATATCACCATTTATTTCCTTTTTAAGAAAAGGAATATACACATAGCATAAAATTCACCATCTTACCCATTTTTTAAGTGTACAGTTCAGTGGTATTAAATTCTTGTGCAACCATTCTTGTGCAACCATCACCACCGATCGCAAAGTCTCTTTCCATCATATAAAACTGAACCTCTGTACCTACTAAACAATTCCCCATTCTCCTGTCCCCCCTCAACTCCAGTAACCACCATTCTGCCTTCTGTCTCCATCAATTTAACTACTGAAGTACCTCATATAAGTGGAATCATACAGTATCTGTCTTTTTGTGACTGACTTATTTCACTAAGTATATTAGCCTCAAGATTCATCCATGTTGTCACACATTGCAAAATATCCTTCTTTGCTAAGGCTGGATAATATTTTAGTGTATGCATACACCACATTTTGCTTATTCATCTGATTACGGACACTTGGGTTGCTTCAACATTTTAGCTATTGTGAGTAATGCTGCTATGAACATGGATGTACAATTTGGTCTTTGAGGCCCTGCTTTCAACTCTTTTAGGTATATACCCAGAAGATGAATTGCTGAATCATATGCTAATTCCATTTTTAATTTTTTGAGGAATGATTATACTATTTGCACAGCAACTGTACCATTTTACAGTCTTACTAACATTTTCACATCACCAGCACTTGTTTTCTGTTCTTTTAATAGTAGCCATCCTAATGGATGTAAGGTGATATCTCATTTTAGTTTTGATTTACATGTCCTTAATGATTGGTGATACTGAGTACTTTTCATGTGACTTTTGGCCATTGGTGTATTTTTAAAAAGTTTTTATTTAAATTCCCATTAGTTAGAGGCGCCTGGGTGGCTCAGTCAGTTAGGCATCTGACTTTGGCTCAGGTCATGATTTCACAGTTCATAAGTTTGAGCCCCGCATCAGGCTCTCTGCTGTCAGCACAGAGCCCACTTCAGATCCTCTATCCCTCTCTCTCTCTCTCTGTCTCTGCCCCTCCCCTGCTTTCTCTCTCTCTTTCTCAAAAATAAACATTAAAAAAAATCAAATTCCCATTAGTTAACATACAGTGCAATATTAATTTCAGGTGTATGACATAGTGATTCAACACTTCCATACAACAGCTGGTGCTCATCACAAATGCACTCCTTAATCCCAATCCCCTATTTTTAGAATTTATTATTTTTCATTTAAATTCCAGTTAGTTAACATAAAGTGTAATTTTAGTGATGAATGGATAAAGAAGATGTCACACACACACACACACACACACACACACACACACACACAATGGAGTATTACTCTGCCATAAAAAAGAATGAAATCTTGCCATTTGCAATGACATGGATAGAGTTAGAGAGTATTATATTAAGCCAAATAAGTCAGTCAGACAGACAAATACCATATGATTTCATTCATATGTGGAATTTAAGAAACAAAATAAATGAGCAAAAAGAAAAAAAATAGAGACAGGCAAACCAAGAAAGAGACTCTTAATTACAGAGAACAAACTAATTGTTACCAGAGGGTAGAAGGGTAGAAGCATGGGGGAAATAGGTGATGGGGATTAAGGAGTGGACTTGTTGTGATGAGAATCCTGTGTTGATCACTATATTATACACATTAGTCTATCTTTGATGAATTGTCTATTTAAGCATCCAGCTTCATGGGTTTTTTTGTGTTTTTGTTTTTGTTTTTGTTTTTGTTTGCACGTGCATATAGTTTTCCCACCATCATTTGTTAAAAACATTGCCATTTTCCCATTAATTAATCTTGGCAATCCTAGCAGTAGTCATTTGACAATATGTGAAAGGGTTTATTTCTGGGCTCTTTATTTTATTCTATTGGTCTATGTCTGCTTGATGTTGATACCACACTGTTTTGATTACTAGAGAGTTTAGTAATTTTTGAAATTAGAACGTGTGAGTCCTATGGTTTTGTTCTTCTTTTCAAAGGTTGTTTTGGCTTTTCAGGGTCCCTTGAGAATCTACATGAGTTTTAAGATAAGTGTGTCTATTTTTGCAAAATATCATTGGGATTTTGCTAGGGATAACATTGAATCTGTAGATTTTAGTACTGACATTTTAACAATATTAATTCTTCTCATTCATGATGTGTTTCCATTTATTTATGCATCCTTGATTTCTTTTGGCAATGTTTTGTAATTTTTACTGTATGAGTTTTTCAACTCCTTGGTAAATACCTGAATATTTTATTCTTTATGATACCATTGTAAATGGAACTGTTTTTATAATTTCCTTCTCAGATTATACATCATTCATGTATGCAAATGTAAGTAAGTTTTTGTGTATTGATTTTGTATCTTGCTACTTTGTTAAATTCATTTATTATTTCTCACAGTTTTTGTGTGTATGTGTTTGGAATCTTTAGGCTTTTCTATATATAAGATCATATCACCTACCATCAGAAATAATCTTACTTTTCCTTTTCCAATTTGGATGCCCTTTATTTCTTTTTTCTTGCATAATTACTCTTCCAGTATTATTGAACTGAAGTAGTGACAGCAAGCACCCTTGCTTTGTTCCTGATCTTAGAACAAAAGTTTTCAGTCTTTCACCATTGAGTATGATGTTTGCTGTGGGGTTTTCACATACAGCTTTTATAACATGGAAGTGGTTTCCTTCTACTCCTAGTTTTCTGAGTGTTTTTATAATGAAAGCATGTTGAATTCTATCCAATGCTTTTTTTATACAATTGAAATAATTACGTGTTTTTTTCCCCTTCATTCTGTTGATGTGACATATTATACTCATTAATTTTTGTATGTCTAACTGTCCTTGAATTCCAGGAATATATTTCACTTGGTCATGGTGTATAATTCTTGTAATATGTGGATGAATTCTGTTTACTATTATTTTGTTGTGGATTTTTGAATCATTTTTATTTTATTTTTTTTTCTTTTTTTTTTTTTTTAAATTTTTTTTTCAACGTTTATTTATTTTTGGGACAGAGAGAGACAGAGCACGAACGGGGGAGGGGCAGAGAGAGAGGGAGACACAGAATCGGAAACAGGCTCCAGGCTCTGAGCCATCAGCCCAGAGCCCGACGCGGGGCTCGAACTCCCAGACCGCGAGATCGTGACCTGGCTGAAGTCGGACGCTTAACCGACTGCGCCACCCAGGCGCCCCTGAATCATTTTTAAAAAGGGATGATCATCTCTAGTTTTCTTGGAGTATCTTTTTCTGGCAATGGTATCAAGTAATGCTGGCCTCATAGAATCAGTTTGGAAGTATTCCTTTATCTTAAATTATTTTGGAAAAGTTTGAGAAGGATTGGTATTAGTTTTTCTTTGAATGTTTGGTAGAATTCACCAGTGAAGTCATCAGGTCCATGGCTTTTCTTTGTTGGGAGATTTTTTATTATTGATTGAATATCCTGACTAGTTATAGATCTATTCCAATTTTCTAGTTCTTCCTGATTTAGTCTTGGTTTGTTTTGTATTTCTAGGAATTTGCCCATTACATTTAGTTTATCCAGTTTGTTGGCATATAGTTATTCATAGTACTTTCCTGTAATCATTTTTTATTTCTATAGAAACAGTAGTAATGTCTCCACTTTCATTTCTGATTTTAGTAATTTGAGTCACTTTTTTAATTAGTCCATCTAGCTAAAGGTTTGTCAATTTTGTTGATCTCTTTTTAAGAACCAACTTTTGAGGGGCGCCTGGGTGGCTCGGTCGGTTGAGCATCTGACTTCGGCTCAGGTCTTGATCTCGTGGTCCATGAGTTCGAGCCCTGCATCGGGCTCTGTGATGACAGCTCAGAGCCTGGAGCCTGCTTCTGATTCTGTGTCTCTCTGTCTCTGTTTCTCCCGTGCTTTCACTATCTCTCTCTCTCTCTCTCAAAAAATAATACACATTAAAAAAAAAAAGAATCAACTTTTGGTTTCATTGATTTTTCTCTATTGTTCTATTCTCCATTTCATTTATCTCTTCTCTAATTTTCATTATTTCCTTCCTTCTTCTAGCTTTATGCTTAGCTTGTTCTTCTTTTTCTAGCTCCTTAAATTGTAAACTTAAGTTGTTGATTTGAGATCTTTCTTGTTTTTTAACGTGTTATAGCTATAAATTTACACTGCTCTGCCATGTTTATATTGTCTGATCCGTTTTGGTATGTTGTATTTTCATTTTTGTTTTTCTCTAAGTATTTTTTTCATTTTCCTTGTGATTTCTTCTTCAATCCACTGGTTGTTTAACAGTGCACTGTTAAATTTGGGGGGCGCCTGGGTGGCTCAGTGGGTTAAGTGTCCAACTCTTGATTTCAGATCAGGTCATGATCTTCCAGTTCATAACTTTGAGCCCCATGTCAGGCTCTGCACTGACAGCATGGAGCCTGCTTGGAATTCTCTCTCCCTCTCTCTATGCCTCTCTCCTACTCATGTGTGCTCTCTCTAAATAAATAAACATTTGAAAAAACAGTGTGCTATTAAATTTCCAAAATTTTGTGAGTTTTTCAGTTTGCTTTTTGTTAATTTCACATTCTTCAAGAACATCTTTAAGATAGTTGCTTCATCTCATTGTGATGAAAGAAGATATACATTGTATATTTAAAATTACATCTTTTTAAAAATTTTATTGAGACTTAATTTGTGACCTAACATATGGTCTATCCTGGAAAATGTCCCCTGTGCACTTGAAAAGAATGTATGTATACACTGCTGTTATTGGGTGGAGTGTTCTGCATATGTCTGTCAGATATAGTTAGGTTAATGTGTTAAGTTCTCTGTTTCCTTACTTCTGCCGAGGTTTTCTATCCATTACTGTGAGTGTAATATTGAAGTCTCCAACTATTATTATAGAAATGTTCATTTCTCCCTTCAATTCTATCCATTTTTGCTTCACATATTTTGAGCGTCTGTTATTAGGTGCATAAATGTTTACAATTGTTATATCTATTTCTATATTGAGTTTTACTAACATATAGTGTCCCTTTCTGTGTCTTATAAACTTTTTTGACTTAAATTCTATTTTTTTCTATTAATGTAGTCACCCTGCTCTTTTTTAGTTACTATTTGTAGGGAATATCTTTTTCTATCGTTTCACTTACAACCTGCTTGTAAATTTGGTTCTCAAGTGAGTCTCTTATAAATAGAATATAGTTGGATCATATGTTTTTATCCATGTTGCAATTTTTGCCTTTTGATTGGAGAATTTAATCCATCTACATTTAAAGTAATTTCAGATAAAGAGGAATTTACTTCTGTCATTGTACTATTTGTTTCCTGTATGACTTATAGATTTTTGTCTCTAATTGCCTGTATTTACTATCTTCTTTTTGTTTAGTTAGGTTTTGTTGTTGTTGTTGTTTGTTTGGAGGTTTTCTTGGTAGTGAAGTGTGTAAATTATTTTTTCATTTCCTTTTGTGTATATTCTATAGCTATTTTTTTTGTGATTACCATGGAGATTACATTTAACATTTAAAGTTATAATACTCCAGTTTGAATTTATATCAGCTTAACTTCAATAACATAAAAAAGAAAAGAAATCTCTGTTCTTTACAGCTCTGTCCCCACATCTTTTGGTTGTTGATGTCACAAAATTACATCTTTATACATGTGTGTCCCAAATCATAAACTAATAATTTCAAATGCATTAGTCTTTTAAGTTATGTAGGAGATAAGATTTGAAATCATAAACAAAAGTTACAATAGCACCCCTTTTTACACACATAATTTTTTTTCTTTAAACATAATAGTCTCTTCAATCATGTAGAAAACAAAAAGTGCAGTTGCAAGCTATTGTTACAATAATATTTGGTTTTAGAATTTCCAGTGTATTTTCCTTTATTGAGATTTTTATTTCCCCATTCTGCTCAAGTTGCTATCTAGTGCCCTTTCATTTCACCTAGCAAAGAAGTCTTTGAGCATTTCTTGTAGCACAGATGTAGGGGGCACAAATTCTTTTGGCTTTTGTCTATCTGGGAATGTCTTAATTTCTCCCTCACTCTTAAAGGATACGTTTGCTGGATATAGTATTCTTGGTTGACATATTTTTTTTCTTTTAGCACTTTGAATATATTGGCCCACTGTGTTCTGTCCGCCAGCATTTCTTTTTCTTTTTTCTTTTCTTAAGAACTATTTTATTTTATTTCTTTATTTAATTTAATGTTTTTTTTAATTTACATACAAATTAGTTAGTATATAGTGCAACAATGATTTCAGGAGTAGATTCCTTAATGCCCCTTATCCATTTAGCCCATCCCCCCTCCCACAACCCCTCCAGTAACCCTCTGTTTGTTCTCCATATTTAAGAGTCTCTTATGTTTTATCCCCCTACCTGTTTTATTATTTTTGTTTCCCTTCCCTTATGTTCATCTGTTTTGTCTCTTAAAGTCCTCATATGAGTGAAGTCATACAATATTTGTATTTCTCTGACTGACTAATTTCACTTAGCATAATACCCTTCAGTTCCATCCATGTAGTTGCAAATGGCAAGATTTCATTCTTTTTGATTGCTGAGTAATACTCCATTGTGTGTGTGTGTGTGTGTGTGTGTGTGTGTGTGTGTATACCACAACTTCTTTATCCATTCATCAGTTGATGGAGATTTGGGCTCTTTCCATACTTTGGCTATTGTTGATATTGCTGCTATGAACATTGGGGTGCATATGTCCCTTCTAAACAGCACATCTGTATCCCTTGGATAAATACCTAGTAGTGCAACTGCTTGTCCTCCAGAATTTCTGATGAGAAATATGCTGATGGTCTTATTGAGGATCCCTCAAATGTGACAATTTCTCTCTTGCTGTTTTTAAGGTTCTCTGTCTTTAACTTTTGAATTTTTGATTATAATGTGTCTCATTGTGGTTCTCTTTGAGTTCATTTTACTTGGAGTTTGTTAAGCTTCTTTTATGTTTATATCCATGACTTTGATCAAATTTGGAAAGTTTTCAGTCATTATTTTAAAAAATATTCTCTCTCTTCTTCTTCTGGGACTCCTACAATGCATATATTAGTGGACTTTATGATGTTCCACAGGTTCCATAAGCTCTGTTCAGTTTTCTTCAACCTTTTTTCTTCTAGTTCCTCAGATTCCACAATTTCCATTGTCCTGTGATCAAGTTTACAGATTCTTTCTCTTGCCTACTCAAATTTGCCTGTGAATCTCTAGTGAACTCTTCATTTCAGTTATTGTATCTTTCAGCTCCATAATTTCTTTTATTTTGTTTTTCTATTTCTTGATCATTTCTATCTCTGTATTGATATTCCCATTTTGTTCACACATAATTTTCTTGATTTTCTCCACATCTTTCTTTAGCTCTCTGAGCGTCATTAAGATGTATTTATTTTAAACTCTTTGTCTAGGGGTGCCTGGATGTCTCAGTTGGCAGAGGATGCAATTCTTGATCTTGGGGTTGTATGTTTGAGCCCCATAGAGGGTATAGAGATTACTTAAAATCTTTTAAAAAATATTTAGAAAAAGTATTTCAAAAAATAAAGTCATTGTCTAATATATCTGCCATTAAGACTTTTTCAGGGACAGATTCTGTTGATTTATGTTTTTCTTTGAAATGACTATCCTTTCTTATTTCTTTGTATGTTTTGTAATTTTTTGTTGAACACTAGACATTTGAATCTAATAATGTGGTAACTTTCGAAAGCAGATTCTCCTCCTTCCACAGGGTTTGCTGTTTTTTATTACTGATTTTTGTTTTTATTTTATTGCTATAGGCTGTCTCTGTGAGGAGGATCAGATTGAGTTATAAACTTAAGATCTTCTCAGGTCTTTTCTGAGCCTCTCCATGGGCATGTGTGATCATTTTCTAATTTTCCTCATACATGCAGTTGTTTTTGAATGCCCTACTCTCTGACGTCTGGCTCCCAAAAGAGGAAAAAGCAAAAAATGAACAGAGTGACAAAGGACAGTAGCTCTTTAAGTCCCTGGATGCCACTTTAGCCAAATGGAGAGAAGTTTCCAATAATGGAGGGAGGTATATGGTTGCATGCCTCTTTGACTACATACCTGTGAGCAGAAGTAGCAATCAGTGATCACATATGGAGTGCATGTCCTTGTATTTGGAGGACAGGAGGATAGTCTTTTTTGCCCACTGTGGCTCCTGTAAGATGTGTGCAAGCGGGTTCTAGGAACACATGCATAGCTGCCTGCCACATGGCTGGGGATGGAAGATGGGTAGCTGCTACTGTGCTAAGAGCTTGCCCAAAATTAACAAATTTTACCATCCAAGTCTTTTCCTGGTTGTTATAAGACTTCAATAGACCCCAGATCTCCAAATAGCTATATCGAACATTACCAGTACAATGGTTGTTCAGGTTGAGAGACAGATTTTTGGTGCTTCTTTCTCTGCCACCTTCCCAGGATCCTCCTCTAAACTCAGATCTTTTTTTTTGTTTGTTTGTATATTTTATTTTTTGAGAGAGAGACTGAATGCAAGCAGGGTGGGGCAGAGAGAGAGGGAGAATCCAAAGCAGGCTCCAAACTCTGAGCTGACAGCACGAAGCCTGATGTAGAGCTTGAACCCACAAACCACAAAATCATTACCTAAGCCCAAGTCAGACACTTAACCAACTGAGCCACCCAGGTGCCCTAAACTCAGATCTTTTAATAAGAGGTTAGAAAAAAGCTAAAGAAAGAATTTGGGAACTGGAAGTTAAGTTCATAGAAATTATTCAGAATGAAGCACTGAGACACATAAAAAATGGAAAATATGAAAGAAAGGTGAAGAGACATGAAACGTGGAGTTAGAAGATAAATACGTATTTAATCAGAAGAAAGCACAGAAAGAATCAGGCAAACTCAATATTTGTAGAGATAATGGCCAAACACTTTCAGAACTGATGAAAGTTTGGAATGTGTTTCTGGGTGGTGTTCCTCAATAAACACATAACAAAATTTGCTCTGCTGTTATATTGTTGTGGGTGTTAGAAGGACTCAGGAAATTTTTTAATTTTATTAAACCAGGATCACATCACCCCACCCCCTGAGCTAAAATCCAGTTTCAGTGTGATAATGCACTGCAAAATCAGCCTTCACTCCTAATGGGAATGATGATTTCCAGCCCAGCTGAAATGGAGCAGAGGAAATTCTTTAGAACACTGATCTCAGGTTAGGATTCCTTTGAAATCTCCCAAAAGAGCCATGACATTTCATTTTTAAAAATCAGTATCATTGGTGAAAAAGCATAACTTCCTCAGAGGATGAAAAAGAAAATCCCACAAGGTTCTACATCAACAACCTAGGCCAAGGCGCCAGAAAAATTTCACATGCTGTCTTGTCATGAGTTACAATCATTGTTCTGGGAATTTTCTCAGGGCTTGGCATTTTTCCTTATAAACAAAACTACATATCACTCTTGAAACTGTCTGATAACTGGAATGCAAGCAATTGCAGCATCTTCTTCAAGCCAAAGAATGATACCCGGTGGCTCCCATAAACCAGGAGTTTATGCTTCATTCTTCATTTCCTAGTGGAGCTGCCTCCATTCAGGACACATATGGAGAGAGGCATCCCCAGATATCTTCAATCTGGCCCCAGGAATCTCACACATGGACCTCAGAGGTCCTTTCTCCTTTACCCCACAGAGTCTTATCTCCACCTGGAGATCAAGGATAAGGTTTCTGAGGACCTATTAGTGTGGACACGAGTTCTTTAAGATCTCTGGATCAAGTACCCATGGTTGGTACATGTCCCTTGTTTGTAAATTAATTCTGGGATAAAGTTTACAAGAAAAAGTTTGATGACCTCTTGGATAAAGACATGTAGGCTCAGAGATAGTTTAAATAAATCAGGCCAAAACAGAAAAGAAATTATCATTAGCAAGCCTTCCAGTCGTCTTTTTTTTTTTTTCTAGTTTCCCTCTGTTAATAGCAGGGTAGTGCGTCTCTGTATTATGTAGTTTTGATCTCTACATGCTCTGAGCCCAGAGTTTTCTGATTCCTCCAGGGGATGGATAAGGGAGCATCCTACACTTCTGTCTTGTTATCACCTCTTCTGGTTGTGGTGCTGGATCCTCTCTCATAGGTACACAAGAGTGACCGCAGTGGGATAGGCAGTGGGTGACTTACAGTTATTCTTAGCTACCTTGACAGTCTTCTCTCATTTAAGTCTGGGATCTCCCCTTCCCCAGCTTCTTCTCTACTCCAGCTCCCTTTACTTCCCCCAAATACTCTTTTCTTCAGTGATTTCCCATTGTCTTAGGGATCAAGACCAAATTCGTTCCTTTGGTTTTCAAGGACTTCCTCAGTCTGACCGCAAATCCCACCCTGATTTCCAACTTGTTGGCTCTAGTGGGTCTCCACAAGGGGTGCCCTACAGGGTGTTTGGAAGTGCATGGAAGCATTTTGGTTGCTACAAGGATAGGGTGGTGACTGGCATTTATTAGGCAGGGTCCATGCATGCAAATTGCCCTTTAATGGGACTCCCAACAGTCCCACACAGTAAACATCCCAACCTGATGCCAGCAGTGCCCCTGTTGAGAAATGCTGCTTGATTCTGGCCAAACTTGTTCACTCTTCATCCATCAAACCAGTTATGTGTGTTTGTCCATACTGTTCCATCCCACCTGGAATTTCCCTCCTTTCCTCTCAGCTTATCTGAGTTCTACTATTTGTAAGGTCTGACTTGCTTGGATACCCTCCTGAAGCCATCACACCTTCTGAACCCTTGAAGCAACTGTCATCTACCACTGGGAGGTTAACAGAGTCATGTGAAGGATATGGATTCTGGAGTCACACAGACCTGAGTTTGGTCTCATTCTGCCACTTTACTTGTATGGTCTTGGGAGAATCACTGCCCCTGGCCAAGTCTAGTTTCCTCATGTCCAAAGTAGAGGTGATAACTGCATCTACCTTAAAAGGTTTTATGAGGATGAGATGCTACACGGTAGGGTAAAGTGTCCAGCATCACCTGGCAAGTAGTAGTAACTCCACTAATACTATACCAATTTTATTTTTTTTTCAATACAATATATGTATTCAATAAACACGTGTGGAGTTAACATTTACCCCTAAGACTGTGGAGTTAAAGCACTAGGTCCCATCATTCTAGACAGGGACTGTGTAGGCAGAGACTCATTTTTAATCAGCCATGTAAAATGACTTAGAACATGAGCCACTGAGAAATGACAAAGGAAGAGGGGCCCCTAGAAGGCAGCACCCCCTGAGTTTTGACTTTACGCTAATGCTGAGTACAGTGCCGAAACACAGGCTTAAGTCCACTCTCTTAAGTATGTGCACAGCCCAGAGGAGGCCTAAGAGGAGAAACAGGGGCCCATATATCTCTTTGAGAGAAGTGCCTACTCAAGTCATGGACACCACAGAATGGGAACAAGATGTTGTCTCTCTGACACAGTATGCCACAGTCAAGCCACCTCCCCAGCTTCTCTTGGCCACTTCCTTTTTGCTCTATGCACTATGAAAACCCTCAATTACCTTGGAGTTTTTCCAGTTTGGCTTTGCTCGTGGCCTGAGAAACGTCATTGTCTCCTAGTCAAGGAATGGCAGATATGGGGTCAGAGAACAGCTTCACTGCTTTTATCCAATGACATAGGGCATCACAGATATTCAGGGAAGTGTACAAGGGTAGACACCAAGTGGGCCCAGGTTCTCTGGCCTGATCAGAAGCCCAAGTCCCCACAAGATGTGCACTGGCTCTTAGCAAGCACTCAGGGGCTAGCTGATGAAGGCTGAGAATATGACTCACTCAGTAATAAGAAGTGAAAGTTGGTAGAATTTCTGCTAAGAGATGACTAAGAGAGATATTGTAAGTCAGAGACCCTTCTCCAATTCCTTCTTATTATTTCCTTCTTTTAAAGTTAGCAATATTCCAAAAGTCTACAAAGACCCATCAAGAGTATTCTAGCCCAGCTCCCTTCACCCCAGAGAAACAGTTCAGGCATGAGGCACTGCATTTGTTGCAATTTGAAAACAAGGAAGTGGTCCCAAGCAGACCTAGGTCAATGGACTGATGGAGCATACTGTACCTTCCTGTGTGGAGGAAGAAGGGAGGAGGACTGGAACTGAGGCATGGCTCTGCCACCAAGTGGCCAGAAGGTTCTGGGCACCTCATACAGCTTCTCTGGGTGTCTGTCTCCATATTTATTCCATCAGAACATTGTCCCATAAAGATTACTTCTATGATGATGATTTAGTTAAATACCCGATTGACTTTTTTACCCAAAGAATTGGTAAGTAGTTGGAATGATTATGTTGTTCATTTGACTGTTGGCTCTTCCCACAGAAGACTTCTCACCCACCATCCATAAAGGTGATTGGAGGATATCACCCAGATCCACCTGGGGGGGGGGGGTTCTCCATATGACCAGGTTATATGTTCCTGGCTTCAAGTCCTGGCTCAAGCTCGGATCCTGACACCTGTCATCTATCATTTACTCCCCAGGACTGTCTTTTCTTTGTGTGTCCACTGATTCTGCCCCCAGGCCTGGGATAAGGCAAGCTACATAAGGGCTCTGGGCTGGGGGGGAGGGATCAGATGGCACTTGTGACCCAAAGGCCAGACTCAAGAAGATGCAGTGACTTCCACTGCCCACAATCCACCAGCAGTGGATGGTGTTCAGCCAGAACACTCTGGTGAGAAATGACAAGCACCAACTCGGGTTCTTACTCTTACAGAGAAGGTGCAGTGAGCACCCAGAGCAGAGCTGGAACAGATAATGATTGTACAACACGTGCTTGCAGACACCCCTTTCAAGGCAGGGTCCCATCACAAGTTATGAACAGAAAGCCACTATCATTCACACTCTTGGGGAAGCTGTCCAAAAGAGCCAGGCTGAGGAGTCTTCTTTGGCCAAGGACAAACACAGCTTCCCTTTCTAGGAGCTGGAGAAGATTCAGTCTCAACGTGAAGAAGCGTGAGTCCTTCTCAAACCCACCTCCAGCAATGCAAGCACGTGGCAGGGGCCAGCTAGATGCCTCCTGCTGGCCTTCATACTTCTGGCCTCTTCAACTCAGAGGTTTTACTAGAGGACAAAAACCTTAATGAACTAGAGCACAATCAACATTTTGAATTCCTCAGATCATTTTTGTAAGATTTTCCTGTAACATAAAGAGAAATCACACAGTAGAGAAAGAGCATGTCTCTGGTGACTCTTCCTCTTCTTATAGGGATTCTAATCCCATCTTGACCTCACTCAGAGGACCTCATCTAAATCCAGTTACCTCCCAAAGTTCCACCTCCTAATACCATCACACTGGGGGATCAGGGCTTCAATATCTGAATTTGGGGGGAGGTTACAAATGTTCAGATCATAGAAAACATTCAAGTTCTATGTCATCGGTATCACCAGGGCATGTAGAACATGTTTTCCTGCTGCTCCAAACCTGCTCTGGCCACAGGCTCCCTCCCTATGCAGTAGCCAGGGAAGCAAACCATGTGTAACCCCCTTGTCCTATGGTTTCCTGGGCAGAGTCAGAAGGGTAAAGAGGCAGTGAGGGAGGTCAGCCTTAATTTGGAGATTTGGTGGTTTTAGACATAGATCCTGAGCTTCCATCCCAACGTTTGGTGTATGGCTGAGAGTGTAGGCCTGTACTCTGGCCTTCCGGAAGGTCTATACTCTTTCTGGACCAAAGAGTAGAGCAGGGGCTGTTCCTGGGCCAATGCTTCTTTCTCTGCAGGAACACATAACTCGGCAGCATCTGAGGCCTATGGCAAGGCTGAGCTAGTGCCCTGACTGGTAGCCCTGCAACACCAGCTAAGAGGGGTTCAGAACTGAACCTCAGCCCAGGCTGATGGGACGGTTGCCTCTCCCTTACATCTGGCTCAGGGCTTTGTTTGATTTCTCAGGACACATTTACAGTCGGAGGGTCCTCGTTCCTCACCCATCCAGGGACTCTAGCTATTTCCCTGATCACCTCCCCCCTACACCCTCTCCCCCACTGCTGCTGTGACACCGACCCCTGGGAACCTGGATGGCAGAATGGATCATTCCCGCCAACACGGCTGGCATGGGGGAGGAGCTGGAAGTTTTTGCCGGTAATAGGCTACCTTCTTCCCTTGCATCAGCATGAAGAGGCTGCACAGCCCACTTTTCCTGTAATTTGCTCATCTGCTCTTGTAATCCTGGGCCGAGTGATGTAATTAATGCCTCTCTGTCCCCCACTTCCTGTAATGATTTCTTTTACAGGCCCCGTTGAAGCCGGAGGCCCACCAGACGTTTCCATTTTGTTCCTTCCACTTCTCCCCTTTACCATCACCCTTGCAATCCATCCTGAGACCTTCTGAATGAAGCCAGAACAGCACATTCTTGTTTTTGGCTCACACTTTTCTCCAGTTGAAAGCTCACTGTGTTTCCCTACAAACCGAGAGGCTTCGTGTTGAATATCTCTGAGAAACTCTTACTCAGTTGATTACAACATTGCTGAACTTTTGGCAGAACGTATGTTTATCCATTTAATTATCATTATTAAGTTTCTCTCCCACTCAAATTTTTGGCTTTACATATTATATCATTTTTGGCTGAGTGTCCATGACTCGGGGGAGGGGGTCTATGGAAGGGTAAAAAAAGATACAATTACTCCTATTGACTATCATGCTGTGTACTTAAACCTTCATTTTCTCCCAAGGATAAATAATTAAGAGCTATCTATGGCACTAAGCAAATATTCCTTTCTTTAAACCAATTTCCTTTTCTTTCCTTAGTTTCCCTTCCATTGTTTCTGCCCTCACCAAGTCTTACTCATGCCTCAGTCACTTCCTACTTGGGTTAGAGATGGTTTTGTCTCACCACTGGTCTCAAATGATGTCTTTTGAATATTTCAGAAGCCAGCCAGACAGCAGAACGATTGATTCTAGGCTCTGGAAGAGAAAATTTTAGTCATCTGCTTTACTCACTTGTTAAGCACATTGAAGGATTAAAATCAAAAGCACTCATTCAGATTTCCAAAGCTTCGTTGTCCCAGTAATTACCATAATTCATACTTCACCTGTTACGTATGCCTCCCTTTCCTTGGCATGTTTGTGGGTGACCATTTCCAAACCACTGGCCAGGGGAAACAATAGAGCAGTTACAGATGAGCCCTCTGTGGGAGCCCCAGGCCTGCCTTCTTTCCCACCCAGATCCACGGCTCCCTTACTCTTGAACACACCTGTCTCCAGGGTATGGTGCTATTGGAGGGACTCTGACAACTTTCAGGCTAAGGCATCCACATTTGGCTCTGCTCTAACTCCCATTTCCTAACAACTAACCATTTCTTTTGCTCACCGACATACCCCACCAAGGTTCCCTGCTCTAAGCCTGTCTCCCAGGACCAGCACAGAAGGCTGGAGCCAGAGCTAGTCCACAGTTCTCAGGGAGCCATGCTCTCACTGAGTCCGGGCCCACACAGGGATACGTCTCTCCTTGACTGGGATCCTGAGAGTATTTCCCTTCTCTTTCTCCTCCAGTAAGTGGCCCTCAGAAGGCAGCCTTCTCTTACCATTACCCACTTCTGTCTGGACCTTGTCCCTACTGAGGCAGAGATGGCCACCTGCACACCAAAACTGTGTGCTCCCCCACCCGGGTATGGGATGCTCCAGCCCCACCTGCACTACATTTCCCACCTCCCTGGTATCCAGGAGAAGCCATGTGACTAGTTCTGGCCAATGGAATGTAAGTAGACGTGCAGAGAGCCCCTTTAGGTTGGTGTCCTCACTAAGCAGATGTGACCTCCCCATACTCTGCTCTCCATTTGCCCGCTAGAGAAATAGAAAGCCAAGGGACTGGCAGACAGCAGAGATCCAAAATGGAAGGGCTCTAGCCTGACATAACATATGGAAGAAAGTCACCCATTGACCAAGAATGTCTGCTTTGGACCATCGCATGAGAGAACACGAAGGTCTATTAAGCTCAACCACTGAGAAGTGGGGGATCATTGTTATAACCACTGGTATTACTTCCCCTTCGCCTCTGGGGCTGCCATCCATTTTCCCAAGGGGCTAATTTCCCCACAACAGCAGAGACCACACCCTGAGGGTGGGTGGTGGAGCCAGTTTGGGGCCTCTACACCTTTGGGTGAGGTGACTTCCACTGTGCCTTCAGGGTTATCCCCAGCGCCTCTCTCCCCAGAAGGATGTCCAGCAGCTATTGCCCTGGGTGCTGTGAGGAGGTTGGGGCTCATTTGCCACTAGGGGTGAGGCAAGGCTATCTTGGGGTCAATTTCCCCAGTGCACATCTGCACCCTGACTCCATGGTTGTCTGTCCTGTCTCTATCTCTTCCACCTGCTAAGTGGCATAATGATATCTGTCCCACAGGGAAAGTGTGAGGCTTTCAGAAGATAAACTACTCAAAGTTCCTGATAGCAGAGTGAGGGCACAGAACATGTTAACTCCCTTCCACATTCACCCCACTCTTTCCCAAGAAGGATATCCAGATACGAAATCTTAACTGTATGCCTGCAAATTGCCTAGTGAAACAAAGAGGGGAAACCCCCCCTAAGAATACAAGATGGCCAAGCCAGACAGGGCAGGTCACTTCTGGCTGCGCCTTTCCTGCTTGGGGGTGAGCTCAGCGAGCCTTGCCGCATTCCAGGGAAGTGAGCTGTCCAGGCCAGTTGTCCAAGCGCCCCGCGCCTTGTCAGGAAGGCCATCCTGGGCCCATCACGACTGCTCAGCAAACTCCTGCACCATGCCAGGAGCCTCAGAAGGGGCTGTGGGTGCTGGACAAGAGTCTGAGGGGCCCCTTCGCAACACCCACCTCGTGACAAGAAGGAAGCTGTCCCTCGGGACAACCCTTTAGAACAACCTCTCCATGAAGAAGGAAGCCCCCTGCACCATTGGCAGGAATGCAAACTGGTGCAGCCACTCTGGAAAGTGGTACGGAGATTGCCCCAAAAATTTAAAAATGTAACTGTTACAAGTTACAATTCACACTGTCGTCGAAAACCGACCTCTGTACTCCCCAAGCCGAAATATGTAGCTGGAAGACAGAGTTTCGTGATAAAGAAGGAAGAGAATTTATTACTTTGCCAGGCAATTGGACGCTGTAGTGGCTAATGCCTCCAAGACGGCAAGTCCTCGGGGGGTAAAAGGCTGGGGGGTTTAATAGGACAATACAGGATCTGGGCGGTTTCGAGAGGAATCTGCTACTTGCTGCCAGCCGCGTTCTTACCACGTTCTTATGTCTTCGAGGTGGTCTCATGACTAGCCAGCGCTGCCATCAGAGTCTCATTACTAAGTATCAATATTGATACCTCGTTCCTGGAATAGAGGATTGTGCAGAAAAGCAAGGGAGGGGGTGGGGGAGGCTTCAAGAATGAGGAGGAAATTTGTTCAGTTTGAAGTCAAGAATTGGTGAAGCATTAGTGTGTCTGTCTTAATTTCCATTCACTTTTACATTTCTGTAGGGGTCTCAACACTACTGGGCATTTATCCGAAACACACAAAAACACTAATTTGAAGGGATACATGCACCCCTATGTTTATAGCAGCTTTATTTACAATAGCCAAATTATGGAAGTAGCCCAAGTATCCATGGACTGATGAACAGGTAAAGAAGATGTGGGAAATATATAATATATAATATATTATAGTATATAATATATTATATATATATATGTATGTATGTATTACTCAGCCATCAGAAAGAACGAAATCTTGCCATTTGCAATGACTTGGATGGAGCTAAAGAGTATTATGCTAAGAGAATTAAGTCAGAGAAAGATAAATACCATATGATTTCATAGTTGGAATTTAAGAAACAAAATGAGCAAAGAAAAAAAAAAAAACAGAGAGAGAGAAAGACAAACCAGGAAACAGACTCTCAACTATAGAGAACAAACTAATGGTTACCAGAGAGGAGATGGGGGAAGGGGGTTGGAGGAAATAGGTGATGGGGATTAAGGAGGGCACTTGTGATGAGCACTGGGTGATGTATGGAAGTGTTGAGTCACTATATTGTACACCTGAAACTAATATAACACTGTAAGTTAACTATACTGGAATTAAAATAAAAGACTTAATGAAAAAAAAAAAAAAAACAGCCCCTTCAGGGCCCGCAGCTACCTCCTATCTCTGGTGCAGAATCAGCACTGGTCTTCTGTTTATGTGGATGCAGTCCACAGCTTGGCTCGGACGACCCCACAGCTACTTTCCCACTAGCCGTCTGACAAGGAGGGAACACATTGGCTCTTTTCCTGGATGGTCTCCAGCTCTCCCGTCCTCTAGGCTCCACCCTTCCCTTTCCCCCGCCTTGCCTGCCACATCTCTTTGAGCACCTGGGCAGTCCAACCCGGATGCCCTAGGAAGGACACCTCATGCCCTGAACTCAGGAAGAGTGTCCACCAGAGCCCAGACAGAGATGCCTGCTTGTCATCTGTCATCTGTTGGAGCCTGCGACCTTTTGTGGAAGTCCTTCCGCCTGAACGCTGCTTCCTATAAGTCTGCCCGCTCCTCCGGAAGGGTCAATGTCAGTGAGACACAGCCAAGGAACTAAAGTCCACTGGATGTTCCTGGTGATGCTGAAGAGTGATTCAGGACCTCTCATTGAAAATGGGGTCAAATACTGTATCATTATGTTGACCTCTTTTCTTCCACTGAGCACTGATAGCCTCAGAATGTCAGCCAAGGGAAGCTCAGTTTGGGGGCCACGTTTTGCTCACAATTGGAGTCACCGTTTCCTTATATTTAGGGGCATCAGGATGCCATCAACTCTCCCTTCCTGGTGGGAAGGTGGGGGGCTACGAGTGAGGGAGATGTAAAGAGCTCCATTCTTACTCTAATGCTTCACTGAGGCAGCTCTTCCCCGAAAGACTGGCCGGGGCCTGAGAACCTCCTGAGACCAGCTTCTAGAAGCAAAAGGGAGAAGCTAACTTCTGTGGGCCCCAATGCCTTCGAAGTGGCCCACACCCCACCCAGGTCCTCCAAATTAAAAGGGGCAGGTGGTATTTTGAGCAGGGGAAAGGGACAGGAGAGAACATGTGAACTGCAGTCCTTTATGACAGGGGTGGATGGAACAGTCAGGGATGGAACCAGGAGACCTGCTCCCCCACGACCCCTTATTAGGTTTGGGGGCCATTAGAAAAGTGTCAACCACAGCAGGGTCCACAGGAATCTGACCCTTCCCCCCACCCAGCTGGCCCCCAAATGACTTACACATTTAGAAAATACTCTGTCAGAATCCACAATAAAAATTCTCTAAATAAGAGTTGGGGTTTGAAGCTAGTGCAATACTTGGTCTGGAAATGTCAGCTGCTTCTCGAATGATAGACCCAACCCTTCCTTAAAATATCCTGCTCTGCCTGACAATAAAATGCTATCAAGGGTTTAAGGCACTCTTTTCAAAAAGATATTTTTTTCTTTTAACATTACTCAATTTTGAGAGACAGAGCATGAGTGAAGGAGGGGCAGAAACAGAAGGAGACAGAATCTGAAGCAGGCTCCAGGCTCTGAGCTGTCAGCACAGAGCCCAGTGTGGGTCTCAAACTCTCGGACCCACGAGGTCCTAACCCGAGCTATAGTCAGACGCTTAACTGAGCCACTCAGGCGCCCTGGGTTTAAAGCACTCTTGATTTACCGGTGGTGCAAAACTGTCAGACTTCAGAGTTTTTTGACAAAGCCAAAATTTTCAGGTGGTACCTGGGTAAGTCAGTTACACCAACTGCTTCATTACCAAACAGCAGTGAAAGAGAAAGGGCTGAACTTGAGGGAGCAGACCCACTGCTGGGGATTCCCCAAGGGTCCTAGTCGCTCCTGGCTCCAGGAGGTACACATCCACCCTGCAGGCATGACACTTGGGTGGAAAATGCCTCCAGTTGGGGGAGGAGGGTGGGAAGGAATTTACACCCCAGCAGCTCTCCAGTGTCCCTTTGTGCAAGGTCTGGCCTTATGCTTCAAGTTTCTTTGCAAGTGATACAGACAGGACATTCAGAGAGGACATGCCATGTGGTTTGTGAAAGAGGTTGGGACAGGATTCCACGAGCATCCATGCCATATGAGGCAGGACCGTCAGGAGGAACGTGGGTGCAGTCTTTGGTGCCCGTAACCCCATCCTCACCCCTACTTCCTGGACAGTCTTTTCATCTCTGCGCCGCCGTAATCGGATGAAGTGTGTGAGGGCTTTCAGGGAATGGACTGTGCCGTGGCCAGCTGCCTTCACAACATTTTAATCATCACATACTCACCCAGTGTTGCAACACAATGGTCCTTATTCATCCATTCTCTTAAAAACTTCTAAAAAAGAAAGAGCAAACTCCAAATGAAGTTGTTTCTGACTCCACAACAGCAAAAGAGACTTAATTACAGTTTCAACCGATCCCAGGAATGTGACCTTTTAATAGTCAATCTGTTAAAGTTTCCTGATCAGCACTAGTGAAGTCAAATGCATGATAAAAAAAAAATAAAATAAAATCTTGGTGTTCGCTTCTCCCCAAAAGAAGATGATCTGGCCTGGAAGAATCCTTTCTTTTCTTTGGCTAATAATTCCTTGCCTTCCATTTTGTACCACTCTTAGGAGCATCTCTCTGTTTGCTAGGATTCATGAATCCCTTAATAGAGCCAATTAGATCTTCACATTTATCTGGTTGAATTTCGTTTTTTTACAGAACTTTGTGTTGAGCACCAGGTGCTGAATGAACAAGACACATGGGGCCCATGATCATGAAGTTCACAGTCTGATGGCGGTAGAGTCCCGTAAGCAGAAATAAAGAGACCCTACCACGTCTGGGCATCAGAGCAGGCTTCAGGCTGGACGGGAGGTCTCTGCTGAGGCCCGCAGAATGTCTGGCATGGGATGGGGGCAGAGAGTCTGAAGTGTGGTGGGCGCCCAGGAAATACCATGCCACAGTCACACCAACAGGGGGCTGAGCACAGGCCAACAGAGTTTGCCCTTCACCTCAGGGGCAACATCAGGACACAGACTTGGCATGCAAGTACCAGGTGGGTCAGCTATGGGGGTCATGGACTCTGAGATAGCATCAATTTTAAACCACAACCCATTTCAGAAATGTTAAAATGTGGGGGTGCCTGGGTGGCTCAGTCGGTTAAGCGTCCAACTTTGGCTCAGGTCATGATTTCATGGTCTGTGGGTTCAAGCCCCATCTTGGACTCTGTGCTGTCAGGTCAGAGCCTGGAGCCTGCTTCGGATTCTGTGTCTCCCTCTCCCTCTGCCTTTCCCCCCCTCACTCTGTTTCTCTCTCACTCTCAAAAGTAAATAAACATAAAAAAAGAAATGTCAAAATATGGAAAAAAATGTACATATTAGAATATGGGAAATGGAAGTTCAGTCCATTGCATGAAGTGAAAATCATAATCAGTTCAAAGCAACCTAAGCATCTGAGGGACGGGCAGCCCCAAGCAGGGGGCACTGGCAGGGGTTGGGGAGAGAAGGCCCATATACAGCACCACTTGGGGGAGGCGATCTTGGCCCCTTCATTCCCTTCCCTCAACACTTTTATTCAGACCAAACCAGATAAAAGTAAGCCTCAAGAGCTGACTGAAATTAAAAAAATAATAATAATAAAAATTAAAAGTCCAGAAAAAGGCTCTCTGAACTAGATGTGGAAACAAAGGGAAGCTTATGTATATGAGGCCCCCCACACTCCCAAAACAGAGCTACCTTTCCAACCCCCAGCTCAACAGCACCCCTGAACCCCCAAACCATCCCTTGTTCTGTCTCTCCCCACCCCCAACATGGTAGCAGGTGTCCTGCCCTCCCCTAGACACTCAGTATTCACACACCATATTTCCCTGTTGGCATTTTACCCAGATTTTAATATTTCTGAAATCACGATGCCTCTTACAATGGATGTGTACATTGAAGGTGATGGTGTTTTTTTCCCCCTGAAAAGTCATTAAACTGATGGCACATCTCATAATTGTTTACTATCTAGAGACTTGGACTCTAAAATATTCAGTAATCCACGGGCCCAGCAGATCATGCCGTAGCAACTGTGTGGTTTATTAAAAAAAAAAAAAAAAAAAAAAAAGGCACTTGGGCTCTTTTGTTTTTAAATGCTGCTGTCTCCAACCGTCTCTCCTTTTTGCTGATGTACACAAAGAAACACTAATAAATTCCAACCTCGATTGGGTAATTCCTCTTAAAAAGAAAAAAAATGAGGAATATCTAGATGGTTACAGGAATTGGAGTCACAGATATTTTAGGGAGTGCCTTTGCACCCACACTTAATGGTACAGTTTTTGCAGGGTGAGGAATGACCACAGCAAAGCAAGGTTGGGCATTAGGCTGGTTGCAATTTACTTTGCTTGCTGGCTGTCATTTGACAGTGCCTGTTGACACACAGCATCTTAGTCGTCTTCACAGTAGCCCTGTGACCACTGTCCAGATGTGGAAACTGAGTCTTGGGGATCTAGGGGGCTACCTGAGACCACACAGCATGGAAGAGGTGTGGGGTGGGACTGGAACACAGGTGCATCTAATTCTGTGGAGTCACAGAGACTCCCCAGGGGCACAACACCCTCAGGGCTTTAACCCAGATGCAAATCAGCTTTCCTTAACCCCCTCCCTCCCCTGGGAGAAATTCACATGCATGTGTAGGGGATAAAGAAACTTTCTTCTTCCCTGCAAGTTTCTTCCAGCTGGTTTAGGAATTAAATTGACATGAGACAGATTAACAAGGAGGAAAAACCAAAGTTTTATTATGTGCACACAGAGGCACAATAATAAAATTGAGACCCAAAGAAATAACCAGTACAGGCAGTTTTTATACATTTTAGACAATATGCTTGTGAGGAATTGACAGAATGAAGAAAAAAGATGCTTGAGAGCTTTAATTAGTAAGGAATTCTTTTATTTTTTTTAATTTTTTTTTATTTTAAAAAAAAATTTTTTTTTCAACGTTTATTTATTTGTGGGACAGAGAGAGACAGAGCATGAACGGAGGAGGGGCAGAGAGAGAGGGAGACACAGAATCGGAAACAGGCTCCAGGCTCTGAGCCATCAGCCCAGAGCCCGACGCGGGGCTCGAACTCACGGACCGCGAGATCGTGACCTGGCTGAAGTCGGACGCTCAACCGACTGCGCCACCCAGGCGCCCCAGTAAGGAATTCTAAGCAGAATTTGGGTTGAGGTAGTAAATTAGAAAAAAAAATAAGGTTTCTACAGCTTTCTCAGTTTTGAAGTCATATCTCTGGTGATAAGGATGTCTTTTTACTTCTTAGTTCAAGAAGAGTAATTTTATTATTTTTATTTATTTTTTATTTTTTAAAGTTTATTTATTTTGAGAGAGAGAGAGCGCACAAACGAGCAAGGAAGGGGCAGAGAGAGAGAGAGAAAGAATCCCAAGCAGGCTCCAACATATCAGTGCAGAGCCTGATGCAGGACTTGAACTCACAAACCATGAAATCAGGACCTGAACCAAAATCAAGAGTCAGATGTTCAAGTGACTGAGGCACCCTGGCACCCCAAGAAGGGTACTTTTTATAGGGGGATTTCTTTCCTGCTTTCATGGGGATAGAGAAGGGTCTGAGGGTCCTCATACCAGCTGTTTTCCAAGTAGTTTCAATTCAAAATAATCAGTATGCCATTGTGGGACACATGGGGGCAGCCTGCTCTGGGCTCCTTTCACTTCCCTGCCGCACAGCGCTTCTGTATTCCAGAGGCGTCTCTGAGTGGAGGTCAGATCCTGAGACTTTTCTTCCTTTCCATCTCTGCCTCTGACTCTGTGCTGGGAATGGCCCCTTGGCAGAGTGCAACACTTTCTGGTGCCTTCCAGATATTAAAGCAGTGAGGTCCAGGCTGAAACATCCAGCCTCCTACCTGGCTGTCTTCAGCCCAGCCCAACCAATGCTTCTTCCTCTGGAGATGGAGAGACCAGGAGCTGTCTTTCCTTCACCCCTCCATCTGTCCACATTCTCTAGCCTCTGAAGCTGGGACCGGGGAGATGATCAGGGATATGTCAGGACCACCTGCTGGCTTGTTCTGGTTCTGTCCCATGCAAGGACCCAGAATGGGATAGGGGTGGTGTCCACCCCTGTAAGTCCTTATGCAAATCTCAGGCAGGAACAGGTTCCAACATCTGGATCAGGTGCTCCCTGAACTCCACATCACATGCCTTGTGGGCTGGTGGTCTTATGGTCCAGCAAGCAGTCAGCTGAGCAGACAGGTCCTTTCTCGGGCACCCTGGACTCCAGGAGGAATACCCACTACCCATCTCCCTCACTTGGCTGGGGTGAGGAAGAGCACAAAGTCTGCCCCTGCCCACAAGGCTGCCAATGCAAACTTGACCTTCCCTCCTGCTCTCCAGTCCCCTCTTCTTATGGACAGAGGGGCAGGGCAGTCACAGTGCCGGGATGCTGATGGTGGCCCTGTGGTTCTGGCAGTTCTTAGGAAGCCTTCAGGGGGCTCCCTTCCCAATACAGAAAACTCAGACCTTCCATTTGTAGATGTGGCCTTATGCCAGAGCCCAGCCAGGGCCTATGGGGAAAGCTTCCTGACATGTTGTTAAAAACGAGAGGGTTAGGTAGCTAGGGAGCAGAGTTCACACTCCTCGTACACTGGCTTACTCATTCTAACCCTTCCATCTTCTTCTTATCTCCTGAAGCCACAGGTAAGGCCCACTGTTAGCACTGGGTCCCAACTTTCTCACAGCCTCCTACTTTGATGAGCAAACTTTGAATGATGAACCTCACCTTTCCACCTGAATCCAGTGTCCAAAGACATTGTGGAGCTTGACTAGACCAAGGAGGCCACACACAGATGAGGTTCAACGTGGTCACTGCAATCGGCTGAACTGTGCCCCCCACCCAAATTCCTAGGTCAAAGGCCTAAACCCCAGTACCCCAGAATGTGACCTTATTAAGAAATACGGTTGGGGAGCCTGGGTGGCTCAGTCGGTTAAGCATCTGACTCTTGGCTTTGGCTCAAGTCATGATCTCATGGTTCTTGAGTTTGAGTCTCACATCAGGCTCTGTGCTGACAGTGCGGAGCCTGGTTTGGATCCCTGTCTCCCTCTCTTCTGCCCCTCCCCTGCTCATTCTCTCTCTCTCTTAAAAATAAATTATTTAATTAAAAAAAAGAAATAAGGTCTTTGCAGATTTAACCAAAGGTCATTAGGATAAGCCTTAATCTAATATGACTGGTGTCCTTCTATGACAGGGAAATTTGGCCACACAAGGGAGAACACCATGTGAAGAGGAAGGCATGAAAATGATGGTGATTCTTCAACAAGACACGGAATGCCAAAGATCACCAGCAAACCACCAGAAGCTGGGAGAAAGGCCTGGAACAGATTCTCGCTCACGGCTCCCAGAAGGAAGCGACCCTGTTGACACTTTGGGCCCAGACTTCCAGCCTCCAGAACAGCGAGACAATATACTTCTGTTGTTATGTCACCTGGATAGTGGTACTTTGTTAGAGCAGCTCTAGCAAACTCATAAAGTCACCAACATCCTGGATTCTCCAGAAAAGTCACAATCCCAACCGTTTTAAATCTCAGTCCTCAAAAGCTGTCAAATGTTGCAGAAATTCAAATTTCAGCTAGAAAATATTCTTTCTCAGGCTGCTTCCCAGACTCCCAAACAGCATAAAAACCCACTGAGGGACAATTAGTCTTGTTGTAGGGTTCAGAAAATATTTCACCCCATGTATAGTTCCACCCACAAAAGCCTGCCTCGTCAGGACTCACTCTACCCAGCAGGGGAGCAACCATGCTTTCCTTTGCTTTCCAAACACACATGACAGAATCAGGGCTGGGTTGACTCTGTGGAAAGGCCTAGAGAATCCCTGTGACACCCCGAGACTTGGTCACCTCCTCTCGGGTGGAAGGCTTGAAGCCCTGTGGGAGTGAGCCAGCACGCACACATGATGCTCCCGACTTGGGGAGCCAATTCCTGCTCTCAAACCCTGTCCTCCACATCAGCGCCTAAGTGCCCACAGGAGGCCAGCCCTATGTGAAGCACACACACAGGTCACTGGGTGCCTTCAGACCTCTGGACGGGCTCCTTATCATATGTCACTACCTGTCTGTGCTTGAATATGTCTCAGACTGGCTGGTTGCGATTTGCCCCATCACAGTGACACAATTAGGATGGTTCTATAAAACCAACAGCTTGTTTTCTTTGGGGGTGTGGGGAAGACATTTCCAGAAAACTGAAATGCTGCTTTTATGCACCGTGAAGTTTCTCAAGCCAGAAGGCCATGGGTGTTTGGTTGGATTGTGCTGCTTGGTTTAGGTGTGGAGCTGGGCTGTCTGACTGTTGCCCACCCTTGGCTGGACAAGCTGACAAGGGACCCAACAGCTCTGCAATGTGAACATTGCCAAAGAGTCAGCCCTGGTTTGAAGTGGAGAAAATGATTCACAGCAAAATGTGCCAAGATGGCTTCCATCAAAACCAAACTCACAGTAGTTTGTCCTTGGAGGAACATCACCTGGGCTCTGGGTGAAGTTTTGAAACACCACAGTAATGTTGGCCAAGGGCTCAGTTAGACCTAATGCCACACCATTTGGCCCACAGAGGAACCTCTGAGAGTGTCTCAGACAGAAAGACAGATGTGGGCCACCATCCCACCTCCACCACTACCCCACCATGCGACTTTGGGCCCTCTATGACTCAGTTTCCTCATCTTTACTCTGTGGTAATAGAGTACCCACCTGATAGCGTCATTCTGAAGGGTTAAATGAAATAAATTGTACACAGAAACCCACATGCATGCACCCATGCACTAGCATTGCGAATAGTTTTCAATAATCACAGCCTTCGGGCTGTTGGCAGCCCCATGGAATCATCTAGTGCCAGGGAGGAAATGATGGTCCAAGAGGAAGGACACATTGTGAGCTCAGGACAAAGCAGATGCCAGCACTCAGGCCTCCATCCTGTACTCAGGGAGTTCTGCATCCTCATAAGGAGCTGGGAACACTACATGTCCTCATGCTTTTTCCTTATTAGGCCCCCGATAATTCTCCATGTCAGGAAAGATGATTTCTTTAATATGCAAGCCTCTTATTTTACAGGAAGGAAATGATGTAAAAATGGCATCTAGGGGCTCCTGAGTGGCTCAGTCGGTTAAGCGACTTTGGCTCAGGTCATGATCTCACGGTTCATGAGTTCAAGCCCCGCATCAGGCTCTGTGCTGACGGCTTCTGAGCTGTCAGCAGGCCTGAAGCCTGCTTCGGATTCTGTGTCTCCCTCTCTCTCTGCCCCTCCCCTGCTCACGCTCCGTCTCTCTTTCTCTCAAAAATAAATAAAACAGGAAAAAAGTTAAAAATGGCATCCAGAAATGGTCACTTAGGTCAGGTGGGAGCATAGACACATAATGGTCTTCCATCCTCCACTTTCCCACCCACATTTCTGAGTGGGTTTGTGTGCGTGTGTGTGTACAAATGCAAAGAAGCCAGAGTCACAGAGTTTAAAACCTGAGGCAGGGAATTTTCAAGAAAGTCTCCTTACCTCCAACTCTGTGGGACCAACCAACATGGGCCATCTATTTTGTCATTCAGCTCTTGGTCTGAAAGATGAAATATGGGATTAGAGACAGAGAGGAAAAAAGAAAAAACCACCATGTTGTAATGAAATAAAGATCAAAATCCTCCATGCGGATGAAAACAAACAGGGCTGCCCAGGTCTTACCCTCCATGGGCGGCCGGTGGCCTCACCTCACTTCAACTGAAGTAAACATACAGGGAAGGAAATGCAAGTCGATTAGAGTGCCGCCGTGCATCACCAAATACCGGCTAGTTCCTGGAAGGGACGCCAGCATTTCCCAGCCTCTGCTAAGTAGCCAGATGTTTTCCTCGTTAAGGCTTTCCTCGGGTAGAAATGATTCTTGCGTGCTTAATGCTCAAGTAGATTAGCAGTCTTTCTGCAAGGCCTGGGAACTGTCTACTTTCAACTGCCTTCGGAGATGAAACCGTTTAAATGTATGCTAGTACACAGCATCGTCTATGCAACACATTTACGGAGAATGCTTACCTGAATCCAACCTCCCTGCCAGGCTGGCTTTCAGTTTACAGCAAATACCAAAGATAGATGAACAAGCTAAGAGGCACCAGGAATAAACAGTCACGCAAATCCAGATTATGGGACATTCTTCAGGCAGCTCTTCTAGATTCTTAATGTCATGGGATTAAAAATGAATAAATAAATCATAAGGTAGGGGGTATTGTTCTAGACCCAAAGAGACCCCTGGATCAAGACCAAATGTAAACCTAGATAGATCTGGATTGAAAATAATACCAAAATAGTTATAACAGACATTCTTATGGCAATTGGGGGAAATTTTGAATATGGGCTGGATATTACATTAGATTATGGAATTACCATCATTTTCTTAGGACCGATATTGGCAGCATGTTTCTATTGAAGATTGTCTTTATTCCTGCATGCAAGGTGAAGCACTTAGGCGTGAAGTGTCATGATGTCCACAACTTACTCTTAAATGGCTTTAAAAAATATGCATGTATATCCACATAGAGAGACAGCAATAATATTCAAATCCTCACAGGTGTTGTAGCTACATGGAGGTATTCATTGTATAATTTCTCAACTTGTTATGTTTGAAAATGTATTTAAAGGCTAGGGAAAGAAAAACAGAAGCAAAATAAAAATAAAGAGAAAATAGAAAATATCAATGAAAGGAGAAATATTTTTTAAATGAAATAAAAAAATTTTAAGTGGGGGGAAAAAGGTCATTGTAACTGGAAGTCATGCATTCCACTCCTTTGTCTTCTGAAAAGCAGAGTGGAAAACGTATGTGCAAAAAAAATCCCACCAACCAAGCAAGGAAATAAGAGCATTATAAAATCCCAGGGCAGGCTGGTGGCGACTTCGCAGGAGGACGAGGAGTGCAGATGCCAGTGAAAAGTTCAGTATTCCAGTTTTTGTGTTGTATGGAGGCTTGTTGACTGGAACATAGTAGCAAATGAATAAATGAAATGGGAGCACATCATGCACAGACTGATGATGACAGTTCAAATATCAAGTAAAATAAAACACTGCCCAGTGTATGTGAATGCTAAGAAAATGCTCTCATGGTGGAGTCTCTGGTCCTCTGGAAGCAAAATAATTATACTCATTAAGTGATGCTTCCATTTACTCGTTTGTTTATTCATTCCACGAATATTTACTCATTGTCTGCTATATTGCAGGTATACAGTGTGTGTATATAGATAAATAAATATACATAGAAAAATATATACATAGATAAATATATATATGTATATAGATAAATACCTATGTATATATATTTGTGTATATATATGTATGTGTGTGTATGTATATATATATATATATATATATATATATATATATATATATACATGCACACACACATATACATATACATACAGACACTGAAGGTCTCCTATATTCCAGGTACATGTATGTGTATATATTTAATAAATATATTTGTTAAGTAATAATATTTAGTAAATATACAAATACATAAATATATATAAATATGTGTAAATCTATATAAGTGTGTATATATTTATTTTATATACTATATATATAGTATTACATATTATATATTTATAAATAACTTATTGGGGATCTGCTGTATTCAAGGTATATAGTATGCACAGATATGATATATGCAAATATATATTTACTGAGGGTCTGCTATGCTGTAGGCATATATATGTAGGTCAAATGCTATGAAGAAAAACATAAGACATATAAAGGGGCTTAAGAACAGGGAGACTGACCTTTTAGACAAAGGGCTGGGGACAGGCTCTCTGAGAAGGTGTCCTTTGAGAAGGCTGGAATGACTGAACAAACTGTTCTGTGTTCTCAGAGGAGGAATATTCCTGGCAGAGGAACAGTAAGTGCAAGGAAGATTCTAGAGCAGGAGTGTGCTCCATGTGTCAAAGAACACAAGAGGTCAGAGCAGCTCCAGTGAGGTGATATGGGTCAGAGAAGGTTTGAAAGCCATGATAAACACTTCAGAGTTGTTGTGTTGGAAGCAATCAGTGGGTCTTGAGCAGGGAAGTTATCTCGCTGATTTGTGTTTTTAAAGGTTAAAGCTGAATGATTCTCTTGAACAAGTGAACCATAACAGTGTTATGTCCATGAAGGCAGGGGTGATATTCAAGGCATTGAACAACTTGCAGGACCAGTGTCATGACCAATCAGAACTGATGCTGGTCCTGGCACAAGAGCCAGATGCTGGAGAGCCCCTGGAACTGCTAGATCTGGGTGAGGTTTCCAAGGTTGAGGAGGCCTAGACCAGTGGGGTGCTGGGGACACTGGAGTTCTCAGACAATGATTATTTGTCCATCTGTATGGAAGTAGTCAACATTTTAACAAAGGAATGGTAAAAACACACTTGCATAAAGATCTAATGAACAGCTAGGATTGAATTGGAAGTTTAAGGAAACCCAGTCAAAGTCATCAATGAGCAGATCTACTTCCTCCCTTTATCCATGGTAGATATAAGAATCATCTGTCCATCCACCTGTCCATCCAGCTAGGCACAGCATCTGTAGGTTTTGAACTACTGGTATATGTCAAATACTGTTTTAGCGCTGGGATATATTGGCGAACAAGACAGGAAGTGTCATCAATTTCAGTTTAAACTTTAATGTAGACAGACAGTAAACAAATATATGTCAAGCAAATTTCAACCTGAGAAAATAAAACCCTTGATGAGATAGTAGTTAGGAAGCAGGGTGTATACTTTAGATTCAAGAGAGAATTGAGTAAGAAATGGACACATAAAAGAACTAGTTTCTGCTATCTCCCCAACTCCTAAAGTACCTGATACATGGAAGTTGCTTGATACACATTGGTTGGAAGAAAAAAAATGAATGTGGAATTTATCCATTAACAAGAATTAGGCATAGTTACACATGGTAACAGCAAAGAGTTTCCATGAATAGAGAGAAGGAATCTGCAGAGAGATTATTTGGTAAAACTAAATGCACAAAGTCTTGGAAGAATCCACACTACATGATTAACGTTGAGAGGGAAAAGCAAGGGCTTTCGTTTTTTACTTAATATTGGTTTATTGTTTGCATTTTAAGAGTATATACTCATTTTTAAATAACAAAGACTTTTCAAAGTATGCACACAATGATTCTGTGTATCAGAGGGAAGACCTGGAATGAGCCATGAACAATGGTGAACAGTTTGACCCAGTCATGACACCTACATCAGACATAGTCACTTTAGAGGTGATGATCCTTCTTATATGTGGGCAAAACACGTTTGCTCACACTCAATGCCATCAGCCAGCCTCCCTGATGCTCCCCAGGGCCTCTCTGTGTCCAAGGAAATACATGCATAGAATATGTTACTGCTTCTGATGCACCTGTGTGCTACCTCAGAAACAAGAGGCAGAATTAGTAAAAACAGAAAATAAGGAAGAAAAAGTATTGCAAGTTTCAAAGTACAGCATCCTGGCTGCATTGTTGAAATGGTGTCGGGAGCTACTGGCATTTAAACAATCCAGATCTTCACCTTGAAGGAAGTTGAGCAATGCTGACACAATGATCTCTCAATCCAGGTGAATTCTGTCGCCGGTTTAGAACAAAAAAGAAGAGGAAGCGGTCCTTGTTCCTCACCCTGGAAAGACCTGTTGCATGTTGGGAATATCAAAACCTTGGAAACAAAGGCATCCTGTGCAGAATTTTGTGGAAGGATTAGAGAACAAACAGGCATGCCCTCCCTAAATTCTCCTGGGCAGTGCTGGCCCAAGAGCCCCACCATGGACAGCTGCACACAAAACATGGGTAGGTGGGATGCCGGCAGGAGAGCGTCCAGGGGTGAGGGCTCCCTGACCCTAGAGGCTGAGCCTGCGAATCACGTGCCTTCAACTCCTAAAAGACCCTGTAATTTTCAGTTGACTAATGGGGGGAAAATCAACATGTGAATCACCTTTCAAGTACTTAATTTAATTAGACAAGGAAAATGAGGCTTCTTTAAAATTCTTACTTGGCATTAACTTCTGTCACAAAGCAGCCTAGCGTAATTGGTAAAAGTGAAAAAGTGATTACTGAGGCTTAAGCTTATTTATCACAGCTGCTGCACTTTTACAAAGTGAGTTTTATGGTGCTAAACCCTCCGCCAGAGCAGTGCAGACCCCGGAGCATGGATTCCAGTCTTTTCATAAACCACCTCTAATAAGCTGCGGTAATAGGATGGGTGGGTGGGGAGGGGAGTATATTAAACAAACAACCCGGCTGGGGCTCACAGCTTGGTTTGCTGCTCTAGGTGCCCATTCTTTCCCCTCCTGTCTTCTCTGTAACTTAGAATCATACAGTATGGCAGGTCAGGGAGCCCTTAGCCCATCTCCTCTAATCCTTGGCAAATGACTTGTCCAGAGTCACACTGCCAGTTACCAGCAAAGCCAGATAAGCCCAGGCCGTGTGAGTCCCAAGTCATGGATCTTTCTATCTCTAGCAAGCTAATCAGAAAGAATGGGGAGCTGGATCTCGGGAGCTACAATTCAGGGTGTTCTGCAGCAGCCCTTTATCTCTTGTTCTTCAGGGTCCTTCCTGTTTTCCATCACGTTAGTAATTTTCATTCACCATCTCTTCTCTCCAAGGACCTAAACATTCGAAGGTAGGTTCCTGATCCCATTCCTCTTGGGTTACTGAGGGCTGACTGCAGTGCACTGTATTCAGGAGGCCCTGGATACAAGTGTGTAAAACAAAGAAACCACGCCATGTTAGTAACTGTGTTAACCGATGAATGCTAAGAGTGTTTCCTCAACTCAATAGGCTAAAACATGAATGGATGCCTGCTATGTGTCAAGCTCTGTGTTGGAATCCAAGAACTGAGGAAAAACCAGGACCAGCCCACACAGAACGTACAATCAAGCTGGCAAGAAGACAATTTTCCTTTGTGTTTTGGGGGAAAATATAACACAATATTTGCAATGTGAAAATACATTTGCACATCCAGGGGCTCCTGGGTGGCTCAGTCAGTTGAGGTCCGACTTCGGCTCAGGTCATGATCTCGTAGTTCGTGGCTTCAGGCCCCGTGTTGGGTTGTATGCTGACAACTCAGAGCCTGGAGCTTGCTTCGGATTCTGTGTCTCCCATTCTCGCTCTGCCTTCCCCTGCTCATGCTCTCTTTCTCTCTCTTAAAAATAAACACAAAAAATTTGAACTTTGCACATCTAAGTTTTGTCATATTCACTTGGTGTCCCAACCAAAACCAGACAAGTAAAACCAATGTAATAGCAGGACAGGATTGTCTGTCCTGGACCAGGAGGCCAGGGATTCAGCTGCACTTTCCTTTAGAAAAATACTTAGTTAGGCAAACAGGAGATACAGGGTTTGGAGAATAGACCTGCTGAAATCCTTCCAAGGCATCAGAGACCCTGAATATTTTATTAAGCACCTCTGCCTGATGAAGGACTTCCAGCCCCCGTTCTACCTCACATTTACACAGGCTGCACCATCATCAGGCAGAGGCTACATGGCTGATGGGCAGGACAAGTCACCTGCAGCCACTGTCCCAAGACCCACTGGGGCCAGGCTTTGGGGCAAGGGGTAGGCAAAGCGTCCCTTGGGAAGTTCCCTCAGAACCTTTGGGAACACCACTATTGTCTTTGCCACATGTGTCTCAACCTGCTTTCCTACCCCCTCAGGCCCCCTGCCCCTTGAGACTGGAACCTTGAGAGTGACACTCATTACTTCTAAGTCCCGAGTTGCATGTAGCAGCTTCTTGCACCATGAGGACAAACTCTGAACACTGCCTTTCCTTCAAGTTGTCTGTTTTTCCAACTTTCCAATGGGAACAATCAAACTCATCAGATTGTACACATTAAATACGTAAAGCTTTTTGTATAACAATTACAAATTCAACTAAACTGTTAAAAAAAAAAACACGACATGGTAGGGAGGAGGGAACTCCATGAATTCTTTGTTTTTAGCAGGTAGATTCCATACAGAGATTAGTCCATTTTGGTGGCTCTCAGAGTGGCTCCTGAACCAGCAGTAGCAGCAGCCCGTGCAAAGCTATACTCATTTCCTGATGATTTTGTGTGTGTGTATATGTCTTAAAATGGGTAATACCAACTTAGTCTCTAAGAAGCCCACGCTGCATCCCGGGGCTAGGAAAGGATTTGCGGGTGCAATCGTTTCCTCAGGCTACTGAGGGGAGCTCAGGCTGCCCCCAGCCCAACCTGGCTTGGGGCATCCCTGCTGATGCTTCTTTCCACCTTCGGGACACGCCATTGGCAGCTCGCCTCGTGGGTAGAGCCAAAGCACATGCTGGCTGAAGCAGCTAGAGTCACGGTCTCCCCCACCCCAGAGCAGGCTACGACTGTCATTACCAATGTTTGGCAGCCATATTATTTACAGGCTGCTTAACTAGGCTGAAGAACAAAAACAGAAGGATAGCAGAACTACAGGCTACTGGTTTTGTCTGTGCCCAACTTAAATTAAGTAGTTGCAAAAGATAATTGGAGACATAAAGGACCAGACGTACAGTCAGCTTGTAAGGGGGGAGATTTTTATTCTTTGTTAACACAATACATATAGAACCATTCAGGCTGGCCCATAAAGGGGACTCATTTTACCTGTGGTTTCTGAGAATCACTAGATCTACTTTATTCACAACTCATGGACAAGTAGGAAGGTGGTTTCTATAACATCTCATACTAACTGTTGGATTGTTATCTTTTCTCCCTTTTGTCATGCAAAAGCCTGAGGTAATACCTGTCTGTGGTGGTTCTAAGTGTCGTCTGCTGACCAGCAGCATCAGCATCACCTGGGCACTCATTGGAAATGCAGATTCTTGAGTTTCCCCCTGCCCCAGACTTGCTGCATCAGAAACTCTGGGAGTGGAGTTCAGTGATATTTTAACAAGCCCTCTGGGGGATTCTGATTCTCACTCAAGGTATACAGTGGAGTACCATAATTCCACACTCCAGGAATGGTGTACAGTTTGAATTTAAAACATGGAAGTCCTTGGGCAAGCACAGCCCTACCTGATTTCCACACAGCCTGGCCTCCCCACACCAGCCCTGCTTCTTCCTCCCCCGAAATCCCCACCCCATTATCTCTCATCTGTCACCTGGGCTCCATTACCAGCTGGCTCCTTGAATGCTGGCACTATGCTGGCCCCTCAGCACAGGTGCTAAAATATATATAAATATGTATGTATTGATTGAATGAGCCAGCAGTTCTCAACTGGATTTCTCAACTTTTCTGGGACTTTGTGAACATGCTCAGTAAAGACAACAGCGGTGGTGTCTGTGGATGTTACATAAGGGATCCCCCATGCAGAACTCAACTGGGGTTCCACTGTGTTAGGAAGACCAAGGGACTCTTCTCAGGAAGGAGCTTTCTCATACAGTTTTCCAGGGGCACAGTCCGACTGGAGGAGTATCTCAACCTCTATATCATTGAGATGATGAGTTAGAAACTACTAAGCAGGCATTTTATTTTTATCCATTAAAACAAAGTGATTAAAGCACTTTTTAATTTTAAAAATTATTATATGGGGAAGGAAGTAATAGTATCAGTTAATCTCAGGTCAGGTTTTTTTTTTTTTCTTTTCGTTTTTTGAAACCCTGTAATAAGTTCCTAAACATCAAGCATTTCCATGAAGCTAGCCACTTACTTAATTATAGGCTTGGTGAGTAAGTGCTTCTACAGAATTCTCAAAGGGATTGCCAGGATCCTCATATAATATAGGGTTTAGATGTTCCACACTGGAGCCTATATACTAGCCCTTTTATCTTAACTCACAAAGGTGCCCAGGAGAGGATGTGATGCGGGGGTATACATCGTGGGGAGCCAGCCTAGCTCAAGGATGAGGCAAGCAATTGAAGGCTGTGAACCAAAGTGCCAGCACCCCCACCCATGGGCCACAGTAGAGCCTGTTCTGGCCACAGTAACCCTCTGAGGGCCTCTCAGGATAATGTCATGGCTCATCATCCGGGAGAGTCAGCATTGCTGTTGTTCCCCTCGAAGCTCCGAGTTTTTCTCTGAGGTAACTGGGGAGCCTGCAGATGTTGGGTGGAGGGAAGCACAGTGGACGGCCAGCAAGAAGGGCCCAGCATCTGGCTGTCACCATCATCTGCTGCGAGGCCATGGGCAAGCTCTCCAGGCTCTTCTAGTCAGGGCATCCTCTCCTTTCCCCAAATTACAGCATGGGGTCCCCCAGGTCCCTTCTTGCCCCAAAACTCTCTGCTCCCTAAGACCTTCTCACTGAAGATGGAGGTTTAGGACTCATGTGGAAATAGTTAAGTGAGGAGATGAGAAGAAAGATAGGGGAGGAAGGGAGACCAAGGCAGCCGACTCACACCCCAGCCCAGTCAGGTGGGAACTCCGGGCCCAGGAGGCAGGAGGTGTATGCCATCATCACCTGGCTCAGCGCGGAGTACTCAGGACTTAGGCCAAATACATGGGCAGGGCCCCAGAGGTGGGTCGAGGAGCTGCCCTTGGTACTGGGCTGGCAGGGAAACACACTCGGGAACTACCACAGGGTCAATGTGCCACTTGTTGACACTAGGGGATGACAGGGCCCTTTGACAATTTGACAGTACCCCAGACCCTCTTCCCTAGAAAACTCACATGTGCACCCATACAATATGTCACACACTTAGATTTCATAGGTTCTACATTAAGAACCCTCAGGAACACAAGTGCACACAATGAACAAGACAGTGGGTGGCATCTGTGATAACAGGGGCAATACAGATGTCTGGAGGAGCCCAGGGAAGGGTGAGTGAGGCCCGTTTGGAGGCTTGGGAAGCATCCCGGGGGAGGAGGCACCCTGGTGAGGTGGGTGGGCCAGGGGCTGGCAGAGCTTGACAGGCAAACTGGAGTAGGGAAGAACCAGCTTCAGCCTCTTCAGCTGTGAAAACGATCAAAGTACCTACCTCACAGGGTGCTGGTGAGAATTGACAAAGAATAAATGGTAGCTTAATGGAATCTATGTGAGCAAATCGAACACTGGTTCTCCTCCAATTTTCTTACCTGATAACAGAGCTTTCAAGGGGCTGTTATACCCACTCCCTCCTTCCCTCCCTCCCTCACCATCTACAAGGCCCCATGACTACAGCCAGGCATTGTTTGTTGGGCCACAAAGCCCAATGCGAGATCCCTGCCTTCCAGGGGCTTCCAACATGGCAGGTGGAGACAAACCTACAAACCGGTTTCCCCCTTGGAAAGAGGAACTGCAGGACAATCTCTCCAATCATGACTTCCCAAGGGAAGGAAGCAGAGGGGAAGGGCATTCTCACCACTGGAACAGGAATGACTTGGAGAAGCCGTCCCAAGAGGCAATCCCAACTACTGTCCTGGGTTCGGGCTGGGTGTCCAATAGGACGGGACACCCTGCCCTGCTCCCCCCACCACAGATCTCCCAGCTAACACTCATTCCTGAGCACCAGCCCCTCCACTGCCTCCTTGCCTTAGTTTCCCATCCCCTTCTAGACCTGACTAACCGGTTACTATAAATCCTCAGGCCCCTAACACGGAAGTCCTGCTCACGTCATGACACACAATCAGAGTTGACCTCTGCAGAGGCACGCAGGCCTGCCCTACTTCCATGAGAGCCAGTTTTCTGTCCAACACTATTCTTTGATCAAAATCTCATCTCTGTTCATCTAAGGCTTTATTTTAGTAATAACACACGCACACACACACACGCTTTTGTGGGGGTGTGTTAACACATTCATCACTTATGCATTATGGGACAGATACACCAGAGGACAGATTGAACAGGAATCAGGAGTCCAGCAAGTGTGCTCAACAGGCTGTAGCAAGTTGCTGCATCCCAGGCCCACAGCTTCTGTGACTCAGGTGAGGCCATCCCTTATTCTTTAAGGGGCTCCAAGGTAAGGAAGAGACTGCTACCAGCTCTGGCTGTCTCAATTCTAGGCTCCTGGTGGTGTATCTTGGATTTTGTTATGGAACTGTGGCCATGTGTTGAACCCATTCCTCCCCGGACGCGCTCTTCCCATGAGGAGGTGTGAGGCAAGGGATTTCATCTCTCCACTACTGGTATTACCCCGGCAGGTGGAGACCCTAATGGCCCTACAACTCATGCCTTAGAAACACCTGCCAGGGGTGGGGAGGTGGTGGTGGTGGTAACTTTCAAATCTACCCTGAATTGGGATTGACAGGAAGTTGGAAGTGAAATGACCACCTTATTGACATGTCTGCTGTGATTTTAACCATGGGACCTCCAAATGTTCCATGGATACTTTCTGGAATAAAGCATCATACTTTTAAAGGCTGATGAATTAGGGTAAAATAATTGGACACCCTTCCTTTAAAAAAAATTATTTTGGTTCTAGTTAGTTAACATACAGTGCAATATTGGCTTCAGAATTCTGGGATTCATCACTTACATACAACACCCAGTGCTCATCACAAGTGCCCTTAATACTCATCACCCATCTAGCCCATTCCTCACCAATTTCCCTCCATTAACCCTGTTTGTTCTCTATTATTAAGAGTCTCTTACAGTTTGTTTCCCTCTTTACCCCCTTCCCATACATTCATTTGTTTTGTTTCTTAAATTCCACATATGAGTGAAATCATATGGTATCTTTCTCTGACTTATTTCACTTACCATTAATACACTCTAGCTCCATCCATGTTGTTGCAAATTTCATTTTTTTTAATGTCTATTTATTTATTTTGAGAGAGTCGGGGGGGGACAGAGAAAGGGAGAGAGAGAATGGGGGGAAGAAGAGGGACAGAGAGAGAGAGAGAGAGAGAGAGAGAGAATATCCTAAGCAGGTTCCAGGCTGCTAGCACAGAGCCTGACTTGGGGCTTGATCCCATGACCACCAGATCATGACCTGAGCCCAAATGAAAAGTTGGATGCTCAACTGACTGAGCTACCCAGATGCCCCAAGATTTCATTCTTTTTGATGGCTGAGTAATATCCCATTTTATATATATATATATATATATATATATATATATATATATATTACACATACATAACACCCCACATCTTCTTTATCCATCCATCAGTTGAGGGACACTTGGGCTCTTTCCATAGTTTGCCTATTGTTGGGAATACTGCTATAAACATCAGAGTGCATGTACCCTCTCAAATCTGTCTTTTAGTATTCTTTGGGTAAATACCTAGTAGTGTAATTGCTGGATTGTAGGGAAGTTCTATTTTTAACTTGCTGAGGAAACTCCATACTGTTTTTCAGAGTACTGGCTGCACCACTTTGCAACAGTGCCAAGAAGGCTCTCCTTTCTCCGCATCCTCACCAACACCTCTTTCTTGTGTTGTTAATTTTAGCCATTCTGACAGGTGTGCCATGGTATCTCATCGTGGTTTTGATTTGTATTTCCCTGATGATGAGTGATGTTAGCACCTTTTCATGTGCCTGTTAGCTATCTGGATGACTTCTTTGGAAAAATGTCTATTCATGTCTTCCGCCCATTTCTTAACTGGGTCATTTGTTTTTTTGGGTGTTAAGTTTGATAAATTCTTTATAAATTTTTGATACTAACCCTTTATCAGATATGTCATTTGCAAATATCTTTTCCCATTACAGCGGCTGGCTTTTAGTTGTTTCCTTTGCTGTGCAGAAGCTTTTTATCTTGATGAAGTCCCAATAGTTCATTTTTGCTTTTGTTTCCCTTGCCTCTGGCAACATGTCTAGTAAGACGTTGCTATAGCCTAGGTCAAACAGGTTGCTGCCTGTGTTCTCCTCTTGGATTTTGATGGTTTCCTGTCTCACACTTAGGTCTTTCATTGATTTTGGATTTATTTTTGTGTATGGTCAAAGAAAGTGGTCCAGTTTCATTCTTCTGCATGTTGCTGTCCAGTTTTCCCAACTCCATTTGTTGAAGAGACTTTTTTCCCATTGGATATTTTTTTCTGCTTTCTTAAAGATTAGTTGGCCATATAGTTGTGGGTTAAACTAACATGTCACCTTCCATGTCAGTAGTGACACTTGGTCCCCCCCCACCTCTAAATCTGCATGTTTTACTTTTTAATTGCTGAAGGTAATGATTTAATCCCTAAGAAAATTTATCAGCACCTTACATACAAACTTCAGAAGCCTCCAGATAAAAAACAACTATTTCTTATTTTACTTTTTAAAGAAGCATCTATTTTAAAGTGTATACAACAATTAGCTGCTATCTGATATAAGGATATTTATTTCAACTCAACCTTATTGCTAAGATGAAATATCCAAGTTCCTCCCTCTACTCCTTGGCAGGTCTCCTTAACTCCCAATGGGAATGTATATCATGAATGTAAGAGATCATAAAATGTGATGGAAGGATGGGAACATCTATCAATCTTAGTTGCCTGCATGAAAGATGAAAGGGCAAAAAAAAAAAAAAGTTTGAGTTTGAATGCCACAGGGGTCTCAGTACAGGCTCATGTATCCAGTTATGGGACATCTTGTAAACATGCAGTGCAAAACAGAAACACAGCATGCCGAGAATTTCTGTTGCCACCCTCACAAGGATGGCAGTGTACTTCCTAAGGGCGTCTCCAGAACCGTAGTTGTTTCTCTTCAGTTCAAAAAGTTGTGGCAGAGGCTAAAATGGAATTTTCAGAAAACATTCTGTAGGAAATTACAGGCAGTGTATGGATGTGTGGGCTTTAAATCTAGGAAGTACGTATAGAAAATCCCGAGCCCTGCCAACTCTTGCCAAAGTGTGTCTCATCCCATCATTGCTGTGTGAACAATGGGTCAATTGCTGTTCATGGGAAGCAACTGGTGCCAGTGAGAGGAGAGCCAGCTAGTCCCGGGAGGGCCGGAGAACGCAGGGGTTGAGGAAGCCTGGCTTCTATGCCCTACCGCCAGTCACTACGTGCGTGGCCACAGCTACCAAATCACTTCCATTCTCAACTGCCCAGCTTTCCCACCTGTAAAAGGAAGGTTTGGACGAGATTCAGTCATTTGAAAAATATTGATTGTGTAATACTTTGTGAGGCACCATGCCAAGGAGGCACTCAGGAGAAGGTTAAAGAACATAAAGAGCCACCTATGCTGGTGCTTTCCTACTACATAGAAAGTGATACGATTTGTGCTCTGCAGGCTGAGCATGGAGGGTAGTGATGGGCCAGGGGTTCTGCCTCGGTCCCCATCTAGCTGCCCTGAGGACTGAGGAGAGCTCTAAGCATGGCTGTAGCCCACGGAGATACACAGTGAGTCGGGGCTCCCTGTCTAGACATGCTGAATTGGACATACATGGAGTGTCCACTGCCCCAATGGGAACAGGAATCCTTCAAGAAGCTTGATGCGCTGTGCCAGCTCAGGACGCAGTCTCCTGGTAGACAGAATTCCCTGCAGCCAGAGTCCAGCAGTCTCTCTTTGGAAGCTTGCCATCACAGTGTCACGCATGGTTGATCATGTGAGTCCGCTGCCCAGTGACGATGGTGGAGGGGAGGCCAGAGGGATGCGGACAGAGGGGAGGAGGAAGGAACAGCAAAAGGCAATACTGGCAGGAATGAGGACTCCACTTACCTGAGATTTGGAGCTGAGAAAAGCTGATGCTGTCATCCACTTGTCCCTGGTTTCCTTGGAGGCTTTAAGGGAACTGTTTGAGATTTAGGCAAATAAGGCCAGGGATCTGTCCCCCAGGAACCCACTGTGCAAAGAACTCACAGCAAACGGTTTCTTAAGAGCACTGGTAATAAACCAAGAAGAAATGCAATCTGTTCCTCTGTGGCGCTACCCAAGATGATAGATGGATGTAGCCCTGACTAGTTTGCTAGGCATTCTTCCTAAATGGTAGTAAGCTAGAATTCTACCCAGGTAAGGCAGGAAAAACAAACAATCTGGGAACTCTACAATCAGCACACAAAAGCAACCTGGTGTGGCCAAGGGCATACTTTGTGCATGTGTATGTACTTCGCTCAAGGGTTAAGTGGCCAGAACTAAGAGAGGGAAAACCTAGAAAGCCCCTAGAGAAATACAAAATGGTCATGTACTGTAAACCCATGCCCTACCCCTACAAATGGTTTTTTTTTTTTTTTTTTTTTTTTTTTTTTTTTAGTAAAGAAAAAGAAAACTGAGCAGTGACCTGACCCAACACTATCAGAGGAAGAAAAGCAACATTAGCTTCAAGCCTGAGCAGCAAGAAAAATAGGACTCCGTTTGCCAGATAAAATAGGAACTCCCTGCAGCTGGATTACCTCTGTGTCAGTCACAAAGGCACAGCCTACTCATCACGTGACCGAGTCTCTCAACTTCAACTAAGTCCTGTTGTCCAAATTAAGCCACTTCTTTTCTGATTCATAAAATACTGTTTCAGAGAAAAGTGAATCACTTCATTACTACTTAGTGTAACGTAAAAGAAGTCACACTTAACTAATGTGAAACAATTACCTAATTAAAAGGAAACATAAAAAATGTGCTAAGCATGATTTTTAAGACGCTGGAATAAACCAAGACTCAGAACGTATTTATAGTAACCACAAACAATTATATGAATTTTTTTTTTAAGGTCCTATCTGCAACAGAAGAGAGTAATTCCCTGGAATCTGATCCTTTACCTGTAATGGATCTTCAGAATTGATAAATTGCATGGTTTGTGGATGTGCAATGGAAAACGCAGCACAAGGCACTCTGGGCGTCAGCGAATGAATGAAACAAAAGAGCACATTTCAATACTGAGTGTGACACTCCTTTAGGACAAGAGACCGAGCACTGGAGCAGCAGCACTAGCTCAGGGTTTCATTCCCACACCGACCATCTCTTACAGGACCTTCCCGCAGATCACCTCAGTCTTTCCAAATGGGATTCAGAATGTTAACTGTCGCTCAGGAATCACAGAGTTCTTCTGGAAGATAAAGAAATACCTATAAAAGGCATCATGATCCCTTAGTAAGGAAATATATTTACAAAAGTTTAAATACTATTTACCAGCAGCGTAAAGAAAAGTCATGAGATCCAGCAGCGCCATATGCCGACTTGACACCTCAGTTATCTAACACTTAAGACGTCTCAATGGTAATGACCAAATAACTAATGACCGAATAAAGACCAATTACCTTTGTTATCTTAGGAGTCTAGAGCAACTCGGGCCTAAATATCTGGCAGTGGATATTTAAAATCTTTATTGGTATTTAAGCTCATATAAGTTCTAACATCAAAATTTGTAAGACGTGTTAAGAGAACACAGTTACATTATGTTACATAAATACAGGCAGCAGATACAAATCCATTTTCTCTCTTCTCTGAAACGCAGCTACATGGGATGTGGAAATATTTTTTTATCAAGTAGATAATCTGTTTTATCAATAGCTAGTAAGCCATTTTTGTAAATTGTCAGCTGAAAAAACAAAACACTACTTACATCATATTGGAAAAGGAATGACCTCAAGATTTCCAAGCAACACAGCTATTTTTCACATCTGAACTCCCCTGCTGATCATTAGGAATGGTTTCAAATGTCCCATTCTTGGCCTTTGGTTGTGCCAAACCCTGGACAAGTCCTCAACAAAGTTAGTTGCAAAATATCGGTTATTTCTGCATCGGGGTGCTCCGTCTCAACTGTCTGCCCTCCCTTTTCCTCAGCACACCGTCACTCACAGTAGTGTGAAGTCTCTCCTGAATCAAACTGTGTTTATATTACATAAAGGAAGTGTGAAATCAGAGTTGTCTTGCTTCTATCTCCTGCAGACTAATCAACTACCTCCAATTCATCATTCTGTTCTGTGCTTAGAAACAATGTGGTCCGAACTCTGTGCTCAGTCAAGGTGTGGCAGGCATGAGGCAGAGGTGAATTGGGCCCAAAAGGGCTCGGTGCTCAATCAACACTCTTTTGTGGTGGTACATGCAGAACACAGCAAAATAAGTGATTGGGGGAGGGGGCAAGAACTGCCTTCTCTGATCTAAACTGATGCTGTTTTCTGGATCACGCTCTCCATACAGTTCCCAATGATCTAAAATGCCGATGAATGAAAGACAGATCTTCGTTTCTTTTCACCGAACAGCCTAGAATATGAAAAAGCTAAGGTAGACTAGAAATAAAACACAATTCCGAAAGGGTTTTAAACCAGATTTAAGTTTTTTTTTTTTTAATTCAAATTGACCCAAAGCAAAACTTACATTACAAAGGAAGAACAAAATACATTATGATATAACACTAGGAGTTACATGAAAGCTAAATTTGTGGGCAAAGGGCCTCATCCCAATCACATTCTGGGCTACTGAGCAAACCTGCAGGGAAGTTAGAATCTGTTTGCATACGGTCCACTCTGGTAATGAAACTATACATTCTTGTCTCTTAGGGTGTGCGTCTGACAAATCACTCTAGACTCCTCAGGCTCCAGATGTGGACTCTTTCTCCTGCCAGAACATTGAATTCTCTAGCGGAAATGCTGTTCCAAGCATGACTGATAATGAATTAAAAAAAAACAAAACAGTCAAGTCCTCCAAACTAACAAGCGTGGATTATTCTGTAGTAAATAGTTTAGAAATATGGGAATTAAATAACCTAAAAAACACTCTTAACTCTGCTGTACATTTATAAACACAAATATTTACACACAAAAAAAATCTTCTGTTTTCAAAAGATGAGGTTGGCAGTTCATTAATGATCATAATCTTTTATGAGTTGGTTTCTTTGGTGTACTTGCCAAATATATTTTTATAAAGGTTTAAGAATAGGTTTAAACAATAAATTCCAAAAGGAACATAGAAGGCTCAGTGACAAATTTGATAATGTTTGGAACACTGTGGTGAAGATTCAGGAAAAACCAATCAGTTGATCTTCTGAAAATACTTGTTCTCTCTACTCATGACGTGACCACAGAATGCATCCCTGCCAATTAAATTCAAATGCGGACCTGCACGTTTGTCCCTGTATTCTACTGGTTACCACCTTTGAGACTGAAGTTTTAGTTGTGGTTGAATAGGGTATGTGATTGGGATTTCACTAACAAAACCAAAACATTCTCTTTAAGCTTCCAGGTAAATCAAACTTCAAACAATAAACAATGGAATTATCCACTTCTTCATTAAATAGAAATTTCAATTCCAGGAAGAGCTCTCATAATTTTTTTCCGAAGTTGCAGCAGCAATACAGAACAAAGAATTTACCTTAATCTGATCTTCTTACTTGGAATTCCCTGACTCAAACTCAGTGGCTAACTTAGTTTGGAAACCTCCAAATGGCTGGAGAAAGAAATCATTTTAATCTACCTGAATAAATGAATACACACGTTTGAGGAAAGAAGCCCTGTGTGATGGTAATGTTAATATTCCTGCTCAGAGTGCAGGGTTCCAGGCGCCCTCCCGGCTCCTCACCTCCCTAAGGCCTGGGCTTTGAGGGGGAAGTAACACTCAATTCATTTCTGGCCATGCCATGCCCCTGATGCTGCAAGTATGTCTCAGTTCTGACTTGGGCACTGGTTAAAAGAATGAGAACACAGTTGACTTCCAAAAGGGACTCTCTCTCTTGGAAGATGGAGATGACCCATTTCTATCTATCAGGTTCCAGTTAGTTTTGGAATGGTTATAAAACTGGCCACGCTCTCACTGGCTCCCTGCAAAAGAGTCCATGTACCCCATCAGCAATCCCCAAATCATTGTTTCCAAAGCTGCCCGTTCTTGTTCCTCATAAACCTATGCGATGCCTACAGCAGATCAGATACTCCAACACCAAAGCTACTCCGCATCGAAGAGAACAGACTTTGTGCTTGAGAAAATGGCGCTGCTGGCTCTCTAAAAAATGTAAAGCCAGAGTAGATTCTTAATTCTGCTTGCACTTTCCAGATGAAAACGTTTTATACTGAATGACTTAAAACTAGAAATTCAGACAAAAGAAGCCCTTCATCTTGTAAACTTCTGATAACAAATTTATTACTAGTGTGTAAATATTTTGAAATTTCCCAAAGCACTAAGAACAATACTGGGATATTTGAAAAGGTTCTTCTGAAACCAATATGATGACAAATCAAGCACAGAACACATTTCTAAGGGCATCATCATAGATCCCTAATGCTTCTGGAACCTTTCCCGTTGTTACACATTATCATAACCATGTTTACACTGCAAACGTATGCCCAATCAACCCAGAAAATAAAACAACCGTCCAGAAGAGTTTCACTGTGCATAACCTTAAAATGAATAGGAAATGTTTAATTAGCATAACAGGAATTAACCAGACTTACAACTGCGCACCCATTCGAAACTGTACCCTTTAGAAATCGTTTTTTAAACTGGGAAGAGGAAAAAAAAGAAAAGAAAAAAAGAAAACACCATGAAACCACCCCGAATTATTGAACCGTTAAAGCCAAATGGTTTGACAATATTTTGGGCTATTTTTAGGGAAGACTCTACCACCAGGATATGAAATTTTCTGCTTAAAGTGAACGACAAAGCTTACGATGGAAATTGCAACTGACACACTATGGTTCTGCAATTAAAATTAAAAGTAGCGGTTCCTGTCCTTGTGGGCATGTTGGAGCCGGTTGTGGAATGAGAAACATCAAGTGAAATAATGGATAAAATACACCAGAAAGAGTATTGCACGGAGGCACTGTTTTAAAAACAGAACACACTGGCTTTATAAAGTTATCTTCTTTTTCCATTAATTTTTTTTTTTAAAAGCACGATTCAACTAGAGACAGAAGTTGAGTTCCAATGTCTCCGGGTAGTGTACTACAGTTGTTAAAAAAATAAGTTAAAAAATAAGAGCACACCAACAGGAAAGCAGAGGTACTGGATTTATGTCATCCGAAAGCTACATTAATTAGGAAAGGAACAGTTTGAAACCGCCAATTTGTACTCATTAAAAATGAATGAGGTGACAGCATTACTTTAAAAATTTCTTCGGGCATTTTCCAGTAGAACCCAGGATCCCCCCCACCCCCCCACCCCGGGTGGAGCTGTGCCTCCAAACCTTAACAAGTGCTCTGCCGGTTCATACCGTCGTGCGCGCCCATGAAACCATAAATTTGGAAAGGGTAAATTCTCCACTTCAGCCCTGCTTGTGTCATTTTGGAAAAACAAGTTTTGTAAATGCAATATTGTATAGAAAGCTTGGACCTCTTAAACTTGGACCAAGAAACCAAATTAAGACCTTCAAGCATGTGGGATGTGTGTGTGTGTATGTGTGTGTGTGTGTGTGTTTGTGTGTGTGTGTTTATATATATATATATAAAAAAAATCCCTCCCCTACCATGAAAACCAACCAAACAAACAAAAAACCTAAAAGTGTATACCTGCTTTCTGACTTCACAGCAAATCAGAAATTGCATAGGATATACTTTGTGCAAGGCAAAAAGCCTTTTAAGTATCTGGAATATAACTCCTAATCTTGCTCACAGTTCTGTGTACATCAGATATCGTCAAATTTGTGTTTTAAGTAGTCTTTCATGACCTTGGCAATTGGTAGTTCGTCAAGTAGCTTTAGGTTTTGAAGGCCTATACATTGTCGAATTTTAATTCGGCACAGGTCCTGTAAGTTTCTGGGCTGTCCTAAAAAGACAGAAAAAAAAGAAACTGTTACAAAGCTACAAAGTACAGTATTTAAGGCAGGCTTTTCAGTTTTGAAAACAACTGTTTATTTCAGAGGTATGCGCCCCTCTGTGGACTTCACATGCAAAGAATCAGACAGACTCTTACTGAGAGGACACATCCCGGGTACCTTTGTGGGAGGTCTTATTTGATGCTTTTCACAACCTTGGGAGGATAGATATTTTCATCTCTATGTTACAAATATAAGGACTCAAAGTCTTAAGGATGGGAGTAAACTGCTCAATGTCAGATGACCATCAAAGGCTTTTCAGCAGAGACTAAAAACAGTTCTTTTGATTCTAAGGCTGGTATTCTTTCCATTACAAATCAGAATGCTGGTTTTCATCCTGGGATGCCTCTAATATGCTGAGTGAGTCCATATGAACAAATCATCCCTCTGGGCCAAAGTTCCTCCATCTGAAAAGTAAGGGGGCTGAATGAAATGCTGTCTAATGTGGCCCCTCCTTCCAGCTCACCATCCAGGACACTGGAGCCTAGAGATAGCATGATCTCCGGGGAGCTTTCTCAAACAACATCGGCGCACCTGCTCGCCAGGATTCCGGACACGGCACACCTTGGCTGTGGGCATGAGGGCCTGGACTCCGAGGGCAGGGAGGCAGGCAGAGAAAGCACTCCACACTATTCTGAAGCTGTGTGTCTTCAAACCTCACACCCTGGCCATGTGCCAATGAAAACCGCTGCTGCCACTCAAAAGAAAAATTACAAAATCCAATTTCTTTCGCTTTGGAACACTGTATTTTACCAAAACGACTTAGATGACCACAAACACAGGCAAGAATTCGAAGCAGCAGTGCCTCAGTCGTGTTTGGATTCACATAAATTCTGCTTCCATATTAAATGGTAATAATAACAAAAGCTAACATGCCAAACGCTTACTCCGGGCCACGTACTCTTCTAAGCTCTTGACATACCCTAACTCGTTTCATCCTTTTATGAGGGAAGTACTTTGATCATCATCCCCATTTTACAGACTCCTTGCGTCTCAGAGAGATTAAGTAATATGCTCAAAGTCAGGTAGAATGCCATACTTCAGCGGTTCTCACAACTTATTGGTCTCAAAACCTCTTGGCATTTAAAAAATTTATCAAGGACCCAAAAGAACTTCCATCTATGTGGGTTGTATCTATCAATAATTAGGAGGTAAAGCAAATTTTAGAAACATGTATTCATTAAAAAAAGATAAAAATAAGCTCATTACATGTTGCCATAAATAACACTGGCACAAAAATAACAATGTTTAGAAAAATAATATGAAGAATGACATTCTTTCACATTTTTGCAAAGTTCTTAACAGGCTGGCTTAATAGATGATAGTGGAGTTCTCATATATGCTTCTACATTCAATCTGCTGTGCTAAATTCACATCATCTCGTCTCTGGAAAAGTCCATTTACACTCATGAAAGAAGGAACATGAAAAAGGCAGGTAATGTCTCGGTATTCTGAAAACTGTTCTGACCTCAGATGGGGAAGGGGTCTTGTGGAGCTCCAGGGGTCCCCAGGCCCTACATGGGAAACCACTGCTATCCTTAGTACTTTATACCCCTTACTTGAACTGTCCTTGTTTGTAGCAATCGCCATTATTCAAAATTAAGTAATTCTCCATAAATGAAAAGGGCTCCTTAAACTGCTCTGTAAAAAGCCTGTATGAACATGTGCTTTCCAAGAGTTACTTAAGACATGGTCTCTTGACAGAATCGCAGAAGCTACTGCTTTCCTGGAAATGCCTGTAAAACAGGTGCATGGGTATCTACAGATATCTGCCCTGGGATCTATGTGAGGCTGTGACACATACACACTCACGTGTCTCTCGCCAAGATTTGTCTTCTCCATTGTCCAAATCTTTGCTAAAAAAGCACTTCATTAGGATTGACAGAGTCAGGTTCCCCATCAGATACTCTAGAGCTCTCTTCTACTACAGCACTTAATAAGGTTATGATTTTACATTTATTTGGTGACTATCTATTAATGCCCACTTTCCTCACTATGTCACATGTTCCATGAGGGCAAGACCACTTCTGGCTGTCAAGGAAGCCCAGTGCCTGACACAATACTCCATAAATACTAGTTGAATGAATAAATACTTAACAGGCTTGTCCATAAGGGATAAACCAGCCAACTTATTGCAAAACCCACCCATGTCAACAGCAAATCATTTTCTAACCTGTTTTGAATTATTTTTCACCACCCTTCATGGGCTACCATTAGGAAGGGAATAAATTATCATTGTCATTTTTCAATAAATGCCTACAGTATTTGATCTGCAAATGCAAACCAGAATAGGAGTTAGATATGAACCTTCTTTTTTTTTCGAAACAAAGAATCTGATTTTGCTAATAGATGGCAGGTTCTTTTCAAACGGAACATTAATAAAAGGAATAAGCTCAATGTATTCAGGCAAAAAAAAGCAGGTGAGGACAAAGTTAACATGTATGAGTATACATGCGCACTTAAATGAAAACATACCATCCAACAAAGTAGAAAAACTATGTTACTGGAATTTGCTTAGCTAAGGAAAAAAGAAGGGATTGAGACAAAGGAATATTATGTATGGGGATCTTCTGATAGTCCTGTTTTGTGGGAGACCATGCTCTCCAAAAGTAACCACACCTTCGCCTATGCCTCATGCTCTTTTTGTACAGACTGAGAACTACCACCATTAAGGTGCCCTTTCCTTGAAACTATGGCAGAAGTGATGTTATATGACTGCTATGGCTAAGTCATAGAAGGGGACACGCTTTCACCTGGCCCTTGGGACATTCACTCTGCGAACACAGCTACCCCCATGCCACAAAGAACTCCAAGCAGTCTATAAAAAGGAACTGAGGTCACTCACTGCCCAACAGCCCTGGCTGAGCTCCCAACTGCCAGCACCAAACTGCCAGCCATTGGAGTGAACCATTTTGAAAGTGGAGAGGACCCAGTCAAGTGACTCCAGATGGAGCAGAGAAGCAAAATAATCCACCATTACTGTGTGAAGGCACTAAAATTTGTAGCATTCGATAACTGAGATCCTGGGACCCGGAAGCAGGGTGTTGCCATTAAAAAAAAAAAAAAAATCTAAAATATGTGGCTCTATCAGTGGGACCAGGTGGTAGGGAAGGGCTCCAAGGAGGCTGTTAGGGCTTAAAAGAATGTTTCAAATGTTACTAGAAGCTGGAGGAAAGGGGAATCTTTCATTAGTGGCAGAAAGTTTGGCAACACTGTCCCCTGCTGTAACGTGGAATGTAGTAAATGCCCTAATGATCTGGTTAAGAAGATTCCGCAGCCAGAATACTGGCTCTCCTCATTGTCTATTATAAAATGCAAGAAGGCAAAGATAAGCTAGCAACTTTAATCCAAGGGATGCAGCTACAGAAATACTATCATCCTCAGAAGGTATCTCCACACGGGCCTTTCCCAGGGAGAGATGTACTTTCTATGTCTAAATATCAGACAGTTTTACTCAATTTGCTACTGATTTTCCTTCTCCTTAAGCAGTTTGTTGTGCTGTGGCAATCTTTGCCTATCTTGGGACAATCTGATTTTCTAGAAATTTCTTGACCATGTATAATCCCTGTCTGCAGAATGGCCTTTAATGGGAGAGGCTTATCTTGGTGGTTAAAAGCATCCACCCTGGAGCAAGATGGCCCAGGTCTGAGTCCTGGCCCCACCACTTTCAATCTGTGTGGTCCTAGGCAAGCTACTCAGCCGCCTGCTTCAGATTCTTCATCCATGAACCAAGGATAGTAACACCTACATCACAGGCCTTCTACCAGCATAGAAAGTAAATTTTGCTAACATGCTTATGGCACAGTAAGAGCTATTTAAGTATTCGGTAAATAAGTATTAAAATGGTAATTTGTAAATACTTGTAAGGATAACGTCTACTTCTCCTTCCCAGAAAAGAAGAGGACTCTTCTTGGAAGCTGAGGTCTCCATCTTCCTGGTGTTAAGATAGTGAGACACCTAGCTGACACCATGGGAGCAACTGGTAATCCATTACGGGGAAAAGACTCTGGGCAAAATGACGGAAATGGCACTCTGGAAATCACTGCGTGACTCGAGTCAAGCAGAGGTGTAAGAGCTTTGTGTAAACAGCTGTGCAGTGACGATGGGAGAGATGTCCTTCTACAACGGTGCCACAAATACAGATCTGAACTAATCTTGCCATGAAAAGCAGGCTAAATAGTAAGGAGTGGTAAGGACTCCTTGTTGTAATTACTGCTATTTCTAAGACTAAGGAGCTATCTTTTCAGGAGTATCATTTTAGGAATGGAAGGTCATGATGGAAAAAAAGTACTTATTTTGTTGTCAATACATCACTCAAAAGTACTTACGGAGACCTACTATGTACTCAAAAATGCACCGCCCAAAGATTAAAGGGGTGAGGGGAGAGGAGGCAGCAGTGGCAGAGGAGAAGAAGGCAGAGGAAGAGAATAAAGAGAACGAAACCAAAAACAAAAACAAAAACCCTCAATACGCACGTGCACAGTGTTTATTAGGTGTCTCAGAAAATTATTCCTACCCTACTAAATAACAACTGCCTTGTCCAAGGGATTGTAATAGGGGAGACCTGGGGGGGGGGAATCTCACAAAAGAATATAATTTAAGGAATCATAAACACTTGGGGAGATGCAGAAACACTATAAGGTGTTCACACTAACAAACTACAATGGAATTGCATAACAGTTCAAAGGGCTATTAGTCTTTCCATTTGGTAAAGAAGCCCATCATTAGTAATAATTGGGCTGGTCTAAAGTAGGAAATCAGCTTTTGAAGGGTCTGGTCTAGGATAAATTACAAAACCAGGCAGCAGCATAATTTAGAAAATTAAATGTCCTAAACCACCTCCTTTTGATATCACCATTACCATATTTATGATAGGATAGGCAAAACATTTTTGTATAAGCTAAGTAAAGAAAATGAAAGCACAACAAAGGTCCCAGTCTTCTTTGGGAGAAAGGGAGAAGAGGCTGGACATTTCAGAGGGGAGGGTGGAAAGAAACACAAGGAAAGACTGAGCCTCCTCTGGACTGCTTTATACAATCCAGCTTGTCCCTTCAAGCACCTCCCCACCTCAGGTCAGCATCTGGAATGGTCTCCCAATACTTCTGTTTTACTTCAGCTTCCCATTTTAAAATCCTACTATAAACATGTTTTATTCCTTTGCTCTTCTCTCTGAATTCCTTTCACAGGGACTCAGTATGAAATGTGTTCAACAGGGGCAGCTGGGTGGCTCAATCGGTTAAGCGTCTGACTTTGGCTCAGGTCATGATCTCACAGTTCATGAGTTCGAGCCCTGGGTCAGGCTCTGTGCTGACAGTTCGGAGCCTAGAGCCTTCTTCTGATTCTGTGTATCCCTCTCGCTCTGCCCCTCCCCTGCTCGCACCTTCTCTCTCTCTCTCTCTCTTAAAATAAATAAACATTAAAAAATATTAAAAAAAAAAAGAAATGCGTTCAACAAATCTTACTTCATAGGACAATGGCAATTTCTACCTTGCCTTAAAATAAAAATCATGGTATTGTAAAATAATTTAAGCCTTAGAATTGCTGATATACAATATCAGCCTTGATGACATCTGTCCATTGGTTACATTTTTTTCCACAGGCTAAGTGAGCTTTGACCTACATTCTTCATTTGCACCAAACAAAATATTGCTTCCTAACAAGTGACAAATCTCTAGAAGCCTACGTTAAAAAGCAGAGTGCAATATAGGGGCACCTAGGTGGCTCAGTCGGTTAAGTGACTCTTGATTTTGGCTTAGGTCATGATCTTAGAGTTTGTGAGTTCAAGCATTGGGCCTGCAATGGGCTCTGGGCTGACAGTGTGGATCTGCCTGGGGTTCTCTCTCTCCCTCCCCTGGCTCAGGCACACATGTGCACAAACTCTCTTTCTCAAAATAAATATTTTTAAAAAATTCAGAAAGCAAAATTAGTATCATGAAAAAAAGTCAGAATAAGGTAATACTTTCTATATCAAAGAACCTTAAAATGTAGGATAAGTTGATTTAGAACTGTGTACTATTTATTTCTAAAAGTGATTTTAGTAATTGGTACTGAAAAGCCTATCAAGACTACAATGTAGATGTCTGGCAAATTCCCAACTTCTTTGGGAAAAAAAAATCAATAATCAAAAATCACCTTAGGTAAAATGTGTTACATAAATGATTTCTCCAAAGAGTTATACTAGGTAACACTGTTTTGATATCATCCTACCAAAAAAAAAAAAAAAATCAAAGAAATTGATTAAAGAAGCATTTGAAAGAAACACAGGAATAAGGGCACCTGATATAAAGATGTTGTTTTATGTGATCATCTGCTGACATGCCTGTCGTTCCATTAGATTTAGCAGAGAACACCACAGCCTAAAATTTTCTTAAAATTAAAAAAAAAAGTCATGACCTGTATTCTTACTTTTTAAAGTTCGAAACTGTTTTGGAACTTTAACTTTGCAGCTAAAACATAGTGTTTGACTATTTAAATAAAAACACACTTCAGATTACTGCAGTGTTTATAAAACAGTGTTCTTAAATTTTTTTTTTAATGTTTGTTTATTTTTGAGAGAGAGATTGACAGAGTGGGAGTGGAGGAGGGGCAGAGAAAGAGGGAGACACAGAATCCCAAACTGGCTCCAAGCTGTCAGCCCAGAGGTTGACACCGAGCTTGAACCCACGAACCATGAAATCATGACCTGAGCTGAAGTCGGACACTCAACTGACTGAGCCATCCAGGCGTCCCTAAAACAGTGTTTTTAAACACCTGTGATGCTGTTCTAGAAAGTAACAAGCTTACGTACTTGACAGATTTAAGTCTCCACCAAAACAGTTTACCCAATTCATTTCCCTTCTACCTAATCTTTTTTTCAGAAATATAAGCCATTTAATTTCTTAAATTATACAATTTGAAATACAACCCAGTCCTATCTTTTACGCACCACTGAAGCATACTGAGTGGTTGCTTCAGGTCTATGAACAGCATCTACTGGAAACACAGATCGCTGCATCAACTTGGACTCCTTAGGACAGTAAACACAAACCCAAATAGCATATTCTTTGCCGTAAGAAAAAATCTATACCAGGGCTTGCCACAGGAATAAAAGATGCTGTGTAATTTGTTCAGCTGTTTAGTGAACAAAATAAAATGGTTAATTTACTGGACTTCTTGCGCCTTGGATATGCTGCTCTCTAGAAGTGGGATCTAGAGTCCAGGGTACTTACTAATCCTCCAAATTAATCTGAATAATGAATCTGTTTGCCCTCATGCATCTGATAGAACCACAGTTTTACAGACACACTTCAGCAAACACTGATCTCTAGAGATCCTAAATTGTAAATATGCTGGCATAGGGCAAGTCGTAATTTAAAGCATTTCATTTTATCCAGGCGTTGTTTTATGTGATCATAGAGAAAGAGAAACTAACTGCAAAGAGAAATATATCAGAGATTCACCAAATTTGAAAACACTAGGCTAACAAGGTGTCCTTAAAAATTTGAATAGAGAGGTTATACATCATTAGGTCTCAAAGTTTTTAAGTTTTATGGCCTTTATGCACTCTTAAAATTGGAGCACCTCAAAGAATTTTTGTTGTGTGGGTTACATCTATCAGTATTTGCCACACTTAGACATGAAGATTGAGAAATTTAAAACGTATTCATTGATTCATTTAAAAAAAACAGTAATATGGGGTTGGGGGCGCCTGGCTGGCTCAATCAGTGGAACTTGTGACTCTTGATCTCGGGGTTTTGACTTCAAGCCCCATGTTGCATGTAGAGATTACTTAAAAAATAAAATCTTAAAAAAATACAACAAAATAAATAAAATAAAAATAACAGTAAGATAAATTCATCATCACTTGAAGTAAATTTTGTGGGGAAAAAGAAGCTGCTTTCTAAGATAAAAAAGGTTTCACGAGAAGAGTGGCACTGTTTTACATGTTTTTGCAAATTATCTCTTAAAGTCTGGCTTTATAGAAGACAGCTGGATTCAGAGATCTGCTCCTGCATTCTGTTGTGATATGCAGTGTTGATTGAAGTAAGTGAAGAACACCCAGCCTCACATAACTGGAAAGGGAAGGAATATTTTCACAGCCTTTTAAGATAATCATCATCTTTGATACTTCACCAAAACTCGACAAGTGTTATTTTTTTAAAGGTTAGTTGCAATAGGAAATCTGAAACAAAATCAATGAACCTTTTGTACTCTTTCACATTAAAATCCATTGGTCCATCTTGCCCTTTGAACAGTTCACTACGTTATGAGATCTTCCAAATGCTGGCCCATTTCATTATACGGTATCAAAAAATCACTTTTGTTACTATCACTGCTGATCTCAAAAAAGTCTTTACGTATTGGGAACGTACCAAAGTCATAGTAGCAAACACAAGCTTTTCAAAATTCTAATTTTCACTTGAAAGCTCAGATTTTATGGCTTGCCACAAATACTGTCAGTTGTTTCCCTTAGGGTGACAAGGAAATGTCTGCCAAATATCCAAGGTGAAATGGCTGTAAGTGTGGCTGTCAGTCGCCCTTCCAGGTAAAAATGGGTGTTCCACACACACAAAAGCTGCTGGTGTAGCTCAAACAACTCAAAGGAGTGCGTTTCCTCAGTTCAATCACAGCACTCTGCAACTCAGTAAGAATACTTTCCATCTCCATTCCACAGAATATTAAAAAGGCACACACGCAGAGGGATCAGATTTAATGGGATTAATTTTACTGCTTCGTCAAAGACATCCCTAAATGGAACTGGAATCTTCTTTAGTGAGATTGCCCGGCGGTGAAGAGCACACCAGGACTGCTGGTACCCTTGGGGGCCATGGCCTGAGGAGCCAGCAGGTTCACCTACTATTGCATTCACACCCAGTCAAATGTCAGTGCAGTGAAAGAGACAAATCACGTAGCGTTGCTAGGAAATCTGTTTTGCCTGCGTGGGCACCTAAAACGGTCTCGAGGACCCCCGGGGAGTCTGCACTGTTGCACATAAATTGTAAAATAAAATCTCAAGCAGCAGGAAACCATCCCCTTTAAGAGTGGTTACTGGCAAGAATTTTAAGAAGGGAGAGACCCCAGAGACTATGGTCTGATCCCCCCCATGGTTCAGAGGTGGGGCACTGAGAACCAGGGGGAGTGGGGAGGCCCAGCGGCTTGCCCAAGTGTTTTTAGGCAAGTCAGACACAGGGTCAAGAACCCATTAGCCCCTCTCTCCACCATTAGATACACCTAATTTAATAGCACCTCTGACACAGGCAGAGCTGAGAGGTCTTCAGAATGGTAAATGGGAGAGATGTGCCTCTCAATTCCAGTGGGCAAATCACCACTCAGCCCAAATGACCACGGATAGGATGGTTTTCACACTGTAAGTAACAATGATAAAACTAATGAACAGACTTCCAGTTTCAGCTCCCAAACATGTCAAGAACTTGGAAGTCATCACTCCCATCCTCATAAGAAGGAAAAGCTGAACAAGCTCAAAATCAATGACTTCCCTTGGACCAGCCCACCCGTGAACAGACCTCCCAGGGCAAACGTCCATCACAGAATCAGGAGAGAGGAACAAATCCAGAGAGTCACTGTGGAGATGTGTGTGCCTGGTGCAGAAGACGTCAGAGCCCTGAACTGGCAGAAACACTTAAATGATAATTTTGATGAATTACCTGAGGCTGTGTGTGGACTGGCCTGACAGTGAGAGCCCCCACCTGTTCTCTCAGTTTTACTCAGGAGCCCCACCAGGCTCTCACAGTGAATAGCTGATAAAAACCCCTTTGTGGTTCTAGCAAGGGAGGGCAAGAATAACCACATGACCTATGCCCAGAACCTTCTCCATAACAAAGGCCTGTTCTCTACAAGGAAAGACATTACCAGAGTCTTAGCCCACCTGGAGAAAGAACATTTCTCTGACTTCAGCCCCCAACAGGCTTTCGGTCTCACCAAGGGGTGTACGTGTTGAGGAGGAGAAAGATGCGGGGGCGTGAGGGGGCAAACTAAGAAACGCTTATGAAGGCCACAGCCCAGGGACACAGGCCCCTGGATACACTGAGATCTTCATCTGTAGACTGTAGACTGCTAGCCTCCCCACACCCTGCCTCCACAGCAACAGGGGTCCAGTGTGAGGACAGTGGACTACAGGTGCATGTGAAAGAGCCGCGAGACGCCAACACTTCCGAGAAGCCCAAAGTCAAGAGGGGAGACAAAAGCAAGGACACAGGAGTTTGAAGCCTCCGGCACCTACAGCCTTGGCAGACACAGCACACAGCCCAGCTCCTCACCAGGTTAACACAGAACCTGACATTTAAAGGCCTATTTACCTCAGTTCCTGTTACCTGATCCATCATGCCTGGCTTCAATAAAAAATTACAAGACAGGCTAAAAGGCAAGAAAAAACAACAGTCGGAAGAGACAAAGCCAAGCATCAGAGCAGACTCAGCTATGACACAGATGCTGGAATTATCAGACAGGCAATTTAACTATGATTGCTCTTTTAAAACTAACGAAAATATTTGATGGTGGTGGTAAAATCTTGCCTCTCTAATGCCTTAATGAAATAGCAGCTCTGCAGAGGTAGATTCCACACAGTAAGTATAGACGTGGATGTCACTGGCAAAGTAAGGAATGGGTGATGAGCGCAACCTCTCCAATAGCTCTTGACCTTGCCGCTTGCACAAGTCTTTGATTCCACTTTGCCTTCGGAACATTTCCTTCTTGTGCAGAAAGGGTAAGCCTTACAATTGAAGGATTTCCTCGGCAGGCAGCACAACACGGCACCCGTTCTTCAAACAGTCCAGCCTATCAAACATGGAGGCAGCCTCCTCTCAGGGGGCGCTCTCCAACAGGGAGTCATCTTGTTCAAGTGGCGCTCTCCAGCAGGGAGCCATCTTGTTTACTGCCCTCTCTACTCTGACTTGACTCTGTTCTCTAAAACCTTCTTCCAATTTCCACACCCTTGTGCACAAGGAGCTGCAGGTACCAGTTCTGTTCAGTCCTGAGGCCTTCTCCTGCAGAGGTGGCTGGCTGAAGAAAGTCCATGGCGACCACATGTGTGATCTGTGCCTGAGCATGAAGAAGTAGGCTTTCCCCTGAAACTAAGTTCCTCACTACTTCTCTCCGAACAAAATTCCAGGCATGCAGGTAATTAAAATCCCTTTTTGTCCCCCCATAAGTTTAAAAGTTCTTGCTGGTCAATGCCTGAGGTTCAGCTTTCCTGTGGAATTCCTCTCTCTTCAAAGATTTTACATTCCGAATAACTCCTTCGTCAGTAGGTATGTTGAGTAGGGAGGGGAATTTACATTATGGCACAGGGAGATGATAAGGGGTAAAAGAGCACTGGATTACAATCGAATAGCTCAGGCTGAGTTTGGTTATTATTTAACCATACCCTCAGGGTAAACTTTCCTGATGAAATAGTCTTTATCCACGTTTAATACTGTACCTGTTTTAACATTTTCTTGTGCTTGCCCTTTTTTTATTCATAAATGTTTACTTTCTTTTTTGAATTGGGCAAACATTCCTACAATGTTCTGCTCTTCCCTCAGGCTGGAGAATTTGAGCCCATTTCCAGAGACCAGAGCTTCCAGGATCCTCTTTGCTCCATAATGGTGTTTGACGCTATGTGCAAATTATTCTCCTTTAATTACCTGTGTTCATTTGCATGATCCTGAAAATGAGTTTTTCCTTAAATTTTGTGCCCTAGGCACCCGCACCCTACTTGCCTCACCCGAGCCTTGGCTTTGGTGCAAGGGGCTGTTTAACTCCTCATCCAGGGACTCAGCCCTAAATGGACCTCTCCCTACCAACAAATGGGTGTCTGCTGCAAACTGTCTCCACAACCATTTCTCCTGTGATCAGTCACACCTGCATTGTTCCGTTGTTCACTTTCTCGTTTTTTCTTCCAAGTAAAAGAACTAAAAGAACAGAAACTGGCTTCTCTAAGCTGGAAACATCTTTCCTCCTGCAAAGTGATCCACATTCTTGTTCCAGGGCACAAAGAAGCTGCTCCTTCACTCGACTGGTTTTCTGGAGGAGACCATGTCGAGTTCCAGCCATTCTAGGAAAGAGAAGTTTCTGGAAGTCTGGTTGCAGGTGAACAGTACCAGCAGTTCTTCATGGTTTCTGCCTCTACCCACAGTCAACAAGGCACCAGCAGATACTAGTTTATACCTAAGCCACTCGACCTGTTCTGTTTCTATGCGGTTTGTATCAGAGTTTTTATGGCAATTTTTCTAAAAAGCCACAGTAGCTTTTAGATTCCATAGGATTATAACTGTCTTGAGCTCTTCTAACTTAAATAAACTGCTTCTAGTCACAATGGTGCAATGAACAGTAGAAGAGACTTGAATAAAGACCACCAAGTGGCATTTCTGCCATCCTTATACCTCGGGGGTCTCAGATTAGAAGCCAACAGCTCGGTGCCTGGTGCTCAATGGTGTTGTGGAGGCCAGAAGGAGCTTGCAGATTTGACTTAGTGCTCCCTGAACTATCCGACCTTCCTTCACTCTGGCTTTCAAGAGAGCTCAGTAGAGAGCTCCAAAAAGCATCAGTTACAGTTGGTTCTTCTAACAGATAATTACTCACTAGGAAAAGAAAATCTAATAAATGATGCACAGGTCAAGCAGAAACGTTAACTTTGGTTTTGGCAGGAAACATCACTGGAGAGTCAACAAGGAATGGACTATGTTGAGGCACCTGAACACAACGATACCGTAGCCTTCAAAAGGTTGATGGCCCTTCACTTCTGAAAAGCATACCAAGTTTGCTCGGCCACCAACCACCAGTCAACCAGCTGACCCACATTTCCTGAGGGCCTACCAGGTACACAGCTCCACTCTACGTGTAGCAGGAGATCTCAAATATGAAGAGGCAACCCCGTAACTCTTTCCACGTGCCCCTAATTTTAAAGGTACCTGTGAGTTTTCTCTGTAACTCAACAGTCTTGCTCCCCAGAAGCACTCTGTGCTGTAACTCAGCAGCTCTGAGGCTGATGGGAAAGGGCAGCGCCCCCCATCCCTCCTTGGGTCTCCATATGCAGACTACAGAAGAGTCCACCGAGCTGAAATTAGGAAGCAAGGGGAGAATAAGAATCTAGGGGATTCGCTCTATTGGAAGCAAGCCAGCCTTTGCTGTTCATCCACTCCCGTTTAATTATTTTATTTAGAAAAGTACACATAGCCATTAAAATGTGCCAGGCACTGTTTTAAGTGCATTATAAATATTAACTCATTTAATCCACATGACAAGCCTGTAAAACAGATATAATTATCCTAATGCTAACAAGAGGACACTGGGGCACAGAGCAGTTGGGTAACCTGCCCAAGCTGACACGTGGCAGAGTCAGGGCTTGAGTTTGGGCCGCCTAGCTCTAGTTGATGCTGTTAACTGCCGAGTGAGGTATTTAACAAAAGGAGCTGAGGCATTTATGTATATAATATGCCTTCCCGAAGGCAGTCACGCTAATAAAACCAGGAGTCTCTAGTGAGAAGTTAAGACAAAAATGACAGCAAGAACACAAAGATATTCAGAATGTATAAAGAATAAAAGATACTTCACAGGCTATTTACCATGACAGAATCCTAAGCTCAAGTTCAAGAGTAATCTTCTCTCTCATAACACCAATACCTCTCCCAGTCTATGCATGAAGACTGCTAGAAAATTTGCTGAAAAGAATCAGCACTTGAAATTTCACAGCAAACTTTTCAGAAAATGTGGCCTGGATCTGAAGAGTCAGAGTAAACTGGTGAGGAACCAACATACACAACATCTCCCATCTCTCCAGAGGTCCTGTGCCTAGAAAGCTCTCAGCAAGGGACCACCTACCAATCAGCCCAAAACACCTCTCCCAAGGCACACAGACCTGTACTGTGGAACATGGGAAACACCAGGCACTTGTAATTACAGTCAATACAGTTAAATTGAAAATTCAGTTCCTTGAGGCACCTGGGTGGCTCAGTCGGTTAAGCGTCCAACTTCAGCTCAGGCCATGATCTTGCAGCTCATGGGTTCAAGCCCCACGTTGGGCTCTGTGCTCACAGCTCAGAGCCTAGAGCCTGCTTCAGATTCTGTGTCTCCCTCTCTCTCTGCCCCCTGCCCCCACCCCTGCTCATGCTCTGTCTCTCTCTCAAAAAATGAATAAACATTAAAAACATTCAGTTCCTCAGTGGCATTAGCCATGTAACAAGTGTACAACAGCCACCATATTGGACAGCACAGACAGACCATTTTCAGACCACGCAGAAAGACCTACTGGACAGCACACGTTAGATCCTGAGTGTGATTTCTTTTTATGCTTTAGTGTGTATACACCCAGTGGTGATAATGTCTTTTCCTTTTTACAAACATACAAAATTCAAATTATACTTCATTTCTAGACTGCTAGAAAACTTGCTGAAAGAATCTGCAAATTTCTACTCCCAAGTTCAGTTCCAAACAAGGGGGCAGATTATCTACAAGGTCAAGTAAACTCCTTACCCCTTGGTACCTGGTACCCTAATTTCTTCCTTATTAATGACTGAAAGGTAAAAATCAGGTGAGGAAAGAGGAATTCACTAAAAAGTGCAGCAGTTGGTAAAATCATATATTTTGTTTATAGACTTTAGCTTCATGTTAGGAAGCTGAGCTCTGAGACACACACTCGACTAGTCACACAGGACATCCAGCAAGAGAAGGAGGCAGTGTCCGCACAAACCAATACCCCTGCCGGAAAAATGATGCAAACATGTGCACCACAACATGAGGTAGGTCATATGCCTCCAGGCTTTAAGAAGAAGTGCCCACACAAAACCGTGTCGAAAGTGGAAGTCAGGTGGACCAGGGACGGTGGCACCAAATTTCCTACTGACAAAAAAATCTTTTCTTACAACAAATTCTAGCATCCTTAACCTGCATTATTAGTATCCCTAAATCAGGAACACTGCTGTTCATCTCATGTGGGGTCACATCATAGGAAGCCAGCAAAGAAACAATAAAACGGTGAGCAACAGCTTAGCAAGAAAGCACAAATTCTAGGACACTTACACAGACATGGAACCTAAAATCCCAAACTCTCCTTCTCATTCCTCAAGCTGAAGTCTATGAAAGCCTGAACGACTATGTATATGACCAGCAAGAACTGCTTTGTTCTAACACAGATCTTAGTGAATTTAAAAATTTCTCTTCTCTCTGTCCTTTTCTCCATTTCCTATCTCAACCTATACACATACCCCTGTTACTTTCAGTAACACAACTGAATTTGTATGAAACCTTGTGATCTAGAAGTTTCTTTTTACTTCAGAAGAATGAAGTAGAATATTAATAATAACTTATTAATAAGCAGGGCTAATAGGAATCGTTAGTGTCTGGTCATTTTAAGTTGTGAAAACATCTAAAGCCCCTCAGAAGATGAACATTTTAAATGCAATGACAGTAATAATGAAATTACATACTTGTGACTTCTTGTAAGAAATCCAAACATGGTCGACTACTTCCAGAAATACTTATTGAAACAGCCAATGGGGTCTGTCCTTCATAGTTCCTTGTGTTTGTGTCCGCTCCATAATTATATAACATCCGTGCACAAAGCACATCATCCCTAAGGGCAGACAAATGTAAAGGAGTCTGTCCATCTTCTAAGCGACCCAAGTTTGTGTCTGCTCCTCTCTGAAGGAACATTCGGCAATAAGAGTGATTGCTTTTGATCACAGCGTATCGCAGCAGGAAACCGTTCTGGATGTCAATGTTGGCATTGTGGTCCAGGAGGATCTTCACGCAGCTTGACCTCTCTCGGATGATAGCGAGCTGAAGTGGTGTTGTGCCTTTATCACTGAGCGGGTCGACCTCCGCCTTGAACTCCAGTAGAAGTCGGACAAAAGAGTCCCTCCCATAGTGAGCAGCCACATGGAGGGGAGTCCAGCCGTCATTACTTTTGGCATTAATAATGTCGCTCCTGTATTCAGACTCTAACATCAGGCGTGCGATCCGGGCCCGGCCATGCATAGCTGCGTAATGAAGAGCAGTGAAGCCTCCGATCAAGTCCTTAACTGTAGGATCAGCTAGAGTTAAAACCAAAACGAAAACATTAGCAGACTTGAAGACAAAACAATGGTCTCTACCATGGCACAGGGCATTTAAGACGTTTCCATAAAAATTGCGAAATGACTGAACATTATAATGAACATCAAGTACTTCTTTCCTCAATTGAAGCATTGTTTCATGGAAAATAAATTTTGGTAGAAAGTTATCAAACCTGGGTTAACAGAATGAAAATGACTTACAAAGTATTTAAAAGATAGATGGGCAAAAACAGAGAGTTCAGATTGCCATATCCCCTCTCTTGGCTAATTTAACCAATTGCTTTTGGCTACTCAACTCTCTCATCTCTGTATTGTTTCATGTTTCTCTTCTGTTTTGAACTTTTTGTTTTATTTTCTCTTGTGTTTCTTGGTCTTAAAGAGAAGCATGTGTAGCAACATCTGCTGCTCTAAATTACGGATGTACTGTGGTCTGGCAGGCCATGTTGTTTTAGGGTGTATTAGGTAAAAAAAGAAAAAAAAATATTTTCTGTGGTCTGTAAAAATTCCAAAGCATGTAAGATATATGTTAAGTGATCTTGATAAATCATGTTTTCATAAGATAAAAGACTATTCTGGATTCTTAGTTTTACAAGAATTTTGGAGTTTATAAGAATTAAACACCACATTGGGTGAAAAATTCGGAGAAACCTCAGCACTGTATAAATATTATTTTCTAAAACAGTTCCAAAACTCTCTCCTAAATGGATTGATTTCTGGAGAGAAAGAGAGAGAGAGAAATGGGGGGGGGGGGTAGGGGATGGTGGGAGGAGGGAGAAGAGGAAAGAATAAAAGAGAAAGAAAAGCAACAATAATCTATCTGCTATGTCACTGACTTGTCACCTGCCCCCAATCTCTCCTGAAAGCAAGGGTCAGTTCTGTATAGCTCTCCTCCCGCTGGCCTTCCGGGGCTGTGGGTAGAAGAAGTGCTCCTTCCTATTATGTAGGTCACTGCCTGGAGGCTAGCAATTTCACGTGAAAATAAATTGTTCAGACCTAACTACTTAGGATTAAAATGCTTTCTCCTTATAAACATCACCCTTAATTTCTGGTTTGTTCATGAAAGAGAGAAATTCATGAGTGTTTTTCAAACAAACGAAAAGCTTCCCAAGTTATATGATTAAACATTCAAGTATTGTTTACTAAAATGTTATTTCATTCCAAACTATATTAGGACAGCTGTGTCCCTCAGGAAAATCTGTGAGGCAGAAAACTATATATAAAATATTAATAATACTATGGAGAATAAAAATGACAATTAAGAAGTAGTTGCTAACAAAACCTGTAAAAAAAGTTAACATTTTTATGTAAGCTGTATCAGTTGAATTCATAAAACCACTTAGTATAAACTGACAGTACCCAAAGGTTGTATTACCATTTAAAGAAACTAAGAGTATTCCATCTGCCTTGGCCTTCGCTAAAAGAAAAAGATACAATACCTACTCTGTGACTTAAAAAAAAAAAGAAAAAAGCAAGGAAAAAAAAAAGCAAGAACATTTAAACAAAGCATTTTGCTGCCATCTGCTGGTATCAGGCATGAACTTCAGCTACTAATGTTTTCATTTAGACAGCTGACACTGAAGCCTTCACATCTGAAACCTACCTTACCCTTATATACAGAGACCAAGTGAAGACAGGCATGAATCTAAAAGAATACCTTTAGTTCAAATGAAACAATGAATTTTGCCAAGACTTCCATTTCTAATCTATAATGAGCTGCTTCCGACATTCTTTCTTAACTTGTCAGATTTAAGAATACCTTCTTTCATTTCTCTCACCTTTTTTCATCCACCAGGGGTGTCTTTAAGGTGCCAGCACACAGTCTTGTGTGCATCCTATACTTGCTCTATTTGACAGTTAAGACTGAAAATATGTTACGTGAAATGGCACTAGCATCTTTGGTTTTCTACTTTACTACGTCTTTTTTAGGTGCTACTTACATTTTGGTGCTATACTGAGCTAGGAAAAACAAAGATTAACAGATACAACAAGGATCTGGTCAGTCTCAGAAAAACCATGAAAATGCATTAAGTAAGCACACACTGGAAACACAGCACAGCAGAGATGTAAATTAACAATGCATGAAATTGTATACTTACTGTCCTCAAGGAATTAACAAATGGGAGACAGAAGACCATTGAGGATGCAAACAAAGATTAATTTAAGAATTATTATTAGCCAGTGCAACAGATAAGAAAAAGATCTCATTTGTGATAGTAACAGAAACCACAGAAATCTAGATAGAAATTAAGAGATGGAGCAAGGCACATGTCAAGACATTTCTTTGAACTCAATTCACTTCATCTGTATCTGCTCAAATGTCCCTTCTGAGAAAAAACTTTCTCTGAACACTAACAGAGCAGCCCCACCCACCTCATTACTTTGTCTGCTTATAGCAAGCCTCCCTCCCTCCAAGGTGCAACTTACTTTATTTTCTATTTTTATGTTTTTCAAGTGCAACTTATTTTAAAAAGTTATAGTATAGTCTCAAGAACTCCATTTAAATCTACTGAAAAAATTTAAAGTGTGTATAAAAAATGCTTCCCACCAATAGGATTTCTTTTTTTCCAACAGCTTGACTGAGGTACAATAAAATCCACTCACTTTAAACAGAGGTTGATGAACTTTGACGAATTGTATACAGCCATGTAACCACCACCACAATCAAAATATTTCCATCATCTCAAGAAGTTCCTTCCTGTCTCTTTACAGTCAATTCCCTGCCCAGACTCTGGGTCCCAGGCAACCACTAAAGTTTTGCCCTTCCAGAATTTCATAGAAGTGAAATCACATAGTGTGTAGACTTTTGTGTTTGACTTGTTTCACTCAGCAAGATGTTTCTGAAATTCACCCATGTTATCAGTGTGTATCAAAGGTTCATGCCTTTGTATTGCTGAACTGTATTCCATAATATGGATACACGTTTATTTATGATTCACCAGCAGGTGGACAATTGTGTTATTTCCAGTTTGAGGCTACTAGGAATAAGGCTGCTGTGAACATTCACAACCAAATCTGTAAGTGCATATGATTTCATTTCACTTGGGTAAATACCTAGGCAAGAACTGGCTGGGTCACATATTAAGTGCATGTTTAACTTCCCAAGAGATTGCCACATTGTTTTACTAAGTGGTTATATTTTCTCATAACAGTTTATAATTTAATTGTGTATATATTCTGGATACAAGCTTTTTGTTAGGTATGTTTTATAAATATTTTCTCCTAGTCTCTTGATTGCCTTTTCTTGTTCTATATGGTTTTGTTTTGTTTTTTGAAGAGCAGAAGTTTTAAATTTTGATGAAGTCGACTTTTTTTTTTGTTTTTTATTGCTTGTGCTTTGCGTGTCCCATTTAAGAAATCTTTGCCCAAGACAGTATCACATAGAATTTCTATGTTTTCTTCTAGAAGTGTTATACCTTGTTTTTTAAATTTGAGAGAGAGAAAAAGAGCATGTGTGAGTGGGGGAGGGGCAGAGAGAGGGGGAGAGACAGAATCCCAAGCAGGCTCGGTGCTGTTAGCACAGAGCCTGATGTGGGGCTTGAACTCACACGAACCGTGAGATCATGACCTGAGGTGAAATCAAGGGTCAGAATGAGCCACGCAGGCGCCCCTAGAAGTGTTAAACTTTCAACTCATATTTAGAAGAATGACTTATTGCTAGCTGATTTCTGCGTACAGTGCGATCAGATCAAGGTTCACTGTTATCCACACAGGTATCTAGTTGTCCAGCACAATCTGTTGTAAAAACTATCTTTTTCCCAATGATTTATGCTTGTGCCACCGCTGAAAACCATTTACCATACGCAAGTATGGGTCTATTTCCAAACCCTATCCTGTTCTATTGACCTAAAAGTGTATCCATACACCAACAATGGCTTGTCTTGATTACTGCAGCTTTACAGTAAGTTTTGATAGCAGGTAGTATATATCCTCAAACCTTTTTAAAAACTTTTTTGGCCAATAAATTTTGGAATCGACAATTTCTTCAAACAAACCTGTGGGATTTTGATTGGAACTTCATCACCTCTAAAAATGGAAACCATCCCCTAATACTTTAAATAATACTGATTCTTCCAAACATGAACATGAAGTATCTATTTATTTAGGTCTTCTTTGATTTCCATCAGGAATGTTTTGTACTTTTTCAGTGTGTAGGTCTTGCACATCTTTCATTACATTTATTGCTAAATATTTTAAGTTTTGTTGGTATAGTAATGCAGTTTCAAAATTTCATTTTCCAAGTATTAAGTGCTGATATAGAGAAATAAGGTTCATTATATACAGACCTATGTATTGTCTACCTAACTAAATTTTAGTTCAAGCACATTATTGTATATTTGTTATGCTAGTCTATGTACACAATTACATTCTGTGCGAAGAAAGCTTCATTTCTTCCTTTCCAATCCACAGGCCTCTTATTTAAACAAGAGTTGAATAAAAGTGGTAAAAACATCTACTCTTGCCTTATTCCTGATCTCGGAAAGCAATAGGCAATTCACCATTTACTGTGATGCATATTATAGCTTTTCTTAGGTGCCTTTCCTTAGGTTTTAGAAGTTATCTTCTGCTTCTTGTTTGTAGAGTCTTTATTGATGAATGGGTATTTCATATTGTCACATGCATCTTCTGCATCTATTGAAATGATCACTTGGTATTTACTTTAGTTCTATAGACAGTGGAAATTACCATGCTTTTCATATCTTAAACCTTACATTCCTGGGGTAAACTGTAGTTGGCCATGATGTAATATTCTTTTTGTTGTATACTGATAAGATTTGCTAGTATTTTGTCCAGGATTTTTTTTTTTTTAATCTATTGTCACAAAGGATACTGGTATATAGTTTTCATTTCTTTCAGTGTCTATTTGGTTTTGTATCAGGGACTGCAAACCTTGTACAGTACATTTGGAAGTGTTCCCTTAGAGTTTGAGTAGTGCTGTTATTATTTTTTTTAATATCTGAAATAATTCAACAGAGAAGGCAGCTGGGCCGGAAGTTTCCTTAGTGAAAAGTTTTAATTATCAACAAAATTTCTCCAGTATAGGGCTATTAAATTGTTTTATTTCTCCTTGAGTCAGTTTTGACAATTTGCGTCTTTCAAGGAACTGGTTCATTTCTTCTGAATGGCATAAAGGTGTCCATTATATTCCTTATTACCCTTTTAATGTCTGTAGGATCTGTCCATACATAATACTGGTGATATGTCTTTTATTTTCTTCATCAGTTTTCCCCATCATTTTCCCATCTTCGATCCCACTGATTTCTCTTCTATTATTCATTCCTATTATTACTTTGGGTGTAATTCCAGCAGTACATAGAAACTGTTCCAATACAGCTCTTTTCCCCTCCCCTCTCCTTTGTGCTACCATCGTCAAATATATTACATCTCTACATAAGCCTAACAGCAGTTTTATACTTGTTTTATATTGTTGTCTTTAAGAGATGAAAAGGAGGAAAATACATTTATACTGTTTATGGCAGAATGATTCTAAGGTGGCCCCTCCCATAATCCCTGCCTCTTCATGTCCATGCCTTTCTGTAATCCTCTCCCGGCCAGTTGTAAGCAGAACGTAGGACTTCCTTCTAACCCAAGAGTGTGGCAAAGGTGATGGCCTGTCACTACTGTGATTGTGTTCTGTTATATGAGATTCCATCTTGCCGGCAGACTCACTATAGCGACTCTCCTTGCTGACTTGATGAGGTAAGGAGCACGGGTGGGAAAGCCTACAGGACAAGAACCTGCAGCAACCACTGGAACCTCCAGCCAACAGCCAGCAAGCAGCTGAAGTGCTCAGTCCTAGAAGCCCAAGGAAATTAACTGGTAACAACCTGAATGAGCTTGGAAGCAAATTTTTCTCTACTCAAGCCTACAGATGAAAACATTCTGGCCAACACTTTAAAACTGTAGGGTAATAAATGTGCACTGTTTTAAGCCATATGTTTGTGTAGTTTGTTGCACAGTAATAGAAATGAATATACTGTTTGTTAGATGTACCTGAGTGATTACCTTTACCAGTGATCTTTATTTTTTCGTATGAAAAACAAAGGACAGTTTTGTTAGGCATAAAATTCTTGATTGACAGTTTGTTTTCAGCAATTAGAATATGTCATCCCACTGCCTTTTGGCCACTGTTGTTTCTTATGAGAAATTAGCTGTTAATCTTACCAAGGAATTCTTGTACATAATGAGATACTTCTCTAGGTGCTTTTAAGATTTTCTCTTTGGTTCTGGCTTTCCACAGTTTGACTACTATGTGTATAGATGAGTTTATCCTACTCGGAGTTTGCTGAACTCCTCAGATGTGTAGTTTAATATTTTCCATCAAATGTGGGAAGCTGTGGCTATTATTTCTTTAAATATTTTTTTCTGCCTCTTCCTTTCTCTCCTCTCTTTTCTGGCTCTTCCATTATGCCTCAGGCATATGTCAGTATTCTTGATAATGTCCCACAGGTGTGTGGGGCTCTATTTTTGTTGTTATTCTTTTTTCATATGTTCCCCAAACTGAAATAATGTCTGTTAATCAATTTTCAAGGTCACTGACTCCTTCTTCTGCCAGTTCAAATCTGCTGTTATTTACTCTAATGAATTCTTCATTTTAGTTATTGTACTTTCAGCTCAAGAATTTCTATTTGGGGACACACACATATATTCATATGTATGTAAATTCTATCTCTGCATTGCTAGTGTCTATTTGATGAGTCACTGTCATCACATTTTCCTTTAATTCTCTGAATGTGGTATCTGTCCTTAGTTCTTTGAACACATTTATAATAGCTGCTCTGAAATTTTATTAACTAAGTATATAGCATCTGGGCCCCTCCAGAGACACTTTCTATTAGCCAGCTTTATTTCCTGTGTATGAGCTATACATTCCTATTTCTTAAGCATGTCTCACATTTTTCTGAAAACTAAAGATTTTCGACTATATTGTAGCAACCCTTGATTGTATCCAGGTGGGATGCCATTGCTGTTTGTTTTAGTGAAATGGGCAGGCTAACTATACAAAATCTGTCTCCTCTGCAGTATGCAGCCACTTACATGTCTGCTTAGCTGTTAATATTATTAAATTCTGGCTTCTAGGGGCCACTACCAAGAATAACTTATGTTTGGCAAAAATAACTCTCTTTGACTAATGACTGGTCAGAGGTTGTACTTAAACATCTCTAATGAGCAAGGCTCCCACACTTTTTGCCAAGGTGATATGTATACAGGTTGAGGCACACATTCAATATTCAGTGAAGCTCTCATCTTCTGGTCTCCTGTTCAGCCAGGATTGAGTCAATAACTGGGGTCCTTTGTGGTCTTTCTTAAGCATGCATGTAGCCTTCCAAATTCCCAGGAATATACAGAAGCTCAATAAAGCTCAAATGGCTGTCTCATTCTCCAGGTCTCCTATTAAATGTGAGGGTACTGTGGTGCTTGCTCCAACCAGTATCACAGCCTGAGGCAGCTGTGTTGTTGGCCTTTCTAGATTGTTTGCCACCTAATTTGAGACCACTGTTATTTTCAACAATGCTCCAGGCTTAGGGCATTTCTACTGAGCTCCAAAAGCAGGTCTGCCCACTGGCAGCAAGGAGAATGCCAGTCCTCATGATAATGTGCCATAGAGATTGTTGGGGGACAGAAAGGGCGGATGGGGGCAGCCACTCTGAGTTCAGTTTCTTACGGTAAAAACTTGGATAACTGGTATAAAATTCTTTTCTACTATAAGCAGTGAAAGTTATAAATTTCTCTCTAAGCACCAAATACATCCCACAAATTTTGATATATTGTATTTTCATTAGCATTCAGTTCAGAACACTGTTTAATTTCCAAACATCTGAGGCTCTTCTAGATATCCTATTGTTGTTGATTTCTAATAAAATTGCACCGTAGTCAGAGAACATATTCTTACAATTTCATAAAATTTACTGAGACTTTATCCTGGTATCCTATCACGTACGCATGAAAAAAATCACGTACACAGGGAAAAAAATGTAAATTCTGAAGGTGCTGGGTGCAGTTTTCAGAAATCTCAATTAAGTCAATGTGTTTGATGTTTTTCAGATTTTCTCTAGTTATTGATTTCTTTATCTAGTTGTTCCATCAACTGCTGCAAGATGTTAAAATTTTCAACTGTGACTGTATAACTGTCCATTTTTCCCTTTAATTATCAATTTTTTGCCTCTTGTATTTTGGGCTCTCTTACTGTGTACACATCCCATGATCCTTACTCCTCCTTCTTCAGTTCTGGTACTAGTTTATGTCTTAAAATAGATTTTATGTGTTAGCCATAGCCACTCTGGCCTTCACTTGATTACCATTTGCATGGTGTATCTTTATCCATTCTACTTTCAACCTATCTGCATCTCTATAGTTAAAGTGTATCTCTTATAGGCAGCATTTCATTGAATCTTGTCTACTCCTTTTTGACAATTTCTAGCTTCTAACTGGGAATGTTTAGTCCATTTAATATTTAATATAATTATTGATACTTAGATGAGCTTAGATCTGCCATTTTGTTTTCCATTTATCTCCTCTCTTGTTCCCCTTCTTCCCTTTACTGCCTTTTTTATACTATTAGGTAATTTTTTAGTATTTTATTTTAATTTCTCTATTGACTTTTTAGCTATATAATAAAACCTTGGTTTGCGAGCATAATTCATTCCAGAAACATGCTTGTAATCGAAAGCATTTGTATATCAAAGTGAATTTCCCCATAATAATGGAAACTCAGATGCGTTCCACAACCCAAAAATATTCATATAAAAATTATTACAATACTGTAATATAATACAAAATAATAAAGAAAATACAAAATATAAAGAAAAACAAACAAATTAACCTGCACTTACCTTTGAAAACCTTCGTGGCTGGTGTGAGGGAGACAACAGAGAGGAGGGTTATTGTACAGGACGACTTTTGCTAGCATTAACGAATCACAGCTATCTACTGACTCAAGGGAATCATTTTCTTTTTATGCAACTTTATCAAGGAACCTATCCATTGACCCTTGCTTTTGCCTCCTTTTGAAGATTTCACAGAAATGTAACACTGCATTGACGATCAACCACAATCCCACAGCAAGAGAGAGAGAAGAACCACTGGCTCCGTTGTGATCACGTGATATCTGGCGTCAAGTACAACTCATATTGCAAGACATTGCTCATTTATCAAGTTAAAATTTATTAGAAATGTTTGCTCGTCTTGCAGAACACTCACAGAACAAGTTACTCGCAATCCAAGGTTTTACTACTGTACATCTTTGTTTTTATTTATTTATTTTTTTTTTAGTGGTTGGTCTAAAGATTGGAATACACATACTAACCTGGCCAAAATCATAACCAGATTTGTATAGATGTACTATGATATGCATCTCATTTGTATTTAAAAGCAAAATCCTCAAATCAGGAAAATACACAGATAAACACCATACCCTAGTTCACTATACATGTGATTACTCTTTAAAAAAAGGTTTGGGAAGCACCAAATACAATTAGCTAAGTTACACAGGTACAGGCATTGCGTGGAGGTCTAAAACAGTTATACATTGTGCTGTATTAACACAGGATAGAAAGGCAACAGTGACGGAGGAAAAAAAAATCTAGACAAATACCTAAAACTCTGCTAAGAATTCACCAAAAAATACAAAGTTGGAAAGTCAGATGGTATAATGTCTCCAAACAGGATTTCTCCCAGAAACAAATTTTTTCATTAATGAAAAACTGAAAATTTAGAAAAGCAGCAGCACAAAAACCCAGCATTTCCTGATAATTACTCTCACCACTGACAGTAGGCTTGCAGCTTTTCTTCTATACCTTTTAAAAAATTACACATACTTGTGATTATAGTCTACCAATTTAATCATTTCTCTGTATTTGGGCATGAGAATTTTAAAAATTATATGAAATGAAGGGTGAAATTTTCAGACACAAAAAAATTCCTTCATTTAAGATGGATTTATTGGAATAAATTAATTAGAAGTAAATTTACTGGACAAAAAGATCTTCCAATTCTAAGGATCTAATACATACTTTCAAACTGCTTTCTAGAAGTGCTTTCATAAATTCCTACCATTAATGTTTCTTCTTTATCACATTTGGGATAATAATTTGCAAAATCTTTCCTTTTTGAAAAGCTAAAAATAATTTCTCACCACACTGCTATGGATTTCTTTGATTCATCCCTTACCTCTCTAACTTATTTCCATGTGTTTCACCATGAGGATTTTACCTACTGTATCAAGAAGAACTCTGAGATTCTTTCCTCAGGTTCCTATGGGGATGTGCTTTACGGACTTAACTTCTACTGCCCTCCAGGTTAGTTACATGAACCCAATCTAAAGATAAATAATCCCACCTAAGATAGGGTCTCTTAATGTTATTTTTATAAAATGTCCAACATGATCTTAGAATTTTTAGAGAGATTCCTAGTGGGAAAATGAAGATGATAGTAATAATGGGTTTCTTATACTTTCCACTATTATAATACAGACTATTCTGCGTAACTTCAACAGCACACTAATCTGAACAGGAAGATTAAGAATTTGTAATATACTATCACTAATTATTATATTAGTTATTATATTACTAATATATTATATTATGTGTCCAATATTTGATGTTACTGTTGTAATGGTTTGGGGTACCATGAACTATATCCACATAAGATGGGAATAATAAGCAACAGCAACTAGCCATTACCCCATCTTTCTCCCTCTCCTTCCTGTCCCCTGAGACCTAACAGTACTGAAACGAGGCTAATTTATAACCCTATAATGGCCTCTAAGTATTCAAGTGAAAGGGAAGAGCCATGTGTCTCCCACTTTAAATCAAAAGCTAGAAATGATTTAAGCTTAGTGAGGAAGGCATGTCGAAAGCCAAAATGGGCTGAAAGCTAGGCCTCTGGAGCCCGCTAGCCAAGCTGTGAATGCAAAAGGAAAGTTCTTGAAGGAAATGAAAAGTGCTACTCCAGTGAACACACAAATGATCAGAAAGCAAAACAGTCTTATTGCTGATACAGAGAAAGTTTTCGTGGTCTGGACAGAACATCAAACCAGCCACAAGCTCCCTTAAGCCAAACCCTAGTCCAGAGCCAGGTCCTCACTCTCTTCAATTCTGTGAAGGCTCAGAGAGAGGAGGAAGCTGAAGAGGAAGAATTTGAAGCTAGCAGGTTGGTTCATGAGGTTTAGGGAAAGAAGCCGTCTCCATAACATCAAAGTGTAAGGTGAGCGTCAAGTCAAGTGCTGATGTAGAAGCTGCAGCAAGTTCTCCAGAAGATCTAGCTGAGATAGTTAATGAAGGCGAGTACACTAAACAATAGATTCTCAACGTACACAAAACAGCTTTCTATCGGAAGAAGATGGATGCCATGTGGGACTTTCGAAGCTAAAGAGAAGTCAATGCCTGGTTTCGAAGCTTCCAAGGACAGGCTGACTCTTTTATCAGGGGCTAACGTGGCTGGTGACTTTGAGTTGAAGCCAGTGCTCATTTACCATTTCGAAAATCTTGGGGTCCTTAAAAGTCAACTAAATCTACTCTGCCAATGCTCTATAAAGGGAAAAACAAAGCCGGGATGACAGCACATCTGTTTACAACACGGATAACATACCATTCTAAGCCTACCTTTGAGACTTACTGCTGGGAAAAAAAAGATTCCTTTCAAAATGTGACTGCTTGTCGACAATGCACCTGGTCACCCAAGAGCTCTGATGGAGATGTACAATGAAATTAATGTTGTTTTCATGCCTGCTAACACAACATCCATTCTGCAGCCAATGGTTCAAGCAGTAATTTCAACTTTTAAATCTTATTACTTAAGAAATATATTTTCTAAGGCTACAGCTGCCATACACAGTGATTCCTCTAATGGATCCAGGGAAAGAAAATTAAAAACCTTCTGGAAACAATTCACCACTCTAACTGTAGTTAAGGACTTTTGTGATTTGCAGGAAGAGGTAACATATCAACATGAACAAGAGTTTGGAACAAGTTGATTCCAACCCTCATGGATGATTTCCAGGGTTCAAGACCTCAGAGGAAGAAGGGACTGCAGCTGTGGTGGAAACAGCAGGAGAACTAGGATTAGCAGTGGAGCCTGAAAGGGGCACCTGGATGGCTCAGTTGGTTGAGCATCCGACTTTGGCTCAGGTCACGATCTCGTGGTCTATGAGTTTGAGCCCCGCATCGGGCAATGTGCTGACGGCTCGGGGCCTGGAGCCTGCTTCAGATTCTCTCTCTCTCTCTCTCTCTCTCTCTCTGCCCCTCCCCTGCTCATTCTCTCTCTCTCAAAAATGAATAAATATAAAAAAAATTTTTTTTTAAAAAGGAGTGGAGCCTGAAGATGGAATTGAACTGCATCTCACAATCTAACTTGAACAGTGAGAAATTGCTTCTTACGGGTAAGCAAATAAAGCGGTTTCTTGAGACAGAATCTACTTCTGGTGAAGATGCTATGAAGGTTGTTGAAATAACGAAGGACTTAGAATGGTACATAAACTTAGTTGATAAAGCAGTGGCAGGGTTTGAGGAATGACTCCAATTTCGAAAGAAGTTGTGGGCAAAATGCTATCAAGCAGAATCGCATGCTACAGAGCAATGTTCACGAAAGGAAGAGGCAATCGATGTGGCAAACTTCACTGTCATTTGAAGAAATTGCCACAGCCACCACACCCTTCAGCAACCACCACCCTGATCAGCCAGCAGCCGTCAACATGGAGGCGAGACCCTCCACCAGCAAAAGGATTAGGACCGGTTGAAAGCTCAGATGATGGTTAGCATTTAGCAATTAAGTATTTTTTAATTAAGGCATGTAGAAATATTTTTAAACATAATGCACACTTAACAGACTACAGTATAGTATCAACATAACCCTTACGTGCACTGGAAAAACAAAAATTCATTGACTTGCTTTACTGTGATAGTCACTTTATTGACGTCGTCTGGAACCCAACCTGCTCATCTCCAAGGAATGCCTGCAAAGCAGCAAAATGTAATTTACCTGCACAAGCTAATGTTTTATATCTGTGAGGCCTAACACAGTAGCTACTAGTTACATGTAGCTATCGAGCACTTGAACCACGGCTACTCTCAATGAAGAACTGAATTTTTTAAATTTCATTTAGAATTTATTTTTTAATTTCTTTTAAAATTTCATTTAAATGTAAATAGCCATGCCTGCTACGGACAGCCTAGGATTAAATAAGAAAGAGAACCTCACTTTTTTTTTTCTACCTTCTGGAATAGAGACAGCATCAACTAACCAAGTCAAACTTGCTCATTTTCTCAGTGAAACTGGATTCCTCCCACAGGACCAACAAGTATGGCTTCACACAGCTGTTCCCTGACCAGGCTTCCCTGGTGGCCATATCGCTGGCATCCCAGTAGGGTCCCAGGCAGCCTGTTATCTCTGCATTTGGGTTAGAGCTGATCATTCACTAGCAGTTTCACTGTGCAGGTGAACAGGTATTACAGTGGTGAATGGTTTGTATTAAGCATCTGTGTCTTTTCTTTTTAATTTTTTTTAATGTTTATTTATTTTTAAGAGAGAGACACAGCATGCGAGTGGGGGAGGAGCAGAGAGAGAGAGAGAGAGAGAGAGACAGCATCGGAAGCAGGTTCCAGGCTAAGCTGTCAGCACAGAGTCCAATGCAGGGCTCAAACTCACAAACCATGAGATCGTGACCTGAGCCAAAGTCGGACGTTTAACCAACTGAGCCCTCCAAGGTGCCCCTATGTCCCCTTTTTCTTAATTGCATTTGGTTAACTTCCAGCTGCTCATTCAATGGCAACTCTTTCTCCCCCAGGCCCCAGACCTCAGTTATCTTGATTTCTTTTCACTGCCACCACATGGCCAACTAATCTATCAGCAAAGCCTGTTGGCTCCACTTTCAAAACCTCTCCAGAATCTGACCACTTCTCAACGTAGGACTGTTCTTGTCTAGGATGAGCCACTAGCATCTCCTGCCTCAACTATTCCAAAGCTTGCCGACAGGTCTTCCCCTTTATCTTTTGCTCCTCTACAATCTACCTCCTTAAGCCAGAGTGAGCCCTTCAGTAAGGTCTTCTCATTCTTCAGTTGAGAAGCCTTCGATGGTTTTCCATTCTCAGTTGGAACAAAGTCCAAAGCCTTTTTGAACCTTCAAGGACCTACGGAACACACCAGCTCATCATCTCTTTAGCCTCTCTCCCATCGTTCTGTTCTTGCTGTAGTCTTCCTGGCTTTTTCTTCAAAGTGCTAAGTACGTTCCCTTCCCAGAACTTGTGCAGCACTTGCTTGTTCCCTTTGCCTCTTTAAAAAAAATTTTTTTTTAATGTTTATATTTGAGAGAGACGGTGTGCAAGCAGGGGAAAGACAGTGTGCAAGCAGAGACAGAATCTGAAGCAGCTTCAGGCTCTGAGTGGTCAGCACAGAGCCCAATGCAGGGCTTGAACTCGTGAACCACAAGATGATGGCCTGAGCCAAAGTCGGCCGCTTAACCGGGGCCACCCAGGTGCCCCATTGTTCCCTTTATCTTTAACATTTTTCTCCCAGATATTCTCATGGTGTGGTCTTCATTTCTTCCAGGACTCAATTCAAACAGCACACTGGAGGCCTTCCCTAAATACCTAACTTAAAACAAGATCCTGTATACCTCTTTACCCCTTCTCTGCTTCACCTTTCTTCACAGCACTGATCACCACCTGACATTGTACATTTCACCATCAATTTCCTTCACTCAGAAATGTTTAAGGGCTGGGGCGCCTCGGTGGCTCAGTCAGTTAAAGTGACTGACTCTTGATTTTGGCTCAGGTCATGATCTCAAGCCACTCATTGGGCTCCACGCTGATAGTGTGGAGCCTGCTTGAGTCAGCTCAGGTCTTCATATCACCGTCCGTGAGATCAAGCCCCACATCAGGCTCCATGCTGATAGTGCAGAGCCTCCTTGGGTTCTCTCTCTATGCCCTGTCCCCACTTGCACACGCTCGCTCTCTCTAAACAAATAAACTTGGGGCGCCTGGGTGGCGCAGTCGGTTAAGCGTCCGACTTCAGCCAGGTCACGATCTCGCGGTCCGTGAGTTCGAGCCCCGCGTCGGGCTCTGGGCTGATGGCTCAGAGCCTGGAGCCTGTTTCCGATTCTGTGTCTCCCTCTCTCTCTGCCCCTCCCCTGTTCATGCTCTGTCTCTCTCTGTCCCGAAAATAAATAAACGTTGAAAAAAAAAATAAAATAAACAAATAAACTTAAATACAAAAAAACGAAATGTAAGTGCCATGACAGCACTTTATTTTGTGGCTGTATTCCCATTATGTTCAGAACAGTGCCTGACACATAGCAGGTGCTCAATAAATGTGTTTAGAGTGGGGTGCAGGGAAATGAGACCAGAGTTCTGATCAGGAAGCAGGCACCCACCTGCTCTTGCTGAGATTGCAGGCCCTTTTACTAAGTTCACATACTATCACTAGTGAATTTGCTAAAATGCATCCGTTTCTGCCACTCCTCTCTATCAGATGTCAAATGGCTAATACAGTCCATAGAATAAATTATTGGATATGCTCTAATCATACTGAACTTTTCTCAGTTCCTAAAACCAAACATGTTCCTCTCTTCTTCTACCCTTCACACTCAGTGTCCTATGTGTTTCAAAAATCCCACATCTCTTGGGGCGCCTGGGTGGCGCAGTCGGTTAAGCGTCCGACTTCAGCCAGGTCACGATCTCGCAGTCCGTGAGTTCGAGCCCCGCGTCGGGCTCTGGGCTGATGGCTCGGAGCCTGGAGCCTGTTTCCGATTCTGTGTCTCCCTCTCTCTCTGCCCCTCCCCCGCTCATGCTCTGTCTCTCTCTGTCCCAAAAATAAATAAACGTTGAAAAAAAAAAAATTAAAAAAAAAAAAATCCCACATCTCTGTCCTTCCACTGCCCCATCCCTGCCCCACCTTTCAGGATCTCAAGTCAAACCATATTTTCTCTAGTAAACCTCTTTTGCTGTGGCCCCCACGTCCACCACTGCAACAGTGGAGACTTTTTATACCCGGCACTTAGCTCACTCTGTTGGAACTGCATTGTATCCGTATAGGCAGGCCATACAGAATCATAGCTAAGACAGTGGATTTGAACCCTAGCTCCACGATTTATGAGGTGAATGGCCTTGGGCAAATTATTTCCCATTCTGTGGCTCAGTTTTCTCAATGGAAAAACTACTACTCACCCTCACAGAGCTGCTGTGAAGCATTAGGCTACTACTAAGTGCTCAATAAGCATTGGCTATAAATCTATCCAGCCACTTGACTATGAAGGACCAGACGGCTAGCACAACGCTCATTCTGTACCTTGATGCCTGGCCCAGAGCCTGGCATATGTTAGGTACCCAATGAATATTTGCAGAATAAATACATGAATAAGTGATTTATGGAGGACCAACAGGCCACCTCATCTAACTATCTCTATGAACCTTCCCCCACCCTCATGGGACTGGGGGCCAGGAGGAGGAGGGGAAGAGAAATGAACCTTTGTTTTTTGTGGCTTATTTTGCTCACTTACCCACATTTGAACTGGACTTCAGTTCACCTTAATACCAATCAGAAGAGAAGCTTATTAACAGGAGGGGGGGCCAATCTGGAAATTTTCAAGCTCTTAAAGAAACTATGGTTTTAGGACAAGAGCAGGTAGGTCAAATTCAAACACTTTTCTAATCCCACCACAAGACTGGCCCATTTTCAACCAATATTCAATATTTTTAAAGAAAGGATTAGTCTTGTCTCTGTATGGCTGGGGAGCAATTCTGTGAGATAGCTGGTATGTGTTTCCTCTCTCTCTCATTGAGAACAAAGAAGATATGGGTGCTACCCTCCGAAGCTTCAACAGGACATAAAGACATTAAACAGAATAGTACACAAATAAATCATTACACTTGTGATAGGAGCTACAAAAAAAAGGTACAGACAATAATATCATACAACAGAAGGATCTGCCCAAGTCTGGATGATAAGAGATTTCCTTGAGAAAGTGATACATGAGAGCTGACAGAGAAGCGGGCATGAATGAGGTGAAAGTGGTAGCAGCAGGGTGAGCAGGGGGACTCAGCAGGTCCTGCGCATAGGCCTCTGGGCTCAGTGGATGTGAATGAACACAGAGAGGCTGCGGCTCAAAGAGGAAGCTGGAAAGCTATCGCAGAGGAGCCAGAACAATGAGGGTCATGTAGGTCACATTAAGAATTCTGACTATTACCCTAAGAGAGATGGAAAACTTTCAGTGATTTTAAAAAGGAAATATTTTCATTTTAATTTTTTTAATGTTATTTATTTTTGAGAGAGAGGGAGAGAGGAGGGAGAGAGAAGGAGAGAGAAAGAGAGAGTGAGAGAGACAGAGTGCAAACAGGGGAGCAGCAGAGAGACAGGGAGACAGAATCAGAAGCAGGCTCCAAGCTGTCAGCACAGAGCCCGATGCAGGGCTCGAACTCACAAGCCGTGAGATCATGATCTGAGCTGAAGTCGGATGCCCAAATGACTGAGCCACCCAGGCGCCCCATTTTAATTTTCATCACAGATCATTCTGTTTGGAGACTGGCTGGGAGGGGGCAAGACTGGAAGCAGGGATGAAGGAGAACATCATCACAGTCTTGGTGAGGCACGAGGATTCCTCACCCAAATGTGGGGCAGTGCCTCCAATGAAAAGAAATGAGAAGATCTGGCAACTATTTGGAAGAGCGTCAAGGGTGGTTTCTAGACTGCTGGCCTAGCAGGCTGTGGTGCCGTTAGCTATAAAAGAACATGTCCAAGCAGCAGCCTGTGCTGTGTGTGAGCCAGGAACGTGCAGAGGCTTAACACGCAGCTGGACACACTGGTCTAGAGGTCAGAAGGCAGGCTTAGACTAAACACAGAGCACTGAGAAGCATTACCTGCGGCCAAGGGCACAGGGAAGGAGGAAAGTTCTTCTCCTGTTAACGTTTCCAAACTGATATACAACGTGCTAGGAAAAAGATACTTCCCAAACCTCCTAATTCTGTTAGGGTAACAGGAGTGAGTAAAAGGTGCTATGTAAAAACAATTGAGAGGCTTCTCCAAAACATTTAGTTCTATTGTTTTAAAATTTTATAAGAAAACATAAAGGGCTAAGAGTAGCCAAAGCATCCTTAAAGAACAGAATAACAAGGAGATTTGCCATACCCGCCTCCTCCTGCAAATCAAAACTTTAATTACAGAGTGATATTAATTATAACAGTATTATACTAACTCAGGGTTATACCAACAGACACTAGACTCAATGGAACCATGCATATATGAAAACTTTATATCTGAGCCAGAAAGACACAGCAATGAGGACAGAAGTGATGACTTAGGCTACCCTTATGGGGAAAAAGTATGAAATTGTACCTAACCATCTCATACTAGACACCAAAATCAACTCTGGAATAGATTAAGGATCTATGTGCCATAAAACTTTTTAGAAGAAAATACAGGCAAATAATGACCCACTGGCATGGTGTGCAAGACACAAAAAGCACACAACCTAAGGCAGATGAAAAATAAAATTCAACTACAATAAAATGCAAACTTCTGCCCAACAAAAACAAACAGGACATCAAGAAGATAAAGCTAAAACCAGAGAGAAGATTGGCACAACACATATCTAACAAAGAAGAATATACGAACAATTCCTACAAGCCAATGAGAAAATGATCAGCAAAGCAGCCCAGTGTTGCAATGTTTTGTTACTCAAATGTCATTTCGGGGTGGGGGGGGGGATGGGGAGGTGGGGAGGAAGGAGAGAGAGGGGGAGAGAGAGGGAGAGGGAGGGAGGGAGGGAGAGGGAGGGAGGGAGGGGGAGAGAGAGAGAGAGAGAGAGAGAGAGACAGAGGCAAGCAAATCACAAAGAGGAAGAGCAAACTATCTTGTGATGGATGCCTGGCAAAGGTGGGGGAACAGGCGCTATCCTACTGGTCAGTAAAGACAGAGCCATCCTAACATTTGCAGAACAATTTGTCAAAAAATCTATTAAAAAAAACTTTTTTTTAACATCCTTTTGGTTTGGCAATTGCACTTCTAGGAATTATCCAAGAGATAAACTCTCACATACATTAAAAAAAAAAAAAAAATTCAGTCAAGGACATTCTCTGTAATACTCTTTCTAGTAGTAGAAAAATGAAAAATCAAAATGTCCAACAATGAGGGATAAGTTTAAATAAATTACATCTGTGCGACAGAATGTGAGATACTGTCAGTAGTGATAAGGAGTTATTGCTGGGCTAAACTGGCAGGTGGAAAAAGCAAGATGTGGAATAGACTATTAACAAGAAAAGGAGCAGGCTAGAAGGAGGAGGATGGAATATTATATGCACCTAGACACACAGGTTATATCTGCCGGGACACAAAAGAAACCAGTAAGAGTGACCGCCTCTGGGAAAGGATGTCACGGACAGGTGCTAGAGAGCAGGCGTTTTCCCCTCACTGAACAGTGCAGAATAACTATCCTTTGGTTTTTAACCACATATGTTATGTTCTCAACAAATAAAATCCACTGAGAAAATTTTAGCCATGCTCAAATAATAAAAAATAAAGAATGGTTTAGACAAAAGACAGTGTGTCCATACTAATAAATCTTATAATTAGCGGCTAAAAAGAACACAGTAAATCTATGTGTATTATAGAACAGGCCCAAGGATTTTTGGGGGTAATGCAAATGTTCTAAAATTACTTGTGATGATTGATGCCCAACTCTACAAATATACTAGAAGCCACTGAACTATATGCACACTTTAAATGGGTGAATTGTAAGGCATGTGGATTCTACCTCAATAGAAGCTGTTAAAAATACCTATACACACACACACACACACACACACACACACACACACACACACACCCATGGCTACACAGAGGGGAGGGTGAGTGAGGACGCAGGGTTCAGAAAACTGTGGCCCATAGGCAAACTTTGGCCCACCATTTGTTTTTATGAAGTTTTATTTGCACACAGGCATACTCATTTGCTTCAAATTGTCTATGGCCACTTTCATGCTACCTACAAAGGCAGAGTGGAGTATTTATGACAGAGACAGTAGGGTCTGCAAAGCCTAAAATATTTCCTATCTGGTCTTTTACAGGAGTTTGCCAATCCCTTATTTAGAAAAAATCTTAAGTTGTATAGTTCAGCAGAAAACAACTGCAGGATACCATAGTCAGTACAATATCATTTTATGTTCTAAAACCACACACAACACAATATGACATATTTTCTGTAAGTATAATTAACAATATGAGGAAATTATCCCAAACTCATACCTATGGTTACTTCTGAGAGGGGCAGGCAGAAAGGATTGGGAGTTGGGCAAAGTTGGGAGTTGGCTTTATTTGTGATTTATTTGAAAACTGTTTTATTTAAGGAGACACAGTAATGTTATTACCTGAGTAATTGACTTTTTTTTCCCCCTTAGTTAATTGCTTAAAAGCAAGGCTGGCAGAAGCAGAAAGCAACAGGACTAGGTTGTCAACTCTTGGGGTCACCTGGGCGGCTCAGCTGACAGAGCGTCCAACTTCAGCTCAGGTCATGATCTCACAGTTCATGAGTTCAAGCCCCGTGTCAGGCTCTGTGCTGACAGCTCGGAGCTGGGAGCCCGGAGCCTGTTTCAGACTCTGTGTGTGTCTCTCTCTCTACCTCTCCCTGCTTGCTCGCTTGCACTCTGTCTCTCTCCCGCTCAAAAATAAATAAACATTAAAAAAAAAATGTCAACTCTGATCTTGGTAAGCACTGCCAGAATTTTTCAGATCCTATGGCTTTCAATTTCCCTGATCTTTCTCCTGTTCCTCTCTGTATTTCCCCTTCATCAACATCAGGACTGAGGTTTCTAAAGAGGAAGGTGAACTGAGGGAAGAGCCAGGGTGGCAGGAGGGAGGGAGGACAGCTACACAGCAGGCATGGGACAGCGAATGGCTGGGCCGTCAACGATCCACCGTTTCAGGGATTTAGTTGCTGTTATGGAACCCCTGGGGTGTGTGAAGACCCGGAGTCCCGGGCTTAGCATCGCCCTGCAATTAGTTCCCACTCACAGCCTCCATGTCCCTAGTTTCACGTAATTCACACGACCTGCAAGAGAACCCTGGGACTTCTCAAGTTTTCTGTACTTCAGGTGGGTTTACGAGGCTGACTCATCTCATAACATAGCACACCTTAAAACAAACCCAAGTGGTTGTCAAAGAGCAGTGCAGGCCCCGGAAGGGGCATGTGTGGAACCTGAGTCCCAAATAAGCTGCTTTACACCATAATTTACAAAGATAACATGGGTGTGAATACAGAATACATCTAGCCCATCTTTGGAAAATTAAGAAATTCAACTGGGGAAAAAAGTAAACTAGTCTGGGATAATTATTAGTTATTATTATGGAAATTGTTAACTATGGGAATGCACAGATTTTCAAAGCAAAAGCATAAAATGTCAGATGTCGTTCCCAAATGTGTATATTTATACACAACAAGACCTCAGATAATCTATCTTCTAACCTACAAACTATGTACAGACCTGGAAAAGGCAGGAGCTCTAAAACAGTAATAAAAGATGCCATCCAAAAGTTTTTTTTTAAAGAGGTAACTTCAAAAGATAGGACTTCATTAAGGGCATGACACTTAAAGGGACCCCTGCTAGGTCTGTTTGCATGAGCAATTATCAAACGGGAAACTTGTGCAACTCTCTAATTGTGGGTACCACAACCACTTCTGCTTCCGAAACAGAAGCAGCCGGACAACATGGAGGGCTGCTTTTACTTGAAATGACCCAGGAAAATCTGGCTATGTATAAATACAGTTACAGGCGGGGGAAGCACATTATATTCACCAAATTGTGCTTTAAACAATCTGGTTTTAAGCAAAACGCAGCACACCTGCAACAAATCTTCACAAAGGAGAGAATAAGAAGGTGGGTATCAACCAAAGGGAAGCATTAAACATTATATACATGTACACATATATTTAAACTAAATATAATTTAAGTTTCTCCTTGACAAAAAAGGTTTGCTTCCAGAAGACTCACCTCCATGTTCTAGAAATACTCGAACACATCTTTCCTTCCCTCTTGCTGCAGAGAAATGAAGAAGGGTCCAGCCATTAGCATCCCGGCCATTTGGAGAATAGCCTTGTTCTAACATCTTTCGTACTGTGTGAACATCCCCGGCAGCCACTGCAGCCTGAATCTGCAATTCTTCCTGGAGTTCAGGGTTCCTTCGACAATGGTGGTGTAACATCCTAGCTGAGTCCGCTTTTTACCAAGGATTCATTAGGTCACAGGGAACAGCCTTTAAGGGCAAGTAGAATATGTGAAATTTAGAATACTTGGCTCCTCGCAGTGTGTCTATTAAATAGCACAGAATTTTCCATTGTTAAATCATGTAAATCTTAGTCATGACAGTTCATCCTACTACAACTAATTAATATGCACCTCTTATAACTGGAACTTTGGTAGCTTCCCAAAGATTATAAAAGATTTCAAACAAAAAGCCAGGCATAATGTCTTAAGTTGCGGTTACAGGAAATTTCTTCTGTAGTCTTTTGAAAACTCAAAGCAAACATCCTATGAACATAGCAGCATATTTTAGGTATAATGGAAGGTGATGCTGGGCAGCCAGAAAATGGGAGACAACAGAGTAGTCAGGTGAGTGCTTGCCTTAAGAGTTTGATTTCCCTGGGGCACGGTGGGGGGGGGGGGGGGGACAGGGCTCAGTTGGTTAAGCATGTGACTTCCTCCACTCAGGTCATGATCTCATGATCCGTGAGTTCGAGCCCCCCGTCAGGCTCTGTGCTAAGCTCAGAACCTGGAGCCTCCTTCAGATTCTGCACCTCCCTCTCTCTCTGCTTCTCCTCCACTCATGCTCTGTCTCTCTCTCTCTCTCTCTCAAAAATAAACAAACATTTTAAAAAAATTTTTAAAAAGAGTTTAATTTCCCTAATGCATGCAGTTATAAACCATTCAAGGACTCGATCACAGATCAGTGAGTGAATGCAGGGTATCAAATGGTCAATTCATAGCCTATGAAGATTAAAGACTATGAGAAGCAGTTTAAAAAAAAAAATGAAAAACTTAAGATGAGTCCTCTAAAGTATTTCAATATTTTATTTTTAGCCCCAAAGGGTGAAAGGTTTGGGGGGGAAAGAAGTGCGTGGGGTAAAGTAAAATGCATAGAGAGTATGCATTTTCCTTTTGTTTGTTTCTTTCTATCCTCCCCACTTTGTTATTTGGTGCATGATTTACCACCCCTCTTTTTCTGCCACGTTATCTTTTCCACTTTTCTAATTTCAGTTTTCTAAAAGTTTTACTCTAATTGGCAAAGTACCAAGATCACACAAAATATCTAAAAACTCTAAGAATCAGGGCACCTGGGTGGTTAGTCAGTTAAGCATCTGACTTTGGCTCAGGTCATAATCTCACGGTTCATGAGTTTGAGCCCCTCTTCGGGCTCTCTGCTGTCAGCACAGAGCCCACTTCGGATCCTCAGTCTGCCCCCTCCCCTCTCAAAAACAAATTAATTAAAAAAAAGAAAATGTAGAAAATCCAAGTGAGATTAAAAAAAAAAAAAAAAACCTGTAAGAATCGAAACAACACCACATGAAAAAAAAATCATTTTAAAGAAAAAGTAGTGTCCTGGACTTCTGCATCCTCTAACAGGTCACAAAAGAGGTGTGCACTCAGGCTCAATATAAAACGAGATCTCCTTCATGCAAAGAGGAAAAAGTCCAAAGTGAATTGTGAAAAGTGGCTCTTACATGTGTGTGTACAAAAACTTTTTCAGTGGGTTTTTAAGCTTTACAGAAGCTTACAGAAGCTTAAACTAACACGCTTCTAAGAAGCCATTCCATCTGGGCTAATTTTAAGGAATAGATTAGACTCATCTCCTAATTAGGCGGCTTCCATTTCTAAAAATAAAAAATTATGTGATAAAGTCCTTTAAAGACATTTTGGTCTCCTATGTAGGTTAGACATCTTGGGATAATCTTGTTACCAATAATAATTTATCTTGCAAAACCTCTTGCTATAGATTGTACAAAGGTAAACTTAAGCCTGACCTAGGTCAAATCATCACAGCTTAAGAATACAATCAAATGTCCTATGTTGTTTCATAAAGTGAAAATGGTTATTTCAAACTCGTATTCCTATTAAGTAATATAATTTAAAAATATCAGGCTACTATTACAAAGAGCTATCTCCTCAGAGAAAATTTGGAAATGAGAAATTTCCTGACAATTTGTCTCCTTAATAAACATGATTTTCTCCCTTATCCCTTTGCTTAATTACTTTTTCAATCAACACTATAAAACTAAGTCTCTCATCTTAAAAATGACCAAGAACCCTTTTGGAATAGCTTTCTGTGTATTTTTAGAGTTGTAAGCAAAGACACTGAATACCACTGGAAGAAATTAATGAAAACTACTACTATATGCTCAAAATCAGTTTTAACAGATTTTTTTTTTTTTTAATGAGACCATTATCTTGGCTCTTAAATGAGGTCTACTATGTAAGATTCAAACAGTATAAAAAATAAACAAACAAAAACCTGGATTTTCTTTTAGCAAGTGTTGTGTTTAGTGTATGTTAGCTGCTTTGAAGGGAAAAGCAAAAGCTATATGGATTTTCCTCCCCAGAACTGCACAGATGACCAATAACCTTCAGTCACTTACCTTGTGGAAGAATGTCCCTTCTTCTGATACGTGGATTGCCTAATAACCATTGTGCACATACAGCATTGTGAGGAGAAGGCTCAGAGTGTGTCCAGATTGCAGCGTGATTGAGCTTTCTTAACCTAAAAACAAATACCAATTATGGGAAGATTCCTAAAAATAATAAAAAATCAGAGATGCCTACACACTCTACCTTTCGATGAGCTTAAATTTTAGTGCTTTCTATCAAACTTCCAGAGCAGAGAAAGAACTCAGGTCAGTTCTTAGAGAAAATGATCTTGAGACTTACATTAATCTCCAAACTGGTACAGGATATGGTGTATTTTCAGGATTTTTTTCTTAAAAGGGCAGTTTTTTGAAAAAGAGTAAATTAAAAAAAAAAATCACACATTTGAAATTCAGATGCAAGTACAGGTTCCTTTTATCTTATTTTTTGCTCTATTCAGAATATATTTTCAGGCTTGCTTCATCTGAATTACTTTTTAACTGACACTGTTAGGCGTGTGCTCTTTTCTAAACAGGACAAAAATGAAAGTATGTGTTCATTCAATATAGTAGGTGGTCAGGGCCAAAATGGAATCTATGACAACCAAAAGGAGAGTATATCTTTAAATGCTGGTTCTTCATATGCCCTAAAAAGCATTATGTTAATCATTTTGAAATGGTTATTCCTTTATATATACATCAAACTGCGTAAAAGATTAACAACATCCTTGCCAGCTTCCCTATATGAATTCTGGAAAAATCCTCTCTACAATTGAAAGAAAAAAAGGATCTTTCTTCATATAGATTAAACCCTAGGTCTATGAACTCCATTAAGGTTAAGAGCACATGCTAAGTGACTTCCACACTTTATGCTCAAATCACTCTAGAAATTACTCACTGGGAGAACTACTACCCCACCCCATCCCAGTAGGGTAGGTATGCTAAGCCCTCCATCACTTAAACAGGAAAGGCTGGGCTACCTGAAAACCTGACAACCTGATGTACTATGGGGAAGAGTGGCAGTCCTAGGTGCCGCTGGTTGCACACCAGAATTTACAACCAATCCACATCAGTATATAGTCCACTTTGACCCTTTCCTTTTTCCAAGGCCAAAGACTTGGCCAGCACACACTTGGAAACAATATTTAACTTAAAACTATCATTTCTTAAAAAAATGAATTAGAGAATTAGACATGATCAGAACAACTCCTACAAGGCAAGCTGCAAAAAATGCAGAACTATCCTTACAGAGATGCCCAATTCTGAGAGTGGGGCAGGAAATATACAATATGAGCCTGGAGCATCTCACTGTGCCAAAAAGGAAGTGCTCAAAGAGAAATGCAGTGATGGGGGAATGTCACAGGAACACGGGCCAACCACAAGAGCTCTTAGTAGCTAAGCTGGAACAACTTGAACAAGATAAATATAAGTGGTATGGATTCTAACCCAAAGTCTAGAATAAATACCAACAGGCCCATAATGCTCTGATTGAATAAATAAAGGATGGAGCAGAAACAAATCTCCTGTACAGAATTCCGTATAATTGCATGGATCCCCCCTACTCAGGGAGGTAGAACATAACTCCCTTCTCCTTTAGTGTGGGCCATGTAGAGATTTCCTTCCCATGAGGACAGCATGGAAAAGGAGGGAAAGAACAACTTTACGGCAAGAAACCTGAAAAACACCGCCTCAGCCTGGTGATCGTGGTTAACAGGCAGCAGTGCCAAGTCACGTGACAAGCATGGAATGAGGAGAATGGCAATTTACCGTGGTGATCTTTCTCTCCAAAGCCCATAACCCCCACCTAATCATGAGAAAAACACCACACAAATTCCAGCTGAGGGACATTCTACAAAATACCTGACCAGTACTCCTCAAAATGTCAAAGCCATCAAAAACAAGGAAGTCTGTGGAATTGTCATGGCCAAGAAGAGCTTATGGAAACAAGAAGGCTAAATGTAATGTGGTATCCTAGATGAGATCCTGGAACAGAAAAAGCATATTAGGTAAAAGCTAAAGAAGTATGAACACGATATGGATTTTAATTAATAATAATGTTCATTGTTGGTTCATTAATTGTGACAAATCCATCTATTAATATAAACTGTTGGTGGCAACTGGGTGTGGAGTATATGGGAATTCTGTACTGTCTGTGCAATTTTTCTGTAAATCTAAAACTATACTAAAATAAAAATTTGTTTAAAAAATGCAAACCGAGGTCTCCAATGAGAAGCCTCCAGCATTTTCCACAAATGAACAGGTGATTATTTTCCACATGAGCTACATCTACATTGCAAAAATCAATGGCACTGGCTGCCTTACTTCTAAGGGTGTCCTTGGTATCCCCTGCCTCCCAAGAGAAGCGGAGATAGCTCTCCATGGTTTCAAGCCTTTAGGAATCTTGTTCTTAGGCCTTCTATCTACCCATCGCCCCTTCCATGGAGGCAGAGGGGGTAAGTGGGGAGGAGGGCATGCAAAGTGGGGGTTGAGGGGAATATGAAATGGTACTGATTTATTAATAATATCAAGAAAAGGCTTTGTGTTAAAGGATGAAGTGACTATTTCTCTGAACAAGAAAGATGCACAAACCACAATAACTTGCAATAATGCCGTATGGGCTACTTCAATCAGACAGATGAAAGTCCACGGAGCCCCTGACATGTGTTTGGCACACTCCTAGGCCTTGGCCACTGGTGTCGCCCCCTGGTAAAACTTTACTAGAGAGTTCTGCATACTTAAAATAAATTAGATACACCTAAAAATGTTAAGATCATTTTTCCCTTTTCTGACAATACCAAGTGCTATAAACAATAACTATAGGTTTAAACCAAAAGAGCACTTTACATGCAACAGTTTTTACTGGAAAAAAAACAAGACACACATACCATGCACACAGAGTCCTTTGTCAGCTGCATCCCTTAAATTATGAAAGGCAATGACTTAATTACCATTACCAAAACATCCTAATAGTCCAAAGCACCAGACAAGTAATTAATTTTTATCTTGGTGTTATTTTAGGAGAGTTTGCACTTAATAGAGTATAGCTATCCATATACGAATACATTAAAAAAAAAAAGACTATTGAACTTAAAAAGTAAATACAATATCTAGCGCTAAACATACTATTTAAAAAATCAGAGAGAAGTTGGGGTGCCTGGGCGGCTCAGTCGGTTAAGTGTCCGACTCAGGTCATGATCTCACAGTTCATAAGTTCAAGCCCCACATTGGGCTCTCCACTGTCACTGCACAGCCCACTTCAGATCCTCTGTCTCCCTCTCTCTCTGCCCCTCCCCTGTTCCTCTGCACGTGTTCTTTCTCTCTCTCAAAAATAAATACTTAAAAAAAAAAAAAATCACAGAGAAGTCCAGACACAGGAAAATGGAGAAAAGTCTATATTCCCCTCAAGGAGTGCACATTTGAATATATGATAGTTCATGAAGAAGTCACCTATAAAATAATAGAATATGGTCAAGGAGGCTATTTTCTAAAGAAATAAATGTACAGCGTAAGCTGTTTTTAAATTAATGACTCACAATGACAAAAATTCTGAGGGTATAATCTTAGAAATCCCATTCCAGGTTTCAGTCAGAAAAGACAAGAAACAAAAAACAAAAAACAAACCATGCAGACAAGACTTCAGAATTATGTATCAAAATGAGCCACTTCCCCAATGTCTATCATTTTTATATGAGGTTTTACTGCAGGACAGTGTGTTGAATTGTGTTGTTTAAATTTTACGAATCCATCTTTTCTAATCTACGTCAGGTCAAAAGGAAACAATGCAGGCCTCTGAGCTTTTACACTGTTGACCATACTAGAAAGTATACATTTAGGAATTAAAATTAACACTGAGGCACCTGGGTGGTTCGTTCAGTCGGTTGGGCATCTGACCTCAGCCCGGGTCATGATCTCACGGTTCGTGGGTTCAAGCCCCACATCGGGCTCTGTGCTGACAGCTCAGAGCCTGGAGCCTGCTTCGGATAATATGTCTCCCCCTTTCTCTCTCTGCCCCTTCCCACTTGCGCTGTCTCTCTCCCTCTCTCAAAAATAAACATTTAAAAAAAAATAAAAAATAAGATGTTAACACTAAATTCTATAAAGATGCCAAAGGAACTTCATTAAGTTAAAACTAAACTTCTTGCTTCACATAATTAAAAGAAGTTTATATTCACAGAACAGAGTGAAGAGTAAAATAACTATAATATAAAATATATTTAAGACCTGTCTAAAATTGTATAAAACTTTCACCAGATTTGCCACATGTCCCCGATTTCCTCTGGCATAAATGATTAGTCACTAATGGCTCTTTGCATATTATTTTCACTAAAAGTCCACATATTTTTGGATTAGGTGATACAAATTAGAACTGTGCTTTCAGATTTCACACCACTAGAAACAAGATAACAGCTTGCTACTCAAAAAAGGAAATAAGCATTTCTTTGTAGAACAGACAGAGATATACAGGCTGGTAAGAAAATAAAATCAGCAACTCCAAGGATATTGGCTCTGAGGGAAAAGAAAAAAAAAAAAAACACCATTGGGTCACAAGTTCTAAGAGGGAAGATGGCTGCAGAAACACTGTAAGGCCCAAAGTGTACAACATGGCCGAGGTCTATGTTGACCAGCACTATTGATATGATCAAGAGCCTGGAACCCAAAATAAAGTAGAAGTGTTTTCTAGGATCACTCCTCATGGTTAGCATGGTGTTTATGTTCTAAAACAAGTAAGGGTATTCATATTTCCTCCAAATTACTGGGCCTCCGCGTAACACAAGGATGTGTTATCATGCACAACTTATCTATAATTCTCAAATGTTCCAGCAGAGAAACCAACCATTTTCACAGAATGTGAAGGAGGCAAGAAAGGAAATTGTATAATGCACTATCCAGACTCAACTCAAGGCTTAAATCACAAATGTTGTAAATGAGGAGGTCTTGTCAATATTATCAAAGGTTTGCAAAAAAAGAGACAATCATTCTCCTTAAGGAGTGTCTTCAGCTGAAAATGAAATAAAAGGATGTAAGTCAGATATTAGGTAATATATAAACCTTATCTGACTTCAGGCTTTTCAGGAATAGTATGAACTTCTGTGTTACCAAAGTTAAACGTGAAGAAAATAGATATATATAGAATATTAAATAATCATGCATGGTATTACTTCAGGTATAAAGAATGTAAGTATAGAGCCACAGCATACTCTAAATGCATCACTGTAGATCTTCAGTTAAAATCAGTTATTCTCCCTATGTGACTATAAATCTATATTTGGTTATCAAATAAATCAGGCTCTTTCCATTTTTTTTTCCTCTAAAAACCTGTATACATGGCAATCGAATTAACACAAAGTTAACTACCAATCTGAAAAATATAAACTACCTAACTGTCCATGCTGGTAAATAATTACCCATATTAAACGTTTTAAATGTTCAGCATAATCTAGACCAAACACTCTCAATCATGCTAATACTAGGAATAGATGCCAACGATTTATATACATATTCCCTAATCATAGAAAAGCAGTTAAAAGCTGAGAGGAGCAATGAAATATTATTTAAGCAATGAGAATGATCTGGCTGGCAACCAGAAGAAAGCAGTGTTCTCTCTGTAACTTACAAGCCTGACTCGCCACAGACCTGCTCCCTTACCATCTCAGGTGGTAATACCCCTTGCAAATGAAAACATGCTAGAGTCATGTCTAAAGTAGAAAAAATATGTAAGTGAGAAGGCCTGAATAGAAAACACATCATTTGTCTTTACCTTAAAAACATATTCCAAATATGTTAGCATTTAAAAGACAAAATTCCTAAAGTAATCATTGGGCATCTCTCTGGAGATTTGCATATTTGCATAATGAAAATTGCCTTTAACTTTTATAGACTTCTGCCTAGCTTTTACTGAAGTGAAGTGGACCCTATATGCACATAAAGGCTGCCCTAAATGTTCACCATGGAACAGTCAGTGGTAGATACTGATTTTACTGATTTTCAATTCCATTCAGTAGCATACACTCTCCCTTTGGAGTCCAGTACCAGGTCTCAAGAATATGCAAACCCTCAGAGCACTTAAAAGTATCTTTAGCAATGTCTTCACAATTAAAAGAATCAGGAAAGGCATAAATTTCTTTTGGGGGAAGGCAGAAAGTCCAGTGGAACAGAGTAAATCAATGATTTCCTAACAACTTCTGCTATTTTAAGTACTTCTTTGTACCTGAAATTCCCTAAACAATCTGAGATATTAAAATAACTCTGAGATTAACAAGTCACTTTATACTCCTGTTATTGGATGTTAGAGAAGTCATTCACTTGACTAATTTGTGAATTAACTCTTATATAATTTCCCTGATCATATTCCCTCTTTAGGAATTACATGAATGTCCTAAACTTACCTTTGGTGTATTTTCCAGAAGCAGCAACAAAATACGACGACAGAAATGTGATCACATGAATTAGATGCTTAAATTTCAATCTAACAAATTATCTGTAAGGATTTTGAAATAAACCTTATCTATGAAGAGTGCAAGAATAAAGCCCTAGATTCTAAACACACCAAAACATCCCTTTGTTTTCAAATTCTTGAGTGTCAAATGATTAACAAAATATTGTATGAAGTTTTGTAAGTTCTTCTGGAAAATCTAAGGTGTCACAAATATTACTTATCATTTTATAACAGTTTCAGAACCCATTCACATCTGTCAACAGAAACACATAAAAGCCAGAAGAGTTAGTTACAGGTGCTTCAGGAGCAAATATTGTTTTCATGCTATCCACACTATTAAGGTACACAGATTCACTTTTCACTAGCAGAAAAAGTCAAGTTATTTTCCAAAAGTCATAAATTGCAAGCCATTACCGCATCTTCCTCTACCAAACCCTTGTCTGTTAGTTAACTCAAAAGATTTTCTGACAGAGTTAGAGGAAAGGTGATAGGCAGACATAAGGGGAAAACAGAAAATTGTGGTTTAATTAAAAAGTAGAGTCATTCAGAATTAACAAGCAATTAACAAGGAATTGAGGAATTCCTCTGGGAGTATAAGGTTTGGGGGGGGGGCTACAAAAAGGTCTCAAAGTCTCAGAGCAGGGTAAATGGTACAGTGTACAGAAAGATAATGCAAAAAAGAAAAAGAAAAAAAGAAAACACAATGTACAGAGAAGGGAAAATATGTTTCTGGGATAGAGAAGTTATTATTAATTAAAATCTTAGGGATCAGGCACCGGCAGAGTTTTGTTTTTGCTGGGAAACTGGGTGCCAGGAAAGACTTGCATTTCCAGGTAACCACGCTGAAAATAAAGCAATGCTTAATGAGATAGGGGCTAGAAATAAACAATGGGGGTGGGGAGATCTGGCTTATTACCTTTATACAGGATGCTGGTCAGAGGCTCTCTGCTGCTTCTCTGGTGGGTGGCTTGACCCTTCCTGCTCTCTCGTCTCCTCTAGCCAGCTCAAACCTGGAAAGCAAAAACCAGTGAGTGGTGCAGTGACCCAGGGGCGAGGAGGAAGGGGCTCTGAGAAGGGGTAGCAAAAGGAAGAGTGATAAGGGCAGGCAGGAAGAAGCAGTGATTCTTCCTCCCCGCCAGTCCCCTTCCCCTCGGGGGAGGTAACTGACTTTACCTGTCTCCTCAGCTGCTGCTTCTCTTCCTCCTTTCAGCCTTCTCCACACTCACCAACTTCTCCATTGAACAAACATCCCAGGCAGGGCCGGACACGGGTGTTCCTGATCCTTCTTGGTGCCTCACGGCCCCAGCCCGCCGAGCATCCAGACAGCCGAGCAGAATGGGGGCGACGGTCCTGACCGCCGGGCAGCCTCGGGGCAGGGGTGCAGGGAGGAAGTCCCGGCTCGGGTGGGGGGGGGCAGTCCCGGTCTGAGGGCTCGGAGCAGGGGGCTGCCGCGCTCCGGGCCGGAGGCTCCCAGCTACCGGAGCACACGAGAGGTCTCGGGGCAGCGAGGTCCCGGGTCATACAGGGTCCGAAGTGCCAGCCGCAGGGGCTCCAGGCAGGGGGCTTTCGGGATGCACTTTGCACTGGGCCACCCCCGCCCCCTCCCTCCAGCACTTTGGGGTCACTGGGATGGGACCAAGCCTTCAGCAGCCAATCAGCGGCCGCACTGGAGCCTGAGCCCGGAGCCGTAAACCAGGTCCGGGGTGGGTGGGGGTGGGGGGTGGGGGCGACTTGGTTGGTTGGTTGCTTCCTTCTCCCCTCCTTACCCCCAGCTGCCCCCACCCCTTGCCTGCCGTAAAGCCATCTGCGCATTCGCGACAGTTAGAGGAGGCGTGCCGATCGAGGCTGGGACTCGTCTCGGATTGGCCTCACTCATTTCCCCCTCGGCTTCCCCACTGTGGCTTCCGATGCTCCGCCCCTGGCGGAGGGACTCGAAGCCGTTGCTAAGAGACACTGTACGCCGAACGGGACCTCTGCGCATGCGGAAGGAGAAACTAGCTTATACTTTCCGCGAAGTACGGTGGCCCGGAGGGCGCTTTTGTGGGTTAGGATGGTGGTGGCCAGGCTGAGTCTCCCAAGCCAGATCCCTGGCAGGTAACTGGGAGCGGCCGCGGAGCTCGGCGGCGGGGGAGGAATGTGTGCCGCCGACTGAAAGGCAGGTCAGAGGGTCTAAGGTTGGGGTGGCCGCAGTCCGCAGGAAGCAAGGAGAGGGGCACCCTGTGTCGCCGCCCCTCCTCAGCGCTTTTCAGAGGCGGGTGCCGGGTCTGTGGCTCGTCTTTCGGTTCCCGAGGCCCCTTTACCGACCAGGCTGGGCTTGCCTCTCCCGGAGAGGAGAAGAGGACTCTCTTTGGAACGGTGGTAACGCTGCAAGAGCTTTCCTGCGAGGATAGCGACCCGCACGGATTTCTGACAATGGAGGGGAAAGGAGAATGGAAAATAATGCGAGATGGACGGGTTTATTGAGTGCGTGTATTCATTTAGAAAGTGTTAACTGGCTAGACACGGTTCTAGCCGGTAGGGAGACAACAGTGAACAAGAGAGGTGCGATCACCTGTCCTCGTGGAGCTTTCGCTTTAAAATAGGAGACAAACACAAAATTATCACAAAGGGATAGGTTATATAAAGAAAGTGAAGCAAATAATGGGATCGAGTTTGACTAGGATGTGATGACTATCTGAGATAAGTAGTCAGGAAAGGTCTCTGAGGAAGTGATATTTGAGCTGAGATCTGAATGAGGAGGGGCCAACCGTGCCAAGATCTGGGGCGATGGGGTGGGGATAATTTTGAAGGCAGGTGGAATCAACAGTACAAAGGCTCTGATGCTGGAATAATCTTTGCTGTTTAACAGCAACCGCAAGAAAGAAGACCCCCGTACTTGAGCAGAGTGAGTAAGAGGGAGAATGATTGGTAGTAAGGTTGGGGGTGTGGGAAAAACTGCGGATCTTTGCAGGACATTGTAAGCCATGTAGGGAAATCACAATATCTTATTTAGTTTTTGAAAAAATCCCTGACTGCTCAGGGGGAAAGACTGTAGCTGAGAGCGGGGTTACTGCAAATCTGGAAGGCTATTAGAGTAATCTAAACAAGCATTGACATTATTTTAAACTGAGCCATCTGATATACCAAACATTTGGCTACCACCAATGTCTACATAGAAAGGCCTATCTGATTATATAAAGGAAGTAATTTAATATGCCAATTACTTTTAAGTAATAAGACAAATTAAGATGTGTGGCCGGTGGGGGTCGCTGCAAACACTTTGAATTTGCACGCCCGCCCCCCCCCCCCCCCCCCCCCACGTTGTCTTCTACACTATTCTTCATTCTGGAGTACATGTTTTGGTGCTTTCCTCATGAGCTACATACTGGCTTATGTAAGCAAACACCTCAGTCCTGCCCAGGGAAGCCCATAGTCAAAGTGTGGGTAAACCAAACTAGAAAATATTTATAGACCATGCAGTGAGATAAATAGTCTGAGGGAGCACTTGGCACGGCCCCCTAATCCTGAGTTGGATATGTGAAAGCCTTCCCCTGGACCGCAGGTTTCCACATTAAAGGTTGAACGTGGGAGGGAGAAAGTTGAATGTGATTTAGTCAGAAGGTGCCAGGCAAAGCTTGGGAACCCTTAAAGTGCATGGTTTTTGAGGACCTTAGAGAAATCCTGTAGCTTAGTTTGTGGGGCAGAAAGTTGAAGGGATTCCAAGAGGCAGATCTTGAAGGACCTCTAAGCCCTGTCCAGGGGTTTGGACTTTTTCCTAAGGAAGGTGGAGGGGTTTTTCAGAGGAAAGTGGGTGTGATGTGGGCTAAGAAACAACCACGTAGCAAAAAATCTGTTGGTTTGTCGGGGGCAGAAGTGTTGTACTGCAGTAGTGGCCGTGAAAATGGAGAGAATTGGGGTGAGGAAGGGTTCCAGGAAGATGTCTGAGTTTCTAGCTTGGTTGACTCGGAGATACACCTAAAGTGAGATGTAAGAGAAAACAAGTTTGAGGGACCTTAGAAGTTGAGCTGAATTTATGCTAAAGGTGCCTGTGGGACCTCCAAGTGCAACTCTCTGATAGCGTTTTGAGTGTGGAGCCCAAAACTCTCTGGGCATACTTGGGTATAGCACCCAGAAGACAGTTAGACCCTAACTGGATTCTGGAGTTGTTAGCATAGAGATAATAATTGAAGACATTGAGAATCCATGAAATTGCTCTAAGAGAGAGGCTGTAGAGAACTGAACACTTAAAGATGCCAACTGTTTTTCTATTTTATTGAGAAATAATTGGCATACACGATTGTGTCTGTTTAAGGCATATGGCATGATGGTGTGATTTTTATAAATTGTGAAACAGTTGCCACAGAAGGTGCAGCTAACACCCATCTTCTCATATAGACACAATAAAAAGAAATGAAATAAAAAAAGGGAAAAAAATGTTTTTCTCGTGATGAAAACTCTGAGGACTTACTCTCTTAGCAACTTTCCTGTATGTCATACAGCAGTGTTAGCAATAGTCGTCATGGTGTACCTTACATCCCTAGTATTTATTGAACTTATAATTGGAAGTTTGTATCTTTTGGCCACCTTCCTTGAATTCCTCTCCGCTGCATTGTCTGCCTTTGTAACCACAAGTCTTATCTCTTTTTCTATGAGTTTGGAGTGGTCTTTTGTTTCGATTCCACATATAAGTGAGATTATACAGTATTTTTCTTAGCATAATGCCTCCAAGGTCCATGCGTGTTGTTGCAAATGGATTTCCTCATTGTTTATGGCAGAATAATTTGCCATTGTATGTATATTACACAACTTTTTCATCCATTAATGGACACTTACATCACGTCCATGTCTTAGCTATTTAAATAATGTTGTTAGGAACATGAGGGTGCAGATATGTTTTCAGGTTGGTTTTTTTTTTAATGCTTTTGGATATATTCCCAGAAGTGGAATTTTTGCATCATATGGTAGTTCTGTTATTAATTTTTTAAGGATCCTCCATACTGCTTTCCAGATTCCAGAGTGGTTGCACCAATTTACATTCCCACCAATGGTGCGCAAAGATTCCCTTTTATCCACCTCTTGCCAGCATTTGTTAACTCTTTTTCATGATGGCAATTCTTAACAGGTGTGAAGTAATATCTCATTATTGTAGTTTTAATTTGCATTTCCCTGAGTGGTGAGGTTGAGCATCTTTTCATGTACCTGTTGGCCTTTTGTATATTTTCCTTGGAAAAATGCCTATTTAGCTCTTTTGCCCATTTTTATTTTTTTTAATTATTTATTTTTATTATTTTTTATTTTTTAATTTACATCCAAGTTAGTTAAAATATAGTGCAATAATGATTTCAAGAGGAGAATCCAGTGATTCATCCCCTACACATAACACCCAGTGCTCATCCCAACAAGTGTCTTCCTTAATGCCCCTTGCCCATTTAGCCATCCCCCCACCCACAACCCCTCCAGCAACCCTCTGTTCTCTATATTTAAGAGTCTCTTATGTTTTGTCCCCCTCCCTGTTTTTATATTCTTTTTTGCTTCCCTTCCCCTATGTTCATTTGTTTTGTATCTTAAATTCCACATATGAGTGTAGTCATAATGATATTTGTCTTTCTCTGACTAACTTTGCTTAGCATAATACCCTCTAGTTCCATCCACATTGCCGCAAATGGCAAGATTTCATTCTTTTTGATTGTCAAATAATACTCCATTGTGTATATACACCATGTCTTCTTTATCCATTCATCTGTTGGTGGGCATTTGGACTCTTTCCATACTTTGGCTATTGTCGATAGTGCTGCTATAAACATTGGGGTGCATGTGTCTCTTCGAAACAGCACACCTATATCCCTTGGATAAATACCTAGTAGTGCAATTTCTGGGTCGTAGGGTAGTTCTATTTTTAATTTTTTGAGGAACCTCCATACTGTTTTCCAAAGTGGCTACACCAGTTTGCATTCCCACCAGCAGCGCAAAAGTGTTCCTCTTTCTCCGCATCCTTGCCAACATCTGTTGTTGCCTGAGTTGTTAATTTTAGCCATTCTGACTGGTGTGAGATGGTATCTCATTGTGGTTTTGATTTGTATTTCCCTGATGTTGAGTGATGTTGAGCATTTTTTCATGTGTCTGTTAACCATCTGGGTGTCTTCTCTTGAAAAGTGTCTATTCTCATGTCTTTTGCCCATTTCTTCATTGGATTATTTGTTTTTTGGGTTTGAGAAGTTCTTTGTAGATTTTGGATACTAACCCTTTATCTGATATGTCATTTGTAAATGTCTTCTCCCATTCTATTGGTTGCCTTTTAGTTTTGCTGATTGTTTCCTTTGCTGTGCAGAAGGTTTTTATCTTGATGAAGTCCCAATAGTTCATTTTTGCTTTTGTTTTGTTTCCTTTGCCCATTTTTAAATTGGATTATTTGTGGTTTTTTGGTTGAGTTGTACGAGTTTGTTGTGTATTTTGGACATCAGATGTACGGTTTGCAAATATTTTTTTTCCATCCTGTAGGTTTTCTTTTCACTTTACTGATGATTTATTCAGCTGTGCAGAAGCTTGTTAGTTGGACATAGTTCCACTTGTTTATTTTGTTGCTTGTGCTTTAGCAGTCATCCAAAAAATTACCAACACCCATGTCAAGGAGCTTTATTCCTGTGTTTTCTTATAGGAGTTTCATGCTTCTTATATCTAAGTCTTTAATTCATTTTGAGTTAATTTTTGTGAGTGTAAGATATGGACCCAATTTGATTCTTTTACATGTGAATATCCAATTATCTCAGCACTATTTATTGAAAAGACTGTCTTGTCCATTGAATATTCTTGAATCCATGGTTAGATATTAGTTGGCTGTATATGTGGGGATTTATTTCAGGGCTCTCAATTCTGTTTCATTGGTCTGATTGTTTTCATGCCAGTTTTGATGGCTATTGCTTTATGGCGTAGCTTGAAATCAGGAACTGTAATGTCTCTTGCTTTGTTCTTTCTTAGGATTTTTTCTGGCTTTTGGGGGTCTTTAGTAGTTCTGTGTAAATTTTAGGAGTGTTTTTTCTACTTCTATAAAAAAAATACCATTGGAATCTTAATAGGGGTGGCATTGAATCTATAGATGACTTTTGGTAGTATTGACATTTTGACAATATTAATTCTTCTAATACGTGAACATGAGATACTTTTCCATGTATTTTGTCTCTGAATTCTTTTATCAGTGCATTGTGGTTTTCAGAGATCTTTCACCTCCTTAGTTACATTCATTCCTAAATGTTTTTGTTTGTTATTTATTTTTGGTGCTATTACATGTGGGATCAGTTTCTTTATTTCTTTTTCAGAAAACTTGTTACTGTAACAAAATGCTACTCATTCTCATATTTAATTTTGTATCTTGCAGCTTCACTGAATTCTTTGATTAGATCCAACATTTTTTTGGTTGAGTCTTTAGGATTTCCTTTATGTCAAGTCATGTCATCTGCAAATAGAGATAGTTTTACTTCTTCCTTTCTAATTCTGATACTTTAATTTAATTTTCTTGCCTGATTGCTATACCTAGGACTTCCAATATTGGAGAATACTGGGGCATGGAGAAAGATGAAGAGTAGAACTAGGAGGGCAAAGCACGCGACATGCTGTTGGAAGATATCCCTTCTGCGTCCATCTTTTATAGGGGAGGGAGGTCCTCTTGAAATCACAGTTCACCAGCTATGTTCCTTTTGTCTTCCAGGCCTTGTCAGTGCCTTAGCCTCGGCCTCCTCTGACTTTGGCATAATCCTTGAACTTTCTGTAGACTCTAACTAGACTCATTTTATTTGTTTGTTCATTCATTTGTTTGTTTAGACATAATGATTGCTGTCTTAGTTGGGACAGAAACCAGAATCATGGAAGGATAGCCTTTGTTTAGAAGTGTCAACTTCTGCCTTTAGAATCACAGCATCTTCATTAATGGAGCAATGTAGGTTCAGTGACCTGTGGAGCTGTGATCAGATTTGAACTTACTGTTGCATTTGGCCAAAGCCCAGTTTTGAGTTTTTCAGTCAATTGACAAACTATAGTAGCTTTTCATATAAAGAAAAGCATTTTTTCATTATAACAATGACCATGAAAGTAATTATTTTTCTGTATTCTGAATTTAAATATATAGGTTATCTAAAGAAAATCTCCTAAAGAGATAGTGGCACCTTTTTTGTTGTTGTTTTTATTTTCTGCATACAAAAAAGGATTAAATTACTAGCAGCTTGTTTTTTGATAATTTTGAAATTGGGTGATGGCAGAATGTTTTCTAATGAATAGACTGTGCACTTAAAATTTCTACCTATTTTTTACTTAGGAATATTAAAGTTTTTTTAATGTTTATTTTTGAGAGAGAGAGAGTGAGAGAGACAGAGTATGAGCAGGGGACAGGCAGAGAGAGAAGGAGACACAGAATCCATAGCAGGCTCCAGGCTCTGAGCTGTCAGCATAGCCCAACAACATGGGGCTCAATCCCACGAATGGCGAGATCATGATTTGAGCTGAAGTCAGATGCTTGACCGACTGAGCCACCCAGGCACCCCTTACTTAGGAATATTTTTTAAGAAAATACTTTTTAGGGGCGCCTGGGTGGCTCAGTCAGCTAGGCATCCGACTTCTGCTCAGGTCATGATCTCACAGTTCCTGAGTTCGAGCCCCACATCAGGCTCTATGCTGAAACCTCAGAACCTGGGGTCTGCTTCAGATTCTGTGTCTCCCTTTCTCTCTAACCCTCCCCTGCTTGCACTCTGTCTCTCTCCCAATAACAAATAATAAACAAAAAAAAATTTTTTTAAATACTTTTTAGCATTTTAAAATGCCATTCTGCTTAGTTTTCACTCTAGGAATTTTCAGAATCAAAGTTCTAATATCTTTACATTTAGATAAAGTTGATATTAATGTAATTCTATGCATATTAATGCTTGGGATCAGAAGGCTGATGTCTGTAGCTGAAATCATTATGTTTTCTTCTTCTTCTTCTTTTTTTTTTTTTTTTTAGGTAGGCTTCATGCTCAGCTTGGAGCACAACATGGGGCTTGAACTCATGACCCTGAGATCAAGACCTGAGCTTAGATCAAGAGTTGGATGCTTAACTGACTGAGCCACCTAGGTGCCCCTGAAATTATGATATTTTTAATTGAATTGTTAATTTTGAGAAATTGTAGATTCACATGCAAGTGTAAGAAATAATACAGAGAGAGACTGTGTACCCTTTGCCTAGTTTTCCAATGGTAGCATCTTTCACAACTATCGTACAGTATCAGAAGCTAGATATTGACATTAGTACAATCACTGATCTTGTTCAGATTTCCTGTTTTACCTGTGTTCATTTATCTGTATGTATATTTAGTCCTATGCAATTTTATCACATACAGCAGGTTAGTGTTGCTCTCACCAGTTCCATGGTCACAAGGATCCCTTGTGTTGGCCTGTATAATCCTACTGCTAAGCGGGAGGGGCCCTCCCTAACCACTGGCAACCACTAATCTCTTCTCCATCTCTCTAATTTTGTCATTTCAAGAGTAGAGCCGTACAATATGCAACCTTCTGAGATTGGCTTTTTTCTCTTGGCTTAATTACATAAGAGCTATCCAAATTATTGTATTTATCAGTAGTTCTTTCCTTATTGCTGTGTAGCGTTCCAGTATGGTATGGATGTACCACAGGACAACCATTCATCTATTGAAGAACATCTGGGTTATCTCCAGTTTTTGGCTATTATAAATGAACCTGCTGTGAACTTTCATGTACAGGTTTTTGTGTGAATGTAAGTCTTCATTTTGTTGGGATAAATGACCAGGTGTGTAATTATTAGGTCATATAGTAGTTGCATGTTTAGTTTCTTATTTTGTTTTAAAGATCTTTTATTTTAGAGCAGGTTTAGGTTCACAGCAAAACTGATCAGAAAGTACAGAGATTTCCTGTATACATACCTCCTGCCCTTCACACATGCATAGCCCTTCCCTGCATTATCAACACCCCCCCATCAGAGTGGTACATTTGTTACAATTGATGAACCTACTTCCCAAGTCCATAGTTCACACTAGGGTTCACTCTTGGTAGCGTACATCCTCTGTGTTTGGGCAAAGATATAATGATACGTATCTACCATGATAGGATCATACAGAGTATTTTCACTGCCCTAATAGGGATGCTCCCCTATTCATCCCTTCCCTCCACCCCAACCCCTGGCAACCACTGATTTTTTTACTGTCTCCATAGCTTTACTTTTTCCAGAATGTCTTATAGTTGGAATCATACAATATATAGCCTTTCACATTGATTTTTTTTTACTTAATACTATGCATTGAAAGTTCCTTTGTGTCTTTTCATGGCTCAATAGCTCTTCCTTTTTAGGACTGAATAAGATTCCATTGTCTGAATGTACCGCAGTTTCTTTATTCATTCACCCACTGAAGGATATCTTAATTGCTTCCAAGTTTTGGAAATTTTGAACAAAGCTGCTGTGGACACTTGTGTGCAGGTGTTTGTGTTGACATAAGTTTTCAGCTCCTTCAAGTAAATACCAAGGAGCACAACTGGTGGAACATATGGTTAAGAGTATGTTAGCTTTTTAAAGAGACTCTACTAGACTGTTTTCCAGAGTGACTGTACCATTTCATAATCTCACCAGCACCATAAGAGTGGTCTGGTTCTCCATATCCTCTCCAGAATTTGGTGTCACTAATTTTTATTTCAGTTATAATGATACTGGTATTTAATGTGATTTTAATTTATATTTCCCCAGTGGCTGATGTGGTTGAACATCTTTTTAAGCACTTATTTGCCATCTGTATATCCTCTTCAGGGAAAGGTTTGTTCATGTCTCTTGCCCATTTTCTAATTATTATTATCTTTTAAAATACTGAGTTTTGACAATTCTTTATAGATTTTTAGATACTAGCGCCATGTTGGATATGTGAGTAGCCAATATTTTCTCTCCATCAATAGCTTGTCTTTTCATACTCTTAATAGGGTCTTTCACAGGGCAAAAGTTTTTAATTTTGTTGAGGTCTGGTTTATCAATTTTTGTTTTTATAGACTGTACTTTTGGAGCCAAGTTTAAGAACTTTATGCCTAACCTTGAATCCCAAATATTTTTCTCCTGTTTTTTTTCTTTTTTCCTAAAGTCTTATTTTAAGTCTAAAGCCCATGATCCATTTTGAGTTAGTTTTTGTGAAGAGTTGAAACTATTTTAAGTGATGTAAAATCAAGGTCTTAATCACTCATATTTATACCGCCTTTAACTGTTGATGGGCTGATGTTGATGTATGATGTGTGGATACTTTGGCTTTTCATCTTGGGTTTGATGTATCTTCTGAAAGTAATTTAATATAAAAATTCAATCAAATGGATGTCCTGATTAGTGTTTTAACCTTTGGTTGCTGAGTGTCTTTTGAAAAAAGTAATCTTGGTTTGCGTTGGGAAGTTATTTGGTAATTGACCTTGAGTTTAGATTTTGTGCAGCATGTGAAAATCATTCTCAGAATAGGTATTCTGCTTTACAGTATTACGGGAGAAAATCTAGAAAGTGTTGAAGATTAGTCTGTGTGAATTTTCACTCACAAAGTTTTCGATTTGGAAGCTTATTAGAGCTCCTCTGTTCATCCATTGTCCTGAGGCTTGGAGCATCAGACAAAACTTGAGGAGGACCCCAGGCTTTCAAATCAGACTTTGTCAGTTCAAATCCTGACTCTGCCACTTAACTCTTTAACTTTATCTCTCCTTGCCTTAATTTATTTATTTGTAAAATGGGTATGATAATTATCCACCTCATAAATCTGTTGTGAAACTATCACTCACGTAGATCAGTGTCTGGTACATAGTAGGCACTCAGTAAACTTTAACAATTATTATTCCCAAAGCATCGACTTTATGTGAAGATGAGTGGGAATATATTGTTTTTATATTAAGACAAACACAGTTTATTAGGAATAGAATACGCAATTCAAATCATTTATAGCACTTCAACAGTAAAAGAGAGACTGGAGGCAAATTTTATGCTTATACTAGGTATTCCCTCAGGCAGTCTGGTGGTGGAGTTCATTCTCCTCTGCCAAGAGGCCTTTTCTGAAAAAAACTCTTTGAAAGACACTACCCATTTACTGTCCCAAACAGACCTTTCCTAATATTTGTTTCCTTCTCAAGCTAGACATATTTCTCACGTATATCTAGCATGGCTTGCTCAAAAGCTTGTCTGAGGGGTACACCTTCCTCCATCCCAGGCTGGTAATGAGCTTGAGATGTACCAACCTTGGAATAACACTTCGGGGGGAAAAAGTGTGGTTGGTCAAACCCCCTAGTTCGTTTTTGCAGGATTTGTCCTTTCATGTAATACTATAATTCCTTTCACAAAAAAAGCTATCATTCTCCATAGGCTGCTCACAGACGTTTGTTTCAGTGCAGGTTCCTTTGGCCAGCATCAGTACTTGAAAAGACATTGTCATGAGGAAAGATTGATGCTTAGTCACAGAAGAACCAGCCTAGCATCTGTCCTCTTCATTCATTTGGTGCGTGTGAAGGGAAGGAAAAATTCTTCCTCCATCCTTCAAGCTTCAAGGCCTTCCAGCAGGACTAAGAATTAAATTTACATGAGATGGATTAACAGAAAAAAAGTTTTATGATGTGTGCACAAAGGCCCAATAATGACCGGGACGCCTGAAGAAATGACCAAGATAAGCGGTTTTTATAGTTTTTAGACAAAGAGACAATAAATCTGTGAGGAATTAACAGGACAGAGAAAACTTAACTTCAGGAGCTTTTATTAGTAAGGAATTGTAAAGAGAATTTGGGCTGGGGGAATAAATTAGTTAAAAGTCACAAGGGTTGTTATACAGCCTTCTTGGCTCTAAATTCCCTATCTCTAGAGGTAAGGGCATCTCTACCTCCTGATACAGGGAGGACACCTCTCATGGGAGATTTATTTCCTGCTTTGGCAGGGACAGCGGAGGAGGGTCTGAGCGTTCTTGACAGGCCATCTCTTAAGTAACTTTTATTTGAAATAATCAATGTGCCAAAGTGGCACCTTTCGGGGCAGCCTGTCCTTGGCCCTGCTACACCTGCCTGGCATGTGTGGGCCCCCGTTGATGCTTTTGTTTTTTTCCTCTGTCTATAAAGAGTCATTTTGAAAATGTCTCTCCTTGATTGAAAGTTTATAACTTTTAGATCTGATTTCTCGCGACCATGCTTACCAGAGAACCTGGGTCCCACTATGACAGAAAATAGCCCATATCCCCCCTGAAATGCTCACTTGCTCATTTGTTTGTTTATTTATTCATTTACTGGTATCCACTTCAGTTTTGAGTGCTGAAATGGCCCTTTTCCTAGGTCAAAAATGGTTGATTAGCAGCAATCTTATTCTCATTCATGGTAAAAATTCAAGAACTTATAAGATATATAGAAATATTATTGGAAGTGTTTTTACTGTTGTAGCATTGAAATAAAAATAATTTCTTTTGTGGCTAAAAATTATAATACACTCACACATGTGCTATTAGTTAAAACCTAAAATAGTCTATTGTCATAGGATATTTGACATACAAAAGTGTCAGTAGTTTATGTCAACTTAAGTAAAAGATGTTATTGGTTTTATTGGGAAGAAATGTTACTATCATAACTAAAATATAAAGTAAAGTATAATGGAAATGGACTTTGAAGTAGAATATGAAAACTAGTTTCTGATTTGTGGCAGACGGAACTCACCAGACAATTAAGAAGATAAGTTTATTCAGGCTATTGCAAAAGGGAGAATGTTCATTAATAGAATACCTCTCAAAGAAGAAGGAGAGAATGTGAGTTTTTATGAAACAAGGGAGTCAATGAGGAAGCATGGAGGGGAGTCCTATCTGGGAATGTGGTGAGCACTTTCTTATAACATTAACCATTTTTGCTTTCTGGGAGCACAGTGTTCAGGGTAACAGATAACACTGAACTTTGTCAGATAGAACAAAGTTACCGATAATTACTTACATTTCCAAATGATGTGGGATGTATGCCACAGTTTGAAAAGAGGATTCAGAGAAACTTAACCAAAGTTTCACTCATAACTTTACATTAAAATTTACAGGTTTCTTAATACTTACAGGACAAAAACAAGGCAGTTCATCTTGGCGGAGGAGAGAGTAGGAATCAGGAGTTGAAATGCCCTAGAAGCTAAGCCAGGGAAAGAAACCTGTAGTGAGGGAGGTTTAAAGACCAGGCAGGGGCAAGTCAGTGGGCCATACTGTAGAAGTGAGACCAACCCAAAGTAAGTGACAGGACTCCTAGTAGGTTTCCTCCAGGGATGACTGAGGTTAAAGATGGGCAGGGCATTTATAAATGGGCCAGAGTAGATGAGGCAAGGTCGTGGAGTTTATTAAAGGGTAGATTGTCAGACAACAAAATCATCACCAGTACACAATGAACTTTATCGGCAATTGTATTTAACTCGTTAACTAATGAAAGAACTAGGCAAATGTCACAACTGGCCTAAAGAGGAAAAGTTAAAGAGCCACATGAGTTTATATAGAGTAAGAAATGTGGAAATAAATTTACAAATAGAAAACATAATTGGCTTTTCCCACCGACAGGAGGGTTGCCCCTCCCCAGACAATTATTTACATGATTTGGGGGTTCCCCCTTCCCCCCCCCCGTTTTAGTGGGGGTTTTTTTTACATTCTTTTTTTTCCCCCGTTATTCTCAAGTTAGTTAAATACAGTGTAGTCTTGTATTTGCATGTTGTAAGACAACAATTATTTGCATTGCTATCAGTAATCTACAATTTACAAAGGTGTGAAATAGCTCAAAGGCTATGAAAGGACTGAGTCCCAGAGGATCAGATAATTCCCTGAGGCTCAGCATTCCATTGGATTTTCAGTAATCTCTAGTTTCTGCCAAGATCCTAAATTTTTCCTCATCATCTTGCTCTTTAGTAACTACATTAATACTCCTATTACTCGTAATATTTTCTGTTCTATTCATCTATCAGTGATTGTCCATATTCCCTGCTTTATAAGCCATGCCTGACCCCTTCTCCCCACTCTTGCTGGTCTCCATTGTGTCAGAGTCAGGGACACCCGAATGTCTAAAGTTGTATCCAGCTACAAGTACAGTGTGCTCCCGTTTGGATTACTTTTGCTTATTAACATCTTGTTTTTTCCCTTGGGATGGCATTTTTAAATTTTTTATTAAGTGTTGAAAGCAGTGACTAAGGATCTTTATATTATCACTAAATTGAAGTTGGGAATTAATCATCATAACCACAATAGTTTGACCACATAACTATCTAACTAGGTTTTCATCTGTACATTGAAGGTAAAGTGTTTTTTTCTTAGTTTATTTATTTATTTTTGAGAGAGAGAGAGAGAGAGAGAGAGAGAATCCCAAGCAGGCTCCACACTGTCAGCACAGAGCCCGATATGGGGCCCAATCCCACGAAACATGGGATCATGATCTGAGTGAGCCAAGATCAAGAGTTGGACACATAACCAACTGAGCCACCCAGGCGCCCCTGAGATGAAGGTTAATGAATTGGAATTGAGCCCCATGGGTCTCAGCCTGAGTGGGTTTGCCCCCAAGGGAGGTGCTATAGGCATCTAGTGGGTAGAGGCCAAGAATGTTGCTATGCCGCCTACAAGGCACAGGCCAGCTTCCCCATAACAAAATTATCCAGTCCTGAGTGTCAGTGCCAAGGCTGAGAAGCCCTTGTGGCCCACTGAAAAATGTTAGAGGGAAGGTGAAATTTCTGCTCCGATAAAATTAAAAATAATTTTATGGCCTTAAATCTTACAGAAAGCATGCATTTCGTTTTTATGGTCTTAAAATAATGTTCTTATTACCAGTTTTCCATTTTAGAAATTAAGCAGTCGTCCTTACCTTTAACTTGAGAGACTAATGATTAAGTGGAAACAGATGCCTTTCCCTTGTACTACGATGTATATAACACTTGTAATTTAAAAATTATTTTTCCTATTTTAGGTTTCACTGAAGAACCCTCTTAGAGATTCATCGCATTTCTAAGATTAATATTTACAGTTTGGAGTCGTCAGCTTTCTCATGAGATGTATTTTGGCAGCCAAAATGAAAGCTTTTTTTGAAGTGTTAGAACAATTCTACAAGAAGGTACTTCTGGGAGCCACACTTGAAAATGAGAGCCAGGAATACATCTTTTATCTCAACCCAGCAGTTTTAGCTCAGGATTGCTCTACAGCCGCTTCTCCAGAATGCTCGAACCGCCGTGGTGTCCAAGGCAGGGACCAGCCACCCAGCACCACGTTGGGTACCATTTCCGTAGTGTCTGTGTGTTTGAAGAGACACTCTCCGACGTGCAGCGCCCGAGAAATCATGCTCCTTCAGTTAACAGTAATCAAAGTGATGATAACCAGAATATTGTCTGTTGAAACTGACTTCCACGCAAAGGAAAAATACAGAGATATAATTACAATTCTTTTAAAATCCTCTGACATCGATTCAACCTTAGTAAGCCATTTGTTTTTTGTGGATTTTTTTTTTCTTTAGATGCAGATTTTTAGGACAAAAGTTTTGACAACATTTGGCAATAGTGGATAAACTTATTTGTTTTCCCATAGACCTGTATGTTCCAAAACTCGGATAAATTGTTATGTCACATGGCTGCCAAGTGCCTTGCACTACTTCTGTATTTCCAAATGAGAGAAGAGGTAAGATAAGTAATCAAATTATGTTACTTCTTTTATAGTTTCTTTAAAATTGTTCTTTGGCCCTCGATTTTCCCCTTCAGATGTTTGTACCAATAAAATGTTTGCTCACCTAAGAACACATAAATCCACAAAAGTGTAAGAATGGAGTAATATAATAGTGACTTGTATCAAAGATTAGAGTCTTAAGTATGTTGTAAATCATTATAAATCAGATTCTTCACCTCAAGGATGGGTTTCAAGTCAGTCCATAACTTTCTTCAGCTTCTCAGAGGAGCAGGTAGGCCTGCTTCCTTGTCTCCAAAGAAAGATTTAGGAACCCCTGCTGAAGACCAAGACCATTTTTACAGGTTTAACATAAATAAATTCTAAGAATGGTCCTCAGCATAATATTAAAAAAAAAAAAAATACAAACAGCATCAGATTTTTCTCTTATCTCAGAATTCGTTAATAAATGTAAGCACCTACTGATTTATTTTAGCTATAAATCCTTGTTGTTTTCTCAACATTTTTGTCCTAAATACAAAAAGGTGGTATTTGTAGTAGAAAATCTGGAAAATGGGAGAAAGTGTAAAGAACAAAATAAAAACCACACGTTAACCACACATTATCCTACCAACTAGAAGTAATCACTGCTAATGTTTTCATGTTCACTGTTGAGAGTTTATTTCTATGGCATATTGAATTTTTTAGCTAAAGAATATTAGGATATTTGTGTCCTTGTTTTCCAAATACTCTGCTTTTTTTCCCCCCAAGGGAATAAGAAATGTTATATGGAGTTGTATATAATAGGTAATTTGTAATTATAAAGAAAATTTTATGTTATAACTTCACTTTTTGTTTTTTGTCATAGATAGCATTAAGTAATTCCTGGATTGCTTTTTGCCAGACAAATCTTTCTGAATACCCTGAAAATGAGAAAGCAGTGTACTGCCTCTGGACCCTTACTTTTATAATAAAGGAAATCTTTAAAGACACATGTTCACAAAAAACAGGTACAAATTATGGTCCCCCATAAATGCCATTCTTTTGCTCCCAAGGGGCGTGATGTTTATAATGAAGATTAAAATTTATTTTACAGCATCTGATCTGTCCTCATGTATGAAAAACTAAAGACTCTCCCTCCAAATTTTTTGACTGAAGATACCTTTTTAAAATAAAACATAAGACAAAAATTAAACCTCTTTATTATTATATATCCCTTTCATAGTCTGATGCCATTGATATTTGTAAAAAGGATAATTAACCATGATTATTAGCTTTTATTCTTTTGTTTGTTCATTTGTTTCAAGTTTTTATTTAAATCCTAGTTAATTAAGAAATAGTGTAATATTGGCTTCAGGAGTAGAATTCAGGATTCATCACTTACATACAACACCCAGTGCTCATCCCAGCAAGTGCCCAGCTGAATCCCCAGTACCCATTTAGCCCATCCCTCTGGCCACCTCTCTCCCAGTAACCCTCAGTTTGTTCTCTGTAGTTAAGAGTCTGTTTTTTGGTTTGCCTTTTCTTTTCTTTTTTCCCCTCGGTTCATCTGTTCTGCTTCTTAAATTCCACATACAAGTACAATCCTGTGTATTTGTCTTTCTCTAACCGACTTATTTCGCTTAGCATAATTCACTCTAGCTCCATCCACGTCATTGCAAATGGCAAGATTTCTTTTTGATGGCTGGGTGGTATTCCATTGTGTATAAAAACCTCCTCTTATTAGCCGTTATCCTATGTATCTTCACTTGTTCACATGAGTGAAATAATCCAAATCCATTTTTCATCGTGTAAAGTGATAGTATTTATAAAAATTGAATTGTAAATTGTGTTTTAAGAAGCCTTTGTTTTTCTTGTTGTTGATATTACTGTTTTTATCATTGCAGAAATTTTAAAGCAGTTCCTGACCCTTTTTGACACTGCTTTTGAAGTTTTTTACAATTCCTTATTTTCTCAGCATTTTGAAAGCTGCCAAGACACCTCTAAAATAATAAGCAGCTTGATATGTTCCCTGGAATTGCTTGAACTTCTTATAGCTTCCAGAGTCCATCTGAAGCTACATTTCACTTGCCAGAGGATTCTGTTTTTGAAACCCTCTTGTGTGCTAGGTGTTATTACCTGGCCCGTTCAGGCTTTTGTCAAAAGGAGGTTCATCATATTCATCAAAAAGTGCCTTCTCTGGAAAGTGGGTGAAGATCTGTGTCGGGGATCTGGCCCTGCCCTGATGCCACCAGATCAGCATTTAGGTGTAGACATGTTGGCTTTAGCTGATGCTGTTTTGCAAGCTGTGGATTTGGGCTTATTGCGGACATTGTCTGTCCACGGAAAACCTCCCTTCTTCGGTGGAGATGAAGTTCAACCTGCACATAAGCGTGTCCCTGGTCCAGATCATGTAATCCTCAGAGCAGCAAGCCTACTTATCATTAAATCCTTAGAAATCAAGTTTCAAAACTGTGCTTCAGCAAATGAAATGAAAGGTAATTCTCTGAATTCCTTTTGTGTGCAAAGTGACGAGTAATTGTTTAGTGATATAAAATAATTCATAATTATCAAATCTTAGGACTATAACTTCACTAATCTACATGTTATCATAGTTATAATTTATTAAGTTTTCTTTTAAGAAAAGAATTAGAATTCCCTTAAGAAACATGTCAACTTTGGGGCACCTGAGTGGCTCAGTCAGTTAAGCATCTAATCTCCACTCAGGTCATGATCTCACAATTCATGAGTTCGAGCCCCCCATTGATAGTGCAGAGCCTGTTTGGGATTGTGTCTCTCTGCCTCTCTCTCTCTCTTTTAAATAAGCTTTAAAAAAAAGGGGCGCCTGGGTGGCTCAGTCGGTTGAGCGTCCGACTTCAGCTCAGGTCACGATCTCGCGGTCCGCGAGTTTGAGCCCCGCGTCAGGCTCTGGGCTGATGGCTCAGAGCCTGGAGCCTGCTTCCGATTCTGTGTCTCCCTTTCTCTCTGCCCCTCCCCCATTCATGCTCTGTCTTTCTCTGTCTCAAAAATAAATAAAACGTTAAAAAAAATTTAAAAAAAAAAAAAAGAAGAAACAAGTCAACTTTTTGTGGGCTAAACTGAATTCATATAGTATAATTAATGACAAAAGTTAAAAAGGTGTTATTGAGTCGCCTCAAGGCAGGTGATATAAGTCTGTTCAGTTAAGATATTTGTACTATTTCATTCATATTCTGCTTCATAAAATTGGGGTAACTACTAATGTAGATAATGGATAACTAGGAAATGAATTGAAACTAACATGTGAGAAGTTACACTGATTAAGAAATTGTTGCATATAGGGGCACCTGGGTGACTCACTTGGTTAAGCGTCTGACTTCGGCTCAGGTCATGATCTCATGGTTTGTGAGTTCGAGCCCCATGTCAGGCTCTGTGCTGACAGCTCAGAGCCTGGAGCCTGCTTCGGATTGTGTGTCTCCCTCTCTCTCTGCCCCTCCCCCACTCATGCGCGCGCGCGCGCGCGCGCGCGCACGCGCGCTCTCATAAATAAACTTAAAAAAAATAAAAAATTGTTACATATAATATTCAGGATCTTAACTCCAAAGACTTCTGTTTAAAGTAGAATATTTAATTTAGGTGTTGGGGAAGACATGTCCTCCATTTCATGTGATAAAAAGGAATAGTAGATGTCTCTAAACAAGCAACATATAGTTTCACTGAAAGGTTTGAATTGTAAGCCGTGACTTCCCTGCGTTGCTTTGAATGGATACCATTTACGGTATCCTAGATACCATCCTCACCCTGTGCAGTTATAATTTACAACACTAGGTGGCATATGTTCTACAAGTCAGAGTTTTAAATTGCGGTTACAACTCCCCAAAACTTTTTTGGTTTTTGTGCTTGATAGTAGTCTTTCTTTTAATACTTTAAATATTTAAACAAAATTTTTTCCTGTTATTTTGAAGGCAAAATGATTTTTTCTTGGTTGCATTGTCGCTTCTAGTAACAGACAGCTGCAGCTTCCAGCGAAGTGATTTCTTTTGTCTGCTACTCCTTCATTTGTATGTTTCTAGCAAGAATTCATGTAACTCTTGCTTCTCAGAGAGCATCCATTATTTGGCACTTGTGGCAAGTAGATGATCTGGTTGTACATTTTAATTGTATCTTCTTGAATGAGTCACTTCTTTTTCTCTGATGTTCAGTTTCCTAATTTGCAAAAGAGAGCTCATCCCTCACAGGATTTTTGAAAAGTGTGAATTATGATGATAATGCATGTTGGAATACTTGAAATGCTATAGTTTTCTATGTAGCAAGATATAAATGCATTCCTGAGCTGTTGCCTGCTCTTTGAAATTTGCATTTTTTGAAGTTGGTTTACAGAATTTCATGGCTGAGTTACTGACCTTCTTAAAGCCTCACCTTCAGCCCTCCCTTCAGCCACACAATGCATGTGAGTGGATCTCCAGGGTCTTCATAGAACAAGACGATGACATGGTGGAAGCTGCCAGAGCATCATTGGGCATCTACCTAACGTTGATCAGGCCAGTAGATTTTAAAGTAATTGTAGTAACGACATGCCAGGAAAGCAGAAAACATTTTTAATAATGTGCTGGACATACTGTTTACTTTCCATCATTAAGGGGGGGAAAAAAATCCGTAACAATCTTGTGGTTTCCTTATAAGTTCCAATTCCTTTCTTTAACCCTGCCCTACATGAAAATGAGATTACATTTGAGTTCTCATTATGAAAACTTGGCTGGGTAGGCAGATCTAAGGCAGTAGAACCAGACCAGGGGGCTGGAAAACTCGGGTTCTGGTTACGCTTCATCAGTTTCACCTGTGCGATCAGGAGTACGTTAGTACCATTGTCCAAACCTTAATTTAATCGATGTTCAAAAATGCTTTTCACCCCCAAGACTAACTTTCCCATAATGAACTTCTAGGACTTTCACCTTTTTAAAGGTGAGTACAAACGTGTAAATAACCAAAGCAGCAGCTCGAAATTTTCATTTTAGTATACAGTTGCACTGAGGCTGATACCAACCTGATGCAAATATGTGAAATTGATCATGAAGTTTTGTTAGTGATGACATGGTTTCCGCTGATCCTGTTTCTGCTTTAGTAAAGCAGCTGCACATGGGGTCATATCATCCCGTGGCAAATAGCTGTAATCAGCTACGGAGTTAATAACTGATGACCTTTTACACTATTTCTGCTCTGCTTTATTAAAGTCCTAAAGTATTTGCCTTATTTCCATTTCTTTCTTGGCTTCAGAGAAAGGGATTTCTTACTAATGACCAACGGCACAGTGTCACGCTGCCAGTTTCTGACTTGTATTATGGCCCTGCTGGCAGTGGCTGCCTTCAGACTGTAAGTGTTTGGGGCCAATTTTCAAAAGGTTCTAATCAAGAACACAAAATTCCTGCATGTGATTTGAGTTAGGCTCCAAAACGGTGAGACACAAATTCAATCTGAAAATACACATGCCTATTAAAATAGATCTTAGTTGTGCTCAAAGCTGACTTCTTACTCCTCAGGAAGGAGGAAACCTCTGAATTAAATTTCTAACTTTCTTAATTTCACTATGTCCAGAGAGGCATGTGCTCATGCCCTACGTATTTTTCCTAATGTAGTTGTATCTGTTAAGATTGTTTGGTTGTAGGGGCGCCTGGGTGGCGCAGTCGGTTAAGCGTCCGACTTCAGCCAGGTCACGATCTCGCGGTCCGTGAGTTCGAGCCCCGCGTCGGGCTCTGGGCTGATGGCTCAGAGCCTGGAGCCTGTTTCCGATTCTGTGTCTCCCTCTCTCTCTGCCCCTCCCCCGTTCATGCTCTGTCTCTCTCTGTCCCAAAAATGAATAAACGTTGAAAAAAAAAATTAAAAAAATAAATAAATAAATAAAAAAAAGATTGTTTGGTTGTAAAAGGACCAACACAAACTGGTCTAAGAAAAAAAAAAAAAAAGGAATTTATTAGCTCAAAATTAGAAATTCCAGGGGGTCATGTTGGCATCAGACGTCACCGTATACACAGGGATACAGTCACATCATTGATCATCGCTCTTCTTCTCTGCACTCATTCTCAGGCAGGGCTGCTGGCAGTGCCCAGCTGACACCAGCCTTACAGTTCCAATCTTTAATAGCTCTAGCAAAAGTCCCAGCAGGAGGATCTGATTAGCCTGCTTGGGTCACAGATTCATCTAAGGAAGCAGTCATTGTAGCCAGGAGCGTGAGGCACTCTGACTGGCGGTCTGGGTCACGTACCCATCCTTATTGAGGAGACCCTGGAAGGAAAGGAAGGAGGTCAGTCTCCAGCCCCCACCTTACTCCATGCAATTAGTTACCTGTAGGCGTGAGGAACTCTGATGTCAAGACAGGAAGACAGAGGACTTTTTTTGGCAGACAATAACTAGTACTGCCAAGGTCCCTGAATTTTACTTATTTTATTGACTTGGTTTATTATATAGAGTTTGTAGAGGAAGAGATTGTTTTGATGTTTTTTTCTTTGAAGATAATGCATAGATTAGAAGATAATCTGATAGGTGAATTTGTGGTATGTGAATTGTATCTGTTAAAACTGTTATTTTTGTAAAAAGTCATTAATCTGAGGTCTCTGTTGCCTTTATTTTCAGAGAATGTAAAGCTGCTGAAAGGTTGACCCAAGAAAAAGAAATGTGCAACCATCACACACATGAATATGGCTATAATCCACACTGCGTCTTCTTATTCTTACTAAAAAATATAGGATTTGATGCTTCAGTTCTTCTTGACTTTTTGATTTCATCGGAAACCTGTTTCCTTGAATATTTTGTTAAATATTTAAAGTTACTACAAAAAGACTGGACTGACTTTTTCACGATCTGCAAGTATTTTGATGTAACCAAATCTAAAGACAACATAAATATCTGTGCTTGTAGCCCCTCACTTGTCCAAGACACGAGCAGCAACCAAACAGAACTGAGACCTTCGGCTGCTCTTGGTAATCACAGAAATGCCCGTGCTTCCGGCTCCTGGGTTTCTGATGCCTCTTCCAAACCTCTGAACCAGCTTGTGATGCCCAAGGAGACCCCCGCCACGCTCCTGGCTGATAGCCCGTCTCCCCCACGAGCTTCTCAAAGTCTGGTAGATTATGACAGCTCTGATGATTCTGAGGTAGAAGGCACAGACCAGCGTTCAGCAAACAGTAAACAAGTATCTTTACACCAAGAAGCAGTGAAGAAATTTCAGGACACAGTTGGAACAAGTGGGGATGAAAAAGAAGTGAGCCTCGAGCCTCAGTCAAGGCCTCTGGTTCCCAAACAATCTAATATTCTCTTCTCCGTTGATTGGGATACAGTCCCGAATAACGTCTCTGAAGTGGGACTGTCTTCCAAAACACTGAAGTGCTTTGAGGAGCTACAAAGTGCTGTTTACCGCTTGCAGAAGAAAAATCTTTTCCCGTATAATCCCACAGCACTTTTAAAGTTGTTAAAACGTATCGGGGCAATATATAATGAGAGTATGAACGCCTTGTAAAACGGTAGCACTTTATTTCCAGGAGCTGTTTTTCCCTAATGTAAATTGTGCCTTAATGAGATAATAGTAAAAAAACAACAAACAAAAAACCAAAACACCCTCACAAGCATTCTCTAAATCAAGTCTATCTTTTTGTCCTTTCGAAGTAACCTAGTGACTGACAAATATACATCAAATGCCAAGTCACCTGATAAATCACTTGAAATTTACAGGGTTCAAATTTGGGTTGGTCATTTTGTTAGGTTGCTAGGGCTGCTGTAACAAATTACCACAAAACTTGGTGGTCCAAACAACAGAAATCTATTCTCTCATAGTTCTGGAGACTAGAAGTCCATAATCAAGGAGTCAACAGGGCCATGCTTTCTCTCAAGGCTCTAGGGAAGAACGTTCCCCGCCCCTTCCTATCTTATGGCGATTGCTGGCACTCCATGGTATTCTTCAGCCTGGACCTGTGTCCCTCCAGTCTCTTCCTCTGTTGTCACATGAGGTTTTCCCTGTATATGTCTATCCAGTTTCCCTCTTACAAGGACACCAATCATTGGATTAGGGTCTGCTGTTGTGTAGTATGGGCTCATCTTACTACATCAGCAAAGACCCTATTTCCAGATAAGGTCACAATCACAGGTTCTGGGTAGATGTGAGTTCTGGAAATGACACTATTTAATCCAGTGTTATTTGTTATTTCCCTCTGAGGTATTTACATGTAATATGATACATAAGAACTTAAAATCTCAGTGACTATCTCTGTATATGTAGGTGTATGGTCTGTTCTGTGAAAAGGAGTCTATTCTTTAAAACACATTTTTCAATCACTAGATAACACTTCTATTTAAAATCGTTGTAAGTTGCCCCTGGTGCCTCAGTCGGCTAAGCATCCAACTTGATTTCAGCTCAGATCATGATCTCACAGTCATGAGATAGAGCCCTGTATCAGGCTTAGTACTCATTCAGGTGGAAGTGGAAAGATCAGTGGAACTAAAAAGAGGACTGCTAACTGAGACAGCAATGAGATGCTAATGTTAACCAAATAGAAGTGCAGAGGTCAAGGGGTGCCTGGGTGGCTCAGTTGGTTTCACCCCAGGTCATGATCTCATGGTTTGTGAGTTTCAGCCCCATTTCGGGCCCCACACTGTCCGTGTGGAGCCTGCTTGGATTCTCTCTCTCCGCCTCTCCCCTGCTTACACTCTCTTTCTCTCTCAAAATAAAAAAAAAAAAAAAAAGAAAGAAATGCAGAAGTCAGCAAGTTTGGTAACAGTTGGTATACATTGGGGCAGTTTCTACATAATTTAAAAAGCATATTAAAGAATGTGTATTCAAAGATTACGATGCACATTGTAAAAAAAGCAGAAATACCTGGTTAAATAACATATATACTCTATAGAAGACTTTATACTTGTGGAAACAATGGGCTATATCCATGTTTACAGAGATGAAGTATCTGCAGGAAAAAACAAGTGAATATATAGGGCTCCCATCTGTTTAAGAAAAGAAGGGGAGGGGCGCCTGGGTGGCGCAGTCGGTTAAGCGTCTGACTTCAGCCAGGTCACGATCTCGCGGTCCGTGAGTTCGAGCCCCGCGTCGGGCTCTGGGCTGATGGCTCAGAGCCTGGAGCCTGTTTTCGATTCTGTGTCTCCCTCTCTCTCTGCCCCTCCCCTGTTCATGCTCTGTCTCTCTCTGTCCCAAAAATAAATAAACGTTGAAAAAAAAATTAAAAAAAGAAAAGAAGGGGACGGAGTAATGCACCCATACATTTATATATGCTTTTGTGTGTACGAAACATTTATATAAGAAAGTCCTAACTGATTGCCTTGGGAAACCAATCTGAAGGAGATTTGGCTTCTCGTTGTATATCTTTTTTTACTCTTTTATTTGTTTTTAACTGGGTGCATAGTTTTATTTTTGTTGTTTTAGTGAAAGTAACCTTTTATTTAAGAAAAGCAAAAAACAAACTGGATTCTTTATGCTCCTAAAGGTACATACATGTTGAATGCCTTAAAAGACATGCTTACACTGTTGTGGTTTTGACCTACCGGTGTTTCTCTATAAAGTTAATAAGGAACCATCGGCCCCTTGTTAGACCTAAAATGAGGGAAGAGGCCATCTTCTATGTATACTGAGTGTTGGTATTTCAGTCTCTGACCTTTGGGTGTAAGTCAATTTGTCAGACACTCATGAAGTCCTATTAGTGGTCAAGGTGACTGATGTTGGCTATCCTTGGCCATTCAGAGTATCCAAGAGCCCTTCTGAGTTAGCCTATAAACGAAGACCAAACTAGTGATGCTTGGCGTGATGAGTTCCCAGCCTGTAGCTCCACCTCTTTAAGTGAACACATAATGTGTCTCCAAGTAAGCACAAAGTATCATGAGTCTAATTTATTTTTTTAACTAGAAATATTAACAGATATAGCAAGTTCCACATATAAGTGTATGGCTTGATAGATTTTCATAAACAGCATACCTGTGGAACCAGTAACGACATCAAGAAACTACTGGCACCCCAGAAGTCCTGCTGGGATCCCCTCCTGGTCACTGTCCACTTGTAACCATCCCAAATTGCAACAACATAGACTAATTTTGCCTGGTTTTGTTTTTTATAAAGGGAATCATTAAATATGTGTTCTTTTATGGCTGGCATCTTGAATATTATTTGGAAATGTGTTCAAATTTGGTTTTTAAATAATTGCCAATGAAGCGCCTTTCAGCTATTATTAGTAACAAAATACCTTTAACCCCTCAAAATTGTCTTGGCGTTCCCAGCATGCTAGGATGGTGAAATTGACAAACTGGTTGAAACAAAATACAGACTCAAACAGGTTATGCAGGGCCTTGTGCAATTGGCCCCAACCTGCTTCTCCAGCCTCGCCTGTCGGGTCTCCCCCCACCCACTGTCTTAGCAGCACAACCTTTTGTCGTACATAATTGTTCATCAAGCCCCATCTTAAATGTCGGGTCTGTGAAGTCTTCCCCTACTGTTCTCAACCATTAGATCTTAACATGCTTCGTATTCTCTTCACTGTGCTCTTTCCTGTATTGTAGGGTTTGTCCCATTATATTTTAATCCTTAGTCTTCATTTGCCAAGCTCCTTTTACGTAGTCGTTTGTGGATAGCATCATGTCTGTGCCATTATATGTCCCACAAATGCTGACTAAATGGGATAGAGCCCTCTCCAAGGACTTGATAATCTCCTGGAGGAGACAGGTGTGCAGAGGCTTTCCTTTAACACTCACATGGCACTTCCTATGCCAGCCACTGTTTTAAGGGCTCTAATAATACTCGCCATTATGTTGGAGGGCAGGTACTATTATAATCCTTGTGTTGCTGATGAGATAAGTAACTTGGCCAAGATCACCCAACTGGTAAAGTGGCAGAGCCCAGAGAATGAATCGAGGCAGTTTGGTTCCAATGTCCTCATACTGTTCTCCACGATCTCATGCTAGAAAGGGATATTGGGGTCAGATCATCCACGACCTTCGGGGCTATGCTAAGGAGTTTTAATTGTTTTATAGGCAATGGAGAGCTATTGAGGTTTTTGAGTAAATGACTGGTTTGTGTTTGAAAAAAAAAAAAAAAAGGTGACTTCCATAGCAATATAGTAGCTAGGCGGACAAGCAGCAAGATTAGAAAGAGTCCTGCAGGAGTCCCACTGGAGTCAAGGGCAGTGGAAATGGCAATGAGGCAGCAAGTCCTGGCTGAATGCCTGCATCCAGCTCTCTCTCTCCAGAGACCCACTACAACAAGAGTAAAGAGGCAATGAGACACAAGGACTGACTGAGCAAACCTTAGAAAACCAAATTCTTGGCTGCAATGGAGAAAGTTGAGCATCCTGATTACCAGATGAATCTCCCTGAAGACAGGAGTATCGAGCATTGCACTGTGTGCCAGGGGATGGTTGATTAAAAGCCTATTTGAGAATTGCCTCTAGACCCTCTGTCCAATTTCGTGTAGCTAAACCATTGTGCTCTCTCTCAGGTATGTAAGAGGCTTATTTCCCAGAGAGAGTGAAACGGGGACTTTGGACTAGGGAACACCAGGCACAGCTGAGGATAGGCATATCACACTGAAAATGGAATTAAGTAGACACACTGAATGTTGAGAACCTCTGTTGTCCCCAGCCTTCTCCCCCACGAGACCAGATACCACTTTTCTGAGGAATCTGACCAACCCAAGAAAAAAGACCTAAAGCTATATGGGGAGGTTCCCCAAAGAAATTTCTCACCAAGTCACCCTACTCTGAAGCCCACAGTCACAAACCTCACCCAAATGCATAGACCTTCTCATGGGCATTTAAATGTTCAACTCTTAAGTATGAGTGAACAGCCAAGGATCATCAGGCATTTGGGGAAAGTCTCTAACATGGAAGAGAGGCCAAAACGAACTAGACAGATTAAGCTGTTAGGAAGTTAATCTATGAATATCCTCAGAGATAAATGGTTATAGAGGATATTACACTTAAATTTTTTTTCATATAAATGAATAATATGATAGAAATGAGGGGTGCCTGAGTGGCCCAGTTGGTTAAGCATCTGACTCTTGATTTCAGCCCAGGTCATAGCACAGTTCATGGGTTCAAGCCCTGCATCAGGCTCTGCTGACAACATGGGCTTGCTTGGGATTCTCTCCCTCTCTCTGCCACTCCCCATTTGTGCTCTCTCTCTCTCTCTCAGAATAAATAAAATTAAAAAAAATTTTTTTTAAATATGATAGCAGAAATAAACTCAACAAAAATGTAGTCAAATTAATTTGAGGAAATCTAGAAAGTATAGCAACATGACAAAGAAAATAGAAAACAGGAGAGAGAAACTATAAGAAAACTTGAGGACCAGTCCACAAGTTTCAACAACAGGATAATGGAAGTTCCAGAAAGAGAAGGAAAAAAGGGAGACAGTACTAAAATTCAAGAAAATTTTCCAGAACTAAAAGACTTGCATCATGAAACTATTTGCATATATAACTGAAAAGAAAAAAAAATTAAATTTTTAAAAGGGGAGACAGGATCAACCAGAGAGACAAGTGCCCCAGAGAGACAAGTGCCATTTTTTCACTTGTGTGGCTGAAGATGCTGCTGTTCATGGAAATAAGGAAGTAGAAAGTCTTGTGAGGAGGGAGACAGATTCAGTTTCCCCTGAGTGACTTCAGACACTGTCCCCCACACATGTTGATGTCCAGCAGACAGACAGAAGTCCCATGTTGAAAGTTAGAATGGCGCTCGGCAAACATGGAGGGCAGTTGCACACAGGTCTGATGAAAATCATGGGGCAAAGTGTGATTGCCCTGAGACTCAAGTGAGGCTGGAGAAAAGGCCTGGTGGAAGAAGAAAAGTGACAGGTCAAGGACAGGAGAGCAAGAAATACCCTGAGGAAACTCTGAGGTGTTAGGCAGGGCTTTGAGAAAGAAAATGCATATGGCTCTGAGTATCTCTGAGAAGAAGCTAATGGGCGCTTTAACCATTAGGAGGCTGTTGGTGAAGTAGGAAAGAGGGATTTGGTTGGACCAAGTATGCACAGGAGAAGATGGAGAAACCTCAGGGACAGTAGTTTTCAACACATTTGTATCATCTCAGTAGTTGGAATTTTTGGTGGCATCTTTGAAGTGGTAGAAACGCTGAAAAGCAAACTATCTGAGTTAACAACAATTTGAACACTATCCCCAGGGGCAATGTTCTTGCCACCAAGCATCTCCTCAGGCTCTGGTCTGACCTGCTGCTGCTCCTCCCACCTCTTCTTGGCTGCATTCAGCCTACTCCTACTGCCCAGGTGTTGGGAAACTTGACCTAAATACTGAACTTTAATGGGTCTTGTCATTTATGACAGTGTATAAAGTTGTCTTGCTCTATTAAAATGTCTATTTTAAAACTGGGGTTGATAAAATGCTTTTTCTGACTATATTATCATAGCCCAAACTAACAAACCAAGTCTAAGTTTTTCTTGATTATGGAGCTGAACAACGCAGATCAAAAAACCCTTACAGTTAACGCCATGTATCCCGTCCTAATTACAAAACCCACTAGGATGCTTTTTTTTACGATCTGGGAAAAATAGTGATCCCTCTCTAAATTTCCCATTGACATTGAGCTATACCAAGTAGTTTGACACAAACTAATACAGTTACTTCCCACACTGGGTAAAATACATGTTTGTGGAGAGCTGGTATTGCTTGTACTTTTCCGCTTGGAACTTTAGCTTTGTTTGCAAGGAAAATACAGTTGTTGGTTTTTTGTTTTTTTGTTTTTTTTATACTTAGAAGAACTGAGAAATGGGAGGTGATCAGGGTATGATTTCCTTCCTGGTGAGAAAAGTTCAGGTATTTTTAGTCTGGCTTCAGACAAGAGTCCACCTAGTCATTGAAAGCCACAGAGTTTAAAACCTGCATCTATATTAAAGATATCTTCTAATATGCTTGAGATTGTCTGCGGCTTCATGGCAGCACTTGTTTTTTTAAAGGCTCTATGTCTCCCGTCGTCATATTTCTCCCTTGAGTCTCATGAGACGAACACACCAACAGCACATTTATGATTGCTTATGACTTTGTTTTTTTAAGGTATTCAATACGTTGTAATAAGGACTGGTGGCTTTCCCAGAAGCTGAACTATTTTTATTTGCTAAGAAGAGAAAAGTATATTTTCTATCTCTAAGTTGCTAGGTGTTTTTTTTGTTGTTGTTCATTTCTGAAAACAAAACAAAAGAGTATTATAGCTTTCTTGTATAAAATAGAATTGGAATTTTGACTGTCAAATCTCTTGTAAATGACAAAATTCTTTCTGAGTTTGCTTAATTTCTACAATAAAGATATTTCCCTTACTCTCTAGATTGTTGACAAGTAAATCATTTTTGATGTCATGTGGCATCTTTTGCTTGAATATGGCATATGCCCTCTTAATTGTGTGTCACTTTTGATATGTATAAGGAATGATTTGATGATTACATGGAAGGGAAGATAAGTGGTAAGTGGAAAATAATATTAGTTGGCAACAGCTTTTCTACCATATGGGTGAGTTTCATTGCAAACTAATAGGAGAATAAAAGTAACATTTGAGAGTAATCACAAATAGCCCAATTCTCTCCAACGTCCGCATGGGCAAAAAAAAGAACATCAGCACACCTTCAGATGGAGATTTGGAAATGGATCTTGAACAGTACTCTGCACATCCTAGATTGGCATGGAGAAAGAAGAAGCCACTGGGATTCCATCAGAAGCATTTCTTTTAAAAACATCGCAAAAAGCACATTAACAAGACTACTTATTTTGTTCTTTAGTGGTCTGTTGTGGGGGATGGAAAAGGCCCATCTCCAGTGAAGATGTGTCATTACAGTGGTTATAGGTCAGTGACAACATATCCACTGCGGGAGACTGGACTGACAAACATGGGGACATGGCATTTGGAATAGTGATACATAGAACATATGACGCTGGAACCCTTGTGCAGTGTACATTGTCTACCTTGACCCTGCAAATTGAGCTGGGAACCAGCTGGTGAGAAAAACCACTGTAGTATCTAAAGAAAAGTGCATGGGGATCATCCAAGATCAGGGGTTTTGGATGATCTATTATGTGACCTTGACAACTAAACCTTTTGGAATGATTTCTTTGGTCTGACCACGTACAGTTGACCCTTGAACAATACAGGTTTGAACTGCACAGTTCCACTTCTATTTGGAATTTTTTAAAAAAATAAATACAGTACAGTACTGTGAATGTATTTTCTCAATACATTTTCTTAATAACATTTTACTTTCTCTAGCCCACTTTATTATAAGAATACAGTATATAATACATAGGACATACAAAATATGTGTTAATTGGCTGCTTATGGTATCAGTAAGGCTTCAAGTCAAGAGTAGGCTACTATAAAGTTTTTGGGGAGTCAAAGTTATACATGGATTTTTCTACTGCACAAGAGTCAGCACCTCAAGGTGTGCTGCAACACCACATTTTTCAAGAGTCAACCATATAAACAGCAGATAAATAAATCAATTTTATAATATAAACACAATCAAAAAGTTTTTAATAATCCCAAAGTTATTCCTTTTTATTCAAAGTATAACATACATAGTTTTAACCTTACAGATGATTTTTCTTGTCATAAATTACATCTTTGCTATTTCAGTTTATTCTTCCTCGATGTTTCCTTTGTTTTTTCTTGGGTTGCATATGGGTTGTTAGTAATTTATATTTATTTGTACAAATAATTTGGATTTATGTCTTGTAGTTAATTAGAAACATACCTACTTTTTTTTTAACATACAAATCATTATCTTTTTATGCTTTCAAAAACCATGTTCGAAAATTCCTTTTTCTAGTCATCAAAACCAAGACCAAAGCCATAAGCATAGACTCCATTCTGTGTAACATTTTGCTCACTTTCACTTCCTTGCTCCTCCAGCTCTCTGGCCATTGCTAATGTCATCTGAACTCATAAACCACATGGCTATTCCCAATAAACTTTTACCCTACGTATCTTCTACAAATTTTACTTTTGCTTTTTACATTCCATTTTATTATCATTACTATATTTATTACTATTATTATATTTATCACTTAGTCTTCATTCTCCTTTCCTCTTCTGTCACAAGTGAGTCCAATGAGCTCATCTTAATTTTGATTCCTCTCCAGGTAAAGTTTCCAGGAAGGATGACTGGTGTATGGCTCTCAGCGACCGAAGGTGGGTATATTTTCTGAGACCTTGCATATCAGACCCTGTCTTTTGGTTGCCATTCCTTTTGTTGACCTAAATGACTTATCTGGGAATAGTTTTTTGTGTTGCAACTTTTCTTCACCTGTTGCCATTTTGCCTCATTGTTTTCTATCCTTAGTTGTTCTGGAGGAGAAAGGCAAGACCATCCTCACTGATTATTTTTAGGGTTAACTGTGATTTCTCCGGTGGGTGCATCCCAGATAATTTCTTGTCCTCAAAAGGTAAAAATTTCCTGAAACTCTGTCTAGATCTGGTTCTCTTTTGAGTACTCTTGTCTAGAACATGTCTTATATAACATCCTAGATATTCTTTATGTTGTCATTTGTAGATTGAGTTTCTGCTTTCTTACCTCTATGCTTATCTTCCTCCCTTATCACCTTGATCTTTGTTCTCCAGTGCATTCTGAGAGAACGTCTGAACTTTTTACATCTTTGTACCTGATCTGATTTTCTCCAATGTCAGTTCAACTCATTATCACTTCCAAAGCAGGTTTAAATCTGTGATTACTTTTCCACTTCCTTGAAATCTTTCCTCCATCTCTATTCATATGGTGCCTGTATCCCAACTCCTTGCTTGCCATTTTATCTCATCCCGAGCTCTCCTTGATGCCTTTTTATTTTTATCTCATGGAAAATGTAGTAAGACCTAACAAAACAAAACAAAAAAAGTAATAATTGAGTTACTGATTATTAAGAACATACATTTCCTAAACGTTTTTGTGTACTTAAATAGCAAAACAGCTATCATTTTCTGAGCACTTAATTTTTACCAGGTATCATACTAAATACTTCAGAGACTTTCTTTCATATGACCCTTAGGACCCCCTGCAAGGAGGAATTATTACCCTCACTTTACTCATGAGGAAAGTAGCATTTTAAAAGGCTATGAAAAAGCATTTAAAAGCCCAAGGTGGGGTGCCTGGGTGGCGCAGTCGGTTAAGCGTCCGACTTCAGCCAGGTCACGATCTCGCGGTCCGTGAGTTCGAGCCCCGCGTCAGGCTCTGGGCTGATGGCTCGGAGCCTGGAGCCTGTTTCCGATTCTGTGTGTCCCTCTCTCTCTGCCCCTCCCCCGTTCATGCTCTGTCTCTCTCTGTCCCAAAAATAAATTAAAAAAAAAACGTTGAAAAAAAATAAAAGCCCAAGGTCACATATCCCAAAGTTAGTAAATTTTAGAGTCAGAATTTGAACCCAGGGCTGCCTGGCTCCAAAGCCTTTTTTCCTAACCACTACACAATATTGTCTCCTGTATAAATGATTTTCACAGGTTCATATTTTAGTCAAATATTCAAAGAAATAATGTTCCCTCTCTTTTGCTGGAGATTTTTCATTGCTTCATTTTATCTCTATACTATGTATTGATCTATCTCTGTTAATTCAACCTTGTAATGAGAGATCACCACCTACCTGGGCTTACAGAATTATTCCAGAACTGCTTCGAGCTTCCTCGCCCTGCACCCGGAAGTTGTGGACAGTTTGTAGACCAGTTGCTACTTAACCTCTGGAGAGGTTGTGTAATGGAGTAAGAAGGGCGCCGGGTTTGGAATTATTAGAAACCCAGATTAGAACCCCAGCTGAGCTATGTACCAGCAGGACAGCTCGGGCAAGTCACTCGGCCTGTGGTACAAGTCTGTGTTACAAGGTCAGTGTGCCCATTAACAGAAGTGCAGCCCAGGTACAGTACCTGCCGTGAACCTAGCGCCCACACAGGAAGCTGTTGTCATTCCCTTTGCAGTATTCTGATGGCCTGTTGGGCCTCCCCACCCCCACCCCGCCTCCCGCGCGCCACCCGCCACCCCTCCATGGCGCCCCCTCCAGCCTCGAGGGGCCCTCGTCCCAGGATGCACCGCTGTGCTGACCCCTGGCCCTGGCTCTGCGCATTGGAGTCCCGGCTCCGAGCAGAGGAGAAAGGTGCTGGGGAACGATGTGGCTCCGGGGGCTCTGGGGGTGGGGGTGTACGCGGGGCAGGCTGATCTCCCTGCCAGAGCCGATGCTGCGTAGGCTGAGCCAGGCCCCTGTCCCCACGCAGGCCGAGGACATGCCCTGGGTCCCTGTCCCCACGCAGGCCGGGGCCCTGTCCCTGTCCCCTCTCAGGTCTGAGGTCGTTCCCTTGGTCCCTGGCTCCGCCCAGGCCTTGTCCCCGGTCCATATCCCCACGCAGGCCCTGGCCCTGTCCCTGCGCAGGCCCAGGCTGTGTCCTGGGCAGAGTCGCCTCCCCATCTTGCTGCAGCCCACTGGTACTGGGCCTTGCAGAGTCAGTTAGGCCCATCCCAGGCTGGAGTGCCTTTGCCTTCGTGGGTTTTTGTGAATCGCTGGGTTGGCCCCATATTTTCTGGATATTAACCCCACCCAGGTGAATAGAGATCTGGCCCAGGTTACTGCTCTTTTCTGTGGTAGGGGGCTCAGCAGGGAGCTGCGGACACCGTCCAGAAATGGACTTGAGAGCCTAGACTTGATCCCACAAGCCTATGGCCTTTGTGCCTCTGGCAGGGAAGCCTCTTTGAGTGGGCTTGATTTTTGTCAGGTAAAAGTTATTATCCCTACTTTCAAAAAATACTGAAAATACACGTTTATTTACTCTAAAATTCAGGAAAATGTATCAAGTGTGCAGCATGTGCTTAGACTCAGTTGTAGGTTTCTCTTCCTAGTAGTCATAGCTTGGAGACCAAAATTATGAAACTTGAAGCTTATCCAAATTTGTCTTTTATCTCATCAGAAAATGTCTTTAAATTAACTGAAATGAAGGGGGAAAAAAATCTAAGTAGTATGTAGAATTATAGAAAGGGTAAAGCAATCCAATTAGGTAGTTTTGGACCCTATAAATTGTGCTCTATCACCCCATAATGGGTCAGTAAACCAGTATAGTAGGTCCAGACCAGCATTTTTTAAAGAGTCAATATTAGACTAGAATAGATAATAGATAGTATGGATAAGTATTGTTTTGTGAAACTTTGGTTTCAGTTATGTATATTTGTAGGTATATTTGTGTTAGGTCATGATGTAAAAGGTATGTACAAAGGTATTGTGGGTTACATTTAAAAATTAAGTTACTGGTTTAGACCAAGGTAAATATGTTACCTATACAGAAAGTATGCTTAGAGTAGTAATAACCTATCTTAATTACAATTATTTACATGATTGGAACTCTGGAAGAATCAAATGGTATTTCTGTCCTCATTAGCTCTGTGTGTTTTACATTTACTTTACATGTATTAGCATGCCATGTATCTGGGTATCCGGTCCATCACATTCAGTATAGATCATTCCTGATATGTAAGGAATGGAATGGGAGAATTGCTTCACTATATGAGATCAGTCACTGGTGGTTAGCAATTATGGGAGCCACAAGCCATCATTGTTACTGTGAAATTATGCATGATTTACACATACCTCTGTTCCTATTGTGTGACTATGTGAGGATCTTTGCTTTACATTGTCCCTGCTGAAACTCAGTGATGACCTGTATTAACAGTCCAAGAGTTTTCTCATCTGTTCTGGTTATTATGTTACTGTCTTGGAAAACAGGACCTTGATGCAGAGCATATCTGAGGCCAAAGTTTTACTGTTGACAATCAGGTGGTCTTCTTCTCAGCTTTGAAAAAAGATTTCTTAAAAATTTAACTAAAATCTGGGGCACCTGGGTGGCTCAGTTGGTTGAGCGTCCGACTTCAGCTCAGGCCATGATCTCACGGTTCATGAGTTTGAGCCCCGTGTCAGGCTCTGTGCTGACAGCTCAGAGCCTGGAACCTGCTTCAGATTCTTTGTCTCCCTCTTTCTCTGCTCCTCTCCCACTCCCTCTCTGTCTCTCAAAAATAAATATATAGATGTTAAAAAAATTTTAACTAAAATCTGAAGCCCTTGGTGCTCATTATAATAATTATTTTCATATTTTGTATTTACATTTATCTGTTGAATGATTGGTCGGTTGATTTTGATTTTAAGGATTTAAATAATGAAAAGTTTGAACCAGAGTTGTTGGGGATAATTTCCCTGTATACAATTTATCCACAAAAGCAACTGATGGGGGGAAATGTATTTGCTTTAGAACTCCACCACAGGGAGTCTGGAAATGACCAAAGAGTGACCAAGGTGGTCCAATAGCCACTATCCCACAAGTGGTCAACATTCTTAACCTCAAGTCTGGGCTTTGTTTCTAGTGCCTCGTGGAATAACCAGTCTTTTGTTCATAAGCAGGCAGATGGGTGACAGTCTTGTTCATGGAAATAAGTCTTAGTTGGCTGACTTCATGAAACTTAGTCCGGCTTTTAAAAAAGTTTAGGCCAGACATTTACTTTTAATTTTTTTAATGTTTATTTATTTTTGAGAGAGAGAGAGACAGAGCATGAACAGGGGAGGAGCAGAGAGATAGGGAGACCAAGAATCCGAAGCAGGCTCCAGGCTCCAAGCTGTCAGCACAGAGCCTGACGCGGAGCTTGAACCCACAAACCACAAGATCATGACCTGAGCCGATATCAAACAGTTAACTGACTGAGCCACCCAAGTGCCCCTAGATATTTACTTATAAATGGCTAGTATTCTCTTTTGCAAATGCGCCTTGCAGACAGTTTAATATGATCAAGCAAACTATTGTTATTATAACCACACTTATAGTTGTCATAACTGCTATGATGTAGTATATATAGTATATAGTATGATGTAGTACGTACAACTCCATAGATGTATGAATGAATGAACATTATAAATTATTCATGGAAACATTCGGTGATGCATATTATTAGTTTTTAGTGAAACTTAATTTTTATACCTGGTTTTTTTAAAGGGGAACTAGGGGCACCTGGGTGACTCAGTCAGTTAAACATCTGACTCTTGATTTTGGCTCAGGTCATGATCCCACAGTTCGTGAGATCGAGCTCCGCATTGGACTCTGTGCTGATAGCATGGAGCCTGCTCGGGATTCTCTCTCTCTCTCTCTCTCTCTCTCTCTCTCTCTGCCCCCCTCTCTCTCTTTCAAAATAGTAAATAAACATTTAAAAGAAAGAAAGAAAGAAGAACCAACATTTGGTGTTTTTTTCAGGAAAGATACGAAACATCTGCTGTGTAAGTGAATAGAAATCATCCTATCTCATTGAACACTTTGTGGCAGTACCCAGTAGTGAAACAAGTTATGTGACATCTGAATTTCTAATTCAAAACCAGTCTAATGTAAAAGAGGTCAAAAGGGGTTCTTTTTCCTGATGTGAGGTCTCAGTAGAAGGCAGTGAAGGACGCTTTGTAATCAACTTGGTGTATATAGTATTGTGCTCATATCCTTTTAGTGTCTTCCAAACTGTTAGACCCCAGCATTGGCTGGGTAGCACCGCTGACCTGTGGATAGTCTCCCAAAGAGGGAGAAGAAATGGGTGCTGACATTCAGGGAATGTGGTTGCCTTTCCAACCTTAGGCAGAGCTTGAGACTGAGTAGCTAGAGAGCAGGGGCCATAGCTGCCTTGTTCATTGTGATTTTCCTGTTTCCAGGCTCAATAAATAATTGTTGAAGGAATGAAAATACTGTGGAAGGAGGAAGAGCGGCAGCAGAAAGTACCTATAGCTTAAAACGTAGGGGGAAGGAGTGTTATCAGATCCTCGACTAATATTTATTGAGGGTCTCCTATGAACCTGGTAGTGTTTCCAGGCTATCTGGGCTCATAGGGTGTTTACAAGTGGAGACAAGGCACATACCTGCATGTGTATGCGTGCATACATACACACACACTCATCCAGTTGTATGATGGAAGGATTTTGTTCTATACTGGTAAGAATGGGGCTGCATATAAAATGGACCTCATGGTGTGATTCAGATAAGTGTAAAGGCTCAAGTAAGAGAAAGGGTGATTCAGGTTGATTAGAGAGGCAGAATTTCCCAGAGGAAATGGAAATGGAGGTCTTGGATGAGGAGGGATTGATCACAGGTGGGATGCAAGCGAAGGTCAGAGTGAGCATATCTACGGGCTCAGCCCAGGGACTCAAGGTACTGGAGTACAGTGGGGATGACAAGGGGATAGCCTAGGTGGGGATCCCATTTTTGAGGGGAGTTTAGGAAATCAGCTGTCATAGAAATTTAGATCAAATGTAACCAGCATAAAGATGCCCTAGATTCTGGAGGAAAGAAGTAAGTTGATAAAGGCTGTGTTTTGAGATTACTTGGTAGCAACATGCAGGAGGATGGCTCTACCTCAGGAACCAGAAAGGAAAAGGGAAACAGCCCCCAAGGATTGGGATCTCAGTACCATTCTTGGTTGTACTGGGATGTTCTGGTCACTGTGGGTGCTTTGGTGGCAAAAAAGCAGCTGATGAAGGGAAATGTACTTGGTTTAGAACTACATCATAGGGAATCTGGAAATGACCAGAGAGTGACTGAGGTGGTCGGATAGCCACTATCCCACAGGTGGTCAGCACTCTTAACCTCAAGCCTGGGCTGCATTTCTGGTGCCCCATGGAATAATCAGTCTTTTGTTCACAAGCAGGCAGATGGGTGAGTGTCTTGTTCATGTGAATAAGTCTTAGTTGGCTGACTTCATGAAACTTAGTCTGGCTTGAAAAAAAAAATCATAACCAAGAATTTACAAGCTGAAGAAATGTGCCCATTTTGGGGTGTCTCAGGCTAGCCAAGCAGATCTTCTCCTGGTTCCTTGTTGGCAGGTAGCATGTAGGGTATGGGGTAGGAGGGAGAGTAGAGTAAGGGGGCAAAGATAGATGGTAGTCTCCTTGAGGTCAGGGACATTGTCTCCATCTTTGTATGTCAAGCACCTCGTATAGTATATGTGTTGAATAAGTGATGGCTGGATGGATCAGGGGCATTTTGTTTCCCATTATCACACATAACATGGTATTGACAGCCCATGTGTTTATTGAGACACTCATCTCCCTCTTATCTCCTGTTGCTTCCTACCTATTGTTGACACAACTCATATAAGTCTATTCAAAGCACATGGACTATTTATTTTGATGCCCAACACGGTGCTGGATAAAGGAGCACAGCTGTTGAAGCTACCAAGCTGTACCTTCACAGACCTAGACAGTCAGGGGATTGGTTATGTGGGGGATGAAAATTTTATTTACCCTTCTGTCTGCTTCCTGATGCCATATTATACAGTCTTAGCTCCTCATCTAAAATCTGCAGCTTATGCTTGCATGCATGTAGGATATGAAATAGTAAATGTTTGAGAGTTCATCTCCTCTGTGGTCCCAATTTGTCCGACGCAGAGCCTGTTGTACTCTGTACAATAGGTTTGTGAACACTTATGCTCATCCATATGAGTGTGTGTCTGTATCAGTTTGGGCAATCATGCTATATTTTTATTCTTGAGATCCTTAGCTCCCACAAAAGATATGATGTGCCTGGCCCATGGTATGAACCCAATGAAATACTTGATCAATGAGTTAATGAATAAATGTGTGTGTTCAGAGAATGGTAATGGGTGCTACTTGGAGTCTTACTCAAGATTTAATTGGAGAATCTATGTCTATGTGCATGAAATAAAGTCTATTATAAAGTAACATAGGAATAAAGCTTATAGATGAAATAAATTAGTAACAGCAATTATAATTATCATCATAGCTAACGTCAACAGAGGTCTTACTATATGCCAGGTGCTCTTCTATGGACATTACCTCATTTACTGTTTTTACAACTCTGAGGCGTTGCTGTTATTTTCCTCATTTTTCATGTGAGAAATCCAACGGACTGAGAGGTTAGGTGATTTGCCTGGAGTCACACAGCTAATAAGCATAAGATCACATAGTTAGCACAAAGTGGAAACGGGTGTAGCAACAAGAACTTTCTGGAAGAGGCAAGTTGAGATGAGGGCTGCCTGGTCACCCACAGCCACACTTGTGGCCAGGGCCATATGCAAAGACCTTCTGGCCATCTCTCAGTGAGGGCTGTGGACTGAGAGGCAGGCAGCTCACAAGACAATGTACGATCTGGCTGGCAGACAGCTCCATGGCCTTCCCAGAGTATGAGCCAGATGGATTCTAAAAACCCTTTGCTTTAAGTACTCAGAGTGTAACAGACCTAAGTCTTTGAGGGAAAAATCTCCCTCTCTCCCAACAAACTCAGACTAGAACTGGCCATCTTCATGACACCCAGTACCCACCTGTAAGTTTTGAGAAAGCCCAATGAACTACCTTTGAAAAAAGCAACTGTCTATTGTGGTAGATAGGAAGAGACTCAACCATAAATAACCAAATTAAGTGTACCCACTCAGCATTGAGTGCCAAGAACTGTTCTGTCCCCAGAGGACTCAGCCATGAGCAAGTTAGACAAAAATCCCAGCACTCATGGAGCTAATGTTCTGATGGGGGAGATGGGTCACAAACAAGTCAATAAGAGGTCACATGTGTTATATGATGATGAGTGTGACATGAAGAGACCTAAAGCAGGAGAGGGGAAGGAGCTTAGGGGGTGGCACTCAAGTATGAATATATGAGAACCATCAGTTCTGATGATCTCTCTTTTGTTTTCTCACTTTCTCTCAAATTATCTGCCAGGAAATCTTTTAACACTGGGCCAGGGGGAGTGTGGAACCTGGTGAGTGGGGGTAATAGAGACTCAGTTCAGATTCTATGCAGGCATACCTGTATTATTGTGCTTTACTTTGTTGTGGTTCACAGATCATGCATTTTTTACAAACTGGAACTTTGTGGCAACCTTGCGTGTAACAAGTCTATCAGCAGGCACCATTTCCCAACAGCATTTGCTCACTTGGTGTCTCTGTCACATTTTGGTAATTCTCGCAACAGTTCAAACTTTTTCATTATAATTATATTTGTTATAGTGATCTGTGATCTTTGATGTTACTCTTGTAATCATAAGACAGCGGACTTGACCAATAAATATGTGTATTCTGACTGCTCCCCCAACCAGATGTTCCCCCATCTCTCTCCCTCTCCTCAGGGCTTCCTGTTCCCTAAAATATAACAATATTGAAACTAGGCCAATTAATAACCCAACAATGCCTTCTAAGTGCTCAAGTACCAGGAAGAGCCATGGGTCTCTCACTTTAAATCAAAACCTAGAAATGATTAAGCTTAGTGAGGAAGGTGTGTCAAAAGCCAACATGGGCTGAAAGCTAGGCCTCTGGAGCCAGCTAGCCAAGCTGTGAACACAAAGGGAAAGTTCTTGAAAGAAATGAAAAGTGCTACTCCAGTGAACATACGAACGATAAGAAAGTGAAACAGCCTTATTGCTGATACAGAGAAAGTAAAACTTTGTCTGGATAGAAGATCAAACCAGCCATACATTCCCTGAAGCCAAAGCCTAATCCAGAGCCAGGCCCTCACTCTCTTCAATTCTGTGAAGGCTCAGAGAGAGGAGGAAGCTACAGACAGAACGTTTGATGCTGGAAGAAGTTGGTTCATGATGTTTAAGGAAGGAGCCCATCTCCATAACATCAAAGTACAAAGTGAGCATCAAGTCAAGTGCTGATGTAGAAGCTGCATCAAGTTCTCTAGAAGATCTAGTTGAGACAATCAAGGTGAGTACACTAAACAATAGATTTTCAGTGTAGATGAACCAGCCTGCTCTTGGAAGAAGATGCCATCCAAGATTTTCACAGCTAGAGAGAAGTCAGTGCCTGGCATCAAAGCTTCAAAAAACAGTCCAACTCTTGTTAGGGGCTAATGCAGCTAGTGACTTTAACTTGAAGTCAGTGCCCACTTCCATTTTGAAAATCCTAGGACACTTAAGAATTAAGCTAAATCTACTCGTCCTGCCCTCAGTAAAGGGAACGACAAAGCCTGGGTGACAGCACATCTTTTTACAACATGATTTACTGACTATTTTTAAGCCTACTGTTGACACTTATGGCTTAATAAAAAGATTCTTTTCAAAATATGACTGCTTATTGACAATGCACCTGGCTACCCAAGAGCTCTGATGGAGATGTACAGTAGGATTAATGTTGTTTTCATGCCTGCTAACCCAATATCCATTCTGCAATCAATGGATCAAGGAGTCATTTCAAGTTGCAAATCTTATTGTTTAAGAAATACATTTCATAAGGCTACAGCTGCCATAGATAGTGCTTCCTCTGCTGGACCTGGGCAAAGTCAACTGCAAACCTTCCAGAAAGGATTCATCATTACACATGCCCTCAAGAACATTGTGATTCATGGGAAGAGGTCAACATATCAACATGAACAAGAGTTTGGAACAGGTTGACTCCAAACCTCATGGGTGACTTCAAGGGTTCAAGACCTCAGAGAAGGAAGGGAGGGAGAGCAAGAATCCCAAGCAGCCTCTGCACTGTCACCACAGAGCTCGACACAGGGCTTGAACCCATGAACTGTGAAATCATACCCTGAGCCGAAACTCAGTGAACACACAAATGATGCTCTTTAACACTGGGCCAGGGGGATTGTGGAACCTGGTGAGTGGGGGTAACGGATACTTCACTGACTGAGCCACCCAGGTGCCCCTGCCATCTCATGATCAAACGTAACTGGATGAAAAGCTGCCTCTTAAGGATAAGCAAAGAAAGTGATTTCTTGAGATGGAATCTACTCCTGGTGAAGATGTTGTGAAGATTTTTGAAATGACAACAAAGGGTTTAGAATATTACAAAACTTAGTTGGTCAAACAATGGCAGGATTGACTCCAATTTTGAAAGAAGTTCTACTGTGAGTAAAATGCTATCAAACAGCATTGCAAGCCACAGAGAAATGTTCATGAAAGGGAGAGTCTATCGATGCAACAAACTTCACTGTCATCTCATTTTAAGAAATTGCCCCTGCTGCCCCGCCCTTTAGCAGCCACCACCCTGATCAGCCAGCAGCCATCAACATCGAGGTGAGACCCTCCACCAGCAAAAAGATTAGGACTGGTTGAAAGCTCAGATGATACTGTATTTTTAGCAAGAAAGTATTTTTGAATTAAGATATATACATTCTTTAGATATAATGCTATTGCACATTTAATATACTACAGTCGAGTATAAAGATAACTTTTACATGCACTGGGAAGGCAAAAAAATTCCTCGACCAGCTTTATTGAGATGTTCACTTTATTGCAGTGGTCTGGAAACCAAACCTATAATGTTTCTGAGGTGGGTCTGTAATCTATCGTCCATTGTGGGGATTTAGGCAAATCATCCAGGGAGCTTTTTACACCAAGAAGATGTAGTGTTCAAATTGAGTCGGTGTACGTATTGTTCTAGGCATTTGTGAAGACATCACCTTGTCCCATAGGAGGTTTTCCATGTACCTATTTAAAGAATACACAGTTTGGTAGCATTTTGACTTAACATATCTGTCTATCAGAAAAACCTTTGCATTTGGAAAGTCTGTGAAAATGATAAGATGAAACATTATAAGGAAACAGTGTTTTTGTACCTAAAAGCCCAGAAAATTGGACTGGTTAGGTTAAGATCAATGTAGCCCAAACTGTACTCATTAAGTTTCTTGGAAGGGTTTCTCTCCTTTGAGGTAAAAGCAGGTCACTTCTATCAAACTTACATTTCCTTCTCTAGAAAATTAGGCTCAGAATTGGTTTGCAATGTAACATGCAATTTAAATATCAGAAATTGCTCCCCGTCCCTTTCCTCTGTGTCTATACCCTGGGCACCCTCTGCTCCTGGCTAGCAGAACTTTGGACACAATTTCTAGTTCTGTGCTTTCCTTCTGTGGCCCAGAGTCCATTTTCCAGCGTCCTGCTTATGCTGTGTTTCTCTTGTGAGTTCCTAAGTGGCCCTCCGGACTCCTGACTAGGTTTGCCTAGGGTCCTCACTGCTCTTACCTTATCCCCCTCTCCTGTTTTACTCTTTGAAATATTCCCAGTAGGTGTTTTAGACACTCGCTCACTTCAGTAACAGTTAGTAACAAGTTTGCTCTGCGTGTTAAAACCCATCCATTTTGCAATGCAGCCCCTGGCGGCTCCCCGTGAAACTTTGTCCACTAATATCAGGCTTAACTGCCCATGTTTAATTGGCAGAGGTGTGATGTTGACTTTCAAAAAGCAAATCATTAAGATTTAATAAACAGCATCTATTTATGAGGACTTAAAATGTACAACAGATTTAATGTCTTAACTGGCTTCTAAACTTTTCTCATAAAATGAGACAGTTAAGTGTTACCCAGGGAAGAGACACCCACACACGCACGTTACCTGCTTCCTGGGGTTACATGCTTCCTGGGGTTCTCTCTCTTCTGTTAGCAGTGAACTGATACATTCATCATGAGGCACAAGGGGGAAAGGGAAAAGGAAAGGCATCACCTTCGGAGTCTTTGAAAGAACCATATTTGTATTTATTTGTCTTCCTCAGAGGAGTTGTGCAAAGACACACTGGGCTGATGTGCACGCACACAGCTCCCCCCATGTCACAACCCACAAACCATCAGAATTCCCCACTTCTATCCCTCTGGAGGTACCCCGTCGCATAGATTGTGCAACAGGTTAAGTTTTACCTTTGTCCCTGAAGGAAGAAGGGACTACACCCTGACAGTGACTCAGTACAGCATATGATGATGGGATTCTTCTGGTTATTGAGGAGGTACTGAGCTCTGCCGCTTGCAACCAGGAACCAGGCCGTCATCTATGCTAAGAAAGCTTACAGGGAAAAGGTAGCTGGTAGAGCTTTATCAGTGGGGAAGAGAGACACGATAAAGAAAAACAATTAGGAAGGTAAGCTGGGTGGCAGTTGGAGAATGATGGACTAGAAAGGGATAGTAGCCTGGGGTCAGGAAGACCAGGCAATTCTACGGAGTCGCCTGGTAAGACATGACCAGAATCTGAACCACACAACCTGCCTCACTTAGTGACCACTCTGCTGGGAGCTCAGCCCTCCTGCCAGATGAGCTTTAAGATTTCCGAACCCTGTCATAGCCCAAAGAAAGTCTGGGAAGAGGGGCGCCTGGGTAGCTCAGTCAGTTGAGCATCAGACTTTGGCCCAGGTCATGATCTCTCAGTTCGTGAGTTTGAGCCCCATGTCGGGCTCTGTGCTGACATCTCGGAGCGTGGAACCTGCTTTGGATTCTGTGTCTCCCTCTCTCTCTGTCCCTTCCCCATTGTGTGTATGCACTATCTCTTTCTCTCTCTCAAAAATAAATAAACTTAAAAACAATTAAAAAAATGAAAGTCTGGAGAGAAAAACAGGGTAGGAAGAATTCAGTGAACGAGGGTCCCGTGAAAGGGCCTTCACCAATCCTCCATCTGTGAATGGAATTTCATTAGTGAAACTTGAGAAACTGTGGAGTCTGAAACTGGCCTCCCCTCTTCTCTGCCTCTAGTTAATTTTTAATTTGCTGTCATTGATTAGCTGACAGGAGAAGAAAGGTGTCTCTCAGCAGCTGAAGTCAGCCGATGGGAAGGGCCTTGAACCAGGCCCTCAGAGTAGGCGGCCCGGCCGGAACCGCCCGGGAGGTGAGGTTTGGCTACGAGGGGGTGCAAGTACCAACTTGTGAAGCTTCCTTGCTCGTCAAAGCACCTTTAAATAATCCACGCCCAGAGTTGTTTCATCTTCAGGCAAGAGAAAGTGAAAACGGCCCCAAAAGGTCTAATATCTCAAATAAACACTGTAAATGTAGGCATACTTGCCTTTGAAATTGGAGCGCCTCAAGCAGACAGACAACGTTTGTGTCCTGCTACTAACAGGTTCGTCTTTCGTTGTCTGTGACGGCTGTTCTCTGAGGCTGACACGAATATAAACAAAGTGCATTACCTCTGACTATTCTGAAAGGAAAGGGCGGTCAGACTTTTATTTTTTGTGACGTGGTTCAAAAAAGTGATATTCCTCGCCGCCACCCCGCCCCCCCCCCCCCCTTGCTAGGAAACAGGCAGAGAAGTAGTTGCCTTTCTGCGGATGGGTGGCATGCTGTTGGTGGTTGTGGTAGGGATTTAGTTAGTCCAAAGCTCCGCCAATATTCCCAGGCTTCTAGAAAGTGCTATAGCTGCTGTCAGACGCGCTCGGTGAGTAGAGTAGGGTTGTCAACAGTGTTTCAGGTTTCTCTCCGCCACATAAATCCCTTCCTTTTAACGCAAACAGTAAGACCACCTCGTTTAGTAGTTGGCCAATGATGGTGAGCACCAAAACCAACAACGATGAGGCAATCGTGCATTTGTCATCCCGTGTCTGACTGAGTTCCAGTCCTCTCCTCTCCCAAGTGGTGAAACAGGAAGCATCCTCCCGTCAGGAAGAAATTCAAGGTGCCATCCAGTAGCTTTGCCTCACGTCACTGATCGCCCTCAGTCGGAAATCTTGACTTGCAACTTTAGAGGGTGGGTCTCTGAAAGAATTTCAGAGCTTACACAGAGATGAGGTGTGTTGCTCTCTGATGAGAACGAAGCCGACTGGAACGCTGGAAATCTGCCTCTGACTACTCCTCACAGGCAAGGGGCATCTTTTGTGGGCTGAGATTTCAGAAAAGGTAGGCACCATTTTGCTGTTGTTGTGGACGTTTGAGAGCTTTCAAACCACGTTGGCCTTGACTGTGTGTGTGTGTGTGTGTGTGTGTGTGAGAGAGAGAGAGAGAGAAAGAGAGAGAGAGAGATGATCAAAATGCTCATTTCTGGCCTGATCATTTGAATCCCATTGCTTGATGACTTTTACTTCAAAAATATTCAGTAGTGGAGAGCAAATGTTGAGTCCAGACTTCTCCTCGTGACCTGTATCACTTGCTCTCTGGCAAGTGTAAATGGATTCATTGTAGGGGTAGGAAGTGGAGTGGAATCAGGGAGTGGACTCACATGAGGCTGAGCCCTCAGTCAGTACAGCTTGGTGTATTCGGAAGGAGAAATGGAAAGGGTGACCACAGATCTCCAGGTGGCATGGCCAAGGCCATCTCAGACCATTTCGGCATGTCTTAAGTTTGGAACAAGGCAGGACTTGCTCACCTCACAGCGGCCAACTTCTCTAAACCGGCTCTATCTTGGATGAGACCCTCTCCATGCTGTGTGTGTCCAGAGGGCATTAGCTGATTAGTTATAAAACTGTCAGCCTTGGCTAGAGGAACATAATAAAATTTTCCTTTTTTCTAACTCATGTACACGTTTAGTGAGGATATTCTTTGAAACAGTGTTGTTTCCTGAAAAGCCTTATGCAGAGCAAGGGAAAGAAACCTATGGGACTCACCAGATGATGAATATTCATTTATGTGTTAATCCTCAATATCCGAGTACTTTCTCAATCACGAGTGAGGTTTCTGACTTTAAACAGCACCTTTCCCTGCCTTTTCCCCTATAAGCTTTTAAAAAAGGGGTTGCCACTTAAAAATTTCATCAGTAGAATGTGCTGAACAAAGGGGCAAATTTTTTAAAGGGGGAAAATAGATAATAATTGCATAATCTTCCCTTTAAAAATACTTCTGCCTTTTCCAAAAGCAATCAAATTAATTGACATAGTTTGGAGACAATTCTGGGTCGGTAATAACCTACATAATTCTGGGTTAGTAATAATCTACATTTATTGAGTCCTTGCTGTGCATAAATGCATTGCCCATTTAATTCAGTGAGACAGAACTCATGTTCTGAAGTTTTCCAATGAGGACATTTCAGCTTAGTGAGAGGTATAGTAGCATAGCAGAGAAGTGAGAAAGCCCAAAGTCTATTGCACACAGAAATACATGATTGGAGCCTTCTCTGTTCCTATCCTGTTCTGTCAGCCCTTCAGAAACCTTGTCCTATAGAGGGGTTTCTGAAGCCATGATAATATGTAAATATGCCAACCTGGTATCTGATAGCAAAAGACCAAAAGTCAGTCTATAATTTGCTTCTGTTTGGGTGAAGGCATGGTGTGGTGAACAGAACATGGGCTAGAAAGACAGACAGATCTAGATTTGAATCCCTGCTTTCTGCTTACTATTTATGTGACCTAGGCAAGCCAGTGAAATTCTTCAAACCTCAGTTTCTTTATTTATAAGCTAATTATTATAATATCCATCCCGCAGGGTTATTTGTTATAGAGGATAGAAAGACAAGGTATGCAAAGTGCCTTCCGCATGACTGACAAATGATAGGCTTTTGATAAATAGTATTCATTTCTCCAGTTATTTGCTAATGTTTTCAGGGTGCTGGATCCTGTTCTGGGCTCAGGGGTATCAGCAGTGAGCAGACAAGACTGTGCCCTCATGGAACTGACCAGTGTTGTTTATTCTATCATAGTGTCACTGACTTTCCTTGAAAACCAGGTGGTGATTATTGAGATCTTCTGTGGTGGAGCTGATCTGGCTTTGACACAGCCTATGAGGCAGAGTGGTAAACATCCTATGCAAAGAGCCCCCCAAAGCGTAGTAAAATCAGGCAAAAAGCAAGAGCATCAGATAACTCTTTTGCAAGTATCAGTTTGTTGTGCTAATCTTTGCAGAGTTAAAGGAAAGATATGTTTTTACACACTCCTTCACACACACGCACACACACACACAGAGTTCGTTTGAGTTTTCTTAGGCCCCCAAGACATTGCCCGCAGGCTGTGCATGGGAGAAGGGTCCAAGGTCTCATAAAACACAGAGTGTAGCATGGCAACCATTCATTTACCTTGGGCTCTAGGCCATCTGTACAATAGCCTCGGGCTTTCTGAGGCATCCCCAATGTGAATTTAGGGATGGAGTCCAAAGAATGAACTGGAGATAATATACCTTCAAAAAAGTGGATTTGAAGAAGAGTATTTGATTTATTTACTGGCTAAAAGCCTATAGTCACGTTCACCAAATGGGCTAGTTGGCATCAAGAATGGTGCTTTGACAATCTCTCCCTACAGAGAGATAGAAGAGAGGAACAGGGGGGCTCCCTTTGGAATCAAATGCAGGTCTCCCTTCTCTTAAAAACACCTGCACACCCAATACACCAACTTTACTGGTCCTACACAGCCCAAGTTTGTTGTTTTGTTTATTTGGTGGACTCAGAATGATTGAAGAAATCTTTGTGACAGCCCTTAAGATTGCATCTTGCAGTGGGTTTTTTAGATGAAAACAGAAATCACGCTAAAAACCTAAATTAGGGCTTAGGCATAAAACCCTAAAATGGCAAGTGAGTGGAGATATTAAGAATCTTCGATCTTGTACAACACTATAACAGCCAAAATTCTTCACAGGGCTTTCTGTTGATGGAAGACAGATGTTTGGTTATAAATAGATGTTAGCAATCACTGTCTTTTAAAGACAGTTATTTTCAAATTTCATTATTATCATACCTTAAAGTCTGAGAAAGCCCACTAACAAATAGATGGTGGCTCTAGTGAGAAGGGGATTTAACTTGGGTGACCTTGACACAAACTTCACCTTTCCTAATTATGAGAATTTAAAATTTCTCAAGCTGTGAGTGTCTACATTCCTCGCAAATATAAAGAAATGTAAAGTCAAAGGGATTTGGTTCATTTTAATAACCATTTCTCCTCCTCCTCCTCTTCCTCCTCCTTCTTCTTCTTCTTCTCTTCTTCTTTTTGTTTTGTTTGTTTGTTTTTGTTTTTTCCCCCCATCTGGTCATTGGAAAGTCTGTGGAGACAGTTCATGCTGCATTCTTAAGGAGACTAAACTCAACAGACCCAAGGCCTATCACATAGCTGGTATTTGGTTTATAGAGGTTTCAGTTCAATGGAAATCTTCCTTTTTATTGATCTCCAAATTCTATCTTCAGGAAATAGCAAAAAAATGGAGATATTTAATGAAAATCTCCAAATCTCTTTAAGACTGGCACACATGGGGTAGCTGGGTGGCTCAGTTGGTTAAGCGTCCGACTTCGGCTCAGGTCATGATCTCGCGGTCTGTGAGTTCGAGCCCCACATTGGGCTCTGTGCTGACAGCTCGGGGCCTGGAGCCTGCTCCAGATTCTGTGTCTCCCTCTCTCTCTGCCCCTCCCCCGCTCATGCTCTGCCTCTCTCTGTCAAAAATAAATAAACATTACAAAAAAAATTTTTTTTAAAGATTGGCACACACACACACACCACAGTCTCTCTCTTGCACACATACATTTACGTGCAGGTGCATAATATATAAAAATAAAACCAAAGGATACATATATTGTGTGTGTGTGTAACCAAGGTTTATTTCTCTTTCTGTCATAGATGGTTCTTCTTCCATCTTTGTAGCTGGGCCTTCTGAAACATGTGACATGTGGTCACTAGGACTGGAGAAGGGAAAAATGAAAACAGGTCTCCAGCTTTTTAATTTTTTTTGAGGTATAACTGATACAGAACATGGTGTGAGTTTCAGGTATATGACATAATAATTCAACATTTGTATCTCTTATGAAATAACCACCAAGTATATCCCTCCTTTATCTTTTAATGGGAAAACTGTGAAATTCAGAGATAAGGCATGCATTTGAAGAGACAAAATATTACATTTGGAGAGACAAAATGTTACATTAAGGGGCTTGAAATCATTTTTATTTACTATATCCATGTTCTAAAATGAAGTACTTAGGGAAAATCGTATGCCACAATCCATTTGTTCTCTACAGAGTACTTGTATGCAAGAACAAAGTATTTTCCTCTTATTTTGATTCCTTTGCCAGACATATTTTAGTGGATAGTCAATAAATAGTTGTTGATTAGATTGATCTTGACATAAGCTGAACATTAAAATAATCCTTTCAAAATTCAAGCAAAAATTCTGAGAGCATTTTCTTCAATAACGAAGGTTATTTAACATCATTTAATAGCTAAATTGGCTTCAATTTCTTCCCCTCAAATTTTGTTTTCTTGTTTGACATCCCATTAAAACTTGAAAACCATAAAATCTGCTGATGCTGAACAAATCTCAAATTATGCAGATTAGCAATTTTCATTTGTAATGTTCACATCATGAATTCATTATCATATTCCGCTTTGGGTCAAAGTTGCAGGGTTTTATAATGAGCTCCTCCTGTCCTATTAGCTGTAAGTGGCTTTCCCTGACTTGTTCCAAATGGAGATCTGCTTTGGTCTATAACCAATGGTATAAGAATAAAGCTTCAGAGCATTTCTAGATGACAACTATAAGATAACATGCAAGCTGAATTTTCCCAAGTAATTGGTTCACAGATTGCACTATTGGAGTAGATTTCAGACCTTTTTGGTGGGGGGGGGACATCACTGATGGTAAGAAATACTTTTTAGATCTCAATTTAAATACACACACACACACACACACACACACACACACACACTGACCGAAATGAAAGTTTCACAGAACAATACTGGGTATGTATTGATGTTTTCTCTTCTATTCCATCCCATTCCACTCCATAAGATTTCTGGTCATAGCTACTAATAAATTTTGTGACCTACTAGTAGTGGTTCTCAATACTGGCTGAATGTAAGAATCAACTAGGGAACTTAAAAAAAAAAAAAAAGAAAAGAAAAGAAACTAAAGCCAAAGTCACAGTAGACCAATGAAATGAACTAGAGATTCTAGACATAAGCCTCCATCTATTTGGACTCTTGATTTATGATCATGTTGATACTATACAGAAGGGATAGGCATTTGAATATACAGATGGGGGGAAAAACCTAGAATCCTGATTCTAACCTCGAAATTTATGCACATCTGAATGTTAATTCAGGTGTGGCAGGTAAAACTATAATTTCTAAATCTGCATTGTTCTGATATGATAGCCACTAGCAACTTGTTGCAATTGTGTCCCTGAAATATGGCTGGTCCAGTAGAGACAGGTTATAAGTGCAAAACGCACACCAGATTTCAAAAACTTACCAGAGAGAAAAAATTCATAATGTCTCATTAATAATTTTTATACTGGTTATATGTTGAGATGATAGTATTTGAGATATATCGTGTTAAATAAAATACATTATTACAATTAGTTTCACTTTTTTTCTTACTTCCTTAAATGTGACTGGGAGAAAACTTTCAGTTACATATTTGGCTCCAACTATTTTTCCACTGGACAACATCATTCTTGATGACGAAATAGAATATATTAATGACCTGGGGGCAGGCAGTGATTTTTTTTTTTTTAAACAAGACACAAAAAGTACTAGCAAAATGAAAAAGATCTATATATTGGACTATCCTAAAGCGAATAGCTTCTTTCCATCAAAGCTTACTATTAAAAGAGTAAGAGACAAGCTGCAGAGGGGAAGGAGACATTTGCCATACATATAAACAATGAAGAGTCATGTCCAGAATCAGTAAACAGGTTCATTAAAAAAGGTAGACCAACACAATAGAAAATAGGGCAAGAGATTTTTTTTAATGTTTATTTATTTATTTTTTTATTTTTTTTAACGTTTACTTATTTTTGAGACAGAGAGAGACAGAGCATGAACAGGGGAGGGTCAGAGAGAGGGAGACACAGAATCTGAAGCAGGCTCCAGGCTCTGAGCTGTCAGCACAGAGCCCGACACGGGGCTCGAACTCACAGACCGCGAGATCATGACCTGAGCTGAAGTTGGCCGCTTAACCGACTGAGCCACCCAGGCGCCCCTAATGTCTATTTTTGAGAGAGAGAGAGAGAGAGAGAGAGAGAGAGAGAGAGAGAGAGAATCCCAAACAGGCTCCATGCCATCAGCACAGAGTCCAGCACGGGGTTCAAACTCACGAACCGTGAGATTATGACCTGAGCCAAAATCAAGAGTCAGATGTTTAACTAACTGAATCACCCAGGCACCCCTGGGCAAGAGATTTGAACAGGTACTTCACAAAAGAGCATATCAAGATGGCCAACAAACATGAAACATGCTCAAAAATATGAAACAAGGTACTTCCCCTGATTAACCATTAGGGGGATGCAAATTAAAACCACAGGGACGTACCACTACACACCCACCAGAGAGGCTAAAATTTGAAAGACCGCAGAGGTGTTGGTGAGAATGTGAAGCAGCTAGAACTCTCATACACACATGTGGGAGTATATATTGGCACAACAGCTTTAGAAAACTATGTAACTATATGCCCTACAGAAATGCATATGTATGTTTACTAAAGGTATGTTGGAGAATGTTAACAAATAGTAGCATTATTTGTTACAGCCCCCAATTCAAAACAACCCACATTTCCTTCAACAGGAGAATAAAAAAATAGATTGCGATATAGTTATACCATGGAATACTAAACACCAGTGAAAATGAGTCAACCACTGTTACCTGCATTAACCTGGATGTATCTTAGTCATACATGTTGAGGGAAAGACTCTACATGCAAACGAATGCATTCAGTGGGATTCTGTTCATGTAAGTTCCACTAGGCAACATTAATCCTTACTGTTAGAAGTTAGTCTAGGATAGTTGGAGAAAGTGGGGTAGTGACTGGGAAGGGACACAAATGCAGGGGCTAGGATGCTGGTAATATACCCTGTTTCTTGGTCTGGCTGTTGGTTCTAACACAGGTGTGTTTACTTTAGTGATTTGTAGCTTTACTATCCTACACTGTGCTTTAATACATATGTTTGTTAAGCAACAATAACAACAATACTGATGACAGGATGGCACCTTCAGAGATCCTGATTTATGTGGTCTAAGGGGAGAGCTTGGCTTAAAAATATTTTCCAGGTAATTCCCATAGAGAGCCAGAGTTGAGAGCCAGTGCGTTAATGGGTCACAACTGGCTCCTTCAAACACCATGCGCTGATACAAACTATAATCATTAAATGAGGCTGTGCTAGGCTCATATTATCTTTACTTAACTTGCACTGACTTTGAAGACATAGTTCACATTGATAAATCTTAGAGACACAAGGAATCACAAAGTTAAATGGCTTAGAAAGCAAAGCAGGTAACAAATTAGCAGTGATTAGCAGGGCCTGGTGATTAATCTTGTGCCTCCCTTAAGGCCTGCAGGTCCTATGATTATTTCCAGATCTTCTGGTCTTTTCAAATGAAACTATAGATCTGGATTTTTATGTGAAAATTCCTAAATTTGTAATGTTGGCTCAAATTGTTTTAAAGCGCTATGTAGGTCCCAAACTGATTGGGAGGTCCAATTCAGCCTATATCAAGATCTGCCACCGGTTTGTAACCCTGACTTAAAGTTTTAGAGTTAGAAGGAAACTTATGGGTATAATTGTGTAGACTGTTAATTATGTTTCCCTTTTCTGCTTCTGCAGGGATGCTGTGAAAGTGAAGGCGAAACTTTTATATATATATATATATACGTATATATATACATACGTACATACATATATAGTACGTGAGTTCCTCCGCAGAAATCTCTCATTTATACTCAAGGTAATTACTGTTCATTTTATTTGTACATTTACTGTTTAATTTATTTTACATTTTGTTTTATTTTATCTCTACTGTGTTTTCTTAGCTGTGATCTTGGAAAACTACAGCTGTGACCCAAAGCTTTATTATTATGTGATATTGTTTTATGTGTTCTGGGGAGGAGAGGTGTCTGGGCAAGGCAAGTGCCGTGTTCTTCTCTATGAAATACTGTAGGTCCATATTCTGGTTTTGTTTTTTGTTTTTTTTGTTTTGTTTTGTTTTGTTTTGTTTGGAAAAAAACAAGGGCCCAGGAAGGGCCCAGGGCAGGAGTGCGCGTGGAATTAGGTGGCCCTCAGCCTGGCCCTATCCCCCTTCCCAGCCCCAAAATTGTCCTGCTGAGCTAGAAGCCCAGGGCATATGTGTGCAGATGCCCCAGTGTAGGCGCCCAAGTGTGAGTTCCTCGTCTCCTCCCCAACAGTCTCCTTTTGGCCATCCCTAGGCCTAAGGGTATGTTGTGCTGTCACTTTTTTGAAGGATACACCTGGAGAAGTGTCCATGGAGGCCTTGGAAGTGGACTTAGAGGTTGTTTAGGCATGGAATTCTAGGGTCCTAGGCAGCCCTAGCGAGTCTAGAAAGGGGCTATGGTGTATGTGGGGGCATGTAGCCTTGGGCCTATGGACTCTTCGCCCAGTGGGAGACAATTGTGGCCAGAGGAATGCCACACTTTATTCTTTTAAAATAAGGCCAGGGTGTAAGGGTGGGACTGCTCCTGGGCATGAAGCTTAGGGCCCTTTGTACACAGTTGGTGCTTAATGATATCACTAATTGATGCATGACAGAGTGACAAAGGCTGAGCGATTTCAGAACTGCCATGGACTATGTAAATGTGACTCCTCTCTACCATCACGCCCTGTAAACATCCACCTGACAGCATGGCAAAGGTTGAAATTGCTTAGATTTCATAAGATGACTGACAGCTGAGTAACATTCCCAACCTCATAAACTAGCAGGAAGAAAAATTTACTGAGAAACAGCTTCACTTGGCAGGGAAGAGAAGCATCTAGTGTTCTCCCCACCCTTGAACGAAAGGACTTCACTGAGGCTCCAATAGGGATCTCTTGGTATATTTTAAGAGACTCCACACAAGTTTAGTGTCTCTCTCTCTCTCTCTCTTTTTAATATTTACATATTTTTGAGAGACAGGACAAGCAGGGGAGGGGCAGAGTGGGGGTGGGGGCACACAGGATCTGAAGCAAGTTCTGTGCTGACAGCAGAGAGCCCAATTCGGGGCTGGAACTTGTGAACCATGAGATCATGACCTGAGCCAAAGTCAGACTCTTAACCGACTGAGCCGCCCAGATGCCCCTAGAGTGGTGTCTCTTTCACTTATATTTCATACACTTCTTGCACTTGGGATCTTTGCTGTTGAATATCATGCAATCCTTTCATTCACCATCTTTCAGAGCATTGCTGTCTTTCACATCGGCCTTAAGACATCCATATTTAAACTTCACTAACATGAGTGAAACAGAGGAACTCTGAATCCCCCGTCCAGCACGTGAAGCTAGCCGCCTGCCCTGTGGGTCCTCTCTACTCCAGTTCCACCACCGTCTCTTCCCCTAGGTTCACACGTTGCCCTGCTTCACAAAATTCGGATTAGTCATCCCCAGTAGCACTTCAGCCAACTATATTTCTTGGAAAAAGTCTTAGCTTAAAGAAAAAGGTCTTTAAAAAGGAAGGCTTGGGGCGCCTGGGTGGCGCAGTCGGTTAGGCGTCCGACTTCAGCCAGGTCACGATCTCGCGGTCCGTGAGTTCGAGCCCCGCGTCGGGCTCTGGGCTGATGGCTCAGAGCCTGGAGCCTGTTTCCGGTTCTGTGTCTCCCTCTCTCTCTGCCCCTCCCCCATTCATGCTCTGTCTCTCTCTGTCCCAAAAATAAATAAACGTTGAAAAAAAAAAAAAAAAAAGGAAGGCTTAGGAAGCTGTAGACCTCAAATTAGGATCAATAGAGGAGTAGCTGGAAAATAACATTGGCACATGACTGACGTATGTCCCCCAGGGAAAAGGGAATTGACTGGGTGCAAGATGTGGCCTTGACATAGGGAACTCTGTATATGTTAGCACAGTGTTTTCTCTTGTTTGTAGCATAGATTTGCATTAATAGAAATCAGACTGAAATGAAAATTATGTTTTGGGGAGAAAGTTAAGGATACCCTTTTGGAAAGAATGTATGTTTGAAAAGCCTGGTGGCTCAGTAGGCTCGGGTCATTACCTGAGGTCTTGATTTTGGCTCTTGATTTTGGCTCAGGTCATTACCCCCTGGGTCATGGGATCGAGCCCCGTGTTGGGCTTTGAGCTGGGCATGGAACCTGCTTGGGATTCTGTCTCTCTTTCCCTCTGCCCCTCTCCCCCACTCACACTCTCAGTCTCTCTCTAAAAAATAAAAATAAATTTTAAAAAGTTCAAAAAAAAAGTCTGGAAACCTAGGGAAATTTTTATTTTTAAATAATGTTACATTTTCATACAATATATGCAGGATGTTTTTCCCTCCAGCCACTTTTGCAGGCAAAATTGCTCTAAATTTGAAGCCATGGATTTAATCATTAATCAAGAGCTGTAAAATGAATAAATGAAATATTTTCCCTATGTTCTAGACGTTGCACATGCCCTCCCTAAGTCTCTGTCTCTGTCTCTCTTGATCTCTATTGTCTCTCTGTCTCTGTCTCTCCCGCTCTGTACTTAAATTGCGCTGTGCTGATACAGTGCAGAGTCCGACTGCGGGCTCGAACTCACAAACCCTGAGATCGTGTCCTGAGCCAAAATCAGGAGCTGAACGTTTGACTGAGCCAGCCACGTGCCCCTTATTGTCCTAAATTTGTTGTGATTTCGGACTCAAAGAAGAAGGCCGTTGCGAACATGCAGTTGGGATTTTTTTCCTGCACTCCTTCACTACCTCTGGGCCCTATACTGTAAGCTTCCACACCCACCACACCTCACCCTCCTCTGAAGATTTCGAGAATCTTTGTCATCTTGTTCTTTTCCAAAGACTGCTTCATTCTGCGGGGGCAGCAGGCTGTGTGACAGGAAACCCTGCCTTTAAGTATTACGTAAGCATATGTTTTAAAACCATTAAAATCTGGGCTTGCTTCATCAGTGTGCCTTAGTAACCCCATGTCCTTCCCTGAAAGTAATTTGGCATCCTCCTCATCTGTGAGAGGAATGTTCCAGATTCTTTCTTGATCAAGATGGGGCCCCACACCCTCCTTTAGGTTTTACTCTCTTTCATAAAATGACTCCTTTGGTGACACTGCCCAAGACAGGTTCTAGTGAGGTAAGAAATCCCTCTGTCACTGAGGAACTGAGTTACCGCGTCAAGTGACACTCATCCCTCAGAAAAGCTGTCGCCTTGCCAACACTTAGTCTAGGCAGCCTTAACACTGATGAGGGTATTGCAGGAAACCAGTGAATGATGGCTGACTATTGGGCCACCTGGAAGACCATGGCGCCATTGATGAGGAAATGTAAATAGTGACAGTACTAACACCTACAGCTTATTGAGCACTTCCTGGACACCCCAAGTTACACAAAGTGATTTAGACACATGACCTTATTTAATGCCGACTTAGACTGTAGAGAAGTAAAAAATATTGTGCCTATTTTGCAGATGAGGAATTCAAGGCTTAGAGGAAGTCATGCACTCTCCTAGCTCAGGTATCGGGAAAGGGTGACGATGAACATTCAGAGTCCCAAACCCCTATTCCTTGGTAAGCCAATAGGCCTAGGGTTGCCCCATGTCCTGTCCCAGAAATTCTACCACGGTGTGTCGTGGTTGGGGGGTCTGGGGTCTGGGTATCACCCTAGGGGAGTCTGATGATCGGGAAGGTCTGAACTAGATGACACTGTGTAGTATTGCCTCTGCAGGACTGTCTCCAAGTTTTCTGTTTGGCAAAGTTTGTGTCCATCACGTAGGCTTCCCTTACTGAAAGAAAGAAATGGAACTGGTTATCGTTTCCCAGCAGTGAGCAATGTGCAGGTTATGGGGAGAACGTAGTTGTAAAGGGGCAGGGGTGTCTCCTTACTCTCCCTTGGGGAATCTTTTTAAAATTAGCATTTAATCCTACTGTCTAAACCAGCCTGACGTCGGATTCTTGGCCAGACCCGGTAAGGGTTAAGATCATAAGATACCATGACTCTGTAACATGGGTCCAGCATTCTGCCGTGTTCAGGTATTTCTACATACCGAATCACTCTTAATCTGCAATAGGTCTCTGTGGAAGGCAGGACTGGCACCATGGAGCACATGGAGCAAACAAAGATTCAGAGCGACTGAGTTGCCCAAGTTCACTTAGTTTTAGGAGGCAGGGCTGGCACTCGAACCTTGGGCTTTCTGACACTAAAGCCATAGTTCTTCCTCAAGTTTTGCGACTGGTTGAAAGACAACGAGCACTTGAGCTGGTGTGTGAAGCACTACATTCTTTTTTTTTTTCTTCTTTTTTAATTTTTGATTATATTCATCAGTTACGGGCCTGCAGTTTGTGGGACGGTCTTGCTGACTCTTCTGACTACATGGCGGGGAGGCTCCTGCAACAGCACCCTTCCGCGCCACCCAGGAGGGCTCTGCAGACATGAGGCCAATCCTCTGGTCTCTCAAATGGGAGAACTGAGACAGGACCAGGGCGTCTCCTCAGGCTCTTCTGTGAGTCACCGTCAGCGAGCTTCCCAGCCCCCTTCTTGCCTACATCACTCACTTGTGCCTGTGACTAATAACAGGGTAATTTGTGGAGCAAGATGGGTAACTGACCAGGCCAGGGAAGAGAGCTTGCAAGAAAGGACTCGGTGGAGAGGAGCAAAATATTTAATAGCAGTTGGAAAGGAAATGGTGATGTGATGCTAACTGGGTTAAAATTTCTTTACATTGCAACAGCACTGCCTAGTTACCCAGCTATTCATTTACCTTTTAGACTTCGAAAGTTAACTTTAAAAGAATGGGGGGTGGGGGTGGGGAGGAATTCTACCTTTGAAGGCAGAATTATGAAAAATCCATCCTATGTAACTTTCTCATAGATTCCCTCCCAATCATCTCTCAGCCCGTTTTCTTTGAACCCTAGGATTTACATGCCTCTAAGATTTATCTATTCCGTAACTTTGCTTCACATCCTTCTGATTTCAGTCATACCTGCTTTTCTGCAAGTTCCTAGCCATGTGACTGGTCTCAGTAAACATCCTTGATCAGGGCCTCGTTTTTGGCCCTGAGCTGGACTTTGGCAATGTCTGTCAATTAATGACTGGAACAGAGATAAAGCAGAAATGTGATAAAGTTGAAGAGGCATCTGGAAGAATTACATTTTGGTGAATCCTGTCTCCGTAAACTGCATTTTCTCTCTTATCTTCATTACCTTTGGCATCTCAAGTCAGTTTATATAGATAGATCTTTCTACTGGCTATGGAAGCACACTCTATTTTCTCTGAAATTGTTAGAGTACAAAAGATATTCTCATAGTTAGCTTTTGCATCTTTAAGAAGGCTATGAGAAGTTTTAGGTAGGTAACAAACTTGCCTTACTTCAAATCAGCCAGTAGCTTTTGTAAGTGAAACATTTACATGAAAAAATGATTGTCTTAAAATGTTAATGTGAAACAAATCACCTTAATAACACCTTTTAGTAATGGGAAACTGTGTGTATTGGGAAAAAGCTGGCTTTCCTGGGTTTGCTTGGACAGTGCACCTGTATTTCCCTGGGACTCCGTTTCTTCATATGTACAGGGCTGGACTAGATGATTGTATGGTTTTTAGAACAAAATTTACCTTTGTTGATTTGAGTCATTAAGCAGAAATCTGTTATAAATTTTCCTAATATTGGATCAACAGTAACAAATTGTCAACAGTAACAATAATTTAAAATTTTCAACACCAAGAATTTTACCATTTTTTCATTCCTTCTAGTTTGCCTTTACACACACACACACACACACACACACACACACTGAGATGTATATGTATAAAGTAGTATAAAAATGAGATGATATACCATCATATCATTATAGTATAGATATAATTTTGAATTTTGGGGTTTTTTTACAAGTCTAAACACTTCTCATGTTGGTAAACATCATAATTGTTAGTCTTAGCTGAATGTTATTGCATAGAGCTAACATTTCAAAATATACTTAAACCTTTCAGATTTTTAAAAATCATTATTATGAACACTGAGACTGAAGTAGTATTTATTAACTATAGCCTAAACATATTTTTTGTCCGGTTTCACATATATTCCTAGGTAGGCTTGAACATTTTGGTGACTTCTAAACTTATTACTCTAAAGGGTGGTATCATTTATGTTTTTTTTTAATGTAGTAGTTTTAACTATATCACAGCACTGTATATTATTTTTAAATAACTTAATTTAAGAGGTGTCAGTTAAAGAATTTAAAGTTAAAGAAGAAAGTTCATTTTAGCTCCTCCTCTTCAGAAGGGCAAATGATATTGAACAGCTTGACTCCAATTTATTATTATTTATTATTATTTATTTATTATTTATTATTTATTAAGAGGCATGTAATAAAGTGATTTACAAACATTTACTCACTCACAGAGTACATTACCACCACTGTTTTGTAGATGGAGAGCTTGACACTGACATTAAGTTAGCTGTCTGGGGGCACATAGTCAAATGTCAGAACCAGGTCTTACATCCAGGCAGTCTGGCTCCAAAATCCATGTGCTTGACTGCTGTGCTGTATACTGAGTCCCTTAATATCTATTGAGCACTTACTGTTTGTACACTTACTGTATGCCAAGTTAGGGATGCTGTTGTGAGCAAAACAGGTGTCCCGCCTATTCTTGTGCATCTTGAAGTCTAAGGTGGGAGCCAGAATCCAATCAACATACAAACATGTAATTACAAATTTAACACAGGCTGTGAAGGAAAAGAACAGGGGGCGATGGCAATATTTGGTTTAGATTTGGAGCAATGTGTGGTGGGGGGCAGGGGTCATGGAAATCCTTGCTGGAACTCTTAGGGAGGCTTAAGTTGGGGCTTGAAGGATTAGGAGGAGAGAGTTGGGTGAAGATGGGGAAAAGGAGTCCTGGCAGAAGGAATAGTCAATGCACATACTGGGAGGCAGGTAAGAACTTTGTGTTTTGTTCTCAAGAGTCTGAAAGCAGACCTGACTTGCGGGATCACAAAGTGAGGAACATAGGAGGCACAAGTCAGCCTGGAAAAGCAGACAGGGATCTAGTGGCCCAGGGTCATTCCCAGGAGACTATGCAGAGGTGAGGGCGGGCCATGAGGAGCTGCCTCCAAACAAAGGGGGTGCCGCTGGGACCCTAAGCCTCCGGCAGAGCCATCCCCACGTTGGGTTTTTCTGCACACAACAGCAAACAGTAAGTTGTGATTTTCTAGGAATTAAACTTCATTGGCTCAATATTTAAGTTAGGAAGCGGGCTATTTAAGCTAGGAACCCAGATCAAGGCATATTGTGAAATTTTATTACAGAGCCAAGAGAAACATGGCCTGAAGAGAATGGCACTAGGGGATAGCTCTGGCTTCAAAGAGAGCTTGACCCCATACAGATGCCAAGTGCCTAGTTGGCATTTTAGGAGTTTATTAGTTTTGCTGGGAAAATATCCCAATTATGTTTACTAAACAGGGAGAACTTATTGCCCTAGTGGAAAGTGATGGCTGCTCATGGGGACATTAACCTAAGCCTTGGAATGGAGAAAGGAGCAGAGGAGGAGAAGCACATCTTTCTGAAATCTCCAGGCATCATTTAATCTGTAACCAAACTCTACACACAGTATCAGAAGGGAAAAATGAGAGGGTTCTCCCTTCTGCTTTGGAACTTCAGAGGCTTTTTTGACTTTTTGATTTTTTTTTTTTGTCCAGAATAACTTTAGCTTCTGTTAATTCGTATTAGATTAAGCATACTAGATTAAAAATTGGACTTTTCCACCAAGGCAGTCTGGGCCCAATCAAGATTGGAGAAAATAAAGGATTGGCCAGTAGGAAGAACTGTATAGAATGCAGGGATCACTGCTGTAGGAAACCCTCATGACCCCTGGGGCTGAGCTAGAGCATGCAAGGAAATGCCACCCTATCTGCACGGCCCCCTCCCCCTCCACCAGAGGCACACCTGTTGGGGAGGACACAGAGGAATTACCAGCAGAATAGGCTGGAAAGCAGCCCCCTAGAACTTGCCAGGAATCTGCCCTCCAGAATGCGGGGGAGACCTAGTCACTGGAAAGTGTCTCGCTGGCAGCACTCCCCAAGTACAAAACTCCCCAGGGAGAATCTGCTGGCTGCTCAGGGCTCCTGGAGCCTTTCACTGGAGCCTTTTCACTGACTTTCACCAGAGTCAGGAAGCAAAACCCTTTCATCCTGCAACATCCCTCCACCATCCTCTATTGATAGAGCTCCAGGGCCAGCTGGCAAAGGGAAAATAGGAAAGGAAGCAGACCCGTTCACAGAACAGGCAAAAAAAACGGTGGATTTTCAGTTGAGAGGCAATGAATTGATAATTGGCACAGGCTCCATACAAGAAGCCCTGTAGGCAGAGCAAATCCTGAGCATGCTACCCAGTAGGCAAAATACTAATGGAAATACAGGTCCCCAATTGACTTATTATTTTAAAAAGTCCCCCAGAGTTTTTAAATTATTGAATTTAAATTACTGAGCTCTTTATATATTCTAGATACAATGTTTTCCTATTGCAAATATTGCAAATATTTTCTCCCAGTCTATATAGGCTTCCTTTTTGTTCTCTAAGTGATATTTTTGTTGTTTTTGAGCAGATGTCTCCAGATTTTATAATCTACCTGGAAAAAAATATAACACAATATGGCAATATAGTTCTTCTTTCCTTCTCCTTCATATTTTTCTATATATATGAGAGTTACGGTCTGAGCTGTTAAAACAAAAAGGACCCAAAATTCAATGGTTTCTTGACAACAAGAGTTTCTTTCTCTTGTATGTAACTGTGCAGACATGTGGTAGGCCAGGATAATGGGCTAATTGGCCTCAAAGATTGCTTCTAGGGGCGCCTGGGTGGCACAGTCGGTTAAGCGTCCGACTTCAGCCAGGTCACGATCTCGCGGTCCGTGAGTTCGAGCCCCGCGTCAGGCTCTGGGCTGATGGCTCGGAGCCTGGAGCCTGTTTCCGATTCTGTGTCTCCCTCTCTCTCTGCCCCTCCCCCATTCATGCTCTGTCTCTCTCTGTCCCAAAAATAAACAAACGTTGAAAAAAAAAAAAAAATTTAAAAAAAAAAAAAAAAAAGATTGCTTCTATCCTGTCATCCCTATTTCTAGTTATTAGGATGGAAGAAAGAGAGAAACAGAGACACACAGCTTGGTATTTAGGGAGATTACTCAAGTGAATTCCACTGCTGTGTCATTGACGTGGACACAGTCACGCATGGCCAAATCTAGCCACAGGGGAGGTTGGGCAGTGTCTCACATGGCAGGACAGCCACATGCCCAGGGAAAACCTGGGGCCAGGGGTATATGGGGACTGTAAAAGGAAGAATCATTGAATACCCAGGACATCCCGATACCCCTCAATGACATCTTTGAGGTGATATCCTGGTTGTGTTTGCAAATGCTCTGTATTTTTCTTTTTTTTAAGCTATAGGTCTGTCTTGAATTTCTTCAAGGCTTTAAATTGATATAATGGTAAAATTTAACATGAGAGAGTTACTTATCTTATTGTAAGTCAGTTACTTCTCTACACAGAGTATAGGTTTTGTTTGTTTGTTTGTTTATTTATTTATTTATTCATTCATTCATTCATTTTTCTCTTCAGTTTTCTCACTGTAAGCCCAAACATTTATAGGCTTTTAGTGCACTAATTTAATCACAATAAATATTCCTCAGAGGTAAGTTAGTCTATCACTTGCATTGTCTTATCCATTTGAAATGGCACAATTTATTTATTTTTAAGTTTTTATTTATTTTGAGAGAAAGCCCACCAGAGCACGCACGAGAGGGGAGGGGCAGGGAGAGACTCCCAAGCAGGTTCAGTGCTGTCAGTGCAGAGCCTGACACAGGACTTGATCTCACGAACTGTGAGATCATGCCCTGAACGGAAGTCAAGAGTCAGAGGCTTATAACTGAGCCACCCAGGCGCCCCTTAAAATGCTTTTAGAGCTGGAATTTATAGTTGGCTCAGTCCTTACGCCATTGACAGGAAGCAAGTAGCTGCTAATGTTTTCCTATGTGTTTATCTTGAAGGCTTAACCAGTTTTTTTGGCCAAGTTAGTAGAATTCATTCCAAAGAAAACACAAACAGATGAAATGTAGATAAACATATTTACCTGATCCCTTGCACCAAATTTTAAAAATTGTTTTGCAACTAATAAAAATGAGATGGTTTTTAGATAATTAAATTACATATCACTTTTGGCTCTAGCGTCACTCCTTGATTGTTCAAAAGTCTATGCCAGCCTCGGCAAACCTTCTGTCCATCCATTCAACAAGTCCTTACTTAGTGTGTACTGTGTGGCAAGCCTCGGGTGTACAATAGTGAACAATCCAGGCACACTCTTTGCTCCTCTGGAGTTGCCTTTCTTGTTAGCAGAGGACCCTGGTCCCACTGTAATCTGGCCGGTCACCCAGTCTCCAAAGCTCTCACCAACTCTCATATCCTCCAACACTAATAATACTCTGAGATAGTGAACATCGATTCAAATGGGTCTTTCCATCACTTTATTGCTCAGAAATACACCATAACTTCAATTAGAGTTTTCTGCCTAGTTTCCCATTTCTTGTCACTGGCCTCTGAGAGCTGTGTTCTGTTCTGTAGACTCCCTCTCTCGTCACTCTCCTCTCTCCAAGAGATATGTTCTGTAGCGTTATCTCCTAAGGTGATGGGGTTACTTACAGTCGGTACTGCATGGATAATTAGCAGTAGGGATTGCATGGATAATTACCAGAATTTGATAATTTGCCCAAAACTTCAGCCTAACTTGGAGTTCTCACCTCAGCAAGGGTTCAAGCGCCACATTTTTTTTAGTACTTTGCAAAAATGTTGCTTCAAATAGTGATGAACTTGTGGTCCAGATGGTTTTATTTCTTCAGTCCTAAGGTCAAATTTAATGGTGTTCATTTGAGAAAGTGGCTCAGCAGGCTTCTTTCACCCTGTTGGGGTTCTGTGTCCATGAGGTCAGAAAATCATGAGTCATAAAAACCCACATTAGTTAGATTGTCTTCCTGCAAACTACTGGCAGCTGCAGCCGCAAATAGGGTTTGAAACTTCCACAGTATTGGCAGGTGGGAAAACACAGCTGGACTGTGATGCTTCCTCCAATACTGATACTTCCTCAAAGTAAAAGGAAATAAATGCAGGTATTTGTCTTGCAAATATTTCTTACTTTAAAAAAGAGCTTCAGATATTTTTAATGTAAATACTACGGTTCCTTCAGATATTTTTATATAAATAGGAGTTGCAGTACTCAGAGAATGGACGAGGGATGGGAAAGGGGGACTTTTGAGTAGCAGATGAGAAAAAAAAAAAGAAAGGCACTGGGAGTGGCCAACGAGTAAAATACATTTGCTTAAAGAGCGTACCAAGCAGAGACAGAAGAGTTGTCAACAGAGCTGACAATATTTCAGTTGCCAGAAAGGCCTAGAGCTGAGCTAAAGGAACGGAGAGGTGGGCTGCGAATTTGCCATGGGAGTCAGTGGGCTTCCCAGACTGTCCCAGACGCCACCGGCATAGAGGCCTTGAATGACAGATTCATTGTTGCCAATGCTCAGGATTGTGCTTACAGCAGTAACCTGTGTAGGCTTTTAAAAATGCAGGCTTTTCCTGGGATGCCTAGGTGATTCAGCCGGTTGAGCATCTGGACTCTTGATTTCAGCTCAGGTCACGATCCCAGGTTATGATCCCAATGTCGTGCCACATCAGGCTCCCTGCTGAGCATGGAGCCTGCTTAAAATCCTCTCTCTCTCTCTCTCTCTCTCTCTCTCTCTCCCCCCCTCTGCCCCTCTCCCCTCCTCGAATGTGAGCTCTCTCTCTCTCTAAAATAAAAAAATGCAAGTATTCCCCCATGTCAGTGTTTTCTAATTCTCTTTCCACCTGGCTATTATTGAAATATTGCTATACTTCATTAACACAACATAAAGATATCGCTTCACTGGCTGCACAGGTAATATATCTTGTCGTCTACCACGCATCTTTTTAAGGCTGTGTCAGGGAGGCCAGCAGTCTCTTTTACACTGAACCAAAAAATACCTTACACAGTGATTATTAATAATGCCACTGTGATTTGAAACTTAGGCAGTGCAGGAGCCAAAATGGAAGAGGGAGAGAAGAAAGGGGATAAATAAGTGCTCGTTGTCTGCAAGATGAGATCAGAGGGAGGAACTGACAAATGCTACAGGCTGCCTGCCCCTAGATTCCTGCTTCTCCGTGTAAGCCCTCTTGGTTAGAGGCAACAAAATACACCTCTCTCTTAACCATCTTAAACACAGGGCTTCATTGGAAGCAGCCCACAGCCCTGAAGGAAGGCCGGTGGACCAGACTTGAATGACAGTGGAAACCAAGAAACCGGGGGTGGGGGGTGGGGTGGGGGGATGGGATCAGGAAGGCCAAAAAGCTAAGAGATGACAACGATCTTTTCAACAGCAGCGGCCTAGGCAGGATGCCATCGGCTGCCGCTGGATATCGCTGTCTGCTGCAGACTCAAAGCCCCGAGAAAAGCATCCAACTGGCCAAGCCTAGGCCATCCCAGCCAACTGTCAGCAGATGGAGAACGGTCCATGTTGGCTCTCTCAGTGGGAAAGGCAGTGCTCCGCCCCCTCCCCCCCTCCATTGGTGGTGATTTCCCCTGCTGCTCTGAGAGCCAGATGCTGGGCTACCTCCAAAATGGCATGTCCGATACACTAGGGTCAGGGAGAGGTGGCTATAAAGGAGGCCAGAGGTACTGGCACAGGCTTGTGGCCGTAGGAACAGCTAGCGGGAGGCTGAGGGACCGTGACCTGTTTCTTGCTAGTCGACCCAAGTGGCCCAGAGGATTGGAGACTGCTGGCCCCGGTTTTCTTCAGCTCATTTCTCTGTGTTTAGCCTCTGATCTCATCCTGAGAGAAGTAACAGGATGGTAGAGAGGCTGGCTGGAGGCATTGCCTGAATTTTTAAAGCCCACTGCTAGAGCTGAAATGTGGGCTTGTGGATGTCTACCGAACACCCTTACACCCAGGGAGGCGATCATCTAGGACAGCCGCTTCTCCTTCAGGGCGGTTAGTCTGTTTTGCTTTTTAAAGCATGCTATTTCTTTCCCCCAGAAAGCCATGAACTTTAAATCATGCTGAAATCTGAATCTGGATATAGTCTTTCCTTCATTTAATTACTTTTCTTGGTCCGTGGACACAAGCTTGACACAGGTGAATTTGGGAGGTAAAACATAAGCCCCATAAATGAAATAATGGGAAGCTTTAGCAGGATGAGCTCTGGGTTAAAAGGGTTGAAGCGGAGGAGGTTTCTTTTTTTAATTTTTTAAAAGTTTATTTATTTATTTATTTATTTATTTATTTATTTAGAGAGCAGGGGAGGGGCAGAGAGAGAGGGAGAGAGAGAGAATCCCAAGCAGGCTCCACACTGTCAGTAAGGAGCCTGATGCAGAGCCTGAACTCATGAACCACGAGATCATGACCTGAACCTAAATGAAGAGTCGGATGTTTAACTGACTGAGCCATCCAGGCACCCTGTGGAGGAAGCTTCTTTCCTGTTTCTTTTTTCTTTTTTTGTGATATAACTCATATACCACACAATTCACCCATCTAAAGTGTGCAATTCAACATTTTTTAGTATCTTCACGGTTGTGCAGCCAACACCACATTCAATCTTTGAACATTTTCATCAGCCCAAAAAGAAACCCTGTACCCATTATCAATCACTCCCCATTTCACCCCACACTCCCTTCATACACCCTAAGGAACTAGTAACCTACATTCTGTCCCTATGGATTTACCTCTTCCGGACATTTCACATAAATGGAATCATACAATATGTGGCCTTTTGTGTCTGGCTCCTTAGCACATTTTCAAGAGTCATCCATGTTGTAGCATGAATCCTTCCAATTCTCCTACATACCCTCTTGAATGCCTACATGTAGAATTGCTGGGTCATACGGTAACTCCACGGTGAACGTTTCAAGGAACTGCCCGACTGTCTTCCACAGCATCTGTACCATTTTACTTCCCACCAGCCATGTCCTCCACATCCTTGCCAACACCTGTTATCTTTATGATGATAACCATCCTACTGGGTGTGAACAGTACCTCTGAGGTGGTTTTGATTTGCATTTCCTTCATGGCTAATGAAGTTGAGAGTTTTTTTCATGAGCTTAGTGGCCATTTGTGTATCTTCTTTGGTGAGATATTCAGGTTCAGATTCTTTGCCCATTTTTAAGTTGGATTATGTGTCCTTTTATTATTGAGTTGCAAGAGTTCTTTATATAGTCTAAATACAAATCCCTGATCAGACATATGATTTTCAGGTATTTTCTCCCATCCTGTGGGTTGTCTTCTTCACTTCCTGATTGTGTTCCTTGGCGCACAAAAGGTTTTCATTTTGATGAAGTCCAATTTATCAATTATAAAAATTTTGGCATTTGTGCTTTTGGTGTGATATGTAAGGAGGCTTTGCCTAACCCACAGGACTGCGTAGACCTATCTAGTCTTCTAAGAGTGTTTTAATTTTAGCCCTATAAGGGTCCATAAAGGCCTATAAGGTTTGTGCTTCATGTTGAGTTAAACTTTGTGAATGGTGTGAAGAAGGGATCCTTGACTGTTTGAAGCAGCAATAATTGATGTTTGGTGGCAGCACATAAAAAAGAATGAATAAATAATTAGATTTATTTTTTTCGCAGTCTGAGCCACATTTTCCAGGGGGCCACCCTCAACTTTTGTATTGTTTCTATTTCCCTTTAAATGTTTTAAGCTGTGGGATATTAGCATTACTATGGCTTTCAACATCTTGGTTCATTGCTTGCATATGAGGCACAAGGGCATAATTTAGAGTGGCAACTCCTAAATAGCTGTTGTAAACTATTTATTTAATTGTGTTTCACTCTGGACAAAATAATCTGTGCTGCCTGGAGTTGCATTCTAGGAGTGAGCGAACTATTTTGTATAACAATTACTATAACAATAGCAAAAGAAAAAGTAACTCAATCACCATTGCTGTTTGTTCCCTGAACCCTAGATTATTAAATTAAAAAAAAATTTTTTAACATTGATTTATTTTTTTGAGAGACAGAGACAGAGTGCAAGTGGGGGAGGGGCAGAGAGAGAGGGAGACACAGAATCCGAAGCAGGCTCCAGGCTCTGAGCTATCAGCACAGAACCCCACCCGAGGCTCGATCCCACAAACTGTGAGATCATGACCTGAGCCCAAGTTGGAAGCTTAACCGACTGAGCCACCCAGGCACCCTTAGACTATTAAATTTACAGCCAACAAAGTTATGAACATACTGAGGCAAAATTTTAGGGAAAAAAAAAAAAAAATCTCTCTGCCCTTGCAGGTGTAGCTCATTCTGATGTGGTGAAGGTCAAGGCCTGGCCCAAGATTTGCCCATTACACAGAGCCTCCCATGGCCAGAGTTGGTTTCTGAGATCTGTAGGAAGTTTGAATTTCAGCTGGAGTTGGACTCAAGGCTTAGGCCTGTTCTTTTACTGAGCTGTATCTGGCCATGCATTCAAAACAGATTACCTCTCTTCATGCCTTCTTTTGGCCAGTTATGTCTGATGGCCCAGGCAACCGAGCTTGAATCACCAGTTCCCTTCCCAAAGTGTGTGACTTCCCCTTCCTGACTACCCTCTCCCCTGTTCTCACTGCCTCCCTCTGAGTCCAGAGCCACATGAGTCCTGACTCAGTCATAAGCTCCCTGAGTCCAGGATCACCCCTTTCCTTTCTGTAGCCCCACAGCCTGATAGGGAGGAAATATCAACTAGTCTTTCTTGATTATCTTCATTCCATATTTGCACAACTGCAGCTATATTCATAGGACTCATCCTCCCCCAGAGTAGAAATCAGAGTGAAATGATTAACACATGAGAAAGAAGGCAGTGCTTCTCTTTCTGCACACAAGCCTTGCAGCTGTGGGTGTGACTGAGTTAGTGCTACTTCGGATAAGCACATCTCTTAACATCGGATGAGAGACGAAATGAAGCACGGAATTATCTCAGCAGGCTTCAGCTGTTGCTTGGGGTGTGGATTTTTCAGAAGGATATTGGGGTCCACACTCCGGAATTCTTCCTCACCTGAAGTTGGAAATCTGTAACGTCAGGACTCCACCCTCTGATCCTCACCTCTGATTGAGACTTCCTGCCCTCTGGGGTCCTTAGTCCCTCCCATCATACTTGTTCTTTGACCTCTGCTTCTTGGGGTTGTCTATTTCCCCCTTCAACCTCACTTCTCTCTTAATTCTTTGTTCTCTACCTTGTCGGGATCTCATGCATAGTCTTATGTAGGATGTTACTATCAGCATACTCAGTGCCTGATTCCAGCACTGCAGTGCAAGCCTTCCCATTTCTGACTGTACCCAGCGCTTGAAACTCCTAATTGCTCTCCAGTCTTCCTGTCTCCTGAAACGGACTCCATACCACTGCCAACCAAGTAGCCACATATGTGCCTGGCCTGGGGGCTCACGGGGCCTTAACATCCAGCCCTCAGCCCACTGGGTAGAAGGGCTGTGTCTGCCCAGAGGCGACGCCATCCTCCTATCTGCAGAAAGACACCATTTGGGCTCACAGAGGACCTGGCTGCCAAGTGGCCTTTGAAAAATATCTGACCATTTTACTCCTTTGCATAATACTGTTCAGTGGATGTCATTAGCTAAAGTGCAAGCTACTTAGCATGGGTCTCACACCCTCCATGACAAAGTCCTACTTGATTCACCAGCCTTTTGATGAGAGTGACCATATGATTTATTGGCCAAACTAGAGCACTTCTGAAAGTAAGGGGGCACTATTAAGAAGCGTGCCAAGGCAATGAACTTAGACTGTGGGGGCACCTGTGTGTAACCATCCCACACCTTGGATTCTTACACTGTAGTAGTACCAAACTGCTGGTCGTGTTCAACGGGAACTGCAATATTTACAAATCAAGATGTTTCGATAGAGTTACTTTGACCACCTTGTGATCAATCTGCGGACATTTTGATTCCTTTCTCTGATTAACTATTAAAAGACGAAATCAAAACATCCTCAAGGTCAATATGTCAAGACTAAAAATTGTTCATAGCTAAAACAATGAGATTAGGACATCTAATTCTGTTTTCTTCTTTGTTTCTGGTTATTTGATCATAGCATTTTTCCCTCCTTAAAACTTCTATTTCCCACTCCCATTTCCTGCCTTTCCCTGGTTTATCTCCACTATTGTTCAGGACATCTCAAGGATCATCTGTTCCAGGGATCTTTCTCTGACACTTCCTGCTGGGCTCAGTGCCCATCATCTTGTTCCAACAACACCCTGTGCCTTTTTTATTGTACCTAAAAAAGATATGTCAAAGTCATCTATATATTCAGGCCTGCCTTGCCCACAAGACTGTAAGGTCCTCAAGGCAAGAATGCTATCTTTTCAATCTTTATATTTTTAGTGCCTAGCACAGTGGTTGACAAATAATAGAATCTCAATAAATATTTGTTGGCATGAACAGATTTGAGCTCCTTATTGTACTATGAAATTAAATATACTTGTTCTTTATTTCCCAAAGAAGTTCTCAGTGTACTAATGTAGATTTATACATACTTGGAGCTTTCATGAGGTTGACCATGGGCATGTTGAAGTTGTAGAGATAGATTACTGTTAAATTATTTTTCATACCATAGAGTCATAGAAGAGGAAGAAACATACCCATGATATCAATGTATGTTGTGCCAAAAGTATGAACAGTGGTATGTTAAACTTCAGTTTGCCATGCCACAGCCAAAAGTGTTCTGAGAGTATCGGCAGAGTAATTCTTGTTTAATGCAATGAACAATCATGAAACCCATTGAATAATAGGATTCCATTTTGCCTTGTCTTCAAAACTCTCTGGCATAGGTATTTTGAGTAATGGTGTTCGATGTTATTTTAATTTTAAGTATTTGCTTTATAAGCCTAACATATTCTTTTTTCCATCTCTCTAGAATGTTTCAGACGTTTAAAGAATGGTTTTGGTTGGAACGGTTCTGGCTTCCTCCAACAATAAAGTGGTCAGATCTTGAAGATCATGATGGACTTGTCTTTGTAAAACCCTCTCATTTGTACATGACAATTCCGTATGCTTTCGTCTTGCTGGTTATCAGACATTTCTTTGAAAAGTAAGTAGTATTTGTGTGTCTTTCCTTCCCATTCCTCTTCTTTGCCCCAACTCTGGAATACTGGAATCTTTGTAAGAACGTTAAATAATCTGTTGTTCAGAGGTGGCCATTAATGGGCTACAGATTTCTGGGGGAGTTCATCAAATAGTATATACACCAAACATTATCTAGAAGCTGAACAAATGAAAATTAGGAGCACAATCTCCTCAAGTGTGTTAGTTTCACAGTGAAGAAAATTGAGGTCAAGAGATGTTAAGGATCATAGGACTTATTAGTGCCAGTGACAACGTGGGGACCCACTTCATCTTCCATGTCGCATGCTGTCTGACAAAGGATAAATGTTCCCAGAAAGTCAGTGCTAGAAGAGTCTGTGTCACTTTAGAATGCCTATAAAATAGCAAAAATGGCTCATTAAAGACCAAACTTAATATTTGCTTTATAGCATAATTTTAAAGGTTTACTGAAAGTTTTAATAAGCAGTCCTTCATTCCAAAGTATAAGGAAATCAAAGAAAAAATATCAATTTGCTTTCTCAGAAAAAGCAAACTTTTCTTTTTCTTTAATTTAATTTAAATAGATACTGCTTCCAACCTTTTTATTAAAACTGTGCTTGTGTTATGATAACAGGAGATAAATGTTCATCTGTAATCTCCATGGCTGTCTCTATTTCAAAAACTGTTATTAGCACATTAACTTTTTTGGAGCAAAAAGAATATTTGAATGTCAAAGTTGGAAAAACTTAAGACAAAACTTGATAAAGATCATTTAGTCCAAGACTAACTGTAATTCAGATCATATGTTTATAACCATTTGCAGGGTCCTTATCTCAAGAGTTAGTTTGACCAACTCTGCTTCATAGACTCTCCAAAAGGTTTTTGTGCAAATAACAACTTTACTTGGGCCAACAATGTGCTATTGCTATCGAGAGGAAGAGGAAGCCCCTGGATACCACTTAAACTTTAGCTGGAAACATTTGCAAATGTTCTTCCTTTTTGACCATTAATTCCACTTTTTACTCACATGTTTGGATTTGTCAAAGAATGCATAAATAAAGTAGGATTTGCCGCTGCACGTCCGATTTAGCAAATTACTTTCTACTACCCTGAACTCCTTGCTTGTCTTGCATAGCATGTGGTGATCTTTGAATTTGGCATCCAGGTCTTCTCCTGATTTGCACTGCTGATTTCCCACTTCTCGGTGGACAGCTCCATTTTTTACATTTTGATCAGGACTAGAACTAGAAAACTCTTTTGGTTGCCAAAGCAGCACAGCTGTGGAGGACCAACTTGCTCTGTCTTAGCCTAGGCTGCTCCAACAATAATCAGGAAGGAATCCAATCCTCTTGTAATTCCTAGGACCATTCTTGCTTCTTCTCAAGGGATTAAGTATAGTCTATGTCATTTTTCCAATCTCCTCATGTAGCTTTAACTCCCAATAATTCACCCTTAGCTTTTTCCATTCACTACAGAAAATGATGTGTTGGCCCACTAGCCTCACATCTCTGTTTGAATGCAATAGAAGTAAGGAAAATCTAACTTGGAAGTGAGATTATGTCTTTTGAAGCATGCATTTATATCTTTTTCAAGGCTTACCATATCATTTGCATTAGATTAAACCACATATGTCATAAATAAAATATTGCTTACACCTTGCATTTGAATAGAAACTTACAGTTTAACAAGTACATAAAATCACAACTGATGTGATCTCAGTCAAGAAAATAAGAAGTGAGTAACCTGGCCAAGATCACAGTTAGTATTCAAGGGGTAGATTTGGGACATGAACTGACATGTTATGACACCAAGTTCAGGGCTGTTGGGTTTTTCTTTTCCCATTATACCAGTACTTCTTGGACTTTCACAGTACAATACTCCTGATGGCAGACAAGAGTTAGTTAGTATCTCTTGAAAATACAGAAAACATAAGCTAGCAAATGTGAAATTTTCTGAACTATCTTAAAAACTCATGTAAATTTGATACTGTTTCAGCATCTCCCACGATGTATTTATCACACGAAACCTTTCTTCTTTGGTCCTAGACTGTGTTTATATTACACGTACTCATTCCATGAAGTGACCAGTAGCTGTGATTTGGCTGGTTCATTTTTATCCCTTAGTGCTAGGCAGGAGCCATTTAAGATCAGAAAGTGATGTCCCTTCCTAGAATAGCAAGAACGGAGAGAGAGAATTGATAAAGAACAAAGAAGTAGATCATTTGAAAGGGACTGACATTTGCTTTGTATTTTGGACTCCTTTTCCTTCTAAGTTTTAGCTTGTGGCATATATGTATGTGCATGTTGTTGTTGCTGACTGGGGTTGGTAGTGGGGAGTCCAGCACAGCACTTTCTAACCAGTTTTTCCAGACTCTTCTATGCATTCCTTTATGTGTCTGAAAAGTGATTTAAAGGGGATCTGAGCCACTCAAATTTAAATACTTGTGGAATAAACACATTGTCTCAAAGTAAATTGTGGTCCCAGAAGGGTCAAGGCAAGGACGGAGGTGGTAAAGTCAAAAGGTAATCTTTTTTCTTTCATTTAATTGTGCCTTGAATACACTCCCCATTTCTACCATTTCTACTGAGCAACATAAGCTCATGATGGTCCAATATGTCCTCATTCTTCAAAGAAGGAAAGGTGGAATGACCCATCTGTAGCCATTTCCAAGAGTTGAAGAAGGATTGTTATTAACTGTCCTAAATTGAAATAGTCTCAAAGTATGTACATTAGACTCAAATGTTATCTGAGACTTACATTGCTCCAGATATTTTGTTCTCTCATATAAACCCCGGCTTGGGGTGCCTGGGTGGCTCGGTCGGTTGAGCGGCCAACTCTGGCTCAGGTCATGAGCTTACAGTCCGTTAGTCTGTGAGTTCGAGCCCCACCTCAGGCTCTGTGCTGACAGCTCAGAGCCTGGAGCCTGACTTGAGTTCTGTGTCTCCCTGTCTCTCTCTGCACCTCCTCCACTCGTACCCTGTCTCTCTCTCTCTCTCTCAAAAATAAATAAACATTAAAAAAATTTTTTTTAATAAATAAAATAAACCCCGGCTTAAACTCTGTTCAAAGAGTCTTTGAATCCTTCGTTAGCAACTGGGAATCGACCATAATTATGCCAGTGGGTTATTGTTTCTGTTTAGGAGAAGTATTCATTTTTTTTTTATGTTTATTTATTTTTGAGAGAGAGAGAGAAAGCAGGGGAGGGGCAGAGAGAGAGGGAGACACAGAATCCAAAGCAGGCTCCAGGCTCTGAGCTGGCAGCACAGAGCCCTACATGGGGCTCCAACTCACAAACTGCAAGGTCATGACCTGAGCCGAAGTTGGACGCTTACTGAGTCACCCGGGTGCCCTGTTGTTAAGGAACAGTATTTAGACTTCACATGCTTAATATCTGCCTAGGGCTGCCTTCCTTTTATTCTATAAAAGAATATTGAAAAAAGGGGAGGGGGATCTCAAATTGCTAGGCTTTTGGCTCCCAGGCAACTGATGAAGTGCCAGATGAAGAGGGGGCTGTCTGGGTGTCTGCATGGGGCCATCTGAAGGCTCAGTTCTGCAATAGTAGCAAACCTGAGAGACTCATTCCTTGGCAATTAACCTAACATTGAACCGTTTACATGGGAGCAGAAGTTCGCATTCTTTTTTCTTCCTCTTGGACATTTTTTTTTATATTCCATATCCATAAAATGAAAGTTCAGGCAAGTTAATCTCTAAGGTATTTCTACAGTTAAGACCTGTCTCCCTTCTCTTTTCAGTTTATCAAATATTTTTATACTCCATTCTTTTCTCCTTTTTCAAAGCAGAGTTTTAAATTAAGTGCCTCTTCATAATTATTTGTACTTACATCAGATGAAGTGATTGATTTTCCAGATTTATTTGAAAAGGAAAGATAATGCTAAAATAGAAAACTATATACTTCCTGTGTTTCATCAAAAATGTTATTTCTGTCCTTGAAACCTGGGCATCTTAAAAAAAACGAGACCATATTTCTCTTTTTTGGTTAAATTAATAATTTTAATACAGGTGGGTTCCTCAGATCAGGAAGTATGCTATGGATATGTATATTCACCCATTGTATATATTTATCCATATACTAATCTCCCACATGACCCTCTAGAGTGGAATGTTACACTTTACTCGGCTTTGAGGTTGGTTGTATTCCTTTACTGCATAAAGCTTTTTTTGGCCCAATTCTGCTTTGCTTTTAAAATTGTTCCTAATTTCTTCATTTCTAACATTTGAAAGAGCATTGAGTGACTCTGACTGAGAACATTACCATATTTAAACATTGTATATTTGTGTTATTCTATTAGTAAAAACAATGAATGTTTCCCTCCCAATAAAACGTTTCAACTCGTAGGTTGGACAAATGAACAAATTCCATTATTTATCCAAAACCTTGTCAAATATGTATTTGAAGACTTTGTTAGTTTCAAGGACATCTTAGTTTTTGTTTGATTTGGACATTTTATGTGAAGGGAAAATTAATCATAGTTCTCAAATCATAGCATTCTCTCTTTGGTCTGTGAAAGACCTCTTGACTGATTGATTTGAATTAACTCTTTTCATTAATTACCTTTCATCCTAGTTTCCTAGTCCCATTCCTGCCCTCTGGGTTCTAATGGATTTGATGGCTTTTTGTTTGTATGACCCAGCAAAACATGTGCATAAACATAAAGTGCATGTTATCGTTGGTTGACATAAACGGTATTGGGATGAGACCTCATTTTCTTTCTTCTTTGTAAAAATGCAGCCTCGTGTTTTATGATCTATCCACATTGCTCTATGTACATGTGGCGCATACTTAGTTTGTTTTTCTATGTCTCTGAAATGTATGGGCCATTTCCAGGAGAATTCAGTCCATTTGGAAGTTGGATTGGCTTATATATTTTATCAAATTGTTTTAGAAAAAAATTTATTCAACTCCCACGGTCATAAAAAAGTGAATTGAAGAGCTAAATGATCATTCATAACCAAAAATTTCTGGCGTTTAATTAAACACAGAAACCTCTAAGTAAGTACTAAAATAGACTGACCTGGCAGAAGATCGAGCCTTTGTTAGAACTGAAGAAAGAATAGGGACATATCGTTATTTTTTAAGATCAGCTTTATTGGGGTATGATTTACATATAATAGAGTTCATCCAAAACTTGATGCCTTTTAACCACTATACAGTCGTGTAACCATCACCACAATTATGACATGGAAGATTTCCATCAGCTTAGAGACTTCCCTGTACCCTGTCTGGTTTATCTTCTCCCTTCCTACTAGCCCCTGGCAATCACTGATATGCTTTCTATCAGCATAATTTGCCTTTTCTATTACTAGAAATGTAATCATGTAGATCATAGTCTTTTGTGTCTGTCTTCTTTCATTGAACATAATGCACTGGAGATTGTTTTCATGTTGTTGTATGTATCAGTGATTCCTTGTCATTGCTGGGTAGTCTTTCAACACTGATACATCACAATTCATTTATCCTTCAACTAATTGTTGGAAATTTGGATTGTTTATAGTTTTTAGCTATTACAAATAAAGGTGCTATGAATATTTGAGTACAAGAATTTATAAGGACACATGTTCTTGTTTCCCTTGGTAAACTGCTAAAGTATTTGCTCTTCAAAAGACATTGTTAATGTATGTCTATACATACATACAATGGATTTTTATTCATTAATAAAAAGGAATAAACTCCAAATATATCCCCAAATACAAATGGACCTCAAAAACATTAAGTTCAGTGAAAGGAGCCAGATATAAGCAATCACATATTATGATTCCATTACATTAAATATCCAAAAAAGACAAAGTTGTAAAGGCAGAAAATAGATTAGTGATTTCCTGGGGCAGGGGTGAGAGGGAACAAGATTAACAGTAAATATGCATAAGGGATTAGATCGGGACAATGAAAATCTTCTAAAGCTGATTTGTGGTGATGATTCTAAACTTGGTAAATTTACTTTAAAAAACACTGAATAGTATATTTGGAAAAGGTGAATTATATGATATGCAAAAATGCCTTAATGCTTATTATTTTTTTAATGTTTATTTATTTTTGAGAGCCAGAGTGTGAGTGGGGGAGGGGCAGAGAGAGAGAGACAGACAGACAGACAGACAGACAGAATCTGAAGCAGGCTCCAGGCTCTGAGCTGTCAGCACAGAGCCCAAAGTGGGGCTCAAACTCATGAACCCTGAGCCGAAGTTGGATGCTCAACCGACTGAGCCACCCAAGGACCCCGCCTTTGTGGTTATTTTTAAAAATGTAAATAGAATGAAAAGACAAGCCACAGCCTGGGAGAAAATATATGCAAAACATGTATCTAATGAGGGACTAAAATTCAGAATATATAAAGAACTCTTATAATTAAATAATAATAAACAAAAAAATTACTTGATTTTTAAAATGGCAGAAGGCTTGAATAGATAATTCACCAAGGATATACAAATGGCAAGTAAACACATGAAAAGGTGTCCAATATCCTTAGTCATTAGCAAATGCAAATTAAAACCACTACACCCTGGAAATTAACAAAAATGTCAAAGTTCCTCTAAAAATTCTGTCTTCCCTAAAGGCAATCAGAAAACTAGCAAAATTGTCAAAATAAACTTTTCCGAATTCATAATTAACAATCCAGGGATTGTTATTTAAGAAAAACAACTGACTCTTGGAAGGAATAGCAAGCTTTGTGGCATATTAACTTCCCTATTTCTATCCTTCCTTTCCACCTCTGTGATAGCCTTGAAAAACCAACAACCTGTAATTTCAGTGGAAACCATCACCTTGGCAGCCATTGAAGGGAGCAGAAGAGAGTTAGAGCTCCTTCAAAGCATAATTACCAGAGAATTATCCTTACCTGACCTGTCTTGTGGTTGCCTAGAATACAGTACTTATAAGGCTGTTGTACTGGATCTGACTCAGAAAAGTCTTTCCTTGAGGGTGCTTGTCTAAAACAAGTAGAGGCAATAGTTTAACTTTGAAACTGCCTGAGGTAGTAGATAACAATTGGGACAAACAATAGATTAAGCAAAATACTTAAAAAGGAAAACTGGAAAGGTTCCTGGGTGGCTCAGTTGGTTAAACATCCAACTCTTGATTTCAGCTCAGGTCAGGACATCCCAGTTATGAGATTGAACCCCACAATGGGGTTCCCACTGACTGTGGAGGTACTTAAGATTCTGTCTCTTTCCCTCTCCCTCTCCCTCTGCCTCTCCCCTCCCCCCCCATCAAAAATAAAATAAAAAATAAAATAAAATGAAATAAAATAAAATAAAATAAAATAAAATAAAATAAAATAAAATAAAATGGAAAATGAGATGTCCATAGAGGGCTTTGAAAAGATCGGACATATTCTTGGAAATCAGAAGGCCACTTGAAGTTGTAGAGCTTTGAGTATGCCCAGGGCTATCCATGTGCCCAGGAAAGATCTGAGAAGGCCCTTAGCTCTCACCTCTGGATGATCTTGAGGCTCTGTGCAAAGAGAAAGTGAAGGCTAAGGCAAAGTTGGCAACTGCCTAGCTGAGTGCTGAAGGTGTGTCCCAAAATGTATGCAGAGCTCCTTGGCAAAGACTGAGAGAATTATTGGTTCCAGGCATTTAAGGAAATCTATGTCCAATCATGAAATGATACCTAAACTAATCCAATAGAGACTCCACTGCCCAAACATGACGAAGAATACAGACTTCACAGATCAGTTCAAAAGAGGAACTAAGTAAACAAATGGACAATGATAACAAACAGCAAAACAAACAAACTCTGAGGAGAGGGACAATTTTGTTTCTAGAATTGACACATCATATTATTTAACATGTCTGATTGTCAACAAAACTTATAAGGCATGTAAAGAAACAAGGAAGAATGGTTCATGCACAGGAAAAAAATAGTAATCAGTAGAAAGTGTCCCCTACAAAGCCTAGATGTTGGACTTACTAGACAAAAACTCTAAATCAGCTATTTTAAATATGTTCAAAGAACTAGAGAAAACCATGCTTGAGAACTAAAGGAGGGAATGAGAACAATGTCCCACCAAATCAAGAATATCAATAAAAAGATTATAGTTAGAAATTATAAAAGAAATAAGAAATTTTGGAGTTGAAAAGTACAATAACTCATGAAAAACTCACTAGAGGAGTCCAACTGCATATTTGAGCAGGTAGAAGAGTCATCAGTCTGAGTAAGAGAAAGGAAATAAAAGAATGAAAGAAAATGAAGAACCTTGGAGAGATGTGGGATACCAGGAAGCATAACGACATATGCATAATGGAAGTTCCAGAAGAAGGGGAGAAAATGAATAGGATAGAAAATATTTGAGGAAATATGGCCCAAAATTTCCCCAAATTTGATGACAAACATTAATATACACATCCAAGAGGCTAAACAAATTCCAGGTAGGGTAAATTTAAAGAGATCAGCAGCTAGATACATCACAGTCAAAAGACAAAGACGATGAATCTTGAAAGCTCGAGAGGAGCATCTATCATATACAAGAGATCTTCAATAAAATTAAGAGTCGGTGTCTTATCAGCAACCATAGAAGCCAAAGGCAGTTGGAAGACATATAAAAAGTGCTGAAATGAAAAAAAAAAGATACTATCAACTGAACAAGCTATCTTTCAAGGTGGAAGAAATATTAAGACATTCTCTGATGAACAAAAACTGGAAGAATTTGTTGCTTCCAGAGCCATCCTACAAGATATATTAAAGGAAATCCTTCAGACTGAAATTAGAGGACAGAAGACAGTAACTTGAATCCACAGGAATAAATAAAAAGCACTTCCAGTAAAGTCACCTACATAAGAAATAAAAAGGGGGCGCCTTAGTGGCCTAGTTCGTTAAGTGTGCAACTCTTGATTTCGTTTCAGGTCATGATCTCACTGTTCCATGAGTTTGAACTCTTCATTGGGCTCTATGCTGACAGTGTGGAGCCTGCTTGGGATTCTCTCTCTCCTGTCCCTCTGCCCCTCCCTGCCCTCAAAATAAATAAATAAACTTAAAAAAAAAAAAAGAAATAAAAAGAAAGTATACACACAGTTTTAATTTATAACACATTTTCCTCCTATCTGATTTAAAAGACAACTGCATAAAACTGAAATCATGAATCTGTGTTGATTAGCATATAATTTATAAATGTATGATTTATATGATAATAACAGCACAGAGAGGGGAGGTAATGAAGCTTTTGTATATTGCTAAAATTATTTTGGTATTAATCTGAACTATGATGTTATAAATGAAAATGCCAATTGTAATCCCTAGGTTAACCACTAGGAAAAATATTTTAAAAGAAGAATATTTTAAGGAAGAGAGAATTAAAAAGATACACTTAAATATCTAACACAAAAGGAGATAGCTTATGGAAGAATAGAGAAATAACAGACATAAGATATATAGAAAACAAATAACAAAATAACAGACCTAAATCCTGTTTTATCAGTAATTAAATATAATTTGCATTAATGTAAATACTTAAGTATTTAATGTAATTAAATACTCCAACTAAAAGGCATAGATAGGAGAGATGGATAGAAATACATGATCCAACTATATGCTTTCTAGAAGAAATACACTTGAGGTTCAAGGACATAAATAGGTTGAAAGTAAAAGTATGGAAAAAGTAAGCAAACAGTAACCAAAAGAGAACTGGAGTGGCTGTACTAATATCAGACAATTTAGACTTTCATAGATTTTTAAATTGTTACGGAGACAAGGACATTTTATAATGTAAAAGGGTAAATATATCAAGATGATATAATAATTATAAACATATATGCACCTAACAACAAAGTTGTGAAATACATGAAGCAAAAACTGACAGAATTGAAGGGAGGAATAGGCAACAAATAGCTGTGAATGTCTATATCTCACTTTTTAAAATATTTATTTATTTCTTTATTTAGAGACAGCGCAAAGTGGGGGAGGGGCAAAAAGAGAGGGGGACAGAGGATCTAAAGCAGGTTCTATGCTGACAGCAGAGAGCCCAGTATGGGACTTGAACCCACAAACTGTGAGATTATGACCTGACTGGAAGTCCAACCCTTAACCGGCTAAGCCACTCAGGTGCTCCTATATCTCACTTTTAATAATGCATAGAATTAGGGGAGAGATTAAAAAGGAAATAGAAGACTTGATCAGCACTATAAACCAACTTGATCAACACTACAGACATCTGTAGAACATAGCACCCAATAACAGTGGAAGACACATTCTTCTCATGTGCACAAGGAGCATTCTCTAGGATAAACCATATGTTAGGCCATAAAACAAGTCTCAATAATGTAAAAAAATGGAAATCATACCAAGTATGTTTTCCAATCACAATGAAATGAAATTAGAAGTCAGTAGCAGAAAGAAATTGGGAAATGAGCAAATATGTGGCAATTGAACAGCATACTTCTAAATAACCAATGAGTTAAAGGAGGAATCATGGTAAATTAGAAAATACTTTGAGATGAATGACAAAGAGAACATAATATCAAAACTTATGAGATGCAGCAAAAAACAATGAGCAGAAGGAAATTTATAGCTGTGAACACCTATATTAAAAAAGAAGGAAGATCTCAAATCAGTAATCTGACCTTCTACCTTAATAAACTAGGAAAGGGACCCCTGGGTGACTCAAGTCATGGCCTCAAAGATCATGAGATTGAGCCTCACATCAGTGTCCTTGCTGTTTTTGGGATTCTTCCTCTCCCTCTGTCTTTGCCCCTCCCCTGCTCACACTCACGCTCGCTCTCTCTCTCTCTCTCTCTCTGTCTCTCAAAATAAATAAAATAAACATTAAAAAAAAAGAAGATGCTAGAAAAAAAAGAGCAAACTAAACTTATAGCAAGCAGAAGTTAGGAAATAATAAGGATTAGATTGGAAAGTCAGTGAAAACCAGTACACACCCAGTAGAATTGTTGAGATTGAAAAGACTGGCAATACCAAGTGTTGGCAGGGATATGGAGTAACTGGAACTCTGGCACTTTACTGGCAGGAATGCAGTGTGGTACAGCCATCTTGGAAAACGGTTTGCCAGTTTCTTATAAAGTTAAGTGTATACTTGTCCTATCAATTCCACTCTGAGATATTTACCCAAGAATCAGGCTATTTTTCTCATAAATTGGAACTTCAGGTAAGAACACAGTAATTCTTTTTTTTTTTATTTTTTTTAACGTTTATTTATTTTTGAGACAGAGAGAGACAGAGCATGAATGGGGGAGGGTCAGAGAGAGGGAGACACAGAATCTGAAACAGGCTCCAGGCTCTGAGCTGTCAGCCCAGAGCCTGACGCGGGGCTCGAACTCATGGACCGCGAGATCATGACCTGAGCCGAAGTCGGCCGCTTAACCGACTGAGCCACCCAGGCGCCCCTAGAACACAGTAACTCTTTAAGAGAATATCACCAAATAAAACTTTTCAGAACTGCACCTGGGTGGCTCAGTTGGTTAAGCATTCGACTCTTGGTTTCAGCTCGGACCATGATCTCATGGTTCATGAGTTCAAGCCCCACACTGGACTCAGAGCTGATGGCGCAGAGACTGCTTGGGAATCTCCCTCTCCCTCTTTCTCTGCCCTTCCCCTGCTCGTGCTCTCTCTGTCTCTCAAAATAAATAAATAAACTTAAAAATATAATAAAATTATTCATTTTAATCCCTAGGAGTCTTAAAACGAAACTCTAAGTGAAATGGCTTATCCTAATTCCTGGATCTTATAAATAAATATATTTGGGTTTACATAAAGTAGATTTGAGAACAGCATGCAACTTATTTTTTTAAGTTATTGCTTGTATAAGAGGGTCTCAAAATTTGCTCTCCTTGAACTTCTTTGTCAGCCAGAGGTTGGTTGTAGATAGCCCAAGAACAACATGACCCAATGACTGATCCTTCATTTGGAACCTAAAGTTACAGCTTGAGTTTTCTGGTGTCATTGTGGGTTCATTCTCAGATTTTGGACTTACTTTCTTTCATATTTTGTAGGTTTATTGCCATGCCTCTAGCAAAAGCATTTGGCATTAAAGAGGAAGTTAGAAAGAAGATTATACCAAATACCATCTTAGAGAATTTTTTCAAATGTTCCACAAGGCAACCATCTCAAGTAAGTACAAAGTCTTTGTTTTGGGATTAAAAAAAAAAAAAAAAAAAACTCCTTTCTTAATGTTTCCGTCACCAGTGGTTTACCTCATCTGTACAAGATATCTGTTCCAGTTAACCATTAAATGATTTGATTCATTTGGATTTTTTTCCCTCTATTGAGGGCATATGTTATATGTTTGGAATGCATTCCAGACATAATATAAAATGACAAGTAAATATTATAATATAAAATAACCAATGTTCGTAGCTGAACTATTGTGTTCAACTACAGTGTTTAACAATCAATGCCATAATTTAGGTATAAAGATCAAAATTAAATTTTGGAGGGTAGATATGCCAAGTATACTAATATATACACAAAGTACAAAATATACTTATACAAAAGTATACTAATCATAAAAGACCGTTGTTAAGGCAGAGTAGCTCCTATCTGAGACTTCTGATGATTGTGGCACCATTGATATACATTGCACACATTTTTAAAGTCTTCACTGGGATGGCTTTTATGAGAAGGGGCACTTTATTTTATCCAAGGCCTCAACACATTCAAAAATGTGCTGTGCTCCTACGATGCCCCAGAGATAGAATTTTTAGGAAAGTCAGAATTCTATTCACAATACAAGGTGCACTTAAATGAAATGTTGTAGTGCACTGCTTGTGTGCATAACATTTAAAAAAAAGGTTTTGATGTAATGGCTGTAAAAAAGATAGTGTCTAGGCAAGTCTAGTTTCATTTTCCCACCATAGTTAAAATGAGAGATGGAATACAAACTGTTTCAAAAGTGGCACACCCTCTATGATGACTACAGACAGCAATCACAGTAATTTTGGAAGTCGAGAGTGTATGCTAACACAGTTTAGAATAGATAGATTTTTTTACAGTTTATTTATTTTGAGAGAGAGAGAGAGAGAGAGAGAGAACAGGTGAGGAGCAGAGAGAGAATCCCAAGCCAGCTCTGCAGTACGGAGCCTGATGCAGGGCTCGAACCCACGGACCGTGAGATCATGACCTGAGCTGAAGTCAAGAGTCGGTCAATTAACCGAGTGAGCCACCCAGGCGCCCCTAGGATAGGTAGATTTTTAAGGGTGCTGAACTTTATTTGCTGAATTCAGTTGTTTCATGATAACTGTTTCTATTGTTGGTCTGGTGGGCTCCCTGCCCAAAGAAGGCATGTGGAAGTCTGAGCACAAAGCATGAGGCATCATGTCCAGAATAGTTCACAGCTAGCCAGCACTGTCTGTAACTCATTCTGCCCTCAGCTTCTGTCCTGGAATTCTTTTTTTTTTCTAAAATGAGGACAGTCTGACAAGCCATTTCCACGTGTTCTTTATTTCCACCTGCTGTAAATGACTGCTGTTGTTTAATTCAGTACTGTTGTTACTACTGGTGATGATAGTGCCCACACATCATTTCACATTTCTTGAAATGTGTTTATGAGAAATTGGGACTCTTTCAGAGAGTCCCTATTATTTTTTTCTCTTTCTGTTTGAGGACAATGAACTTGGGTAATACCTTATATAACACATAAGGAACTGTGCTATGCTACCCATCACTTGCTATATTCGTTATAGCAAAACCTTCAGGTCAGCTTTTAGGAAATTTAAAATTATGTAGAAAATTTTATCTTTATCAAGTCTCCCTGCTGTAAAGAGAAAAGAGCCATGTGACAGTTGAAGAAGTACTAACATAACATCTTGCACAATTTTCTGTGCATTGGAGGTATTGTTTTATATATCAATAAGAAAATACTTCTAGAGAGTTTTGTTTGCAAGAGGATTCTATCCCAATAATATTAGAGTGTATGAAGCCAGTATTGTCAAGACTGACATTCAACCAGATTCATCTGTGCTGTAAAACAGAAAATAAATTGCTTCAAATCATGTTCGAGTGCTATTTCTAGATGCAATTTATTAAGCAGATATCTGTAGAAATGATGGGATAATAAAATTGAGTTGTTCCCAGATTTGAGAAGATTCCAGTATGAGAGCAGGGACTTTCTTTTGCTCACTGCCGAATGTCCAACATCTAGAATGGTGCCTGGCACTTGTGAATAGAGGCCCACTAAATATTTTCGAATGACTGAATATATAAAACTTTTATAACAGTCAAACTAGACCCAGAACTCTTTCAGTCTACAAGCAAATAGGATATAGTGCTGCAGCATAGCAGTATATGTCCTACTGTGGACCAACCAACAGCATTTGAAGCATGTCCTCTGTTTCGAGGAATCAATTCTTGCTTGCAAAGTATTTCAGAAGTAAAGGAATGCTTTTTCTTAAATGATTTTCAGCCCATGGTGTCCTTTCTGGGTTCAGCCATAATCTCTGGCACTGATGTAGCACAGGATAGTTTGCACAGCACGTTTTCCCTCAGGAGCCTCCAAATCCTGTAACCATCCCCATGAGGTGATACAGGAAGCAAGCACTTATGCTGTTAGCACCCCATTTCCACAGGGGGTCAGAAGAAGTGCTCCAGGCTACCCAGCGATGAAGTAGCAGAACTGGGTCCTCTGCTTTCAGTTCCCTGTCATATTTTGTTATGGAAATTCTGTGAGGGAGTTTGATGCACATGGGGCTCGTGGGTTAGGGAATCTAGACTTCCAGAGTTGTCCAGCACGAGGTCCTCGCTGTGAGAGCAGAGGGATTGGACAAAAAGGCCAAAGATGTCCATCTCCAGATGTGTTCCTACGCCTCCATTCAGTTCGCACCGCAAGAGGGGGACTTAACAGTGCAAATGTCCGGTCACCCCCAAGATAGATCCCCAACAAAGCCCCCCTTGATGTGAGCCTAGCCACATTTTCCCTCCTTTCCTCTTCCTATGTTTCTACCCAGCCAGACTTCTTTCTGTTCCTCAGGCATTCCCTGTGCATCCACACTCTCATCTCCAGACGACCTCACGTGCTGGACCCTCTGCCGGGACACTTCCCTTCTTTATCCTCTCCTTCTCAGGGCATTTTTCAGGGTCCAGCGTATGTGTGACTTCCAGGAACTGCTTACACAGAGTTAGGTCCCATGGTATCCTAATCTTCCCCTGTCTTAGCACTCTTGGTATTTGATTGGAATTCTTTTATTTTCTTACTTCCTCACCAGACAGACTGTACCCTGTGAAAGGGAGGCCCACATCAGGGTTGCTCATTTGGACCTCCAAAGACTGGCACAAGGCCTGCAAGAAGTAGACACCAATCAATGGTTTTGCCAACTCAGTCTCCTCAAGAGCACAAAAGCAAAACAACAACAAAACAACAGCAGGTGAACCCTTGGCCTATAAAAAGAATAGGTATTAGATAGGGCAGTTTACCAGAGTATAATATGGGCTATATCCTGTTTTTGTTTTGTCTTGTTTTCCTTCTTGCAGATTAAATCACAGGTAGCAATTTAGTAGGGACACAGAAGCTGCAATTAGTCTTTTGCCAGTCTTTAGCGTGAGAGCTTCGTTTTGAATTTTATCTACTGTTACCTTGTGCGACTGAACAATTATGTGAATTATGCACAACAACATAGCAGAAACTGTATGACTGAACACAGACTATTGGGTGTCCTGCCACTGGGGAGGCTTTGTTCGGCCCTTGCAGTGTTGATCCACAATTGGTTTTTTTGTTGGGTTTTTTTGTTTGTTTTTTGTTTTTTTTTTTTTAATGTTTATTCATTTTTTGAGAGACAGAGAGCCCAAACCAAGTGGGGGAGGAACAGAGAGAGGGGGAGACACAGAATCCGAAGCAGGCTCCAGGCTCTGAGCTGTCAGCACAGATGCGGGGCTCAAACCCATGAACTGCGAGATCATGACCTGAGCTGAAGTCAGATGCTTAACCGACTGAGCCACCCAGACACCCCCAAAATTGGTTTTAAATTTATTTTGATAGGCACCTGGTGGCTCAGTCGGTTAAGCATCTGACTCTTGGTTTGGGCTCAGGTCATGATCTCACGGTTCGTGAATTCAAGCCCCGCGTCAGACTCTGCACTGACAGTGCAGTCTGCTTGGGATTCTCTCTCTCTCCCTCTTGTTGTGGCCCTTCCCTGCTTGCACACCCGCGCTCTCTCTCTCGCTCTCTCTCTCTCTCTCTCTCAAAATAAATAAATAAAAATAAAAAAGAAATTTACTTTGAGGTATTAGTCATCAACATTAAAATCCCTGGTGATTTCACATAAAAGCTCTGTGTGTACACTTGGACTCTGGGAACCATCAGCCAGGGCTTGTTCACGGCCGCACTCTTGGGGGAGGGCACGTGCTTTTCTGTCCACCGCATCTGTAGCTCCTGCTTGTTTCCTCCACACTGAAGCTGAGGGCCAGTATGAAATTTTATTTTTTTCTAGTGACGAGAAAATGGAAATATTTCTTGTACTGGTGTTGGAAAATGAAAGATCAAGAGAGCAGGTGTTTCAGAAAATTACAGAGCTAATTTCTCCGTGCTGGCTGAAAGAACTGTGGGTTTAATGTATAAAACCTGCCTGTGTGAAAAGAATACAACTTCCAATCCCACCACGAAACAGACCTGGTCCACTCAATCATGTTTGTTTCTTGTCTGGCCCAAGGAGAACTTCGAGTTTATGACCTTTGGGCTAATCGATCATCCATATTATTTCCAGATTTAAATAATAATTTCTGCCTCCCAGAAGAGAAGCCATCATCACTATTATATTCTGCAATCTTTACTTTTTTTTATGATTGGTATTATTTTGGATTCATTTGAAATAGGCTTTACATCTGATTAAATGTGAAAGTGATGGCCAACACCTGTTTGTGTCTTTCCTGTATTATCTTTTGGAGCCATCAGAAAGATCGTGTGAAAGAACAGAAAGTGCATTAGCCTAAGTTCTTGTCCTTGCTTTCCTATTAACTTTAGGTCTTAGAAAACTTACTAACACCCTTGGTGTTCCAGCTTCTCATAGGAAAGATGAGGCAGTTGGATCTGATCAACATCTAAGCTATGCTTCTCTACCTGGTACCTGGGAAGCCCTCGATAAAACTTAGCTGATTGAGTGAGCTCACATCTGCAGCTTGAATGTATGGGTTGCTGCCAACTTACAGAGAATTGATCGTTTTTAGTAACTCAGAGTGCTGGGACACTAACAGCCTTTTTTTTTTTTTTTTTTTTTTTTTTTTTTTTTGCTGTGTATGTGTGTGCGTGATTCCATAAGCAAAAGAGGCAAATTCACTGGCCCAAGATCTAACACACAGTCTCTCTCCTCTCCAGTGCACAAGCTCTTGTAACCCAGTTGCACTGTCTCTTGACTGCTGGCCAATATGACTGCTCTTTATCACTTGTTCATTCATTTTATCGCCTTTCAGGCTGATATTTATGGACTGGCGAAGAAGTGTAACTTGACAGAGCGCCAGGTGGAAAGATGGTTTAGGAGTCGGCGGAATCAAGAGAGGCCTTGCAGGATGAAAAGATTCCAAGAAGCTTGGTAAGTAGGACAGTTCAAGCTTTTGAAATGTCATGATTTTACATGGAGCAGGATGGTCATTTCAGAAAGAACACTGAAGTTGGAGCAGAAGAAGGGTTCAAACCCAGCTCTGTCACTGACCAGTTGGGTGTTTTAGGCTAGTCACCCATTGACCTTCTCTGCTTCAGTTTCCTTCTCCATGAAATGGGGCATGCTATGAGCTCTCTGAAATGAATAGGACATATTATGTATTCACCTTGAAGTCCAGAAAAATAATACAAATGTCTTAACTGGTGTTTATTTTTTCTAGGGTAGAGGTTGGCCCTGCTTCACAAGACTTTATCACCTGTTTCCAAGCACATTCCAATTATTATATCACATTATAAGAGCAGAAAATGAGACAGTGTCTGTTTCTCTGTCTCGCTTGGCTCCTCCCGCCCCCAGCCCCTCCACCCCTTACCTGTGGACTGGATGGCCAATTCCTCTGGGTTTCCCAGTTGGTTTTAGCAGAGGAGTCAGGGTAGGCTAGGGTATCAAGTAAGATTTTTCAGAGCTGGCTACTTTGAATATGCTCTGCAGGCAGTGAGGCTGCATTGCACTTATTTTTGGTTTAATTTGGGCTCTGTGTTTTTTTTTTCCCCCTCCTGTAGAATTTTGTTGTACTCTGGGTTACTCCCTTGGTGGCAGAAATTGATACCTGTGTGAAAAAGGAAGACTAGGTCATCACTCTTACTCTTTTCCTCCTCTTTTGTTTTCCTTTTTTCTTTTTCTTGAGAGAGAGAGAGTGCATGAGTGGGGGAGAGGGGCAGGGAAGAGAGAGAGAGAGAGAGAGAGAGAGAGAGAGAGAGAGAGAGTTTCAAGCAGGCCCCATGACCAGTGCAAAGCCCAATGTAGGGGCCTGATCCCACGACCCTGGGATCATAACCTGAGCCGATATCAAGAGTCAGATGCTTGGGCACCTGGGTGGTTCAGTCGGTTAAGCATCCAACTCTTGGTTTCAGCTCAGGTCATGATCTCATGGCTCATGAGCTCGAGTCCCACATCAGGCTCTGGTCTGGTGGTGCAGAGCCTGCTTCGGATTCTCTCTTCCTCCCCCACTCACTCTGTCTCTGTCTTTCTCAAAATAAATAAATAAACTTTAAAAAAAAGAGAGAGAGATGCTCAACTGACTGAGCCACCTAGGCACCCCCTTTTCCTCTGCTTTGCATCCAGACAAATGCTCATTTATTGGGTTGTGTTTGATTCCACATTGTATACACTAATAGCATCCCTTCCTTCTCCCTCTTTCTTACAGTTCTCTCATTGCCAGCGATTTTCACCAGATATATTTTTTTATTTTAATGGTGAGGTGAATAGCAACCTGATGTAAGAGTGTCAAATAAATAGAGTCTGAGGCTAAGCTTTAATGGCTTCCTTCAGTTTACCTGGATATTCCTGACTGATGTGATCCGGCTGTGATGCTGATCGTGTGTAGGAGTACAGCCCACGTCTTCAGGGTGTCTCAAAACAGTCATTTCTCATCACTGGCTTCCAATGGAAGTTCAATGTGAATGTCCTGGTTTGTTTTCTTTTCTTTTTTCTTAAGTGTTTATTTATTTTTGAGAGAGAGAGAGAGAGAGAGAGAGAGAATGAACGGGGGAGGGGCAGAGAGAGGGGGAGACACAGAATCCAAAGCAGTTTCCAGGCTCTGAGCTGTCAGCATAGAGCCCAATGCAGGGCTTGAACTCACAAACCGTGAGATCATGATCTGAGCTGAAGTCAGACACTTAACTGACTGAGCCACCCAGGCACCCCTCCTGGTTTGTCTTCTAACTAGCTCTTTGATTTTTAGCTCTTGAGAGATTAATATTGTTGCCACTGATGTCAGCTTGGCATGACAGAATCTCTTTAAACCATTAGTGCAAAACACTAAAAAGTCTCATATTACATATTACATCTTCCTGTTTGCCTACTGTCATTCATTAATTTTTTTCTAGCAAATGATTCTTATCTTAAATAAAGTCCCCAGGCAGGAATTAATTGTCTACTCCTGAGCTGGATCATGCGCCCCTGAAAGTCTGTGGTAATTTCTTATACATTACAGTGCCTTACAACTTAAATTTTTTTTTAATGTTTATTTATTTTTGAGACAGAGAGACAGAGAACGTGAGCAGGGGATGGGGAGAGAGAGAGGGAAACACAGAATCCGAAGCAGTCTCCAGGCTCTGAGCTTCCAGGACAGAGCCCCACGTGGGGCTTGAACTCATGAACTGTGAGATCATGACCAGAGTCGAAGTTGGAGGCTTAACTGACTGAGCCACCCAGCTCCCCAACAGTGCTGACTTACAGTTTATAAATAATGTTTCAGCCTCCCACCAATGGTGTGAAACAATCAGGAAAGGTGGAGCTAGCTCTGTGTAAGAAATGAAAATTTTTTCAACTTACACAGCGCCTTATGTCAATGAAATCTCAATAAAAATGGAGAGGGAAAAAAAAGAAATGAGAAACTACAGGTCCATCTTCTTAAAGGAACTTGCTTGAGATAACCTAGCTGTTGGCCGGGCTACTGCACTCATATCTTCTGACTCCTTTTGTGGTACTCTTTCTGCTCCATGGTACTGCCCCTTGACACCTAATGCTCACCTCTTAGCAAGGAGAAACCCACCATATCAGCTAACTGGTTGGGTCAACAAGGCCTAACACTTGGGAATCTGGCTGTCAATTAGCCTGCTGAAAGTCAGCCTAATAATTCAGGCCATGGAAGGGAATTTCAAATTGTCAACTATTCATCAGTCAGGCAAAGGAGAGGGTTATGTTGACTGTCTTCTCTGTATGCGGCACTCTCCCACATTGGGTGGAGTTCTAGATTTTAGGAGGGAAATAAAAGTGGAAGGCCTGGTCACTCGCCTTACACAGCTAATCAGGGAGACAAGACTATCGCTTAGGAAACCACAACATCCATCCAGTGATTCCACCCCGATGGTGCATGAGCCTGTATACCTGTAGTTCACGGTCATGTTTAGATGCATTGTGGGCATTCAGAGGAGATGGTGTCAGTAAGCCTGGATACGATAGAGAAAGGGAGGTCAGACCAAGAGGAATGAGTTGGGATTTCCATGAGAAAAGAAATCGGGATTGGAGAGTAGCATGTTTCAAGTAAGGCAAAGACACAAAGCAGGAAATTCTACAATGTGTTCAGGAAGTAGGAGAGGGCCAACAAATAAAATTTAAGCTTTACCTTCTTCTTTAGAAATGTCACAAATTTCCTCTAAGTCAGAACACTGCTATTATAGACTAAATAAATAGACGAAAGCAAAATGCCAAGCTATTTAATTACACTTTATTGCACCAGCTATGGGATGTGCTATGGGAATCATAGGAAGAGATACTTAGCCCCAGGCATTTTGGAAATCTCAGGAAATTTATTTCCCAACACCAAGCTTTTACAAATTATTCTCCAACAGGCAGAAACTCCTCTATAATATCAGGATGAACACCTTAAGTTTACTGTATTGTTTCCTTGGTTACTTTCTTTTTTTTTTTTTATTGAGGTATAGTTGACATATAATATTAGATTAGTTTCAGCTGTACAACATGGCGATTTGACATTTATATACATTCCAAAGTGATCACAACAATAAATCTAGCAACCATCTGCCACCATATAAAGTTGTTACAGTATTATTAACTACATTCCCTATGCTGCACATTGCATCCCCGAGTTTTACACACTTAATAACTGGTAGTTTGTACCTTTTAATCTCCTTCCTTTATTTCACCCATTCCCCTATACCCTCCCCTCTGGCAGACACCAGATTGTTGTCTGTATCTGTAAGTCTGTTTCTGTTTTGTTTTATTTGTTTATTTGCTGTGGGTTGTTTTTTTTTTTGATCCTACATCTAAGTGAAATCATATGGTATTTGTCTTTCTCTGTATGACTTATTTCACTTAGTATAATACCTTCTAGGTCCATCCACATTGTCACAAATGACAAGATTTCATTTTCATACATGTTCCGCTGTGTGTATGTGTGTGTGTGTGTGTGTGTGTGTGTGTGTGTGTGTGCCCATGGACACATTCCATTGTGTCCATATATATCACATCTTCTTTGTCCAGTCATCTGTTGATGGGCACTAGGTTGCTTCCATATCTTGGCTATTGTACTTGGTTACTTTTTAAAATAATGACCCCTAAGTCCTGTTCCTCAGAATTCAGGATTTTAATCCACACTGCATCCTTTATTTTTAAAGCAAATTCCATATTACCTGACCACTTTTTAAAATAAGCATTTCCATCTAGCGGTGGGAAGTTTATTATGAAAATACCAGGTAATTCCCAGTACTCAATATCTGGAGCATTCCTCTGGCTGGGTGGGCTGCCATCTTGCCTTAGCTGATGCTGGGGCTGGTCCCTGCCTGCTCCACTGGGCCTTGCCCATTCCTGAGCCCTGTCACTGCCCTTGTCAGCTTCTGTTGCCATTGCCCGAATTTACTCTGTCCAGTCCCCCTGGCTGTACTTACTGTCTGAGCCTGACCAATCAGTTTCTGGATTTCCTCCCCCCTCCCACCACCACCAAGAGATCGTTTTTCCTTGCAATTATATTTGTCTGCGTCTTTCCTGGGAGAAAGGGAAGTTTTACCAACGATTTCATCTGAAGCCAGTGAAACAACATTGGCCTTGTCATTTGTCTTATAATTAGTGAAGGGCAGCCGCTCTCAAACTTCTTGGTTTGAAAGTGTCAAAGACCACAAAGAGCATTAGCTTGTGTGTGTTATGCCTACCGATATTGGAAATGAAAGCTGAGACATTTATAAAATATGAGAGTACACAAGCACACAGTGTATCAGCTCTTAGAGCAAAGATGGCACCCCACGTCAGGTAGCCTCTGGAAATCACTGTATGCTTGTGAGGGGATGAGTGAAAATGGCAATAACACGGTGGTGGTGTTATGAAAATATTTTGATGCCAGGAATCCCTCGCACACACCTTGAAACCCCTGGGATGGTGTAATGCAACCTGACAAGACCAGTCCAGGAAAATGTTGACACTTGGGTTTTGTGCTTGCCTCTGATGGTCACTGCACAGCCTCGGAGAGTTATCTGATCTCTCCCAACCTCTTTTGTCCTTTAGTGGTAGCCACCTTATCTGCCCTTTATCCATAATGAGGAGCTAATTACAGTTCCTAGTCCACAAATGTGAAGATAGAAATGTGATAACATACATGTGCTTAGCACAGCGCTTGGCACAGAGTCAAGAGGTCAGTAGATGTTGGTATATAATGAAATATATGTGCTATGTACCCATCACGGACTTTAATTATTACCAACTGAAGGCAATCCTGTGTCATCTGTGTCCCTGACCTACTTTTCTCTCCTGGCACAGATTGTTTTTTGTGGATAAATTTTTTTTCTTTCAGTTTTACTGAGATATAGTTGACATACATCACTGTGTAAGTTTAAAGCACACAGTATGATGGTTTGACTTTCGTATATTATGAGATGATTACCACAGTAAGTTTAGTTAATGTCTGTCATCTCATCCAGGTACAAAAAAGAAAAAAAAAAGTTTTTTTCCTTGTGATGAGGTCACATGACTACTGTCTTAGCATCTTGTCAGTACACCAGACAGCAGCATCAACTATCATCATCATGTTGTACATCACATCCCCAGTATTTGTTTATCCCATACTGAAAGTTTGTTCCTTTTGACCACCTTCAACCAATTATGACTGAAGATTACTTTTTTAAAAAAAAATTTTTAATGTTTATTTATTTTTGAGAGAGAGAGAGAGAGACAGAGTGTGAGCGGGGTAGGGGCAGAAAGAGGGAGACACAGAATCTGAAACAGCTCCAGGATCTGAGCTGTCAGCACAGAGCCTGATGTGGGGCTCCAACTCATGGACCTTGAGATCATGACCTGAGCCGAACCTCAGATGCTTAACCAACTAAGCCACCCAGGTGCCCCTTGAGGATTACTTTTGACACAAATATCAGACATTATATGACTTCACTATAAATATTTCAGTATGTATCTCTAAGAGATACTCTGTTTTTTTTAAACAAAATTGCAACACCAGTATCATACCTCAGAAAAACTGTAATAACAGTAAATATTTAATCAGTGTTCAGATTCCCTTGATTGACTCATAATTTTCTTTACAGTCTGTTTGTTTGAATTGGGATCTTAATAAAACCCACACAGTACAGTTGATTGATATGTCTTTTTAAGTCTCTGTTCATACATGAGGAAAAGATTTTCTTTCAAAATCTGCTTTTCAGAGACAAAACAAAAATCTGGCCACATGGAAACCTTTTCACTGGGGATTACATGGGGTGCAAATAAACGATTAGATTAATACTAATGTCAACCCATTGTCTATTGTGTGTCAGGAACTGGGTCTATTGTATGTCAGGTATGATACTAACGGTAATAATAGTAGTCACCTGTTGTTGCTTACTTCATACCAGATGCTTACTTTTCACAAATTAGCTTCAATTCTTTCTGCAGTTTGAGGTAATTTTTGTCATTCCCATTTTATAGGTGAAGAAATTAAGGCTAACCTACAGTTTCAGCCATTTAACAAGTGGCAGAGTCAGGATGTCACATTAGATTTGTCCGTGCATTCTTTCCAAACTGTCATACAAAGTGCGTTTCTCCTCAGATGTCAATCACCTTCACAAGATTTTTCTTTCTTTTGGCAGCTGGCGATTTACATTTTACTTAATAATGACTGTTGCTGGAATTGTATTTCTTTATGATGTAAGTTGTCTCTTTGATATTCTTTGACTGGAATTTGTCTTTAATTTTAAAAATTCTTGCCTGTGAATTCCTTGGGAAATAATATTCTCAGTAAAATAACCAGCTTTTATGCCTTTAAACTCATCCTAATGTCTAGAGAAGTCCGAAACCCTCAGGCTGTCTTTCAGAGCCTTTGTTAAGCTTTGAATTTGCAAATACTATTTTTTTTTTTTGCAAACATAAGTCTTAAACCTAATCTCTCTCTATTTCCACTTGCACAACCCATGTGCCAGCTACCCCTGAACTACTAACAATCCACTGAACACACTGGTATATCCTCACTTTTGGATTTTAGCACATTTCATCCCCTTTTCCAGAAACTTCTTGCCCTTCCCACCCCTATCTACCTGCCAAATCCCATCCCTGCCATATCGAATCCCACTTGTTCTATCAAGACTCGGTACTCACTCATCAGAAATCTTCCCTTCCCAAATTACCTTTGCATTGTCTGCTTAAATAGTTATTAAATGATTACCTCATTAAGTGATAGATAGTTCACAGAAAAAAAAAGGATAACCAGCTTTTAGAGATTTCTTTCAAGATATTTTTATTGCTGCAGAAACAGCAATCTGGTTCGGAAGTAATATTGTTAGAGGTTTCGCTTGTTTGAATAATTCCCTGCATGAGACAGCAAGGTGTGTGGTCCCAGATTCACTGGAAGTCATGAGCATCACAGATATGTTGTATGGGAAGATGTACAAAGAGAGAGAGTTTCAGCAGGAGCAACAGTTTACTGTGCATGTGTGCCCCCATCAGTGACATCAGGAAGAGCTTATGTTTTCTGCTGAAATCTGCCTTTGACTCCAAAGACTTATTTTCTCTCCCTTGGTTCCTTTTTTTGTCTTTTTCAGAAACCTTGGGTTTATGACCTGTGGGAAGTGTGGAATGGCTATCCCAGGCAGGTAAGTCCCCTGTGATACGCTCCCTCCCTTATGTCAGCTTTGGGCCCCTTAAATTGTCCCATGAGTTAGGTCCGAGCCCCCTTCCTACTCTCTGTCCATGTCTGTGCAATTCTTTGGCTTTTTCTCTACTGAAGCTTACTCCTTCTTATTCCTTATTTACCCATCCCATGTGTTTTTCCTTTAGTCTCTTTATGGTTAATGCAATTACATATTTGAGTTTAAATCTAGTATCTTAATATTTATTTTCTATTTGTATCACCTAGTGCATTTCCTTTTATTGTACTCTCTTCTTACTTTTTTATGGGCCAGTCAAGTTTTTGAAAAAAAAAATTATTATTCCACTTTTTTCTTTATATTAGCTTTTCAGTTAGCTTTTATTCTTTTAGTATTTATCCTAGAGATCACCATGTGCATTTTTAAATTATTGGATGGAGTCTAATAAAACTTCGTGCTCTTACCTCTTTCCAGCCACTGAACAGTCATTAGAATACTTTGTATATATCCCCCTCCTATTTCCTCCTTCAAATATTTAAAACCTGACAAGTCATTGCTGTTACTGTTTTGTAAATCAGTTAAATCTCCCTCCCAATGCTATGCCTTGTATCTTGCTTTTCCATGCTTCCATCTGGGATGATTATCCTTCTGGCTGAAGAAGTCCCTCTGGTTTGCTTTTCTGAGATGTTATCACTTGGCCTTCATTTTTTAGAGGATATTTTTCCTGGGTATAGAATTCTAGGTTAGCAGTGATTTTCCTTTAGCACTTTGAAAATGGCATTCCGTTGCCTTCTGGATCCCATAATTTTCTTTAAGAATTCAGCTGTCAGTTTTTATTTTTGCCTCTTTGAACAAAATGTCTTTTTTCTCTGAGTTCTATATCTTGTCTTTGTCTTTCACATTTTATTATGATATGCATAAATGTGGTTTTCTTTGAATGTATCCTCTTTAATGTCCATAGTACTTCTTGAATCTGTGGTGTGATATCTTCAGTCAGTTTTAGAAAATTCTCAGCCATTGGGGCACCTGGGTGGCTCCGTCAGTTAAGCATCTGACTGCAGCTCAGTTCATGATCTCACAGTTTGTGAGTTCGAGCCCCATATTGGGCCCTCTGCTGTCAGCATGGAGCCTGTTTCAGATCCTTTGTTTCCCTCTTTTTGCCCCTCCCCTGCTTGCTCTCTCTCTCTCTCAAAAATAAACAAAACATTTTTTAAAAAGAAAGGAAAATTCTTAGCCATTACTTTAGTTCCTTTCTCTTTCTTTTCTCTTTCTGGAATTCCAGTTACAGGTGTACTAACATGCTAGACCTTTACACTAAGTCCCATATGTCTCTTTTGCTTTTTCCAGTGTTTTCCATCCTCTTGCTTCTCTGAGCTTTAGTCTCTTGGGAGTTAATCCTCCACAGATTTCTTGCATTTTTGCATGTCAAATGAAATGAAGCACTGCCTGCCTTTTGTTCTGTGCTATCTTCTCAAGGATGTTTATATAACAGACAACCTGGGAAAATAGAAATGTCTCCTTCTGGAGCAAAGGGTAGGCATGTTACCATCTATTATGAAAGATTCAGGTTTCCTAGCTCAGTGTTCCTCTCTTGTAATACAACCCATTACATGTGCAGATGTCATCTGACCCTTTTTTTTTTAGCCCTACATGAATTAAGATGGGAGAACTGGCCCAAATATTGATACTCTGGCAACTACTATTACTGTGAATAATAAACTATTCTTTATCTCTGACCCAGGAGTTTCATATCTTCAATCATTATCCATGAAACTGTGGCAAGCTATCCTGCAAGTAGGGTAAAATCTCAGATCCTTCACAGATCTGGATATATTGTATTTCGTGTCCTCTAGTTTGCTAGTGTCTTTTCTAGCAGTGTCTAAACTGCTGTTAAATATATCTTATAAATTATAGTTACTCTGTTTTCCAGTTCTCAAATTTTCATTTAATTCTTTTTTTAAATGGATTCCAGTTCTTTACTAAAATTTTCCACATATTAACCAAGTTTTCAAAGTTATTTTAAAGTCCTGGTCTGATGAATCCAATGTCTTCATCATCTATGGGTCTGTTCTGTTTTCTTATTCTTATCTCCTTGTGCTTGATAACTTTCTATTGAATGATAGATATTGTATATGAAAAAGTATAGATGCTCAGGATAATATTATCTTCCTCTTGAGAAGATTTACTTTCACTTCAATTAGTTAGAATAGAGACAGATCACCTTCATCTTATATGTGATTGAGTTGATTCAAGGTTGATTCCAGTCTTTTTGAGGGCAGATGTATTTACAACTTACCCATATTCCTAGGATATTTTCCTAGTGGTTTTAATAAAAGACTACAGCGTTTGCCAGGACTCTTCTTGCTTGGCTGGCCCTGATTACCAATTTGCATCCTAGCAGTATGAGATTGCCAAAAGTCCATTTAACTTCTTCTACTTCTTAGTCTCTGGGTCCATACTGCTTATAAATTGACAAATACTCACTAATGCTATACACAGGTGTAGTTTTCTTTGAATTTATCCTCTTTAGGGTCTGTAGTACTTCTTGAATTAAGGATGCATTTGAAATAAAGGATTCACTTTTAATGCATTTTTCTCTTTGAACTCTTAGCTTCACAGGTTCTGGATGCCTTGGTTGCTCTTTGATGCCTTCTCACAGATATTTTTATGCATTTTACCCGGATTTTTTTTTAGTTATTCTCACTAGGAGAATTAGTCTCATAGGTGCTTGTCTGACATAGAAGAAAGCAGCAGCTGTCTCATTCTTTTATGGCCTTACTGAGGATGATTAGTTGACCAGAAAATTATTCCTTTTAATATGTTAGCTTCAGTATTAAAGAATCAAAGGTTAGACCATAAGATACTCAGGCATTATGTAGGCCAAACTCCAGTCTTATTCTTCTGCTTCCAACTTACTCTGAACTTCTTAGGTATGTTAGTTATCTATTGGTACCTAACAAACCATCCTCAATACAGTGTCTTAAAACAACAACCATTTATATGCTTGTGATTTGGGTTAACAATTTGAGCTGGGCTCAACTGAGCAGTTCTTTCTGTTCCATGTTGTGTTAAATGAATTCGTGCATGCATTTTTCTTTTTTTGTTTTTTTTTTTTTTAATGTTTATTTATTTTTGAGAGAGAGAGAGAGAGACAGAGCATGAACAAGGGAGGGGCAGAGAGAGAGGGAGACACAGAATTGGAAGCAGGCTCCAGGCTCTGAGCTGTCAGCCCAGAGCCCGACGCGGGGCTCGAACTCACGGACCGCGAGATCGTGACCTGGTTGAAGTCGGACGCTTAACCGACTGCGCCACCCAGGCGCCCCCGTGCATGCATTTTTCAATTGGTTGGTGGGTTGATTAGGGGATGGTTCATGTCCCTGGTGTCCTCATTCATATTTTTGGCAGTGGGCACCTTGATCCTCTACTTTGTTCTTATCAGCAGGATAGCTCAGGTTTCTTACCTGGTGATTGTAGACTCTCTGCTTGCATCATATTTGCTTATGATCCCTTGACCAAAGCCCAAGATCAAGTTCATGGTCACATAGACTATACCAGTGCATGGATATCAGAAGGTGAAATTCACTGGAGGCATTAATGTAACAATCCATTACACCAAGTAATATATCAACTTACCTAAAATAGGCACCCCACACACATACACACACTATAACATTATTAAGTAAAATTCTAGATGTAGAAATTTTTTTTCAGAAGACATTTTTGGAATATTTAAATAATTGTGTATATTTTATTACTGCCCTTTTTTAGAATAGGCCAATTCTGATTACTTAACTGTCACCAGTAAAGAGGTTAGGACATCAAATTTTGAATAGTATTCAAGAAACATAAAACAAGGTAAATTATGGGAATAGCAGAACAGACTGGCCAATATTCTTAAGTAAAGATTTTTGAATTTTTTCCTAATTTAACTTTTAATCAACTAAAATAATGCAATCAAACCTGTGGTAGTTTTATTAACTTTTTTTTTTAAGTGTTTATTTATTTTGAGAGAGTGAGAGAGAGAGCATGCATGTACACATGTCAGTGGGGGAGGGGCAGAGAGAGAGGGAGAGAGAGAATCCCAAGCAGGCTCTGAGCTGTCAGCACAGAGGGCTTGATCTCATGGTTCATGAGATGATGACCTAAGCCAAAATCAAGAGTCGAGTGCTTAACCGACCGAGCCACCCAGGCACTCCATAGTTTTATAAACTTTTAAATAAAACATTTAACTTGATTTTGGAATTTTTATCTACCCTTTTGGAAATAAAATGCCTTGAAATATTATCTTTGATTCCTTTTCAGAAATTGAAATCTTAAAGCATTGTAATTTTGTGGAATTAAATAGGTATAAACAATAGTTTAATGCCTTATAATGAGTTATTGATGATGCTAAAGCAGTGAATTTTTCTCATTTCTCATTTTCCTCAGCCCTTGCTGCCTTCTCAGTACTGGTACTACATTTTGGAGATGAGTTTTTATTGGTCTCTGATATTTAGCTTTGGCTCTGATGTCAAGAGGAAGGTAAGTATCTTATTTACAAAACTACTTATTGTACTTCTTCAAAAATTTTTACCCTCCCCCCCAAATCTTAGTCTTTAAATTGTATTCTTCCATGTGTGTAGTTTCAGTTCATAGCATTTTTGCATTTTATATAGCACATAGATTAGTGCAAATCTTGCTCATACTTTGGTGCCTTGGTGGGTTTTTGTAGTGAAACATTAGAGAAACTTTAATGTGGAAACCCCGCCCCCCACCCCCGCCTTTTGTTCAGTGAGAAGAGAACTCTCCGTTATGTGATCTGTTTTTTTCTTTTGGTTTGGGAATTTGATGTTCTTTAGGTCCTAGTAGTTTTAATTCTGCGGCCACATCCTTTAGTTGATTACAACCCACCTTATGTAATTCTTTGATGTACTCAAAAGGTTTTAAAAACATGCTGTCCTTAATTCATCCAAGATCTTTACAAGGGAACTTTGCTTCAGGCATGATTAGTTTTGCTTTATATGCAGGGAAATTGAGTTACAGGCATGCTAAATGTATCCTCCCACATAACAAAGTGAGGCGTTTTAGGAACTGTTTAGGAACCATTTGCTGGTAAAGAAAACCATATTAGAATCTCAATGCAATCACAAGATTTCATCATCTATGTTAGCAACACATATCAAATGATACTCTTGGCATATACTTCATATGGTATACTCTATTTAAAAGTCAGTTTGTAACAAAATTTGTGTGATAAATAAAGTTAAGTTGAACTCAGTTTTAAGGAGATAAGACCAATTGGCTTGAATAAATGATGTTTGGGGGTGTGATGGTGTCCACTGTCCACATTAAGGGGTTCAATCAACTGCAGTTAACTGGAGATCTAACAGAAAACTTCTGGAATGTAAGTATAAGAACATATTATGAAAAAATCTGATAGAAACAATCTCCTTCCCACACACTTAATAATAGCTGTGGATTAACTGTCATTAACTTTAGTTTGGGCTAAGAATACATCAAAATGAAATTGTTTGAGCCATTTTCTCAAGGGAGAGAATTGAAAATAATCACTTTTTAGAAGGTCTTCATAGATATACTAAGGTGGGTTGATCCTATAACAATCCTGTCTTTCTCCCACCTTTGATTTTTCAGTAGTTGGTTTCTCTTTATTACATACAAGTGCATTGGGTACCTTTTCAAAAATTAAATGTAAATATATGTCATATATTTGTAAATACATGTCTTCAGAGACATACGAGACATACAACTATCGGGAGGGGGGTAAAACACAGGCTCTGGAATTGGAACGCCTGGGTTTGAATCCGTGACTTCACCACTCACTAACATCTCAAGCTAACTGGCTAGACCCCCTGATCTTCATTTCCTCATCTGTAAAATAGAGCTAAAAATAGTTCCTGTCTCTGGTTATTATGAGAATTAAGCAGATTCACCCATACAAAGCACTTCTTGGTATACAGTAAGTGCTCAATAAGTTAGGCTGTTATTAGTAGTATCATATTTACTCTTTTACTTTGGCTACAAGGAAACTGAAATCTTTAAGTTTTTTTTAAAACATCTTTATTGAGGTGTCTGCATACTACAATCCATTCATCTAAAGTACATAGTTCAGTGGTTTTGAATATATCCACAGAGCTGTGCAATCATCACCATAGTCAGTACTAGAACATTTTTGTCACCCCCAACAAGAAATCCTGTACCTTTTTGCAGTCACTCCCCATTCCTCCTAACTTCCTCAGCCCTAGGCAACCACTAATCTACTTTCTGTCTTTGTGGATTTTCCTCTTCTGTATATTTCGTATAAATTGAATCATATAACAAATCGTTTTTTGTGTCTGGTTTTCACTTAACATAATGTTTTCAAGGTTCATTCATGTTGAAGCATGTATCCATACTTCATTCCTTTTAATTGCTAAATAATAGTCCACTGTATGGATATACTACATTTTATTCATCTATTTATCACTTGATGGCTATTCGGGATGTTTTCTTTTTTTGGCTGCCAGAAATAATGCTGCTGTGAACATTCATAGGCCAGTTTTTGCATGGAGATATTTTTATTTCTCTTGGGTATATACCTAAGAGTGGAATTGCTGGGCTATATGATAATTTTATATTTAACCTTTTGAGCAACTGCAAGGTAGCCGTAGCATTTTACATCCTACCAGCAACATATAAGCATGCCAGTTTTTCTACCTCCTTGCCAACACTTGTTATTTTTCTTCATCATTTTTATTATAGCCATCCTAGTGGGGATGAAGTGGTTTTGATTTACATTTTCTTGACAGCCCATGGGTTGAGTGTCTTTTTTGTGTACTTGTTGGCCATTTGTATATTTTGTTTGCAGAAAACCTTTTAAGGTTTTATGTTCAGTTGTAATAGCTTTCTTTAGCCTAGATTTGCTAATATATTTGTTACACTTTCATTTGTTACTTGTTTCATATGCAGCATCTCTTATTTTAATGGTTGTACAGTTTCACTATATTGTGTATCTGTCTTTTTCCCTTGTTGGAATTAGACAGGGAATAAGTGATAGATGTAAATATACACAGGAATATACTCATGTGTGTATGTATATGGGATGGGATGTGTATGTATATCCAGTGTGAGGCAGTGGAAAGATGTTAGGAGATGTTTAGGATTTAGATGACAACTATTCAATGCTGTCTCAGAGTTCAGTGACTTCAGTGATGCAGATAATATGTGCTAGTTTCCCTTGCAAGGATTGTGTTTAAGAATAAAAGTGAAAGCATTTTACAAATTTCAAAACATTCAGATGTAAGTTACTGGTTTTTTTTTTTTTTAATATTATTGTTGTTGTTGTTGTTGTTGTTAGCTCTTCCAGTGATTAGGAAATAACTGCATTTGCTTAATAGCCGCTATTTTCCTCTCATTATATAGGATTTTCTAGCTCATGTCATCCACCACCTGGCTGCTATTAGTTTGATGAGCTTCTCTTGGTGTGCTAATTATATCCGCAGCGGGACCCTCGTGATGATCGTGCATGACGTGGCTGACATTTGGCTGGAGGTAAACTTTTGCCATTAAAAAAAGTAATAACAATACCACGTCCCGGGTTTTTGTGTCTCATCCCAGGAAGAATTGTCTGTGAGTGATTTAGCAGGGCTCTCTGTCGTGAAAACACCTGAAGTCTGAGGATGTCTCCGGGCTTAAAGAAAGGAAATCTTTTAGTTTTTAGTTTCCATCTTTCTCCAGGGTACTTGAGAGAGGTTAACTCATGGAATCCCACTTGCGAAAGTCGCACGCAGATACTAGCTCAGAAAGTACACTGATGTCTTCCTGAGGAAGGAATGAACTCTAATCTTTGAAAAGGAAACCTTGCATTTGTGGCATTATGGATTCTTAATATTGGATGATGCCATATATTTCCTTAAGCCAAAGCTGAACACCCATTGGATGCTTGCACTCCCCCACACGGATGGTCCTCCAGCTTTAAGGAATGAGAGCTGATGTTTATTTAAATGACATTTCTTTTCTAAGGAAGGAATGTTTTGGAGCAGGGGACATTAAAGCAAGAGTCTTCTTAATCCCAAACAACACAAAATATGAGAAACAAAACAAAATTAGGATTGTTTTCTCTACATGTTTCTGTTCTGTATTGGTTCCCGTTTGCCCTGAGGCAGTGATCCGAGGGTCCTCTTCCCGGCCAGCTCTCCTGCTGTACTTAGGGTCACATTTCCCAGAGCCACTTAGTGTGTCCTTTAAATACCTTTGCTTATAATGCAGCTGAGGAAAATGATGCCAACCGTTTCATGTTCAGGATCGCCTGAATATAGGTTGGTATGGAAGAAATTAAATTTGATAGGATCTTGTTTTTCTAGAGCAGGGTTCACCAAACTTTTTGGTGAAGAGCCAGATAGTAAATCTCGCTTTGTGGGCAACATAGGATCTCTTGCCATATATTCTTTTTGTTTTTTATTTTCTCATACCCCTTTAAAAAGTGAAACCCATCCTTAAGGAGTGACAAGCTTTAGCCCATAGGCTGGACTGTAGTTTGCTAAACCCTTTTCTAGATGTAACCAGAAGTCATTTGAAGCTATTTTGAAGCAACTGGCTACTGTTAAAAAAATATCAGATGTGCACAGAATTTTGTTTCTTCTGTGCAATTGCAGTTAGACATGTAAATCCCATTCTAAAGGTCTAGATTATTCAGGGCAGCAAATGGCTTAGCAAAAGAAGGATTATGCCAGTTTTCCCATGTATCGCTGTCTGAATGTAGCCATCTCTGTTATAATTACCTCCTTCTCTGATCATATCTCGGTAACCCTGCCTGTAAATTAAAACCATATTGGCCATGACTTAAGAATTTTATGCTACTCTGTTGCTTCTAAGCCCTCTAGCCTTTGGTGTACGTCCACTGTAAAACAGCTTCACTGTGTTGTTAAAAGGGAGTTAGCTGTTGGGACTGGGAATAAGCACTGGGCTGTCCCTGTCCACCCTCCCCCACCTTATCACTGACACGACAGAACTCCCTGGGTGATTTGGGCAAATCACTTAATGCTTTGTTTTCTGTCCTCAGCTGTAATATGAGAAGTCATATCTACCCCTTAGGGTATATTGTGAAATTTAGCTCATTACTGTTTGAAAATGTTCTGGGGTTCTTAGGTGAAGAAAAAAAAGAACAGAAGAAAAATGAAATGTCAAACTCAGAGGTCCCTTCGTGAATAAACTATGAAAACAGCTTCATGTTGTTAGTGATCATGAATCATTTCTGATTCACAAGCCATGATCTAACGTGAGGTTCAACGAGCAAGGCCAGTACCTTCCACCAGCTGGGAAGAGGCAGCATGAAGTAGTGGAATGGGACTCATTTTTTATATTTTCCAGAGGGTGCCTAGTCCACAGCTTCCTTGAGTAGTTGGTTTTAGTGTTTGTCTTCTTGGGCAAGTTCTATCTGAACCCAGACGTGGTACAACTTTTGCCCCTGTTTAGACCCTCCTAAAGATGGTGCCTATTGATCTTTCAGATTCCTCAAGAGAGCCGGTAGGTCATTTTCTTAGCTCTTTCTTTGCAAGGAAAAATAGCCCCAGTATCTATGATCACTCTTACTCAGAAGGTGCCTTTGCCTTCTTCAAGCATCTTCCTGACCCTCTAGTTTTCCACATGTTCAAGTTTGGATCCAGGACCCAACCCTTTAATGGTATCATCGTATCATTTTGTTTATGAATATTTAATTGAAGAATTTTATACGAAATCACTTTATCTGAACGCAATTGCTTTCTTTTGTTTTCAGTCTGCGAAGATGTTTTCTTATGCTGGATGGAAGCAAACTTGTAACGCGCTGTTTTTCATCTTCTCCGCCATATTTTTCATCAGCCGCCTCGTTGTCTTTCCCTTCTGGTGAGTAGACAAGGTGCTGTACCATGACTTTGGTCACTGTGCTGAGGTGGCCTTGGCATGTTGTCAAAGTCAGAGTGTTGCCCTCTCCTCCTTACACTGATGTCCAGTTGTTTGTGCCAAGTTCAGTTGGAAACACTAATGTGAAGGGGCCATTTTTATAAATAATTAAAACAACACCTTCCAGCGTGGAAAAGGGTTATTACAAAGGGAGGTGGGAAATGTGTAACCCAATGGGTAAGCAGCAGCTCTGACTCTATGTCTCATTTTGTGAATGTGGATCTTTGTGATTAACAGCTTTTCCAGTTATTCAGTGAAATATCATTGGCCAATCAGCAGCTCTTTGAAAGAGAGGCATGTTCTATGTTAAAAATAACAGTAATTGTGGTCACCATTAATTGAATGCCAGACACTGGATTAGGCCCTTTGTATAATTTGGCTCTAGTCTATACAACAAATCATAAAGATAGGTATTACCAGTCCTACTTCACAGATGAAGAAAGTGATACTGATTTCATTCTCCATGATCACTGGCCCTAACAAAGTTCTGGATATCTTTTCAATATTGATCGGCTCTCGATCGGCTCTCGATCAGCCTGTTGATTTTATTTAGTCAAGGGCAAGGATTGAAGAACTTATATAGTGTCTCCCCTGACAGTCATCCCTTTGACAAGCATAATTTTCCACGTGTTGATTGACAGGAACCAGAGGACAAATGTGAGGAAGTCTTTGATGGTTTGGAAGAAAGAACTTATAACCAGCCATAGTTTGGGGCCGGACTAGGAGTTTCAGATCCTCTCAGCAGAAAAGTTAGTGTCATTGAAGATCCTGGGTTGCAGGGGAAGGGGATGGAGACCCACTTCCAGGCCTGGTTCCTAGTAGGTGCACAGCATCCTTGACTAGACCCCAGGGAAGTCTAGTCAGAGAGGTCAAGGGATGCTGCCCTCCCTATGGAAGCCAGCTACAGCTTTAAACATAGACCAATATCTCACTTAGACATTTTCTGGAGAGGAGCAGCAGAGTGTGGTAGTTAAGTTCATGGATGCAAGTTGGGCGTGGATTCAAATTCTGGCCCCACACTTACTACCTGTGTAATCTTGGACATATTAGATATTTCCTTGTGCCTCAGTTTTCTCATATGTAAAATGTAAGTGTTGTCACAAGGCTTAAATAAAATAATACATATAAAATAGTTCAGAATGACATCTGAAACATAGTAAGGACTCAGCAAATGCCAGCTATGTTTGCTGAAGTTATTAATAATTCTCCAAGAATTTGAAGTTTCATCTAGAATCATCTAGATGATTCATCTAGAAGTTTCACCTAGAATCAAATGTGAGATCCATCTTTGAAATACTCTCCTTGGTTGAAGAGTCACATTATCCTCACTTTTGCTTTGGTTGAGCAAGTGTGTTTATGAAATTATAATATTGTATGATAGCAATTATTGATAGGATAAGTATTGACTTTCAGGTAACTGTTGACTTACGGCTTTTCAGTGTGAATTTTATGATGCTATAAATCCAGCATTTGTCCATCGATTCCTCTTATTATGTTCCAAAGACACCATGCGTTCCAGTTATCTGTTGCTACATAATAAACCATCTGTACACTTAGTGGCTTAAGACAGTGTTTAAGGAGCTTTTTTTGGTAAAGGGCCGTAGAATAACTATTTTAGGATTTAAGGGCTACATATGGTCTCTGTCACATATTATTCTTTGCTTTGTTTTGTTTCTTTTACACCCCTTTAAAAATGTACCAAACCCACATGATCTCACAGGCTGTAGAAAAACAGGTTGCAGGCCAGATTTTACCACCAGGCCTCAGTTTGCAGACCTCTCTTTTAAAAAAACAACACTTATTGATTATTATTATTATGACTTACGGGTTTGGGAGTTGACCAACCTCAGCTAGGTGGTTTTCATTTAGAGTCTCTTCATGTGGTTACAGTCAGATGTGGCCAGAATTGGACTCTTCTTAAAGACTTCCACACTCCACATGGTTGAGATAACACGCATAGGATCAATTGGTTGATGCTGATGGCTAGTTGGGACCTCGGGTAGGCCTGTCAGCTGGCGTACCCTCCATTGGCCTGACCTCCCCATAGCATGGCAGCCGGATTTCAATGGTGAGCAGCTCATAAGAGAGCTAGGCAGATGCTGTGTCTCCTTTTATAACCCACCTGCAGAAGTACCATCATGCCACGTCCAACCTCTTGTTCTTCGTTGGATCCAGGTGACTAAGCCCAGCTCATATTTGAGGGAAGGAAAATTAGACTCCATTTATCCACAGGAGTAGTTTCAAAGAATTTGTGGGCATATTTTAAAAAGCATACACCGTGGAAGCTCTCGGTGCAGGGAACTCTCTGAGAAGCTTCTAAGTGTTGCTGCTGTGGTTGGCTTTTGATTTAGCAATGAAGGACATTAACCTCAGACATTCCCATGATGTCTTAAATCAACAAGCAAGCTTACTCTTGCCCAGAAAACAACCAAACATCATGCTGGGGTTGAGGGATTGTGGAGGTGGTGTGTTAACTTTCCCACATACCCTCGTCTTTAAAAATCGTAGATTTAAGTCATTCCCTTGCCAGCATTTCTGCATTTCAAGGAGAATTAGTTGCATGTATTTGGCATTTTCTTGATCTTGATACTTCGCTGACTTCACCAGCCCACTGCAGAGGGCAGCCAATACCACGGTTTGCTGTCTTCAGGGAGTTGGATTGCAAATAAACCAGTATTAACAGACTTGACTGTAAAAATCGTTTTGCTGGTAAAAATTTTTCTGCGCTGACGTTGACTGGTCCTCATTGGAAGGTTGAGGAAAACTTCACCAAGCTATTGGAAGTTTGGGTGATTGGTTCTTGATGGTTTTTGAAAGAATCAGTTGCAGTGTGTTACTCTAGCTTAAATAGTGTTCTCATCAGCTTGAACGTGTTATACAATCATCTTGCGGTGCCAAAGAGGAAAAGTCAGTTCCTTGTTGTTAGCCTGACTCCAAGCATCTGTCTAAAATGTGTAACTGTAGATTCATTTTTCAAGGATATTTTATTAGTTCAGTTTTGGGGGGGGTGGAATTTACTACGGACCAAACAATGTGCAGATGATCGACCTATTTCCAGATTCAGACATTTTTGAGGTGCTGTGGGAGGCAGCTGGCCATCAGTTGCTCTGTTCCTCCCAACTGTTTTTGTTGCACCTTTTGTGGTAAGATGAAGGGCTGAGTGGGGAGAAAGCTGACCCCTCTGAAATGTATCCAGAAACTTTGAGAGAAAGAACTAGAGCTTGTCCATTACACATGTCTTTCCCTTTCTTTCACTGTCCCTACATTTTCCCCAGCCTCAAGCATATTTGCTGTTGTCTGATCGCTTTCTCTTTGTATTAGTACAACTGTGCCTTCTCTTCTCTCCTCCTTTTTTCCGGAATCTTACTTAACCAGTTCTCACTCAATCAGTGTCAGCAAGAAGTAATTACATTCTTTTTTAAAATACTGTTCCTCTTGGGGTGCCTGGGTGGCTCAGTCTGTTGAGCGGCCGACTTCAGCTCAGGTCACGATCTCACAGTCCCTGAGTTTGAGCCCCGCGTCGGGCTCTGTGCTGACAGCTCGGAGCCTGGAGCCTGTTTCGGATTCTGTGTCTCCCTCTCTCTGACCCTCCCCCGTTCATGCTCTGTCTCAAAAATAAATAAACGTTAAAAAAAATTTTTTTTAAATAAAAAAATAAAAATAAAAAAATAAAAATACTGTTCCTCTCAACATTAGGCAGGAATTCAAGGAATTTGGCCTTGGTCAAATTACTTTAATCTAACTGCCTACTTACCTCATTTGTTTGCATTTTTATTCAAAGCCATTTAAATCTCAGGCTTATGTTTTTTACACTTTATTACCAACTGTTGTTTTAAAATAATGACTTCTAAACTGTTGAATTATTGGATGTACCTATGTATTGGAACAGTATCCGAACACTTCCAGGGAATCATTAGGCTAGAAAGCCCTTCCTAAGTTCAGGTAAACAACTCCCCTGACTCTCGAAAATTTCCTCCATAAACAACAAGAACAGATAACAATTTAGTCCAGGCTGTTCCAGCTGAAGGAAAGGAGCTCTCTGTCTCAGCTGAAGTTTACAGGTGGTGGTGCTGGCTCACTGCACTTCTCCATTTCTGGAACTCATCACAGCTAGATGTTGTGAGGAATACATGGACGAACAAGACTCAGTTCCTACTGTGCAGGAGGTCACGACGGTGGTAGAAGAGATCTTTGTATCAACTACCTCATCTATATATGTGAAGACCATTATATTATGTGATCTGTCTACTGGATGTTCAAAAAAAAAATTTCCAACAGTGAGTAATATTCAAATAAGTAACTTCCTGACCTCTAAGGGTCCACATGCTGTGGTAACTTTATATTCCCTATCACTGGCTCACTGGGCTTCAGCCTGCAGCTTTTGGTGATCTGGCTCTCACTGGCATAGAAAAATGGTACTCTGGGAAGCCTCATGTGAAAGGGAATTCTGTGAATGATGTGACGATATAAATACTCGGAATGGCTATCAGAAAGAGGACAGTTTTAAAAAAGACAAGACAAAGCTAAAAGCGTAGAGCAGGGGCGCCTGGGTGGCGCAGTCGGTTAAGCGTCCGACTTCAGCCAGGTCACGATCTCGCGGTCCGTGAGTTCGAGCCCCGCGTCAGGCTCTGGGCTGATGGCTCAGAGCCTGGAGCCTGTTTCCGATTCTGTGTCTCCCTCTCTCTCTGCCCCTCCCCTGTTCATGCTCTGTCTCTCTCTGTCCCCAAAATAAATAAACATTAAAAAAAAATAATAAAATAAAAGCGTAGAGCAGTGCATTTAGCAGACACTCATCGGAGGGAAACAAGAATAAGGACACAGTGGACCTTTCCCATTGTCATAAGGCCTGGAGCCTCTGTTCTTTTTTTTTTTTTTTAATGTTAATTTATTTTTGAGAGAGAGGGAGCACAAGCAGGAGAGGGGCAGAGAGAGAGGGAGGCACAGAATCCCAAGCAGGCTCCAGGCTCTGAGCTGTCAGCACAGAGTCCCACGCGGGGCTCGAACTCACTGACTGTGAGATCATGACCCGAGCCCAAGTCTGGCACTTAACCGTTTAAGCTACCCATGTGCCCCTGGGTACCTCTGGAGCCTCTGTTCTGAATGATAATGGCAGAGCATGGGTCCAATTGTGCCATGGTGCCATGCCCTCATGGGAAGGTACAGTGCCCTTCGCATAGCCACCAGAGGAAAGGAGGGACCTGTGCAATGCAAGAGTGGCTCTGCTGAAGCTGGGGCCACTCCCTTGAGCCTTCGCTGCAGATGAGTATCTCGGAACTAGACTTTCCAGTTACATACTTTATGAGGGAGACCGTGAATTTCACCGCCTGTGTTTGTTCAGTGTCTCATTCGACAGGGTGCCCTCACTGGAGCTCCTTCCCTCGCACCCCACATGCTTGGCACTTCTGCTGTTCATAAGTTCATAAAGGACAACCACAGCACTCACCCTTCTTCAAATCATGGTATTTTAGAAAAGGGACCTTTTACAGAATTTGGTCATTTATATATTTGGAAATAATTGCAGGCTTACAGGATAATTTCAAGTATGTTACAAAGAGCTTCACTGTATTCACCCAGATTTACTAGTAAGTATTGTGTCCTATTTGCTTTCTCCTCCCTTCTCTCTCCCTACTGCCCCATCACTCTAAGCGCGCGCGCGCACACACACACACACACACACACAAGCACGTGTGTGCATATATATTTTTTCTAAATCATTTGAAAGTTGCAAGCATCATGTCCCTTTATTCTTTCGTTCTTCAGTGCGGATTTCCTAAGAACAGGGAGATCCTTTTACAGAATCACAGGAATAGTTGTCGATTTCAGGAAATGTAGCAATCTACCATCGGTGTTTCAGTTTTGTCCATTGATCCAATAATGCCTTTATTGCTTTGTTCCCTCCTCCTGGATCTGGCCCAGGATCACATTTTGCCTTCAGTTGTCATTCCCCCAGGGACAGTTTCTCACCCTTCCCGTGCCTCGTGTCATCAACATCATTGAAGCATTTAGACCCCTGATTTATTTTCCAGGTGAGGGGTTAAGATATTTCTGGGCTCACACAGCTAGTTATGAAAGAACCAAGACAAGAAACAGGACAGTTGAAACTGAGAACAGATATGTTTCAAATTAAATGACTAAACTGGACAGCTAAAAGCAGGCATAATTTGCCTTCCCTAAGTATTTATTAAGTTTTCTTCAACTACGCAGTCACTTTGAAATACAAGACATCCCTGAAATATAAGGTAGGCAATTACTCACCAGTAGAACCAGTATTTGTTATCCTGAAAAGGCTTAGGGCTCACCCCCCGTTATTAGCAGAAGACCTTTCTGTGCATTAGGAAAATACAACTTGTGGTGGCTGCCTTATCTAGCCCAGCAAAACCAGCTACTATTTATGCCAGCAATGTGATCTTTTCAAGCCACCAAAGCTGCACTGATTGCCGTAGAGTGGAGATGGGAAACAGAACCAAAGCGGGGAAAAGCCAAGGTTCGCAATCCCGGGGCGTGGTACTCCTGCCACCGTTTGGACAGATTAAAGGCGGTGGACGGAACAAAGTGGCTCCAGGAATTGAGGAGCGCAGCGGTCTCGGGGCATCCCCTGTGAAGTGAGAAATTCCATGTAGCCCGGAAGGTAAACAGGTGTTGGCGTGCTCATTCATGTGCCAGCACACATGACACACATGCGTTTGGGACAAAACTGAGGAGGACAAAGTGTTTATTTTTCCCTTCCTCCCATTCTTCTTTTAGCAAAGGAGGAGAAGAAATTGGGATTGAGAGACTGGACCATCCTTAGTGAGCACACTGAGACCAACAGAAGGAGGTCCTGAAAATGTAACCACAGCCCCCAAACCTGCTGTCCCTGGGGCCACAGTGGCCACCCCCTTTGGAGCTCCTCTCCACTTCTGTCCCCTCTGTCCTCCTGCAGAGAATGTTCTGGCAGCACAGGGTCCCCACTCCTCTGGAGCTCCTCTTCCTCTCCTGAGTGGCTCCCCCCTTCTCTCCCTAAACAGAAACTCCAGCCCAGGGAGCTGCACTCCCCTCCCACCCCATAAGCCACCTGTAGTGGGAACAGGTGGGTGGAAAAGCAGTCATCCTCACAACAGTAGTGACAGTAATAGTCCCAGCTACCATTTTTCGAGTGCTTCCTGTATGCTAAGCTCTTCCCATTTGTCAACTCCTCTAACCCTCACGACAGTCTGACAGCCTGACGAGGGGAGTGGTGTTGTTTTGATCTGACAGAAGAAACCATGCCCAGAGCAGTTCTGTAACTCGCTGAAGACAGCAGGAGAGACATGATCCTAATCTACCAGGCTCCAGAGCCCACGCCTTGTCTCTCTCCTCTCTGCAGCTCTCTCAGAAGGCATTTGCATTTTAATGGTAGTCTCCTCCATTTCTAGGACTCCACAGTTTGCAAAGCTGGCCGTGTGTCCCCCTGGAGCCTCCCTGTCACAGGGGTAGGGGGTGACTTCCACCCTGTCCCAGGACCAGGAAGCTCAGTGACATGTGCTCAGGTTATGAGGCAAGAAAACAGCCCCGGAATGGCCTCAGTCCGGGAATCCTGCTCTGCTGAGTTTAGTCCTAGCGTATCACTCGCCTTTCTACATCCAGCAAAGCTTCCTGATGCCATGACATGCAAGGCCAACATGAGATGGCTCCATTCACCTCTCCACTGGCATCTCACACCGCCCCCCTCTAACGGTCCTCTCCCTTAAGCTGCACCGGTCTTGTTTTAGCCCTTGACTTTTCCATGATGCCTCCCACCCGAGGGCCCTGTACATGTGGTTCCTTCCAACCAGAACCCTCTTTTCTGTGTCTTCCCTTTAAGAATAGAGAAATAGGGAAATCGCAGGTCAGTCAGAACCCTTTTTCTTTCCTTTGCACGGATCACAATGAGTAACTGCATTATTCACATTCCCTGGTAGAATCTGTAAAGTGGATGCTTTTGAGTAGTTTCCTTTACTGTTTTTGATACTGACAAATCCCTAGCGGGGACCTAGTAAGGAGCAAGCCCCTGGAACAGGTGAAGGGAGGGCACAGAGATGAAGACGTACAAGCATCTATTAGTACAAGGCAGGTTGAATGAATCAGGCCGAACGCTCTAAAGGAGGAGGTAGTGGGGGAGCCTAGAGAAATACTATACATTCAGAGGTGATCAGAACAGCACCGAGACTTGTTACAGAGGCTCCCGTGCTTGCTTTGATGGGTGAAAAGAGTTTTAGCTGAAGATGGGAAGGGCGGGGCGCCTGGGTGGTTCAGTCAGTTAAGAATCTGACTTCGGCTCAGGTCATGATTCGGCTCAGGTCACCATTCGAACCCCGAGTCAAGCTCTGTGCTGACAGCTTGGAGCCTGGAGCCTGTTTCAGATTCTGTGTCTCCCTCTCTCTCTGCTCCTCCCCTGCTTTCTCTCTCTCTCTCTCTCTCTCTCTGTCTCTGTCTCTCTCTGTCTCAAAAATAAATAAAACATTTTAAAAAATTAAAAAAATAAAAGGGAACAGGTGAGGACATTCTAGGCTGAGAGAGTACAGAAAAAGGCACACAATTCCCCAAAGATCCAGCAAACCAGAATGACAAAGAGGCTTTCTGTACATTCTTTCCTGAAATCCCTGTGAATGCAGGCCCCAGAATGTGAGCCTTAGCACTTCAGGGATTTGGGTCTGTTTTATTCATTGCAACATTCCTGGCTCCTATGAAGTGCCAAGTAGCACTTTGGTAGGTGCTCAATAAATATTTATTGAATGAATAAAGTAGATAATCATTGCTTCCATTTTACAATTGAGAAAATGCACAGAGAAGTGGATCAAAGTTACATAGAACCAGGATTTTAAGTGGTAGAGCTGGTTATGTTAAGACCATATAGGAGGGGTGCCTGGGTGGCTCAGTCAGTTAAGTGTCCGACTTCAGCTCAGGTCATGAGCTCCCAGTCTGTGAGTTCAAGCCCCACGTTGGGCTCTGTGCTAACAGCTTAGAGCCTGGAGCCTGCTTCGGATTCTGTGTCTCCCTCTCTCTCTGTCCCTCCCCCACTCATGCTCTGTCTCTGTCTCAAAAATAAACATTAAAAATTAAAAAAAAAAAAGAACATACGGGAAAATATAGTTTATAATGATGGAGGTGAGAAAGGCCTTTTAAAGTGTAACACGGAGGCTACCTATAAAGGCAAAAATTGATAAATTTGGTTACAAAAATATTTTAGAAGCTGATTTGCCCCCCCGCCCCCCCAAAAATAAACAAGGTTGAAAGAATGAGACTATGTGATGATACTTAATATGATTTTAAAAATAATGTTGTGCTTGATATGTAAAGAACATTTATGAGTCAACAGAAAAAGTAAACACCCCAATAGAAAAATGGACAGATACCATGAAGAAGCAGCTCACCAATGTATAAATCAAAGTAACCAAATAAAATATAAATATATATACACACACGTATATTCATTTCACAAGAAATACAAATGTAACTATAAACAATGTGATGTTCTTTTAGGTAGAGGCTGACAGAGTACAATGTTGCTCAAGATCTAAGGAAGCAGGTGCCCTCATACATTGAATGCAAGACTATAAACTGGTATGGTCTTGCTGAAAGCAGTCCTGTAACGTATTCTAAAATGTAAAATGAGTATACTTTCTGATTAAGGATTTTAGCCATTCTAATAATCAAACGGTTCTATCAAAATATCTTTACAAGTAACTCTTACAGTATTCTCTATAATGTAATGAAACTTTGGAAACAAATAGCTATCAATAAGGGACTAGATAAATTATGATATCTGTAAATAGATTTCTGTGCAGCTGTTTAGAGGATGGCATATAGTAGGGGTTGGGAAACTCTGGCTCACAGGCCAAATCCAGCCCACTGACTATTTTTGTTAATAAAGTTTTATTGGCCCACAGCCACACCCACTAGTTGATGTATCTCTACGGCTGCTTTCACACTACAGTGGCAGAGTTGAGTAGTAACCGTAACCAAATGGCCCAGAGGCCTAAATTATTTATTATCTGTCCTTTTACAAAAATGTTTGCTGATCCCTGATATATAGATAGAGTCATTGACATGGAAATCTCCCTGTATCATATTATTTAGTCATAAAAGCAGGATACAAAATCACATGCAGGGGCGCCTGGGTGGCTCAGTCGGTTACGCGTCCTACTTTGGCTCAGGTCATGATCTCGCGGTTTGTGGGTTTGAGCCCTGCGTCGGGCTCTGTGCTGACAGCTCAGAGCCTGGAGCCTGCTTCTGATTCTGTGTCTCCCTCTCTCTCTGACCCTCCCCCGTTCATGCTTTGTCTCTGTCTCAAAAATAAATAAACATTAAAAAAAATTTTTAAAAATCACATGCAAAGTGTGTTTCTGTTGTATAAAATTATGTGATGATGAGGAAGGGGAAAAAAGACTTAGAGACTTAAAGAATGTATTTTTAGGAGCAATGACTTCAGTTACGTTTACCAAAATGTACTGGGTTACCTGTGAGTTGTGAGATTTTAGGTGACTTTTACTTAACCTCTTTATATTTTTCTATAATTCCTAAGTGTCTAAAAATGATTGGCATACATAAAATGGACAAATGGCTATTATCTTTGTTATACAGAGTTTAGAGTTCATTTAATTACTTTTTTTTATTTGTTTTTTTGTTTGTTTGTTTTTGAGAGAGACAGAGGAAAATCAGGAGGAGGAACAGAGAGAGAGGGAGACACAGAATCCGAAGCAGGCTCCAGGCTCTGAGCTGTCAGTCCAGAGCCTGACCTGGGTCTTGAACTCATGAACTGCAAGTTCATGACCTGAGCCGAAATCAGGAGTTGCATACCTAACTGGCTGAGCCAACTAGATGCCTCATGAATAGATTTTTTAAAATTTATTTGTTTTGAGAGAGAGAAAGAGACCAAGAGAGAGGGAGAGAGAGAACAAGTGGGGGAGGGGCCGAGAGGGGGGGAGCAGAGGATCTGAAGCTGGCTCTGTGCTGAAAGCAGAGAGCCTGATGCAGGGCTTGAACTCACGAACCATGATATCATGACCTGAGCCGAATTCAGATGTTTAACTAACTGAACCACTCAGATGCCCTTAGATTATTTTTATAATTAGAATAATATACTTACAAGTCAACCTATCCAGAAACTCTAAGATCATGGTAGTGTATGAAGTTTGGGAAGGAAACAGGTAGCCCTTCACACTGTAGTTATATCTGAAGGCACTGTGCATTCTGGGTCATCAAGGGCAGTTCCAATGATGTCCTGGAGTCTGTTCATGAAATCAATAAAGTATGCAGTTCACTTCAGAAAGTGGAAGTAATAGAATCATTGCTTCTTTAAGAGCCTCTCTTATTGGAAAATTTACTTTCATAAAATCCCCCATTCACCTTTGCTGTCAAATAAATGAGATTGTGTTATAAGGCAATTATAACTCCATGTAAACATGCATTATCCTATTTGTTCTACAAATCCCGGGAAGCCTAGTAGGGTTCTGTATGCTCTTCTGTTTGCAAAGAGGAAACCCAGGTACAGAAACTTTGGAGTGGAGGCAGTGTGACAGTAAAAATTCCATTTGCTTTAACTTTTCTCCCAAGAGGCAGACTGTATTTTTGTGTGTGTGGCTCGCCAGTGATATAAAAGGTAATGTTAGTATACTGTTTTCCCTTGAGGATTTCCTGGACGTGGTTAGAAATGAATTAAATGTTGTATGCCTTGGGAGAAAAAGTATTTGTTTTCTCACTGAAAATTCACAAGTGCTTTTTAATGAAATACTCTTCTCTGTTTTTTTTTAGGATTTTATATTGCACGCTGATCCTTCCTCTGCACTACCTTGAGCCTTTTTTTTCATACATCTTCCTCAACCTCCAGCTCATGGTCCTGCAAGCCCTTCACCTCTACTGGTGTTACTTCATCCTGAAGATGCTCAAAAGATGTATATTCATGAAGGTAAGGGCTGTCTGAGTCTTACTGTTCTTAACGAGTGGATTTCATTGCTAGATTGAAGGTGAGGCCCAGGTGGTGGAACTTTCTATTTAATTAATAGTTAACCAGAATTCTTTATATTTTCTTGATTTGATCATTATTGATTAAAATGTATCTAAAAGGTAACTATCTTTTCCATTAAGTAGGTCTCTAAGGTGCTTTTAAAAAATTGCTTTTATTAGAAGACAAGTAATTTTTATAAAACTTTTATCCAAATATTGATTGCTGCTTATTAATTTATTTTTATTTTTATTTATTTGAGAGAGCACAAGCATGAACAGGGGAGAGGGGCAGAGGGAGAGAGAGGGAGAAAGAATCCCAAGCAGGCTCCACACTCAGTGCAGAGCCCGATGCGGGGCTCAATCCCACGGCATTGGGACTATGACCCGAGCAGAAATCAAGAGTCAAACCCTCAACCAACTGAGCCACCCAAGTGCCCCTTGGTTGTTGCATTTTAAAGAATGTCCTAATAAGTCTAAATTTGGTCTGGTTTGGGGTAAGCTTTATTGTGAAAGTTGAGTAGTGTTTCACAGCCTTATGGTTACCTTCACTGAACACTCAATTTGCACATAATGCTCTCCCTCTGAGCTTTCTCCTACATCTGAAATATTGTCTCTCATTTGGCTATGCTTTTTCTCTGAAAACAGCTTCTTCTCTAAGTAATAACAAATTAATAATACATTTTAGACAATAGAAGTTTTTGTTTGTTTGTTTTGAATTCAGTTCTGGGATTTAATCCTAGAACAGGGGTGGGGAAGGCTTCAAAAATGAGTAAGATATGATTACTGCCTTTGGGGAAACAACCCAGCATCTGGGGTGGGGGGAATGTTTACCTACTAGTGACCACCTATATTGTGGAAGACAGAAACTAGTTGACTCCAGGGGGGGATCCAGGGAAAGTTTTATCGAATAAACAGAATTTGACTTGAGCCTTTAAGGCAAGTAAAAGAATAAATAAATAAAATAAAATCATAGTTCCTTCTTTGTCTGGAAATCATACTTTTTTTAAAAAAAAGTTTATTTATTTATTTATTTTGAGGGAGAGAGAGCAGGAGAGGGGCAGAGAGAAAATCTCAAGCAGGCTCTGTGCTGTCTATGCAGAGCCAGATGTGGGGCTTGATCTCACAAACCGTGAGATCATGACCTGAACCAAAATCAAGAGTCAGACACTTAAGATTCAGCCACCCAAGTGCCCCTGGAAATCATACTTTTAAGGGAGTTTTAATTAAGGATCTTTCAAGGTGGAAGTTACAGTGGGCCCATTTTTGGTGTCACCATTCATGTGTAGTATGACACTGTATCATCAGAGGGAGTGGCTTGTAATGTAACTGGTATCCTGTCAATTTATCTGATAAGCTCACATTTTGATCAACCATTCAATTAATTTGTTTTCCTATTTTAGTAAATGTGCCTCAAAGATTATTGAAGAGTTGACAAATGAAATGGACATTGCGATAATCGACCTCTGGGTTTTCTACCATCTCTTAGCTTCTAGATCTAGACAGAGGTATAGGAAATTGCATCTGGATTAATCTCAAACCAGATTCTGAAAGTAGTGTTTGTTTGTTTAAATAAATTACTGACTTGAACTTGTTTTCTTGAGAGTGGACTCTTTCCCTTAAGTAGGAATGCCCAGGAAAAAACAAACAAACAAACAAACAAACAAACAAACAAACTTTCACCCAAAGATTCTAGTTTATTAATATTCTAAATAGTTTTCCCCTGACCTCTGCAAAAGTTATTTTACCTCTGAGCGACTGATAAAGTTAAAGGGACTGAGATAAGGTTAAGAAGTTGAGTATTTAGACAATTTGCACATCCAGGGGCTGGAAGGAAGGCAGGCCACTGAACTGAGCCTGTCCCACCACTGAGTCAAGCCTTCCTGGAGCGCCCGTCCCTAGGCAGAAAGGGTTCCCTTAATGGCTGGTGAGTGACAATAATTACAGGCCTGGAAGGGATCCAAGCAGAACAAAACTTGGAGACCAGAAGGTACTCTTGTTTGGTTTCAGCATAATTTTTCATATTTCTGACCTCTAATGTGTTGTACCAGGCCTGATTAAAAACCCAGTGCGTTGGGGAGCCGTGGACAGGAATTCCCGATTTCTCATGCTGTACTTTGGAAAAGCTGTTTCCAATTGCGTTTTGACAGCAGTAGTGGAGGCCCCCGCAGCCCTAATCCCTGAAGTTCTTATGACTTCAGCTGGCTTGCATGCACACTCTGTTTTCCATAGCGGTGGCAAAACTGGCTGTGAAATCAGCTTATTCCTCCAAAGCCGTAAAGTGCCTTTTAAAGAATGCCATTTGAAGGCACAGTTGCATTGCAAAGGGGGAAGAGACAGATAAAGGTGGGAGTTGACATTCTTAGAGGAACAACTAACAAGCCAGTTTTCAACTCTATTTAATACGTAGTTAGCATTTAATGTACAACTCAGTTGTTACTAAGGTGACTAATTCTTGGATATTTAAAAAAGGGAATTGCAGAAGTTCTCAGGCCTCTTAAAACGTCTTTCAAATCTTATAACAGAGGTTGGGAATTTGTCTTTTTAAGCTTCCAGGCCCTTAATGAGTAGTTTTGAATATGCAAACGAACAAACCACACGGGCGTGGAAAGTCACAAAATTGTTTATTAACCTTTTTATGGCCTCCACGGATTTGCCTGGTAGGCTGGCAAGACAAAAGTGATTACACATCCTAAAAATAGCAATTTTGGAAATATCCATACCTTATTTTCCCTAAATAGTAGGGTCACTGCACGTGTATGACGAATGAAAACCTTCTACCGTTTGCTCCTGTTGTTGAAGACCTTAAAACAACAGAGGAACCGAAGTGGTTCCTCTAAACTGGGGGGGGTTTGTGAGGAACTACTAACCCACACATCACATTGGGAAGTATGACGGGCTGATACATCCATCTTGTCATTCTCTTTGCAAACACGAGAAGTGCTTTCAGAGGAAATTGGAAGGAGGGTGGCATGCTTTCGTTTAATATTACTTCAGAGAATTTGATCATCCTTCTGGTTTTATTTTCTTCTTTCTAAATATCACACTGGGTGCTGGCCAACTCAAGCATGTCTCTCTGACATCTTAGGCTGGTGCACAGCCAAAATGCAGAGGGAGGAGCATTGCATGCAGCCGTCACAGCCAGGACAGGGCAACTGGCCTCTGGCAACCTGCCCCAGCCATCTGCTCCGGACAGGCAGCGTCTCTTCAGTTCAGAGATGACACTTTATGCGCGGTGAACTCTTTTAGTTAAAGAAAGGAACCCTCTCAGAAATAGGGGAAACTGAGGCCTCGACCAAAGTCACACAGTAAGTTTATGGCAAAGCTGAGACTAGAACGTGGGTCTCTTAACGTGTAATACTCTGCCTTTTCTAATTATTGTTGCTTTGAAATAACCAGAAAATTAATTTAAAATACTTGTAGGGGGTAAAAAAATAGTCCATAAAACAACTTGAGTCATCAAGATAATAGAATAAAACCCAGCACGAATCCTTTAACTTGTGCTTGAACGTTCTGAAAACATAAGAACATGTTTTGTATTTACTTTTTTAGTTTCAAATCACTTCCTTGTGAAGCAGGCTCTGTGTAGATTCAAATCTCTGCTTTCTCATTTGCTGGCTGTGTGATCTTAGGGATATTACTTCCATCGATTGCCTGAGTTTCTCCACCTATAAAATGGAGGTGGTGATATTAACACCTGCCTTGTAGTATAAAGCCCTTAGAACGGCATCTGGCACATGGCAAGCACATGATAATGTCAGCTACCATTGTCATTACCATTATTACTATTAACTCAGGTTCTTTGTGCCAAGTCATGGAGAGCCTGTGACTTCCAGGTAGCCTGGCACTTGGCTGTCAGTCAAGCCCTCCCTCCCTTCCGCTTAGATAATGCCGCAGCTGAGTCAGGCGTCAGTCCAAGGGCTCCCATGAGCCCTTGCTAAGCCGTCTTCTGCCAGACAACTTTCGGGACTCACATTCTGATGATCCTTTTTGACACACTCCGATATCAGCATGTTGGGGAAGAAATACAAAATTTGTAACATCTAGGAAACCTCTAGGTCTCTTTTCGTGGTAGTTAGCAGTGGATGTAAAACCTGCCCTTTGCTGGACAAGAGGTAAAATATCACAAAGGCTGGCGGTTAAAATAGCGTATTATAAAAATGCTATCAGTTTACATTTCCATAGTTCCAAGTATTTATATAGATTAACTACTTTACCAATCTATTGGGGGCACCTGAGTGGCTCTGTTGGTTAAGTGTCCGACTTTGGCTCAGGCCATGATCTCATGGTTCTCGAGTTCAAGCCCTGCATCAGGTTCTGTACTGGCAGCACGAAACCTGCTCGGGATTCTCTCTCTCTCCTTCTCTATCTTCCCCTCCCCTCCTCGCATGTACACGCGCACACATGCTCCCTCTCTTTCTCTCTCTCTCAAAAATAAATAAACACTAAAAAACATTCAAAAAACCCCACAACAATCTATTGAAGAAGCAACAGTAGAGTTTATAAACTTGTAAAAAGTAACCATGCAAAGTTGCTTGGCTTAAGGAATTTCAAATTTGAATCTTCTTCCACACACTACATTCAGCCGAGCCATGAAATAGACTTGCAGAACTGGGAGAGACCACTACGCATCCACCAGGACACCATGACCCCCCTCCTCAAGTCCCTCCCACTGTACTGCAGTGTACCACTCCCTTGCACATCAAACTGTGCTCTGTGTTTCCTAGAGGAAGAGAGGGGGGTGAGTGACGAAGTTACATGACTTACCCAAGGTCACACGGGACTGGGGTTCATGCCTGCAAAGCTTGAGACTTCACAGCCCATGTTGCTCATGTGCTGTGCTCTCCTGCCTCTGCAGCAGCTCTGTGTTTGTGAACGTACGTCCTCCTAACATGAGTGATATGTATTTAATATGTGTGTGTTTATATGTGTTTCCCTGCATGTGCATTCAGTGGATGTACACTCAGTCCTCACAAATTTCATTGTCTTTTTGTTTATTGTTTGGTGAGTTTTAGTAAATGTATAGACCAAGCGGCCAATACTCTATTAAGATGTAGAACATTTGGGGCACCTGGGTGGCTCAGTTGGTTGAGCGTCCAACTTTGGTTCGGATCATGATCTCCTGGTTCGAGGCTCTGGGCTGACAGCTCAGAGCCTGGAGCCTCCTTGAATTCTGTGTCTCCCTCTCTCTCTGCTCCTCCCCCATTCATGCTCTGTCTTTCTCTCCTTCAAAAATAAATAAACGTCAAAAAAATAATAAAAAAGAAAGATTTAGAACATTTCCTTGACCCTCTAACGTTCTTAGCGCCTACTTCTGGTCATCACCAATTCCCACATTGGCAGACACTGTTTACTTTGAGAGAGAGAGAGAGAGAGAGAGAGAGGGAGAGAGAGAGAGAGAGAGAATCCCAAGCAGACTCTGTGCTCAGCTCGGAGCCTGACACAGAGTTCGATCCCAGGACTCTGGGATCATGACCTGAGCTGAAATCAAGAGTCGGACACTCAACTGACTGAGCCACCCAGGCTCCCCAGAAACCACTGTTCTTATTTCTGTCCCCATAGACTAGTTTTAACTTTCTTAAACCTTATATAATTGAAGTTACACAGCATGCTCTTCTCTACATTCTTTTACTACAAACCTCATAGTCTTATCATGACTTTGCTCACTTGTCATTGTCTCCTTGCCAGTAATCCATGAATTCCTGCTCTTCATAGAGAATGCTCTTTAGAAAATCTCCCTAGGGCTATCCCCATTAGGGGATTCTGTGGCTTGAAACAATCATAAATTTGAGTTTTTAGAAACTTGAAAGTGTGGAATTGTTTAAAGAAATCAGAGTAGAACAGGCAACCATCATGGCTCTAAGATAATCACAGAAGGGAAATGTATCCTGCGAGGCCTGTGAGCAAACCCGCCTCTTGCCAGCTCCCTGCCTCCAGCAGGATTCCTGTTGCTTCGCCCTGGACTAGGAGGCCTCGGAACAGATGCCAGGGCATAGCCAGAGCACCTAGGATGGCAGTAGGCACTCAAATCCTGCCTTTCTTTCCCTGTCCTAAATATGACCCCTGATGTTTCCTTGAACCACTGATCATATCTTGCTGAAGTTGAAAAGGAGGTGAGGGACAGGGGAAGATCTAAATAAGAAGAGACAAAAGATGCTCTGACAGCTTTCATACCTGATTTTAAAAACCATTTCACGAAAATGGAATTGAATTTTATATATTCCTGAGAAGAACAGATACTCCATTTAATTAGTAGAGAAGTAGCCGCATGCACATGCCCACTGACACATGTACACACAGAGATATCTTATATGGGACTTGAGTTTCTCCTTTTTTATTTTTAGTTTATGTGTTTATTTTGAGAGAGAGAGAGAAAGCACAAGTGGAGGAGGGGAAGAGAGAAGGGGAGAGAGAATCCCAAGCAGGCTCCATGCTGTCAGCGCAGACTCACAAACACAGGGCTCAAACTCACAAACCCCGAGATCATGACCTGAGCCGAGATCAAGAGTCAGATGCTTAACTGACTGCACCACCAGGCACCCCTGGAACTTGAGTTTCTGTTTCCATCAGCCTAGACAAGGAGACAGGAACAATTTATGGCTTGTTAATAAATCTACACATTCACACCAGGATGTGAAAGTGCTATTAATGGGCTCTTGGGCCAGAGAGCCTGGTAAAAACAGGGGTAGGGGGAGAGATGCACTGTTTCTGTTAATATCCCACAAATCTCTGCGGTCACACCCTCCCTGCGGTCCCCATCCCTCCCCCACCACATAAGTCTCAGAAGAGAGCTTTATGTAACACAAAAGAAACCTTACTCCCGAAGATTCATTCAGTATATAGATAATGGGTAAAATAAATTAATTTGTACAACATTTTCATTTTGATGTATCACATGGGCCTTAGCATCATGATGCCTTTATCTATGTTCTGTTTGGGGCATAACAGGTGTGCCATCCATGGGACCCTGGACTCTCAGTGGGGGCTATTTTCTGCAAATTGTGTCTGCTTGCCACATACGGTGGACTCTGGAAATCCTAAAGAGAGCATCACTGGACACACACACTCTTCCTGTGGTCCCACAGCCCATTTTGCATGCCAGCTCTGAGACTTTCATTTCAATCAGACCTCAGCCTCAGTGTTGTTCCAAGAGACTTGGGCTTGTATGTACACTTCTGTAACATTTTTAGAATTTCCGGAGATGATGGTCGTGTCTTTCAAGGGAATGGGGTTGGTTGTTCTCACTCCATGGTTGGATTTGGGACCACCAATCAAATCTCTAGAGCATTCCACCAAGGCCCAGCCATGGTGGGGTCACAGGCTAAAGTCAGAGCTGATCCTATAGGAGATATAATGGGTGACTACTTATGTCATGATTTGGTAGGAGCCTCTAAATTTACATGCACATCCCCTCAGAAATCTCCTTTACCCACTTCTCTGGGCGCAAGATGATATGAAGAATGTGTGGAAAGTCCAGGCTCTGGGATGACCCTGGGCTCCTGACTGTCCAGAAGAGAGTAACAGGTAAGGGCAAAGGTCAGCGAAGGTGTAGAGGAGATGGAAACAAACTGCCTACATTCTGTACCATTCTTGCTTCCCCTACTCAGTTGCGTGTGTGTGTGTGTGTGTGTGTGTGTGTGTGTGTGTGAGACCATGCACACATGTGCACATAGAGGGGGATTTCAGGGGTGCTGTGGGACTCCACACCCGTGAGGGGATGAAGGGAGCTGAACTAAGCAGAGGTGGTGCTGTTACAGCAAAGGCCTCAGCCAACTTTAGAGAAAACCCTAGAGCTGGGTGGCCTTCCAGAGATGTCCAGTTGTGGCAAAGAGGCTGGACCTCTGTCTCCTGACATTAACCTATCGCTAAACGTGGGCTGCCCTGTGGAGAGGGAGCTTAACTCCGGACAAGGCAACTCTCTTCAACCAAGGATAATACCAGAGAAGGACATTCCTAGAGCCCCCAGGGCTGGGGGTTTAGAACCATGGTTCTGAGGGCCTCCCACCTCTTCCTGCCCCATCCCGAACCCAACAGCAGTCCCCACAAAGAGGACTTCGTGTACCTCTATAGGCAGACTAGGCATCCGAGAGCATGGGCTCCAAACACGTAGAAGTGAGGCCTTGGAAAAGTCATTTATTTATTATTTTACCTTCTGTTTTCTCATTGGGAGTGATAACTGCCCAACCTAATTTACAGGATAAAATGCCAACATGAATGAGATGGCTCTCTAAACTTCAAGGGACAGAGAAATCTTTGATTATAACCATTGCAGTAAGCATTCCATGGTTTCCTAGTCAGTCATTTCCAGTTACTTCCTGTCCCCCACCCCTCACTCGCAAGACACTTGTTTCTCTCATGCAAAAGTCCTTTCTGAGCTGTGGAAGATCAGTCACCAAGAAGGCCATCCAGGAGGCACTGAAACAGTTTGCTGAAGTGTCTGGTGAGAAAGGGACACTCACAGGTTTCTGGAGAGGGAAGGTGGGGAGGCTGCAGGAGGCTGAGCCCCCGGACACTGCCCTGTGGGGTTTGGAGTCAGGCCGGGCCTTTCTGAGAGCCTTTAGAAATGTGTCGGGTGCCAGGCACTGGAGGTGGCAGGTCTGGTGGCTCTGCATGTCTCCTCCACTTGTGCCCCGTCACCCCTGGAGAAGGTGGCCCTCCCAGCTCCCACTTTCTACAGGCAGTCCTGGCACTCACACTTGCATTCCTCCCCAGGAGTGATATGTGTTCTGGAAGCATCTCTGCAATTGGCAGGTCTGCATCTGTCTCAGGGTTTCTCCACAGTAGCACTGGTGACCCCTGGAACCAGATGATTCTTTGTCATGGGGGCCATCCTGGGGACTGTACGGTGGTTAGCAGCACCCCTGGCCTCTCCCTGCCAGATGCTGGTAGCAATCCCATCCCTAGTTGTGGCAACTTGAAATGTCTCCAGATGTTGCCAGATGTTCTCATCCTGTTTGAGAACCACCACCTATTGGTACATATGTCCATTTCCCTTTCTGTAGAGGTGCATCATGTTTTCTTCCCCCAGCACATGGTATTTTTTATAGAAGTTTCAAAGGCTTCATTTTATTGCATTATTTATTTACTCCTGTGCTTTGTGCTGTTGTCGTCATGCATTTTAATAATATATAATAAATGTCATATGTTTATATATGAAAATATACATCTACATATAAATATTAATTACACATTACTACAAATGCCATATTATGTTGCTATTTTTTGTTTTGAACATTTAATTATTTTCTAAAATGATAAAATTTTAACTTTTTTAATATTTCCCTTTATTCTTACCATTTTTGGCTCTCTTCATATTTTTACTGGATTTAAGATACCAGGGTTTTCTTTATCTTCTTCTTCTTTTTCTTTTTACTACTTTAAAGAAGGTGCTTTATTATCTTCTGCCTCACATGCTTTCTGATGAGATGTCTGTTTTATCTTTGTTCCTCTAAACAAATATGCTCTTTGTTGCGGGGGCGGGGGGGGCTGCTTTAAAATTGTTCTCATTAGCACTGGTTTGCAGCAATTTGATCATGATGTATCTTGATAAGATTTTTTTTTTTTTAATGTTTATTCTGCTTGGAGTTTGTCGAGCTTCTTGAACCTGTGGGTTTCCAGATCTCATCAAACTTAGATTTCTACAAATGTTTCAAAATTTCTTCTGTTATCCCTTCCGTTGTCCTGTTCTTGTGGCACTTGCATGACCATTTCATTGGCCGAGAAATCAATGATATTTTGTTCATTTTCAGTCTTTTTATTTCCCTTCTATGCTTCATTTTGACTAATTACTATTGCTATGTCTTCACAATCTTTCAGTTTTTCTTTTGTAGTGTCTGATCAACAGTTATTCCCATCTAGTGTGTTTTTTAATTTCATATATCATATTTTTCATCTCTATAAATTATATTTTGGTCTTTTTTGCATCCTCCTTTTTCTTACTATGTTTGTGTTTTTCTCTACTTTCTTGAATATATGGAGCATATTTATAAAAGCCATTTTAACATCTTTGTTTGATAATTCCATCATCTCTGATATTCTTGGTTCTGTTTCTATTCATAGAATTTTGTCTTGGTTATGTGCCATATTTTCCAAATTCTGTGCAAGCCTGGTAATTTTTCATTAGATGCCAGGCAGTGCTCACTTCAGCAGCACATATACTAATATAGATGTGAGACATTTTGAATTTTACATTGTTGGATGATGGATTTTGTTGTATGCCTTTAAATAGTGTTTTTGTATGTAGTACAACTATTGTGTTTTGTTTTTGTATGCAGTCAAGGTGTTGTCATAAGTTTGATGCTTTCAAGGCTTGTTTTTAAGCTTTGTTAGTGTGAAACCAGAATAACCATTGGTCGATGGCTATTAATTAACAGTGAAGTCCTTAGTGTTCTCCTTGATGTCCATATACTTAGAGTTCTTTTTGGGGCACCTGGGTGGCTCAGTCAGTTAAGCGTCTGACTCTTGATTTCGGCTCAGGTCATGATCCCAGAGTCATGGGATCAATCCCCTCATCAGGCTCTACACTGAGTGTGGAGCCAGCTTGGAATTGTTTCTAACACTCTTCTCCATTCACACTCCCTCTCTCTATATAAAAAAATAATAATAATAAAATTTTAAAATAAAAAAAACATTAAGGAGCAAGTGGGTGGCTCAGTCAGTTAGGCATCTGGCTTAGGTTCAGGTCATGAGCTCGAGGTTCATGGGTTCAAGCCTTGCATCAGGCTCTGTGCTGACAGCTTAGAGCCTGGAGTCTGCAATTCTGTGTGTGTGTCTTTCTCTCTCTGCCCCTCTCCCACTTGCGCTCTGTCTCTGTCTCTGTCTCTGTCTCTCTCGCAAAAGTAAATAAACATTAAAAGAAAGAAGAATTTTTTTAAAAAATTTAAAAAGGGTTCTTTTCACTCTGGCTGCTGAGCAGACAACAAACTGCCTCCCCAGTATGAGCTCCAGGTGTTGTTTTTCAACTTTTTTTCTGGTGATTCTTTGCCTGGCCTTTGGTAGTTTCCTGACATACACACATTGGTCAGTGCTGAGTCAAAGACTGAAGGGAATTCCACTAAAGATCTCTGGAGCTCTCTCTCTGCATATCTTCCTTCTCTCCAGAATTCTGTCCCACAAATACCTGCCTGGTGGTGAACTCCAATTTCTATTTCCTCAACTCAGTGGCACCATGGGGCTCTGTTTGGTTTCTTCACTGTGCTTCAGCTTAGAAATGGTAAGATGGTATGCTGGGACAGGCGAACGGCTCCCCTCCTCCATTTTCCTTTTCTCAGGAATCACAGTCCTGAGCTACTTCTTGAACAGTGTCTAAAAACTATTTTTATATTTTATCCAGCTTTCTAGTTGTTTAACATGCTAGGATAATCTATTCCCTGTTTTTCCATCCTGGCCAGAAGCAGTTGTCACAGTATTTTATTTTCTAAATAACAATAGTTTATACACTTCCTGAGATAGCCTGTTTCATTTTCAAATGAGCATAACTGTTAGGTAGCTCCTCTTTATTCCTGATCTTTCCCTCTAGGCCAATGCTGTCCAATAAAAATATAATGTGAGCCACATATATAATTTTAAGTTCTCTAGTAGTGTCATTTAAAACCATAAGAAACAGGTGAAATTAATTTTAGCAATATATTTAACACAACATAAGCAAAATATTATCATTTCAATTTTGCCTGTGGTATATTTTGCCTGGTGTGTATCTTAATCGGGGAAGGATTATAATCATATTTACAGCTAATACAGTGATTCAGCAGTCAATACAAAAAACTAGGAATGAGACCTTTTTCATTCTTTTTTTTTTTTTCATGTTAAGTCTTTGAAATCCAGTGTGGATTTTACACTTACAGCACATCTCAATTTGGACTGACCACAACTCAATTGCTCAAAAGACACATGTGGCAAATGGCTACCACATTGGATGTTGTAGCTCCCAGCTCTAGAATAGCCATTGTACTTCTCTCCTCCTGCATCTGAGACAGATCATGTGTGATCTGTTCTCATGGGGCCCCTGGTGTTATGCTCGATTATACTGTTATGCTTGATTATACTATGCTGGCTGTACCCACTACCTTTCCTTTTCCACTCAAGAAGTTTTCAGTTTGTGAGAAATAGAGGATAAAACCCAACCTATTGTCTTTAAAAAAATTTTTTTTTAATTATTTAGTATTTATTTATTTTTGAGAGAGAGAGAGAACAAGCTGGGGAGGGGTATAGAGAGCGGGGAACTGGGGATCTGAAGTGATGCAAGGCTCAAACTCACAAACCATGAGATCATGACCTGGGCCAAAGTGTGACACTTAACTGACTGAGCCACCCGGGTGCCCCCCAACCTATTGTCTTATTTCTATTTCTCTTCTGTGACATCCTTATTTTTTGTTTTTTCCCTTCATTGCTTATCTCCAAGTACCACATCTTCTTTATATACCTGATTCTCCCCAACAAACTCTGCTTCTCTGAGTGACACTTCCTGTCTGGTACACTTTGGGGCTCCTTCTCTTTAATAAGGGCTATGAACTACCAGGTCCCAGCCTGTGCATTTATACTTTCCCTTTCTCTTTCTGGAGGTGATTTTGTCTGCACTTCTTCTAGGTCAATACACCCATTCTGCTCATTCTTCCAACCTTCCCCTCTCCATGTTCCCAGCACAAGTTAGAGGGCTGAGGGAGCTCATTCGAATTTGTATATATATATATTTTTCTTCTTATAGATACCCAAACAGTGTTCTCTCTTCCCCAGGAAAATTGAAGGCATTTGATGCTGTATTTGTTTTTGGAAAGTGAGGGAGAAATGTGGAATCAGTCTACGATTGTTCTCCAAGCCTAGAAGTCCTCAAGTAAATCATTTGCACACAGGTGCTTAAAACGTTTTTAATAATAGACTTCTTCCTCCATTCTCACATGTAATCTTGATGATGTCTCAGTATGGAAGCTGCATTTAGCAGCACAGAACTGCATGGTAGCCATTAGATATCAACCATATGCCTTACTATCACCCGCGTGGCTCTGCTTCTGTGGGTTGAACATCTCCAATTCTTTTAGGGCACTGGGTGGCTCAGTCAGTTAAGTGTCTGACTCTCAGTTTTGGTTCAGGTCATGATCTCATGGTTCGTGAGATCAAGCCCTTCATCAGGCTCTGTGCTGACAGTGTGGAGCCTGCTTGGGATTCTCTCTCTCTCTCGTCTCTCTGCATCTCCTCCACTCTCTCTCTTTCTCTCCCTCTCACTTTCTCTCTCTCAAAATAAATAAATAAACTTAAAAAAATGTTTAAACATCTCCAATTCTTTAAACTGTACCTCATCCCAAGGTATGCTATTGAGCTTTTTCACCTACCTCTCTCATTTCATTTTATCCAGATTCTCCTTTAAATGAGCATCAGTTTCTACACATGGTCTGACTAATACAAAAGCAGGTCTGATGTCTCATTTTGTGAAAACTCTACTTCCATCGATGCAGCCTAGTTTTGCTTCGAGTTGCTGATAATCACATTACATTGTTAATTTATAGTGAGCTTGAAATTGATTAAAACCTCTAAGTCTTTTTCACATGGGCCAAGTCACATTTCCTCCATTTGGGGATTGTCTGGTGATGGTGGTGATTTGTGATGGAAGTTATATTCCTTCTTATTAAACATCACTTTGCTTAATAAGCTTATCATTTGAATGTTTTGCTTAAGAATGGAAAAGTAGTAGGGGCCCCTAGGTGGCTCAGTCGGTTAAGTATTCGATTTTGGCTCAGGTCATGATCTTGCAGTTTGTGAGTTCGAGCCCCGTATCGGGCTCTGTGCTGATAGCTCAGAGCCTGGAGCTTGCTTCGGATTCTGTGTCTCCTTCTCTCTCTGCCCCTCCCCCACTTATGCTCTCTGTCTATCAAAAATAAATAAATGTAAAAAAATTAAAAAAAAAACAGAATGGAAAAGAGGACATTTGGTGATGGATGCTTAAATGTTCCTGAGGACCTTTTTTCTAGGACGTCTGTTATAAGAATTCAGGAGTATTCTACATAAACCGTCTCATGAAGAAAGTCTTTATTATTTTTCCTGATATATATTTTCATCAGGTGAGGATTGTGATTATATTTAGGGAAAATACAGAGTGAGGTATACTGCTCACACTGACAAGAAGATCTCCTAGGATTTCCACTTTTTATTTCAGATGAACTTTTTACACATTAGCTATGTTGACTACACCTGACCAGAATGACCTGTGGAGCCTTTAAAGAAGGACACTCATGGCCAGGTCCTAACTCAGACCATTTAAATCAGGATTTATGAGACAAGGCCCAGACATTGGAAGTTTTTAAATGTTTATTTACTTATTTTTTTGAGAGAGATAAAGAGCAAGTGGGGAAGGGCAGAGAGAGAGAGGGAGACGGAGAACCAAGCAGGCTCCATGCTGTTGGCACAGAGCCCGAAGCAGGGCTTGAACTCACAAACTGTGATATCATGACCTGAGCTGAAACCAAGAGTCAGACGCTTAACCAACTAAGCCACCCAGGGGGCCCTGGACATTGGAATTTTTGACTGACTTCTTCCCCTGATATAAGTGATTCTGATCTGCCTCTCAGGTTGAGAGCCACTAGAAAGTCGAGAAGTCCATGTATGTGTGTATCTGTGTGTCTTCTCCACTGGTGGACAGATGTCCATGGACGACTCTCCATTTATTGTCTACTTTCTAAAAACCAAAGATAGCTGCATTTCTCCCCCACATGTGTGGAGTTTGTGGACATGACCTCAACAAATACTCCTATCTTGCAAATTTAAAATTTTTTTTTTCAACGTTTATTTATTTTTGGGACAGAGAGAGACAGAGCATGAACGGGGGAGGGGCAGAGAGAGAGGGAGACACAGAATCGGAAACAGGCTCCAGGCTCTGAGCCATCAGCCCAGAGCCTGACGCGGGGCTCGAACTCACGGACCGCGAGATCGTGACCTGGCTGAAGTCGGACGCTTAACCGACTGCGCCACCCAGGTGCCCCCTATCTTGCAAATTTTAACAAGAGCAGCAGACTTTCATGTCACATAGGTGTTCAATGCTAAAACATTCTTACAAAAGAAAACTCAGACTATTGAAACACTTGGAGATTATTTCCTTTGTGGAAACCCAGAATTCTTTAAGTAGTACATTTCTCTGGAGAATTAAAGGCCTGACTCATTTTATAAGATGATTGACTAATTATTTGTAAACAGCCATCCATTATAGGAAGTGAGACATATTGGTAATTTTTTATTGCCTTTCTGGATTAAAAAGACTCATCTTAGGGGGTGCCTGGGTAGCTCAGTCAGTTAAGTCCAACCCTCAGTTTTGGTTCAGGTCATGACCTCATGGTTTTGTGAGTTCAAGTCCCATGCCAGGCTCTGAGCTAATGGTGCAGAGCCTGCTTGGGATTCTCTCTCCCTCCCTCTATCTCTGCCCCTCCTCTGCTCACGCTGTTTCTGTCTCTAAGTAAACAAATACACTTAAAAATTTTTTTTAAAGACTCATGATATATAGATACTAAATAAATAAAACTTATTTAAAATCATGGAATTTTCCAACTAGAAAAATCCTTAGGTGACTCGCTGCACCTCTTTTCACAGAGGGCAGCAATCTAGGGAGAGTCTGTGGCCTCAGAAACAGCCTGCTAACCACAGTGGTGACTCTGCCTGGGCATCACCTAGAGCTGGTTAGAAATGCAGCTTCACCAGGGGAACCTGGCTGGCTCATTCGGTTAAGCGTCTGACTCTGGATTTTGGCTCAGGTCATCATTTCACAGTTCACGGGATCGAGCCCTGCATCAGGCTCTGTGCCGGCATCGTGGAGCCTGCTTGGGATTCTCTCTCTCCCTCTCTCCTCTGCTCCTCCTTCCTCAAAATAAATAAGTGAAAACTTACAAAAAAAAAAAACCCTCAGAAATGCAGTATCTCAGGTCCCACTTCTGAATGAGAGCATGTACTTCATCAAGAACTCTGGGTGATTATATGCCTATTAAAGTTTGAGAAGCCCTGGTCTAGAAAATTCAGATCCAGGTAACTAACAGTAACTGTCCCTGTGTAGCTAGGTTTGATAGAATCCAATTTAAATTTAATGCAGCCTCTTTGAGGAAAAAAAAAAAAAGAAAGAAAAACCCAATTGTTTTTTTCTGTGACCTTGTCATTTTGGATCATAAGAACTAATATAACAAAAAGGAATGTATTTGGGTAGTAGTTCAGAAAATTGAACTCTTTGACTGAATGCACCTCTTTTTCTTTTCATACAGTTGAAGTGAAAAGTTTGCTTTCAAAACAGCATAAAATGCTTATTATATTGTCCTTTGTTTCATTGCCAACTGTGGATTTAGATGTGGAGCCATTCAAAAAGCAGTGGGACATTATGAGTCATTCATGACCTCCTGGGCTTTTGACATTAATGTAGAACCACAGATTCCCAAGCCCAGAGTTTCCTTAAGGCATTTCAAAAACACAGCTCTACAATTTTATTGAAACCATAGCTGCAGATGTCTTTCCCAGAGGTATACGGAAATGCTATGGCAGAGATCATTCATTTACTTGAAATGAGCATTTTATCTCATTAGCATTAGTATATTTTTTCCTCATTGTCAATGTTTATTTTGCTTGGTAATCCTTGCAATCAGTTTTTAGGAAGACAGGCCAGGGCCAGATGTTACCTTCATTAACAGGGAAATCATGATTAATTGATAAAGATCTTACATTCCAGTATCTTAAAATATAAGAAAAAGTTACACGAAACAGTAAAGCCAGAAGTATAGATATCAGGGTTTGATTTACATTTCTTGTACGCCCCCTCTCCCACTTTTTTTTTTTTTTTGGTGGATATGAAAGTGATAAGTCGTGTATGACTTGGGTGGTGCTGGTTGTGTTACACACATTAATACAACTCAGACTGATGGCTACAGATGGGAGTATATTCTCTAAGATAACACAGCACGGGGAGGGGTTCTGATGTTGTGTCATATGAGGACCTGTGGGAGGAAATTGGAATATTTAGCTTGAAGAGGATTTAACTGTCTTTAAATGTTTGAAAAACTGACCGATGTTTGAAGGAAGTACACAGACTCCTTTTGGACAATTACTGTAGTTATTGGAGATGTATGAGCAGGAGTGTATATGTGTCAACAGAAACTAGATTAGATGAGCCTAAATGTCCCTTCCAAACCGGGGGGCCGTTGGGCACTGATCTTTCTTAAGTAACACCCCTTCTGCATCTCCAGTGCTAACCCTCCAATCCGTGCCACTGCTCCCCTGGACTACAGTCACAGCCTGCACAGCCTCTACCTCTGGTGTCTCCGAAGTCCTTCCAGCCCCTTCCACACAGCAATCAGGAATGCTGTTATATAGCAACCAGCTCCCCCCATTAGAGCAGGAGTTTTCTGAGTATAGACGCCTTGTCTGTTTTGGTCGTTGCTACCTCAGATGGTGCTGCACAATGGCTTCTGGTTGGACTTAGAAGTAAAATATACCTCCTGACCGTGATCTTTGAAATTGATAATCCGGTCCATGCTCACTCCCTGACTTCATCTTAGGACATGCTCCATAGTTTCTCACTATGCTTCAGCTGCATTGGCCTTTCTGATCCCTCAAACGTGACAAGATTTTACCCCACCTCAGGACCTTTGCACATACTATTTCTTCTTGAAACGTTCTTCACCCCACTCTTTCCTGACCACTCCTACTTACCCTTCAGGTTACAACCTCCGAGTTCCATTTCCCTGGCACAGCTACCTGACGTCACCCCATCTAAGTGAGATCCCTAATTTACACATGGTGGTTTACTCTACTTCATAGTAACACTTATAAATGTGTAGTTCTATATTTATTGTTATTTGTTTGAGCTCTTAGCATTTGGCTCTTCTAGTAGACTGTAAGTTATCTGAAAACAAAGACTATTATGTCCTTGATGCCTTGCACAATGCACTGGGCTCAAGAAATAGTTTTTGAGCCAGTTGTTCTCAGTGGGGATTTTGCCCTCCAGAGACATTTGACAATCTCTGGAGACATTTCTGATTGTCATAGCTGTATCTAGTGGAAAGAAACTAAAGAAACTTACTGCTAACCATCCTAAATGAGTAGAACAGTCCCCACACCACGAATTGCCAGGCTCACAATGTCAAGAGTGCCTAGGCTGACGTGCCTGGAATAGATGGATGAACTTCTTTCTCTTTTGGCTGATTCCACTTTGTGGTTGGTGGTGTTCCCAAAGTATTTCTTGCTTTCCCACCTACCATTGTCATTCTATACAGAGGGAAGGTAGGTTATGCCGGAACAGCCAAACTCGCTAGTTCTTCAGAAGCCAAGCTCCGTGTAATTAGCTGGGTAGCATTTCTTCAGATGTAAATATTGGTGGTTTAAAATTATTCAAATGAAAGACAGATACCATATGGTTTCACTCTTATGTGGATCCTGAGAAACTTAACAGGAACCCATGGGGGAGGGGAAGGAAAAAAAAAAAAAGAGGTTAGAGTGGGAGAGAGCCAAAGCATAAGAGACTGTTAAAAACTGAGAACAAACTGAGGGTTGATGGGGGGTGGGAGGGAGGGGAGGGTGGGTGATGGGTATTGAGGAGGGCACCTTTTGGGATGAGCACTGGGTGTTGTATGGAAACCAATTTGTCAATAAATTTCATATATATAAAAAAAATAAAAAAAATAAATAAAATTATTCAAATGATAATTCCAAATGGTTGCCAGCCATTTCCTTTTGAAATCAGGCAACTGCATTGGGAAAGTTCTGATGAATGGAGAGAATAAGATTGTAGCTTATTTTTCAGTTGGAACTGGGTGAAAATGAATACATTTATAACACTACCAACTTTCCATTCCTTCATGGTCATGTACAGTTTGGGTTGGGAAGGGAATAATGGTAGGGTTGACCATGCCAAGCAGTCATTCTTGGTTCCTTTTCATTCACTTAGTGACCATTTCTGTCTTGTCATTTCTTCTCTTCTTAACTTTGTCGAATGTTGGGTCTAAGCAGCAGAACCGTTCATGTCCTGGAAGCAGCTAATTCTCCCCTCCTGCCCTTCGCACATACCTTTCCCTCCCCTGGAATCACAGCATCCAAGTTTGAGCTACACAGTTTCCCATCTCTAGTTCAAGCAACTGTACTTAGGAGGAAGTCTTCCAAGGTTGCTACTTATTGAAACATTTCTTTCAGCCCCATACAGCGCTTCCCAATCTTCCTTCCCTCAGGGCACTGAGAGACTGATACTTGCACAGCATGCTAGGGAAAATCGACGCTACCGTCCAAAGAATGAGGAGACTGGGGCTCTGGTAGCTGCTCCAAGATCTAAAGGAATCAATGTCTCAGCATATTTTAACCTTTTCCTGGCACACCAGTTGGGAAACTCTGGTATAGAATAGCCCCACGATACTCTAGTTGCTATGGGCCATAATAATGTTATGTATTCCATTTTGAATGTGAGCTGGTGGATCGGGGTTGCCTAAGAACAAGTTGTATTTTGTCTACCACTGGAGAAGGACAGTGGTGAGATACTTTGTGAATCTTCCTTATTCAGAAATCTCAGCAACAATGGCAGCATGGCTCCTCTGAGCCAAGGCAACGGCCCTGTCCCGCAAGAACTCTCTGAAGTGGTTGTCATGAGTCTGCTGCAAAGTGCTCTAGGTCAGGAGGGGGCTCTGGGGATCCAAACCTGTGTGGCACAGCTCTGCCGACTGCTGTGCTACAGTTTGCTGAGCCCATGGGCCAAGCCAACGCAGAATCTAGATCCTGGCCACAGGGATTTGATGCAGTTTGGAAATTGCTGAAGACAAGGGAAGAGGTCTGTACCAAAGAGCCCCACTGAGTGTGATGGGCTGGGAAACAAGGTCTCCCATACAGGGCAGGACTGAGGATGATCTGGAGGTTTTTGTCTGGAACAACTGAATGAATGGAAGTGCCATTTGCTGAAATAGGGAAGACCGGAGAAAAGGTGGTGTATGAGTTGACCAGCATTTGATAAGCCCATTAGGCAGCTGAGAGGAGATTGTCTAGCTGTGAGCATTTGAGTTTGAAACCAGGGAGAGAGGTCCACACGGGGGTATAAATTTGGGAGTCAAGGTGGGGGTTTCTGCTGTGGTGTTAGATTCGTTCATTCACTCACCCATCAAACAGATACTGAGGGCCTACTGCACACTAGATGGAATCACCTAAGAGAAACTAGAAAGAAAGATTGTATTCCCCTCTCTCCCCCTGCAAAGAGAACCACTGAAGCTGTGTCCTTCCACCCATGCTTTCATATGCTTGTTAGACTTGAATACAGTCAAAAATATGGAGTATTGCTTTCTTATTTTTAAACTTTACATCTAGTATATATAATTGTGCATCTTGTTTTCTTCATCCATGACATTCACATTGATACATGTTACTCTATGGATCAATTCATTTAACTCCTGTACAGTTTTCCACCAATCAGATACTCCACACTCTGTTTAGCCTCCTGTTTACAGTCAATTGTACCATAAACATCCTTATATCTGTCTCCTTGGGAATGTATAATGAGAGTTTCTCTGTAGGGAGGATTCCCACGTCACCTTTACTGGATGCTGTCAAACTATCTTTCAAACCCCACATCCTCACCAACACTCGCTTTTATCGGACTTTTCAATATTTACCAGTTTGATGAATGTGAGATTTTTTTTAATCTCATTTTAATTCTCATCTTCCTGATTACTAATAGTGAGCATTTTGTATAGTTTATTTGTCACAAATGTTGCCTCTTCCGTGAATTGCCTGCTCAGATCCTTTGTCTACTTTTCTGTCACATTGTGTTTTCCCCCCTTCTTAATGGAGTGTAGAAATTCTTTGTTGGATGCTAATATTTAAAACAAACTTGAACATTTCAATTTTAATACACATTTTCTATGACTATATACTTAATCCTCCACCTTTCTATGATTATTTCTTAAACGATGCTTACCTAAATCCTAGTGGGTTTTTTTTTTCCAAAATCGTTTTGTATCTTTGCCTTGTTAGGGTTGTCGAATTTCCAGGCCATAGAATCTAAAGCTGTTTCTAAAGGCCATAAAATATGGCAGTTTAGAGAATGCGCTAATTTTAATGGTTCTAATCCCCAAAGCAAATTACATTTACGAAACCAAATCATTTTCCATATCCATCGCAATTGGATGATTATGACAGAGTCTGGTACATTGTAAATTAATTTTTAAGTAATAAAGAGAATATGAAAGACATCTATGGTTGTTATCAAGAACCATGCGGCTGCTGCGGGGCTGTGTCACTCAGCTGGGTGCGATGGAGTCTTGAAGCTCTTATTTAACCTGGAAAATGAACATGTTTGACAAGACACTTTCTAGAATCCACCTAGCCCTAAAACTGACTTCTTCTCTTAGAAGCTCATTTTTCAAAGCCCCCATAAGCCTTAGAAAAATGAATTCATTTCTTAAGGAAATTAGAGACATTGATAGCACCAAGTGAATGAAAAAAGCCATCAGTGGAAAATAGAATGCACACTTGACCTTTGTACGACACGGGTTTGAACTGTGCTGTACTGTGAATGTATGTTCTCTTCCTTATGATTGTCTTAATATTTTCTTTTCTCTAGTTCATTTTAAGTATACAGTATATAGTACATGTAACACACAAAATATGTGTTAGTCAACTATTCATGTTATTGATAACATTTCCAGTTAACAGTAGACTACTAGCAGTTAAATTTTTGGTGAGTCAAAAGTTATACGTGGATTTTCAACTGTGCAGGGGTCAGTGCCCCTAAACCCCATGTTGTTCAAGGGTTATATTCTAGCTTACACTGGTGAGTTGGGGCAGTTTAAAAAGCAACTTTTGTGTCTGGCTCTGAAATTCAAGAGGAAACATTCTGTGTACACAGACAAGCCAATCTCAGGGTATGTTTTCAGGGATGTGGATCCAAACTCCACAGGACATAAAGGGCTAGGTACTATGTTGACTCGCACTCAGAATTATAGGCAGCTGGTGCTGTGATCTTGATCCTGGCATTCTGTGTCCAAGAGATTTGACACCAACCGAAGGTAATTACCATGTACTATTACAAAGTCAGCCAGTTTTTTGTGAGCTCCCCAAAAGAAAAGGAGACTAGCAGAAGCTGGAAGTGTGTTCATTACTTTAGGGATCAGATGCTTGAGTCTTTGGACATAAGTCAGTTCAGCTCTGTGCCCCCATTCCTGGCACCCACTCTTCAAAGGGGTATTTTGACTTCATGACTTTAATTGAGGAAGGCCATTTTTATCCCAATTTCAGAGCTTTCTTTCTTTCTTTCTTTCTTTCTTTCTTTCTTTCTTTTCTTTCTTTCTTTTTAATGTTTATTCATCTTTGGGGGTGGAGGGAGGAACAGAGAGACAGGGAAACACAGAATCCAAAGCAGGCTCCAGGCTCTGAGCTGCTAGCACAGAGCCCGACACAGGGCTCAAACCCACAAACCATGAGATCACGACCTGAGCTGAACTTGGACGCTTAACTGACTGAGCCACCCAGGCGTCCCCCAATTTCAGAGGTTTCTATTTCTTCTAGTGTATGGGATGCTTCCAAACTGACTGCCAGTCTCCCTTCACAGTGGCTGTGATTTCAGCCCATCCTCTGAACACACATCTTCTCTGCCCTCTTGGAGTGCCAGGCAGATGACATTTGCCAATATTGATGCCTTTTGGTGATGTGGGGGCTCCAGAGCCCCCGTTAGAGCTAGTAACACGATCTCCGCTACATACGTAACTTGTCCCTCATTCTTTCCACCACCGTTTTGTGCAACCAAAGGTTGCTGCCAGGTGAGAAGGGGATTCTTAAAAGACTTTGCAAAAATTATACTCATCCACTTCAATCGTGGAATGAATAATGTTGTTAATAATGTGTTCTAGAGGGCCCAGGTCATTTCTGGAAAAAGTTCAGTTGCGTATAGATATCTTTGCTAATTCAAAAGAGTGCTATCTAAAGTGATCAGATAGTGATGTGCTCCCTGTAATGGCGGCTGCTGAGACCTTCACTGAGAGGTAGCTCAGGTGGGCAGATCACGGTGAGCATGTGAGCCCATACGCTTGGGCAAGTGGGAGAACTGAACCAAGTACCTGTGACCCTTTGGCTGCTGATCCAAGGTCCAGTTCACTCTTCAAAAGGTTCTGGGTCCTCTTTATGTGTGCATTTTCTTGGGCCTTTAATAATTTGTGGGAGGGTTTCAGGCCAACATTTGCATGAGACAAGTTCTACTAGCCCAGTGACAACTAAAAGTGTGCAGAGAACAGTGTAGGGAAAGGCAATGCAGGAAAAGAAATGGGCTGATTCCAAGAGACAGACTCAATGCTGCTGTGTAAGCAGAGTCTTGGCACTCTGTCAAAGCAGACAGGTAGTGTTCCAGAAAACACTGTGGCTTGACCTTTAGCAAGTATTTAATTCCTTGTTCCACTAGAGCAAGCTTGATTTGTTTTTGATTTCTGTTAAGTGTTGTAATTGCTGGGAAAGATTTGTAGTTGTGAAAAGGTGCTTTGCAGAACATGCATTATGGTTTGTATTTTAATATTCTCTGATTTGGGCTATTTAGAAAAACCTCTTTTTTCTGGCATACCCGAAGTCAGCTTTTTTCAAACTGTGGGTGGCAGATCAGTAATCCAGTTTCCTAGGTCTCAACCACCGTTTTTGCAATGAAACAGAACAGAACAAAACATGTCAGTGTTTGTCTCACAGAGTAAAAATAATTAATTAGGGGTGATTTTCATTATTTCCAATTTTATGCTTCGAAGTCAGTCCTGCTGGTACCAAGGGCAGAGTCAGAACAGGGTGAGGAGGTATAAGGAGACCGCTGGTGCTCTGTTCAGTAGGAAAGGAGAGGGAGCTTTCTTATGCAGAGAACTGACCTCAAACAGAACTGAGCGTCTGCCTCCTGGGTGCTCTGTCTCAAGTGTGTGTGCATAAAACTCCAGCAGGGGTCTGTAGAGCACTGCAGTTCACAGTTTCTAAGCTTAGAGTAGGGTTTTCATCCGATCTGCCTTTCTTAGCTGTGTGGCCTTCTAAGTTACTTAATCCCTCTGAGCCTCAGTTTCCTCTCTTGTAAAGTAAAGAGACTGGCTCCTATGTCCTAGGGTTACTGTGAGGAGGGAGTGTTATTGTTCACACTAGCTGCTTGGTCCAGTGCTCAGCACATAGACATTTAGAGCATGAGTGTCTATAGCAGCCTTATCCACAATTGACAAAACTCGGAAGCAACCAAGACGTCCTCCAGTAGGTGGATGTGTACATAAACTGTGGTACCTCCGACGGTGGAATATTCCTTAGCAATAAAAAGAAATGAGCAATTGAGCCATGAAAAGACATGGAGGAACCTTAATGCACATAACTAAGTGAAAGAGGCCAATCTTAAAAGACTACATACTCTATGATTCCAACTATATGACATTCTGGAAAAGACAAATCTGTGAGGCAGTAGACAGGTCAGTGGTCACGAGGGGTTGGGGAAGAGGGGGGAATGAATAGGTGGAGCACAGCGGACTTTTAGAGCAGAGGAAAAAAATCCCTTTGAGGTTTCCACTGCTGTTACGGTTTTATTATAGACGGCATATACAAGATAAAATTGAATATAACATGAGCTTTTAGCAATACTTTAATACCCATAATTTCCGATTTATATTATGTAAGCTTGCATAACATGCAACCACTTGTACATTCATCTAACAAACTCTCACTATCCAAAAATCCTTTCTGAGCTTGATGCATCATCTAGGGCCATGGTTCTCAATCCTACTGGACCCGTATCCCATTCGCTAGCCTGAAATTAAATTCCCAGGTTAAGGGGGTGCCTGGGTGGCTGAGTCGGTTGAGCGTCCAACTCTTGATTTCAGCTCAGGTCATGGTCCCAGTGTCATAGGATTGAGTCTCGCGTTGGGCCCCATGTTGAGCGTGGAGCCTGGTTAAGATTCTCAATCTCTCTCTCTCTCTCTCTCTCTCTCTCTCAAAATTAAAAAAAAATCCCAGGTAATATAACTCACCTATAATCATAATTTCAAAATTAATATAATGCCACAACTGTAATAGAAAAAGATATAATAAGAGGCATTTCTGATAAAACATTCATTTCATGTGTAACCTATGTGCAAAACTACACTCAAGAGGATCCTGGGGTCAACAGATGCCGTGCTTGCTCATGTGGAGACTCACCATGAATGGGGCAGCTGTAAACACAGACTGATGCAGGCATGTTGTGCTGGGACTCAACTTCCCCCCGGTAGTGTTGTGTCATCTGTGACATGGTTTTCTGAAATTATGAAGCCCTGAACAAAACAAAGTATAGCCTTCCTTTGAATTGTGTACATAGTTATGTTCCTGGAGAATTGAGAGTATATTAAAACCACACAAGAATTACCATGCTTGAATGTAAAATGGAATTAGGTTCTAGGCTTGGATGATTAAACACAGAAACACAGTTTCACTTACACAGAGGTCTGGCAGGATGCTAGGATGTCAGGCACATTGTAGGATATATGGTATCTCTAGCCACTGCTTACTGAAAATCAGTGATGCTCCCCAACCTTTGTGACCATTAGACGCCATTAATTTCCAGAAGGCTCCACTGGTCCAGGACCCTTTCCTAGAGGTAAGAGGGCTGGAGATGTGGCTTGGGGCAATGGGAAGCATCTTCTAGGACCAGTTCATATCTCAGCTGAAGTAGCTCCTTAAGTCCTGGAGAAATGGGACAGTAGATGCTAGTCTGCTTTTCTGGAGAGAAATTTATTTCTTTATTCTGACTCAAATTTCCCCTTGTTCCCTACAAAAATCTTTTGAAGAAGGAGACTCAAGGGGCGTGGTCCATGAAAGCAATCATCAGCCACGCATGATCCTTCCCTGAAGGACCCCATCTGCAGAGGGGAACAGCACTTCTGATCCCTGCTCCCAGCATATCATAAAAAGGTTACCTTTCTCCATTGCATAACAGATGAGACACCAAGTTTATGCCTCCATGTTTACAGTGAGCCTTTTTACTTTAAGACCCTTTCTGTGTTGCGGAAAAGAACCTATCGTACTGAGAAAAGCCCATGACGTGACATTTCTGTGATTAAGGCAGCAGAATATGGGTACGTTGGGTTTTTTCAAAAGCCGTGTTTGCAGGAAGATTGTACACAGAGGAGGTATTCGGTTACATATACCCAGAGGTGGTCAGGTTTAGTCTGGAGGTCACAAAAGGAGAAAGTGACTCATATGGCTATAGATGGCATCTCAAAAAATGGGGTGTCAGGAACCAGCCTTCATCTTCCATGTTTTTTTTCTTTTTTTAAATTTCTATTCGCTTTGGGGGGGGGGCGGGGGGCATGGAAGGGGCAGAGAAATAGGGGGATAGAGGATCTGAAGTAGGCTCTGTGCTGACAGCAGAGAGCCTGATGAAGGGTTCGAACTCATGAGCCAGGAGATCGCAACCTGAGCTGAAGTTGGATGCTCAATCAACCGAGCCACCCAGATGCTCCCATGTTTGTTTGTTTGTTTGTTTGTTTTCTTTTCTAGTCTAAGTTTAATAGAGATGTTTGTGAACTGGTTTAGAGGAGTGCGGGGTCATGGCCAACCCTGGCCTTGCCCAGAGCCTGAGTTCTCAGTATTGTTCTAATAATCCATACCATCTTTTCTGTTTTGGAATGAAGCCTGATCTGTAGCAATGTCATTCTTCTGAGAGTCTTCCTCCCAGAATTTCTCTGAGAATACCTGAGAGAGGTGGGGGAGCCTATACCCCTTCATTAAGAACTGCCCTTGAAAGAGTCCCTGCATAAAGAAAATAGAACCCATCCTAATTCCCGACAATAAGAGCATCTTGACAACCAAAAGGCCTACATGAGTAATACTTTACTTAGCAAATGCATATTGGGAAAACCATAGTATTTGCTATCTGAAAAGAAATACGATTAATTTTTTTTATATGAAGTTTATTGACAAATTGGTTTCCATACAACACCCAGTGCTCATCCCAAAAGGTGTCCTCCTCAATACCCATCACCCACCCGCCCCTCCCTCCCACCCCCCATCAACCCTCAGTTTGTTCTCAGTTTTTAACAGTCTCTTATGCTTTGGCTCTCTCCCACTCTAACGTCCTTTTTTTTTTTTTTTATCTATGACCCAGCAATAGCACTGCTGGGAATCTACCCAAGGGATACAGGAGTACTGATGCATAGGGGCACTTGTACCCCAATGTTCATAGCAGCACTCTCAACAATAGCCAAATTATGGAAAGAGCCTAAATGTCCATCAACTGATGAATGGATAAAGAAATTGTGGTTTATATACACAATGGAATACTACGTGGCAATGAGAAAAAATGAAATATGGCCTTTTGTAGCAACGTGGATGGAACTGGAGAGTGTGATGCTAAGTGAAATAAGCCATACAGAGAAAGACAGATACCATATGGTTTCACTCTTATGTGGATCCTGAGAAACTTAACAGGAACCCATGGGGGAGGGGAAATACGATTAATTTTTAAACACCATTGGGAAAATTGACTTTTTCCCATCTGTATAAAGTTTGATGACTCTATACACAGGTATAGATTTGTGTAGCCATCACCGTAATGGTGCCCCTGGCATCCCTTCTCCATCCAGATAGGTGGTCTTTTCAAGAAGAGCATGTAAATGTGATCTCGCTGTTAGTGAGTTCGAGCCCAGTGTCAGTGTCAGTGTGCACTCGCACTGTCAGTGAGGAGCCTGCTTAGGATTCTCTCTCTCTCTCTCTCTCTCTCTCTCTCTCTCTCTCCCCCCTTCCCTTGCTCTCTCTCTCTCAAAATAAATAAAATTTAAGAAAAATGTATCATTTTTTAAAAAGAAGAGAATGTTAATAACATTAGTATATCATATGGTAGGTATCCTTTTAAAACTAATTTATTTTCACTTAGCATAATGCCTCTGAGATTCCTCCAATTTCTTGTAAATGTCAACACTTGTTTCTTTTTCATTGGTAAGTAGTATTGCATTGTACAGATGCACCACCATTTATCCATTTACTGATTGAAGAACATTTGAGTTGCTTCCAATTTTCGCAGTTATGAATAGAGATGTTATAAACATTTGTTTTTATGTGAACATAATGTTCATTTCTCCAGGGTGGATACTCAGAAATAGGATTGCTGCCATATATAGTAAATGTATGTTTAGCTTTATAAGTAACTGTCAAACTATTTTCCAAAGTGCCTGTACCGTTTTGTATTTCCATCAGCAATGTGTAAGAGTTCCTTCCAGTCACTCTGCGTCCTTGTCAGCACTTGGTATTGTCAGTAATTTTAATTTTAGGTATTCTAATGGGTTTATAGTTGTATCTCATCCTGGTTTTAATTTGCATTTTGCTAACAGTTAATGATGTTGAACATCCTTTCAAATGCTTTTTGACATCCTGTATCCTCTTTAAGGAAATGCTTCTCTTTCCATATTTTGCCCACTTTTCAGTTGGTTTGCTTTTTTCTTATTGTTGAGTTTTGAGAGTTCTTTATTATGCATACAAGTCGGCTATGAGGTTGGCAAATATTATTTCCTAGTTTGCACCTTGTCTTTTTATTCTCTAAATAGTGTTTTTTATAGTGGACTTCATTTTGATGAAGTCCAGATTATTGTTTTTTTCCAATGGAGTTTGTTGTTGTTGTTGTTGTTGTTGTTGTTGTTCCACATCTTGGAACCCCTCACCCAACCTAAGGTCACGGGTTTCTTCTAAAAGTTTTATAGTTTTATATTCTACATTTAGATCTATGATCCATTTTGGGTTGGCTTTTGTGTAAGATATGACACTTAGGTTAAAGTTTAGTTTTTTGCCTATGGATTTCTAATTGTTCCAACATTGTTGGAAACACTATTCTTTCTCCATTGAATTCCTTTTGCACCTTTGTCAAAACTCAATTGGCCATATTTATGTGTGCCTATTTTTAGATTCTCTATTCTGTTCCACTGATCTATGTGCTTATCCCTTTGCTAATACCACCCAGCTTTGATTACTATAACTTAATAGTAAGTTTCAAATTTGGGTAGTTTGAGTCCTCCAATTTTATCCGAATTGCTTTAGCTCTTCTAGTTTCTTTGCTTTTCCATATAAATTTTAGAGTTGGCTTGTCTGTATGTACAAAAAATCTTGCTGAGATTTTAATTGGTATTGTGTGGAATCTGTAGATCAACTTGGGGGTAATTAACATTTTTACTATGTTTAATCTTCCAATCCATGAACATAGTATATCTCTCCAATTATTTAGATCTTTGATTTCTTTCGTCAGAGTTTTATAGATTTTACATACAGATCCTATATGTGTTTTGTTAGATTTATACCTAAGCATTTTATTTTTTGGAAACTTTTGTAATGTTACAGATATTTAAATTTCAGTTTTTAGTCAGACATTGCTAGTCATGTTAGTTTCCTGTGGCTGCTGTAACAAAACTTGATGGCTTAAAACAGCAAACTTGATGGCTTAAAACAGCAAATTTATTCTTTCACAGTTCTGGAGGTCAGAAGTCTATAATCAGTTTTGAGCTGAAATCAAGGTGTGGCAGGGCTGTGTTCCCTCCAGAGACTGTAGGAGAATCTGTTCTTTGTCTTTTCCAACTTCTGGTGGCTGCCAGTATTCCTTTTTTGCAACCACATTACTCCAGTCTCTAACTCCATCTTAACATTGCCTATGCTCTGTGTTGAATCTCCCTTTGCCTCTCTTATACACTTCGGATGGCCTTAGGGCATGCCTAGATTATCCAGGACAGTCTTCTCAAGATTCTTAACTTAATCATATCTGCAAAAACTTTACCATATCGGGTAACAGTCACAGGTTTTTAGGGATTAGTACTTAATATCTTTGAGGACATTTTTCAGGCTACTACATTATTGTTTAGAAATGCAGGGCACCTTGGTGGCTCAGTCAGTTAAGCTTCCGACTTCGGCTCAGGTCATGATCTCGCAGTTGTGAGTTTGAGCCCCATGTCAGGCTCTGTACTGACAGCATAGAGCCTGGAGCCTGCTTCGGATTCTGGGTCTCCCTCCCTCTCTGCCTCTCCCCTGCTCATGCTCTCTCTCTCTCTCTCTCTCTCTCTCAAGCAATAAAATAAACATTAAAAAACATATAGAAATCCAGATTATGTGTGTGTGTGTGTGTGTGTGTGTGTGTGTGTGTGTGATTTTGTGTGTTAACCTTGTGTCCTGCAACTTTGTGCTAAACTCACTTATGAATTTTAGGAGCTTTCAGTAGATTCTCTGGGATTTTCTACATAGATAATCATGTCATCTTCAAATAGTGACGCTTTTACTTCTTTCTTTCCAATCTGTTTGACTTCTGTTTCTTTTTCTTACCTTATTACATTGACTAGGACTGCCAATACAATGTTGTATAGGAGTGGTGAAAGTAGATATTCTTGCTTTGTTCCTAATCTTAGGAGGAAAGTGTTTGGTCATACATCATTAAGTATGATGTTAGCTTCTATTTCTTCTTTGCTGAATTTTTTTTTATCATGAGTGGATGTAGAATTTTGTCATATGATTTTTCTTCATCAACTGATATATATTTTTTCCTTCTTTGGATTATTAATAGGTTGAATTACATTCATTGATTTCTAAATATTGAAACAGGCTTGCATTACTGGGACTAACCCCACTTCATTGTGATGTATTATTATTTTTATACATCGCTGGTTTTGATTTGGACTATTGTGTTGAGGTATATTCATTAGAGATATTGGTCTGTAGTTGTTTTTTCTTATGCTGTCTTTTTTCTGGCCTTGGTATGTGGGTAGTTCTAGCCTCAAAATAAATTGGGAAGTATTCCTTCTTCTTTTTAATGGAAGATATTGTGGAACTTTGGTGTTATTTCTTCTTTATATGTTTCATAGAATTTGCCAGTGAAAACTTCTGGGCCTGATGATATTCGTTTCCAGAAGATCTATAAGTAATTTAATTTCTTCTATAGTTATATGACTTTTTTAGGTTACCTATGCCATATTGGGTGAATTTTGGTAGTTTGTAGTTTTTGAGAAATTAGTCCATTTCATCCAAGTTGTCAAATATATATGCATAATATTGCTCATTGTATTCTGTTATTTTTATAATATTTGTAGTATCCATAGTTGAATCCTCTTTTTATTTTCTGACAAGTTGTGCCTTCTCTCTCTTTTCCTTTGCTAGTGATTTATCAATTTTATGGATCTTTTCAAAGAACCAGCTTTTGGTTTACTGCTTTTTCTCTATTGTTTTTTCTGTTTTTGGTTTCATTGATTTCTTTATTATTTCCTCCCTTTTGCTTGCTTTGGACTTATTTTGCACTTCTTTTTTCTAATTTCTTAAGGTGGAAGCTCAAATTATTTGAGACTTGTCTTTTTAATATAAACATTTAATGCTATAAATTTCCTTATAAGCACTATTTAGCTACCTTTGACAAATTTTGATATGCTGTAGTTTCATTTTAATAAAAATGTTTTCTAATATCCATTGTGACTTACTCTTTGATCCATTGTCAAGTGTGTGTTGTTTAATTTCCAACTGGTTTGAGATTTTCCTATTTTTTGTATTGATTTCTAGATTAATTCCATTATAATCTGAAGTATACTTTGCATAATTTCAATTCTTTAAGTTTGTTGAGATTTATTGTGTGACCCATGATATGTTCTACCTTGGTGAATGTTTGGTTTTTGAAATTTGCATTTTCTTTCTGGGTTTGGGATTTGGGTTTTCTTAATCACTCAAGCCTCTTTCTGGAAGGTTGTCACTCACATCCCATTCCTTTCTTTCTCTAGGACACCCACGATGTGCGGAGTGATGATGAGGATGGGTATGAAGAGGACGAGGAAGAGGAGGAGGAGGAGGAGGAAGAAGTCACCAAAGGCAAAGAGAGAGACTGTTTGAAGAATGGCCTCGGGGCCAACAAGCATCTCATTCTCAACGGTCAACATGGCCGTTAGGTTGAAGTCCATGCAGCTACCGGGTCACAGTGTCCTCTAAGGGCTGCTGGAAGCCAGAGTTGCTTCCCCCTCCACAGCTGTGGCTTACAGGAGCCACAGGGACCCCAGATTCTGCCCTTTCCTCTTTTCAACCACTACCTTCCTCTCCCCCTGAGATGTATTTAACAAAATGTTGTTAATTTGTGTTAAAATGTTAAATATAGCATCCCTATGGATTTTACTGCAGTTAGGACTCAGACTGGTCAAAGATTTCAAGGATTTCTCCACAGGCCCATTTCAGTTCAGTTGTGTTCATTCATATATGTGAGACTGGTGGTTTTCCATGCGCTCACGTCATGCCAGTAGGACTTTGCACCTTGCCACCTTGCTCACTCTCAGGATTACTTGAGAGGTTCTAGGGGAACCCGCTTTTTCAGGTGCGTTCAGCCACAGAGAACAGCTCATTGCCTCCCAAAGTGATGTAGAGGACGCAATGCAACAGTGGCAGGACCAAGGGAGGTGACCAGGCTTCCAGGGCTCACTGGCCACTTTCTGATGTGGGTGGTTTTTTTAAACCTTCCAAGCCTTGGTGTCCAGTGGGAATAGTAATATTTGCCTGGCCTACCTCATGGAGTTGGAGTAAGGATCAAATGAGATAACAACAGAAGGAAAGCGTATAACTGCCAACTGCAATGTGACTGTTACCTGACCCTGTTTTCACTATGATGCCAACTCTGTTTGGGAGACAGAAACCTGGCTACACTTGGCACTGAATGGGCCTGAACAAAAGGCACAATCTTAAAAAATTTATTTTAAATGTGTCTGGAGATACCCAGAAGTGCAAATATCCAGAAGGTTGTTTCCATTATATTTGGTAACAGCTACCCAGGGATGATTCTCAAATTCCCCCAAATTCTCTACCCCCAGGTCCCCTGGCCAGTGGAGGCAGCCTGGGCCCCAATTCCTTATTGTCTTTTGCTGGCCTCTGACTTGCTTCCTGAGAAGGAAGCTTTCCTGCCCCTGCCCCTGCCCTGAGCCCCTCCTTCAGGCTGGCAGAGCTGCCCAGACAGCAGTAGGATCCCTCTGGGGGCCTGTCCCGGAGAGTCAGACCCAGGGCAGGCTGCTCACCTAGCCATTATTTCCCGGAAAACCTGAGCCTTTGGGGCATGACATGCGTGCGAGCTGTTGACCCAAGTGAAATCTTAGAAACAGAAAGAGGATGCCACACTCTTTCATCTCTGCTATGCAACCCAATCAGACTGCTCAACAGTAAGAGAGAACAAAACAAAAGGCTGCAAAATACCCCCTGAGAAATGTCCAAGGACAAGTGTTAGAGTCAATGGCAGCTCTTGGGGCTGCAGACCACTCAGGGAATACAGATACAGATACCAATACAGGCTGGTGGGTCAGTAGCCTGCTGGCGGCCCCCTCAGGGGGCACATCTGAGCCCAGAGTGCAGGGCAGACCTGAGACTTAGGGTTCAGCTGGCTGAGGAGAGGCTGAGCCTTGCAGAGGGAGAGCTTGAACAGAACACACAAATACCCCTCCACACACACACACACACACACACACACACCAATCTCTCATACTTTGGGGGCCACATTTTGCACTTTTGTCCCATTTGCTTGGGGCCCCTATTATAAAACCAAGCGGGAGTTAGGGCTGTGAGGGCTGGCAAGACATCCACACAGGCCCCCCTGATGCGGGCTGCTGCTGCTGAGTGGAAAGGCACGGCCCAGCAAGGGGTCCCCGGTTTTTATTCTTTAATAAAAAGATGTTTTTAAAATCTTCAGGATGAACAAAGACAAAACTCAAAACCCTTGCTAATTCTTTCCCCATCAAGATCTCTTCCTGAAGAGTCAGAACAACAGAAAAACCTATGTCAAGTTTTCTCTGCCTGTTCTTTGCTTTTATGAGTACGACATAGGCATCATATGTACAATGTTTTAATATAAATCTAGAATGCCTCCACTCCCTTTAGGACATAGGTGTTAAATTATTATTAATATTATATTATATTATTATTATTGGTGGAAGAAAAATCCCATTGAGACACTCACTATGTTTTATGTTTCCAGTTAACAGACTGTTTTTTTCATTGATTTATTTTGGTCTTGTCTCTGTACCAAATTATCTTCTCAAGGTAAAAACATGTTTATTGGCTGCTCTAGCCTCCAGTTCTTTTTTTTTTTTTTCTTATTTAAATGTGAAAGGTAAACTTGATAGGCCAACTTCAGCTCTCTCTGATACAACCGGAAGCACTGAACTACCTCTGGAAAGGTAGATATGCATTTTTGTAACATCCTCTATGGCTTTTGTGGTCACTTTAAAGGTCACCTCTCTTCCTACCAGAACCAAGGGCTCACACTATGCCAGATGACTTTATAAAAACACAGTCCACTGTGCCACCAATGTTATCATAATGGTGAAGACTTACAATAAAGCAAAGACAGAATCCGGAGGAGTAGATTCAGCACACACATTGCTTGGCTTCTGAGAGATCATTATCGCTCTCACCGACAAGTGGAAAAAAAAAGATTTGCCTCTAGAAATGCCCTGCCGGAAATCAGAGGGAACAGGGAGAAGGGTAGAACCAAGTTAGGACACTAAGGCTGCTGCCTTTGGCGTATCAGACTCCAGACAAGAGGAAATAGGCCTGACAGGGGTGACCCGCTTGGCTGTAGACAGTGCGGACAGACCAGTGTGGGCTGGGGTCTAACCTGGGTCATGGCATCTGGGGCCTGTGGTGCAAGGCAATGTTGAAGTGCTAAGAAAGAGGACTGATCCGAAAGGAACTTTCTTGACATTTTCACTGTGACTGTAGAGCAAGTAGACATTCAACAGATAAGAGAATGTTACGAGCAACTTTATGTCAGTAAATTTGAAGGCGTGAACAAAATGTGTAAGTTCCTAGAAAAATGCAACTTGTTAACATGGGCACAAAAAGAAGTAGATATTTAAATAGCCATCTAAATGAAACAAAATTCAATCCAAAATTTTGAAATCCACTCCTCTACCCCCTACACACACAAAATCTTTAGGCCCAGATGGTTCATCCAGTGGATTCTTCCAATATTTAAGGAGTAATTAACACAGGTATTATACAAACTTCTGTAGAGACCAAAGGAACACATCCATACTTGTCTCATAAGGCCTGCATAATCTCAATACTAAAATCTGAAAAGAATATTAGGAGGCAAAAACCCAACAACTATTAGCTAAATCATTTGTGAACATAAGTACAAAATTCCTCAACACAAACTGAATTCAACAATATGTAAAGAAGAGAATGCATGACAGACAAGTTGGGTTTATTTCAGGAAGTTGTGGTTGATTTATTATTTGAAAATCAATGTTACCATTTTAAAAGAGTAAAGGAAAAAGCCATATCTTCAAAAGCTTTAGATAAAATTCAACAATTATTTATTTGAAAAAAAAAACTTCACAGAAAAGTAAGAAGGAACTTCCTTAACCTGATTTAATAGCACCTTCAAAAAGCATCAAGCCAGCATCATATGATGCTATGATGGCCAAATACTGAAAGCTTTCCCCAAAGGGATGAGCACTGAGACAGGGATGTCCATTAATGATGCCCATCATCCTGAATATATTCAACATTGTATTTTTCATCCTGCCTAATGTAATATTTCAAGAAATAAAAATTGTGAGGCTTGAAAAAAGTAAATAAAAACTCATATTACAAATGAAATGCAAAACATCCCACACATAGTGTGTGTGTGTGTGTGTGTGTGTGTGTGTTTAAATTTATACAGAAATATGAAGAAACAAGACTGGCTAAGACAATCTTTAAAATAACAAAGCAAGAGAACTCATTTTACTAAGTACCAGGACATACTACCGAAAAAGATAGTAAAGCAGTGTGAGATTGGTATGAGGATAGACAAATAGAACAATAAAATTGTATAAAGACCAGGAACAAACTCATGCATATATGCACAGTTGGCTATCTTAAGGATAAAAATTAAACTTGATCCTTACCTAACACCATATACAAAATAAATTCCAGGTGTTTTTGTAGATCTAAATGTGAAAAAGCTTCCAAAGAAAAACATAAGAGGACATTCATCTTCATGACCTTAAGATAAGCAAAGGATTCTTAAAACAAAAAGCAATATGGGGTGCACCTGGGTGGCTCAGTCAGTTAAGCATCTGACTTTGGCTCAGGTCATGATCTCACGGTTCATGAGTTCAAGCCCCTAGTCGGCCTCTCTGCTGACACTGTGGAGCCTGCTTGGGATCTTTCTCCCTCTCTCCACACATCCCCTGCTTGCACGCTCTCTTTCTCTCTTTCTCTCTCAATAGAAATAAAACTTAAAAAAATAAAGCATTACACATAAAGGAAAACATTAACAAATCAGAGTAAATAATAATAAAGAAATTCTATTTCTCAATCGACACCATGAAGAGAGTGAAAGGGAAAGCCATAGAGCAGGAGAAAATATCTGCAATACTTAAAACTGACAAGACTCATATCCAACACATATAAAGAACTCCTACAAATAAAATCTGACAACCCAATTAAAAAAAAAATCAACAAGGCACTTAACCAGATGCTTTACAGAATACCATTAACAGTTAAGTAAATATATGAAAAGGCGCTCAATTTCATTAATCATTAGGAAGGCTGCTAGTACCAAGCAGCGATCACGTGGAACAATAAGAACTTACACACTGCCGCAGGAGTATCATTACAACCACTTTGAAAATGTTTGTCATTTCCTAAAATTGGATGTATGTGCATATTACAATCCAGCAGCTTTACTACCAGGTGCGTATCTAAAAAGCACATACATGAACCTCAAAAGAATGCATATGCATGTTCTTATCAGCAGTGTTCGTGATAGCCTAAACAAGTCATTTCCAAATACCCATTAAGAGTAGAATGGGTAAGTAAATTGTGGTAGACAGTAAAACCTTGGTTTACGAGCATAATTTGTTCTGTAAACATGCTTGTAATCCAAAGCACTTGTATATCAAAGCGAATTTCCTCATAAAAAAAATGGAAACTCAGATGTTTCATTCTACAACCCAAAAATATTCATATACAAATCATTGCAATACAGTAATATAATAGAAAATATTAAAGAAAATAGAAAATATAAAGAAAAACAAATTAACCTGCACTTACTTTTGAAGACCTTCACAGCTGGTGTGAGGGAGACAAGAGAGAGGAGGGTTATTATGACTTTCACTGTCACTAATGGAATCACTGCTATTGGCTCAGTGGAATCTTTTCTTTACGTGCAACTTTAACAAGGAATCTATCCAATGACAGTTGCTTTTGCAGCCTTTTGAGGATTTCGCAGAAATGTGACTTTGCATTGTCGCTAAACAGATTCATCCCTCGCACTGCTACAGCCTTATTCGGTGGTGCTTTTCTACAAAACTTTGCACTGTCTCCCACATTTTACACATCTCCCTAATCTCATTTGAAGTGAGGGATTCCTCCCCCCTTTTCTCCTCCTCCTCTGCAAACAAGATGCAGATGTAGACTTCTTATAAAATCTTGCAATTTTGGCCAGTTGCATACCTCATTCGTACTTCTTGATGACTTCTTAACTTCCACTGTAATCATCTCCTTCTTCTCACTGCCTTTCTTTTCAACCTTTTTCTTTTTAAACAAATTTTTTTCAGTGTTTATTTATTTTTGAAAGACAGAGTGTGAGCAAGGGAAGTTTGGAGAGAGAGGGAGACACAGAGTCAGAGGCAGGCTCCAGGCTCTGAGCTGTCAGCACAGAACCCAACGCAGGGCTCAAACCCACGAACCATGAGACCATGACCCAAGCCAAAGTCGGACACTTAACTGACTGAGCCACCCAGATGCCCCTCAACCTTGTTCTGCCTGGGGGCCATTGTATATGCTTGCACGGATGTTGACTACAGTACAGTATCAATAAACCCTTGTCATATACTGTATTTAACATAACTGGTAATAAGGTGATAGAGGAAAGGGTCTATATCTGCAGGCAGCCTGACCTAGAATGAAGCAAAGCATTCTTAAGCTCACTTTTGGATGGAAAAGCAAAGGACTGTCTATAGGTGCTTCGCAGTGACAAAAAATACACTAGTATTAGTTGTGGGCACCTTCCAATGTTCTGAAAAAAATCACTGATTTCTGCCAAACACCTTGGCCTGAGACCAAGCATCTGAGCATAGGAGACCATCACCCACATTCTCGCAGAGAGAGACCAAGAGAAAGAGAGAGAGAAGAACCATTGGCACAACCGTGATCAAGTGATATTCAGCATCCATACTATTCATATTGCAGGACATTGCTCGTTTTATCAAGTTAAAATTTATTAAATGTGTTTGGTAGTCTTATGGAACAATTGCAGAACAAGTTACTGGCAATCCAAGGTTTTATTGTATTTATATTATGGGATACAATATAGCAATGGAAGTGAACTGGTATTTACAACAATGTAGCTTCATCTTCCTATCTGTTTTTCAAAAGAAGCTAATGGAAAATGAATATATAATTTACATTTCCATCTTTTCATAAAGTTCAAAACCAGACAAAACTAATCTATGATGGAAAAAGTCAGAGGGTGCCTGGGTGGCTCTGTTGGTTAAGCATCCAACTCTTGGTTTCAGCTCAGATCATGATATTGCGGTTTTGTGAGTTCAAGCCCTGCATTGGGTTCTGTGCTGGCAATGCAGAGCCTGCTTGGGATTCTCTCTTTCCCTCTCTCTCTGCCCCTCCCTCATTAATGCTCTGTCTCTCTCAAAATAAATAAATACACTTAAAAAAAGAAAAAGTCAGGATGCTCGTTACATTTGGGGAGAAGAGAGATACTGTGCCTAGATTGGGTCAGAGTGGGTTTTAAGGTACCAGTGACTTTCTGCATCTTGACCTGGATAGGGCTTACATGAGTATGTTGAGTTTGTGATAGATCATCAAACTGTACACTTATGGTTTGTATGCTTTTATGTAGGTATAAGTTTCTTAAAAAGTTGTGAAAATGAGGGGCTCAGGTGGCTCAGTCGATTAAGCATCTGACTCTTGGTTTTGGCTTAGGTCATGATCATCTCACGGTTTGGTTCATGAGATCAAGCCCTGCGTTGGGCTCTGCACTGGCAGTTTGGGATAATAATAACAACGTGATATAGGTGTGCCTGGGTGGCTCAGTCGATTAAGCATCTAACTCTTGGTTTCAGCTCAGGTCATGATCTCACAGTTTCCTGACTTCCAACCCTGCATAGGGCTCTGGGCTGGCAGTGCAGAACCTGCTTGGGATTCTCTCTCCCTCTCTCTCTTCCCCTTCTCCACTCATGCTGTCTCTGTCTCTATCAAATAAATAAAATAAATAATAAGGTAAAATAATAAATGCACATGATGCACATAATGTTCATGTACATGCCTTAGGTCTCTCTCCCTCCCTCTCTCTCTGTCCCTCCCCTGCTCACGCTTTCTCTCTCTTTCTCAAAATAAATAAACTTTTAAAAAATTGGTTAAAAAAAAGAAAAGTTGAAGGGATCTGTTATATTCACCCATATTGTTACTCATTCTGTTGTGTTCTCTTCCTTCCTGGTATTCTAAGTTTCCTTCTTTTATCATGCCTTTCTGTCTTGAATATTCTCTTTAGACACTTTTTTGGGGTAGGTGCTGATAATTTCTTGCTTCCTTTAGCTAAGGAGGTTCTGATTTTCCCTTCATTCCGAAAGGATATTTTTGCTGGGTATAGAATTATAGAATAAATAACTATATAATTATAGTTAGTTTCTTTCAGCATTTGAAAAATGTTTCCTTCCAGTTTTTATGGTCTCTGATGAGAAATCTGTCCTTATTTGAATTGTCTGTCCCCTATTGATACATGTCATGTGTCTCTTGACACTGTAAGTTTTGTCTTCAGTTTTTAAAAGTTTGATTATGACACATGTTGATATGAATTTCTTTGGATTTATCCTATATTGTGTTTCCTCAGCTTCTTAAATCTATAGGCTTATGTCTAACTGAATGAAGAAAATTTTCAGTCATTATTTATTTGAAGATTTTTCCAGCCCCTCTCTTTTTTTTCCTTTCCCATCTGGGAGTCCAATGACACACATATTAGCTCTTCAGTTACACTTACACAGGTCCATGAGGCTACCTTCATGGTTTTGTTTGGGGTTATTTTGTTTGTTTTTAATGTTTATATTATTTTTCAGAGAGAATGTGAGCAGGGGAGGGGCAGAGAGAGAGAGAGACTCTGAAGTGGGCTCTGCGCCAACAAGCAACGAGCCTGAGATGGGGCTCAAACTCACGAACCATGAGATCATGACCTGAGCCAAAGTCAGCTGCTCAACCAACTGAGATGCCCAGGCACCGCATGTTTTTGTTTGTCGGTTCACTCTATTTTCTCAGGCTCCCCACCAGACTTAGGCTGATACACTGATGCCACCCTGGCTGGTAGGGACACCTCATTGCTTCCCTATGTGGCTTCCACTGACACTGCAGAGCAGGGTGAGTTCTCATTATTGATAGAGTGTAGTGAAAGTCCTATTTCACTCTGCCTTCTCTGACACCAGCCCAGTGTAGGGAGGGGGGCAGTATGCCTTGTTACAGCTGCTGAAAATCTAGACTTCTCCACTGATCTTTGCTGATAGAAGTAGGGGGAAAGCATAGTTTTTCCCATAGTGTTAGAGTAGAGAAGTTATTGTCATTGCTCAATGTCTTGCTAAACTCTCTTTTCTAGTCTCTTGGCTAGAGAGAATGGGGCTTTTGGAGGGCTGTCTGTGCCTGTGATTTGCTAGCTTCTCCAGCACTCAGTCCTGGATTTATGAGGTAGAAGGAAAACCCAAGGAAGTCACTACTGTTGTTCCTTGGATCCTGAGGTCCCTAGCCAGTCTGCTTTCTTTTCTCCACCTTTCAGTGTCTTCTCATGTTTGCTTGATGTTTTGTATCCAGGGTTTGTAACTGTACTTAGTGGGCAGACTAGGAAGAAGTGCATTTACTCCATCTTGTCTAGAAATCTTCTCTTGTAATAATTAAGTTTATTCCATTCATATTTATGGGTATAACACTTATATTTGGTCTAAGTTCTCTCTTATTTTCAGATTTTAAATTTCTCCTCCTTTTTATCTTTTCTGTGGGGATTATTTTGCAGTGCATGTAGGTATGTGTTTCCCTTCTGTGAATCTGGAAGCTTTACAGTCATGTTAGACTTCTGAATGGTTAACTTTATACATATTATGTGTGAGGTTATAATTTCAGATATTAACTAGAGTTTCCTAGCTTCTAGTCTTAGTAGAGCTCTGGCTCACACCAGGAAACTGGGGAGAGACTTCCTGCTCAGGGTGACCCAGACCAAGAGCTATAGATAACATTTGGCTCTGGCAGGGCCCTGAAGAAGGTTAGTTCCTCCTTTTTCCATGTTAAATGTCTTGAAAGGGAAGTGAAATCTGGTTCAAATTTCTAACATGGAAACCTTGGTGTCTACCTAATTGTGGATGTGCTCCTTTGGAAAATGAAGAGATAATTGGGGTCAACCAATATATATTTTAAATAGTACAACTTGGGTATTTTTCTTACATTTTACTTACCCTGCAACCACGTAGGAATATTTTGTGTAACAAGGTTTCATTTTCTATTGGAAATCTGCATACATTCTGGAATTGCAGAAGGGGGAAACCAAATCCCTGAGGAGGTCTGGGGATTCCGAGTCTATGGGGAGCTGGTTCCACCCACTGCCTGCTGACCTTGTGGAAGGCAACACTTTGTCTTCCATCTTCCACTAGTCCCATCAGTAAGATGATTTTATTGAACTTTCTTTTCTGTCCCAGGTGTTAAAAACAAAACAATAGGCCATTACTGAGGATCCCTGGATGGGCCAATGTTTATTTTTATTTATTTTTTAAATATTTATTTATTTTTGAGTGAGAGAGCACAAGCAGGGGAGATGCAGAGACAAAGGGGGACAGAGGATCCAAAGCAGGCTCTAAGCTGACAGCAGCAAACCCAATGTGGGGCTTGAACTCAAGAACTGTGAGATCATGACCTGAGCTGAAGTCAGCCAATCAACCAACTGAGCCACCCAGGCACCGCATGGATGGGTCAGTTTTTAAATGAAGAAACCTAAGTCCACCTAGGAGAAGGAACTTGCCCATTGTGACTAAGTCATACTAGGTCCCATCTGGGCACCTTTTGGTAAAGGACTCACGTCCTTTGTGATAGTGACAGAGGCCTGGCAGAACACAGAATCCATACAAAGGGGCTGAAACTTTCCCACTTGAAATCTGAACAGGAAACCCCACACCTTCCCCTCAAGACTTGGCTCTAAACCCCCACACTACAAGCAGCTTTCTTACTCTGGCAGTTTTCTTGGCTTTTTACCCCCACCTCCCCACTAGTGATAGCCATATATCTCCAGAGGCTTACCAGCTAATGTCCCTGGGTCCCTGCGAACAGCCACCATTCAGTCCCAGTACCTGTGAGCAAGTAACTCAGCCTGTCTCACACAGGCTGGTGCAGAGAACGTTAAGTCATTGGTAAGTAAATCTGTCCTATGTCCCAGTGAAGCCTAGACCTGCCTAGACCTGTGAGTTGCCATCTGGCTGCTTCCCCACACACAACCTGTTGATTTTTTTTTTAATGTTTATTCATTTATTTTGAGAGAGAGAGCAAGAGTGTGTGCCAGCCTGGAGAGGGGCAGAGAAAGAGAGAGAGAAAATCCCAAGCAGGCTCTGCACTGTCAGCACAGAGCCCAACATGGGGCTCTATCTCACAAATCATGAGATCATGACCTGAGCCCAGATCAAGAGACAGACATTTAACTGACTGAGCCACCCAGGCTCCTCACAACCTGTTGTCACTGTCCTTTGTCCTTAGGGCAAATAAAACCTTCCACCAGGTGGCCCTCAAGCTCCTGTTAAGGAGAAGGGTGAAAGTGGGTAGAGACAAAATCCACAGGCTTTTCAAGAGAGAGGGTAGGTCACAAAGAGAAAGGAATAAATCAGGAAGCCTTGACCAGGGTTGCTCTGGGAAGACATCTGTCCCTGGGCTGGTACTGTGGGTGCCCAAGCAGTTTGGGATTTGGGACAATAGTGCTTGAGATCCTTGGCCAGCCATTCTTCCACACTGGGCATCACCTCACACGTGCTATTCCCATTGGTCTCTGTAAGTGGTGGAAACATCCCCTGGAACTCACTGCCTTACCACATGAAAGAACTGGTCTTCCATGGGCACCCTTCCTTTTTATAACAATGACATCAGTGAACAAACCCATTGATAGACAGGAGCCCCTGGGCCACATCCTTGGGCTTCTGCACCAGCCCCATGGGTTGAAGCAGACGTGGTAGAGACCTCTCAGAACAGACATGGAACGGACTGCATGCACGCCTTGCCCCCAACAGAGGCTGCTGGGTTGGGTCTCAAAGTCTCTTTGCCCCAGGCTTTCGGATGCTGCTGTTCAGAGGAAGGCGAAGGGGTAAGGGAAGGACTTTGTAACATTTACATTGAGATCCTAGGATATGAATTTGATCTTAGAAGACAGAACTCAGTGCTTCTCACTGCAGGCTGTAAATACCACTGAAGGGTCTGGATGCTGTTGGGGCTTTGTATCCAACACACTCTAGAGTAGGAGCCCTTAACCTGGACACAACCGAGTCATCCTCTGCAGAGGCAGAAGAATCTGTCCCCTTAGGCATCCAAAGACAGCCCCTCTGGGCTCAGGTTAGAGATAAGAGGGCAGCAAGTCAGATGGTACATTAGGATAACTCAACAGAATATGCATGGTGGCCACCAAGGAAAGGTATGGGAAGGCCAGGCCCATGGGTAGGGCTTGCTTGGGATTTACTATTAAGGTTAAACTATGAAGCCACAGATTATTTATTTTAAAAAGAAAAAAAAAAAACGGGGCACCTGGGTGGCTCAGTTAGTTAAGCGTCCAACTTCAGCCCAGGTCATGATCTCGTGGCTTGTGAGTGCAATCCCCACATCAGGGTCTCTGCCGACAGCTCAGAGCCTGGAGCCTGCTTCTGATTCTGTGTCTCTCTCTTTCTGTGCTCCTACCCTGCTTGTGCTCTGTCTCTAAAAAATAAACATTAAAAAAAAATTTTTTTAAAGTGGATTCACTTTTTTATTTACATAATTTCATCTGTGATATTTCATATAATTTCACCCAAATGATGAATTATAGATCATCAGTGTGCAGATGAGGAGACAAGGGTTCGTGGGGAGCTAGGTAAAGCTGAACTCCATACAACAGAGGATGGTTTCTGGAGTCTGGTGTCCCCACTTTGGAGTCACAGCACACCGCTTATGAAATATGCAGCCTGGGGAAGCTTCTTCATCTGTGTGAACCACTATTTTCTTGGTTCTAAGAATAATGCTTTCCCCTAAGGTATGTTGTAAGGATTAAATGAGATCTCTTTTGAAATGACACAAAAATAGTACTAGCTTTGTTTCTGAAATACAGGCAGAAGTCACCCATCTTGTAAATGGCAGAGCTTAGATTTAAATCTGCACTTTTGACTGATCTCTAAGAATGATACTCTTTGCATTGATGTGATTAAAACATATTTATCGAGGCCTACTATGTGTCATTCCAAGACACACATTATCACAAAACACACCCCAACCTTGCTCATGCTTAAGAAAACAGGTGTATCAGTCAGAGAAGCACTGAAATCACTCAAGGTATTTCAAACAGAAGAGATTTAATGCAGGGAATTGGCTCTAAAGGGGCTGAAGGCTGAGAAAGGCCAAAGGGACACCAAGTTACCCAGAGATAGTAAATGCAGGAAGTGGATACAAAGGCTTCTCCAGAATGTAAGTGCCTGGAGGAGAGGTCCCCCCTGGGATTAATGCATAAATTCCCAGAGAATTGACTCTGCACTGCTGGCCCCCACACTCTGGGTAGGTGATAAGTCCAGGCAGCTGCTGCTTGTACCACTGAGGAGAGGAGGCCCTGTGGCTGGTTCTTGAACCTCTGAGAAGGGGACACAGTGCTGGGACCTCCATAGAGGAAGCCCAGGCTGGCAGGTGAAAGAGGCAGAGGGCTGCAGCACCTGGGTGGTTCATTTGGTTGAGCATCCGACTCTTGATCTCAGCTCAGGTCATGACCTCACAGTTCATGAGTTCAAGCCCCACACTGGGCTCTGTGCTGGCATTATAGAGCCTGCTTGGGGTTTTCTCTCCCTGTCTCTCTGCCCCTCCCCCACTCCCTCTCTCTAAATAAATAAATAAATAAATACTTTAAAAAAAGAAAGAAAGAGGCAGAGGGCTGGCACTCTGTTTCTCAAAGGGGAAGCACTTGGCTCTTGCTGGCATTTCTGAGGGGCTCAGTTGAAGCTGGTTCTGAGCACTAGGGCCAGGCTGTCAGCTGCTGCCAACAGAAGCTGGAAAATAGGGGGGCACCTTGGTGGCTTAGTCATCTGACTCTTGATTTTAGCTCAGATAATTATCTCTTGGTTCGTGGGTTGGAGCCCCCCATGGGGGGCTTTCTCTGTCTCCCTTTCTAGCTCTACTTGGGATATCCTTACTTGGGATTCTTGTTTCCCTTTCTATCTCTAACTTTCTTCTGTTCACATTCTCTTTCTCTCTCTCACTCTCTCAAATAAACAAACATTAAAAGAAAGAAGCTTAAAATTAGGAAGGAGCATCCTTCTCACTTCCTCCTACATTCCAGTTAACTAATTAGTTAACTAGTTCCAGTTAGTGCCTTCCTAAGTATTCCTATAAGCAAACCTAACAAGAAGCCAACTGGCAAGGGTCTGGGATGTGTAGTTAGGAGAGAACCGGCCTCAGCAAGACGGAGCAGAGTTTAAAAGGGGGCATTTAGAGCTGAGCGGTAATAGGTAAATAACACAGCTTCTCCCTCTGACAACTCAGCACCCACACAGGACCTTCTACACATATTTAGAATTCCATACAACAAAGATAATGTCATGCTTCTGCCTAACAAGATGCAACTGAAAAAGAAGAGATAAAAATTAGTACAAATACACACACACACACACCAAGATCAAGCAACAAAGACATTTATTTACACAGTGCTATAATCCTCATTACAGTCAAAGGACCAGTATTCGTAATTTATAAATTTCCTTAACAAGTTAGGACATTATCACTCTTTCTATTCCAGAAGAATGTGTGGAAGATTGGCATTAGACCTTTTTTTTTTTTTTTTTTGAGAGTGAGAGACAGAGAGAGACAGAGACAGAGACAGAACAAGCCCAGGGAAGGGGCAGAGGGAGAGGGAGAGAGAGAATCTTAAGCAGATGCCACACCCAGAACAGAGCCTGATGTGGGGCTTCCTCTCACCATGGTGAGATCATGACCTGAGCCAAAATCAAGAGTCGGACGCTTGGGGCGCCTGGGTGGCTCAGTCGGTTAAGCGTCCGACTTCGGCTCAGGTCATGATCTCGCGGTCCGTGAGTTCAAGCCCCGCGTCGGGCTCTGTGCTGATGGCTCAGAGCCTGGAGCCTGTTTCAGATTCTGTGTCTCCCTCTCTCTCTGACCCTCCCCTGTTCATGCTCTGTCTCTCTCTGTCTCAAAAATAAATAAACATTAAAAAAAAAAATTTAATAAAAAAAAAAAAAGAGTCGGACGCTTAACCAACTGAGCCACCCACACACCCGATATTTTCTGCCTTTTTGATATGAGTATTTATAGGTTTTTCAACCTTTCTTCTGTCTTACTATAAAGGCTATAAATTATCCTTTTACAGATGGCTTTAGTAAAATCAGAAATTTTAATACAGTTGTTTCATTGTCATTTAATTGAAAATATATTAAAATTTCCATTATGACTCCATTTTGGCCCATAGGTTACTCAGAAGTATATCTCTTAATTTCTAAACACATATACATTTCCTAGTGATATTTTTATTGTCATTTTCTAGCTGAATTGCACCAATCAGGGATTATGCTCTATTAGGGTTGGGATTGGGGCCTGCGTGAAATAATCCTACGACTGCGTAAACATTAAATTCAACCATCCCATAAAGAACACTGCAGTTCCAATGGCTTCATTGGTGAATTCTACCAAATATTTAAACAATAATAATGCCAGTCAATATATATACTTTTACAGAGAATAGGAAAAGAAGAATCACTTCCAGTTTCCTTTACGAGACTATAATAATCTTGATTATCTAACAAAAACATTGTGAGAAAGGAAAATTGCAGGCCGAGCTCACTCATGAACATGAATTAAAAAATCCAAAACAAATTACGAACAAACAGAATTTAAAAATTTAAAGACTTATTTTAAAATACACCATATGAAGTTAAGTTTATTCTAGAAAAGCAGGAGTGGTTTAACTTTAAAAAATTACTGTCCAACAAAGGGTGATGAGATAATTGGTGAGGCACATGCAAAAAACAAACACAACAAGAACTTGGATCCACATCTCTTTATTAACTCAAAATGATCATTAACTCAAAATGATCATAAATCTAAACGTAAAATCTAAAACACAAATTTCTAGAAGAACTCATAGAAGAATATCTTTGTGACCTTGGAAGAGACAAATATTTTTTCAGTACAACCCCAAAAGCTGGATCCATAAAAGAAAAGAAATGATCAGCTGGGTTTCATTACAATTAAGAATGCTTACTTTTCAAAAGACATAGCTAAGAAAACAAAAAGACAAGCAACAGAGTGGGAGAAAAAATAATTTCAGATCACATATTTAATAAAGGGCTTGTATCCAGAATACATAAAGAACTCTCAAGCCTAAATATTCAGAAAACAAACAACTAGATTTCTAAATGAGCAGATCCTCAACCAAATAAGACAGATGAATGGCAAATAAACACATTAAAAAATACCCAACATTATCAGTCAGCAAACTAAAACCACACATGTTAGAATTTCTCAAAATGAAAAGACTGACCATTGTAAGTGTTGGCAAGGATTTGAAGCAAGTGGAAATCTCATCTGCTGATAGGATTGTAAAATGGTACAGCTGCTTTGGGAAATCATTTGGCATTTCTTCTTTTTTTTTAATGTTTATTTATTTTTGAAGGAGAGAGAGACAGAGTGTGAGTGGGGGAAAGGCAGAGAGAGAGGGAGACACAGAATCCGAAGCAGGCTCCAGGCTCTGAGCTGTCAGCACAGAGCCCGACGCGGGGCTCAAACTCACGACAGTGAGATCATGACCTGAGCCAAAGTCGGATGCTTAACCGACTGAGTCCCTCAGGAGTCATTTGGCATTTCCTAAAAAGTTAAAGACTCATCTACCATATGGGCCAGTCATTCTACTCCTAGGTACTTACCTCAAAGAAATAAAAGCATATGTCTATATAAATATTTTTATAGGAATGTTCATAGAGGCATTATTTGTAACAGAAAAAAACTAGACACAACCCAATGTCAACGAACAAATGAATGGTTCAATAAACTTGGATTATCCATAACTAATGAAATGCTACTCAGCAATAGAAAAGAATAAACTGTTGATACACATAACAACATGGAAGAATGAATCTGGAGCGAAAAAAGCCAGACAAGAAAGAGCACAAACTCTGATATTCCATTTTTAGAATATATATATATATATATATTAGATATACACACACAACACAGATACATACATTTATATATGTACACAGATATATACATACATGTACGTATATTTATTTATTTATAAAATTGTACACAACTTAATATGTGAAGTTTATTATGTGTCAATGTTACCTGAATAAAGTTTTTAAAATTTTATGAACGTTGCATGTAAAAAAAAAAAGTCAATATTGTTCTCCCTCCATCTCTGGGTAGGATGGAGTAGGCCTCAGCCGGCTAATGTTCCTGCTGACAACCAACTAGAAAAGGTGAACACATTTTTAAAACATTTTTTTAAGTTCATTTATTTTGAGAGAGAGAGACAGACCATGAGCAGGGGAGGGGCAGAGAAAGAGGGAGAAAAAAATCTCAAGCAGGCTCCACACTGTTAATGAAGAGCCTGGTGTGGGGCTCGAACCCACGAACCATGAGATCATAACCTGAGCCGAAATCAAGAGGTGGTTGCTTAACTGACTAAGCCACCTAGGATCCTCTGGGTGAACGCATTTTTAAATCCTGTGTGCAAAAGCACTGGGAAGCTAGGAAAACAATGAGGGCTGAAGAGAGTGGAAGTTGGGGGGAAGACAGAACCTCAGCTAGGATACTCCCCTGCCTCTCCCTGCAGGGAATTTGGTTGCATTTGCTCCTCTGCTGCCCGGGCTGCTGCCCGGGGCCAGAGAAGCCAACCTGGCTTTGGGCAGCACCCTGGAGTGATGAAATATAAAGCTGAGGGCCTCAAGCCCCTGGCTGGTGTTTCCTGGAGACATTTGCTGAATTCTGAAGGCACGCAGGCAAGAAGCTAATGAGTGAAGAAAAAACTTTAGAAAAGCAGAGAAATGGACCAGTGCTTGGGCCAGAAAAGACTCAGGAGGGAGAGAGGCCCTGGGGGACAGTAAGTAAGAACCAAATGTCCTCAAGGGAAGAGTGAGTTGATACTGGCTTGCTGAGATTAGTCTTTCCCTGGGGACACCTCTCAGTTTGGGGTGTGTGAGGGTCCCAGAATCCATGGGGAGATGCCAGAAGAGGGCTGTTTCTGTGGGACAAAGAACTCAGCACAAACAACTTTTTGTTTAGTTGGGGCTGGACTTGCAAGTTGCAGACAGATGCCCAGATGGACCCTTGAGATGTGTGTCAACTTCTGAAACCACACAGCAGGACAAAATGCAAGGACATTCCTGTAGTGCCAAGTGTGGTGGAGAAAATCATCCTCCAAATCTCAAAGGAGAGCCTAGACGGGGGGACCCAAATGCAGACTATTTCTTACCAGCTGTAAGTTATTTACAGCGATACACTTAATTTTTTTAAGTTTATTCATTTATTTTGAGAGAGTGTGTGTGCGTGCGCGCGCGCCGGCGCCCGCGCACGCCCGCGCACACGGGTGGGGGGAGGGGCAGAGAGAGAGGGAGAGAGAGAATCCCAAGCAGGTTCTGCACTGTCAGGGCAGAGCCCAATGTGGGGCTTGAGCTCATGAACTGTGAGCTCATGAACATGTGAGATCATGACCTGAGTTGAAATCAAGAGTCAGATGCCTAAACCAACGAAGTCACCCAAGTGCCCCTACAGGGATACACTTTAAATACAAAGATGTAGAAAGTTGTACTAAAAGCAAGGGAAATCATTTATACTTGACCCTTGAACAATGCAGGGGTTAGGAGCCCTGATCCCTCGTTAGCTAGAAGTCCACATATAATTTTGACTCCCCCAAAACTTAGCTACTATTAGCCTGCTGTTGACCAGAGGCCTTACAGGTAACATAAACAGCTGATTATCATTATTTTGCACATCGTCTGTACTATATCCTGTATTCTTACAATAAAGTAAGCTAGAGAAAAGAAAATGTTATTAAGAAAATCATAAGGAAAAGAAATACATTTGCAATACTGTACTGTAGTCATAAAAAAATCCACATATAAGTGGACTGGTGCCATTCAAACCCATGTTGTTTAAAGGTCAACTGGACTGTAAAAAAACAAAAAAGAGAAAGAAAACAACTCTCTAAAAGCAATAAAAAACAGGTACTTACAGAACTAAAACGACAATGGACAAATTCACTCAAGTGGAAGACTCTAACCCACCTCTCTAAATAACAGAAGGAGACATTAAAAAAGAGAAAAAAAACTAATAGAGATATAAAAGATCTGAATAAGACAATCCACAAACCTGACCTAGTTAATACACAAAGAACTCTTTACCAAACCATGACAGAATTCGCATGTTTGTCAAATGCTGATAGAGCACATATTAAAATGGACTATATGTGGGCCAGAAAGAAAGCCTCAATACACTTCTTTTCAACAGGACAGAGTATGTTCTTGTCCACAGGGTAGTAAGCCAGAAAACAGAGCCATGGGAGAGTCAGAAAATTCTCAACTGCCTGGAAATTAAAGACTCTGCTTATAAATAGTCCATGTGTCCAAAGTTCCAAACAAAAATTTGAAAATATTTTAGCATGAATGGTAAAGAAGAGATCAAAACATATGGGCAGTAGCTGTTAACAGTGCCAGGAGGAATTTTGACTTCACATGCATATATATACATGAAAGGCCAAAAGGCAAAAAAAAAAAAAAAAAAGCAAAAACAAAAACATAAACCCAGTGTCATTAGATGCCATCAAAAGAGCTGTAAGCACAGAAATCAAACTTAAGTGAGAGAAAGGAAAGAAACAAAAAAGACAAGCCAAGTATTAATGAAGCAGCAAATGGATGGGTATTAGAAAAATCAACAAAGCCACAAGTGGGTCCTTTGAAAAGAATAATAAAATTAAAATCCTCCTCACAAACTAATTTGTTATTGTAAACTTTCCTACAAAGAAAATCTCAAGCCCAGATGGCTTTCTTGATGACATTTCCTAAATATTTAAAAAATAACACCAATTGCACCTAAATGCTTCCAGATAACAGAAAAAGAGGAAACATTGTAGCACTTTCATGAGACCAGCATGATCTTGATCTCAAACCCTGACATGGGTGTTCTGACAAAGAATTATAGCCCATCTCTTTGATGAACGTAGATGAAAAATCCTTACTAAAATAGTAGCAAATTGAATCCAGTGATATATAAAGAAGATAATACATCCTGACTAACTGGGTCTTGTTCCAGAAATGCAATCATGGTTTGACACCCAAAATTGAATTAATGCAACTTATCACATTAACAGGAAAAAATGAGAAACAAATAATATGATGATGTTACTATATGCATTCTCAGTAGAGATGGTATTACTCCAAAAGGGATGAAAATTGGTTTGTGCACCAACAGATACACACTATATCTGTAGTATGTATTGGTGAGTGTTGAAGATGTTCTCTCTGAGATCCAGGGTGAAACAAAAATGCCCTCTATCATTATTCCTATTCAGCATTGTCCTGGAGGTCCTAGCTAATGAATAAGTTACAATGAAAAATGAAAAGGCAGAAGAAATGGGAAGAAATAAAATAATCATTATTCTCAAATGACATTATTATATACATAGAACGTTCAAAGGGTCTACTTACAAACTATTAGAATTAGTCAGTCAGTGAATCTACTAAGCTTTCTAAATGTAAAGTCAACCTACAGAAGTCAATTGTACAGACCTGCCTCAAATTGCGTTGGGGCTACATCCCAATAAACGCATCATTAAGTTGAAACTGTACTTAATACACATAACCTACTGAACATTATAGGTTAGCCTGGCTCATCTTGAATGTGCTCAGAACACTTACAGTCGCCTACAGTTGTGCAAAATCACCTAGCACAAGCCTATTTTATAATAACGTGTTGAATAGCTCATGGAATTTATTGAACACCACCCTGAAAGTGGAAAATATGATGGCTGTATGGGGACAGAATGGTGGTAAGTATATGGATTGTTTACCCTCGTGACAGCATGGCTGGCTGGGAGCTGGGGCTCACCGCCACTGCTCAGCATCAAAGGAGAGTATTGTACCACATTATCACTGGCTCAGGAGGAGATCAATATTCAAAATTTGAATTACTGTTTCTACTGAACATGTAAAAAATGTTAAGTTGAACCACTGTTAGTCGAAGACTGTATTTTACATACCAGTAACAAAAGATAGAAAATCAAAATTTAAAGATTTAAACCATTTACTATGACATAACAATGCAAATATATGAGAATAAAAATATAACAAAAAATTCCGGGACCTCAGTATTGAAACCATTATGACATTATTGTGGTTATTGGCTCAAGGTTAGACGAAGATACATGAAACAGAATAGAGTCTGGCCCCAGACCCACACATGCCTAGGAAGCTGACCCAAAGCACAATGGGGAAATGATGGTTATTGTATCAGTTTGTGTCCAATCAGGACACGGAAACCCAGTGACTTAAAGAAGGGAAGTTTAGTTCTTTATAACTGATTAAGCTATGATACATGAGATAACATAAGATATAAGAGGATGCTGGGGTGAGCAAGAGTACTCAGGGAGGAACAAACTTGGGAGAAGGGTTCCATTCTCAGACTGAGGCTCAGATTTCTTCAGATAAGGCATGGTTGGAGCCCCTGGATGTCAGAATTCTCTGGTTTTCCCCAACCAGAGCTGGACGACAGTTGCTGGGCAAGCAGGACGCAACCTCTAGATTGCAAGTGAGCCACAGCTGAAGGCCAAGTATATAAATGTACAGAAGGGGGCACTGGTGGAAGTGAGAGGTCGGAATGTGCAGTGCCTGTGTCCAAGGGAGCCATGGAAATGTGAGCACCAGGCTGGGCTGGTATTGCCAAGTTGCCGAGAAAGTGGGCTTATGGCTTAGGCAAACACCGCTGGATGTCCTCAAACTCACACTGCAGTCACTGAAAGCAGCAGGAGAGGCCCCTCCCCTTTCAGTGTCCCTCCAGTTCTTTCTACTGAAAAAGGGTAGCGTGGAGCTCACATAACGGAGAACTGCTTAAGAAGCTCTGTGCCCTACTGCAGAGAAGGCATTGAAATGTGTAATTGGAGCTGAGAGGCAGTAAGTTGATCACTGGCACAGTTATTTTCAATAAATAATACAGGTTCAATTGGAAACATAAATAGAAAAATATCTTTTCCCCATTTCTGCAAAATTAATTCTACAGATAATTAATCTAAATGTAAAAGATAAAATAACTCCAGAAGAAAACATAGATTTGGGGAACATTTCTAGATTTTAGAATGGTTTCTAGCTTTTAAAAATGTATTATAGGTTTTTGGAAGGAAACATAGGTGAAAATCTTCAATATTTGGCAATAGGCAAATGTTTCTTAAGTAGGACACAAAAGCACTAACAATAAAGGCAAAAATTGGTAAATTGGACGTTAAATTGGTAAATTGAATCAGCTGTGCTTCAAAAACCACCATCAATCAAGTGAAAATAAAACCAACAAAGTGGGAAAACATATTTGCAATATATCTGGCCAAAAATTCATATCCGGAATATGTGAGGAAAGCTTAAAACTCAACCAGAGAAAGAATAGAAAATGGGCAACAGACTTGAATTAGCACCTTACAAAGAAAATAGTTTAATGGCCAAGAAAATCTAAAATGTAAATTTTTTAGTTGTCGTAGACTCTAAGTCTAAAGTTCTCTTTTGCCTAGCAAGAGAGCGGACGCAGGATTAAAAAAAGAGAGATGGCTAATGTCTGGAGGAAAAAGACAAGAGCCTTGCCCCATATTTATTCAGATCAGAAGGCTTGCAAACGTGACGGGCATGTACAAAGAGACAAAGAAACTAGGAACATTAACTTGTGGATGTGAGGGGGGAAAGGGGATTTTGAAGATATACACTGTTTGGGTTTGGGTCAATATAAAAAAAATCCAGGCGCCGGGCAGATGGGTAGATGGTTGTTAACAGCAGACAGGAGGCGCCGTGCCTGTTGATCTTTGCTAGCCTAGGGGATGAGACAGATAGGGGAAATAACCTCAGAGTTAACAAGACACCTTTTCTTTTGTTAGCCATCTCCACTCCGGGCTGCTTTGCCTACAAGCCCAGCGGTCCAAAGTCCAATTCACCAATTTGCCTTATCTGGCCCTATTCTCCTATGAAAGCAGCTTTCTGCTATAGTACTAAACTTGGGGTGCTTTCACCCTGAATATCTAATCTTGTTATTCCTATGTATTGGGCACCTTTGTGCCGATTCTATTTCAGGCCTTTGCCTCTATTTTGGGGAGTTCAGCATCCCCTCCCTATTTTGGGGTGCCTTTGCACCTCCCTATTCTTGGCACCTTTGTGCCTCCCTATTCTTGGAGTGCCAATCTGGTTACCCAAACTCGGGTGTGAGCATTTTATGACTTTGTGTTTCTTTATGCCTTGTTAACCCATTGGTGTAGGCCCGGGGGATTCCTAAGTTTATCCCCCACATTTAGTCATTAGGGAAGTGGACATTAAAACCACTACTGATGTACAATTATAGATGCACGATACTGGCTAAAATTAGAGTTATTTTTAAATTTATTTCTGGGCTCTCAAGTCTACTCCCTTTATATGTCTATTCTTCCAAACTTGTTCCTTTTCAAAATTGTTCTGCTATTTGGATCCCTTGTATGTCCACATTACTTTTAGGGTCACCTTGCTGATTTCTGTAAAAAGTCAACTAGCATTCTGATAGATATTTTGCTGAATCTGTAGATCAGCTCCTTCATACAATTGACATGTTATAAATATTGTCTTCCAGTCCAGGGGCACACAAAAATTTGTATACAAATGTTCAAAGCAGCATTATTCATGATAGCCAAAAAGTAAAACAAAATGTGTACAGCCACACATTAGAGTTATTTGACAAAAAAGAAAAAGAAAAAAAAGAAAAGAAATAAAAGTATTGATACATTCTACAACATGGATGAACTTTGAAAACATTATGCTATGTTAAAGAAACATTGTCACAAGAGACTCATCCCATATACACAAAATGTCCAGGATAGCTGAATCCATGGTGACAAAAAGTATATCCTCAGGGTAGGGGTGTCATGGAGAGAATAGGAAGTGATGGCTAATGATAACTGGATCAAGATTAATTATTCTTTTTCTATTTATTTTAGAGAGACACAGTGAGCAAGTGGAGGAGAGAGGCAGAGGGAGAGAGAGAAAATCTTAAGCAGGCTCCACAATTGGCACAGAGCCCAACGAGGGGCTCAATCCCATGATTTTGGGATCATGACCTGAGCTGAAATCAAGAGTTGGATGCTCAACCGACTGAGCCACCGAGGCACCCCAAAGATTAATTATTCTAACATTAGATTGTGGTGATGAGTACGCAGCCCTGTGAATGTACTAAAAAAAACTGAACAGTATGCCTTAAAAAAGTCAGTTTTGTAATATGTGAATTATATCTGAATAAAGCTGTTAAAAACAAATTGTGGTAATTTTAGACAGTGAAAGAATAAATAGCAATGAACTGCCGTTGTACGTAGTATGATGTGTGCATGGACCAAACATGTGACTTATGTCAAAGTAGCTACATACAAATAGTGTGTGATTCCATCCATGTAAAATCCAAGAATCACAAAATTAAACTATAGCATTAAAGTTAAGACAGCAGTGATGGCAGGTGCCAATGGGGCTCCTGATCTGATGGCCATGATCTTGTTATTCTATAGGTTGATTATATGGGTCTTCACTTTGTAGTGGTTCACTGAGCCTTCCATTTACATTTTGCCCATTTTTCATATGTGGGTTATACCTTAGTAAAGATTTTTGTATTCGTATTTTTTTTAAGTTTATTTATTTATTTATTTTGAGAGAGAGAGACAGAGTATGCGAGCAGGGAAGGGCAGAGAGAGAGGGAGAGAGAGAGAATCCCAAGCAGGCTCTGCACTATACTATGAGTGCAGAACCCAACTCGGAGCTCGAACTCATGAACCCCAAGATCATGACCTGAGCTGAAACCAAGAGTCAGATGCTTAATTGACTGAGTCTCCCAGGTGCCTCTACTTTAGTAAATATTTTTAAAAGTACCTGATAAGCAAGCGTTCTTGAGAAAAATCAATGTGTCCTGATTCCAGAGTCATTATCTTCCAAGCAGCCATCCTCTCTTTGGAACGGGCAGCCCTTCACTCGACACCTGTCTGTAGGACACAACTAATTGGTCACCCTGGTGAAAGACTCCAGCCTGCCTGCTTGTCCTGGGATGGGCCACAACTGAAAGTTCTCTCTGCTACCGAGGCCCTGGATTTTTCACCAAGCTTAGCTGGACAATGTAAGTTCTCACCTATAGGTGACCTTGAGGGCTTTTCGAGAAAGAAAAGGCTGTGATAAGCCCAGATGCTTTCGAGTTGGCAAACACCCTGGATTCTATCTTTGACCAAAGGAACTTGGCTAGGTTCCACTTGCATTTTGCCAAAACCCCCTCTTATTTTAACTTGAGAAATTTCATTGAGAAACTTGAGATACTGTGGATCCCAAGGTCAGCTTCTTCCCAGGAATGTTACTTCTTCCATTTTGCTCCCAGGGATATGGCACAGTCAGAAACCAGGAACACCTTGAGCCCACTGTGAGGAACAACACCAGGGGCCTGGCACCTAGGAAGTTCTCAAAGGGGCACCTGGGTGGCTCAGTTGGTTGAGCATCTGACTTGGGCTCAGGTCATGATCTTGTGGTCCATGGGTTCGAGCCCCACATCAGGCTCGTTGCTGTGAGCACAGAGCCCACTTCAGATCCTGTCCCCACTTCTCTGCCCCTCCCCTGCTCGCTCATGCTCTCTTTCTTTCAAAAACAAATAAACATAAAAAAATGTGTGCAAAGCGTCTCTAGAAGTGATGTCCTTCCAAGACAGTCACACTGTAGTACGTGCTCTGGTCTGCCAGCCTTGTTTCAGGATTTTCACACTTTGTGGACATTCTCTTTCTGGAAATAATTTTATCAGTCTTGGACCGGTTGATAGCTCCCTTCTTTTCCACTGTTTTTAAAAAAATTTTTTATGTTTATTTATTTTAGAGAGATAGACAGAACGTGAGTGGGGAGGGGCAGAGAGAGAGGGAGACACAGAATCTGAAGTGGGCTGTAGGCTCCGAGCTGTCATCATAGAGCCTGACGGGGAGCTCACACTCACAAACCATGAGCTCATGACCTGAGCCGTAAGTCACCCAGGAGCCCCCCACCCCTTTTTAATGTACTATACTTGCTCTCCTTGGAGGCATCTGGTGAGAGCCTGATTGTTCAGTGGGATTTAGTGTTAATTTTTCTAACAACATGATACTTGAACTTGGACATTTTTTGTCTTCTAGGTTTTTAGAGGATGTGGGTTTTCTGAAGTTATGGTTGTTCCTCATGTTGTTCTGTATTACTTTTCCAAGGATGTGTTTGGAGATTTGTATTTAAATGGCTGCCATTACCTTGACTGCATAACTCTCTTGTTTTTAAGAAGAAGCAGCCAAAACCTGGAGATAAGAGTCATTGGTCAAAAAGTAACCCAGTGGAGTACGGCAGAGCTGGCTTGAAAACCAAGCAGGATGTTCTTGTTTTATCTTGTAAAGCTTGTAGTGTCAAGATAACCGTATCACTATACATTTTAATTTGAAAATGAACTTCAAATGTATTTATTCTCAGGATGTTCTATTCAGCCTTTCAGTGGATTGCATGATGCCCATCCACAGCAAGGAGGGCACCCTACCGAGACTGCCAATTTAAATGTGAATCCATCCAGAAACATCCTCACAGACACACCCAGAAACAATGTTTAATCCAGTGACCCATGGCCAGTCAAGTTGACATGTAAGATTAACCATGGCAAAGGGTCTGCTAGCAAACCTGTTTGATCTTGGCCCCAGAGGAAGATATTATTTGTATTACACAGGACAGCCAACAGATCTTTTTGATACAGAGATACTATCTCCACTTCCAAGACATTGTGTCTTTGTTTCCTTGTTTGTACAAATACCCTTAAAAAGATAGTCTGGAACAGAAGTGATCAATGTTTTAAAATTCACAGAAATGCAAAAGGCCTGTGAGAATTGTCTTCCAGCAGCAACAGCTAGCCTACAAGCCGAACTTATTAAGCATCTCATTCCTTACCCTACATACTACCGAGGAAAGACCAACATCTTGTCATTCTCTGTAAGCTTAGTGAGGTAAGACTTGTGTTTCCAGGGCTTGCTTGTGATCTTGCCACGATACTTAAAAAATTTTTTTTTCTTAATGTATATTTATTTTTGAGAGAGAGAGACAGAGCGTGAGTGGGGGAGGGGCAAAGAGAGAGGGAGACACAGAATCTGAAGCAGGCTCCAGGCCCTGAGCTGTCAGCACAGAGCCTGATGTGGGGCTCAAACTTATGAACTGTGAGATCGTGACCCGAGCTGAAGTTGGACGCTTAACCAATTGAGCCACCCAGGCACCCTGCCATGATACTTTCTGAGAATGGCCTCTTGGGAAGCTCTCAGGGAACCCAAAACCAAACTATGACCTGGGGATTCTGTTTAGCAACTTTTCTCCAGAGAGCCTCTCCCTAACAGGGGTTATTCTGCTATTTAGTTTTCTAAACTTCAACAACATATTATGTGGGGATACATACTTAGGTATGAATTGAATGTAAAAGTCCAGAGAGCAGTTGTCTATTGGGAGAGGAGGAGGTGTATGAATCTAGGGAGCATGGGGGGCAGGGGCTTAGTGATAGGTTCATGGGTACTCATTTTACTATTTGTTAAATGTACGCATACCTTTTATGTACACTTCTGTATATGGGTTTTATGTACACTTCTGTATATGGGATGCATTCTACAGTTTAAAAATAATGTAAGCACAACAGGGCGCCTGGGTGGCTCAGTGGGTTAAGCGTCGGACTTCGGCTCAGGTCACAATCTCGCCATTTGTGGGTTCAAGCCCCGGGGTCAGGCTCTGTGCTGACAGCTCAAGAGCCTGGAGGCTGCTTTGGATTCTGTGTCTCCCTCTCTCTGTCCCTTCCCTGCTCGTGTTCTGTCTTTCTCACTTAAAAATAAATAAACATTTAAAAAATGTTTTGTTTTGTTTTTTTTAAATACAAATAAGGCACGAGTAGTAGGCACGAGTAGGCACAAGTGAGTAGAGCTTTGGAGTCAGAAACTCCAAACTCTGCTCCCCACTATCTTAGGCTTTGGTGAACTCCTCTTAATCTTTGGGAGCTCAGCTTTTTTGTAATTAATTGGGAATAATTGCAAATGCAGCAGAGGTGTGGACTTTGAACAGAGGTTGGGATTTGGTCAGGGTAAATGACAGGGAAGGCTGGCTCCTTCCCCTTCCCAGTAATGGAGCTTAGCTTAGGGTGACAAAATAGGGGGGTGAATGATGGGTGTTTTTTACTCTCCCCCCCAATTATATTAAATGGGCCATGACAATGAATTCATTACACCTATCCCTAAAAGGCAAAAAAAAAAAAAAAAAATCTGGAGCAATTATAAAGCGATATATTATGGGCTTCTGGCGCAGGATGGACATCCAAGAACACAGTGGTCAATGTGGTCACTCTGATTAGAAGTCTTAGAGAAAATGCCTGGCTGGGGTCCACCTTGGGAAGAGTCTGTGGTCTCCTGCAGAGGCCAGCTCAGCCTCCTCAGGCCCCCATAACTGGCAGCTCAAGCGCACTGCTCTCACTGGAGTCATAGAGGGCCTGGGGGGAGGGGGGGGTGCAAGCACAGGCAACCTAGAGGGAGAGAGAACAGAGCAAACCAAAAAGAGTAAAGGAGAGGGACACCTGGGTGGCTCAGTGGGTTATGATCACGCAGTGCGTGAGTTCAAGCCCTGCATCAGGCTCTGTGCTGACAGCTCAGAGACTGGAGCCTGCTTGGAGTTCTGTGTCTCCCTCTCTGCTCCTCCCCCACTCGTGCTCTGTCTCTGTCTCAAAAATAAATGAACATTTAAAAATTATTTTTAAAAAGAGTAAATGAGAGAGAGGGAGAAAGGGTGAACAAGAGAGGGATGGGGTGGGAGATGGGGGCTGGGGGCGGCGGGTGAAGAGAGAGCAAAGGACAAAAAGCCAGAGGGCCAGAAAGAGAAAGAGGTGGGTTGGGGTAGTGGGGAGAGAAAGCGGGGACAAGGGCAGATCCCGGGAGGTGGAGCAGATCTCGAACAGAGCGTTCGAGAGGTCCCCTTCCTCCTCCCCTCTCTCCTGGCTCCTCCCAACTCAGCCCTGCCTTCACCGCCCCCTCTGCCCCACTTCCCGACGTCCCGCGCTCTTTCCCAGCCTCCCTCCCGGCTTCCCTCTCCACTTCTCCTACCTTCCAACCCCCGTCCCGCCCCCCACCATCCCTTCTCTGCACCGCTGCATTCTGTCCGCATCTCGGTGCACGGGTGGCTGTGTCCATCTGTCCTCTTGGAAGATCCCCAAGGTATCTTTGAGTGCCCGTTTGACTTTCGCTTCGGGGACTGTGTATTATCACAATACAAATATTTTCGGACGGAAAAGAATGGGAGCAAGCCTCCTCGAGAGCAAGTCGCAGCGCCCGCCAAGTTCAAGGGCTCCCCCCATCCCCCGCCCGCGCGCGCACACACACACGCACCCCTGCCAGGCTACCCCAGCGGCCCGGCTCTTGGCCGGACGGTGGAGAGCTGTGCAAATGCTTCTGGAGAGGCTTCTCCTCGCGTGTGTGAACTTCCTGCTCTGCGCCCGGGCCAGGCTAAGAAGGCGGAGCGGGCGGGCGCGCGCGCGGGTGGAGACGAGGTCCCGCGGATGGAGACGAGGTCCCGCGGGTGGAGACGCCGCCGCCACGCGGGAGAACGCAGAGGGGCGGCTCCTGGAGAGCCCCGGACCAGCGCCGCGGCCTCTCCTCTCGGCGCCTGGGAGCGGCGGCGGCGCACCTGGCCTCCCGCCTCTAAGGAAGAGGTTTTGGGCAGGGGCTGGGGTTGCATCCCCGCCTTCGGTGCCCTTCTGCGGCTTTGGGGGACCCGGTGCAGCGCGCCTCACTTGGTCCCACCCTTTCCCCAACTCCCACGTCTTACCCCCTCCGCAGCTGGGGCCGGATGGTCCCCGGGGAGAAGTAAGACGGAGGAAAACACGAAATCAGGTCCAAGGGGAAAAAAAGAGAGACAAAGGGACGGATTTTCCCCCCTTCTGTTCTTGGCAACAACTTCCAGAGGCTCCAGGAAAGGGGAATTTGATAACCCATATAAGTTCACCCTTAGATGCAGCCCAGGCCTTGTCTGGCCCTTCGCCAGGGGCGTGTTTGCCAAGCCCAGCTTGCGAGAGGCCTTTCTGCAGACTCCATGTATCTTTCAGATCTGTGTGTCTGGCTGCCCCCTCCCCACCTCGTCCTCCTTTATTTTTCTTCCTCCCTGCCTTCAATTCTCTTTCTCTCCTTCCTCCCTCCAATTTTCCCTTGCACCACCCCTCCCCTCTCCCAGGACAATAGTGGACAGATTGGACTTAATCATACTCTCTGCACGGTATCATCATTGGGCCCCCCAACGCCCCTCTTTATTATTTTCTTTTTAATCCTTTACTTCCCACTCCCTGATAGAGGAATTCAATCTGCATATTTAATGTATGTCTTTCCAGCCCACTCTCTGTCTGAATTCAATACAGTGTTGATTTGAGCTTTAACTACATAAAAGTATCGTCAACATTTCATCCCATTTGTATTTTAAATTCAACATTGCTTTTGAAACGACTTTAGTGAGCTATAGTTGACATACAACAGACTGCACATATTTCAGGCGTGTCCTTTGATAAGCTTTGACATAGGTACGCATCCATGGGACCACCGCTTCAATCAACATGATGAGTATAGTTAGCACTCCCTACAGTTCCCTCCTATCCCTTTGTATTTTCTTCCATGTACCTCCCTGTGCGGACCCTTTCCCCAGACGGCAATTGATCTGTCAACCACAGACGAGTTTGCATTTTCTAGAATTTTATGTAAATGGGATCCTGGATGCTTAAGCTATGTATTGGTTTTCTATATGTGGCTTCCTCCACTCAATTATTTTGAGATTCCTTCCTATTGTCACAAGTATGAATAGTTCATTCTTCTTTATTGCCAAGTAGTATTTCATTGTGTATTGTGTGTACACGTCACGGTATACTGTGTATTCTACAATTTATCCATTCACCTGTTGATGGGCATTTGGGTTATTTCTAGTTTTTGATTGTTACGAATAAAACTGCCATGATCATTCATTTACAAGTCTTTGTGTGGAGATATACTTTCATACCTAAGAGTGGAATGACTAGGTAGGCATATGTTTAACTTTTAAAAGAATTGCCAAAATGTTTTCCAAAGTGGTTGTACCATTTTACATTCTCCTGGTAGCGCATGAAAATTCCTGTTCCTCCACATCCCCACTATGCTTGGTATCATTTTTTCTTTTTTTTGTTTTAAGTCATTAGACAGATACAGAGTTGTTATTTCATTGTGGCTTTTAATTTGCATTTCCCTAAGACTAATGAAATTGGACATATTTCAGGTACTATTCATCTGTGCTTCTTCTTTGGCAATATGTCTACTCAAATCTTTTGCTCATTTAAAAAAAAATTTGAGTGTATTAGTTCAGGTATACAACACAGTGATTTAATTTCTCTTCAAGTTATACTCTGCTTATTAATGTAGCCATTATCTGTCACCCTACAGTGCTATCACAATATCACTGACTATATTTCCTATACTGTGCCTTTTAGTCCTGTGATTTAATCATTCCATAACTGGAAGTCTGTATTTCCCTCTCTCCTTCACTCATTTTGTCTACACCAACACCTTCTTAACCTTATGGAAACCATCAGTTTGTTCTCTGTATGTGTAGGTCTGATTCTGCTTTTTGTTCATTTATTCCTTCGTTTTTTTTAGATTCCAATATAAGTGAATTAATATGGTATTTATCTTTCTCAGTCTGACTTACTTCACTTAGCATAATACTTTTTAGGTCCATACATGTCATTGCAAGTAGCACAGTCTCATCCTTTTTATGGCTGTGTACTATTCCATTGTTCTTTATCCATTCACCAATCAATGGACACTTCGGTTGTTTCCGTATCTTGGTTATTGTTAATAATGCTGCAATAGACATAGGGATGTGTGTATCTTTTCAAATTAGTGTTTTCATTTATAAGGGATAATTACCCAGTGTTGGAATTATTGGATCATATGGTATTCTTATTTTTAATTTTGGCGGGAAACTCTATCCTGTTTTCCATAGTGGCTGTATCATCATGCTTGTAAGCCTTCTTATCCTAATAAAACTGGAGCAAGGACCCTTACTCAGGGCTCTTATCTCCTCCCGGACATTAACCTCTTTTGCATTTTAATCCTGCCTCTGCTCTCTTGCTGGACAAGAGAGAACTGCAAACTCAGAGTCTACGATAGTGATACCTGCAGCTTTGCTCTTCTTTCTCAGGATTGCTTTGGCTATTTTTTTTTAATTTTTTTTTAACGTTTATTTATTTTTGAGACACAGAGAGACAGAGCATGAACAGGGGAGGGGCAGAGAGAGAGGGAGACACAGAATCTGAAACAGGCTCCAGGCTCTGAGCTGTCAGCACAGAGCCCAATGCGGGGCTTGAACTCACGGACCGCGAGATCGTGACCTGGCTGAAGTCGGACGCTTAACTGACTGCGCCACCCAGGCGCCCCAGGATTGCTTTGGCTATTCAAAGTCTTTTGTAGTTCCTTACACATTTTAGTATTATTTGTCTAGTTCTGTGCAAAAGGCTGTTGGTATTTTGATAGAGGTTGTATTGAATCTATAGATTGCTTCGGGCAGTATGGACATTTTAACAATATTAATTCTTCCAATCCATGAGCATGGAATATTTTTCCATTTGTTTGTGTCATTTTTAGTTTCTTTCATCAATGTGTTATAGTTTTCAGAGTACATGTCTTTCACTCCTTGGTTAAGTTTGATTCTAGATAGTTTATTCTTTTTGATTCAATTGTGAATGGAATTGTTTTTTTAATTTCTCTTTCAGCTACTTCATTATTTGTGTATAGAAATGCTACCAGTTTCTGGGTATCTGTATTGTATCCTGCAACTTTACTGAATTCATTTATTACTTCTAGTAGTTTTTTGGTGGAGTCTTCTGGATTTTCTAAGTATAGTATCATGTCATCTGTAAATAGTGACAGTTTAACTTCTTTACCAATTTGGATACCTCTTTTTTTTTTCTTGTCTGATTGCTGAGGCTAGGACTTCCAATACTATGTTGAAGAAAGTGTTGGCCATTGTTTGAAAAATTGGATGTGTGTTGTCTTATTATTGAGTTTTTTATTATTTTAAAATATATGTAACATAAAACTTATAACTTTAGTCATTTTTAAGTGTACAATTCAGTAGCCTTAAGTACATTCACAATTACCATTACCACTATCTATTCCCAAAACTTTTTTTTTATCATCCATCCATCTCTCCGACCCTACAGCCTTTATTCTATATGCTGAGCTATATGGTAATTCCATGTTTGACATTTACAAATTTTTTTAATGTTTATCATTTTTATTATTTTTGAGAGAGAGAGAGAGTGAGTGGAGGAGGGCCAGAGAGAAGGAGACACAGAATCTGAAGCAGGCTCCAGGCTCTGAGCTGTCAACATAGAACCTGATGCGGGGCTTGAACTCACGAACTGTGAGATCATGACCTGAGCTGAAGTCGGACACTTAACCAACTGAGCCACCCAAGTGCCCCTATATTTGGCATTTTGAGAACTGCCATATTTTTATACAAAGGCTGCAACATTTTATTTTCCCACCAGCAATGTATGAGGGTTTCAATTTCTCCATATCCTCATCAACACTTCATATTTTCCATTGTTTTGAGAGTAGTCATTCTAATGGGTATGAGTATTTCATCATGGTTTTGATTTGCATTTCCCTAATGATTAATGATATTGAGTATCTTTCTTTCTACTTACTGGCCATTTGTGAAACTTCTTTGGAGAAATTTGTGAAACATTTGGAGAATGTAAAAGTTCAAATCTTTACTATTTTTGAATAAGGTTATTATTGAGTTTTGAGAGTTCTGTATATATTTGGGATAGAAGTATCCTATCAGATATATGCTCTGAAAATATGTTCTCCTGGCCTGTGCCTTATCTTTTCATTCCTTAATAGTGTTTTATGTAGAGCGAATGTTTTTAATTTTGGTGAAGTCCAGTCTATCGATATGCCCTTGGATATTGATAGACTGAAATGGATCATTCTTTTGGTGACCTATCTTAAGAAGTCTTTGCCTATACCAAAGTCATAAAGATTTTCTCCTGAAAGTTTTAAGTTTTACATTTAGGTTTATATTCCATTTTGAATTAATTTTATACATGATGCAAGGTATGCCTGTTAATTTTTTTTCCTATGGATTTCTGAATTTTCTAGCCACATTTTTGAAAAGACTATGCTTTCTCCACCTTTGCACCTTTTCCAAAAGTCAGTTGTCTGCATATGTGTGGGTCTATATCTGGATTCTATTTTCTGTCCTATTGATCTCTTTTGTCTAACTTGATGCAAATACCATGCTGTCCTGATTAGTGTAGATTTACAATAAATCTTGAAATCACATAGCCCACCAAATTGTTCTTTTTCAGAGTTGTTTTCTAGGACTTTTGCATTTCCGTATGAGTTTTAGACTCAGGCTATCAGTTTCTCCAAAAGTCTGCAGGGAATTTGTTTAAGGATGTATCAGATATGTATATCAATTTGGAGAGATTTGACATTTTAGCAATAACAAGTCTTATGAATATTGTACATCTCCCCAGGCATTTAGGCCTTCTTTAATTTTGCTCTGTGATGTTCTATAGTTTTAGTATACAGGTCTTTGGCATCTTTTTTCAGACATATCCCTAAGTATTTCATATTTTTTGTGCTATTGTAAGTGATATTTATAGATTTTAATTTCTGGTTGTTCATTGCTAATGTATAGAAATAAAATTGAAATTTAATTTAAAAATTTTTTAATGTTTTATTTATTTTTGAGATAGAGAGAGAGAGAGAGAGAGAGTTGGGGAGGGGCAGAGAGAGAGGGAGACCCAGAATCCAAAGCAGGCTCCAGGGTCTGAGCTGTCAGCACAGAGCCTGACACAGGACTTGAACTCATGGACTGTGAGATAATGACCTGAGCCAAAGTCAGTTGCTTAACTGACTGAGCCATCCAGACACCCCTACAAGAAATTTTTATATTGATCTTGTATTTTGGATCCTTGCTAAACATACTTATTAGTCCTTATAACTTCAAAAAATCTTATAACTTATAGCTACAAGTATGATCATATTCTCTGTGAATAAAGGCAATTTTATTTCTTCCTTCCCAATAGAATTTTTATTTATTTTTCTTACCTGATTTCATCAGCTAGGCTACAATCAAGTTCCAGCTCAAAAGGGAGATAACCTAGCTCACCTTCTCCTTTTACAGATGAGAAAGTGGAGGATCTGAGGAGAGAAAAATGTTGCCTTAAACTATACAGACAGTGAGAGACAGATTTACTACCCAGTCATACGACCCATTCATAGGCAAGTGAACTTCCTTTTTTTTTATTTCCAGTTTCCCCCCCCCCCCCCACTTAATGGCAGGCATGACTCTGGTGCCCCAACACGGATTCAAATCCCAGTGTTACTACTGACCTGCTGTGTGGCCTCAATGAGCACAATGCTTATTTTTATCCTAGTGCTATGGCCCCACCTGTAATGTGGTTAATAACAGGGTTATGATGAGGCCTTTGCACCTCACTTGCTTTTTCTTGCTTTCAGCTGTTAGATGCTGTGTTGATGGTCACCACTTCCCACAGAGGAAGCAACAAAGCAGGACGGAAGTAGGAACCATATTCATCCACCGTCTCCTTGGGATCCAGGGGGGAGATTACATATCTTTGTTGCCATTATATTTTCATCCATGAAGTGGGACTCTTTACACCTCATGGGATACTTTTAAGAAATGGTCAATGTTTTAGGAAGTTATAACTTTTTTTAATTTTTAAATTTTATATTTTTTTATTTTAGAGAGAAAGAGTGCAAGCTGGGGAGAGGGACAAAGTGGGGGGGGAAGAGAGAGAAGAGAGAGAGAGAGAGAGAGAGAGAGAGAGAGAGAGAGAGAATCCTAAGCAGGCTCTACATTCAGCATGGAGCCTGACATGAGGCTTGATCCCATGACCCTGGGATCATGAACGTGAGCCAAAATCGAGAGTCAGTTGCTCAGCTGACTGAGCCAATCAGGCACCCCAGAAGTTATAACTCTTAAGGAAATATTTTACTAAGTCCTCTTGGGCAAGTCATTAGCATTTCTCAGTTCACTTTCCCTATCTGATAATGATGAAAGATCATGTGTTTTCCCCGACAGAATTATTGTAAGATTAAGTAGTTTGTGGATATTATGTGATACAAATGTACCCTACTTGAAAACACAAGGCAATATGCTAAGTATATTAAAGGTGGGAATACATTGGAATTTTTAAAGATTTACTTTTTTTTCAAAATACTATATTCAACAAAGAAAGCAAATGATAGTTCAGGAAAGTTCTTGAAGTCTGAAACAATGACACCTCCTCCAATTATATCTCCATACTCACTCCCTTTTAACTATTTCTGTTAGTTTTTCTGATGGCTTCCTTCATGTCATTAGAAAACTATTCTTGGGGCCCCTGGGTGGCTTAGTTGGTTGAGCGTCCAACTTTGGCTCAGATCATGATCTCACGATTCGTGAGTTCAAACCCCGCGTTGGGCTCTGTGCTGACAGCTTAGAGCCTGGAGCCTGCTTCGGATTCTGTGTCTCCTTGTCTCTCTGCCCCTCCCCTACTCACAGTCTGTCTTTCTCTGTCTCTCAAAAATGAATAAACGTTAAAAAATTAAAAGAAAAAAGCTATTCTTTTTTTTTAAGTTTATTTATTTTGAGAGAGACAGAGACAATGTGAGTGGGGGAAGGGCCAAGAGAGAGGGAGAGAATGAGAATCCCAAGCAGGCTCTGCACTGTCAGCACCGAGCCCCATGTGGGGCTTGAACCCACGAACCATGAGGTCATGACCTGAGCCGAAACCAAGAGTTGGACGCTTAGCTGAGCCACCCAGGTACCCCTAAAACACTATTCTTATATCAGTGTTTTTTAGATATCAAGATTAGACATACCAGTTGATTTACTGCTACAATGGATAAGGATTTACCTCACTTTTATCACATTCTTGTCCCAGTATAAGAGATTTTTACTTCTTTTATTGGTTGCCTTGGTAAATAAAAAACATATATATGTATACCTTTACTTCTTATTTTATCAACCACAGGTAGTATCTTTGGATTCTCTGCTTTGGAAGGAGAGGGTACTTGCCCTCCACACTTTTCTTCATTTTTTTTTCCCCTTTTAACCTCCTACCTCCCTTCCTTCTTTGTTTATTATTTGTACATTTTCCAGGGTGATAACTTTTACAGTTGGTTCTATATCCAGAATGACTTATTCTGGAATTTCTTTCTGGTTGACTTGAACAGTTGAAAATCATCTCACAGTGTTTACATTATGATGACTATGCATGTATTATGGGTATATTTCCTTTGTGTATGACTCTCTCTCTCTTTCTCTCTCTCTTTTTGTTTTCAGCATTTCTGCTTATGTTCTGGGTGCTGAGACTCCCAGTTTCTCTTTGATGGTGCCAAACACATGTAGGCATGGGTTCAAGCACCCACACTGATTACTTTCCAGGCAAGCCAGTCAGTCTTGTCCTTGGACCTGGGCCAAGGCTTAGTGAAGGAGCCATGGAGGGTGACCAACCAGCTGTCTGGAGGCTCTTGTGAATGTGGTTACCCTGCTTACCCTGCAGGTTGCTTCTGGGTAGACTGAACTCCTAATGGCCACCTCCCGCATGCCACCATTGAATGAACATTTGCTTACAAAACTTTAATCTATCTTGGAGTCAATTTTAGTATGCGTTATGAATCTGTATTAGTTAGCTATTGCTGTGTAACAAATTATCCACTCTGCCCCCAAAAACTTAGTGGCTTAAAAAACTAATTATAGTTTTTTTTCTCTTGTTTTATTGTGTGTCACGGATTCAGCCAGGGCACAGTTGGGATAGTTTGTCTCTGCTCACAATGTTTGGGGTTGACTCTAAGGCTGGGGCCTGAAATCATCTGAAGGCTTGACTGAGGATGGAGAATCTGCTTTCAAAGTCGCTCACTCACATGGTTAGTTAGTTGGTTCTGGCAAGTTGGTTTCCTTTTTGTTGGGCTTTTTCACAGGGCTGCCTGAGTATCCTCATGATATAGCCACTTATTTCCACCAAAGTAAGTGATGAAAGAGAGAAACAGAAAGAATAAGAGAGAGGGAGAACAACAGGCAGAGGGTGTATTCTTTTTATGACAGAGTCCCAGAAATCACAAAGCCTCACTCTGTCACTCCCAATACATTCTGTTAGAAATAAGTCAGCGAATGTAGCATACTTTCCAAGTGGGGGAATTAGGTTCTGTCTGTTGAAGGGAAGGGGGTCATAATTAGCCAATATGCAGTTGACCCCTGAGCAACAGGAGGGTTAGAAGTGCTGACTCCTGTGCAGTTGAAATTCCACATGAACTTTTGACTCCCCCAGAACTTAACTACTAATAGCCTCCTGTTGACCAGAAGCCTTACTGATAGCATAAACTGTCAATTAACACATAGTTTGCATGTGATATGTAGTATACACTGTATTCTTACAATAAAGTAAGCTAGAGAAAGGAGAACGTTATTAAGAAAGTCATAAGGAAGAAAAAATACCTATATAGTACTGTGCTGTATTTATATTTAAAAAATCGGCATGTTAGTGGACCTGCCCAGTTCAAAACTATGTTGTTCAAGGTCAAGTGTATTTTACAGCCATCACACAATCTAACTTGGGTTTTGTCTGAGTTTCTAGACAGCTGTCCAATGCCATATATTGTATACCGTATCATCACCACACAATTTGAGCCATCATCATTTGCATTTATACTGAAATCAAACATAAATTTGGGTCAATTCTGTTTTTCAGCCTGTGTTGCATCACACTTTAGCCTAGCATATCAGACAAGCCGCTTTCTTGAGCAAACGGAGAACTGGGACAGAAAGAGATCTCTGGGACCTTGACAGGCAACGCTGAAAGAGGAGAAAGACATGAGAGAGGAGAACGGTGTGTTGTGGAACAATGGAAAATATGCTGCTTCTCTCGGTTGTTCCCTGGGGAGAGGAATCGGTGTCCTCACCTCTGACACTAAAGGCCCTCATTGTGCTAATTCAGACACATGGGGGCTGCAAAGTGCTGCCTTCTAGTCAGGCGGTGCCTCTGGTGATGCTCAGAAGGAGCTGGAGATAGAGTTGTCTTTTCAACAATGGGGACACCGAAAGGCTTTGATGCACACTCTGCTCCAAAAGGCAGGCTGAGATCTGGGGCACAGCCCGGGGGTGGGTAGGGCCAAGATATTGGGAATGTGTAGGGCAAGTAGCAGACCCTCACTGAACAAATAATAGCTAGACTAAAAAAAAAATCACTTGTATTTTTAAAAAGATGTTTATTTATTTTGAGAGAGAGAGAGTGAGAGAGGAAAAATGTGAGTGGGGGGAGGGGCAGAGAGAGAGAGAGGGAGAGAGAGGATCCCAAGCAGGCTTCACATTGTCAGTGCAGAGCCCTGCGCAGGGCTCGATCCCACGAACTGCGAGATCATGACCTTGAGCCGAAATCAAGAGTGGGACGCCTAACCCACTGAACCACCCGGGCACTCCCCCCTCAAAAAAACACTTCTCAAAGGAGTAGTAACTTGCATCTGTTCTGCAGTATCACCCTGCAGGCCTGTTTGAGTGAGGAGGAATGGAGCACAGCAGGAATTTCCAGATGGGGCCATTCCTGGAGTCAGGCAGGAATGGTCCCATGTGGGAAGGGCACTCATTCCTGGTGAAGCAGATGTGGCCCAGCACACTGGTACCAGGGAGGAGCATGCAGACCCCACAGGGAGAGGGTAGCAAGATTCACTCAGGGGATTAGGATGCTGGCTGAGTAGCTGCATTTCAGGCCAGGATCCAGGCTCAATAGGGAAAGGGTGAAATATAAATCAGAAAACCTTTGCCTTGGAAGCAGGAACGGCGGCATTTCGAACCAATTCTGGTTTAGGAAGACAAGACTGATGCTGGATGCCCCCTGCTGGAGAGGATGGGCCATCTCGGTGGTTGCCAAAGGAGGGCTTCTTGTCTCAAAAATCAAGTGAATTGAGTCTCAAAGAGGAGGTTGTAGTGTGGAATCACCTCACTTACCCTCTCTCCTCAACCCTGCCACTGCCTACTGATCTTTAGGCCTCAGGACCCTTCTTCCACCTACACACAGATCGAGTCAACACATGAGTCTTGTCCCCTGGACTCACCAACGAGCAGCTCAAGAAAGCCCTGAGTGAGGGATTCAAGAAGATCTTATTTGGCCCGAATGCCTACGGTTCTGTTTATGCTCTGCCCGGGCTGTGGCTCAGGCCCTCTATTTCTAAGTATGGGCTTTGAAATGGGTGGGTCTTGGCAGAGCCTTGCTTTCACTAACAACAACAGTGATGGTCTCTGATGCCTACCAGCATCCAAACCCGAGTGTCCACTGTGAAGCATCTGGAGAGAGGCCAAGAGACGCAATATACCCGACCTTCTGGGGGTCCGTTGCTGGGCAACGTGATTGGAAAAGACCACTGTCCACCAGAATAGAGCCATTCACAAAAAAACTTGTGGACATGCTGAAAAGTTGAATTTTGTCAATTATGGGCACAACGAATTGTTCTGAACACCAGACCAGGAAGATGGCTTTCCTTACACCAGAGTCAGATCACCACTGCCACCTGTAGGCGTTTTGTTTGCTTATTCGTCTCATTTTAATCTCACCCTGAGTTCTCTGCTCCATCCAAAATGGGATTAAGCTCTGCCCTTACACAAAATTAAGACAAGGCAAGACAAGGTATGTTAAGATGAAATGGTAATGGCAATTACCAGCCAATGGTAATGGTTTCTTTTTTAAAGCATTCTTTTATTGTGGGGAAATATACATAACACAAAATTTACCATTTTAGCCATTTTAAGTATGCAGTTCATTAAGTACATTCACACTGTTGTGCAGCCATCACAACCCTCCTCCAGAACTTTTTCATCTTTCCAAATGGACACTTTGTACCCATTAAATAACCCATTATTCCCCCTACAGGTGGTAATCACCTTCCTACCTTGCATCTCTATGAATTTGACCATTCTAGGTACCTTGTATACATGGAATTGTATTTGTGTTTTAGTGACTGACTTATTTCACCTAATATAATGTCCTCCTTCAGATATATGTGCAAAAATGGAATTGCTGGATCACAGGGTAGTTCTATTTAAAATTTTTTTGAGGAGCCTCCATACTGTTTTCCTTAGTGGCTGATCCAGTTTACATTCCCTCCAACAGTGCATGAGGGTTCCTTTTCCTCCACATCCTCATCAACACTTTTTATCTCTTGCCTTTGTGGTGACAGCTATCCAAACAGGTGTGAGGTGATATCTCATAATGGTTCTGATTTGCTTTTCCCTGATAGTGAGCGATGCTGAGCATCTCTTCATGTACCTGTTGGCCATTTGTAGGTCTTCTTTGGAAGAATGTTGATTTGGGTCCTTTGCCCATTTGCAAATTGGATTATTACTTTTTTTTAAGTTGTGTGATTTCCCTATATATTTTGGATATCAACTCCTTACCCCATATATGGTTTGCAGACATTTTCTCCCATTTCATTTTGTTGGTGGTTTCGTTTGCTGTGCAGAAGCTTTTAGATTTGATGTAAAATCTACTTGTTGAGTTTTGCTTTGTTGCTTGTGCTTTTGGTGTCATCCAGAAACATCATTGCCAAGAACAATGTCAAGGAGCTTGCTCCCTGTGCTATGTTCCCTTGTTCTGTGAGTTTTATCATTTCAAGTTTTACATTATGTCTTTAATCCAATTCAAGTAGATTTTGGTGAGCGGTATGAGATAGGGGTCTAATTTCATTCATTTGCACGTGAATATCCAGGTTTCCTATCACCACTTATTGAAGAGACTGTCCTTTCCCCTCAAGTATTCTTGGCTGCTTTGTCAAATATTAGTTGACTGGAAATACCTGGGTTTATTTCTGGGCTCTTGAATCTGTTCCATTGGTCTGTGTGTCTGTTTGTATGCTAGAACCCTACTGTTCTAGCTATATTGGAACTGTTCTAGCTATATATATAATATATTATAATATAATATAAAATATAATATATAATATAGCTATATTACTACAGCTTTATAATATAGTTTGAAACCAGGAAGTGGGATACCTCCCCATCTTTGTTCTTTCTCAAGGTTGCTTTTTCTATTTGGGGTCTTCTGTGTTTCCATACGAATTTTGGATTTTTGCTATTTCTGTGAAAAAATGCCAGTGGAATTTAGATAGGGATTGCATTGGACCAATAGATCATTTTGGAAGAGAGGCTTAAACTTCCAATGGTGACTGATGAACACAATGGTGAGAGGCAAAGGGGATTCGGACTCATTGAGGCCAGATTAAGACCGTTAGAAGGTCTGTCTATCAGCTCCATGTGCTTGCTTCTAAGTTCTGCTTTTCATTGTTGAGGCTGAAAGTCTTCAACCTACGTGCCGTGGCTCCCTTATATTTTTTTAGGTTTCCTGTTAGATTCTGCCGAAAAAAGGCTCTAGCAGGAGATCAGATGGCAAGAAACAGAGATAAGGGTCTGGTGTTTGAAGTTGCTGGTGTAGCAATGGGCACGGGGGCAGTCTACTTCACACGTCTGATAGATCCAGAACCAACTGTGACTGTGTCTTCAATAGTGCAGCAGAGGCAGAGGCCCCTGGGGCTGGAATGCACCACAGGGGCAGGGGCAGCATTTAATCACTGAACTTATGATTTCAGCTCTTCCTAACTTTTGTAATCAATTCTCCATGTTAAACTCCCCTGCTTGAAATACCTACAATGGTAGCAGTTATCCCACCTGGACCCTGACATATATCCTTTCATGCAATTTAAAATAAAAAGAACACCAAACCTTAAAAAAAAAAAGTTTGGTGTGTATCCTTCCAGACTTTTCCTATGATCTTACCATACAAATGATTTAATACTGTGTGTATTTATGGAAGTCTTGACATTTTCATGTGCATTATGCTGCAACTTGATTTTTTTTTAAATTTGACAACCAGTCTTAGAGTTCTCTCCGTGTTGTTATAAATATGAGATTATTGCATGCAATTGATGCCTTGTGTTTTATTAGCCATTTACGTAATGATGGATATTCAGGTTTTCAATATTTTTGCCCTTTCATAATGCACTGTGGTGAACATTCTTATATGGATGCCAGTGTTTCTCTGTGGTAGTGAACCAGAAGAGGAATTGCAAAGTTGTAGGGTGTGTAGCATTCAGATTTTACTACGGTTTGCCCAGTTATTCGTCAAAAGTGGCTGTGCCAATTTACACTCCCACCCACGGGCAGGAGAACGTCTCCAAGGCTTGATATTTCCAAGCTCTTTGGTCTTGGACAGTCTGGGGGATGGAACAGTATCTTGCTGGTGTTTTAGTTTGCATGCTCCTAAGGACTGATGCATTTGAGCATCATGTCGTAGGTTGATGATGACTACCTCAAATGGCAGAAGTAATTGTTCTTATGAAGCACAGTGGCTGCTGTTCCCTGGCTTTCAGGGGCAGGTCTGCCCCAGGAGGCTCTTTTGCTAACAAAGCTGCATCAAAAAGCTCACCACGATTTCTTGTGCCATCAGCGAGGGGCTGAGGCTGCTGTCAAGGGGGAGGGAAAAAGCTCCAAGCCTTTTTTGGACAAGTGTGGACGTGTGGTACCTAGCAGTGAGTGGCAGCCTGTGGAGCTAAGTGGCTAGCAGCGGTCAGCCCCTGTGGAGGGCAGGGGTAGACAAAGCAGGAAAGGATTCCGTCAGCCATACCTTGGAGGATGCGCAGAGTAGCGAGTTTGCTACAGTAAAAGCAGTGGGCTTTATTGAGAACCAGGAACACAGTTGACTCCTGGGGTTAATTAAATGTCATGGAAGCTGGACAGTTTTCATCACTGGATTCCTTCTTTCTAAAAAAAATTTTTTTTATTAGTTTATTTTTTTTTTTCAACGTTTATTTATTTTTGCGACAGAGAGAGACAGAGCATGAACGGGGGAGGGGCAGAGAGAGAGGGAGACACAGAATCGGAAACAGGCTCCAGGCTCTGAGCCATCCGCCCAGAGCCCGACGCGGGGCTCGAACTCACGGAGCGCGAGATCGTGACCTGGCTGAAGTCGGACGCCTAACCGACTGCGCCACCCAGGCGCCCCTATTAGTTTATTTTTTGAGAGAGGGAGAGAGAGCAGGGAAGAGGCAGAGAGAGAGGGAGACAAAATCCCAAGCAGGCTCCACCATCAGTGCACAGAGCCTGATATGGGGCTCAAACGCACAAACCATGAGATCATGACCCAAGCCAAAATCACCAATCAGAAGCTTGACAGACTGAGCCACCCAGGCGCCCCACCTCTGGATTCCTTCGGATAAATTTTAGATTTTGAAAGGCCCCAAGCAGAATCCACTAAGAGTGCTGTAATCTCTCTGCTTTGAGAAAACAGTAACAGGCAGGACACGGAGTGGAGGGGGGAGACCCGAGAACGGGGAGTGTTTCAGTTAATTCTATTTTGCTTTGTTTTCTACAAGATGCTCCTTGGGAAGCTAAAGGAATCATCTTTCTTGCAAACCGCAGTTATACTCTGGTGGGAACAGAATGAACTCATTTTGTTGCTGGAAGATTCAAGTCCAGGCTTTGCCACTTTGTGCGAGTTTCCTAACCCATAAAATCGGGCTAATATGGCCTCCTGCCTGCCTTTGAAGCCCCTTGCTGTTCATTGTAAGCAGCACCGGGCTGGAAGTCAGGACTACGCTCTAGCTCCTGTTCTGACAGAAACTCACCGGGTAACTTAGCAAGCTCCTTAAGGTCTCTCTCCCTCAGTTTCTCAGTCTGTAAGAGGGTGTGATCATGCCTGGACTACTGGCTTCTGTGAGGATGAAGAGGACAGGAGGTGTGAGGGGTTTGGATAAACACCGCCGTGTTGTATGTAACCATCAGGTGTGCAAGAAGTATACAGCGGCAGACAACCCAAACTAGTTTTACTCTAGATGCGGAGAGAATATGGTTTTATGGTTGAAACCGGCCTGTCTTCTTGGCACGCGGGGCAGCAGGGTCAGAGAGCATTTAGACTAGGAGAACAAACTCTGAAGACCCAGTCAGGTGTCCTCCCAAGTCTCCGGGCTAGCGCAGCTCCAGGAGGCTCCCTCGCGCCACCTGGTGTCCCGTCCCCGCCACTGCCCAGAAACCACGTGTAAGAAAGTGCTTACAACCTAACTACGCACCCTGGTTTAGACTTGTCCTAGCCAATGGGGAAGCGGGAGGCGGGGCAGGGGAAAGCGAGAGTCCAATCGCCCCCTGTCTTCCGAGGAGAAGGCGGGGCTTGGGATTTACCACGTTGGGTTTGTCCGCAGCGCTAATTACTTTTTCCAAAGGCTGGAGGGCTTCACTCCGGCTGGCGCCGCCGCCTCGCGAGCTCCTGCTCCGCCGCGACCTTCTGGGGGGCTGCTCCTCCCGAATACCATGTGTGACGGCGCCCTGCTGCCTCCTCTCGTCCTGCCCTTGCTGCTGCTGCTTTTTTGGGGACTGGACCCGGGCACAGGTAGCGCTCCCTCGCCCACCGCCCCTTCCTTGCTCGTGCCTCTCGCGGCCACCTTCCATCTACCCTCCCGAGGCATCCTGGCGGCCCCCGCCTGCCTGCGCGGCCGGGGTCCGGCGGTGGACCGCTGACAGCGCTCGGGGCCGAGGGGGTGCGGGCCGCGGCGGAGGACCGGGCTCCAGGCGGCTCCCGGGCGGCAGCGCAGCCGCCGGGTCTCCGGATGCCTGTGCCGCGCCGCTGGCCCCGGAGGTGCTCCGGGCGGCCGGGCTGGAGACCTTCCCCGGGTGGCGCGGGGCCCGGGCGGAGGCGCCGGCCGGCACAGAGGTGCCGGGGTGAGGGAAGGGAGGGGAGCGCCCGCCCGGGGCCGCGTTGTCCCCGCGCTGGCTCAAGTGCCCGGCGCTGGACCCCGTGCGCGGCGGGCGGCCGGAGGGAGGGCGGGCGGCCGGGCGGGCGGGCCCCGCCGCGCTGACGCGTCTCCTCTCTCCCCGCAGCTGTCGGCGACGCGGCGGCCGACGTGGAGGTGGTACTGCCGCGGCGGGTGCGCCCCGACGACGTGCACCTGCCGCCGCTGCCCGGGGCCCCCGGGCCTCGAAAGCGCCGGCGCCCCCGCGCGCCCCCAGCCGCCCTGCGAGTCCGGCCCGGCGAGCGCGCCCTGCTGCTGCACCTGCCGGCCTTCGGGCGCGACCTGTACCTGCAGCTTCGCCACGACCTGCGTTTCCTGTCCCGGGGCTTCGAGGTGGAGGAGGCCGGCGCGGCGGGGCGCCGCGGACGCCCCGCCGAGCTGTGCTTCTACTCGGGCCGCGTGCTCGGCCACCCCGGTTCCCTCGTCTCGCTCAGCGCCTGCGGCGCCGGCGGCGGCCTGGTACTGACCGCGCCCCCTGCGGGTCTGCGCGTTTTTCTGTCATGGAGCCAGGGGTGGTCCCTGGGGGAGGTTGGGATGAGGTGGGGGTGCCTTGGCGGGAAGTTCAGCCTCCAGGGGTGCTCTCCTGCCGTCCGAAGGGAACCTCGCCTCTGAGAAGGGAAGCGTCTAATTATCCAGTGCCTTCTTCTGGATAATTAGATCCAGTATTGATCCAGTAGCCAGGTAGTGAACCTCTGAAGTGCACAGGGACTGCGCTGTTCGGGGGTTGCATAAGAGGGTATGCAGCAGTCCGCCCAGGGGAGCACCGGTGTGGTGGAGAAGAAACCTGTCAGGCCTCTGGACTGAGGGGAGCACTTCACCCAGGTGTAGAGAGAACACTATTGATGTCCATCTGCACAGGTGTGTATGTGTGCGCCTCCTGGGGAACACTTTAGGTGTATATCGCATCTATTCTTGGATGTGGGGGTAGGGTAGTGAGCACTCATTCACCTTCCTTCTGTCCTTTTGAGTGTTTACCCAGAGAAGGAAAGTTTGGAGGGGTCCCCTGCCAGGTCACTACACTTCTCTTCTTAGCTGAAACGTGAGAACCAAGAGAGGGAGTGTTCATACCCTTGTTCCCTTATACCACAAGCAGCCACCCTCAGCCAGGCCTGGAAGCGCCCTTCCAGTCCCCAGAAGCGCCCTTGCTGTGGCAGTAGCTACCCCATCCTGGGGACCCTGCTCTGCTACATTTGAGGCACTGTGATAGTGCTCGGAGGGGCCGGGGACGTTCTTGTGCACCTCTGCCCCGCTTGTGCTCTCGCTTGCTCACTGCATGCTGGTGCCCAGCCAAATGCTTCTCAGCTCCTCCATTGTGCCCCCTAGGAGTGCACATGGCTGGCAGATGGGCTGCCCCACCACAAAGCTTGGTATCGGCTCAGAGCATGAAATGCACAAGTTGTTTCTCTATCTCCTGTCATGATCGGCCTCTGGGGATGCAGCGCCTGCTATTCTTTTGCGTCTGTTCTTCCTTGGCAGAAGAGACGGCTTCCCCCACCTTTGCCTTATCTTGCTCCACCGTCTAGAATTCTCTAGCCCTTCCCCCACACAGTATGCAACAAGTCCTCCAGAATCTGCAGCAGAGCCAGAGAGCCTGGGGGTCCAAGTCTTTATGTAAGACTTCTGCTTTCTTCCCAGCCCTGTAGAGGAACTCTGGGGGTAATTTCCTAGGATTGGCTTTCACTGATTCTCCTTGAAAGACTTTTCTGAGTCCTGATCAGCATGATCTGCTCTTTGCTGGCCTGGGAGAAATTGGCGTCTTTGGTTAAACAAGGAAAACGGACCGTGGAGGGAGCCTGTTAGGAGCTAATGTGGAACAGGGGGCAGAGAATGTGGGCTGTGGGTGAGGAGTCTTAAGTAGGAGTGAGAAAGTCTCAGATCACCGTAGGACTCGGGTCAAGGCTGTATCATGTTCTGGGAGGGACTGGAAGGCCCACATCATTTTTCCTGTTTTTGCCAAAGTGTTTAAAGTCTAGGTCACATCACTGTACTGTACATGGAAACATCTGAATCCCATTTGCTGTGGTTTAGTGAGTTTCTCTAGAGGTCAGAGTTTATACTTCTTGGTGTAAAGTTTCCAGCGAGGAGCTATCTGTGAAGGGGCTGAGGGTGGAAATCTGGATACCGTGGATTCCAAATCCTCACAGAGTTGAAAGCTGGGCCCTCTCACAGGTGGCATCTGAGCTGCCAGAGAGGGTTCACTTCAGTCCTCCGGTGTTCGGGAAGGCTGTCCTTCCCTCCAGCACCATGTGAGGGCGCTGTGCTTTAGATAAAGGAACCCCGCCAAGAGGCTCAGTTCAGCGTATGCCAGCCGCCGGTGCACCTCTAAGACTTGAGATTCTAAAATTCCTGCGTGAGCAGACGCCTCTGTTGTTTAGTCTGCTGTGTTCATCCTGTTCGTATGAGCTGGATGTCGGACACTTCTTCCCAAGTACACTCTACGGAGGAAGGCTGGAGGCAGGAAGGGAGAGACGGCAGTGTGGTGACTTGGAGCGGGCCCCTTGGTTGCGGGGTAGCCCTGGAGACATGTTGGGAAAAGAGAGCAGCAGGATCTCAGGCTAACCACGTTGGCATCGCACTCTAGCTTGCTTTGATTTTGGTGCTCACGTGCACTTGAGGCAGCTCAGGTGGGTGGCAATGTTGTGTTAGTCGCTGTCGACCCTGGTGGAAGCACTGAGAAGTGGGGATTGTGGTGTGTGTGGTGTGCTCGTCAGGACAGGATGCAACAAGGTGTGGGAGAGGAGCTATTGCAAGTAGGAGATTTAAAAAAAAAATTTTTTTTAATGTTTATTATTTTGAGAGAGAGAGAGCTCGAGCAAGGGAGGAGCAGAGAGAGACGGGGACAGAGAATCCGAAGCAGGCTCCAGGCTCTGAGCTGTCAGCACAGAGACTCACACGGGGCTCGAACTCACAAACCACGAGATAACCAACTCAGCCACCCAGGCATCCCTCAAGTAGGAGATTTTTAATGTCCACAGATGGGAGCATTCCATAGCTTCTTTGTATCTAAAGATCATGTAGAGCCCCAGGGCTGGCAAACGTTTTCTGTAACAGACCAAATCGTCAATATTTTAGGCCTTGTGGGCCATATGGTCTCTGTCACGGTTAAGTCCACAGTGTCCTTTTAGCGCAAACGCAGCCATAGACGGTAAATAAACAGATGGACGTGGCTGTATTCAATAAAACTTTATTCCGACGTTGAGTAGTAATTAAGTCCTGACGCATTAAACATCTCCCAAATGGCTTAGTGTGGAGTGTTTGGTGCACAGGCGGGGGAATGTTCTGTTCCCCTCTGCGTGGCATCTGTGCTGTCTTCCGAGATGTTTGTTATCGGTTTAAGGGAAGGAGATGCATGATTAGAATAGATAATTGCTTGTTTATGGGGCATGAAACGCAAAGCTCGTGCTCCATTTTGCCCCTCCTTCTTTGGACTGTGGGCAGAGGCATGGGCCCTGGGATGTTCTCCCTGTCTCTGTCTTATCTTGAGAAGCCATGCAGGCTGTGCTTCTTGGCTCTTCAAAGACCATAGGTACAAGTATTAATTGTTTTTTGTTTATGCTTCTTCATTTTATTTACATTTCAGGGAGTCCTTAGACATCACGTAAGTTTTTGGAAGGGTTTCTATAGCCGTATGATTTCAAAGCAGTGAACTTTGGGCATGTGAGGAAGGTATTTCCACCCCCAGAGAGTTTATGTAAGTTTGGATCAGCTGCCTCCTGGGAATCAGACCAGCTCATAGAAGGCCAGCAGAATTGGAATCAGGTTAAACTTCACCCGAGCAGGCTGCCGAGATGGAACTTTAAGGGATAGAATGAGTGTCAGTCTTTGGAAAGGCTGTGTTCCTTGTCTGAAATGAGTGAATGAAGGGGAGGACACACGAGGACAGAGAGCAGGGGAGGCGCCTGCCAGCGGGTTTGGGCTGCTGAGTGGTGGCCTTTCTTCCTTAATGGATGTAAGCTCAGGGGAGTCCAGCCACCTGAATCTGTCCATCGCTTCTGGGCTGAGGCCGTGACCTGCCTGCGGCATGCTGTGAGAAATATTGAGATCAGACAGGACATCCAGGAGCTCTGGGCTGTGGGACTTTAAGAAGCCATGCCCATTTTCCGGGCCACCCCAGAGGGACAGAGAGGTCAGGGATGTTCCTGCTTTCTCTGGAGTCACAGCCATACTCCACAGAACCCTTGCTTGGAGTCTCTTTCATCCCGGTTGGTCACTGGGGTTGACCTGATGGCCCAGTTCAACCTGGCTCTGGCTGGTTCGCTTGATCGCAGCGCAGGGGGCTGTTTTGGTAGCACATCATTTATGATCTCCGTGAGAGCGTTGCAAGAATGTTCTTCTCTGTTCCATGAGCTAGACAGATAAGGACAGAGTGGGGCTGTGGTCAGTCAGTGAGCAGGTGGCTCGGAAGAGTTGGGGACTCCATTCTCAAGAAAGCAGCCTGCGTTTGCGTGACTCCTCTGATGAAGGGGCAGGTGTGGGAGGTGGCTGCCTCTCCCTTTAGAGTTCTCAGACTCTATTTTGATTGATTATAAAATTGCCCAGCTTTTTGATACAGCACCACTTGATTGCATACAGCCGAATAGGAATCCGCCGTGGCAAAAGTTGTATGGAGACCATTCGGAAGGGAGCAAATAGCACAGAATACAGTGTCCGACATCATCCTATTGGTACAGGTGTGGGGAGAGCACAGCATCCTAAGTGATTCATCAGCTAAGATTACTGAAGAACTTATCACATACAGCATAAATGTATCTGGAAAATGCATACACATTTTTAAAGTGTTGTAAAAAGACAACAGTTGAGTGGCTGTTAGGGAAGGTAAGGAAAATAAGGGAAAAGATCGTGCGAAATTTGGGAGGCATGAAGGATTTGAAGGGAAGACGTTGAATCGGAGGATTCTGGGGCATTCCACCTCTTCCTCTGAAGAATGGTCATGTGACCTCATGGTGACTTTCTACCCTCACTGCTCACGGGGATCACCTAGGCCGCGTAACCCTCCCCAGTGTCCTACTGACGGCACGTAACTAGATTTCCCCATCTGAACTTTTGTTTAGTTGGCAACATCTTAAGAGAAAGAAGTGCAAGATGAGATGATAAACCAAAGAGGTCCTAGACTGATTGCATTCTTGGGGCTTATTTCCTGAGCTTTGAAATGCTACAGCTGCCTGGTTTGGGACGTGTGCAGCGGGGGATGTTTTTGCAGTCAGTACGTCGGAGGGAACCATGCAGAGTCACTGGCTATCCTTTCCCCCGGCACGCCTCTGCACACAGATGCATGGTCACGTTCTTGTTCTTTAGGAAATGAGGCTGCACGGCCGTTTGGGGCTGTGATCCTAAGTGAGCCACCTCCTCTGAACGTTCCCGTCTGCAGCCAAGATGACGGGTAAATAACATCAGCCTTGTGTGGCTGTTGATAGAATGAAGTAAGATCGAGTCTGTGAAATCATTTAGGGAGAGGGCCTGGCACATTAAGGCATTAAAAACAGGTTTCTTCTGTTGCCCTACGGGGCCCAGACTTTTCCAGTTATAAATCAACCAGTCAGTCAACACTGTTGCCTAAATGAACAGCTCATTATCACACACCTGCCCTGTGTAGGACACTTTGGGGGCGCTCAGAGAGGAATACAAGGTGGGCCCTGTCTCAGAAGGCAATCCAGGTACACCCAGGAAGGAAGGAAGGTGTACTGGAGCCTGCATGGTGGCAGAAGGGTGGGGTGGGGTCTTCAGGGAGAAGCGGGATTGGAGCAAAGGGGGTGGGCTCAGGTTCTAAGAGGGTGGAGAGACCCCAAAGCCTCCAAAGCCAGGTTCTTCGCCAGATCAGGGGCCCATGAGGCAGCTGCGGAATGGGGGTGGGAGTGGTAATTTAAGGCGATGGTAAGAGATGAGCTGAACAGACAGGTGTGTGGCTTAGACCAGGCGGGGGCCCTGGGTACCAACCTAAGGCATTTGGAATTTATCCTAGAGCAGTGGTTCTCAGCTTTGAGCTGGAATCCACCTTCCCTGGAGGATTTGTTACCCTGGTGGCTGGGCCCCACCGCCAGCACTCCTGATCCAGCCTGTCTGGGTGGGCCCGAGAGCTTGAATTTCTAACATATTCCCAAGTGCCGTTGTTGGTTTGGGACCACATTTTGAGGATCACCGGCCTAGAAGCAATGGGGAGCATTTCTGGCTATTGACTGGGGTCCCTGGTGATAGCGTGGAGGAGGCACTGGAGTTGGAGAGCATTCAGAGGCCCGAGGAGACAAGCTTAAGCCTTGAGTGGTGGAGATGGGAAGGAAGATTATGCAGGAGAGATTCTGAAGAAGAGCTGAGTCTTTGTGACCGACTCTAGGGATCAGAAAGAGGGAGAGCCTGGCAGTGACTGGCCCATGTTAAGGCGGGGGAAGCTGGCTTCAGAAGGAAGACCAAGAATCAGTTTAGGCACCTGGCGTTTGCAGAGGCAGCGGCTGGACTTTGAAAGGGGGCTCTGGTTGGCACTCCAGGAGAGAGGCAGTGGGACTCCATGGGGGGGCGGTTGGGGAGCCCCTCTTCCGCAGGAGCTCCTCTGAGCCCCCCCTCCCCCACAGAAAGTTGGAGGCAGGTACAGGCAGCCCTGAGGTCACAGGATTCTTTTTCCTTCTTGGAAGCAGACTTGCTCACGCAAGAGACAAACTAACAACCCCATTTGCTTCATACTCTCAAACCACCCACGCTAGCCCATGGATGGGGAGGCGGCGACCTAAGACCCACACCAGCTAACCAAGGAGCCACAGCCTCCTGACGAAAGAGCTCGGAGGGGGCTCCCCAGGTACCAAAGTTCCAGTGGGGTCTTTATGGGACAGCAAGGTCTGCAGTCACGTGGCGTCCTCCCCTCAGACAGGTGTGTGCTTTGGTTCTAGAGCATCCATAGGGCACACTTTTTGTTTTTTTTTGTTTTTTTTTTTTTTGCATGATCTTAATTTTCTACGTGATGGCTGAGAAGTTGTGCTGATGTTAGCAGATGATGAAAACCCGTGTGTCCTTCGTGCATTTTCCACGCTGTAAGGAGAGGCAGTTCTGCTTCGGAGGGTGGGGTGGAGTTCATGACATCTGATTTATAACACTTTCCTAACACAGTGCAGAAACCCTTCAAAGAAAGCACCAGAACAAAGAGAATTGAGAAGGAGCCACTCTGAACTGTTATAATATCAGGTTATACCTGATGGCATTTTATTTGACACACATTTCTTTGGTGGGATACCACATCTTAGAAAACTTTAGATTTCTCTTTTAAGAACACCGTTTCATGGAGGGTCATTGTATCCTTTAAAACCAGGCAGCCTCAGGGCTTCCAGTCCTATCTGCTACAGGCATTCCTTTACTGTGGTGCCTCTTCAGATGAAGTCCGCAGGCCCCTTTCATCAAGCTCATAACTGCTGTTTCCTTGGCCTTGGAGGAATATCCCTGTGTCTCACCTCTCAGCACAGCTGGCGACCAGAGGGTTAATGCAAATCTAAGCAGCTCTGCCCTGTTTCTGGGGCCACAGGGCAGCAGTGGGCTAGAAGCCAGGGGGCAGAGCCCCATGGTCAGAGGAAGGTCCAGGTTCATGCAGACAGTTTAAATCCGGGCTGCCTCCAGACAACTAAATCAAGTGCATCGCCGGCACCCATTTAAAAGCTAGCACAATGTGGGGTGGGGGAGGGGCACCTGGGTGGCTCAGTAGGTTAGGCATCTGACTTCAACTCAGGTTATGATCTCACGGTTTATGGGTTCGAGCCCTGTGTCGGGCTCTGTGCTGACAGCTGAGATTCTGGGTCTCCCTCTCTCTGCCCCTCCCCTTGCTCACATTTTGTCTCTCTCTCAAAAATAAAATAAAAACATAAAAAAAAAAGCTAGCCCAATGGTTTTCAGCCCTGGCTATACTTTGAAATCTCCTGGCGAGCTCTGAATACCAGTGCTGGAACTCCACCCCCCGGGGATTTGGATTCAGTTGGCCTGGAGTGGGTGCTGGGCATCAGGAGTTTCCAAAGTTTGCCAAGCAACTCCAGTGTGTAGCCGGGGATGAGAATCACTGAGTTAAGGAGACTACAGAAAGTTCATGCCGGTCCAGCCCATTTGATTCTGTTCCACGCCACTCACATTTTCTTGAGGAACTGTTAGGTGGCAGACACTGGAAAAATAAAGGAGGAATAACTGTGATCCTGTCTCAGAGGAACAAACGATTAGGTTGTGACGCCCCATGACACAGTGGGCAGTGGGCTGCAACACAGAGTGCCAGGGAGGAGGGAGGGCTTTGGGAGGAAGAAAGGAGGAAGTGGGAAGGTCAGGAGAAGATAAAGAGGGCTGACCAGTATTTGCCCTGGGCCTAGATTGCGTGTGAGTAGGGGCATAAGCGGCACTTTTCAGCAGAACGTTTTGTCATTGGTAATGTGATGGCAGGATGAGCATTAAGAGACATTTCAGGGAGCCTAGTGACAGACTGTGAGACTGGGGGAGGGGCAGGGCAATGTCCTTCCTTGTGCCCGGCTCCTTCCCTCCTGGGTGCTGGTCCAGGCCACATCTCTGCTTGCAAGTCAGGTCCCAGGCGGGTAAGTAGCTGCCAGGGAGGATGCAGTCCATCAGGCCACATAATCATCTTACCAGTGTTCCCATTTCCTCCCCTGAAGGGGTAGGAACAAGCATGTGGGCCCCTCCAAACAAGACCTGCTGAGGCAGAGCTGCAAGGGGCTAGATTCTGCTTGTGTGTATGTACCTGCCGGCTTCCTCACCAATGGGCCATGCTGTATTCTTGTATTGCATTAGAACTACCTGCTAGCTGCCTTTTTTTTTTTTTAATTTATTTTGAGAGAGAGAGAGAGAGAGAGAGAGAGAGGGAGAAAGAGAATCCGTGCTGTCAGTGCAGAGCCCATTGTGGGCCTCAAACTCATGGACTGTGAGATCATGACCTGAGCTGAAATCAAGAGTCCGACGCTTAACTGACTGAACCACCCGGACGCCCCTGCTAACTGGCCTTTTACGCTAGCTTGTGAATGCAAACACTAGACTGGCCTGGAAACTGGCCCTGAAAGTGCTAGTCTCAAGGGGGCCTGTGGCCTCCCAAAGCCAGAGCATTTCAGGGAGAGTCCAGGTTGAGCACATCCTCCAGAGAGCACAGGGTTCCTTCCACGTGGGGCTCATCCCACGTGCTGGGCCATCCCTGCCAACTTTATTTCGACACATGGAAGTGTTTGCCACGGTCACGGAGGTGTGTGTTCTGCGTTGAGGCTTTCTTTAGTTGTAGCTGCAGTGGAGCCCTGGATACCCCCACAGCCACCTTCTGCATCCGCTTCAGTCTCCCCGAAGTATCTTCGTGAACAAATTCAAGTTTTAACTTCAAAGGAGAGGGAAGAAGGCCGTGCTTCCCTGCAGGTCACACAGTGCCACTTTAAGACAGTTTTATTTGGGCAGTAAAATCTCGGAGTTGTTCTTGGCAGAAGTTCTAATGAAATGGAAACCTTGAGATCTGTGTAGAGCTGTAAGTACGGTCTCCCCCTGTGTTTTGGGGGCTCAAAGTTGTAGGCGATCTTACTCGCTGATCTGATGTACTTGCAGAGAGGCTTGGTATCCAGGCATCCTTTCAGAACGTAAAGGAGTTCTACCATTTGGCTTGAGGGAGCTCTGTCCTTGAGACCAGAGGACTGGCTGGGAGGGAGAGCAATGCTTCTCAAAGCCTGGTCCCTGGCCTGGTGGGGTGAGTATCACGTGGGGACTACTTAGAAATGCACATTCTCAGGGTCTACAAAGACGTCCAGGTGATTTTCATGTGCAGCTGGAGTTTGAGAGCCCCTGGTTCAGTATGACTTGGCCTTTGGAGAATAGTGTAGAAGAGAGAGAAGAGATGATGCTCATTTCAGCCTAAGACTGATCTGCTTGATCTACTGAATCTGGTTAGCCAAGATGGTCTTGGGCATCCACTCAGAGGAGGCACCGGGCACTGTACAGACCAGTGTGCAAACATGGGTCCTTCTCCAGCCCTGACCCAGTCGGGTTCCTTGTGGGGGGTTTACCTTGCTTTATTGACACCTCAGAAGGGAAGATAGCAGCTAGTATCCCAGGGAAGGAGCACAAACTGGTTTCGTGCCATCAGCGTTGGTTCCAAGGGATAGGAAAGTTCTCTGTACTGTATATATTTATTTTAGAATTAGTATTCACTCTGTTAAAGCAGCAAACTAAAAATCCTAGGTCTTAAATTTTCCTTTCAGTTTACAAATCATGTCCTATTTAGGGGCGCCTAGGTGGCTCAGTTGGTTAAATGTCCAACTCCTGATTTCGGGTCAGATTGTGATCTCATGGTTGGGGAGATTGAGCCCAGCGTTCGGCGCTGCACTGACAGCGTGGAGCCTGCTTGGGATTCTCCCTCTCCCTCTCGCTCTCTCCCTCTCGCTCTCGCTCTCTCCCTCTCCCTCTCGCTCTCTCCCTCTCGCTCTCTCCCTCTCCCTCTCTCCCTCTCCCTCTCGCTCTCTCCCTCTCGCTCTCTCCCTCTCGCTCTCTCCCTCTCGCTCTCTCCCTCTCGCTCTCTCCCTCTCGCTCTCTCCCTCTCCCTCTCTCTCTCTCCCTCTCCCTCCCTCTCCCCCTCCCTCTCCCCCTCCCTCTCCCCCTCTCCCCCTCTCCCCCTCCCTCTCCCCCTCTCTCCCCCCTCTCCCCCCATCTTTCTTTCTCTCCCCCGCCCCTCCCTTGGAGCCCATGTTCTCTCTCTTTCTCTCTCTCTCTCTCTCAAAATAAACATTAAAAAAAACAAAAACAAATAACATCCTATTTATAATCTAGCAAGTTTTCCAACGATTTTTGTTGAAGTATAATTAAGATACAGTTATTAGTTTCAGGTGTACAATATGATCAATAATTATGTATATTTCTCTGTGCTCATCTACATAAGTGTACTCTTAACCCCTTTTATCTAGGAAGGTTTTTGCAATCCTTTTCAAGGAAGCTTTAGATAAGATTTGGCCCCCTCTTGTAAATTTGGCAATTAACAACTTTTAAACCTTTAAACCTGCATTGAGAAATTTAACATATTCAGTTTCCTTGTCAAGTTTTTTCGTTGGCTGAGGAGCCCTTTGTAAATACTCAAATATCCAAACCTAATAAGCTAGTTCTATAAACATGGGAAGTCTCAAGTTGTCTTACACTTTCTAATATTGCTTATAAACCTAATAAGACTTTAAAATCAAATCTAACTCGACTTTAAACTAGAATCACAAATCTAATTCATTGGACACTGTCAAGTTCTCTTAAGCACTGCAAGTTCATTTATTTAGTTAGTTAGTTAGTTTTGAGAGTGAGAGAAACAGAGCCCAAGCAGGGAAGGGGCAAAGAGAGAAGGAGACACAGAATTTGAAGCAGGCTCTAGGCTCTGAGCTGTCAGCACAGAGCCTGATGCAGGGCTCAAAGTCACAAACCTCAAGATCATGACCTGAGCCAAAGTCAGATGCTTAACCAGCTGAGCCACCCAGGCGTCCCAAACACTGCAAGTTCTGAACAAAATGTACGAAACCCCTATCACAAAGCTATTCCTACCACAGGACTGACTCCTCCTTCCTTCCTTCCTTCCTTCCTTCCTTCCTTCCTTCCTTCCTTCCTTCCTTCCTTCCTTCCTTCCTTCATGTTTGTTTATTTGAGAGAGCACGCAAGTGGAGTAAGGGGCAGAGAGAATCCCAAGCAGACTCAGCACTGTCAGTGCAGAGCCTGATGTGGGGCTTGAACTCACGAACCGGGAGATCATGCCTTGAGCCGAAATCAAGAGTCGGATGCTTCACCAACTGAGCCACCCAGGCACCCCAGCCATCCTCTTTAATTCTAAATATCCTCGGGAATAAGCTGCAGTTTTTCCCATTAAGGATATAACCGTCATTCATTCCCAACAGTTTTGGTATTGCTTCCTCAAGTGGGCTTTTGGAGGATGATTTAAGGAATAATTTTTAAAAGGAAGTTTCTTTTTATTAATAATAAAGTAATACATTTCTTTTGAAAGTGAACCTGGAAAGTGGGTGCTGTGGTATATATCTCTGCACCCCTGCACCGCCCCTCCCCAAACACAGCCACTGGGTGGGATGTTTCAAGTCACACAAAAGCTCGTTCTTGGGCTCGGCAAATCGGAGCAACCCGCAGAGCCAAAGCCCAGACGTGGGGACCAGGCCATAGCCAGGTGGCTTTGCTGCCCTCGGGTTGTTGGCGTCGTGGGTGTGTGTGAACGAGGCTGACTCATGTCCCGTTTCCCTCTTTCTGGGCAGGTTGGCCTCATCCAGCTTGGGCAGGAGCAGGTGCTAATCCAGCCACTCAACAGCTCTCGGGGCCCACTCAGCGGACGAGAGCACCTGGTCAGGCGCAAATGGTCCTTGACACCCAGCCCCTCCACCGAGGCCCCGATACCTGGGCAGCTCTGCAAGGTTCTAACAGGTGAGTCTGGGAAACCTCACGACTGACAGCACACACCATTCGGCACCGTTGCATGTCCCCAAATGCACTGAAGTCATGTGAGCAAGAACTCACCTTTCCCGGTACTTTGAAGCTGTTTTGTTTGTTGCCCCTAAGGCCACTTCCTTTTCCTCTTTATGTGGATTGGTGTTAGCATTTCGTGCATGATTCTAATAAGTAGCTTGGGGATGAGAACCCAGGGTTCTTGCTTTCTGTGCTTCTGTTTGAGCCACCTGTGGCTTATCAGGTGTTTAAGAATATGTCACAGTCACTGTGAAATTGACCCTGCTGTGTCACTGGCCGTCTTCCTGTGACTGTCCCCTGATGAAGATGGATAAACTGCTTGTCACAGGTGGCATTTCCTCCTTGGAGGGCATGGGACCCCATGGCTGACGTTTGGGAGTTGTGCTTTTGACATTTAAAGACTTACCTGGATAAAGAAATGTAGTGTCTTGGTTTGGTATTCCAATGACCTTGGAAATATTTATTTATTTTTGAGAGAGACAGAGTGTGAGCAGGGGAGGGGCAGAGGGAGAGGGAGACACAGAATCCGAAGCAGGCTCCAGGCTCTGAGCTGTCAGCAAAGAGCCCGATGCGGGGCTCGAACTCACAAGCTGTGAGATCATGACCTCAGCCGAAATTGGATGCTTAACTGACTGAGCCACCCAGGTGCCCCTAAAAAATACTGTTTAATAGGAAGCAGGGGTTTGGGTAAGTTGGTTGGTTGTATGTTTCGGCTTGATGTTGGTGTGTTATTTTAAGCCACTTGACAGTCTCGGTGGAGCATTTTTTAAAAAATCTGCTTTCAAAGTAAATGTTGGTCATTCCACATCTAAGTGCACTTTCTGCTGCTAATGTGAATATATTGTTTTAGAGGCAGGGGGAATAGCAAAGGCAGTAGGACTCAGCACTGGCTGTCCATGGGCATCACCTGGGGAGCTTTAACAGTCACTTAAGCCTGGGTCCTGCCCCCCCAGAGAGCTGCTTTAATTGGTCTCGGGCACAGCCTGGGCATCTGGTGATTTAAAACCTCCCCAGGCAGTTCTAATGTTCAGCTGGTGCTGAGAATCACTGTGCTAAGGAGTATTAGACGTGAGTAATAGCACCAGTGGGCCATCGGAAGTGGGTTTTTGCAGGTGAGAACCACCAGGCAGGGCCCCACAGTGAAGTCCAAGGGCAAATACGTTTTATTCTCACTTTTGCCTCTATTCAAGTGGCTGATCTCATGGAATATTTGTCTCATTCCCCCCGTTGACATCCTCTTTAGGGGCATGTGTGATACCAAGGATTGCTGACCAAATGAAACATTGTGCTCAGGTTTGCATTTTTGTCTCTGAGGCTGGCTACAAGGCGCCCTTTTGATAGAGTGTTTAGCCTGTAATGAAGGAAAGGAACAAAAACAGGGTGGGGAGGATGTGATATAGATGAAGTTAAACTAAGAGCAGCCTTGTGAGAAATTTCTGAATTTGCTTAAAAAAATCCTCTCCCCTTCCCTGCCCCCACATCTCCCATCAGTGTGCCGTGCCGTGCCGTGCCAGGCTCTGGCCTGGGTAGGTACAAGGACACGGGAGAAAGGTGTGTATTTCCCTCCCGGTCCTTCTTGCTTTGTGTGAAATACGCTGTAAATTTTGTTGCTGTATTGAGACAGACAGTGGGCCTTCTAATAAGTTTAGCTAATTAACACTCAATTAGGCCCTATCTAGTGTGAATTAACTTTCTGGGAGTTCAGAAATTTAATTTAGAAATTGAGAAAATCAATTTACTGGGAAACCAGCAAGATAACATTTTTGTTTTCCCGGACGTATGAATCAGATTAATCATCCAAGATTTCCGACGGGAACATATTCTCTAGGGATGAACATGGCTGTCAGATGTGGCATTGTGCCTTGTCTCGGATCTTGCGTTGCCCCAACTTTGGACCCAGACTGGGAGTAACCAGCTGGCTCTTGCAGGTGAGGAGTGTGGTAATTTTTCCTCCTCCGTGAAGCACTCAATTTACCTGAGAGTTGAACTGTGGTAAGCCACCCTGTTCTCTTCAGGGACAGATGGACTAGCACAATGGAGGCTCCTGGGAGGACCCACTGCCTTCTTGTAGGTACTACTGAGGTTGCATTTCTTTCTGGCAGTCTTTGGGGCTCCCAGGGAGAGGACAGTCTTATCCTATCACCTTTATTGCTCCTTATCTTTAGGACCTTATAAACTGATCCATAAAACATCACTCCAGGTTGGAACTTGGCATGAAAAATATGGAGTCTGTGGGCTTTTCTTTTCTTTTCTTTTTTTTTCATATTTTTCTTTTTTGTCACAGCACGAGTTTTTGAAGGTTTTGGGGGCTATTCCCAACAACTAAATTGGCAGTTTGGATATTTTTAAATGTGTCTCAATTTCGACTTCAAAACTTTTTGTCTTCTATGCTTATTTTAATTTCTCCATTGGATTCTGTTTAGAATCTCCCCACTTAGCATTTTCATGGACTTTAGTAACAGTTTCAATCTCTGTCTTCTCCTCCATCACGGTAGATGTAACATGTCGATGGTTGAGGTAGATGGCAGAATGTTAAAACTCCTTTGCCGCAAGGCACTGTCAGAATAGGAATCCTACAGTGTTTCGGGTGGGCTCTTGATAACCCAGATATGCCATCTGACAATGGTACCTGCAAAGACATTGATATCTCTTTTTTTTTTTTAATGTTTATTTATTTTGAGGAGAGAAAAAGAGAGAGCAGGGGAAGGAAGGGGGGGGGGAGAGAGAGAGAAAGAGAGAGAGAATTCCAAGCAGACTCTGTGCTGTCAGCACAGAGCCTGATGTGGGGCTAGAACTGTGAGATCATGACCTGATCTGAAATCAAGAGTCGGATGCCTAACCGACTGAGCCACCCAGGCGCTCTAGATGTCTGCTTTATAGTTCAAGTTGTTATGACTGTTTTAAAAGATCATTACAGTTATTTTGTAGTATTGTTTGGTTCATTTATATAGCATTATAAAGTTCACTTTAGTGAGTATTTAGAGGATGCCACAAGTCTTTAGAAATTGTGTATTGCTAATTTGTGCCATAATTTGCATAACAACTGTGTTTATAATCTGCAATAAATAATTGGTTGGGGCTTGTGCTTTGCATCCATTAAGATTCATTTGGTTGGAAATGACAGAAACCAAACTGGCTTAACCACCAACACCACCACTGCCCTGGGCTCTTGGAACTGAGGAGCAGAGCAGGAGGTTGGACCTCAGGTAGGCTACGTAGGTGGGGCTCCTCAGAAGTTGCTTCTCTCTCTGACAGCCTGTCCTCAGCCAGCTTCTCTTGTAGTGACAGAGAGGCAGCAGGGCTCAGGAGGTAAACTCTACTGTTGAGTCTGGAGATGAAGTGGGTTGATTCGGATTGCAACTTGGACTACTTCCAGCTTGTCACTGGTTCACATGTCTGGAGGCAGGACCAAAAGAGCTTCGGTCCCAGCCCTCACATCACCACGGAGGTATCATTCTGCTTTCTGTCCTCATCCCGGCTTCTCATGGGCCACCATATCGGTAAAAATCTGGTGGAGTAGATTAGGGGCACCTCTACTCCAGGTCTGACCCGTCATTTCAGCTCACATGGTTGGTCAGAATTTGGCTGTTTTTTTCCCCCCACACTTCCGCAAGATCCTCTGTCTGATGCTTCTTAGCTCCTTATCTCATCTGTGGTCCAGGGATAAATGTGGCTAATGGTCTTTACTTACTTAGGAAGAGTTCCATCCCTCTGAAATTTGGTTCTACTCTAAATGTCATCAAGACCTCAGCTGCCCAAGTGGATAAAAATGAGGGGCACCTGGGTGGCTCAGTCCATTAAGCATCTGACTCTTGATATCAGCTCAGGTCATGATCTCATGGTTAGTGAGATCTCGCAAACTGTGAGATCGAGTCCTGCATTGGTGTCTGTGCCGATACTGCAGAGACTGCTTGGGATTCCACCCCCACCCCTCTCTCACTCTCACTTTGCCCCTCCCCACTCATGCTCCTTCTCAAAGCAAATAAATAAACTTAAAAAAATGACTTCATAGTTTATACAGTATTTTGTTGTTTCATGTTCTTCTACGTCTTAACTGGAAGAAGAACCCAACATAAATGGAATTAAAATGCTACTAAGAGTTTCTCCATCTTAATATTTTAAGTGTTTATTTACATATAAAAACATTAACTCCAAAAGCAGACACTGATCGTTTAAGAATTATGATTCCAAAGGAAAGAAAGGAGAACATGCTAGAAGCCTGACTCTGTCTTTCTTGGATGTGACCCCAGGAGAGTCCCTTGATAACTCTGTGCCTCTGTTGTAATTTGTTAGGGCTGCCAGAACAAAGTACCACAGCCTGGGTGACTTATACAATAGGCATTTATTTCCTTACAATTCTGGAGGCTAGAAGTCCAAGGTCAAGGTGTTCGTAGAGTTGGTTTCTTCAGAGGCCTCTTTCCTTGGCTTGTAGATGGCCACCTTCTTCCTGTGTTCTGACATGGTCTTCCCTCTGTGCGTGCCTGTGTCCTAATCTTCTGTTCTTATAAGGGCACTGATTATATTGGATTAGAGCCTATTGATGACATCATCTGCACTTAATTACCTTTTAAGACCTTCTCTTCAAACACTGTACTCTAAGTTGCTGAGGGTTCTAGTACACAATTCAGTCCGTAACCACCTCTGTGTTGTCCTCTGTAACATTGACATGATGATACCAGTGTTGTCTGCTTCTCAGGGTTATTGCTGAAGGGGAACACGCAGATGAGGAGTGATGTTAGACTTCCAGCTGCGCTTGTGTGGGGCATATTCTTGAGAACACTCACAAATGCCTAGAGGGTAGAAAACAAATTTAGAAGAAATTAGAAACAGGCTGTGTGAAGAGACCCTTTCTATAAGAATAGATGTCATAGTTGGCTGGTCATCTGTTCACGTATTTTTCTTGATAAACAAATACTGAAGGAGCTGCAGAGCCTCAGACAAGGTAGAAAGGATTGAGCCACTCTGACCTTCAGTCCCATCAGCTAAGTGATGCCATCCACCTCTTAGTGGTTTTGTGAGTGTTACAGGAGATAATGCACTTGTCACTTAGCCACTAACAAATTTCCACTACTGTTGCAGCCACCGTGCTTATAATTATTATTACTTGTACCCCCAGTCTTTGTTGTCAGGGGACCACTTAATGCCCTTGGTTCTGTATAAAGTGGGAGAGAAAGAGAAACCCTATAGGGCACTAAGCTAAGAGCCAAAAGCTTCCCTTGTTCTTCTTGAATCTGTCATTCTTGCCCCTTGAACAAATCCACAATGAAATCAAAGAATCTCAGTGTGTCTAGACCAGAAGTGACTCTTTGAGGTCATCTGCTTACATTTTTCCTCTTGTTTTTCATTTATTTAGCCATTAGGTATTTGTTGACCCTCTAGACACTGGGTACATTGTGGTAAGCCTGACACAGCATGGTCCCTGCCTCCGGGGAGCTTATGTTTTGGTGGAGGAGATAGGGCAGAAGGAAACAAATGTAGTGGCTTTAAATTATTTTTAGATCTGAAGTACTTATGACAGGCAAAACACACACACACAAAACCAGAAGTCCATGAACCCAGTATTCAGACTTAACCAATGTTAAGATCTGCCCTATATGCTTCAGAACTTTTTTCTTTTTTGAGAGAAATTAACATTTATGGATATGATTATCTCCCCGGCCCCATCCCATGTCGTCCCTCTAACTTACTCCTCAGAAGAAACCACCATCCCGAGGGATACATTCAAGACCCCCAGTGGATGCCTACAACCGCAGATTGTACCAAACCCTGTACCTACTATGTTTTTTTCCTATATGTATGCACCTATGATAAAGTTTAATTTATAAATTAGGCATAGAAAGGGATTAACAGCAACCGTAATAAAATAGAATGATTATGACAACAGGGGTGCCTGGGTGGCTCAGTCAGTTAAGTGCCCAACTCATGATTTTGACCCAGTCATGATCTCATGGGTTTGTGAGTTCGAACCCCCATATCAGGCTCTGTGCTGACAGTGTGGAGCCTGCTTGGGATTCTCTGTCTCCTGCTCTTTCTGCCCCACTCCTGCTCATGCTGTCTCTCTCTCTCTCTCTCTCTCTCTCTCTCTCTCTCTCTCAAAAATAAATAAATAAACATTAAAATAAAAACCGAAAAACTGTTACATGGGACACCTGAGTGGCTCAGTCGGTTAAGCTTCAGACTTTGGCTCAGGTCATGATCTCATGGTTTGTGAGTTCAGGCGCTGTGCTGTGCTGACAGCTTGGAGCCTGGAGCCTGCTTCAGATTCTGTGTCTCCCCCTTTCTCTCTGCCCCTTCCCTGCTTGTGCTGTGTCTCTCTTTCTCTCTCAAAAATAAATAAATAATGAATAAATGAAACATTAAAAAAAAAAACCTGATAACAACATACTGTAATTAAGTTATGGGAATGCCTTTCTAGCATGTCCCCAGTTAGGTTCCCGTCACTTTGTTGCCCTGAACTCTGTCCTTTGTGTCTTCAGGCCTGAGGACCACAGACCTCCTACTGGATTGATTATAAGCCACCCTTTATTTATTTATTAAAAAATTTTTTTTAAACGTTTATTTATTTTTGAGAGAGAGAGAGAGACAGAGTACAAGCAGGGGAGGGGCAGAGAGAGAGGGAGACACAGATCTGATGCAGGCTCCAGGCTCTGAGCTGTCAGCACAGAGCCTGACGCGGGCTCGAACTCACAAGCTGCGAGATCCTGACCTGAGCCAAAGTCAGACACTTAACTGACTGAGCCACCCGGGCGCCCTTATAAGCCACCCTTTAAGGCATGACTTTGTGGTATTCTTCAGCCCCCTGTGCTATTCTTTTCTTCCTAGCCTTGCCCACCCCCTACCCCAGAGTCTTCCTGCATTGGCTCACTTTCCAGCCCTCAGGTCATTGGGTTTTTATACTTTGTTCAAATTTATAATTGCTGTCTACAGGAGGGTTAGGTCTAGTAGAAGCTTGTTGGCAATATTATGTTCCATATGATACTGATTCTTTAGCAGTGGTTGAGATTTGCATTGTGGTTTAGAGTATAGGCATTTTTTTTTGTTTTAATAAATGTTTTATGTGTAAATTAAAAAAAAGTGTATTCTTTAATTGCTGTGAACGGTGTTCTGTATATGTGTTCATTAGCTCTAACTGTTGTGATGTCAAATCATCCTGTCCTCATCATTTTTGGCTGGCTTGATGTATTCGTTTTACCAAGAGGTATGTTAAAAAGTCTCATAACTTTTGTGGTTTGGCCAATTTCACCTTTCAAATCTATCAATTTTTCACTTTATGTTATGAGGTGATAGTGTTTGACGTATTCAGGTGTAGGAGCCATATTCCTGGTGAGTTATTCCTTTTACTATCATGTAATGGGACTTTTTGTTTTTTTTTTTATCCCTAGTAAAGCTTTTGGCGTCCTAGCTATTTTTACATAATATTAATACTGTCAGAGTTTCTATTTTGGTCAATGTTTGCCTAATGTTTCCTTTTCCTTTTATTTTCAGGCTTTCTCCATAACGGTGGCTTATATGTGTTTCTTAAAAGTATTATGTGTCCTAATTTTTTAAAAAAATGTCCAGTTTGAGAATATCTGTCTTTTCATTGGCAATGTTAGTGTTTTTACATTTGTGGTGTTACTGATTTATAATTAGGTTTATTTCCACCACCTTATATTTTGTTTTCGATTGACAATACTATGCTTTTTCTTTGCTTCTGTATCTTTTTGTTGTTTTTCTTTCTTTTGATTTCACCAGATATTCTCAATTCCCCCTTCTTTCTTCCATGGATGTGGAGTAGATTATAAACTTTCACATTATATATTTTTACAGTTAGAGTTACTTAGACTTATTTATATATTTGCCAATTTAATCAGTATTATTTCTTGCAACCTACTTTTCTGTGTCTAAGATCCTTCTGGAAATAACTCCTTTTTAAAAAAATTGTTTTTTACTTTTAGTTTTTTGGAGTATAGTTGACACACAATGTTACATTAGTTTCAGGTGTACAACTTACTGATTTGACAAGTTAATATGTTATGCCATGTTCTGTTAATGTCGCTATTACAGCATCATTGACCACATTCCTTATGCTGTGCCCTTGATTCCTGTGACTTACTCGTTCCAGAACTGGAGGCCTGTATCTCCCTCTCCCCTTTGCCCACTTTGCCTCACTTTCCACTCCCTCCCCTCTGGCAACCATCAGTTTGTTCTCTGTATTTATGGGTCTGTTTCTGCTTTTTTGTTTGTTTATTGTTTTTTAATCTTGGCGAGGGTTAAATTATTATCTTTGTTTTTCCCAAACTGCCCTGATTTCACCTACACTCTTGGTGATGATTTAGCTGAATATAGAACTCTAGGTTTAGCCTTAACTCTCATCAACACGTTGAAGATATTATTCCACTGTCTTCTGACTTCTGTTTTTGCTACAGAAGGTCTTCTGTCCATTCAAATTTAGATTCTGTGCAAGTAACCTGTCTTTTCTCTCTGCAGGTTAAATCATGTTATCTTTGTGTTTATAGTATATCTATGGCAGATTTTTTCCATATTTATCCCATTTGGGACCCACTGTGATTGTTGGATGTGAGAAATCATAGCTTCTGTCAGTTCTGAGAGAGGCCCAGCCTCTGTCTTAGGGGTCTCTTCTCTGTGATCAGCTCATTCCCCTCCTGGAACTCCTACTCAGTAGATGTGCACCTTCCTGTTCTTTCCTCTGGTTTTGTTTTTTTAATTTTAAAAAAATGTTTATTTATTTTTGAGAGAGAGCATGAGCAGGGGAGGGGCAGAGAGAGAGGGAGACACAGAACCTGAAGCAGGGTCCAGGCTCTGAGCTGTCAGCACAGAGACCAACATGGGGCTTAAACTCATGAGCTGTGAGATCATGACCTGAGCTGAAGTTGGACGCCTAACTAACTGAGCCACCCAGGAGCCCCATTTTTTTTTTTTTAACCTATTAGGTCTCTTCTGTATTCTGGATTATTTCTTCTCATTGGTCTTCCAGTTCACCAGATTTCTGTTAAATAGAGTCTAATCTCCATTTAATCGAACCACTGAGTTTTCAGTTTTAGTGTTTAGAATCTAGACTTCTGGAAGTTACATTTTGACTCTTTTCCAGTTCTGCCTTGTATTTTTCATAGTGCCCTGTTCTTTCATTATGATTTTATCCTTCCCTTTGTCAGATTGGTAATTTTGTCCTAATTACTATAATTTTTTAATGTTTATTTTTGAGAGAGAGAGAGAAAGTGTGAGCAGGGGAGGGGCAGAGAGAGAGAGAGGTAGACACAGAATCCGAAGCAGGCTCCAGGCTCTGAGCTGTCAGCACAGAGCCTGATGTGGAGCTGGAACCCACGAACTGTAAGGTCATGACCTGAACTGAAGTCAGACGCTTAACTGACTAAGCCACCCAGGCATCCTTACCATAAGTATTTGAAGTCTCTTTTGAATTATTCCACCTTCTGAATTTCTTGGGATGTTGATCTTGCTGTTTGTCATATTGGCCCACTCACACTTACGCTGGACCATTTTCTATGTGGATTATAATTTTATACTGTGCTCAGTGTAGACATCTATGTACCCCACTGCCCCATCCTCTGCAGGGGTGCTCTATATGTTGGGTTACGGAAAAATCTCTACTGAGTAATTTCACATGCGCTTCTGTCAGATGCCCCAGGACATTTTCACCAGTCCCAATGTGATTTCTACTTTCACGTTTTTCCTTAGGAAAACCTTGAGAGTGACGTGTATTTGTGTGTAGCACAGGCGGGGGCAGTTTGTATCCGAGACTCTGCCCGACATTCCACTGGAATTCAGGGCTGTGTACGGAGACAAATTTCTCCCAATTTCCCTGTGCCTGTGGGTGCAGGTGTCCTGCCACTCCGGGGCCCCAGCCACACCTCTTATCTCACGGTAGCAAGTGTAACACTGGCCCCTCACCCTTAGGCCAATATTTGGGCCTGATGTCTGCTAGGTTCTCGTTAACCGTCCCAGGTATGGAATTTCCCAGCATCTCTGTGCCATTCTTGATGACAGGGACCCTTCAGAGGGGCCGTGGGGTGGCTGGGACCCACCCCCTGGGGGCCACAAGTGTGAGGTGCCTCCCTGCTGCTCAGAGAAGCCTCCCCTTTTGCTCTTGCTGCTTTGGCCCCTGCCCCTGGTCTCCAGGGCACTCCTTCCCCTGCTGTTATTCATTTAGGGAGCTTAGTTTTCTGAAACTACAGCCTGGAATGGCAGCTATGGCCAGGCGGCTTCTGCTTTGGGCCCAACAGAATGCCCGTGGCAAAGGAACACAAAGGCTGCCTTATGACAGTAGCTTTAGAAAAAAACTGCATTAATACCTAGTAAATCAGCACACCGGAGTCACTCACTGCTTTTCATGGACCGAATAGAAGCGCTATCTCCTTGGTCAGTGTTGTTTGAAGAAGATCCTCTATGATTTTCATATTTTGTGGAACTTGAGTTTATTCCCTTGGGCCAAAAGGAGCTCCTGTAATGACCTGGCAGAGTGTTTCCTGGGCCACCTGTGGCATTTCTGATGTGTGCCCACCACCTGCTCTGGAGGGATCTGGCACCCGTGTTAGGCTGGGCAAGGATCCGCCCTGGAAGGCCAGGGGGTCAGACAGACCCTCTGCCTCTGTTGAGGCTGGGGACCCACATCCACATCTCCTGGCTGCCTGATGCTCCTAGGGGGCACTTTGGAGATCACCAGATAAGTGTTTCTTGTACTTCAGAGCCTTCTTAGAAAAGCCCATGGGGCCCTTTGGCATCTTGAGTGTTTAGTAATAATTGGTTTTGCATTTGCTCTTGTGTTCTGACTGAGTTCTCACAAGCTCGAGGGGCAATCTCCAATCCTGCCATTTGCTTTATGTGAACCATGTGTTCATCCAAATGCCTTTGATCTCATTTTTATTTCTTTTTAAGACAAATGACTAGAGAAGTCTTTTGGGTTTTTGTCGGGGCTGTTTGGGTAGCAGGAGGATGCTTGGTAATCACTTTGGAAAGAATAAAATTAAAACCAAGTAATATTGCTCTATAAAATCATCATCATCATTATACTATTATTATAATTATTGCCATTATTATTCCCTGAGGCTGTATAACTCTGTGGATTTGGAGCCTGTAAGATGCTGTAAAATGGACACTGCCCGTCCATGTGGCCTGGGAGTGAACGCAGCCAGGGGGATGGGGCCCGGCAGCTTTGGGCAGCATCTGATACTGCTTCCCTGTTAATTGCTCTTACTCCTATGCTTCCTCATCTGTAAAATAGAGGTAATATTTTTCTCAGTATCTTCATTTCACCCGGGTGCCAGGAGTTAAATGAACTAATGCCGATGGACTTTCATTGAGTAGACAGTATTCTTAAAACATAAGGTGTCTTGTCTTTATGGAAAAGGTCCATAGAGTGGGTTCTCTAAAATCCAGGCCTCAGATGAGGGCTTGAGTACAGGTGGTTAGATTGAGAGAGGGAGGAGTCCCAGGAAGCAGGAGAGAGAGACCGGGAGGAGCAAAACTTCCATTGGAATCCAATGGAAAATCCAGTGGAAGGTGAGTGTGCCAAGGGGACTGCTGCAGGCAGCGGGGCGTGGTTCCTACAGCAGCAACTCTGAAAAGTGCATGGAAGCATCCAGAGTGATCTCAAGGATGCAGATGGGGCAAAGCTTGGATGTTACCCAGCACTTCTTGTCTCCCAGATTTCCAACTGCTCTTGTGTAGGCCAGGCAGGCTTCTTAGGTATAAGAGCCTGCAAAAAAGGAGAGGCCAGGGCCATATGCTTGAGGAGGGGCGCTGTTGGCACAAGCTGATCATCACAGTGGTAGCAGAAATTGGGGTGACATGGGGTGCTGCAGGGAGGATACCAGAAGAGACCCTGCAGGTGTCCTGGCTGGGAGGCAGCATGTAGTGGGAGGGACCCCTAAGCATTTAAAAATGTTAACAGATGGGGCGCCTGGGTGGCGCAGTCGGTTAAGTGTCCGACTTCAGCCAGGTCACGATCTCGCGGTCCGTGAGTTCGAGCCCCGCGTCAGGCTCTGGTCTGATGGCTCGGAGCCTGGAGCCTGTTTCCGATTCTGTGTCTCCCTCTCTCTCTGCCCCTCCCCTGTTCATGCTCTGTCTCTCTCTGTCCCAAAAATAAATAAAAATGTTGAAAAATAAAAATTTAAAAAAAAATAAAAATGTTAACAGTTAAAGAAAGCTTGTTACCTTCTAAAAATTCCTATATATTCAGTTAAAAAAATTCTTCCCACCGGAATAATCAGCTGACCTGTGGTATATTCTTCCCTTCCCGCCTCCATCCTTCCTTCTTTAAAAAATTCTGGTCATTCAGCAAAAGAAGCCCCGAGATCTCCAAAGGAGTGGACAGATCATTGCACACAAGGGCCTCCTGGAGACTTGGTGAAGGCCAACTGGGAGGGAAGGCCGTCTTGCCTGGGGGACTCACCCGTGCTCTTGCGGTCCCGTCTGGAGGCTCTGATTCTGGGCTGACCAATGGAGACTCAGGGAAAATGGGCAAGCCAGGCCTGGAGGCAGTGTCTGAATGAGTCTCCGTGTAAATATTCTTTTGCTTTTAAGCTTTCAGTGACTGTGTGGATATTTCCTACAAATTGGCTTGAACATATTTTATTCTTGGGTCTCTGCCTTAAAACTTGTAACAGGCCCTGTTATCCAAGGCGGGAATTTAATCGCTTGACCGATGTTTATTTGAGACTGTGTGTCTGGCCCAGTTGTGAGCGCTGGGCATCCTGTAGTAAACAAGAGACCTTATCTGGTCCCTGCCCTCATGGAGCCAACATTCCAGGAGATGATTGCAGACACTCGAATGGCAGACTGATGACCGGTCTCATTCTGGATGTGCTCTAGGGAAGTGGGCCCTCTGTCCTCACTTCACCCCTTCCTCCTGTGCTAACCTAGGGGCTTCAGACTGGAAGGATGTTCTTATTCCCAGTGGTGCTTGCTGGGCGGGGTAGAGGGAGAAAAGAAGGGAGTGAGAACCAAGCCACCAGACTGATGTTGTGACTTCACCAACATCAAGTGAGGGGTGTCCAAACCAGGGCTGGGGGTTCGTTGAGTGGCACATTGCTCCTGAGATTGGAATCTGATACATGGGGGAGTGGGGGGAGTCATGCCTCCCGCACTACCTGCCCACCTGCTGACCTCGGGTATGGCCTTCCCAGCCTTCTTTTACTGTTCTCCGGTTTCCTTTTACCTCTGGGATCAGATGCGGTCAGTGGAACTAAAGCGTCCCCCTCAGAACCCAAGCCTAGTTCATTTTCTCAGTTGTATTTTCCCAGCATCATGGACACATTGCTGGCAAGGAATGCTCGCCCCCTCGTCCGCTCTCCTGGCCTCCACATGCCAGCACTTGCCAGGGTGCACCTGTGCTCACTGCCACCCTTCCTTTTTCTCACTGCCTTGGGGTCCTTATCTGCTCCACCCTGCTCCACTACTCTCTTCCCAGACTGTGTCTTGAGCCCTTCGTCTTTCCTTTGATCCATCTACACATCTCTGCTGGCCGGCTGCTGTCACCACCTGCTCTCTGGAAGTTGGTGTTTCCCAGCCAAGTCCCTGTCTGACAATGCCCACTTGCACCGGCCTAATTCCCAGTGTTCTGACTCCCTGTCTCCAGCCATCCAGACTCAAAATTGTTTGCTCCGCTATCCCTGCCCTCTTGTATTCCTCCATATTTTTGTTAGCTGCTTCTTTTGATATAGTTGCAAAGAGCGTTGGTGTACCCATTACTCACAGTCACTGATCATTAACACTTTGTCTACTCGCTCTGTAGCTTGCTTTCTCTCTTTCTCTCTCTCACCCCCCTTCCTCTTGTCCTTCCTTGATCCCTCCCCCTCTTCCTTCCTGCCACCCTCCTCAGCGCGCTCTCCCCTACACACACTTTTCCCCCCTGAACCACCTGAGGGTAATTTGCAGACATCGTATCCTTTTACCTATAAATACTTCCATTTGTATCTTCAAACAACTCTTACTAACCATCGTATAGCTAGCAGACTTGGGATATGAACCATTGACACAATGCCATTATCTAAAGTACAATTTATATTTGACTTTTGTTGGTAGTCCCAATGAGGTATTTAAGCCATGGTGTTTGGTGTTCTTTTCTTGCTCCAGAATCCAATCTAGAGTCACACGTGTTGTGTTTAGTTGTTGTGTCTTAGTCTCCTCCAGTCAGGGTCAGTTACTTAGTATTTGTCTCTCCTAATCTTCATGCTTCTTTAAAAAACACAAGTATAGCCTAGGTTTTTTTGTTTTTGTTTTTGTTTTTTTTGGTCAGAGGTCTCTAAATTTGGTTTTGTCTGTTGTTTCTTCATGATTGGGCACAGGTTATGCATTTTTGGCAGGAATACCACCAACGTGATATTGTGTTCTTCTCAGCACATCTTATCAGGAGGCCTGTGCTGGCAGTTTATCCCGTTACTGGGATGTCAGCTTTTACTATTTGGTTCAGGTTGTGTTTCTAGGTGAATCTGATGTAAGGTTTTGATCTTTACATATACAATTAGCAAAATTTTGTGGGATATTTATGAGACTATGTGAATATTCTGTTCTTTAAAAAAATTTTTTTTAATGTTTATTTTTGAGAGAGAGAGACTGAGAATGAGTAGGGGAGGGGCACAGAGAGAGGGAGACACAAAATCTGAAGCAGGCTCCAGGCTCCGAGCTGTCAGCACAGAGCCTGCTGCGGGGCTTGAACCCACAAACCACAAGATCATGACCTGAGCCGAAGTCAGATGCTTAACCGACTGAGCCACCCAGGTGCCCTGTGAATATCCTGTCCTTCATCAGACTTTCGCTCACTAGTTTTAGCATCTCTTGATTCTCCACAGACTCAATTATTATTGTGGGGGCTTCAAAATGGTGCTTTTCTGAGTCCGTTATTTCCTCCACATTTTTTAATCCTCTTCTTCCCCATTTATTTATATTGATGTGGGCTTGTAAATTCTTATTTTAGTCTATGGATACTCATTTATTTGCTTATATTTTTTTTTAATGCACAGATGGTCTCAGATTTGTCCTGTGAGTATACTTTTTAAAATTTTTTTAATGTTTATTCTTAGAGAGAGAGAGACAGAGACAGAGTGCAAGCAGGGGAGGGACAGAGGGAGAGGAAGACCCTCACAGAGTCTGAAGCAGGCTCCAGGCTCTGAGCTGTCAGCACAGAGCCTGACACGGGGCACGAACTCACGAACCATGAGATCATGACCTGAGCCAAAGTTGGATGCTTAACTGACTGAGCCACCCAGGTGCCCCTGTGAGTGTGCTTTTTAAAATAAGACATGGATGTTTGATTTTCTAAAGGTTTTTACAGCACTGGGGAGACAGGGATACATGTGACTATTCTTAGATGTACTAATATGGTGTATTATGTAAATTATACCAACCTTGAATTCCTGGTATAAGTCTCACTTGGTTGTAGTGTATTATTTCCTTAAAGTGTTATTGTTATTTGCTAATGCTTTGTTTAGGCTTTTTGCATCCATATTTGTATGTGATGTTGCTCTGTCATTTGTGTGTGTGTGTGTGCATGCACGTGTGTGCGCTTGTGTGTGTGCACATGTGTATGCGTGCTAGTGTAGAAGCTTTCCTTTGTTTTCAGTACTCTGGAATGATTTATGCATCGTTGAGGCCGTCTGGTCTGGGAAGGCTTGGTAGAATCATCTTTGGAACCATCTGAGTCTGGTGCTTTCCTGGGACTGTAGTTCCTTTATAACTTTCCCTGTTTCTTCTATAAAAAAGTTGATGTACATTTTGTATTGCTAATGGGATCAATGTTGGTGAATTTTGTTTTCCTAGCAAATTTCGTCTCGGTTTCCAAATTTCAGTGCATCAAGTTTCCCCCCTTACTTAATGTATAAAATAGTTATTATTTCTTGTGGTTCAAACTAGATTATGAATTGTTTGGTCACAGGGCCTACTGTGACCAAAAGGTCTACTTTGGCTTATGGAACTGTATGGAATGACCCCTTTGTGTCCGTCTTTGTACTGCTCTTGAACACCCATCATATTTTTGAAGGCCCACCTTAGAGGGTACCTATTCCAGGAAATCCATCCTAATTGCCTCACTTGGTTTTCTGGAATCCTGAGGTGCTTTGTCTGTGTTCTGAATATCACCCTCATCTCTGTCCACTGTTTGTCTTAGTTGCGTCCAAGGCCCTCTGGCTAGAAGACTCATGTATTACTTTCCCATTGCCGCTGTAACAAATTACCACAAACTTAGTGGCTTAAAACAACACAAATATATTCTCTTACAGTTATGGAAGTCAGAAGCCTAAAATCTGTTTCACTGGGCTAATGTCAAGATGTTAGCAGACCTTCATTCTTTCTGGAGGCTCTAGGGGAGAATCCATTTCCTTGCCTCTTCCAGCTTCTAGAGGCCGCCTGTATTCCTTGGCTCCCAGCCCCTTCCTTCATCTTCAAAGCCAGCAATGGGCAGTGGAGTTTTTCTCATGCAGCATCCCTCTGATGGTTCTCTTCTTTGTCAAACCTCTGTCTGTTTCCCTTATATAATAACATGTGTCATTACATCAGGCCCACATGGGTAATGCCAGATAATCTCCCCGTCTCAAGGTCCTTAACTTAATCCCATCTGCAAAGCCCCTTTTACCATGTAAGTTAACATTCACATGTTCCAGGGATCAGGCTGTGGACATCTTTGGGGGGGTGCATTCTCCACCCTACCACAATCATAAATATATTTCCAGTGTCTCTATGAAACATTTCACAAATGTGTTTCTCCCGTAAGGCTGAGCATTGCAGCATCTACTTAGTAATTCTTTGTTTTCCTCTGTCAGTTGTCTTTTGAACATATTCTCTGAGAGAACACAGGAAAACTAGTATGGGACACGCACATCAGTCCTCTTCTTGAATATTCCCAGTACTTGACTGAGAAAGAAAATCTGAAATTCCAGCGCCAAGAAAAAAAAAAAAAAAAAGGATACCAGGGTATTTTTTTGTGCGTGTGTGTCTGAATCCTTTTTCCCACATGCGGCTCCACCAAGCAGAGGGATCGGAAGAGAAGTGTTGTCTTTCCCCAGTTGTCTCCTGGGCTCTTATGCAACACACACCCGCCCCTCCTGGGTAACTCAAAGCAGAGAAGGCCTCCAGCTTAAATAGGAAAATCTGCTTCGAGCTGCAGACGGATCAAGAATGCATAGTTTATTATTTAAAGTGCACGCTGGCTGGGGCTGTCCAGGTGGCTCAAGGAAGCTCCTGGCAGCCAGTCCAGCCCTGAGGCTGGAGGAGGGACCGTGGCCCCCAGAAGGCGTGGCCCAGGCGGCAGAGTGAGCGCATGGCCCCGAGGAGGCGCTGACTTGATGTTCCAGGGGCGGTGGGGGTGGAGATCCAGGTCCTGCCAACTCCCGCAGAAGTGTCTGATTTTTGAATCAGCAGTGTTCATGGTTCATGTTCCCTCCAAGGGAGAGAGTGGGAGAGAATGTGTGACTGAGTGAAGGAGCACGCCCGGGCTTCCCTCCCAGCAGGCAGACTCTCGGGCCAGGAAGTCCGACACAGGGAAAGGGAAGGGGGAACAGACGATGTGTTTGGAGCAACTGTTTGGTCTTTTTCAGAAATGACTTTAGGGTTGCATTCCCCACCCTGAAGAAAGGTCTAGCCTTTTCAGTACACTAATTTCTCACGGAAAAGCCCAGCAAAAAAAAAAAGAAAGAAAGAAAGAAAAAAAAAAGTGTCTCATCAGGACATCTGCTGCCCAGTTTTCTTGGGTGCTTTCCAGCCACGAATGCAGTGGGTTCATTTCGCACAGCCTTCTTTCAAAGCAACGGGCAATTTCTTGTGCACGAACAGACAGGGAATTTGCTTGCTGGAATGGGTATGGGGTTGCACAAAATGCCTTCAGGCCGAAGGAGCTCTCGTACCTTTCTCAATCCATTAGCAAGTCGTAGATCAAATTCCCTGTCACTGTGTTTGGACAGAGCTGGACAGTGGGCCATAGGGGAAAAGCCCAATAAAGCTGATAGTGTTCCTACCCAGTTGAGCAGAAAATAACGGGCATCACTGGTGGGCAGCTGTGATGGTGGTGTGGATGGGACCTGGGACCAGCTCTGAAGGGCCAGAGCCCCCAGCAGGGGACACAGAGAGACCTTGCCCACGTCCCTGGGGTCCCAGGGATGCTCAGGGCCTGGGTCAGGGGTAAAGGGGCTTTTCTTCTCTGCAAGGAGACAGCCATTATTTAGAGATGGAGCTTCTAGGCCATGTCCCCACGGACCCCTTAGGGAGTCCATACTTGGCCTTCTGGGCTCTCACAAAGGGAATGAGCCTTCTTTATGTCAGAATTTAATGAACTACAATTTTCTCCCAGAAAATAAACCATTACCCATCACTGCCAAGGCCGGCTGCTACTTTTCTGATTCTGCTTTTGGGTGAGTTTTGATTTCCCTCGACTGTCTCCAACCTCCTGACCTTGACACAGTGCCTTTTCCTTGTGTGGAGCTGACAGTCAACAGCGGGGATAGCTGAGCATTTGTGTTTCATGCCTCCTCTGTCCCAGAGGGTCTTGTCTGAGTCATATTTGGACTGATGGTCCCCTTTCTGTGAAGCAGTTAATCATTTTGTTGGTGTGGAGTGTTCAGAGCAGCATTGAGGCTGAGGCCCTCAATTAATTTCTGTCAGGGGCCTTGTTGGCTTGTCTCTGAGTTTGAAAAACTGTCTCTTTCAGTATAAATATGCATTTTCCAGCGACGAGTGATATCTTGGCTGTTCTAGGGATGTGAGCATCTGCGTTTCAGGCCATTAGGGGAAGTGGTGTCCCTTGCCAGCAGGTTGTCTGTCCCAGATGCCACCCTGTCACCTTTCAGACCTGGCTCTGGTAGGGTTTTTGGGTCTCTGTCCATCCTGTACGAAGGCGGAGATATTTCACTTGATTGTCTCAAGGCTGAGGAATAGTACAGTTACTCTTTTCTCCAGTGTCATATGACCCATACCTCGTGAAGTGTTTAGGAATTCCATTTGAGAGCCCCTCTGGGGACGCCCCGAACACATTTCCTCTTCCTCTGTGTTCACATCATCCCATGAGTACCAGGCCCTCGAGGGATGCCATGGTGGATGGCGGGGAACATTGAGAAAGAGCTTAAAGAAGCGGGCTAAGCTGCACGGAATCCGGTTACCCGACCCAAGGTGGGCACTGATGGGATGGGAAGGGGGATTTGGGAATGCTCACAGGAGCATGGGGGTGGGGGGGTGTGAGGCTTGAGCTGGGCCTTGGACATGACAGGACTTGAGTGGGTATGCTGAAGAGATGATTCCAGAGAAGGGGAACCATTCCCATCACATGTCTCTTTGTACACTGCCAGCATGCCCGGGAGCCCGTAGGGCCTGGAAATCTCATTCGGCCGGCAGGAATTGGTCTGGAAATATGGAGAGGGGCTCATGGCAGCCAGGAGAGTAAGTGCAGAGCCTGGGGTCAGGCAGCCCTGAACTTGAGGCCTGGCTCAAAATGCATATGTACTGCGTGACCTTGAGTAGGCGTGTCTCCCCATGTGATTGTCGCCAAGGTACTGTCCCTGGCGGACCGCCGGTGTGATCCCCTGGGCTGTGGGACAGCAGCATCAGGGTGGAAGTTCTGTTGGCATGCGGCTTTTAGCTATGGTAGAAAATGGGCATCATGTGATTAAAAATTTACTTTCCTTTGGGACACCTGTGTTGTAAAAAAAAAAAAAATCAGTGTTCTTCCACAAAATGCCCTGTTGGCGGTAGAGACCAAATAATTGCTAGATTTGGGGTCACGATGACTCAGGAGGAAACAAAAGCAGGGACTGGTGGCCCTAAACCCAGTGTGGTTTCCTCACCTCTTCTGACCAGCACCCAAGATGCGTATCCAGGTAAATGAGACTTGCCCCTGGGTCCCCGGGGGTGGATTTTCCTGCTGCCCAGTCAGGCTCCCACAGGGATCTCACACCATATCATCCAGTGGAGAGAGCAGACTGGGAGGGGAAGCCAGAACAAAGTTGGATAGCTAAGCCAGGATTCTGTTTTTATTTCCCATGACTTTTTTTTTTTTTTTTTTTCACGATTCTGATGCTGACAATACAGACTTCTTGAAGATACTCCAGTTTTAACCGTATTAAAGAATAGTTACTTGGAGTTCTGATGTACCAGTAACTACCTGAAAAGGGAAAGCAGTTAGCAATAGCAAAAAAAGAAGGAAACTTGCAAATTGCAGGAAGAATGTAATTCTGATTTAATTACAGGCCGCGTGAGAGACATGGTGCTCTCTTGAGGAGGCCTGAGACTCTGACAGTGTGAACAATGGCATTTGGCCACTTGCTTTCTCTTTGGAGATTCTGTCCTGTCTTCTCCGTCCCTCCCTGCCCTTCCAGTCGTCTGTGACAAGCAGCCTCTAGCAGCCTGTGTTCCAGACAGCTGAACATCATTTCTGGCTGCCAGATAAAATAAAATGTTTTATAATAACTTTTTGACAAGGCTCTACTATAAAACATTTATGTGGTGTGTATGTGTGTGGGTGTGACTTGTCTGTACATGTGGGGGGAAAAAAAAGTCGAGGTTGTTCTCCTCCGGGAGTGTGATGTTCTCGGTAATGGGTGTCACTGAAAAGTTGTTTAAAAAGTGAGATTTTGGCAAAGTGAAGCAAATTTTAAATTAAGTACATGAGCTTACCATTTAAAGGAAATCTGGAGCGAATCCTTCTGTAGAGGGAAGTTTTTGGCGGGAGATGTACTAGCTTCTCAGAATGTACTTGGTGGTTGCTTCTGTATTTTTCATAAAATGGCGTAATTGTCTAGATCAGATCTGTGATAATGGGGCTGCCTTAGTGGATGCTCTTATGTGTGGGCAAGACGGTTTCCCGGGTGTGGCCTCGTCAGGTGTGTGTGGCTGGGTGCCAGGTTTAACTCCTGGCCCAGAAGGCAGGCTCACGTGCAGGACGGTCTGTGGGAGCTCACACTCTGTTCTGGTCCTTGGGGACACGGAGGACATCAGCCACACGCCTGGCATCATGTCAGTCACATTACATCCGTTATCTCCTCTTATCCTCCTTTTTTTTTTTCTAAATATAACCAAGATATTTTATTATTATTATTATTATTATTATTATTATTTTAATTTAAATACCAGTTGGTTAACATACCGTGTAGTCTTGGCTTTAGGAGTAGAACCCAGTGATTCATCTCTTACATATGACACCCAGGGCTCATCCCAACAGGTGCCCCCCTCAATGCCCATCGTCCATTTAGCCCATCCCCCACTCACCTCCCCTCCAGCAATCAGTTTGCTCTTCGTATTTAAGCTTGAACTCTGTATTTTTTCTCTGGTTTGCCTCCCTCTCTGTTTTTATCTTCTTTTTCCTTCCCTTCCCCTATGTTGTACTTCTCAAATTCCACATATGAGTAAAATTGTATGATATCTGTCTTTTTTCTGACTGACATTTCACTCTGCACAATACTCTGTAGTTCCATCCATGGTGTTGCAAATGGCAAGATTTCGTTCTTTTTTATGGCCGAGTAGTATTCCATTATATATATATATATACCACATCTTCTTAATCCATTCATCAGTCAGTGGACATTTGGGCCCTTTCCATAATTTGGCTGTTGTTGATAGAACTGCTATAAACATTGGGGTGCGGGCAGCAACGTCTTTGACCTAAGCCATAGCAACTTCTTACTCGACATGTCTCTGGAGGCATTTTACCCTTCTTTAAGTGCTCAGTTCCTTCCATCACTGCCAAACTACATGGTTCCCATTACAGCCCAATAAACATGGAGGAGCCTTTAGGAATTAGAGGCAGGAGGAGCGCAGCATTGATCGGGTCTCTTTCTATCTCAAACTAAGCAAAAAAGAAAAAGGAATTTATTAGCTTATGTGGAAAGCCTTTCAGGCATCACTCATGAATGGAACCTGGGTTTTCAGTGATAGGTGTGGCGGGACTTTACTGCTTTCTCCTGCTGTCTCTTGCCTCTGTTTCCTTCCATGGGGCTCCAATCTCAGCAGGTCTTCCCTGACAGTAGCAAAGGAAACCCCGGCAGCCGCATCGCATGTAGCTCTTCCTGCCCAGGAACCGAGTCACCTCAGATTTCATAAAGGGACTCACAGGATCCTGCTTGGGTCACATGCCCCGCCCTGGACCAATCACTCTGAAGAGTTGAGTCCTTCATTTTGCCCACATAACACGGTCAGCATGCAGAAGCAGTGGGAGGCTTGTGATAGAAGCACCCCACATGTCGTATGGTCCCCAAAGGCAAAGAGACATTCTGTTGTCAGAACAGGGCACAGCCTCAGATGGCCCCTTAGGTGGCACAGATCATTTTGCCAATCTCTGCCTTTTTCTCCTGGGTCAGACTCCAGGGGTGGCCTTTGACAAGGGGTCTGTAAAGTGCAATGCCCTTTTTAGCTTTCCTCTCCATTCTCCAAGGGTAGTGGAGAAAAGAAGTTCTATTCATGCTGGGGGGCCATGCCTCGTGAAACACCATTCTAAGAGCAGTGCTTTGGAACGGTGTTCTTGTAGAGTACCCAGGCCCCTAAGTCCAGGTTGCCACAAGTAATATAGGCAGGCACTTTGGGCTTTGGAAGCATAGCAGGGCATAGGAGTTGGCACCATACCTAGGTTGGCACGGGAGAAACCCAAGAAATTACTCCGTTTACCTCTGCATCAGTCACTATTGCTGTGTAACAAGTTACCCTGAAGCTTGGTGGCTTGAACCTGCCTTTTTTTTTCAACGTTTTTTATTTATTTTTGGGACAGAGAGAGACAGAGCATGAACGGGGGAGGGGCAGAGAGAGAGGGAGACACAGAATCGGAAACAGGCTCCAGGCTCTGAGCCATCAGCCCAGAGCCTGACGCGGGGCTCGAACTCACGGACCGTGAGATCGTGACCTGGCTGAAGTTGGACGCTTAACCGACTGCGCCACCCAGGCGCCCCGAACCTGCCTTTTTAATACACTTACAGATTCCTTGGGTCAGGAGTTCAGACAGGACATGGAGAAGATAGCTTGTTATCTGCTCCACGGTGTCTGAGCCTCCAGCCTGGGGAAGATTTGGAGGGGGGAGACAGGGTCGGGGGCAGGCTGGAGTGATCAGGAAGCCCCTTCGCTCACATCTGGCACTGAGAGTGAATCACTTCAAGGAGGATCAACCAGAGCATCTACACGTGGCCTCTGCCTGCGACTTGGCCGCCTCACATTGTGGTGGTATTCTGCTTGTTCCGTGGCCAGTCGGGGCTGCAAGTGCATGAGTTCCAGCAAACCCGCCTGGTGCTGCCCAGCCTTTTTGTCTCAGCCTGTGAAACCATAGAGCATTGATTCCACTGTGCCGTGTTGGTTGAAGCAGTCACCCAGTGCAACCAGATTTAAGGGGGGTGGGGACAGACCGCACCTATCAATGTCGAAGAATTTAGAAGCCTTACTCAAAGCCACCACGACGCACCTGAGGTTCGTGACGCTGCTAATGATGAGGGTCCTGTTCCATTGTGCGGGGGTCACAGACAACATGAAGAGAGGTGTACCGCCTTCCTTCTTCCAAAGGGAGGAGAGAACGTGTTGGGTGCTTCTCTCTTCAGCCCTGACTTCTTTAGAAACTGTTGGGCCAAACTGAGGGTTGATGGGGGGTGGGAGGGAGGGGCGGGTGGGTGATGGGTATTGAGGAGGGCACCTTTTGGGATGAGCACTGGGTGTTGTATGGAAACCAATTTGTCAATAAACTTCATATAAAAAAAAAAAAAAAAAAAAAAAGAAACTGTTGGGCCATCACCGGTGGGTGGCAGAGCTGAAGCAGGGCTTTGTATCAGAAGTGTGGTACTGCCCCACTGAGTATGCTTAATCAGTCAACTGATTATAGCTTCAAGTATGCTAAACTGGACGTGTGTGAAATATACAATCTGAGAAGTTTTGATGCGTGAACACACCAGTGAAGCCACCACCACAATCAAGATAATGAACATGTCCATTACCCCCTGCCAACTGTCCTTGTGGACCCTGTAGCCTCTCCCCTGTCCCTCCCAGCATTTCCCCTCCTCAGGGACCACTGATCTGCTTTCTGCTACTCGGTTGGTGTCCATTGTGTAGAGTCTTGTGTATATGGAAGCATCCCGTGTACAGTGTATATTCTCATTTGTCTTTCACTTATAGTTATTTTGAGATATACATCCATGTTCTTGTGTGTATTTTTAGGTTATTCCTTCTTATTGCTGAGTAGTATACCATTGCGTGGATAATCCAGTTTATCTGTTCGCCTATGGTTTGACATTTGGGTTTCCAGTTTTGAGATATACTATCAAGCCACTGTGAATATTTGTTTACAAGTGTTTTTATGGACCATTTTCTTTTAATTCTTGGATAAGCATATAGCTGTGGAGTGGCTGGATCATAAAGTAAGTATGTATTTAGATTAAAAAAAATTAATTTGGGGGTGCCTGGGTGGCTCAGTTGGTTAAACGTCTGGTTTCGGCTGAGGTCATGATTTCACAGTTTGTGAGTTTCAGCCCCGCGTCGGGCTCTGTGCTGACAGCTTGGAGCCCAGAGCCTGCTTCAGATTCTGTGTCTCCCTCTTACTCTGCCCCTCCCCTGCTCATGCTCTGTCTCTCTCTGTCTCTTAAAGATAAATAAACATTAAAAATTTTTTTTAATTTTAATTTATTTTATATATAGATAGAGCACAAGGGAGAGGGGCAGAGAGAGAGAGAGAGAGAGAGAGAGAGAGAGCGAGCGAGCAGGCTCCATGCTCAGCATAGAGCCCAATGCAGGGCTTGATCCCATAATCCTGTGATCATGAACTGAGCTGAAGTCAAGAGTTGGACACTCAACTGACTGAGCCACCTAGGTGCCCCTTTTTAGAAAGTACCTTTTTAACAAAGTACCAGACTGTATTACAAAGGGTGTTTTCCTTTCCTTTCCTTTCCTTTCCTTTCCTTTCCTTTCCTTTCCTTTCCTTTCCTTTCCTCTTTCTTTCTTTTTTTTCTTCATTTTTTAAAAAATTATTATTCTGAGTTCCTTGAATTTCCATATGAATTTCAGGATCAGTTTCTTCAATTTCTGTAAAGAAGCCAGGTGGCATTTTGATAAGGATTGTTTTGAATCTATAGATCAGTTTGGGGAATATTGCTATTTTAAGAATATGAAGTCTTCTGATCCATGAACATAGGATACCTTTCCATTTAATTTAATTTAATTTAATTTAATTTAATTTAATTTAATTTAATTTCTTTCAGCAATGTTTTATAGTTTTCAGAGTGTAAGATTTTCACTTCTGTCCTTAAACATTTTAGTCATTTTGATGTTGTAAATGGAATTGCTTATTCATTTCATTTCTAGTTTCTTAATTGCTACTTTATAGAAAAAAATTTTCTTTATTGATCTTGTGTCCTTTAATCTTTTATTAATTCAATATCAATTCCACTCATTTATTAGTTCAGAGAGTTCGTAGTGGATTCCTTAGAGGTTTCTATGTATTAGGTCATGCTGTCTGTGAATAAAGATAGTTTTACTTCCTCCTTTTCAATTTGGATGTCTTTTATTTCTTTTTCTTGTCTCAATGCCCTGGTTAGACCCTTCAACACAATCCTGAATAGAAATGGCAAGAAATGGCATCCTTTTCTTGATCCTGATCTTAGGGGGAAAGCATTCAGTCTTTCACCATTAAGGATGATATCAATTGTGTGATTTTTGTAGGTAATCTTTCGGGTTGAGGACGTTTCCTTTATCCCTAGTTTGTTGAGTTTTTATTGTGGCTGATATTGTGGTTGATATTTTATTGTGGTTGATATTGTTGTTTAGAGGTGCTCGATTTTGTCAAATGTTTTTTTCCTGCTTCTATTGAAGTGACTTTGTGGTTTTTGCCCTCTGTTTTATAGGTATTACGTTGTGTTACTTTTTATTTTTGGATGTTAAATAGATTTTGCATTCTTTGGGGAAAATCCCAATTTGTCAGGGCGTATATTCCTTTTTTTTTTTTTTTTTCTTATTGCTGGACTCAGTTTACTAATACCTTGTTGAGAATATTTACTTTTCATAAGAGGTATTGGTCTATAGTATTGGTCTTTTTCTTGTCATGTCTTTATCTGGTTTGGGTAATCAGGGTAATAATAAGTATAATAAGTGCCTCGTATAATAAGTAAGGAAGTGTTCCCTTCTTTTCTATTCTTTGGTAGAGTTTGTAAAGAATTAGTATCAATTTCTGTGTCAGTGTTTGGCAGAATTCACCAGTAATCCATCTTTGCCTGGCTTTTCTTTGTGGGTAGTTTTTAAATTACAAATTCACTCTCTTATAATAGGTCTGTTCAGATTGTTTATTTCTTCATGAGTCAGTTTTTGCAGTTTTTGTCTTTCTAGGAATTTGTCCATTTCCTCTATGTTATATTTGTTGGCATAAAGTTGTTCATAGTGTTCCTTTATAATCTGCTGTGTTTTTGTAAGATAAGTAGTAATGTTCCCTCTTTTATAACTGATGTAATGATTTGGGTCTCCACTCCTCCCCCCACCCCCACCCCCACCCCAACCAATGTAGTTAAAGTCTGACAATTTTGTTGAGCTTTTCAAGGAGCCAACTTTTGGTTTAGTTGATGTGTCTGTATTGTTTTTCTATTCTTTATTTCATTAGTTTTTTTCTCTAATTTTTGTTATTATTTTTTCCTCCTGTTTCCTTTGGATTTTGTTTGTTCTTCTAGTGTCTTAAGGTAAAGGTTAAGTTATTGAGTTGAAGTCTCTTGGTTATTATTGTTGAATTGTCTATTTCTCCCTTTAATTCTTTTTGTTTTTGCTTTGTATATTAAGCAGCTCTATTAGGTACACATATGTTTATTTTTTTTTTCAACGTTTATTTATTTTTGGGACAGAGAGAGACAGAGCATGAACGGGGGAGGGGCAGAGAGAGAGGGAGACACAGAATCGGAAACAGGCTCCAGGCTCTGAGCAGTCAGCACAGAGCCCGACGCGGGGCTCGAACTCACGGACCGCGAGATCGTGACCTGGCTGAAGTCGGACGCCTAACCGACTGCGCCACCCAGGCGCCCCAGGTACACATATGTTTATAATTGTTTTGTCTTCCGGATAATTTGATGGTTTATCATTATAACATGTCCTTATTTATCTCTAGTAACAGTTTGTTTCAATTTGCCTGATAGTGCTATAAGCCATTTCCGCTTTCTTATGGTTGCTGTTTGCATGTTATATTTTTCTATTCTTTTACCATTAACTATTTGTATCATTTAATGTAAAGTATGTCTTTCAATAACTGCACTTAGTTGGATTTTTGAAGTCTGTTCTGCCAGTCTCTGCCTTTTAATCGGATTAATCCACTCACATCTAATGTTGTTGATATGGTTGGATTTATGTCTGCCATTGAAATTTTTGATTTCTACATGTTGTCTTTTTGTTCCTCTGTTTCTCTTTTTTGCTTTATTTTTTTATTAAGCGAATATTTTCTAGCCTAGCATTTTAATTCTATTAATTATTTCACTGTGCATTTTTAAGTTATTTTCCTAATGGTCGCCATAGAAATATCATACATTTTACCAGAATCGACTTCACATTTACTAACTTAATTCTAGTGAGATATAGAAATGTTGCTCCTATATAGCTCTATTCTCTTCTACCTTTTTTGTGCTGATATATACGTGTGTGTGTGTGTGTGTGTGTGTGTGTATTACATATATCACCATGTTACCTGTTTTGTGCTATTATATATATAATGTATATATACGTATATATAGATATGAGAGAGTTTATTATATCAACCTTATTCACCATTCCTGATTCTCTTCATTTGTTTTTGTGGGTTTGAGTTACCATCTGGTCCCCAAGACAACTTTCCTCTCACTCAATTCTTTTGTGCTGATTGTCAAACATGTTACATTTCTGGCAGTGCAAACTGTATACATAATGTTTTATACAGTTTATTTTTAAATTGGATATGAGAAGAAGGGGAGGAAATATGTAGTTATATGTCTCTTATAATTACATATTCACCTTTCCTCTTTTTTGAGTGTCTCGATTTGAATTAGCATCTGGTGTCACTTGTTTTCAGTCTGAAGAACTTTCTTTACTATATGTTGTAGGCAAGTCTTGTAGGAACAACCTCTCTGTTTTTTATTAGAGAATGTCTTTATTTTGCCTTTATTTATGAAGGATAGTTTTGAATGTGTCATCCCACTGCCTCTGGCCCTTATTGATTCTGATGAGAAGTTGGGTGTTAATTTTATTGAGATTCCCTTACACATGACCAGTCCTTTTTCTGTTGCTGCTTTCTAGATTTTATCTCTATTTATTAATTTTTTTTTTTTTGGCTTTCATCATTTTCACTGTATGTCTGGGTGTGGATTTCTGTTTTTATTCTATTTGGAGTTTGTTGGGCTTAGCGTATGTAGATTCATGATTTTCATCATACTTGGGAATTTTTCCGTCATTAAATCTTCAAAGATGTTTTTCTAGTCCTTCTACTCTCTCCTTTCCTTCTGGTATTCCCATTACATTTATATTGGTATGCTTACTGTTGTCCTATGTTCTCTGAAGGCTCTGTTCACTTTTCCCCTAGTCTTTAGATTATACAATCTCTATCAATAGGTCCTTAAATTCACTTTTTATTCTTCCAGTTTAAATCTGTTTTTTAGCCCCTATCACGAAATTTTCATCTTCGTTATGGTACTTTTCAAATCCAGAATTTCAGTTTGGTTCTGTTTAACAGAGGTAATTTGTATCTCTTTCTTGATATTCTCCATTTGATGAAACATTGTCATCATAGTTTTCTTTACTTCGTTAAGCATGGTTTCTTTTAGTTCTTTGTACATTTTTATTGTGTCTGCTTTGAAGTCTTTTTCTTTTATTTCTCTCATCTGGGCTCTCTCCCAGACAGTTTCTGTTACTTGCCTTTTTTTTTATGTATCGGTGACACTTTCCTTTTCTTCGTATGTCTCATATGTTTTTGTTGAAAACTGTACATTTTAGGTAATAAATATAGGAACCTGGATACTGATTCTCCTATTCTTTTTTTAGGTCTTGCTTTTGATGTTGCTTGCTTATTTATTTGTTGGTGACTCAGACTATTTTGGTGATTGTTTTTTTTCCCTGTACAGAGTGAATCCTGTTGTTTTGCTCCTCAGAAGGAGCAGGCTTTGGCATGTGTACAGTCTCTCTGAGATGACAGTGGTTTAATCAGGGCCGTCTTTGACTTTCTCTTTCCATGATCTTTCTGTTAAGCTGTCTCCCCCATTTGATATCACACCCAGCATGTAGGTTTCACTGATTGCTGGCTTATCACTCTATTATTTTCAATAGTGCCCTGGGACATACTGGCTTCAAGTTTGCTCCAACTGAGTGCAGGTAGGGGTCATTTTTGTGACAACCCTTTAAGATTTGTTCTAACTCCAGGAGGGCTGTCCTTACCTGTCTCCCCCCCGCCCCTTGATTCTCTCTGATGAACTAGGTGGCCTATCGTTTAGCTTCTGTTAGATAAAAGGAGCTTCCAGCCTCATATTTGCTTGCTACTAAAATCTGCATTGTTTCTGGAGAGTGCCCTTAGATTTGAATATTTCCACATTGTGTTTTAAATAACACCAGTTCTTCTGGGGAAAGCATGCTGCCTTTATCCCTGGGGAAAATCTCAGAGCCATTACTCTAGGCAGTAGGCAGGTTGGTAATCTGTGATCTTCTCAGCTTATCTCTTCTAGCATGGAATATATGCCTTATGAGAGAGCTGATGTGAGGGTGATTGGTGCCTCTAGTATTTTCTGGGGATAGAGCCACATTCTTCTGAGTGGTGGGGGCTTGGTGAAGGAAGGGAGCCTTGACCTTTTGGACGTACTCATTAAGAATTAGACTCTTCAGTTTGGACTTGGAGGGGATGAGAAATGCTGGTGGCCTGCCACTCCTGGTGAAGTACCATACCCCTTGATTGGCAACTGAGGGGAAGAAGAGCCAGTCTTCTTGGACTCACTCATCTGGAATGAAGCTTCCATTAAGCAGAGCTAAGATGGGAGGGAGTGAGTGGCGGCTCAAATGTCACGGACTCTTGTTCCTACTGTGGTGTAGTAGATGCTCTTGAATAAATTTTCCTTCATTTCCTGAATATCCTTAGGAAAACTTCCAGAGATCTTCGAACCTTTTTAATAGTTTTCCCCAGTGAGCTCCTCATACTTTCTTCCCAGAAGTGGGACACAAGTAACTATTTCTAGCAGCTCATGGACTGAAAGAGAAAAATGGCCAGGTTGGGAACCAATGTTGTCATAAAATTGGCTCTTCTAGGCAGGAAGTCTAAGTGTCATAAATCTGAGGTTAGGTTACCCGTGGCAGTGTGCTAGTGAAGGTGATGACTTAATTTAGACAGCATTGAAGTGGATCTTCTGAAGTACAGTCTGTGATCTAATATTCCTTAAAGATTTCTCAGAGCAAGAGAGGCCCCCTGTTGGATGTGACAGGGAGTGTGGGCTTTTTCTCCTGTTGACCAGGACAGCTGGCCCTGAGAAGAGGGCATTCTAGAAAAAACTCATTGATGTCATTCCCAGAGCTGGGAAGCAGGTTGGACATGGCAATAGCAGGTGACCTGTGGATTTCCCTGGCTGGACTTTCATCTTCTCTTGGGCAGTGTCCAGGCAGGGAGTGGGTTGATCTGCAGTGGGACTAGGGCCACAAGTGGTGAGCTCATGTGGCTTCTGTGCCCCATCCGAGGCTCCTGCTGGGGACATGTAGGCAGGCATGATTGCAGATTGAGGCATATCCAGAGCTAATCCCAGACCGCTGTGCTAATTGGTGACACAGGGTGGTCACCACAGGTGAGGATCCTGCTGGAAGTGGTCAGGTTACATGGTGGCAGAATTTCATCCTGGAAGATTGCTCACTGGTGACTTTATGTTGGTCTGCTCCTATAGGCTTCTAGATCAGAAAATCAGTGTGGTTTCCAGGGATGCAAGTAGCTGGAGTCACATTAAGCAGAAACTCACCATGTACTTCATAGAGGGAGGCATCCTCCTGCAACAGAACAGTCCTGGGGCCACTTGGTACAAGCCAGGCTTGTGCAGTGAATGATTGGCTCAGGTGTGCCAGGATCAGAGCAGAAGTGATAAAAGCCTGACTCAAAAGGGATGTGCAGTAAATATGGGTGAAAGGACATGGAGGCAAGGAAGGGAGGCCATGAATGGGCTACCCTGCCTCTGAGAGATAGGGCAGGACAGTACCATTAAAAAAAGGGGGGGGGCATAGGGCATGTCCTGAGGAGGTACTGGGACATCTCAGCGTCCAACACATTGCCAGCATTTGGAATTGTCATACAACAGTGTTATGCAGGATTATCTCTCAGGAATTGAATGCTAGGGCTATTGGGCTTAGGACTTACTGAGCCTCTTATAAAGCCTGTGCCACATTGCTTAGGACAGTCCACTGGCGCTTGTTATAATCTGCAGTGGCAGCAGATTGAAATAAATCCCCCTGGATATGATGACACATTCAGATTAGGAAGCCATAGAAATGCTCTCTTATTAATCTCTGGATGACTAGGGTATTACAAAGCATGCTTGCAGCATGACCTTGAGTTTAATACCGGATCTAGCAAGCAGTCCTTCCCACTAAAACCCATATGAAGATCGAAAAGAACAAAAACATATTTAGAAAAATGAAGGGATTTTTCTTAATTCTTTAAGAAATTATTAAATTTCACTGTTAAAATCAGTGAGGACCTTCCATTGACTATAAAGGATGGTGGGTCCAGATTGCCAAGGACAGTCAGTGGCCTTTTCAGAGTGGCCAAACTTTGCCTGTCCAAACGAGGGCAAGAGAAAATATTTTTCCACCTCCACTCATTTTTCCTTGGCTTTGACATTCAGGGGATTTGGGATACTTAGGAAACTGGTCAGCTGTCCTTCTTGGTTTGGCGTTAGCCGTTGTTTTGTAGCCATTCTGTAGCCAATTCCAGGACAGCCCTGTAGCAGGAGGTGTGACGCTGGTACTTCGCATCTAGAGTTGCCCTGTGGACAGAAGGAGGCCTGTAGATCCATATTTAAGTGCCCTATCAGTTCAGAATATATAGTACCAGTGTTTGGGGAGATTAAGTTACTATCCCAGCCTGGCAGAGCCGACTGTGCAGAAAGAATTTATTTCAGGGACCAGAGTAAATCTTAGAAAAGTAGTATGCCAAATGGGAAGCAAAAAGATAGGGCTTTTAAGAAGCAAAAGACTATAGAATGAGATGTAAAAACAATAGCCTTAGAATAAAAGGGGCTTGGTGAGGTAATGAAAGCTTATAAAGCTCAAGTTTGCTATAACAAAATTAAAACCCCAAGCAGAAGGCAGTAGTGCACAGGAATGACACTGCCCTTTGAAATAGTGATGCAGAGAAAAAATGTGAGATGCTTCCTTGGGACACAAAGCAAAGAAAGCAGTAAGAAAAAAAAATACACTGTAGAGAAAAAAAAATGCATTATAGAAAATGGAAACCCAATTTAAGTATATCTGGAGAAGGAGTCCTCTTCCCCCCAGGTTAGATTAGGAGCAGTTAAAAAAGATTTGTAATGAATGAAGACTTTTGGAATGTTTTTTAAAAAAACCCAAAAAACGGGGCGCCTGGGTGGCTCAGTTGGTTGAGCGTCCGACTTCGGCTCAGGTCATGATCTCACAGCTCGTGAATTCGAGCCCCACGTCAGGCTCTGTGCTAACAGCTCGGAGCCCTGGAGCCTGCTTCAGATTCTGTGCCTCCCTCTGCCTCTGCCCCAACCCACTTGCATTCTGTCTCTGTCTCTCTCAAAAATAAATAAACATTAAAAAAAAATTTAAAAAGTAAAAAAAAACAACAACTTCGTTTACAGGATAAAAGACTTTCTGTGTTCTGGTCAAAATTAATATACATAGGCCCACAGTTATTTCTCCTGGCAAAATTTGTGAATTACAAGAGTCCCAATAAAAGTTATGCCATCCTCAAGCAGACAAAATGGGTGACTCAAAAGAGACGAAAATCTGGCAGGCCTCAGAGCTGTCCAAGATACTAAGTCCTAGAAGACAATGGAACCAAGGTGGCAGTGCTGGGGTGAGAGATGGTTATGTTGCTCAGCCAAGTTGTTGATCAGGTGTGAGGGCAACCGATGGTAAGAGTTTCGAAACTCTACACCCCACATGTCTTTCTTCTAGGAAGAATTTCCTTGAGATGTAATTGCAGGTGATTCTGAACTGAAGCAAAATCGAGAGACTGGAAATCGGGAAGTCATGATGTAAAGAGTTGGTGTTGATGATTGAAACTGGCTAGAGTTAAGCCTAACTAACGGATGCAAATATAGTTGCACATGAAATGCAATAATTGAAAAATCAAGGGAAGATCGAAGACCTAAATGTGAGAGCTAAAACTACCAAACTCTTGGAGTAAAATATAGGTATAAATTTTTGCGACCTTGGATCAGGCAGTGATTTCTGAGATACAACACCAAAAAAAAAAAAAAAAACCCACAAGTAACCAAAGACAATATGGATAAATTGGACTTCTTCACAACTAAAAATTTTTGTGCTTCAAAGGATATCATCAAGAAAGTGCAAAGACAGCTCACATGATAGAAGAAGATTTCTCCAAATCATAGATCTGATAAGGGACTTGTATTTGGAATATATTCTGTAGCTCGATTATGAAAAAAGAAACCTGCGTTTAAAAATGGGCAAAGGACTAGAATATACAGTTCTCCAAAGAAGCTATACAGATGTTCAATAAGCACATGAAAAGATGCTCAGCATCGTTGGACATCAGGGGAATGGAAATTAAAGCCACAGTGAGATACTATTTCACACTCATGTGGATAGCTATAATTAAAGAGATGGATAATAGTGAGCGTTGGGGGGAACATAGAGAAATTGGAACCTTCATACACTACTGCTGGGGATGTACAGTGGTGCAGCCACTTTGGAAAACAGCCTGGCAGTTCCTCAAAAGTGTAAGCATACAGTTACCATATGGTCTAGCAATTCCACTCTCAGGTATAGACCGAAAGGAAACGAAAACATTTGTCCACATAAAAACCTGTGCATGGATGTTCATAGCAGCCTTATTCACAACAGCCAAAAAGTGGAAAACAACCCAAATGTAAGTCAACTAGTGAATGGATGAATAAAATGTGGTACATTCATACAGTGGAAACTTATTTGGCAATAAAAAGGAATGAAGTACCGATACATGCTACAATACGGATGAGTCTTGTAAACTTTACCGTAAGTGAAAGAAATCAGACAAAGGACCAGGTAGCATATGATTCTGTCTATATAGAATGTTTAGAATAGACAAATCTAGGAGGAAAGAAAATAGATCAGTGGTTTCCTAGGGCTGCAATTAGGGAAGACAGAAATAGGGAGAGATTGCTAAAGAATATGCAGTTTCATTTTGGGTGATGAAAATGTTCTATTGTGGTGAGGATCGTATAATTCTGAATATACTAAGAAACCGTTGAATTGTATACTTAAGATGGGTGAATTTTTTTTTATATATGAAATTTATTGACAAATTGGTTTCCATACAACACCCAGTGCTCATCCCAAAAGGTGCCCTCCTCAATACCCATCACGCACCCTCCCCTCCCTCCCACCCCCCATCAACCCTCAGTTTGTTCTCAGTTTTTAAAATTTTTTTTTTCAACGTTTATTTATTTTTGGGACAGAGAGAGACAGAGCATGAACGGGGGAGGGGCAGAGAGAGAGGGAGACACAGAATCGGAAACAGGCTCCAGGCTCTGAGCCATCAGCCCAGAGCCCGACGCGGGGCTCGAACTCACAGACCGCGAGATCGTGACCTGGCTGAAGCCGGACGCTTAACCGACTGCGCCACCCAGGCGCCCCTGTTCTCAGTTTTTAACAGTCTCTTATGCTTTGGCTCTCTCCCACTCCAACCTCTCTTTTTTTTTTTTTTTTCCTTCCCCTCCCCCATGGGGTCCTGTTAAGTTTCTCAGGATCCACATAAGAGTGAAACCATATGGTATCTGTCTTTCTCTGTATGGCTTATTTCACTTAGCATCACACTCTCCAGTTCCATCCACGTTGCTACAAAAGGCCATATTTCATTTTTTCTCATTGCCACGTAGTATTCCATTGTGTATATAAACCACAATTTCTTTATCCATTCATCAGTTGATGGACATTTAGGCTCTTTCCATAATTTGGCTATTGTTGAGAGTGCTGCTATGAACATTGGGGTACAAGTGCCCCTATGCATCAGAACTCCTGTATCCCTTGGGTAAATTCCTAGCAGTGCTATTGCTGGGTCATAGGGTAGGTCTATTTTTAATTTTCTGAGGAACCTCCACACTGCTTTCCAGAGTGGCTGCACCAATTTGCATTCCCACCAACAGTGCAAAAGGGTTCCCGTTTCTCCACATCCTCTCCAGCATCTATAGTCTCCTGATTTGTTCATTTTGGCCACTCTGACTGGCGTGAGGTGATACCTGAGTGTGGTTTTGATTTGTATTTCCCTGATAAGGAGCGACGCTGAACATCTTTTCATGTGCCTGTTGGCCATCTGGATGTCTTCTTTAGAGAAGTGTCTATTCATGTTTTCTGCCCATTTCTTCACTGGGTTATTTGTTTTTCGGGTGTGGAGTTTGGTGAGCTCTTTATAGATTTTAGATACTAGCCCTTTGTCCGAAATGTCATTTGCAAATATCTTTTCCCATTCCGTTGGTTGCCTTTTAGTTTTGTTGGTTGTTTCCTTTGCTGTGCAGAAGCATTTTATCTTCATAAGGTCCCAGTAATTCACTTTTGCTTTTAATTCCCTTGCCTTTGGGGATGTGTCGAGTAAGAGATTGCTACGGCTGAGGTCAGAGAGGTCTTTTCCTGCTTTCTCCTCTAAGGTTTTGATGGTTTCCTGTCTCACATTTAGGTCCTTTATCCATTTTGAGTTTATTTTTGTAAATGGTGTGAGAAAGTGGTCTAGTTTCAACCTTCTGCATGTTGCTGTCCAGTTCTCCCAGCACCATTTGTTAAAGAGGCTGTCTTTTTTCCATTGGATGTTCTTTCCTGCTTTGTCAAAGATGAGTTGGCCATACGTTTGTGGGTCTAGTTCTGGGGTTTCTATTCTATTCCATTGGTCTGTGTGTCTGTTTTTGTGCCAATACCATGCTGTCTTGATGATGACAGCTTTGTAGTAGAGGCTAAAGTCTGGGATTGTGATGCCTCCTGCTTTGGTCTTCTTCTTCAAAATTCCTTTGGCTATTCGGGGCCTTTTGTGGTTCCATATGAATTTTAGGATTGCTTGTTCTAGTTTCGAGAAGAATGCTGGTGCAATTTTGATTGGGATTGCATTGAATGTGTAGATAGCTTTGGGTAGTATTGACATTTTGACAATATTTATTTTTCCAATCCATGAGCAGGGAATGTCTTTCCATTTCTTTAAATCTTCTTCAATTACCTTCATAAGCTTTCTATAGTTTTCAGCATACAGATCCTTTACATCTTTGGTTAGATTTATTCCTAGGTATTTTATGCTTCTTGGTGCAATTGTGAATGGGATCAGTTTCTTTATTTGTCTTTCTGTTGCTTCATTGTTAGTGTATAAGAATGCAACTGATTTCTGTACATTGATTTTGTATCCTGCAACTTTGCTGAATTCGTGTATCAGTTCTAGCAGACTTTTGGTGGAGTCTATCGGATTTTCCATGTATAATATCATGTCATCTGCAAAAAGCGAAAGCTTGACTTCATCTTTGCCAATTTTGATGCCTTTGATTTCCTTTTGTTGTCTGATTGCTGATGCTAGAACTTCCAGCACTATGTTAAACAACAACGGTGAGAGTGGGCATCCCTGTCGTGTTCCTGATCTCAGGGAAAAAGCTCTCAGTTTTTCCCCGTTGAGGATGATGTTAGCTGTGGGCTTTTCATAAATGGCTTTTATGATCTTTAAGTATGTTCCTTCTATCCCGACTTTCTCAAGGGTTTTTATTAAGAAAGGGTGCTGGATTTTGTCAAAGGCCTTTTCTGCATCGATTGACAGGATCATATGGTTCTTCTCTTTTTTTTTTGTTAATGTGATGTATCACGTTGATTGATTTGCGAATGTTGAACCAGCCCTGCATCCCAGGAATGAATCCCACTTGATCATGGTGAATAATTCTTTTTATATGCTGTTGAATTCGATTTGCTAGTATCTTATTGAGAATTTTGGCATCCATATTCATCAGGGATATTGGCCTGTAGTTCTCTTTTTTTACTGGGTCTCTGTCTGGTTTAGGAATCAAAGTAATACTGGCTTCATAGAATGAGTCTGGAAGTTTTCCTTCCCTTTCTATTTCTTGGAATAGCTTGAGAAGGATAGGTATTATCTCTGCTTTAAACGTCTGGTAGAACTCCCCTGGGAAGCCATCTGGTCCTGGACTCTTATTTGTTGGGAGATTTTTGATAACCGATTCAATTTCTTCGCTGGTTATGGGTCTGTTCAAGCTTTCTATTTCCTCCTGTTTGAGTTTTGGAAGAGTGTGGGTGTTCAGGAATTTGTCCATTTCTTCCAGGTTGTCCAATTTGTTGGCATATAATTTTTCATAGTATTCCCTGATAATTGTTTGTATCTCTGAGGGATTGGTTGTAATAATTCCATTTTCATTCATGATTTTATCTATTTGGGTCATCTCCCTTTTCTTTTTGAGAAGCCTGGCTAGAGGTTTGTCAATTTTGTTTATTTTTTCAAAAAACCAACTCTTGGTTTCGTTGATCTGCTCTACAGTTTTTTTAGATTCTATATTGTTTATTTCTGCTCTGATCTTTATTATTTCTCTTCTTCTGCTGGGTTTAGGCTGCCTTTGCTGTTCTGCTTCTATTTCCTTTAGGTGTGCTGTTAGATTTTGTATTTGGGATTTTTCTTGTTTCTTGAGATAGGCCTGGATTGCAATGTATTTTCCTCTCAGGACTGCCTTCGCTGCGTCCCAAAGCGTTTGGATTGTTGTATTTTCATTTTCGTTTGTTTCCATATATTTTTTGATTTCTTCTTTAATTGCCTGGTTGACCCACTCATTTGTTAGTAGGGTGTTCTTTAACCTCCATGCTTTTGGAGGTTTTCCAGACTTTTTCCTGTGGTTGATTTCAAGCTTCATAGCATTGTGGTCTGAAAGTATGCATGGTATAATTTCAATTCTTGTAAACTTATGAAGGGCTGTTTTGTGACCCAGTATATGATCTATCTTGGAGAATGTTCCATGTGCACTCGAGAAGAAAGTATATTCTGTTGCTTTGGGATGCAGAGTTCTAAATATATCTGTCAAGTCCATCTGATCCAGTGTCTCATTCAGGGCCCTTGTTTCTTTATTGACCGTGTGTCTAGATGATCTATCCATTTCTGTAAGTGGGGTGTTAAAGTCCCCTGCAATTACCACATTCTTATCAATAAGGTTGCTTCTGTTTATGAGTAATTGTTTTATATATTTGGGGGCTCCGGTATTCGGCGCATAGACATTTATAATTGTTAGCTCTTCCTGATGGATAGACCCTGTAACTATTATATAATGTCCTTCTTCATCTCTTGTTACAGCCTTTAATTTAAAGTCTAGTTTGTCTGATATAAGTATGGCTACTCCAGCTTTCTTCTGGCTTCCAGTAGCATGATAAATAGTTCTCCATCCCCTCACTCTCAATCTAAAGGTGTCCTCAGGTCTAAAATGAGTCTCTTGTAGACAGCAAATAGATGGGTCTTGTTTTTTTATCCATTCTGATACCCTATGTCTTTTGGTTGGCGCATTTAATCCATTTACATTCAGTGTTATTATAGAAAGATACGGGTTTAGAGTCATTGTGATGTCTGTATGTTTTATGCTTGTAGTGATGTCTCTGGTACTTTGTCTCACAGGGTCCCCCTTAGGATCTCTTGTAGGGCTGGTTTAGTGGTGACAAATTCCTTCAGTTTTTGTTTGTTTGGGAAGACCTTTATCTCTCCTTCTATTCTAAATGACAGACTTGCTGGATAAAGGATTCTCGGCTGCATATTTTTTCTGTCTAGCACACTGAAAATCTCGTGCCAAGTCTTTCTGGCCTGCCAAGTTTCAAAAGAGAGATCAGTCACGAGTCTTATAGGTCTCCCTTTATATGTGAGGGCACGTTTACCCCTTGCTGCTTTCAGAATTTTCTCTTTATCCTTGTATTTTGCCAGTTTCACTATGATATGTCGTGCAGAAGATCGATTCAAGTTACGTCTGAAGGGAGTTCTCTGTGCCTCTTGGATTTCAATGCCTTTTTCCTTCCCCAGTTCAGGGAAGTTCTCAGCTATGATTTCTTCAAGTACCCCTTCAGCACCTTTCCCTCTCTCTTCCTCCTCTGGGATACCAATTATGCGTATATTATTTCTTTTTAGTGTATCACTTAGTTCTCTAATTTTCCCCTCATACTCCTGGATTTTTTTTTCTCTCTTTTTCTCAGCTTCCTCTTTTTCCATAACTTTATCTTCTAGTTCACCTATTCTCTCCTCTGCCTCTTCCATCCGAGCTGTGGTGGTTTGCATTTTGTTTTGCATTTCATTTAAAGCGTTTTTCAGCTCCTCGTGACTGTTCTTTAGTCCCTTGATCTCTGTAGCAAGAGATTCTCTGCTGTCCTGTATGCTGTTTTCCAGCCCAGCGATTAATTTTATGACTATTATTCTAAATTCACTTTCTGTTATATTATTTAAATCCTTTTTGATCAGCTCATTAGCTGTTGTTATTTCCTGGAGATTCTTCTGAGGGGAATTCTTCCGCTTGGTCATTTTGGATAGTCCCTGGTGTGGTGAGGGCCTGCAGGGCACTTCCCCTGTGCTGTGGTGTATAACTGGAGTTGGTGGGCGGGGCCGCAGTCCAACCTGATGTCTGCCCCCAGCCCACCGCTGGGGCCACAGTCAGACTGGTGTGTGCCTTCTCTTCCCCTCTCCTAGGGGCGGGATTCACTGTGGGGTGGTGTGGCCCGTCTGGGCTACTTGCACACTGCCAGGCTTGTGATGATGGGGATCTGGCGTATTAGCTGGGGTGGGAAGGCAAGGTGCACGGCGGCAGGGGGGGCAGGCTTAGCTCGCTTCTCCTTAGGTGATCCACTTCAGGAGGGGCCCTGTGGCAGCCGGAGGGAGTCAGATCCGCTGCCGGGGGTTTGGCTCCGCAGAAGCACAGAGTTGGGTGTTTGCGCGGAGCGAGCAATTTCCCTGGCCGGAACCGGTTCCCTTTGGGATTTTGGCTGGGGGATGGGCGGGGGAGATGGCGCTGGCTAGCGCCTTTGTTCCCCGCCAAACTGAGTTCTGTCGTCCGGGGGCTCCGCAGCTCACCCTCCCTTTGTCCTCCGGCCTTCCCGCTTTCCGAGCAGAGCTGTTAACTTATGACCTCCCAGACGCTAAGTCGCGCTTGCTGTCGGAACACAGTCCGTCAGGCCCCTCCGCTTTTGCAAGCCGGACTCGGGGGCTCTGCTTGGCTGGCGAGCCGCCCCTCCGCCCCGGCTCCCTCCCGCCAGTCCGTGGAGCGCGCACCGCCTCGCCGCCCTTCCTACCCTCTTCCGTGGGCCTCTCGTCTGCACTTGGGTCTGGTGACTCCGTTCTGCTAATCCTCTGGCGGTTTTCTGGGTTATTTAGGCAGGTGTAGGTGGAATCTAAGTGATCAGCAGGACGCGCGGTGAGCCCAGCGTCCTCCTACGCCGCCATCTTCCCAGAATCCCTCAAGATGGGTGAATTTTATGGTATGTGGATTATATCTCAACAAAGCTGTTGTGAAAATTAAGAAACAATATAAAATATGAAGTACAATAATAGTTTCATAATAGTCTGTACCTCAAGTTTAAGAAATATTCATAAATCTGAGAAGTAGAAGGAATATGGGAGAAAAAAAGAGAAGCTAAATTCTTTTCTGTACAAAGGGGAAAGCCAAAATTCTATGTTGATATCGATAATGAGAAAGCTGTATAAAGAATGTTTCTCAAGATTATAAAAGATAACTCACTAATAGAATTGCCTCCTCAGTACTAGAGATGAAAACTCTATGAGATACAGTTCACGTAGGAAAACACTGGGAGAAAAGGAGCTAAAAAGAAAACATTACTAATTTTAATAAATATAATGGCATTAAAATCCTCTTTTCAATGACAAAGACTCAGAAATGATACCCAAGAAATTACTTTAAGTGCATGGGTAAAGATTTAAATATCAAACACAATTAAAAGGTGATAACATTGAGAATATATTCACTTGTCATGGTACACATGTGGAAAATTCTTTCATTTGCTCTTTCATTTGCTTATTTTAAAGCTATTTGTAAAAAAAAGTTAGGGAGGGAGCCAAACCAGAAAAGACTTAAAAACAGAATAAACTGAGGGTTGATGGGGGGGTTGGGGGAAGGGGAAGTGGGTGATGGGCATTGAGGAGGGCACCTGTTGGGATGAGCACTGGGTGTTGTATGGAAACCAATTTGACAATAAATTTCATATATAAGAAAAAGCTATTTGTTGAACAGCTACTACATGCTAAGCTCTAGGTATCCATGATGACTAAACTGACCTAGGTGCTGTTCTCATTGAGCTTCCTTTCCAGGGGAAGAGACTAATACTATACGTAGAACAATTAAATGATTACCGGCTTTGAGAAGTGGTCCCAGGAAAAAGGAGAATGTGCTATGTGACTTAGATGAAGGAAGCCAAGGAAAGTTTTCTTTGAGGAAGTGGCGTTCGAGTTGTAAGTACCGGTTAGTCATGTGACTGTTGGTTAGCCGGAGTTATGACTTGTTCACAGGCCAGGATGTGGGAAAGAGATGAGGTGCTTGAAGTCATGAAGGCAATAATGCGGGGGCCTCCTTGGATTTTAGAGGAAGCCACAGGACAACAGAGGGAGGCTGTTGTAGTGAATTTTTGAGTTGGCCTGACAGAGGTTTCCATCGCCTCCATGGCTTCGCTGGTTGGCTCACCCCGGTGGAGCCCAAGGCTGCTTTGCATGTGGACGTCCAAGAAATGGTTGAGCTGGCCATAAGAGAACAAGTCCCCTCTGGGTGACGTGGTAGGGGCATTGGAAGGGTGGGAGCAGGAGTCCAACTAGTAAGAGTCACCCTGGTGCCAGGAGAACTGCGCCCATGTTCGGGTTTGCCCTGGAGCATCCCGGGCATTTGGAAAGGAGGCTCTTTACTTGGGAAACAAGCGTAGTCTGGTGACTGGTTCTGGGCCAGAAGAGGAGCACTTGGACTTGTTTTCCCACCTGTACATCAGGTATTTTGAGCTCTTTTTCCATGTGTTAGGGGACATCTGGAGCTTCTGTGAAACCCAAGAGGCCTTTAGAGGAGTGAATGCTGTCTCACTGCAGACTGCTCTGGAAATATGTGGGAATTTAATACATTTGGAAGAACCTCTGACACCTAAGAGCTCTACAAAGGCCAAGGAGATTGTTTTTTTTTCTGTCTAAGGCTCTAAAAAAGAGGGCAAAAGGATCCTTTGATCCTTTGTTCATCATTCATTCACTTCATTCTCTCATTCACGTATATATTCCAGAACGGCGACTGAAGCCTGACGGTGTATCAGGTGCCCTCTTCAGGGTGGAGATACAGAAATAAAAGGGGCAGTGTCCACCCTCAGAGCCCTGAAGCTTGGGGGAGATGTCCTACCTACCATGCTAGGGTGTGCTGAGTGCCACAGGGGTGTCGGGGGGAGGGGTAGAAGAGCCTTTTGCTTTATTTTAGTTTTAAATTTGAGTTCCTAATCCATAGTGTGGCCTGCGCTTCTTGCAGAGGTGGAGGAATTTCTGAGCGATCTAAAGTTTCTTGTGTTTCCTTGTCAAAGATGAAAGACCATCTGTCTAAAGGAACAATGCCCAGGATTCCGACGGGGGAGTCCAGGTGCAGAAGACAAGTGATTTCTTTTCAGGCTTTTGTTTGCCCTGTCTTGCTCTGGTTGAAACATGAGCATGTTCATGAATTTCTTCCCCCAAGCTGTGCGTTTGGGGAATGTTCTTCTTCTTCATCATCTTTTTTTTTTTTTTTTCTTTTCTATCACTTTAGAAGATAAAACTGTCAAATGCCAGTAGGCTTGTGTATACACTTTCAGCAAGACTTAAAGCACGTGAGCATTCCGAGAACTTGTCATTGTTTGTTTCAGATTTGCCAAATGAATCTCCATGGACCCCCCGCAAGGATTGTCCTTGCTAGGAATTGCAACACTGTCCTGACCATACGGTTATACACGCACCAACTCCTGCAAAGGTGACCTTCCCAGTCCACACTTCTTAAGGCGGGAAAGACAATGAATATCTGTTACGGGCTGAATTCTCTCCCTGCCATGCATGTGGTGAAGTCCTCATCTCCGGTACCTCAGAATAGGACTGTATTTGGAAGGAGGGTCTTTAAAGAAATGATTAAGTTATAATGAGGTCATTAGTGTGTGTCCTAATCCAGTATGACTGGTGTCCTTATAACAAGAGGACATTTGGGGTGCCTGGGTGGCTCAGTCAGTTAAGTGTCTGACTTCGCTCAGGTCTTGATCTCATGGTTCGCAGGTTTGAGTCCCATGTTGGGCTCTGTGCTGACAGCTCAGAGCCTGGAGCCTGCTTTGGATTCTTTGTCCCCCTCTCTCTGCCCCTCCTCCACTTATGTTCTCTTTCTCTCTCTCTCTCTTTCTCAAAAAATGAATAAACATTAAAACAAAAACAAAAACAAAAAAACCCCAACAGGACGTTGGCCATAGATGCTTACAGGGGAAAGACCTGTGAAATGACAGGGACAGGATGGCCATCTGCAAGCTAAGGAGGGAGATGTCAAGAGAAACCCACCCTGTCAACACCTCTGTCTTAAACCCCCAGCCTCTAGAACTGTGAAGAAATATGTCTGTTGTTTGAGCCACCCAAGTGTGTGTCACTCTGTAATGACAACCCTGGGCCAGCTACAGATCTGGGGCTTGGCTAATGCCTGTTGAATGGGAGGTCGTGTTTTCTCAGTTGGTGTAAGGTGGGCATATTAGAAGCCTTATTCTTCCTGGTTGGGAGTCTGTGGATTTCCATTTGTGAACATGATGAGAGGGAAAGACTGGTAGAAATTGAGTGAAGATGGCAGCCCTCCATTGGCCTGGGTTTCCCCATTGGATGTGCAAGTTCTTGCCATCTCAGGGAAATGGCCCCTCTATTCTAGTATATTTCAAGTGCATCCCTGTTTCTCTGCTCCCCGACCTCACCAAAGTCTGCACCATTTCCTCACCTTGCCTTCATCCCTCCCTGGTCTGGTTTCAGGGTATCTTAACTCTTCTCCTATCTTCCTCTGGTAGGTAGATTGCTCACTGAGACCTTCATGAGCCCCTCTTTTGTTCCATCCAATCTCTCTTGACCTGGCTGTGTCCTGTGTTGAGGATGCTGAGCAACCCTCCCTCCTGAGACTTTATTTTCTTGGCTCCTATGACTCCATGCTCTGTACCCCTTGCACCTCATGTGTTCCCCCCACCCCAGCCTTTGCCCCCTGCGTGTTGGTTCAAGCTCTTCCATCCAGCCATGTAGTTTTGAAGTCCCTAAGAGATTGGTCTAGGACCACTGGTTCCTAAGTGCCAGTTGGTCTCTGATCTCACCTTGCTGTTAAGCTCCAAGTCTGCACATCCAACAGCCTCTCCACTTGGGTACTTCAAGAACATCTGAAATGTATCTAGCCTAAAACCACACTGTCTTTGTTTTTGTTTTTGATTTTTAACCACCTGACCCTGAACCAGTGGTTTCTGATTCTGTGATTAACACAACATTCAAAGTGGGAATCATCCTTGGTTGGGAATCATCCTTGCTGATTGGGAATCTACTGTGTGCCAGGCACTGCCACCATGTAGGTGACCATCTAGAAGGAACAGATGTTAACCAAACGCACAAATGGTGCATTCTCCTTCCTTCCTTACTGGCCCTCCTTCCTTACTCATGCAAATATCCCCAGTACTGTTGGGGTCACCTTCTAAGTTTTCACCTTCAGTTGCCCCCCTTGTCTAAGTGTGGGGCCCATCTCCCTGAGCTCCTGAAGTAATTCAGCCAGTGTCCCTGCTTTCCATGGTGGCCCCTAGAATCTGTTCTACCCACAGCAGCCAGGATAACACATTCAAGGGCTTCCCGCTGCTCCTGGGGTGAAGAAAACCCTGAACACATGCCACACTTGCCCCTGCCTGTGGCTCAAGCCTCTTTGCCAGCCACACTTTCTCTTTCACTTGGCCCTCTGCAGGTTCTAGAACATGCCATGTTCTGACCTGAGGGCCTATGCACATGCTGTGCCCACTGCCAGGACTGCTCCCAACTCCTCTCTCTCCACCCCCATGTTAACTCTGGCCCTTCTGATCTTGGCCCATGTGGCACTTCCCCATGGAGGCGAGGCTAAATTGGAACACCCTCCTTTATATTCTCTCATGGCGTTATCTATTCTTTCTTGCAAGCATGTGTTGCATTTATAAACTTTCATACATTTGTACATTTGGTTAACATCTGTTCCTTCTGGATGGTCACCTACATGGTGGCAGTACCTGGCACACAGTCGATTCCCAATCAACACTTATTGGCTGAATACCTTTCAACCTCACCCGTAGGCAGTGGTGTTTGGCAACTTGGTATAGGACTCTGACCATGGGTCAAAGGTCCAGTTGGGGCCAACACACATTTCTTGCCCTTGGCCCTCCTGTGTCTCAGGGCACAAGTATAGCTTATACTTCCTGAGTAATGTAGGGACTGATTTTGGATTCCAAGATTGATCAGTTCTTCATTTGAGATCTTTGACACACACACACACACACACACACACACACACACACAAACACAACTCTTATTTTCCACCTTTCTTTGTAAGGAATTTACGTGAAAAAAAAGCCTTTTATGAAAATGACTTGGCCTTGGGGTAAGTTATTTAAAGAATTCATACTTGGAGAGAAAAAGTTTTTTTTTTTTTTTTCCCTATTTGAAAAAAAAGAGCAAGAGAGAGAAGGTCATTATTTTTCAAGGATGTTGGATTTCTGCAGCTGCCGAAAAGTTCACCTGGCTGGGAGCTCTTCTGCACACGTGGAACCATCGTTTCCAGTTGGAAAAGATGGCTTTTCTACAAACAGACCCTTTGCTTTGCTTGAAAAAAAAAAAAAAGTGATGGGAACCTGTTGATTTTATTGCAGAGCACAGTGTGTGTAAGTCTGTGTGTGCAGACTTCTGAAGCTACGCCTTAAAACCCACTGCTGGCTCACTGGTTGTTCATATTTCCTCCTCCATTGCTTTCCCCCACATTGACTCTGAGTCTGTGCGGCACCGTCCCCAGGTCCTTGGTTGTGACAGTGACAGGTTGACAAATCTGTGCCATGCATCCATGTTTGTATTCCCTTCCTGGAGCCCCCTAGTGATTGGTTTTTATGAAATGGTGACTCAGAATGTAGGGTAGCATTCCTGTTCATGGCAGTGTTCTATGGTGTGGAAGTACACATCCAATCCCCTCATACTCCAATGGTGAAAAAATGAATCCTTAGTTCCAAAACGGGGAAGTGCGAATGAAATCTACTAGGTAGTTTAAGGACTGACCCTCTCATTGTAGGCTCTATGCATTTGTGTCTAGTCAAGAAAATGGAGACAATGCTAGGTGTTCCTAACTAGAGGGATTTCACATGGAATTGGTTATAGCCGTGCCCAAGTCGGAATGAGCAGAAGGGGGAGCTGGGGTACCCAGGAAACAGCTGTTGCCCGAGGGCTGGGGTAAGAAAAGGAAGAGGTGCCTTTCTAGGACCAAAGACCTTGGGGTAAGTGTCTGAAGGGGTATCAGACCACCAAGGGGTGTAGCCAAGCTGGTGTCACTACGGAAGTACCTCTGAGGGGGTAGGGGAGCTGGGCTAGGAGTGTCCCAGGAGCTGGAGGCTGGATCCATATGGTCCAGTAGTACTGCTTGAACAGTGCCACCCTGAGCTGAGAACACAAGGAGCCTCTTCTCTCCGTCTGGTCCCCCTCTGGTCTCCCTCTAGTGCCCCCTGTTGGTGAGCTGAACAGAAAGTCAACTGGCAAAGGGGTCTGGAAAATGTAGTTTGCAGGCTTTCAGCCCCAGAGCACAGTGCAGAAGGGGAGCTGAGAGACAAAAGGCAAATTACGCATGCATGGAAAACAGAGACCTTTCTATTAAGTGGCACCTTTGAGGGCATCAGGGTCAGGTCCAGGTGAATATCTGGAGCTCTCAATTCCCAACCTGAGGGTGTTTTCTTTTCTTTTCTTTCCTTTTTTTAAATATAATTTATTGTCAGGTTAGCTAACATACAGTGTATACAGTGTGCTCTTGGTTTTGGGGGTAGATTCCCATGATTCATTGCTTACATACAACACCCAGTGCTCATCCTAACAAACGCCCGTCACCCATTTTCCCCTCTCCCCTGTCTGCCCCCCATCAACACTCAGTTTGTTCTCTGTATTTAAGAGTCTCTTATGGTTTGCCTCCCTCTCTGTTTGAAACTCTTTTTTCATTACACCTCATGGTTGCTCATTTTTGGAAAATGGGGCTATTGGATATACAGTTGAAACAACACATCTTACTGTTTCTCGTGCTGTAGCAGTGGTGGAATTGGTGAGGGTCGGTGTGCAGAAAGCCCGCTCACGGCAGCACTAGGTGTCTCCTCGCAAGGAGACGGATTTGTACTGTTTTCCAAGCTCTAATGAAAAGCATTTGGTTTTCATTCTTCTATCCAATGTGAAATGTTATGAATGTTTCATGGTTTAAGTAGACAACTTCACGTAGAGTCATGTTTTATGTTCTATCACGTTTGGGATGATTAAAATATTCCCCCCTCTGGAATGTTGGAAGGTTACATTGGGATGTTGAGCAGGAGTTACAGGCCACTCCCTCACTCTTCTTGAAGCTGTTGTTTCTGGATTATTTTAATTTATTGTTGCATGGTTGAGGATAGCCTTGAAGAAATTTGTTCATGCCCCCTGCACCCAGGAAGAAATATCAAAGGCAACAAGCTGATTGATGAGTGTCTAGACTAGAGGTGCTGGTAGATGGAGAATATGAGCAGCTAGACCCCATAGAGCACATATGAGCATCCAAGTTTCCTGTTTGTTTCCAGGATCAGGCAAAGCTTAGAAATCAGCGTTTAGACCCTAATATGCGGTTAACTACCACAATAATAGTAATGCAATGCTAAAGACAGAAATAAGACTAGCGGCATGACTTGGATGTGGTATTCTATATCTGATCCCATGTTGGAGGCTGAGCACACATCTCTTAGTTACTACCCGCATCCACCCTAAGAGAGAGGAGTAATTATCACCTTGGTTTATTGATGAGGGAACTTGCCCATGGTCACCCTGCAAGTCCATGGGCAGATTCCAACCAGCTCTATCAGATGTCAGAGCTGTGGGCCTCTCAGGACCAGGTTGGCCACCTCCTTCTTAGGTGGAGGAAGCCACTTTTGAGAATATAATTCCGGAACATTTATGTTAAGTTCCCTAAAAATTAATCTTGATATTAATTAGGAAGTTCAAAGAGTTTAACGAAATTCATTCAGCTAAGTATAATTCTGGAATTCCTACTGTGCACCAGACAGTGCCACGTAGGCACTGTGGCGGGTCCAGAGGGTGACGCTTGGGCTCGTGAATTCACAGTCGCAGTAGGCAAGCATCCCCAGTAGGCAAGCATCGACCCTTGAGATTGGCTGACCGGATCTCCCACCAGCAACAGGCCACAGCAGGGTGGGGTGCTCTCAGGCACTCTTCGTGGACCCCAGAGCCTCACTCTCCTGCTTGATCTGGTCTGGGAGGCTCTGTTATTCCCACAGTTAGGTGTGTGCTATAGATTTGAATGAGCTTTTGACGTGGCAGTCCAGAAAATAAAAAATTAAAAACAACCTGTTCACATGTCCTGCATGGTAGCCCAGGCAGCCTACACGGGGGGGAGCCACACACCCTTGGTGCCTTGGATGGGTTGCCAGGGAGACCTCTCTTGGGGCTTGTGCCATCAGGCGAATGAGTGGGTCTTACCTGCCAAACAGCACCTCTCTTATTCCAGAAGCTACTGTCACCATCTTTGACCTCACACATCCTTTCTAACCCAGGCCACTTGCTGTCCTCCTTTTCTGATTCTGCCCCACTCTTGCCCTCCCCATGTTATGCTGGCTCCCCGGCCCTCCTTGGACAGAAAGACCATCTAAGGCTGCTGCCTTGGGACACAGGGTAGGATTTTTCTGGAATTCTTTTTGATGCGTGTTTAATTTTAGGCTCTTTGGTGTTGCAGAAGGTTCCTAGCCAATAGAAGTGAACAGAATTCATGATCACATTTGCCATAAGACATTACTGAAAACACTGCCTTGTGGGGTGCCTGGGTGACTCAGTCGGTTCAGCGTCTGACTTCGACTCAGGTCATGGGCTCTGTGCTGACAGCTCAGAGCCTGGAGCCTGCTTTAGATTCTGTGTCTCCCTCTCTCTCTGCCCCACCCCTGCTTGGGCTCTTTCTGTCAAAAATGAATGTTAAAAAACAACAACAACAACACTGCCTTGTACATCACCAAGAGGACCCCATGTGAAGTCTTATTGGTATCTTTATCTTTATTTTAGAGGTTGGTGTTAGGTCAATACTGCTTTTCCCTGAGGAATGGTATTTTTCCACCTGTCAGAGGAGAGCGAGAAAACTCACAAGCACGCATGTTTACCTTTACAAAAAAAAAAAAAGTTTTCCCTCATTTCAGAACACTCAGAACCAAATTCTGAGGTAGAATGGACGGGCTGGACCATTGACCCTGGAATCCCCATGAAGTGGGTTCAAGGCCCAGAGCTAGGTATTTAACAAACGTCTTTGTGCCTGGGCTTGTTCGTCTGTGACTCTGGCTGCGAGGAGAGGAAACCAGCAGTGTGGGTAGCAGTGCCTGGTGCTCTGTGTGCCTTGGGCTAACATCCCACAGTGATGGTTTTTTTGTTTTGCTTTGTTTTGTTTTTTTGGTAGTTTAGAGCAAGTTTGCAGGAGGGCAGAGAGAGAGAGAGAGAAAGAGAGAGAATCCCAAGCAGGCTCCGTGCTGTCAGCTCAGAGCCTGATGTGGGGCTCGAACTCACAAACTGAGATTGTGACCTGAGCCAAAACCAGGAGTTGGCCGCTCAACCCACTGAGCCACCCAGGCGCCCCCACCCCCACCTCCGCCACAGTGATTTTTATCACCAGAGCTGCCATAGTGACCTTGTTAGCATATTTGGATTTTTTTTTTTTTGGTTATTAATGTCTCTAATTTAATTTCAATCTATTTTGGGGGTACATCACCTTAAATCTTTTATGCTCAGCGGTAAATCGTGAGGGCGCGTAGAGTCTCTCTCGCTCTCTGTCCTCATTTCCCCCACACGGTGTTCCATCAGCCAGAGCTGGATCCTATTTCAGTGGAAGTTGAGGGAGTGGCCGTTTTTATAAATTCCACCCTTGGCCTATTTTTCATGCCACTCAGAGGGAGGAAACTCACCTGTCAGCCCTCAAAGACTGTGCAAGGGTGTGTTTTGCACCGAACTGGGATATCCAGGTCTGTCACTGTCCCGCTCCAGGGGATGTCACCTCATGGGGTGCTGGCTCCGCCAGAAGACCCCAAATGCCGCTTGCAGTGGACGCACCATCCCACCGTCCCACACATATCAGTTCCTCATGGGGAGTGATAGCCTGGCTCCTGGAGGCTGTGGTCGGGACCTTAGCTGCAGGCTAGGGGAGCACACGGAGACCCAACACAGAGACTGTGTTCCTTACGTGCTGGCGAGGCAGGTGTGATCTTATCTGTCCCCAGTGCTCACACTTGGCTGGTGCATTTCCTCCAGAAAACCTTCAGATGGAATAATTGCTCTCTAGGAGCGATTCTCTGAAGGGTGCCCTCGGATAGCCTAGGGCTGTTTGTTCGCATAGGAACCAGGTGTGAAAACAAGAAGGTTCTCACCAAAGTGATTCCCTGGGGGGAACCTTATCTTAAAAATCAAAATCCTTACACCCAAATTGTGGCTTGGGAGGACTGTCTTACTGTCTCAGAAGGTTTCTCTGTGGACAGTTGTGTTCCTGTGATGGTGAGCCCCGGCCTGCCCCCTCCTCCTCCTCCTAACTGCAGCATGGACTGTGTGCTCCCTCTGTTGAACTTCCCGTGGCTCCCTCATTTCCTCCTCACCAGCTTTGAGAGGAAGACTCAGGTGACCCGCCTGGGGGGATACCCTAGCTGCAGCCTCCGCAGGCTCCTCTGTCTCCTTGAACAACAGCAGTCAAGCTAAGCTTTACTGAGCACTTACTATGAGCCAGGTACTCTGCTACGGGCTTACATCTGGCATCTCCTTTCAGCCCCACAGCAGCCCCTTGGGGAAGGAGCTATGATTCTCCCTGCTTCATTGATGAGTCATCGGAGACTAAAAGAGGGTGAGAGATTTATCCTAGGTCAGACAAAACAATCGGGGAGCCAGGATTGGAATTCATGTGTTTTGTCTTTAAAACCACATCTTTAACCACAAGGCAACTGCCCACTGCCACCGTCAACATGCGCCTCATCATAATACAGGTGCCATTTATTGAGGACTCGTAACATTCCAGGGAATGTAGTAAGTGTTTGATACACATTTCACTTAATCACTGCACACCGGGGCTGTGGGTGTGGTTATTCTGATTGGAAAGATGGTCACATCAGGCTTGGAGAGAGTCTGCAACTTGCCCAGCATCCCACCCACTGGCTCCTGGTTAAGCTGAGCATGCCCTCTGGTCTGCCCCAGACCACAGTCCTCCTTTGAATTCTTGTCCTCAACTCTGTGGCCCTCAGGGAGCAGACCTCCCTGCCCTCTGTGCTCACTCTGGGCAGTGGGGCCTACACCGCCCCCGTCCTGCCAGTGTGGGTCCCCCTGCCAGCACTGGAAGGGATTCCTTGCCCCAGGGCTTAGAAAGGTCTCAGCGGTTTGGGTGCAAATCACCCATCATCTGCGTCTCAAGATGAGAATGAGGGGTGGGTAGCCTTCCTCTGACCACAGGTAAATACCTTGCAACATGTCACAATGGCACCCAGGGCTTCTGATGGGATTGCCTTTACCCTGTGCTCAAGAGAGCTGGAGAAAACCCGTGGTCAGCGCGGCAAGGTGAATGTCTGGTTCTGGAGTCTTCCGCTGTGCCCGTGTGCCCAGGTGCAGACATTCTTGTATCTGGACATTGAGTGCTATGTGTGGGAAAAGTTGATGTTTCTGGCTTGCATGACAACAAGGTTAAGTCTGAATCTTTCCTGTAACTCTGTAAGCATGTTGGACCAATTCCTAGCACTGACACCAGTCTCGGACTTCTCGGCCTGAAGCGCTGTCTGTCCTTGGTCTCGAAGGACCCAGTGGCCTTGGGCAGCTGCCCCCATTTCCTCTGCCATGTCTGTTTTCTCTCTAACTTGCTTCTCCTGCTGGCACAAGCTGGTTTGCCTCTCCCTTGGCACAAAGGTGACCTGAGGTCTTCCCTGGAAATGAAATTGGTAGAATCACGGAGCAATTCAGGGATGGCTTCTGGCTGTTAAACTCTCACACAGAATATTTTGTGATCCGTGTGTTGTTTTTCCTTGGGAAATACCTAAATACTCTATTTTTAAACTAAAGAAATATTTAATTCATGCGGAGTTTGTTAATTTACAACTGAGATTTTTTTTTAGCTTGCCAAGAGCAAAACTCATAACTAAAATGACAATTTATGTATTTGCTCAACATTTTCAGTAACCCCAAATTCTTATGATAAATAGTGATGGGAATATTCTAAAAGTCCCACGCATAGAATGCCCTTTGTTTTGTCTTTTTCTCTTCCTCCTCTTGTTCTAGAAAAGACTTGGTCTGGGGGTGGGGGTGGTGCCTGGGTGGCTCAGTCGGTTAAGCATCTGACTTCGGCTCATGGTTTGTGGGTTCAAGCCCCACATCCGGACTCTGTGCTGACAGCTCAGAGCCTGGAGCCTCCTTCGGATTCTGTCTCCCTCTCTCTCTGCCCCTCCCCGACTCAGGCTCGCTCTCTCTCTCTCTCTCTCTCTCTCTCTCTCTCAAAAATAAATAAACATTAAAAAAATTAAAACAAAAAAGACTTGGAGTATCTTCCATAAGTACGTAGAATTTTCTTTTTTAATGGATAATTGGGACAAAGGGAAAATAAATGTAAGAAAAATAATATGAAGCCAGAGATTGAAAATCTACCCAGTCAGCACCAGCTCCAGCAGTGTGCTGGCAAACAAGACCACAGGGTGAACTTAGAATGATCGCTGGTATCTGTAGCAGCCCGAGAGGGCCGGGGACCCCACAGGCTGTGGTCTGTCCTCATCAGAGGGGTGTGGGTCATTCCCACAGTGGCTGGAGACGGCGTATTACTGAGCCCAGCATGGAAGGCCCCGCAGATGGCTGCATACCTGCCCAGCTTGAACTTTGACCTCTCCCATGAGATCAGGATCCAGCACCCTTGTTTTTCTGAAATTGGTATTGTTGTTCTTCCTTTTCATGATGCTTACAACTCGTGAATATTGGTGTTGATGAAGCGTGTCTGTTAGGGTATATGTATGCAGTTTGTGGCATTAAAGGTAAAAATGTATTACGGTTCTGTTCTCGCTGTAGGGAAGGAATAACCATCGTGGAGCTACTGGTAGAGTGGCTGACGAGAGGGAGGAGAAGGGAGGAGGCAAGCTTCCGTTCACCCTGCTGTTCCCCTCCGCCACTACCCCCCAGGAAGGACACGGGCATGGAGAGGGAATACAGGTCCTTGGTCTCTTATCTGCAACTCCCAAATCCAGGATTTTCGACACTCATTTTGTGGAAGGCCTGCCCTGCCCTGATAGGAGGCTATGGAGCATCTCTCCTGACCCCCTTTTTCTCGTTTCTCTGCAGAATTAATAGTGCCTTTGATAACCGCTCGCTGCCCTAGACCTCAGGGAAACTATTCAGTATGTGGCACACGCACCACATGGCCTTGCAAAATCTGAAAAATTCTGAATTCCTGCAACCTATCTAGCTGCAGGGGTTTGGATCAAGGCGTCAGGCCTCTGCCCTTGAATGTGGGGACAGGACAGAGCACTGGGGTGTGTCTCTGAGTCCCCAGCCAGCCTGGCATGGTTCTGGCCTGACAGACCAAATTAGCAACGCTTGGTGAGGGGAGTGCAGGCAGCCCGGAGGGATAATTATGCTATAGCTACTGCAGGGCCTGGAACAAGCTAGAGACCATCCAAGGGGAAGGAGCACTATCACTGAAGGCTGCTCAGAGTCGCCGTGCACGCTGTGTATGCAGCATGCAGCAGCAAAGTCAGTTTCATCATGCTCAACACAGAATTCTTTCCCGCTAAGCTTTCTTCGACCCTCCTACTGTTATGTTTTAAGTTCAGATGGCAATGAGGACCATGTTGGCACACATAGGCAGGGCAGCTGGAGAGAGTCAGAGCTGAGGGGGGAAGCTTTGGGTTCTAGGGCCGAATTCACCACTGCCCAGTACTTGGCTTCAGCTTTGTTATGTGGGAAACAGGGATTCTACTCACTCATTCATTCATCCATACATTCATTCATTCATTTACTCACGTGTGCATTCATTCAATGAGTATTTATTTCACACCAAGTCCTATGCCAGGGGCTGGGGGGTGGGGTGGGCAATGAATGGAAGAAATGAGACCATCTTAGTGAAAATCCTTTAACAACCACAGAGCACCTGACCATTGTGTTGTACCTGTTACTTAGTATTCTGGGCATATGCCAACCCCCAGCATCGTGCCCGTTGTGACAGCCTATTTATTAGCTCTCTGTGGCCCATCAGGGAGGGAGGGGCAGGTCTTAGGAGTCCTACTTTGTGCTTGAAAGACTGATGCTCCAGTGCAGCATTTTGATCTGTTGAATGTTTGGGAGCAACCCTGCCGTTCTGGTCTGGGAGTGATGGGCTACTCTTCTTCGAGACTGTTCAGCTCTTACGTGTTTGAGCTCACCATCTTCCAGAGAGATATTGCCAATGTGTCCTCAGGGCCACGCTGAAACTGTAGCTCTTCTCACGTGAGAACCTGAAAATATAGGACACTTTGCAAAGAGAAGTACTGAGCAGCCCACTTAGGGAGGAATCTGCAGGTGAGAACAGGAGTTGGTGACTCCAAGAGGGGAGTTATCAAGAGGGGAGTTAGCACCATGAGACAGAGCACCATGTGGCTCCTGGCCGGTTGCCTGGGAGCACGTGGGTGTGCTCGTGACAACAGAGCTCTTGCTTGGTAGCCCATCACTTCCACGGTGTTGAAATGGGAGCAAGGGGGTTTGTTGCAAATTTCCAAGTTGGACAGATTGGTCTGATCCAGGCCATGAGCACCCAGCAAGCAAGCACCCTGAGCACAGAATTTGGAGATCATGTGTGGTCCGTCTTCCTTGCGTTCAGAGATGATCTGGTTGGTGAAGATAGGTATATGGGTATTGATTTTATAGATATGTGGGTATAGATTTTACAAAGAGATTTTTAACAAGCGGCCTCTTTCATTCTGACTGCATGCAAGGCAGTGCCATCTGGGACCTTGCCTGTTGACTTGAAATGGACTCTTCTTTCCCTCGTTCCACTGCTGAGACCCAGAAGTCTCGATGGAGGTGCGCCTGGCTCTGGGCGAGGAGAGACCCATCCTGTGGGGCCAAGGCATTCATGTTTTTCATCTTGTATTTCTGTGGCTAACTTTGTTCCCCCATGCCTTCTGTATTGTTGAGAGTTTAAAAGTGACCTCTGTATTTTTCTCAAACTCAACCTTGTTATTTTAAATGAATAGAGTAATTCTAGTTTATTATATACATTTGAAAACTACAAATGGAAAAGAAAAACGAAGATCATATGTTCCTTATCATTCATGTTTTAGTTATGTTCTACCCAGGTTGGTTGGTTGTCTATCTGTCCATCTGTTTATCTGTCTATTTTTTATTTTTAAATTTATTTCCTCCTCCTCCTTCACCTGAAGATACTTGTGTGCTGAGTCTTTGCAGAATTGGGACCGAACTGTATATGCAGATTTATTCCTGCTTTTCTCTACATCACTAAATCTCCTTCACAAACATGCCTTTCACAGCTACATATTGTGTTCCCATTGCTGGCTCTCTCTGTGGTTGGATGTTTAGATTGCTTTTCAGTTTTCACGATTATAAATTATATCATACAGAGTATTCTTGTTTGTTCATTATGACCCATATCTCGGGCTATTTCGTAGTGTGCATTTGGGGCCCTGGAATGATCAGGTCACTTTATGAAGCCAGTTTGTGCACGCTGTCTTCTTTTATCCCCAGGAATCCGTGTGTGTGCATTTGGTTTTACTGAAATATAATCTAGTGGTTAATAATGCTATGTAACATATTTGCTGCGAGATCTTGGGCAATTCACTTTGCGTCAGTTACACAGGAATTAGGGAGCCAGCCAGGGTGGTTTTACCATTAGAAATGGATGAGATGGGACTTTGTAATATGTTTTAAGCTTCAGAAAGAGTTGCCAAGGTGTGCGATAGGGGGCTGGGTTTGCTGCACGAAAGTTGTAGCAGGGCTGACTTCTGTATGGTTGAGTGCTAAAAATGGGAATGATAGCTAACACATTTAAGCACTGCCTTTCTGTTTACATTTGGATCCTGAAAGTACACACTATTCATATCACACTTTGGTGTCGGTCAGAGGGGTTTTCACCAACAAAGTCTAGGTTGCCCTCGCATGGCAGCTTGAATGCCTAGACACTGTGATATGGGCTCTAATTAATAACAACACCTGCTTATCAAAGTGAGATCTTACAGGGCATCAGTTTATCTAAAGAGTCAGAAGAGGGGTCGCCTGGGTGGCTCAGTCAGTGAAGCGTCCAACTCTTGATTTCATCTCAGGTCATGATCTCACGGTTCATGAGATCTAGCCCCGTGTCAAGACAGCACAGAGCCTGCTGGGGATTCTCTCTCCCTCTCTCTCTGCCCTCTTCTGTGCACACATAGACACACACACACATTCTCTCTCTGTCTCTCTCTCTCTCTCTCTCAAAAATAAATAATCTAAAAAAAATCCAAGAGTCAACAGAGGATTAATAACCTTTCCCTGTGTTGAGGAAAGGACACACTTACTTGCATTTTGGCCGGGATGTGTGTGGGATGCAATATTTTTTTCTGATTATATTTTGTTTTCCTTTGAAATAATGCTTTGTAATTGCTAATGTTTATGGCTCTTTACTCATGACTCTCAGAACGGCGGCCAGAATGTCACCTCCCTGGGTCCCAGCCGTCAGCAGCGGGTAGAACCCTTTCTATGCCGTTAACCTGAGGTGCTTTCTGATCTCTCCCCACTGGGCCTAGGCTTCCTTTTCCTCCGCCAACTGTGTCCTGCTGTCTACCTTCCTCTGATGGGACAGATTTTCTCTTCCCTGATATTCAGTCCCTTTTGCCTCCTCGGCTGTGATGTGGACAGGTGTGAGCCATCTTCTGCCCATTGGCTCCACCTGTAGCAAGTGAGCTCAGGTCCCCCACCCCCACCCCATGACGGTGGAGGTCCATCTCCTGGCCACTGGAGACTGACCCTTCTCTGTGGGAGGCTCAACAGAAGTCTGGCTTACCTTATGGCTTTGGAAATCAAAGTGTCAAGGACTGCATGAATGTCTCCGTTGTCTTCTAGAAAAGAAGAAGCCAAGGAGGGGCAGGCCGTCCCAGGACTGGCGGGAGCGGAGGAACGCCATCCAGCTCACCAGCGAGCACACGGTGGAGACCCTGGTGGTGGCCGATGCCGACATGGTGCAGTACCACGGGGCAGAGGCCGCCCAGAGGTTCATCCTCACGGTCATGAACATGGTGAGTCTCCAGTCGGTGTTCTGACCCAGGGGGCTCTGTTTCCTCCTGGATGAATGCTCTGTCATTGTCTTTTCCCCAGCTAAGGAAGAAGCTGGGCTGAGGGCTGGAGACACACACCACCCTGTGACCCCTGAGCAGGGAACTGAAGGGCTTCCCAAGGGAGAGGGCCCACCCATCGCCCCTGCCCTCATGCGTTGTTTCGGCGCCTGGATCTGCCCCGTGGTTGTGCCCTGCCTGCCACTCTTATCAGAGGTTTGCCAAAACCTTTGTTGAGTGCTAGACCCCCTGGATTTGAAGTTGAGTGAGTCAGCACCCATTTTAAGGAGTCAGTGGTCTAGTAGAAAGAATCAGGATCAAATTTTAATGTGAATCGGTTCTTGCTGTGTGCCGTGAGGGCTGGGGGAAAGCGCGGGGGGAGGTTATCTGTTTGAGTGTACCAGGGAAGGAGCTCAGAAGCCTGTGTCTACATCTGACTCAACGAATGAGGATAGAGGGAAATCTTCACATGATGGCTGGGCAGGGGAGGGGCTGCACTCCTCACAGTGGAGACACAGAAAGACTTTTGCATGCATCCCAATTCTACCTATCCATCTGCTCTCCTAACAAGCATCTCTGAAGACCACTGGCACTACGTTAGGTGTTGGAGATACAGGTGCACAACAGACCTGGTCCTTCCCTTGGGAGGTGGTGGTATCGGCAGACAGATAAAACACCATCTTACAGTAGATTTATCTGCAAGGGGCCACTGGGGCCCAGGTGGAGGGCTGCTGAGCAATCATCCTGCATGATGGGCACTTTGGGAAAGAGCTGACCTTTGAGCTGAGCGAGAGTAAGGGTTTGCAAGATCAGGGTAGGGGTGACAGGTCTCGCAGCAGGTGCGGCAGGGGCTGCATTTGTGGGCGGGGGGTGGGGGTGGTGTGTGGTATGATGTGGCTGCAACAGGGAATAGGGAAGCCTTAGGGGAACAGTTGGGGAGAGCTGGTAGACATCCTGAGCAGTGGGGCCGCTGAAGGGGGAAGGGAGGAACGGCCACAGCAGCTGTGCCCCGCCTGGGGGAGGGGGGCATTGGAGTTGGAGAACGTGTCGGGGAGAGGGAGCTAGGGGGCAGGAGTGAGGGTGGAGGTGGGGGTCAGGCAGGGAGGAGGGAGGTGCTGGCCTGGGTTTCTGAGAAATATGCCTGAGTTCTTCATTTGCACAAACCCAAGTCCTCCTGGTGGCTGCTTAATGATGGGCTGCTGTGCTTTGTCCTGCCCCGAGGAAACCCGGGAGGATGGCTGGTGGGGCTGGCTCCACACCAGACCCTTTCATCTGTAGTTAATTTCATCTCGTTTATTGTTTTTAATTGTCCAGAGTACGAGTGCCAAGAGTAAACACTCATTATGGCAACTAAAGTAGTAATGAGGCAAAGCTTCTACTTTGATATTTGCTTTCATAATTTTATCGTCAGCACAGCGGCAGCTGTTTTTTTATCAAAGGCAGGGAGGGGGAGGTACGTGGCAGTGTTGCCCCCCACCCCCCTCCCCGCCCCCCAAAGCTGTAAGGCTGAAGGACAGAGACTGAGTGGTCCTCTTGCTTGGCTTTAATTCCACAGCCTTGGCTTCTCTTCCACTGCTTGTACTAAGATGTTGGAGGCTCCAGATCCCATCGCTGAGGGCAAATCTGGGGCCAGCCACATTAAATTGGGATTTAGATGTTTTCTGATGAGGCCTGCCTAATAAGAGCAGTGCCGCTGTGGTGAGAGGCATATGGCATGTGTATGCTAATACTGAGCCCTCCAGTCACCTCCCGTGCGGGCTCTTGGCTGGGGTGGCGAGACCAGAGAGCAAATGAAGACGGAGTCTCCTGACCCAGTCACACAGACTCTCAGCACCGAACACTGGTTTCCGTCGCTCTAGTGGTGGTTAGCTCTTCAGCAAGTTTAACGACGGGTTGCATTCAGACGCTGCCCCTTGTTCGGAACAAGACCCCCCTCCACCACTACCATCCTTCAGTCCCTCAAAACCCTAGTTTTGAAAGAATTCCAAAGAATTCTGTTCTTCCTGTGGCTGTTGTAGCCAAGGGCTTTCTGTTAGGAAGTAAGATGATCTTTAAGCCAGGAGGATGGGAAAGGATTGTGGTCGGGATGAGGAACCCTGTCATTAGCCAAGCCTTCAGGTGCCGTGAGCGGGAAGGTGAGGCCAACCAGCCCATCTCTCTCCCGCCAGAGTGTTTACTGTGGGGCTGCAGGATGGAAATGGCTCTGTGTGCCTAGCTTCCATGGATTTGGGGGAGTCTGCTGGAGTGGCTGCCACCTTCCTTGCAACACGTTTCTCTCCAGGCTGAGGGAAGAGCATCATTGGGTCTCACTTGGGTCTCTGGGTAGAGACCTGCCAGTCCACGCTTGCCACTCTGATCCTTGAGGCTAAATCTAGGCAGGCTTCTGGGCACTTGTGGGGACTTGGTGTATGAAAACACGTTCAAAGCTGGGGGAATTTGGTGTCACGTGTCGACTCCCAGTTTTCATAGCGTCTCATGGTTGTGACGTGTGAATTAGATCGGTGTCCGTCAGTGGCCTGATGGCACGTGTTTGAGAGGAGGGAAAGGAGTGGATGTCCATGATGAGTGGCTGGGTTTTTTCTCCTCATCATCTGACCTGGTGGATTTCATTGTTTGCCCATCTTACAGAGAAGGAAGTGGAGCCTTGCGGGGGGAGTGACACAGTCAGGGTGCATGGCAAGTGAGTGAGTACATAGCGGGGCGAGCACACAACACCAGGGTGGAGGGACCCCTGTCTCATCTGTTCAAGGTGACAAGCATGTCTGGGGCCTGTTGTTTCTCTCCCTCTCCACCCTGGTCTGCCCATCGTTACCTTTAGCCTTGACGACTGCAGGAGCTGCCTTGCTGGGCTCCTCACTTTCATTTTCTTCCCTCTTGAATCCTTGTCCCATGGCCAGCAAGAGGTTCATCCAACAGAGTTAGGACTTTGTCACTAAGCAGCCCTAAGCCCTTCTGTGGCTTCCTGTGCAGTTGATGCAGAATGTCCCTGTTTTGCATGGCCCTCCCAGGCTGTGCAGTGGAGACCTGTCTGATTCTCCTGGACTTCATTCACTTCTCCACCTCAACACCAAACTGTCATATGGGCCACTGTTTCTCAGCTGCCCCAGGCTCTTCCCTCGCTCTCTTTGGCCTCTCTTTGTCATGAATGCTCTTCTCCCCACTCCTTATCAAGCTAGCTTCTCTATCTTTAAAGCCTCTGGGTAAATATCCCCTCAGAGGGGCTCTCCTTATAGACCCCTCTGAAAAGGCCAACCTGTTTTCTTTCTTTTTTTTTTAAGCTTTATTTCTTTCTTTCCTTTTCTTTCTTCCTTCCTTCCTTTCCCTTTCTTTCTTCCTTTCTTCCTTCCTTTCCCTTCCTTCCTTCCTTTCTTTTTTCTTTTCTTTTTTTCTTTTCTTTTCTTTTCTTTTCTCTTTTCTTTTTCTTTTTCTTTTTCTTTTTCTTTTTTCTCTTTTCTTTTTGTTTTTCTTTTTGTTTTTGTTTTTCTTTTTCTTCCTTTTTCTTTTTCTTTTTCTTTCTTTTTCTTTCTTTTTCTTTCTTTTTCTTTCTTTTCTTTTCTTTGACAGAGTGTGTGAGTGGGTCAGAGAGAGGGAGAGAGAGAGAATCCAGGCAGGCTCCATGCTCTCGGGGCAGAGCCTGATGCAGGGCTCGATCCCACGAACCTCAAGATCATGACTTGAGCTAAAATCAAGAGTTGGTTGGATAGTTTAAGTGTCCAAGGCCAACTTGTTTTCTTTATCATAGCAGGCTGCTTTTGTACTTGGTCCTTGAGTTATAATTTCATATTTATTTGCTTTTTAAAAACCATTTTGCTGTGGAGATTTGTTATGCTACTGAATTTAAGCTGGTATAAAATCAATTTAGAGTATTATAACTTTAGGGTGTTAAGCATAATCCCTACAGTAAACACAAAGAAAATAGCTACAGAATATAAGAAGAGAAAATGAGACAGGAATTAAAACAATTTCACTGTTAAAAAAATCAACTAAACACAAAAAAGTCAATAATGCAGGAGATGAGGGACAAAAAAGGCTATCAAGTATAGGGGCACCTGTTCAAGGTGACAGGCACGTGTGGACCTTTACCTAATATAATATACAAAAAATTAACTTGCAATGGATTAAAGACCTGAACATATAAGAGCTAAACTATAAAACCCTTAGAAGAAAGCATAGGGAAAAACATCATGACCTTGGATTTGGCAATGACTTCTTGGCCATGACACCAAAAACACAGGCAACAAATGAAGAAATAGGTAGAGCCGACTTCACCAAATTTAAAAACTTTTGTGCATCAAAGGACACTATCCACAGAGTAAAAAGGCAACTCCTAGAATGAGAGAAAATACTTGCAAATACATATTTGACAATATCCAGAATATAGAGAACTTCTAAAAGTCAACAACAAAATAAACAACCTGATTGAAAGATCAGCCAAAGGACTTGAATGGACATCTCTCCACAGAAGATCTGGAAGTGGCCGATAAGAGCCAGAAAAGATGTTCAGTGTCGCTGATCATTAGGGAAATGCACATCAAAACCACAATGAGATACCACTTCATTACCTTTAGGATATTTTTATTTATTTATCTGTTTATTTCGAGTAGAGTCGACACACAATGTGACATTAGTTCCAGGTGTACAACATGGTGATTTGACAACTGGGTGAGTTATGCTGTGCTCACCACTGGTGTAGCTACCATCTGTGACCACGCAACACTATTGCAATACCAATGGCTATATTCCCTATGGTGTACCTTTCATTCCCTTGACTTGTTCATTCCCATAACTGAAAGCCTGTATCTCTCGCTGCCTTTCTATCGTTTTGATCGAGATGCTATTATTTCAAAATCTACGTAATAGCAAGCCGAGTGGATGTGGAGAAATGGAACCTTCGTGTGTGTTGGTGTCACGGTAGATTGAGGCAGTGCTTATGGGAAAAAGACCAGTGGTTCTTCCAGAAAAAAAAAAAGGTAAAAATAGAATTATCATGTCATCTAGCAGTTCTGCTTCTGAGTATATACCCAAAAGAAGGGAAATTAGGGCCATAGGCAGATATTTGTATGTCCATGTTCACAGCAGAATTGTTCAGAGCAGCCAAAAGGAGGAAGTAGCCCAAGTGTCCATGGATGGATAAATGGATAAAGTGTGGTTTATATGTGCTATGGAATATTAGTCTTAAAAAGGAAAGAAACTCAGACACAGGCTACGACGTGGATGAATCTTGAAGATACTCTATTAAGTGAAATAAGCCAGTCACAAACACCCAAATACTATATGCTTCCACTTATATGAGGTCCTCAGAGTAGGTCAAATTCATAGAGATAGAAAGTCGAATGGGGGCTGCTGGGGGCTGCCAGGGGCTGGGGGAGGGGGCATGGAGAGTTCGTGTTTAATGGGGACAAGGGTTTAGTTTTGCAAGATGAATGAGTTCTTGGATGCATGGTGGTGATCATAGCACAATAAAGTGAATGCATTTAACACTACTGAACACTATTTAATAGTGGTTAAGATGGTAACTTTTATGTCATATGTATTGACTGCAATTTAGAAAGTTCACTCACTAATTCAGCTCTGTTTACTGGGTACTTCATGTGTGCTAGTCACTCTTCTAGGGTCTGGGGCTAGAATAGGGACCATGACAGGTCCCACTCCTATGGAGCTCATGCACTGGGACCAACAGACAGCGCTCAACATGACAATCGGTAATATTTGTGTGTGAATTTTATAAACTGCGATATGAAGATCCAGGCGATAGCAAGCGAGTGAGGCGGTCAGGACATCTCTCTGAGAAATGAGTGATGTTCCCCTTAGAAGGGAAGAGGCACTGAGGAGCCAGCCAGTGGAAGTCAGTCTGGCGTTTGGGAGGCACAGAAAGAGGAGGTTTCTGGTGGGTGATGGGGGAGGGGACACAGTGAGAGGCCGTGGCAGCTGGCCGACCTCACAGTCTGGTACACCAGGGCATGGAGAGTGGACTTCGCTTCAGGCACGACCGGAAGCTACTTGTAGGGGTTTAAGCAGAAGAGTGGCATGTGCTGATTTGTGTTTTTTAAAACCCCCCTGGGGGCGCCTGGGTGGCTCAGTCGCTTAAGCCTCTGACTCTTGATTTCTGCTCAGGTCATGGTCTCGCAGTTTGTGAGATCGAGCCCTGCATTGGGCTCTGTGTGCTGACAGTGCAGAGCCTGCCTGGGATTCTCTCTCTCCCTCTCTCTACCCACCCCCCCCCCTGCCCCGCTCATTCTTGCTCTCTCAAAATAAATAAACATTAAAAAAAAAAAAAAAAAAAAACCCTCGGCCTGACTCTTATCCCAGGAACTGGAGTCCTGCCCCAGGCTCTGTGTCCCCAGCAAACCGCTCATGTGCACGGGTGCACGTGGAGGGAGAGACCTCTGCCAGGCTGGGTCTTTCCACCAGCAGCAGGCTGCAGAGTGGTCCTCTGGACCTGGCTTTTGTCAGTTTTTCAAATGTGCTGAAGTGCCTTCTTATGTATGTATCTCGGGTTTCCCGCGGTTGGGGGTGGTAACGACACAGGAGCAGGAATATTTTCAAGAACAAATTGCCGGCGGAAGCAGGTGGCGCTGACAGCAGAAACCCTGGGTTTGGGCAGCCAGATTGGAAAATGGGGCCCCTCGACGGAGCTTTGGTTGTTTTTAGCTTCCTTAACAACCATGGAGTGAGATGAAAACCTGCGGTGTTCCAGGCAAGCTCTGTTTGGAGGAAAAATGACATCAATTTCACCCCATTACCATGTGAAACAGACAGGAAGCCTCTCTCTGGTGCCCAGAGAAACTGTCACAGTGTTAGAGCACTCCCCGGTCCTCACACGCCAGCAGTCATCCCTGAGAAGCCACTGGGGGGATTGTAAACTGCAGGTGGCCGGGCCCACCCCCAGGGTCTCTGGCTCAGTGGCTCTGGGGTGGACTTCAGAATGCATTTCCAACAAATGCCCAGGTGCTACTGCTTCAGGGACCCCACTCAAAGGCACTGTGCTAGAGAAAGAGTTCTTTACCACATGGGGGTCTGAATGGGCACCCAATGTGATTGGAGGGTGTCAGCCGCGGTCCCTGTCTGTCCTTGGGGAGGCTCCAGGTAGCACAGGTAGGTGGTGCTCTTATGAAACCCCTGCATTGGCCCTTGAACAGCTCCTCTCCATGTGTCCCCATCACCTGCTTCTTCTCTGGCCCTGTCTGCCCCTCCCTGCCTGTGTCCCCAAGTCGCCCAGGCAGGAGAGCTGCATCGTGGTGCTGGCAGTGGGTCTACCCGGCTTGGCCCCCAGGCTGCCAAGGAAATGTGACAAATGCAGTCAGGGCTCTGAACACTTGCCAGGACGCAGCCAGAGCTGGATGCCGGAGACAGAATTTCCAGACGATTGGCGGTGCTGTTCCTTTGCCCAACCAGGTGTCTCCCTAAACATCGTATGGCTGCCGCCTCCAGGACTTCTCCTGAGCTTGAATTTCCATGGGGAAAAAAAGACGAGGAGACTTCGTTACATGTCTTTGGGGCCTGCTGCTTTGTGTTTGTGGCTGCCATCAGATTTTCGTCTGGCTCTCCTGGCTTGGCTCTGGGTCTCCACGGAGATCCTGTGCTCCGCTGAGCTCTGTGGGAACATGGTACGGTGCCCACCAGGTGACGAGGTGCTCTAGCTGTGGTCAGGCTCCCAGATCTGTATTCCTGGATGTGAGTACCCTAGGCACACGTCAAGGGGAAATGCCTGCCTTCGGTCTTGCTAGAGAATGTCGCTAGGGCATGAAGTTTCTTCCAAAAAAATTAATTAAATTCCAATTGTGGTAAAATACATACTAAATTTACCATCTTAAGCCACTTAAAAAAAATTTTTTTTAAGTTTAGTTGGAAGAGAGAGAGAGAGAGAGAGAGAGACTGGGGGAGGTACAGAGAGCGGGAGACACAGAATCGGAAGCAGGCTTCAGGCTCTGAGCTGTCAGCACAGAGCGGGATGTGAGGCTCCAGCCCATGAACCAGGAGATCATGACCTGAGCCTGAGATGGGATGCTCAGCTGACTGAGCCACCCAGGTGCCCCCCATCTTAGCCATTTTTAAGTATACAGTTCAGTATTGTTAAGTATATTCACACTGTGCAACCAAATCTCTAGAACTTTGTCATCTTGCAAAATTGAAACTCTGTACATGAAGCAGTTCCCATCTCTCACCCCTTCCTCCCAGACCCTGAAGTATGAAGGTTTTTCTTCCCCTCTGTCTCACATCCTTTTTACCCCATGGGAAGCGACTGAGACTTTGGGACTCATGGTTGTACAGGATGCACAGAACTGTCATCAGCCCAGCAAGGAGGAGATGGAACGTTCTGGAGAGGCAGATTGTTCCTATGGTTTTGCTGTCCTGAAATTTGCACTATTTCATGCAGATTCTTTATGCCTCCTTTATGTGCTGTGTCTCAGTACTGTTGAGAAGTGCTTTACTGTGTCATTCCTTTAAACCTTCTTTAAACAATATCTTTTAACATCTTTGGCTGGGGTTGACATTTTAGGTGATGAGTAGATTGCACCTTGAAGCCCTGTGCAACTTGCATTTTCTCCCTCAGAACTTCAGGGTTTCATTCTTACTATTTTTTTTTTCATGTTTTGAATTGAGGTTTTCCAGTTTGGGCCCAATCCTACTGCTGAATATTTCTGGAAAAATTTGAATTGCAGCCATTGGGTGGTTCTCAAAATATCAAAACAAGGAAAAAGTTATGTGTTTTCCCCTTCTTCACCCAGGTTTGGGGATAGGTAATTAAGACATGACTTCAGAATTGGCCTACAGATGGTCCAGTGTGAAAAAAAAAAGAAAAAGAAAAAAAAAAAAGAAAAAAACTGCTATTTTGTTCTTGAGGGGAAAAAATGGGGGGTGGGGATTAAGAACAGAACAACTAAACGTGTTCTGTTTTTCCTTGTGGGAAAGAATATTAAATTACACAAAGATTTTATTTTGCTTTAATAATAGTTTTCAAAGAGTAAGATCTAAGCAATGAGACAGCTAATTCCTTTGTCACACAGATGCTCAAACATCATGCGTGCCTGGCTTCTGACGTTTGTATGCTAGACGCTGTGTCCAGCTTCATGTGGCCTGAATTAACGGTGACTGCCCTGTCTGCTCTGGTGCTTGCTTTATGTTGCCACCGATGTACCAAGGAACACAGTACCAGCTGGAGAAAGTTCTAATGTCCCTGCTGCAAAATTCTGCCTCCTAGATTGTGTCTGTCAGAAAGAAAACAAAGTAGAATATTCAAAACCATGTGAAATAAGAGAAAAAGAAAAACTGTATGATCTCACTTATATGTGGGATCTAAGAAGACTGAACTCCTAGATACAGAGGAAGCGATGGCTGGTTGCCAGAGAAGGGGGTGGGCAGTGGGCAAAGTGCACTTTTTCAAAAGGCTCTCCTCCCTGTTCTCTCTATATCTTAAACACCTACATGATCTACCCCTGGGGCACCCCCTACCTCCTGCTTTGTCCATGTTACAGGAAAGGGACCCACGGATACTCACATTCAGTGGGCTTTTCCCATCCAGGTCAACTTTGATTCCTCTGCCTTGTTTGAGATTTCTTATCTCTCTTCCCCTTGAAACGCTTTCCTTTGATTTTTTTTGATATTGAGGTCCTTATAATTAGGTTCTACCAACAAGAGGTGCAAAACTGAGGGACAAATCCTCTTTTATTGCTGTGCCTCTATCTCCATGACGTGCCGTGGTTGGAATGAGGACTTTAGGGAATAAAGAAGGAATATGGTCTTATTGGCTGGACAAGCCTGGATATGAATTGGGGTCATTGTTGACTGACTGGGGGTATTGAGCAGGTGGTGTTATCTTGGTGAGCTGAGGGTGGTGGAGATAATGTCAAAGAGAAAAAAACTTGATGGGTTGTGATGAGGGTTAGAGATGACACAGGCTGGCACATGGCAGATGGCTACAGGCATTGACCTCCCCCCTCCCCTACATGAAGGTCCCTTTCAACCTCCTGCATAAAAGCCAAGAATGGGAGTTTTGAGTTTTCTATCAGAATCGTCTAATATCCATTCCTCCTTTCAGAATCTGCTGTCCTATATCTTTTTAACAACTGATTTCCAATCAACAGTGTGCCTTTCCCTCCACATCCTCATCAACACTTGTTATTTCTTGTCTTTTTGATACTCATCATTCTGACAGGTGTAAAGTCATATGTCATTGTGGTTTTGATTTCCCCTGATTGAGCATCTTTTCGTGTGTCTGTTGGCCATCCATATGTCTTCTTTGAAAAAATGTCTGTTCACATCATGTGCCCCTTGGATTATTTGTGTTTTTTTGGCATTCTGACTGATTATGATTAACTGAAGTCCATAGTTTATTCAGACGTCATTAGTTTTTATCTAACATCTTTTCTCTGTCCCAGGATCCCATCCAGGATACTGCTGTATTTTTGTTAATTTTTATATTTACACCACATTTCTTTTTTCTCTCTTGACAGGTGTACAATATGTTTCAGCACCAGAGCCTTGGAAGTAAAGTGAACATCCAAGTTACCAAGCTTGTCCTGCTACGACAACGGCCTGTAAGTCCCCAGGGGTGCCCTTTAGAGTGTGCAGATGGTGCAACTGGTCTTGAAGTTTCCTGCTTGCTGTTGAGAGCTCAGGAGGTTGTCAGTCTCCTCTGTGGTCCCTGGCTTTGCAGATGGCAACAGCATGCCCTGGGCCAGGGCCTGGGGATGTCCAGAGCAGGGAGGGCAGGCACTGTGACTCGAAGCTTGGTGTGCACATAATCTGCTTGGATTCTCGAGGGAGCCCTGAGCAGTGGACCTGTGCACATCCTCCCTCCACCCCTAGCACATCTCACATGTGCAATCTGGATGGGGAGGTCTTTGGAAGCCCTCTGGAGCTTCCAAATTTGGATTCACTGTAGAGTTGTTTTCTGGTCTTTCAGTTGAGTGCATTCCCACGTGATAACGTCGCCTTGCAGAGGCAGGCAATGAATTTGATAGTGGGAGACTAATGCTTGGTTGGGTACACTGTTCAGTTTGCCAAAAAAAAAAAAAAAAAAGAGAGAGAGAGAGAGAATAATAACACGGTCTTCATTTGAACTTACAAATAAGGCCCTGGTGGCCTCTCTCTGGGTCTCTGCATCTTCCATCTTCCTACCGGCATTAGGTTTGTATCTGGAGGAAGCACATCATCGAATGACATCCCAACAAGCAGCTGTCTCCACACTATATTCTGAACATGAACTCAGGCTTCCCTGGGTGTTTGCTTCTTTAACTGCCCTCCCCCACCCCTGATTTACTTTAGGCCAAATTGTCCATCGGGCACCATGGTGAGCGGTCCCTGGAGAGCTTCTGTCACTGGCAGAATGAGGAATATGGAGGAGCCCGATACCTCGGCAACAATCAGGTTCCAGGAGGGAAGGACGATACGCCCCCTGTGGATGCTGCTGTGTTTGTGACCAGGTACAGCTGGATTTGGTCTGTAGGTGGAAATGTGATGGGAAAAAGACATTTCCCTCTTTGGAGGGGAATAGAGGGCTATTTGCTAGGAATTCAGGCTTGGAAATCAGACCTGGGGCCGCCTCTCTGAGCCTCAGTTTCCTCATCAGTAAAATGGGGATAAATGATAGTACCTACCTCTGAGTTATGAGGATTCAGTGAATGTGGGAAAATGATTTTCTTTTCTTTTTTTTTTTTTAATGTTTATTTAATTGAGACAGAGAAAGAGAGAAAACGCTAGTGGGGGAGAGCAGAGAGAGAGAATGAGAGAGAGAGAGAGAGAGGGAGACAGAAAATTCAAAGCAGGCTCTGCAATATCAGTGCAAAGCCTGATGTGGGGCTTGAATTCACGAACCACAAGATCATGACCTCAGCTGAAGTTGGACACTGAACCAACTGAGCCACCCAGGCATCCCTGGGAAGGGTTTTTCACAGTGCCTGGCCCAGAGTAAGGGCATGATAAATGTTAGCCATAATTTCTGCTATTGCTATTATTAGTATAAAAGTACTGAAATCCTGATTACCCAGGAGTCCCAAGCAATTCATCTATTACCTCTCCCTTGCACCAAATATAATGTTCACTGGGAAAAAGCTAACTCGTGTTTGAGACTGCCTCCAAACTGGCTTAAACACACTATTATGGGGGCCGTGGATACCGCGAGTTCCTGTAGGAGGAGGTCCACGTCGGCACACGTGTGCTGTGCGCAACCCCATCCAGGGGACCCTCTCAGGACAACAGCAGTGGGCGGAGATGCCTGGGGAATTCACATGGCGGTTCTACTTGAAGTAGGGAGCTGAGCTTCTTTCCAGACTACAGAGGTGGACTTTTCCAGACTGGGAGGGAAACCAGGGGCCAGCAGTGGACAACAGAAACCAGGGACAGCCTTGTTTCCACATAGGCGGCAGCAATGTTATCTTAGTCTGCCAGGACTGCAGTAACAAATTACCACCAACTGGGTGTGTCAAAACAACAGAAATTTAGTCTTTCACCGTTTTGGGGGCCAGAAGTCCAGGATCAAGGTGTGGGCAGGGCTGTGCTCTCTCGGAAGCTCTAGGCAAGGATCTTTCCTTCTTCCTAACTTCCAGTGGTTGCCTGCAGTCTGGCATTTTTGCCTTGTAGATGCATCATTCCAAACCTCACCCTTGGAATGCTAAACTTCCAAGGTCACTACTTTGAAAGTGGTTTGTATCAAAACTATATAAAATGTACAGGTTCTGATGTTCGTGAGAACTTTCCCCATGTAGTGTCTTCCCTGAAGTTTCATTGCTTGGCTGGGTCAAGAAAGCACAGGCAAGTGGTCTTGGTTTGGGAAGAGTAGCCACTGCTCCCCTCCCCTTTTTTGTCTAGAGGCAATAATAAATGTCACTGAAATCGGTGTTGACAAAGCTTCTGGATGAGCTCTTGCACAAAATGCCATCTGCAGATGTGAATGCACCCTCAGCCTGAGAAGGCTGCCAGTTAGGCTTTCTGGCTTTCTTTTCTTTTTCCTGCTTCCAACAAGCCTATTTACTGTATTGGAAATATTTGGTATAAACATGTTGGTTTTCTACATCTCACACCCATCAGGATGGCTGCTACCAAAAACAAACACAATAACAAGTGTTGGCAAGGATGTGGAGACATGGGAACCCTTCCTTGAGCACTCCTGGTGGGGCTGTAAAATGGTGTGGCTGCTGTGGAAAACAGTATGGAGGCTCCTCAAAATACTAAATACAGAATTACCGTATGATCCAGCAATCCTGCTTCTGAGTATATACCCAAAAGCATTGAAAGGAGGGTTTCAAAGAGCTATTTGTGCACCTATGTTCCTAGCAGCATGACTCATAATAGCTAAAAAGTGGAAGCTGCCCAGGTTTCTTTCGATGGATGAGTAAACAAAATGTGGTCCATCCATGCAACGGAACATTGTTCAGCCTTACGAAGGAAGTATGTCTTGTCACATGCGACAGCATGGATGAACCTGGAGGACATTAGGCTAAGTGAAATACACCAGTCATAAAAAGACCAATGTCGTATGATTCTATTTACATGAGACACCTAGAACAGTTAAATTCCTGGACACAGAGTGTAGAGCTGGAGAGAAGAAGGAATAGGAAGCTAGTGTTTAATGGATATAGTTTCAGTTTTGCAAGACAAAAAGAGTTCTGGAGATTAGTTGCACAGCATTATAAATGCATTCAACATCACTGAACTGTACACTTGAAAAACATTTTAAGAGAGTAAATTTTATGTTCTGTGTAATCACAATAAAACAGTTTACAATTTTTTTTCTGGTTAAGCACCTGGGGGGGCCGGGGGTGGTGGTCCTGAATGCATGGGGGTGGTTCTGAGTATGGGTGCTGGGGAGGGGGGGATGTCTGGTGGCCCCGAAAAGCAAGGTTCCTTCCGCTGCAGGCAGCACCAATGCAAAGGCATCCTACGTCTCGGTTCCCCGAGGCCAGCTTGGGGCTGGGATTCTCTTTCCCGGTTTCATGCTGACATCTGATGAACTACCTGAGCAGTCGAGGTGCTTCCTCTCACCTGCTTCTGCGGAGCTGCTGGACCAAGTCGGCCAGTGCCCAACCCGCTCTCTGGGTCCTCGCAGCTGTTAAATGCAAGGCCTCCCAGAAGGACAGGGGAGGCAGCGCCAGAGTCGGGGCTGGGAGCCGAGTTGGCTGCGAGGCATTGTTTAATAATTAGAGGCCGAGAGCTGCAGTTCCTAGGTTGGGATAATAACGGGCTGATGTTTTCACGTGGAAATTGGGTGCGAGACAGCAGCTGCTCTTGAGAAACAGCCCCTTCCTCCCGGAGTAATCTGAGCTGAGGGTCTAATCACAGCTTGCACAGACCAGGAGGTGTTTAGGGGCCAGTGTCCCCCAGTCCTGGGACTGAGACTGGCTAATGCAAGGGTTTCTTCTCTGCTCCCCCCCCCCTTATGCGCTGTGGCTGAGCCCTAGAGTGCATTCTCCTGGACATCCACCAGCCCTACAGATGGCCAGCCGCAGAGATGTGAGCATGACATCATGTCCAGCAAAAGCTGCTGAGCCAGAAGCCACAGAAGCTGGCTTTCTGGCAGCTGTGGTCATGTCTGGGGCTAGAAAACACCTCTGAGTGAACTGAGTCTGGGACCATGTGGGACCCACACAGAGGACTGGGGTCCAGGAGGCTTCAGCACCTGGCACAACTTTACCTTTGGCCATGCATCTCCCTCAGGAAGCCATGAAAATAGGATTTCCCCCCAAACCCAGCTCTGTGCTCCTGGGAAGCACCTGGAGCAAACATGCAGGGCCAGCTTGGAGCTCAACCACAGGTACACCTCCTGCCATCCCTGAACCTTCCCCTCCATGTAACTCCATCCCACTCCCCGGGAATCGTCTTCTCTTCAGACTTTGACCAAGAGGGTCTCTGGCTGGCTTTGCTCATGGTGAGGGCTCAGTGAGTATCTGTGGAGCATCACGTTACATTTTCCTGGGGTTTCCAAACCAGGAAGCTTGCTGGGCATGTTGAAAGTGGTCTGGAAATGTATGTCTGCCAATAATAAAGGAGCTACTATTTATTAAGCCCCAACTGTATGCCAAGGCAATCGGTTATGCACAGGATTAGCTACATAAATTGTGGGGCCCAGTGCAGAAGGAAAATGCGGGACCCCACATGACAAAGACTTTCAAGATGGTGATAGCAGAACAGTAAAAACCATGTTGCAGGACGGGAAGCTTGTGAGCACACAGGCACGAAGCACACCAGGTCACAGAGGTCCACACAGCCTTCCTTCTCTTGAGGAACAAGCAGCAGAAAGGGAATGGACTAGAGACTGTAGAGTTGCGTTGGGACCTCACTTGAATCCTACAGCCCCTGAAAGTGGGTTTGGCATGAATTTGCGGTGGGAGCACCTGAATATGAAGCTGCCCCTGCAGCAACATGGTTTGTGTTTTCTCTTCTGAGAAACAACCTTGGCAGGAAGGAGAAAGAAGAGTCAAATTTTGGCTGACTCTTTTAAGCCAGAATTTTTTTTTTTTGTTATTACTTTGAGGATGAGAGAGAGAGAGAGAGAGAGAGAGAGAGAGGGAGTGTGTGTGAGCAGGGGAGGGGCAGAGAGGGAGACAGAGAATTGGAAGCAGGCTCCAGGCTCCGAGCTGTCAGCACAGAGCCCGACGTGGGGCTCAAACTCACACACTGTGAGATCATGACCTGAGCCGAGCCGAAGTCAGACACTTAACCGACTGAGCCACCCCCGTGCCCCTCTTAAGCCAGGGTTCTAATTGAGCTTGCCTCTGTCCTCTGTGAGCGACTGCATTTCCTCCCACTTCCTCAGGTGATGCAATGGATGATGTTGCAGGGTCCATCATTTGAGATCACCTGTTTCCCTTCAGGGAAGTCATGGGATGAGAGAATACACAATGCTCCTGTCAGCCAACAGCGCTGGCTATCCCCAAGATGGCGCCCGTGAAGTGGGCACCATCTTCTTGGTTCTGTTTAGTTCTTGACTGTGAGACTTGTGGTCATGTATGATTTCTCCTTTTGCCCAGGCTTCAGTTGCTCACTCTGGGAAACCCTGGAACAAGGCATTGGGCCAGCTTGGTTATTTAAATGGAAGGGGTGTCAGATCAAGAATGTTGAGTTGGGGTCAGATCCATACCAGAGCGGCAAGCATCTATATGTCCCTAATTTTACTTGTTTGTTTTTCTCTCTGCTGCTACTTCTTGCACCTTCTACTGCCTATTACTTAGTCTTTTAAAAGGTCATCTTTTTAAAAGTTTTTGTTTTAATTCCAGTTAGTTAACATGCATTGTTATATTAGTTTTAGATGCACAGTATAGTGATTCAACACTTCCATGCATCACCCTGTGCTCATCACAACAAGTGTACTCTTCAATCCCCATCATCTGTTTCCCCCCACCCCCCACCCCCCAACTCTGGTAACCATCAGTTTGTTCTCTATAGCTGAGAGTCTGTTTCTTGGTTTGTCTCTCTCTTTTTTCCTATGCTTATTTGTTTTGTTTCTTAAAATCCACATGTGAGTGGAATCATATGGAATGTGTCTTTCTCTGACTGGCTTATTTCACTTAGCATTATACTCTCTAGCTCCATCCATGTCATTGAAAATGGCAAGATTTCATTCTTTTTGTGGCCAAATAATAATCCATTTTATGTATATACCACATCTTCTGTATCTATTCATCAACCGATGGACACTTGGGCTGCTTCCATAGCTTGGTTATTGTACATAATGCTGCTGTAAACATAGGGGTGCGTGTATCTCTTTGAATTAGTGTTTTTGTATTCTCACTACTGGGCATTTACCCAAAGAATACAAAAACACTCAAAGGTCATCTTTGACAAAAACAAACAAAAACAGACAAACAAGAAACCTCAAGGCTTCCTTTTATGGCTCTTGTGGTTATCCTCTCTCCATTTCCATGAAAGTTCCCTTGGTTTTGGGGTAAGGTTATGAAAAATGTGGGGTTTTTGAAAATTTCCTTTTTCCCTTTATTAAGATTGTTTTAAAATTGATGATAAAAGTAGAAGGTCTTGCTAGGAAAAAATTAGAAACTTGTAGTAAGCAGAACCCACGGGCGCTGCTGACAGGATTGGTCCCCGCTCCTCCTCGATGTCTCCCTGGCCAGTTTCGCGGCCACACCTTCCAAGCTGCCCCAGCCTCTCCCCCAGTCTTGCCGGCTGTCTGGCACATCTGGTTTTGTACATCAGGACTCCAAGTGGAATCTGTGGGTCTAAGTAGGCAAGTGGAGTCTTTGACAAGCGTCAGGTGAGCCTGAAGCAAAGCCAGAGTCAGGAACGCACAGACTTTTCTCTGTTTCCAGGGGATCCCACACAGCACTGAGAGGCATCAGGCACGGGTTACACTTTGGAGACAGATGCAACAGAACACACTGCACATTGGATTGGGATTGACATGGAGGGAGAAGGAGAGATGACCATACAAAGTTAGGTTGGGAGAGTACCACATGGCCTTCTCTGTCATTGTGCCCTTTGTGAACAAATGGGTCAGATCCTTCCCTGAGAATAGGTTGTGACAGAGGGTAGGAGAAGAATTGAGGACACTGATGCCAGGGGACAGAGTGTCAGAAAGGGGAAAGATGGCCCAACCCAGACCTGCCGTGTTCTTCCGTAACTTGGTTTAGTGTCAACCTTATCCGGCTGGCTTGTCCGGAAGAACTTGGAAAGTGAAATGAGACGTGGCTTCAGAACACACCTTGTAAACCTGAAGGAATTTAAGGGAGTGGGTGCTTTCTCTCAGCCCTCCATGGGCCTCCATGAGAAGATGAGCGCGGGGCCCTGGAGGACCAGGCCACTGCTCTTCATGGCCGGTCCCAGGCAGGGCACTGCCCCAACCGCTGGTCTGGTCAGCCCCTAACTGTGGGAACTTTGGGAAAGTATCATGGGAACTCTCTGGTTTGGGAAAAGAAGGGCCCAGACCTGTTGTTTCACACATGAGTGGCTAGAGGCCACAGCGAACCCCTTGTACCTGTGGAACTGGAGCTGGACCAGTGCTCTTCCCACACAGCCACACACCCGGGGGATCCTGGGAAGCTTTAAAGGGCATAACTTTCAGACATTACTTTTGTTGTCTTCTCCTGTAAGTGCCATTTGGTCACTTCAGCATCTAAGGCCAGTTGCTGCCCACGTCGAGGAGCTTGTGGAGGTCACTACAGTTTGACGATAGTGAATATTAATCGTCTCTGATGCATGATTTGCAAATGTCTGCTTCAAGAACTTTCTCAGCTGTTGGGAGGGAGTCCTCCCAGCAACTGAGTGTTAGGTGGAGTCATTAAGCTATAAAAGGGGGCTTTATGTGGGGTAACTGGGCCTACGAGGTGGGCACTGTGGATGGGTTACTCTTGACAAGTGGCTAATTGGTGTTCTTCACTATAAGCTGGGCCACCCGAACCAGTAACAGAGTAGGGTAACCAATCGGGCTTCATTGACAGTGTTTTCTTCTCCCATTCTTGGGGGCCACGGCATACACCTGACCAGGTCTGTCTTTGTTTTTTTTCAGGACAGATTTCTGTGTACACAAAGATGAACCGTGTGACACCGTTGGTAAGTCTAGAGGCAGAATAATAATAATTTAAGGGGCTGCCGCCCCCCTGTGATAATCTGGAGACTTGGTAAGACTTCTAGTCTGGAGGAACTGTCCTCAGACACACTCTGCCTTTTCTGTTGCCTCTTTTCTTATAAATTAGTTCTTTGACTTTATTTTACTTCATTTTTTTTCCTGATAAATGTTGAGGTTGCTCATGGCAGAAGGTGTCCAAACAGATGCTTAATAAGGAAGGTATGAAAAGTTAAACCATAGAAGGTGTCTCCAGGGGCTGCCTAAAGGTGACTGTGGCTGGGGACACAGTTGGCACTGAGCCTCTTGGTCACTCATGCAGGAGGGGAACCCCCCCCCCACCAAGTTAACACAGTTATCATGAGACAAAAGCTTACCGTTTACTCTCGTGCATGTGGGTGATCTTTACCAAGTGTCATACAGGTGACTGTATGGGGGTGAGACACGTCTCCTCTGCCAGTCTGGGCACCAGGCTCGTTTCCTTCTGGTCAAATGGTACTGAGACCAACACGTGGCGCTGACAAGGCACATTTTTCTTCTTTCCCTTCCCTCCCTTCCTCCCTCCTTCTACTTTTGCTTCCTCACTCAGCTTTTTCTTCATTTGCCATTTTTTTTTCTCTTCTATCCTCAGTTGTATCTGGCTTGTTGTTGACATGTTGTAGGTTTCAAACTGGAACCAATCTTTGAGCATAGGAATAGGGCCCTTGGTTAACAGAGGAAACCCCAAGACGGTTTCCAATTTTGACTGCTGTAGCACTAACCTTTATCCACCAGGAGGTTGAAATATTGTACTGCCAAGAGCAAGATTCTGAACGTGATGTGCTTTGAATTGTAGTAAAACGGTATGGGATTGACAAATATATATTGTTGTGGAATTCAAATGTTTAAAAACCTGTGTTTCCTAGGGAGTCCTGGCAGTGGGTAATCCTGAGCCTTTGGGCCACATATGAGCTGGGTGACCTTGATCATTTTAAACTAGGTGGCTTAAAAGGCCCTACAAAATCTAGTATGATGGGGGGGTGCCTGGGTGGTTCAGTCTGTTAAGTGTCTGACTTCAGCTCAGGTCATGATCTCACTGTTTGTGAGTTCAGGCCCCTCGTCGGGCTCTCCCTGACAGCTCAGAACCTGGAGCCTCCTTCAGATTCTGGGTCTCCTTCACTCTCTGCCCCTCCCACACTTGTGTGCACGTACTATTTCTCTATCACTCAAAAATAAATAAATAAACGTTACCAAAAAATCTAGTATGATGATAGCTAGCATTCATGTCACATTTTAGAGTTTTTGAAATGATTTTTTTTATCTTATATTCCACCAGTCCCCTAAACAAATCTGGGAGACAAGTGTCAAAAACTGCCCCACCAATCCATGCTTCATTGTCAGGGGCTGTCTCCATAAAGGAATCGCTCTCTATGCAAATGCATCATAAAATCGGCTCCAACAGAGGGATAGCTGACACCCGTCGCAGTCCAGTTGGGGCTTGAGGAAGACCAGTATCCCTTGGCAGAGCCAAAAAAGCATGTACTATCTCAAGGAGTGGCTGTTCCTTCCCAGCATTTGTTCACAAATCAGCTTCTGCACTTCTGCCCAGCAGGGGGTGGGGGTTGAGGCTGCTCCAGACCCCTCCCACTCCCTGTGCTAGCCTCTGAGGAGATACCCGTTGCATTGCCCTTGCCTGAATGTCTTTCCCAGAAGACTATGTACCAGGCAGAGCCAAGCTCTGCCCTTCACCTGTGTGACCTGGTACAGGGCTTTCAAGTCTTGGTCACCACTGTTAATTGATTGATTGATTGATTGATTGATTGAATGCATGCATACATGCAGATGAAGGAATTGCAGTTTTTCTTTCATATGATTTATAGCTGGCTTTCTTTTGAGTATATAATTTTCACATCAACCATCAATTGTGATTATGTACTCTATTTCAGACCCCCTGTTAAAGAGTGAACAGCTAGTTCTGTCTTCCTTCTTTCTTCTGAACTGGTTCACCTTGCTACTTAAGTCCCATCTGCTAAGGCTATTCTATTGAAGTACCATAGATTGGGCTGCTTAAACAACGGAAATTTGTTGTCTCATGCTTTTAGAGGCTGGAAGTCCAAAATCAACATGTCGGCCCTGTTGGTTTCTCCTTGAAGCCTCTCCCCTTGGTGTGCAGATGGCTGCCTTCTCCCCCATGTCCTTAGCTGGTCTTTCTTGTGTGTGTCTGTGTCCGGACTGCCTCTTTTTTTTTTTTTTAACTTATTTATTTTGAGAGAGAGAAGGAGAGAATCTCAAGCAGGCTCCTCCCTGTTAGCACAGAGCCCAGTATGGGGCTCTAACTCATGAACCATGAGACCATGACCTGAGCCGAAACCAAGAGTCGGACACTTAACCAACTGAGCCACCCAGGCGTCCCCTGATCACCTCTTCTTTCACGGATACCAGTCATATTCCATTAGTGCCCCACTCTCATGACCTCATTTAACCTTTGTTACCTTTTAAAAGCCCTGTCTCCCAATACATTTACATTGGGAGTTAGCACTCCAACATAGGAATTTGGGGGAGGGGGGCACAATACAATCCATAGCACTATTCATTTGACACTTTGCATACTGCTGGGGAAATCTTACGTCCTTATGTGACCTCCCAGATGTGTGTGTCTCATTTCCTCCCCAAAGTCTTTTAATTGCGTGGACCAGCTGTAATAATTCTTTATGTGACAGCCGGTTAGCTCAGGGCTGAACTAGCCCCGTCTCTTACTTCCTTATTGCATGCTCTTTCCAATACCTCAGTGATTTTCAGCTTTTACAAAGGAAATGAATCCCTTCCTTGAAAACAAAAAATAGTTACATGGTGCTTTTGTTTTAATGTGTCATAATTTATTTGTACTATTAAGTCAGTTCGTAAGGACAATGGTGAGTCCAGGAAGAGAAAAATTTGAAAGCTGGGGTTATGACAGGCTTCTAGCAGTCTCATTTGATCTGTTTCTGTGCTTTTTTAACTTTTTATTTTGAAATAATTATAGAATAGCTGAAGGTTGCCAGAGTAATTCAGAGAAGTCTCTTGTACCTATCACCCCACTTCCTCCCATGGTTACATCTTATGTAACCGTAGTGTTATTTCCAAAACCAGGAAATTGATTGGCACAATGCAATGAGCTAGACTACAAATTCTACTCAGATTTCACAGGGTTTTTGCATGAACCCATTTTGGGGTATGTTTTTACATATGGTTCTGTGACATTTTATCCCATATGTAGATATTCATCCAACCCCCAGGAGAGTCAGGAGCAGAACCAGTCCATCACCTCCAAGCAACTCCCTTGGGCTGCTCCTGTAGAATCTCCCTTCCACCCTCCCTGCCTCCCTCCCTTTCTCTAACCCCTGGCTACCATGTATCTGTACTCCATCTCTGTAGTTTTGTCATTCCAGCATCCAATTTATTTTTGTATTTTGTTTTGATTCCACGGAATGGAAAAAATAATCTGAATCACATAGATATGTGGTTGCCAGTGCTAAGAGATTTTGAACAGCTGCCTTGAAATCTCAGGATCCAGCTCTACCAGGAGGGCTGTGCCCTGGGTTCTGCAGAAAATGAGATAATGTGGTACCTTGAGAAACTTAGGAAAGCTTGGGAATCGCCAGTGTTTTATAACTTGGCATATTACAGCGTTTTTTTGTGTGTGTGCTTTCTTGTTTTGATTAGGGTATAACTTACATATGGGAAAGGGTGCAAATCTTGGTGAAATTTTAAGTTATGCCTATGCGCTTTTTTGGTATTTATTGAAATAGTTTTAAAGCTGCATTTTGAATTCTATTTTAACCTATTTTTAAATGGTGGTAAAATGTATATAATATAAAACTTATACATAAAATCTTAACCATTTTTAAGTGTGTGTTTCAGTGACATTAAGTACGTCTACACTGTTGTGTGATCATATGTATGTAGTCTCAAAACCACTACTCAGATTAAGGTATGGAATGTCATCTGACCCCTTCAAAGGTTCCCTCCTATCCACTCCCAGCCACTATCCCTCCGAAAGTAACTTACCATTGTAAATGTTTTATTACTGTCCTGTAAAGTAGCTTAAAATAGATTTAAAAGTTAAATTTGAACGATCCATTTGGAGAATCTCTGAGGTAGTTAGTAGAATTTGGGGTTCTGTTAAAAATACTTCCCCTCAAAAAAAAAGGGGGGGGGGGCACCTGGGTGGCTCAATTGGTTAAGCATCTGACTTCAGCTCAGGTCATGATCTCACAGCTCATGGGTTCGAGCCCCGTGTCAGGCTCTGTGCTGACAGCTCAGAGCCTGGAGCCTGCTTCGGATTCTGTTTCCCCCTCTCTTTGCCCCTCCCCTGCTCACACTCTGTCTCTTTCTCTTAAAAAATAAACATAAAAACAAAATTTAAAAATACTTCCCCTCTACATTGTTCCATCTGCATTAGCCCATTTCAGCAGACCAGGACCCTGATTGCAAGGAGCAAGCAAAAAGGGTGTTTATCAGAAAGGGACTGCCATGATGGTGGCAGATCTGGTGGGAACACAGCACCCTAGGCAGCCCTGGCAGGTGAGGCCATAGACACCATGCAGAGGTCAGTGTTGGGGCCTGCAGGGAATGGCCTCCATCTGTCTGCACAGCCAGCTGTTTTTCACCAGCTCCCAGGCCTGCCCTAGGTCACCTGCGCGGGATGTGAGGGGGGCTCTGGCTCTTTGGGCTTGCGCAGGGGGGGCTATACTGCTTCCCACAACAATGCATGGGAAGGAGTTCTCCATGGGGAGGGGGGGTGGTCTGCATGCTTTAGCCAGGAGGAGGGATGGATGCTGGACATTCCAGAACCACCAATGTTCACTACTCCTTTCAGTAAAGATTGAAATATGAGAGACCAGCATATCTGCAGCTTACTGTCTGTGCACATCACAAGGGTCCTACTAACAGAGGCAAGGGGAGCTTCCCTGGCCCTAACCAAGGTGGTCCCGACCCCTGAGGGGGCTCGCCAAGATCTACCACACTGGATAGGGATTTGCCTACACAGACTGAGTGAACATGATTTTAAAACCATCATACCTTATGGACCCTCCCTCCCAGCTCTGGAAGGAAAAGGGATGGCACCATAGAGGTTCTGCTGATCTCTACCTTGGAGGAGGACACACACAAGAAGAGACAACTCAAGGCAGGAGGATCTGGAAAAACAGCTTCACCCCTAAGAGAAGTAACTGTCCCCCTCACTGGGGGGGGGGTGCTTACTTTGCACATTACAGACCTTGCCTTTGTGGGGGTTGGGGGTGGGCTTTTCCTTTGTTGAATTGGTTCACCCTGAGCCATTGGCTTTGCTGCCAGCATCCTGAGGAAAATGCTGCCCTAGGTGAGAAGGGGTGAGGAGTGCTCAGGAGTGTGAAAAGGCAAGACCTCTGGAAGCCTTTGTTGGCCGTTCACATGCCCACATTCCTCTTCCCAACACACACCTCTGCAGCCTGGATGACCAGACAGATTTCAGTTCCATGGCATTTGTCCTGCTCCCACATTTAGCTGTAAACTGAGCTGTGGTGAATTTTTTTTTTTTTTTGATAGCCACCTTATTCAAGTTTCACTAATTTAATTACTGGGATTTATATTTTTCCTTGTTTGCCTTCATTTTTTTAATTAATGGAAAAGCCTCCTTTACCCGTGCCACTGCCAAGTCAAGGGATGTGATAATCCTGCACAAAGGACAATGGAAATAAATGTTCGGTGGCCTCGTGAAGTGTTTCACACACAAGGCCAGGGAGATGCTGCTGAGGGGCTCCAAGATGGGTCCATGCTCTGGGGCCCTGCTGCTCTGCACTGAGGGCCCCATGGCTATCCCTGAACTTGGGAGGAAGGAGCCCTTCCCTATGTGGCCCACGGCACTGGTGCTGAACTTCCTGATAGGTGTGGGCAGCCCAGTGGGAACTTCATGGATATGGCCACTGACCTCCACATAACAGGTCTGTCAATGAGGGAGGAAAGGCAGAAAGGAGCATCACCCACCAGGATGAAGGTTTGGGGGAATGATATTTCTGCTTTGGAGGTCTGTTTCAATCCAACCTACACAGGGCCACGGAAGGAAGATGTGCTGGGGAACCAGTGAGAGACGAGGGAGGGTGGGGCTAGTGTCCTAACACTGCACCTGTTGGGTTTTTATTAAGTGCATCAAGGAGTTCATCAAGCTCTGAACTATGTCATGTCTAAGTAGGGCTTAGGCAACTGGTGCTGTGGCTGAAAAAAGTATGTAGATCCCCCCTGCCCTCTTTTGTGGAATTTCCTTCAGAGTGCACATTCATTTTTATGTGTTTTCATGGTAGTGTTAAGTTTTCATTCTGTGAGGGTGTGTTTGAATTGTAGAGATGTCAAGGTTCTGTTTGCTGAATGAGGCTGGAAAATTTGTTTGGGATAAAAATACAAAAGTTTTACTCATTAGACTTGAGCTTTGGGTTTCTTTGTTTCTGAGAGCTTTCCTATGGGTTTGTTTGCTTTATTTTGTTATTCCTTATGACCTTACAGAAGTTAGGGTTCCATTTTGCCACAAAATTGTTTGTCAGAAGTAGTCTCAGATGATTGCCTCTGATTACCCCATTGAATGAACAAGTTCTTATGTGTTTTCCTTATAACCCCACCCCATGCTGGGCACATGTTGCTTCAGTGTCAGGCTTACCCACACTGTGTCCTTTGTGTCTACTCTGAGAGGCTTACAGAGGAGAAGGCATACCATTCAATGACATGTTAGTTGTCCCAAATCAGATGACCTTAGGTCTTCGGCAAATTCATCTGTTTTTTAGAAGTTATATTGGTATTTATAGTTAGGCTCTTGACCATGATATGTGATTTTTTAGAGGTTTTAGGAAAGGTTTCAATTTTGGAAATCAAATATGCATGCATCTAGCAATCAGGGATTCAGACTGTTTGGACAAGTGCTGCCTTCCTCATCATACAATAAAAAAAAAAAAAAAAAGTCCATCCCCGTAAGAGGGTTAGGAAAGTTGCATTTTGTTAATGTTAGAGCTTTGCTCCCCACAAATTCAGCTTGGATTTCTCAGCTAATAGAGTTTCTGGGAAAGCTAAATAGTATATACTTCAGTAAGCTGGCTTCTTCTCTCACTCATTCAGCTTTAAATGTAGGCATAGATTGTTTTCTCAAAAATGACAACTAAGTTGTGTCTGGATGTTGGAGAGGGTCTTCTAAAAGACTTTCCTAAGAGCCACCATGCCTAAAGAGAACAGAAGTGGACAAGAACGGGGTGGCCCTGGGGAGTTTCCTGCCTGTTTACCTCTGCACAGCTATCCTGTGGTGTGACTTGAAAATAGTATCTGGGAGAATAAAAAGGTGAATGAATGTGTGTGTGTGTGTGTGTGTGTGTGCGCGCGTGCGCATGTACGCGCACACATGTGCACATACATGCCTTGAAACACATGCCTAACTACACACATGTATGGCAGAAGTGCATAGTGTGTGTGCATACTTCCTGTATATTGAAGTCTGGAGGGGCTTCCTTTGTGCCCACAAAATTCTGTGAGTTCCCTAGAAGGGAGTCGCCCCAAGAAGGCCTGCCTGCCCTGGCGATAACACAAGAACCCAGGGCGGGAGCTTTCTGTTTGGGACTTGGCGGGAAGTCCACACGGAAACCAGTTGCCCCAGGGGACCGAATTCAACTTTTCTTCTTCCTTGTGCCAGGGTCATGTTCAAGGTTACATAATGGCTGAAATTTTAAAATGGTGAAAATACATGGGTCTGTTTTGCATGGGGTAGGCTTCTGCCAGCCCTTTGGAGATCGCAACTCTATTTATTTTGGAACTACACAGAGACCAACAAAACACGTAGCCATGGTTGATTGCCTTTGGGGCTGGAAATCAACAGGGCTGAACAGGAAAAAAACCTGGCCCCTGCAGGGTTTCCAGATGTGGCCCTTCAAATGTAGGCTTTGAAATCCTCTTCTATGTTCAGCTCAGAAAGTGTGTACCTTGTGTCCTTCCCCAAGACTGCTGATTAGCCCCTTCCCAGGTTCTGTGCTCAGGTGGCTTGAAGGGGATTCTGAAACAGATGCCCTTGCAGTGACCTTTCACCTGCACATAATGTCGGTAACATTGGTGTCAGGCCACAGTCTGCCACCCTATTTATCACGGGCCTTGGCATGATATGGGCAGAGGCTGGCTGTCTCCATTGCTCCCTCTATGTCTCCATTTCTCATGGCCAGAGGAGTGCTTTATGATTAGCTTGGCATGAAGTGGGATGCTTCATCTCATTATGGTACTGCTCTTCCTCCAGTCATGCAATTCTCAGTCCCAACCCTTTATTAACTTTGTGAGAAACAATAACAACAAAAACCCTCTCTGAATGGGGCCTGGGGCAGGGAAGAAGGACAGGGAGTAGAATCATAAACAGGAAACGAGGTCTTTGTGAGATGCCTTTTGTGTGATTATGAATCCTTGAACATTCTTGGAGCCTGCATGCCTCCTGCTCATTGAAAGCCTCAGGAGTGAGCAGGAGGTGAGGAGATCAGCTTTACGTCTGCAGTAGGTCCAGTGAGAACAAAGAATGGGAGAAGTGCTCCCACTGCTGCTTTCTTTACAGTGTGACCCTTGTGGTGGTCTCTTATATCACGCAAAAAGTCCCACCATCTTCACAGTGAGCACTGAACCATCCTCAGGGACCATGGTTGGCTTAGTGTGGTGGTCTAAGCATTGGCCCTGTAGCTAGACCTGGGTTCGAGTCCTGCCTCCACCAGTGTCCTTGCATGAGTCATCTAAAATCTCCAGCTCTGTTTTCTCATCTGTAAAATGGGAATAATAATGCCCAGGGTTATTCTCAAGGTTAAACAAGGTGATTGATCCCACTCATTAGGATGGCTGTTGCCCAAAAGAACCCCAGAAAATAGCAAGTTATGGTGAAGATGTGGAGGAACAGGAGCCCTTCTATAGTGCTAGAGGGAACGTATGGTTTATCTGCTATGGAAAACAGTATGGCAGTTCCTCAAAAAATAAAAATATCATCTAGGAATTCCTTTTCTAGGTATATACCCAAAAGAAATGGGACTTGAATAGTTATTTGTATGTCCATATTCATAGCAGCATTATTCACAAAGAAGCAATTCAGGGTATCCTTTGAACAATGAACAGATAAACAGATAAATAATGAACAGATACACACACACACACACACACACACACACACACACACGGGAATTACTCAGCCTTAAAAGCAAAGGGTTTTCTGAAATATGCTATAATGTGGATAAAACTTGAAGACATTAGGCTAAATGAAATAAGCCTGTCACAAAAAGACAAATAATGTATGTTCCACTTATGTGAGGTTCCTAGAGTCATCAAAATCCCAGAGACCATGTAGGATGGTAGTTGCCAGGCATTCAAGAGGAGGAAGGGTGAAGAGTTAGTGTTTGATGAGTGTAGAGTTTCAGTTTGGGAAGATGGAAAAGCTCCGAAGATGGATGGTGGTGACAGTTGCAAGACAGTGTTTGTTACACAGCAATGTGAGTGTCTTTAAAGCTATTGAACTGTACACTTAAAAATGGTTAAAATGGTAAATTTCATGTTATATATACTTTATCACAATTTTTTTAAGTGAGATGGCCAAAAGAGCTAAGTTATGAATTTTATTCACTCCCCCTTCTTCTCAAAGATTTCTTCTGAGAAAAATTAATCAGGATGGGAGAAGTACAATTCCCAGAGAAGGAGGTTCTTGTGCTTTCCTCCCTGGGAGGCCGAGTGGGAGGTGATGAGATAGAAGAGGATGAGACTCTAGGTGGGGGGAAGAGTGAAGAGACAAGAGAGAATTCTGAGCAGCATTGCTAGGGGGTTGAATTGTAGTGCCTTCATTAATATTCTTAGAGAGATGCAAGTAGGGGTTAGGAGGCCTTTTTCAAGTTTCTTGGTTGCTAGGTATGCTTCTTTGGCTTAGATTCTAGGGTCAGATTGGACCATGCAGGCTCTGAGACTTAGTGAAGTTACTGCAGATATTTTTGGCCCATGGGGCCATCGTTGTCTGTATCTGGCATTAAAGTCCTCACTTTATAGTTGAGTCAAGAATTCACTTTTCAGTGACTGCTCAACTGTTGGACTCATGGTATACAGAGCTGGGGTTGGTCACATTCAAGCCATGTGGTCAGTGCTCAGAATTAACCACAGGGTAGGATGTGTGTGACCTTCCAGAGGCAGAACTACAATTTGGGGAAGAATGTTTGTGTGTTGCTTGTATATTTCAGGTAGTTTACCAGAATCCTGTGGCCTTTGTGGGCTCTTAAATGGAAGGACCCCCAATTCTCCTGTATGAAGTTGAAAGTTGGCTCTGAGGTTTCTAGCTCACTTTCTATAAATATGAAGCTTAACACTTAGGAGTGCTTCAGAACAGGAAGAAGAGATTATGTCAGGCCAGCCTGTTGGTCTGTTCTGTTGCACAGATACCAGATCTGGGCCTGGATGTTATCTAGGGTTTGGATTCAAACAACCTTTGTAATTACTGGCATGGACAACTTGGATCAGAAATTCCTGACGAGCGCTGTTGTGTGGGGGAGGGGGGGTTTCCACTGATACATTGGAAAGGCTAGGTCCTGGCTAGGAAGGGGATAAGTCTTGATTAGGAAGGGACTGAGCCATGGTTGGGAAGGGGCTGAGCCATGGTTAGGGAGGGCTGAGTCCTTATTAGGAAGGGCTGAGTCCCAGTCAGGAGGGACTGAGTCATGGTTAGGAAGGGGCTGAGTCCTAGTTGGGAAGGGGTTGAGTCCTGGTTGGGAAGGGACTGAGTCCTTATTAGGAAGGGCTGAGTCATGGTTAGGAAGGAGCTGAGTCCTGGTTGGGAAGGGGCTGAGTCCTAGTTAGGAGGGACTGAATCATGGTTAGGAAGGGACTGAGTCCTGGTTAGGAAGGGACTGAGTCCTGGTTAGGAGGGACTGAATCCTGGTTAGGAGGGGACTTGAGTCCTGGTTAGGAGGGGACTTGAGTCCTGGTTAGGAAGAGCTGAATCATGGTTAGGGAGAGCTAAGTCTTGGTTAGGAAGCCGCTGAATTTTGGTTAAGACATGTTGCTGACACGGTCCAGGGTGTTATGGAAAGACTGCTAGCTGATATCCACACATATTTTTTCTCTCTGAGTGATTAAATTTCCCTGCCTTCCTAACAATAGGTGTGGCTAAATGACTGCCTTGTCCAGTGGGAAGGAGAGTAGAAATGATTTCTAGGCATGGCCCTTACAAATCTCTCTGAATAGTATTGGAGGTTCTTTCTCCATTGGATGACTGGCAAAGGTTCCCCAGGGAGCTGCAGCCATGGACCCTAACACATTGGATGCTATGTGAGTGAGAAGTAAAATGTGTGTAGACTCTGAAATTTGACATCTTGTCTGCTACTGCGCTTACCTCTAATGACCAAAAATGCCAGAGTCTGAGTACATATAAGACTCTGTCCTTGAGGTACTTGGCAGTCCCGATACAGTGAGGACTTCTGCTCTGGGGCACTGACAGGACAGCAGCACCGTCTCCACGTTCAGGCTGGAAGGAACAAATCTGGCAGGTGTCCCATGGGGTGTGGGGAGGACAAGAGACAGAGCCCAGAACCTTGAGCATTCTTCCCATGAAGAATTAAAAAGCAGTCTTGGAGTTGGAGGGGAGGAAAATCTATTTTTCTTCTACCAGTCTTAGGTGTCTTGGCTGGGTGCCTGCCAATTTGACTGACAGAGGATAAACTAATAAGAGAAAAGCAGACAAGTTTATTAACACATGCAATGCACATGGGAGCATTGTGCAGTAATGGGTAACTCCAAGGGTAGTTAGAACTCAGGCTTATCTAGCATCTTTTAAAACAAAACAAAAAAAAAACAAAAAACAAAAAACAAATACAGTTTTAGAGAAGTGACCAGACAGAGGCAAAGGACTTTGGGTTTCTGTAGTGACAAGTCTTAGGAAGACCTATGGTCGATAAGGGCTGGTTTAAGCCTGTGTTGATATATAGATTCCTCTGGTGCCATCTCTGGGCTGATAAGGTTCTAGGGTTATCTCTGGTGATTAACTTCTATGGAAAGGAGAAGGAGGCACCTTTACAAATGCATGTTCTGCTTTTAGGCAAATGGGGGAAGGACAGAGATTTTCTTGTAACTGCTTCATAATTGCCTTCATTCAAAATAATCCTTATGCCCAAATGGCACATTTTGGGGTGGTGTATTCTACGACCCCTCAGACTTCACCATGATCTTTGGGGAAATTCCTTCCCTTGTAGAAGGTATTGAGGGCAGAGAAGGGAAGAGAAGTGCAAAGATTGCTGTTCCTTGAGATCAGTACTGAGGGCCAGGCAGCCCATCGGTGCTGAACAACTCCTATCTCTTGAGGTGGTCTAAGTGTGGATCAGCAGTTTCCCAGCTTTGATCAAGAGTCCAGAACCAGTCTTGGGCTGGAAGTAGAGCCCAGAGCCCCTCACGTGTCTGGAAGGCAGCAGGTGGGCATTGAGAGGAGTCCTGTAACAACTGGACCACCCCGTGTGAGGGGAGCAGATTCACTGATGAACCAGCATGACCTAGGGCTTTAGGGTTAGGGCATGCTGTGACTGAGGGTGAAGAGAGATGTCCAGTGATGGTTTTAACCTGGAGACCACCTCCTCCTTCACTAGCCAGGGGCCTGGGAGCCAATCCTGAGGATAGGGCATATTTCCCCAGAGGGTATACAGTCTCCTGCCCTGAAGGTAGTAAGGCCCTGATGGATGAGATTCACATTAGATTTCTTTGTCAAGTTGAGTAAATAGTGGTGTTGTGTCCTTGTCCATCGTCTTCCTGGCCACATTGGCGTTCTCTCTGCAGTGCCCTGGTTCTCAGTCCAGTAGCACCAGGCAGGTCAAGGAACCTAGCATCTCAGTAGACATCCACATGTGGACAAGATGGCAGCCTCTGTGGTCCTAGAGCACTTCTTTGGGGCTCCCTTCTCCAGGGCTGGAGAGGGTCCCTCTTCTTTGCTCATGTCCACAAATGGTAGCCTCTTCTAGCTCTTTATGCCCTCTTCCATCTCCTGTTGGTCAAGGGCATTGTCTTCACCAGCTTGGGCTGCTGTAGCAAAATACCATAGACTGGGAGGCTTAAATACAGACCTTTGTTTTTCACAGTTCTGGAGGCTGGAAAGTCCCAGATCAAGGTGTTGGCCAATTCTGTGTCTGGTGAGGTCCAGCTTCCCAGCTTGCAGATGACCTCTGTGTCCTCACTAGTGGAGAGTGAGCCAGTGAGCCTGGTCTCTCTTCCTCTTCTTACAAAGACACTCATCCCCTCATGCGGGCTCCACCCCCGTGACTCATCTAAATCTGATCACCTCCCAAAGGCCCCCACCTCCTAAAGCCATCCCACTGGGAGTTAGGGCTTCAGTAAATGGGAAGGGGGTTGCTGCAAGCATGCAGTGCATAGCAGGCAGCAGCAGGCAACAGTTTAGCACCTCACGAGCCTGGGAGTGGTGCCAAGATCCAAGCCTTCTTTGAACTTCCCTTGGAATGTGGAGGAGCTTTGCTTTCAACAGAGCCTTCTGCTCTTCTGCTGTATCCTCACACCGGACCCTCGTGGCCAGATGGCGTCCATGCTGTTGCTCATCCTGTCGTCTGGTGGTGACAGAGCTGCAACTAGGAGCAGCTACCGTTTGTTGGGAACTTGGACATCAGAGACTTCATGCTTTTATTTTTTATTTTCTTAAGATGTTTATTTATTTACTTTTGACAGAGAAAGAGCATGTACACAAGCAGGGGAGAGGCAGAGCGAGAGAGAGAGGGAGACACAGAATCGGAAGCAGTCTCCAGGCTCTGGGCTATCAGCTCAGAGCCTGACATGGGGCTCGAACCCACAAACTGAGATCATGACTTGAGCCAAAGTCAGACGTTTAACCAACTGAGCCACCCAGGAGCTCCCAGATCCTTCATGCTTTTAATTCATTTACTCCTCCCGATTCTCTGAGGAAGTGCTGCTAAATTTACATATGGGGAAACTGAGGTACAAGAAGGTAACTAACTTGCCCAGAGCCACATACTGCGTGTAAGGGGTGGAGCCAACCCTTGACCCCAGACAGTTCAGCTCCAGTCTTTTAACTATATTTTGCCTTTCAATAACCTTTGAAGTGAAGTATCATTATTCCTGTGAGCAGATGGGGACACTGAGCCCCCAAAAGGATACATTTCTTGTCTGAAATTATACCATTAATGAGTGACAGCTGGCATTGAAGGAACTCACTGGAAACCCTGAGGGTTTAACTCCTATCTCTCTTGCCAGATCTGTGCCCATTTGTTTTCTTTTTCTGCAATTATCGATTGTCCATCATTATTTTTACCCAGTATGGCCTTTTTGCCCCCTGTCTTTATCATGCACTGTTTTCGGAATAGACCTGTGTCCTCGCAGACACTTGGCTTCTGCAGGCTTTGCATTTGTATATATTCATTGAGTACCTGTTGTGTGCCTGGCTCTGCTCCAGCTCTGGGGATCCTGGATGTGCAAAACAAAGGTCCCTGTCTTTGTGGCGTGAACATTTTAGTAGAGGAGATGGATATGTGTGATCTAGAAGTCATCTTAGCAGGAGTAGAGGTAATCAACAAAGAGGAAAAATAGAGAAGGGAAATGGAGCTTTGAGGAAGAGGGCCTTCAGATTTCAGCAGGAGTGAGTGGATGAAGACTTTGGAGAGAGGGTGACATTCAGAAATCAGACTCATCACCTGAAATCTGTTTGGCAGGCCAGGGCTTCTAGAGGTGTTGATGTTAATTATGCCATCAGTATTAATCCCTAAGAGCAAAGGAAGGGTCCCCAGGGTGACCAGCCATCCCCCAGTGAGGACAAGCAGGGTGTCCCCTGGCCCATTCCACCTTTGCTTTCCTTATGTAGGACTCCTGGCTCTGCTTCTTGGCCACAGTCAGACCTGAGTGTGGATCCTCATGCTGGTATTTACTTGACATTGGGCATGTCACTTAATGAAGTCAGGATTCCTCAGTTTCCCTGTTTGTAGGAGACCTCAACATCCTCCTGCAGGCCTGCTCTAAGCATCACATGAGAAAGTGCCTGCGGGGGACCCTAATAATGGTGCTGCTCTGAATGCCTGCTTCCCTGCCATTGGCTATAGGCCTTCCTCTTCCCGCTGTGTGGGTCTTCTGGGAAGGGTGCTGGGGCAGGGTTTCAGAGCAGGTCAGCGTGACGGCTCCTCAGGCACGAGTCACCATGTGAGCAAGGACAGTGGAGACAGAAGGGAGCAAGGGCTGATGTTTATTGAGGTTCTCCCACCTGCCAGGTGCTTGTGTCCAAGCTAACGTTCCAACAGACAGATGGAGAAACCAAGGCTGAGTTACTCTAAGTTGCACAGCGGGAGAATGTAGGCCAGCCTGACACCCAACTTGTGCTTCTGCCAAAGTGGGTAGCTGACTCTGGGGCAGGGCCTCGGGGACACAGGGAGCCCGACGTGCAAGTTTGGATTTGAGTCCAGGGCAGGAGGGAGTGGAAGTTTCCAGCACAGCCTCTGGTTTCCCCATACCTATTTCAAATCCCAACTCTGCTAACAGTAGAGACCTGGGAATGTCTCTTGTCCTCACATTTCACTTTCCTAGTCTGTAAAATGGGCATAATCGTAATTCCTCCTCACGTGGTGATCGTGGATGAGTCAGTGTAGATAGAAGGCCCAGCACTCATAATAAATGTGCCGTCTGCGCTAACTCTGTGGGTCTTGTTTCAGTGCCCCCTGCCCAACAAGTGTCAGAAGAGGAACTGGAAGTCCTTGGTGCTGCCGTTCAGGAAAAGAGATGCTCAAAGTTAATGGTTCTTAAAGGGTGATCCCAGCATTCGGAGCACCTGGGAAGCAGGAAGGTGGTAGAAATGCAGTCTTGGCCCCATCCACGCTCTCCTGCATTAGAATTTCTGCGCAGTCTGTGTTTTCACCAGCTCTCAGGGGATTCTGATGTGCACTCAAGTTTGAGAACCACTGATTAAGCCTTGGCAGTACTGGAGAAACAGGAGGACTTAATTCTGTTGGCTGTGTGTGTGTGTGTGTGTGTGTGTGTGTGTGTTGGATGGAAGGAACAAGGAGATCTGAGCTCAGGGAAGCTAGATAGATACCCTTAATGCAGCTGCATTAAGTTACCAGGGAAGCAGCACTGTGGACCCCCTCCCCAACGTCAGCACCGCTGGCTCCCTTCCCGGAGCACGCTCCGAGTATTCTGGCAAATAGAATTCTCTTCCTATCACTGCTGAAGAAGACACTTTCCCTAAACACGATTATACCATTTTTCCTTCTCCACCCCCGCTTCCCCCTGCCCCCCACTGAGAATCTTCTGGCTCCCTGCCTCACTGTGGGGCCATTTGGGCCTGCTTCTCAAATTGCCAAAAGGTGCTGCTTATATAGCATGCAGCTCCTTGTTTCGTTTTCCCACGGCATTCCAGGGTCGTTGTTTTTTTTTTTTTTTTTTTTCTTCTTCAATTCTATGAAAATGATTAGTGGTTTTTGCTTTTGTTTTTTTGGAAAAGCCAATTCAACTTCATGCTTCCTCTGTTGGGTTCTCACTACTTTCCTCTTGGTTGGTCTCCTATTATTCCAGATATTTCTTACTGTCCCCTGTACCCCATGGTTACAGAATCAAACAGGACCAAATAGCTGTGCCTGGTCGTGGAGGGGCTGCCTCAGGAGCCCGCTGCTCTCCACCTTGGCCGAGCTGCTGATTAAATGGAGGGGTTCCCAGAGAGGCAGGGCAAGGGGAGCAGCGGGAGCCCCAGGGGCTGGCCTCTACCGGCTGCTTACAGCATTTCCTTTGCCACAGAGCTCCGGTTGCCAAGGTAAACATAAGTTTTGAGATAAAGTGGAAACCCCAAGAGGTTTTTATCTTGGAAAAGGAAATCAATAAGACAGTCTCGGTGTTGAGCCAAGCAGCCTTTTCCCTCCACGCCCAAATTTGCACAGCCTGCGTGTAAAAGAGAGAGCTGTGAATTTGGGATTATGTGTAAGGCCAAGGAGGCAGGTCGCAGAGCAGAAGAAGAAGGGGCTCTAGTGCGGCCCGCCGGCTCAGCTCCTCACCAGTGCGACCTCGGGCTATTCCCTTCACCCTCCGCAGCAGTGGAATCGTGGCGGGGTGCCTGCCGGCCTGGCGGTATTGTCAGGGCGGAGGATGCGAACAAATGTGAAGCATTTGGCGTTAGGCCTGCCTGCCTCGTGGAAAATGGTGGCTGTGACCTTTCTTAGCCTTTTCTGGAAGTCAGCTGGCCGTCCGATGGTCTGTTTCAGGAGGTACCTGATACTTCTAAACCACCAGCAATTCCCACCTGCTGTGCCTTCAAAATACATTCTGAATCAGACCTCCTTTAACCATATCTGCTGTTCCTCCTTGGGGTCCAGGCTTCTTACCCCCACCTGCCGGGTCTCCAGGCCTCTGTGGTGACCTCCTGGACAGCTCATTCTTATGGGGTAACCAGAGGGTTCCTTTTAAAACATAGATCATGGACATTCCTTGCTTAAACTCCTCCAATGGCTTTGGATAAAATCCAAAGGCCCCAGAACACGTAGCCCTTGGCTCCCTTACTGACCTCACCTCCCAGTGCTCATGGCCTTGCTCACCTGTGCCTTCCATTCGTTCCTCCCTTGCTAAGCTTTCCACTGTCTCAGAGCTTCTCACTTGTGTCACTGGGCCCCACATTCTCTCCCCCTTACGTCTTGATGGTTCGCTCTGTCCCTTCAGATCCCTGTTCAAATAGCATCTAAGAGAAGCAGAAACAGCCTCTCCATTTCCTGCTTAATCAGTACCCCAGGTTGCATGGGTATCTGTGTGCTGTCAGCCTCTGCAGCAGGAGCGCAAACCCCAAGAAGACCCTTCTTTGTCTTCGTGTCCCCATTGTATTCCCAGCCCCAGCTTGTGATGGCCCCATGAGTGTGTATTGCATAACCAAATAGATGAATTAAAGTGAATTTGTTGACCAGATAAATTGGTAGTGGTGTTCAGAGAGATTAGAGGTTCATGACCCACCACGAGGGAGTTTTCAGCCCCATTTATGACTCCAACTTACCATCTTAAAAAAGGATACCCAATGCAACCTTCCAGTGCGTTAATCTTCCATAAAGGAGCTTCAGATGCAACTGCTATTTGTTAAATATCTAGGTAGCTTCCACATTTGAGGACTAAAACTATGCAGTGGGCCTTGGAGGTTAAGCAGGGTGTACCTCCAGTGGGGTGTACCTGAGGTGGCCCTTCTACCTGTGAAACTGTGGGCAGTTGACTGAACACGTGCTGCCTCAGATCTTAAGTGCAAGGGAAATGGTGTCTGTGCACAGACGTGTTGTGAGTATGAAATGAGATGAAGCTGGGCTGTGTGGTCTGCGGGTAAGGCCCGCTCAATCTGCGGTAGCCCACATCACCCTTACCACTCCATGGCAGCAGGTGGTCAGGAAGTGGGCTGGGAGAGCATGCGGCAAGAGGAAGGATGCAGTTCTGGTAACTCTGGGCCTGACACTTGCCCACATAGCCTTCCATGGCCAGACAAGCTTTCCCAGCACAAGCAGGGAGGGGCACAGCCAAAGTAGCATCTATGTCCCACCAGCATGTTTTCGATCAAGAAGAGAATAGGCTTACCGGGAGCGCATATAACCTCTCCGTGTGACTTGAAGTTAGTCTAGGAATACCAGAGAGTTCATTCTGTATCTGGCACTGTTTTCCTCTCCCTCAGGCTTCCAAAGTCCAGGGATGCATCCACACCCAGGACTTGAATGTCACCTCTGCCTTTGGGGAGATGATGCAGATTGGGGTGGGGAGGTGGCTGTAGGGGAGAAGCTGAGCCCCCCCCGCCCCATGCTGACTCCACACCACAGGCAGGAGGGGTCCCACCTGGAGGGATTGGCTTTCTGTGCTACTTTGGGGCTATTTTGGCCCTATTGGAGAATGTTTTGCCTTCTGAAATTTGCAGTGAAATCTGGAACTGCCTTCTGGCCAGGTATCCCCAGCCCAACCCAGCTTTTCTGCTTATTTTATTCTGAGCATAAATCCCTTCATTACTTCAGCAGAGGGAAAACAAGTCTTGACCCTGAAAGCAATTCAAGTGAGGCTAAGGTCTCCTTGATTCACTTTTGCTGACTTGCTGAGTTCTAGAGTAACTGTAATTTATAAGTAGAATGAAGGTTCAGGAATTAGACATGGAGACTAATGAAGAAGATTGGTGCCAAGGATTTTGTCTCTGTGCTCAGTCCAAATTTGGGCTCAAAAGAAGAAAACTGACAAGGAATTCCTATACATCATTGAAGTCTCTGGGGGATTACCACAAGATTACATAATATAATCGTTAGCTGAATCAAAGGCCAAAAAATGTATACTCAAAGCTCACAAGAAAGCAGCAGACAGTCGACCCTTTTGGACAAGATTTAGTGAGTTCAGGGGAAGCCTGCACCTGACCAGCCAAGCAAGTGATTCCAAATACCTCCTGCCCTGAGAAAGCCTCGGGGCATGCTGGGAAATTACTCATCCTGTGACGTCAGCTCTGGAGAAGGCCTTCTAATCCCAACTAAGAGACCAGGTGGTGAAATACTTAGAAAAATATGGTTTGATCACATGTAGTCCTTCGAGAAGGGAGCAAGGTCTCCTGTCAGTAACTGGACCCCTGATCTGATCGCCTCCCATCCCGGCCAGGCCAGCAGTGGAGAGGTGCCACTCATTCCTCTAAGAAGGCGATCATCATCTGTGCAGTTCCAGTGGCCAGTTTAGGAAGTAAGAAACTTTGGCACACTGGGAAATGTACTTTAATGAAACGAGAATTAGCTGGAGAGTTAGTTGTGTAGGGGTCATGGCCAAGAGGCATTGCACTGAAGCCTCAATTAAACTTTCCATTGGATTATCTGATGATAAGTAGTTGTGCCTTTGGGATTTTCTTGTCTTTGATAAATGGCATGAGTTCAGAATTGAACGCTACACGAGCCATAACATAACACGGCGCTGGAAATAATGAGGCACGCCATCGCTAGATACAAAGCACTTAAATTACCCTGATGGAAGTATTTATCTTAAAGACTGCTTTGGATTATTTCCCCCACTAGGATGTGTGGGCTCTCCATCTGCACTCTGATGGGGAAGGGTTTACAACTTCAAAATTCCTTTTGGTGCCAACAGAGTTCCCGGTGCTGGGAGTGGGGGGAAGAGTGGCTGCCTTCCAGGACTTACCTTGCTGAGATAATTCCCCGCCCCCCATCCCAACTCCTTCCTCCTCCCTGCAGATGGTTCTTGTCCCCTAGCTGCTGGGAGACAGAGTGATGGCCTCCTAATTGGGTCACCAGACAGAGTCAAAACACCTGTGCAGTGGTGTTCAGTGTAAACAATGGACTTCGATTCTCCCGCTAAGATATGTTTCCGTGTGTGTGTATATTTTTAAATCTACTCTTCTAACTATCTTTTTCCTAGTGTAACTGTTATCCACAAGGTACTTTTCAAAATTTTTTTTTAATGTTTATTTATTTTTGAGAGAGACAGAGACAGAATGAGAGTGGGTTGGGGCAGAGAGAGAGGGAGACACAGAAGCAGAAGCACAGAGCCTGACATGGGGCTCGAACTCACGAGCTGTGCGATCATGACCTGAGGCGAAGTCAGAGGCTCAACTGACTGAGCCACCCAGGCGCCCCCCAAGGTACTTTTCATGTAAACAGTAAAGCCAGTATTTCCTAACCTTTTGTTGGATTGCTACATCTGGTGGAAGTGTTCAGTATCAGTCTCTCCTGGGCTAACCCGTGGCCAGGACTGAGATGGACGTTATGAAGATGACTCTGGACCCTCAGACCCTGTGTCTTTCAGGAGCTTTTTATTTAGCATACTGTCACTATCTTCAGACCATTCTAATCCAAACTGGTTTCCTCTATACCTCCGTCTGCTCTTGAGCCAGTGCTGGCCTCAGGAATAAGCACCCCTCCCCCGCACCTCACACCCAACCACCCATGGGTTTGGGAATCACTCACATGCATCCCTGGCATAGACTGCTTCTCCTCCAACTCTGTCCATATCTGGAAAGTGTTATCTTACACACCAGGATCTGCTACCATTTCGTCTACCATTAGCCCCGGGTACTTACTCATTCAATGGGCTCTGTAGAATGTGGCAATCACTCTGAGAATGTCAGAAGGCAGTGGCCAGCAAGGCCAGGCAGCCTCGGCCCGCCATGAGTGCCCTTGCTAATGTTTCTGAGGGGTTTTGCTGTGAAAATTCGATGGTTCTCCTTACATGCCTCATTTTCGTTATACCCGTGCAGGCTTGACCAGGAAGCTTCTAAAACTTCATTATGGGCTGGGTGGTTAGAGGTCAGAGCAGAGTGATTTGAAACCCTTGAAGTCGGCTGATGGTTTGCCAGCCTGTCTGCCTTCCTTCAGTGAGGGAGGCTGATGCAGTCATGGTTTCCTTGTGTCGGTTGCTTTCCATGACTCTGTGCAGCAGTCTCGTGCTGGCTGGGCAGCCCATGTGACCCTTCTGTCTTCGCCCTGTGTGCACCTGCCCTCTGCATCTCAGCACGCCACCACCTTGGGACAATTTTCCTCACATTCAGCAGAAAGCCTTTGCCTTTGCTCAGGTGGCCCGAGCTTTGTGCCGAGTTCTCCAGACTCTGTGGGCATGGTTGGGGGTTGGCAGCTTCAACGGCATGCGTGGCCTTTGAGTGGCTGCTTCTGGGACATCGTGTGGTTCTGTGCAGTCAGCGTGGAGTGGGCTCTGGACTGTAGTCCGGGACAGTGGGGCCTCTTCAATTTAGTGGGGCCAGCCTTGTTGTGGCTCTCAATCCATGGAGTGTCCTTGCACACGTGAAGTCAGTGCTCTGGCGAACAGGTGGGACTGTGTGCTTCAGAGAGCAGAAGCCACCAAGCTGAGAGTGAACTGTGCTACAGACCAGGACATGAGCAAAGATTAGTCAGGACTCACGGTCCAGGTCAGAGGAGTAGGGCAGAATATGAGACCATGGGACTGGAACCTGGGCCACACTCACCAGGTCACTCAGCCCTGGGAATGGATGGGGAGAGGCACTTAGGAGGAAGGAAGGTGTTTTGATAGCCATTGTCTGTGGAATAAATGGTGAACTGCTGGGCCGCCTGGGTGGCTCAGTCACTTAAGTGTCCAGCTCTGGATTTTGGCTCAGGTCATGATCTCACGGTTGTGAGCTTGAGCCCCATGTCGGGCTCTGTGCTGGGCGTGGACCTTGCTTGGGATTCTCTCTCTCTGTCTGCCCCTCCTTCATGCATGCACACTCACGTTCCCTCATTCTCTCAAAAAATTAAAAAAAAAAATGGTGAACTGCTGAGTTGGGGTCTTTAGGGCTAACACACAGTAGCCATCTTCCCCTCCCAAGTTTGGAGCCAGTGGCAGCCACAGCTCCTACTGAAGAAGGTGACTGAGGAAAAAGCCCTGAATGTCACTGAGTGTTTCACCCAAGAATGGCCAAGCTTCATCCCCTGCAGCCATCGTGGCAGAGGAGAGGCCATGCTGTAAATGATGAGCCCACCCCAGGGCCTCATTTTCCTTAGATAGAAAGGTGAGCCAGCAAGGGTAGTGAGCATGTGAACTCCTTCCCCCAGACCCTCAGGCAGGTAAGCCACCCACTTTTACTGGGTAGAACCTCACCGCAGCTGAGGTCTGTCCACATGGAAACATGGCGGATGGAGCATCCTAAAAGAACCCTAAAAGATGGAGCCCTAAAAAAAGAACACACTGAGCAGGACAGTCAAAAGTCCAAGCCTCTGCCCACCTTATGTGTTCAGTGTTTTTTTTGTATCTCACACCAAGACCTCCGCTTCGGCCGACTCAGGGTCCTGGACCTTGCCTTCCTGCACAAAGTATCCTATACACCATCACCCTCGAGCCTTCCTCTTCCCCTTGGGCCAGTCTGACTTTCAAGGGCTGTTTTGTTCATTCTCTAATTAACCGTGAATTCGATAGTGTTCATTTGCATGTGCTACCTGTCAGGCTCTGAGTGCGCTCCCGTGGTTACGGTGGTGTGTAGACCAGGGGAAATTCCTGATGTCAGAACGTTTACATTCTAGTTGGGGAGGCCGACATAAAAGAAATGGTCATACAGGTAGGTATACACTATAAACCGTGCTAGGGTTTATGCAGGCAAAGTTCATGGTGTTAAGAGAGTGTACTTACAGAAACTGTCTGAGTCGCATGAGGGTCGAGACCTGAAATGTGAGGAGTCCACCATGTAAAGAGTTGGGGGAAGAATATTCTAGATATGGAGACAGCCCCTTCTGAAGGCTCTGAGGCAAGAAAATGCTTGTTGCATTCGAGGGACAAAAAGGAGCCAAATGGTGACAGATAAGCTAGGAGGGAGGTGAGAGGCCATACCAAATGAGGCCTTGTAGGTGCTGTTGGAGGCTATAGATTGTATCCCCTGCAGTGATTTATTGTTAAACAGCCTCAGGCAGAATGCTGTGACCTGATTTACTTTTAAGGGGTTGGAGGTGGAGTGGTGATCAGGAGGAAGCAGTTATTGTAAGACGATGGCCGTGTGAAGACACCGCTAGCTGCTAGCTCCATGCCTAACAGCCACGCCCTCATACCTCACCTGCCCGAGTGCCCACCCTCAGGGGCTGATCCAGTCATCGCAGGTGATTCGCTTTGGCCAGATAATCCCTTGTACAGCCTCCCTTGCAGCAGTGGTCCTGTGACCACATTTAGGGAAACCTACAGGAGAGCCTGCTGGGAGCTTTAGAGGAAGATTTTCTTCCCTGGGAAGCTGCTGTGCAGGGATCGTGCCTGGAACTACAGCAGCCATCTTGGGGCCATGAGGGAAAGGCCAGCAGTCACAGACTTGCCCACCCAGAGCTATGCCACCACCCGCTATCTAATCAACCCAGAACTACCCACCTCCAGACCCCTGTTTTGTGCAGCGATGTTGTCTCTATGAACGAGACACAGTCAGTAGCTTGTTTGTCACTCACAACCAAATGCATCCTAACTTATATGTCAGAGGAGATGAAGGAAAGGGGGTATCCGAGATAGCCAAATAGAAATGATTTCATAATGAATTGGAGGTGAATGGGGAGGGAGGGAGAGGGGCTAGTGAGGATTTCTGTCATGACAGAAGGTAGATGGCAGGTGGGAGATGAAGGATGAAGGATGTCGGTCTTGTTCACCAACCAGCACCTGGCTCAGCATCCAGTATGGTAGACAGTTGTTACTTGGGTCAAGTTGAAACACTTTTGATTTGGAGCTGGACCTGAGGCTGGGGTTTGGCTTTAGACCAGGAGAAATCCAGGTGGAAGTGTCCAAGAGGCATGCTACATGGACCTGCCTGAGATGGCGGTTGGGGCTTATTAGCACTCAGGACTGGAGCCATAGAAAGGGGTGAGGTCACCTGGAGGAGCCGGGGGGGGCGGGTAGTAAGGAGATGGCCAGATGCAGACACCTCTCCTCTTCTTCTGATCAGCCCTCCATTTTTTTTTTAATTTAAATTCAAGTTAGTTAACATGTAGTGTAGTCTTGATTTCAGGAGTAGAACCCAGTGATTCATCTCTTACTTATGACACCTAGTGCTTATCTCAAAAAGTACCCTCCTTAATGCCCATCACCCATTTAACCTCCCCTCCAGCAACCTTCAGTTTGTTCTCTGTATTTAAGAGTCTCTTATTTATGGTTTGTTTCCCTCTTAGTTTTCTTATTTTTCCTTCCCTTCCCCTATGTTCATCTGTTGTGTTTCTCATATTCCACATATGCATAAAATCATGTGATATCTTTCTCTGACTTATTTCACCTAAGTGAATACCCTCTAGTTCCATCTACGTTGTTGCAAATGGCAAGATTTCATTCTTTTTCATCACTGAGTAGTATTCAATTGTGTATATATATATATATACAACATCCTCTTTGTTCACCAGTTGATGGACATTTGGCCTCTTTCCATAATTTGGCTATTGTTGATAGTGCTGATCAGCCCTCCCTATATCTTTAGTCATTAAATGATAAACGTTGCCTGTCACTTAATTGCATCAAATCACATATATTAGGTTGAATCAAGTGACATTGTCATTTTTATATGTCGACGCCATTGACTATCCGCAATTTCAGATGGTTCAGCCTAATGTTTCTTGGTACCAAGTCTGTACCAGATACTGTCTTCTAGGTCAAACCGACCAGTTTACCATGGCTTACTTTCTATTTAAATATATTCCTGTCATTCTCCTGCATAAAACTAGCCCCTAGTTTCCTCCACGCCCATAGGGTGAAATCCCAACTGAGATGAATCTTCCAAGGCCTTTTATTGTTCACCCCTCACCTGCCTCTCCAGAGACTCCTCTTTTGATAGAAACCTCCTGCACTTCGCTCTCCAGATCATGCCCCAGATTTTCAAACGTGGTGATGGGATTATAGGATTTCTTCAGGGTCATATTTCCTTTGAGTATCTTGTCTTTCTTGTGCATTTCTTCATACTGCAGATTCAGCTGCACCGGAAGTCTTCTCTTCACTTGACGGTCTAGCTGTGGACGATACCAGTTTTTGCTTCCGGTGGTGACATGGTCCCTCAGACTCCACCTGTTTCCATGTTTCATGATTCTGGGGTTCAGGCCAGAAAGGCCCTGCACCCTTCCACCCTTGGCTGATTCCCTGCTTGTCTTTGGAGACATAGGACACCCGTCTTCCTCTGTCTTTGATCATCCCTCATGGGCTGACACAGCTCCACTCTCGGCCCCTCAGGTGCAGCAGCCATCAGGTTGGGGGAACTCTTCTGGGTCCCCTTTGTACCCTCTTAGGTCCTAGTTTGGTCTGTGCCCTGGCACTTGATTGTTTTAAGGAAACCACATGCACTTTCTGCCACAAGAGAGAAATAATTCTTTATATGCCTCCCCAACCTTAAAAAAAAAAAAAGATTTTTTTTTAGATCCCTGTGTGAAATTTTTGTCCCTTTGAAGGCTTTTGCCAAGATGGTTGGACACTTTTCAACAATGGAGCAATTAGTGGCTGTGTGCTTTGCTGCAAATGGAAGAAAATTGGTTGCTTGTGGAACTCAGGCCGCAAAGGACGCGTTCCCCAAGGCTGTGAAGTTGGTGGTGGATTTTCCCTGCAGGGACATAAGAGGGATGACAGGGTTCCAGCAAGGCCACCTCTTAGACCCGCACTGCACCTGGGGACTGGGTAATTCTGGGTGCTCCTGGGTCCAAGCAGAACTTTGGTGGTGACATCTGTGGGATTCTTGAGTTGCCTGCCCAATTCTGTAGCTTCCTTTGCTGTTCCTTCCCCCCAAAACCTGTGGGTGGCCCCATAAGGGACAAAGAGTAGAACTATCCAGAGCCTGGGGTTACGCCCGTGGGGCTTTCTCTGGAACTGAAGGGAGGTCCCCTCCCTGGAATGTCAGTGCCTGAGGCAGCCAGTGCGGGACAAAGAGCTTTCTGTGTCCCTCTGTGGCTGCTTCCTAAACGTAAGCCTTGGGGAACGTCAAGGCAGATCGGAGGGGATGCTGGGAAAACAATGGCCTTTCCTGACCTTTGCACTTGGGGTAAAGAACTGGGACATCTAAGAAAGGATAACTTTTTGCCTCTTTACAATCACAAGCATTTTTCTGTCTCCAGTCAAATCCTTTTGAGTTCCCTCCTTGGAATTTGTGGGGACTGAGTAACGTTACGACGGCGTAACCGTGTCTGAATCTCAGCCAGTTCTTCCACCCTGGGGTGTCGACATCTGGCTGCAGAGGAAGAAATCCCTACTCACGAAAACTTCTTCGTCCGTGGAAGCCCCCCTCAGGTGCATATGCTTCCCCCACTGCACTCTCCACACTCGGACACTTGCACTGGGCATGTCTCTGCTGTGTAATTGCTGAGCAAGACCAGAGGGCTGCAGCCAGTGTAGACACCCTTGCACATGTAGGTCCCTGGAACAGAAGTCATTGTGATTCTTGTGAGTCTCCTTGTTTGGGAGCTGGGTGCTCTGCCCTGCTCCTAACGTCCCAGGAAGGCAGGGTCTAGCTGTTGGCCTCGTGAGAGCAGCTCGGGACCCTCGAAGGTGGATAGCATGTGAAATGCTTTCACACCCCCTGCAGAAATCGCAAACTAGGTACCTAGAGGCTGCCTCTGGCCTCAAACGTGTTTTGTTTACCTTTTCTTTTCCTTCCTTCCTTCCTTCCTTCCTTCCTTCCTTCCTTCCTTCCTTCCTCCCTCCCTCCCTCCCTCCCTCCCTCCCTCCCTCCCTCCCTTCCTTCCTTTTTGAGTTTAGCTTTTCTTATTAGTTTTCCAGTATTTACCAAAAAAGAAAACCACACCGTGCTTTTCTCGTCCCTGACTCTCCGGCTTTCCTGGATAGGTTTGGCAACTCCTGGCCCACATCCTGGATGAGCAATCTGTTCGAGCTGAGCAGTGGCTGCCCCTTTAGACAGTTTCCAGTTTGCCACAGTGTCTGCCTTTACCTCTTGTCTCTCTGGCGCTAATTGGTGAAGGGCAAATGCCATTCATTTGCAAATTTGTGCAGTTGCTTTCCTTGTGGTACAGTTAAGAGGAAACTAAAATGTTGCTTTACCTATGTCTTTATAAAAGGTGGGAAAATGAAGAGAAGGGTCAGTAAGACTGAGCGTTTCAAGGAAAAAAATGTGAAAGATTGTATTTTTTGGTAGAGTTAAATCACAGAAAATACCCGTTTGTAGTGAAAAGGCCAGCACAGTGTGTTTGTGTCAAAAGAACACAATTCACAAGACATTTAAGGGAACCTGTGTCACCCATGGGATACTCAGCTGGTCTTCACTGGCATTTGAGTTGTGACTGTTTTTTAAAGTTTATTTATTTATTTTGAGAGAGAGCGAGCGAGAGAGAGAGTACACGCATGTGCGTGAGAGGGAGAGAGAGAATCCCAAGCAGGCTCTGCACTGTCATCACAGAGCCCGATGCAGGGCTCAGTCCCCTGAACCACCAGATCATGACCTGAGCCAAAATCAAGAGTTGGACGCCTCCCTGACTGAGCCACCCAGGTGCCCCCTGGGTTTAGGACTCTTGCCCTAAAAGGGTCACCTCTCAACTGCAGCCACATTGACATCATGGGTGGAGTAGTATGCTCAGTGTGCAGGTCTGTCTGCTTTGCTCAAGAGCATTTGGCATCCCTGGCCTCTGCCCACGAGTGACCCCACAGTCATCATAACGCAGTATTTCCAAATATTCCCCAGGTGGAGGAGCACTGACCTCCAGGGCTTGCCCCCTGGAAGGGGCCAAACACGGCAGGTTGTGCCCTGGGATAGCTGTCGACAAGAGTGGAGGGACCCAAGCCCATGAGTCTGGTGTGGGGAGTGCTCGCAGGCGGTGCAGGTGCGTGAGTCACCCGAGCGCCGTGCTCCCCCGGCTCAGTGCCGAGGCCCGTCTGAGCTGCCTCCTCCTGCAGCAGGGCCATCCAGCAGAACAAAGCCATATTGTTCTTATCACACCTTTCTGTTCAAACGTGCCATGATCCCTTTGATCCAAGTGCGCTGGCAGGAGCGTCCGGCTTGTCTGCCAGTGTGGTATTAAGAGCGATCCAAAGCCGGACGGATGCCCAGACTTAAGGCAGAGAACCGTCTGCACAAAATAGCACCTCCTCCGTGGTTACCTGACTCTTTGCTTCTTCCCGGGATCTATGTTAGTGTGTACACCCCGGCCACAGTACGTTGTTCTGTGTGGATTCGTCTCTAGGGGCTATAAGGAAATGGTCGCGGTGGAAGTTGATGGGTTGATTGCAGTGGTAGGTCAGACTACCACCAAAGCAGTCTTAAGGCTAAGGCGCTGTTTGGTTTACTAGAACAGTTTGGGGCATGTGCTAGCCCACATGGCCGACCAGGTCCCAGACTATATGGGTGTCATCTGGGCCCCGTGTGGTGGAGCTGAGAGCATTTCCAAGGCCCTCAGATAGTGCCTGCATGGTGCCTCTTGGAGACCCCAAGCCACTGTCGGCAGAGGCAGAAGTCTCTAGGTCCTGCCAACCCTGAGCACAAACAGTGGGGCCTTATTTCAGGCCCTGCTAATAGAACCTAGAGTCCTTAGAAGTAGATACAATTCCGGACAGTTGTACACCAGCCCTCAGACCACCCACAAACCCCTATACCGTGACACCCTTTTGAGAAACAACATTCTGGAAAGATTTGTGATCTCCTGAGAACGATGTGGAAGTTGGAACATATACGGGGTCTTCGGCAAATAGTCATGATTGACCCAGTACCTGACAGGTTTTAGAACAAGTGAGAATATATTTAAAGGGGAACCTATAAGGATACCTTGGGATATCTGTTACCCCAGGGAAATGCTTCTGTTTCCTCAAAAGGACAACAAAAGCAGAATAAAATTTTTACGGTGTGTTATTTGTATTATTTTAATTGAGAATATTTGTATACGTCTCGTAGGCTACTGTTTGAAGAACAGCACAAGCATTTGCCCATTCACTTGGCAGTATTAAATTGGAAATCTAGAAGCATATCCTGGGGCGCCTGGTGGCTCAGTTGGTTGGGCGTCCGACTTCGGTTCAGGTCATGATCCCACAGCTCGTGAGTTCGAGCCCCGCGTTGGGCTCTGTGCTGACAGCTCGGAGCCTGGAGCCTGCTTTGGATTCTGTGTCTCCCTCTCTCTGCCCCACCCCTGCTTGCTCTCTGTCTCTCAAAACTGAATAAACATTAAATAATTTTTTTAAAAAAAGCGTATCCTCCATTCTTCAAAGAATTAAATATGGACGTACTGCATGAATTCATAAATTCATAAATTCCCAAGAGTGGACACTACCCAAATATTACATGAGTTGAGGTATACCCACACAATGGATCATATTATTCAGTGAGAAGGATTATGAATTCAGGCCACAGCAGAGATGAATCTTGAAAATGTCAAGCAGAGTGAAAGAAGCCGGGCATAAAAGGTCACATGCTGTATGATTCCATTTAGAGGAAATGTCTAGAATAGGGAAATCAGAGACCATAAGTGGATTAGTGGTTTCCTCAGACTGGGGGAACGGGGAGAAGGGAGTGACTTCTAATGAGTACAGTTTCTTTTTGGGGTGATGAAAATATTCTAAAATTAGATCCTGGTGATGGTTGTACAACTTTCTGAATATACCAACACCCACAGAATTACACATTTTAAAAGTCGAATTTTATGGTATGTGAATTGTATCTCAAAAGGGTAGATAAAGCAAATAGAAGAAAATGTCACCCGTTATTGATTCTAGTGGAAGGAACAAGGCTGATCATATTACTTTTCTTTCAACTTTTCGGTGTGAAGATTTTCACAATGAATGGTTCATGGGGGGAAAAAGCAAAGACAAGAAAACTATATGTTTCTGCTCTAGGCTACTGAGGCACCCACATTTGAGATGGATTTGAGTTGAAAAAAAAAAAAAAAGACACAGAAGAAACTATTCGATCCTCAAGCTACTGAATGCTATTTTGGGGTTAGTCTGACCCTGGTTGAGGAGTCTCCTGGTAGAGAGGCCTGACTTGACACACGTCTGTTGTCCAGCCAAATTGAGCCAAAGTGTTCAATTTATGAACACTTGAAGAGTGTTCAAGGCCATACTTTCACTTCATCAGGTTAGCACTCCTGGTTAAATACATGAATGAGTGTATTGGGGGTAAAACTGTACACATCAGAAATGATCATGGCAAGTGCGTCAGGAATAGGTTATGCACCTAGGACATAAGGACGTGCGTGTAGGTCTCGGTTTCCTCCTCTGCAAAATGGAAATAATAATTGCACCTGCTACATAAAATTGTGAGGCAGCATGTAGAAAGTGCTTATCACAATTCCTGGCACACATTATTTAAGAAGTTGTTATGTACCGAGTTCAGTGGAAGGTAAAAAGAGTTGGAGGGAGATGGAGAGCTAGGGGAATTAGCTGAATGATTTCCATCTTGCTTCAGAATACTTCTGGATCTCTAGCACCCCAAGATCAGGTGATGGATTCAGTTCCACCTGGAAGGGTGACTTCCAAGGGAAGTCAGAATTATTCTTCCCTTGGCCATCTCCTGAGCATAAAGCTACCTTGACTTCTCCCTGGCTTCTCTCCTTACCTGCCTCCCCCAACCCACATTAGGACGATGACTGAGACCACCTAAAAGACATAGTCGCAGGACTTCTGGGGATGCTGGGTGCCAGTTTACTTCTGTCTGCCATCATGATCCTGGGTTTGAAATGAGAAAAGCCCTAAGGAGAGTAACATTACCTCCTTATGTAGGGGCAAGGTTGTGAGTGGTTTTTATTTTCCTGTTCCAAGTTCTTCAGTGTTTTCGAGAATGTCTGCTCTGATAAACTTTTTTTAATTAGGAAAAAGGGCAAAAAACCTTTGCAGGATAACATTTTAGAAACAGCTTTATTAAAATATGATTTTATTTTATTAATAGAGTAAATTATTTTTATTCATTAAAATATGATTTGCATACTATAAAGTTCACCTGTTTACAATGTTTAAACTTCAGTGTTTCTTAGTGTATTTATAGCGTTGTGCAACCATGACCATAACTTAATTTTAGAATGTTTCCATCACCCTAGACAAAAACTCTGGACCCATTGGACGAAGGCCATACTCCCTCCTTACTCCCCACCCCCACGAAGCCCTAGCCAACCACGAATTTACCGTCTGTCTCTATGGATTTACCTATTCTGGATGTTTCATCTAAATGGAATCATACACTTTGTGGCCTTTTGTTTCTGGCTTCTTTCACATAGCATAATGTTTTCAGGGTCTATTCATGTTTTAGCATGTATCACTTCTTCATTCTTTTTATTGCCAAATAATATTCCATTGCTTGGCTATACTACATTTTGCTTATCCACCCTCAGGAGATGGGCATTTGGGTTATTTCTCCTTTTTGGCTGTTATGAATACTTCTGTGAACATTTATGTAAGAGTTTTTATGCAGATGGCTTTTTAGGTCTCCTGGGCATATAATTAGAAGCAGCATTGCTAAGTGGTGAGCTAACTCTATGTCAAACTGTTTTCCCAGGTGTCTGCCCATTTTACATTCCTACCAGCAATGTGTGAAGGTTCTAATCTCTGCCTCCTTGCCAACACCTGTCTTTTGAATTACCGTCATTCCGGTGAAGGTGAGGTAGCATCTCCTTGTGGTTTTCAGTTGCAATTCCCTGACAGCTAATGATGAGCAACGCTTCACATGCTCATTGTCCATTTGCAGATCTTCTTTGAGAAAAGTGTCTGTTCTGCATCTTTGCCATTTTTAAATTGTTTTTTCTTCTCCATTATTGAGTTGTAAGAACTCTTTATATATTCTAGGTACAGCTCCCTTATCAGGTGGGTAATTTGCAAATATTTTCTCCCAAGGCAGGCACTGCCCTTTTCACTTAGTAAGAGTATTACATGGAAGCTTTTCAACTTAGATGAAAGTCAGCTTGAGTCTTCTCTTAACACTTGTACTTTCTGGTGTCAAACTTAAGAAGTCCTTGCCTAATCACACGTCACCCAGATTTACTTCTAAGTTTTCTTCTGAGAGTTTTATCATTTTATCTCTTATGTTTAGGTCTACAATCCATTTGGAGTTAATACTTGTATGTGATACAAGGAGCAGGTCTACATCCATTTTCTTGCATCTCCAGTTGGTACACGACCATTTATTGAAAAGACTATTCTTTCCTCCACTGAATTGTCTTGGCCTGGATGATAAGTTGGTGGGGAAACCCAGACAGATATTTTCTCCAGTGGAATATGAGATATCCTACTTCTTTTTTCCTTTCAGAAACATACTTCTGAGCTATAATACACACTCCCAGGATAAGTCACTATTGTCTAGTTATAAGTTTAATGTCAACTCTTCCTCTTGAAAGTAGCATTTTCTGACTCAGAAAACTAATTTTATCAATTTTTAGAATTGTGTTTGATCAGATACATAGGAGGCTTATAGCAAGGAGGTAAGGTGACTTCAGGGAGACAACAGAACATGATGTTTGCAAGGAGTGCATTCAGTATGCGTTGTAGATTTAATCTTAGTAAATATCTTTATTCAAGTTTTAGAAATTCTCCTATTTCCAAACCTGAGAAGGTTTTTAAAGGGTTTTCTTTCCCTTTGGAGCCCAGGGAAGTTATCAGGCATGCCTGGTGCACCAGGATGTAGATAACTGGCTTGTAGAAACATCTGGATTAAGCATCCTGGTAGCTTAGTGGACACAGGCAGGGTCCAGGCAGGTAGAAGTATTCCCCAAAAGGAGTTCTTTGAGCCCTGTGCTTGAAAGGATTCAACCCAGGGGTGCTTGGGTGGCTCAGTTGGTTAAGCATCCTACTCTTGACTTTGGCTCAGGTCATGATCTCATGGTTCATGAGTTCAAGCCCCACATCGGGCTCTGCACTGACAGCATGGAGCTTGCTTGGGATTTTCTGTATCCTCCCTCTCTGCTTCTCCCCCACTGCGGGGAATAGGCTTAGGAATTCCCTGAGCTTGTTAACAAGGCATAAAGAATTAGAAAGCCATAGGATGCATACACCCAAGTTTGGGTAAACAAGATTAGGTAAATAAGCTTAGGTAAATGGAGCAAAGGCCCGCAGTATAGGACAAAGGTATAGGAATGGGAAATCTCAAGATGAAAACATCCAAGATGAGGTAAACAAGATTAGGCATTCAGGGTGGAAATGCCCCCCAACTTAGTACAATAGCAGAAAGCTGCTTTTATAGGAAGGAAGGACCAAAATAGGTAAACAGGTAGACAGGACTTTAGACCGCAGGCAAAGTTGCCCAGAGCAGAGATAATTAGCAAAAGAAAGGTGCCTTCTTGACCCTGAGGTAGCATGCTCTGTCTTTCTTGTCCCCTAGATCAGTTCAAGTAAACAGAGGTGGTGCCTCATGTTTTCTGTAAGCAACCTTACACCAGCACCAGAATCTTGTTTTGTATTGACCCAAACCCCTAACACCTCATATCTTTAAAACCCCCTTCCTCCCACACCCATGAGTTAATGTTCACAATTTTCTTGTCTCTTTGTACACGTCCATCACATCCATCACACTTGTAAGTCTTCTGGTCTTAATAAACATGGAGCAAGGACCCTTATTCGGGGCTCTTGTCTCCTCCCAGACATTAGCCTCTCTTGCATTTTCAATCCTGCATCTTGCTGTCTTGCTGGACAAGAGAGAACATCAGACCCAGAGTCTATGACACCTCACTTGTGCTCTATCTCTCTCACCCTCTCTCTCAAAAATAAACTTAAAAAAAAGAAAAACAAAAATGGAAGGAATCAGTACAAAATCCAGGTTGAAATTGGGTCAGCCGAGGAAGCCCAGATCAAGAGTGAGGAAATACAGCATGGTTCCAAACAATGGAAGGGCACGTTGATAGCTCTTGCCACCAGGCTGCATCCTTGCCCCCAGAGCATGTAGAGGAGTGGCCCCGAAGACCACTGAGGATGGTGATTTCCAAACCCCCTGTCATGTTGATAAAAGCATTTAGAGGCTTAGCACATCTTTACACTGGCAACTAAAGCTTATAATTGAGAAATTGTTGTATGCTATTTGGCACAGAATTTTAGCTTGATAAATACTTTTTGTTAAAACTTCTTTTTTTAAATTTGGATTTGGTAAAAAATAATTGCAGTAATAGATAATACTTGTTCTGTGTTTACTATGTGAAAAATGCTTTACTTGCATTATTCATTTAATCCTCAAACCATTAGTTAGGTATTAGACTCATCTTACGAATGGGGAAAAATGCTTGGAGAGATTAAGTAATTGCCATAATCACCCAGGTGGTAAATGGCAGAGTGGGATTCAGACACAGACCTGAGTCCAGAACTGTCTTCCCCAGCCCCTCAGAGTCAGCTGGCCTAGAGAGAAGTCTACCCATGGTTTATATCCCCAAGAATGGCCAAGGCTATGTTGGATACAGTGGCTTCCAAGTCAGCCCTGCTTGAATAAGCACAATCCCAATTCTCTTATGGAGAGTCAGACAGTATCCTTAATCATAAATTCATAACTCTGAGTTTGAGAACCGTCTTCGGAAGAATTGGGTCTCTAGTGGGGTTCACTGGCCATTCTGCCATGTCTTTGAGCAGGAGAATGGAAATGCACTAGAAGCTTTTTTCAGGGAGGTATTTGCCCTTACTTAGAGAGAGAAGCCCAGGGGCCTTGTGGACCATCCCTTATACCCAGAGAGGGACCTCTGCTGCCTTGATCACTCACACCAGGACAGTCAGAGACTTTGCTGACTATCAGCTGGAGGGACAAATGGCCCACCAAGGGCAGTGATGACCGGTGTGGGTGTCCCAGAGGTCTTCCAAGTCTCTGATGGTTGTATAAAGACTCCACGTGGCATTATCTGTGCTAGAAAAGCTCAGGTGATAAAAGAGGAGAGTCCGTCATAACCTGAAATCAAGGCTAGAAATGTCCCACTACCGTGGCCAAGGGACAGTCACAGGGCTGGAGTTATAAAAGGAATACCAGATATTTGGGGTCTCAATCAGTTTGGTAGATGTTCCAGACAAAATCCAGACATGAACTCTAAAAAGGAGTTCAGGAAGATTGTCACTTAATCTCATGAACAGCTGATCCTCCATCAACCTCTTGCTTTGTTTTGGGAAATTTGCTCTGCCACCTTCTGGTTTGATTCCTGCGTTCACCAGTCCGTCTGATTTATTATTTATAAATGCCATAAATTATGGCATTTCAATAAATGACTGGCATTTCAAACCAGTCATCGGGGCTGGCTTTGGCTGTAGCCAAAGCCTGCCCTGCACGGTACAGCATCAGGAATTTTCAGTTTGCATTCTTGGGTTCTTATGTTTTTGAATGGAAGATCTTCTAAACCGAGAGGGTTGGGATTAATATTTATTTCATGATACCAGACTGAGGTTCAAAAGATCAGTGGGACAATAGAATGGAATGGGGCAGTTCTATCCCACTAAGACACCGTTGCAGGTGTGTGATAAATTGTTGATGGGACAGTTTCACAGCAAACCTCCACGTCTCCATGGTGTCATTGTTCCCATAGTGATAACCTAAGCCCATCTCAGAAGAAGTCTGTAGCATATTTGGAATTGGAGTGACCAGTTAAGGGAGGTAATACAAGAGGCATTAAGAAATGGTTTCAGCATCCTATGTGGGTGGCGGGCCGGGCAGATGAACCCAGAACATTCTGTGGTTTCCAGTACCAGGAAGAGTGGATGGTGGCCAGGCCAGCAGTGTGGTTAAGAAATGCCTTAAAAATTTGTGTGCAATTTCATACTTTCTCAGAAGATGGTCTTGAAGGACTTATCCTTGTATAAGAGGGATTCTCCCTGCCTTGTCTCCAAGTTTTGGTTGGTTGTTTATGTTAGACCAATTTTGAGGAGGACTTAAAGAAAACCAAAGCTCTGTTCTATTCATGTGCTGGTGTTGTCAGGATGTCAGGTGTGCTGTGGACAGGATGAAACAGGATAAATGCTCCTTTGACCTTAACCTTGAAGCTGATACAGCAGATGCTGACATAAGTTTTATGAATGAGAATGCTAATTTGTCAGTATCCTTCAAGTGGAGAGCGAAATCAACAAATGGCTTTTATGTTGTGTTTCTACTCTTATTAACCCAAAACAAATTCATTTTTAAGAAATAGTCATTTGCAGAAAACAAAGACAATTTGTAACAAATGTCACTTGTACTCTGTTGTATGAGGTCCACTTCCACATACGTGCGATTCCCTGATCCAATAAAACACTCTAAGATACAGTAAAAGTCCTATAGTTAAATGCAGCCCCAGGGAACAGATAGGGGCCTTGTCAAAACAGAACAGTGGTTTCTTTGAAAAGTTCATATATATATTTCAACACTCTGGGTTATGTATTTGTAAATCATACACATGTGCATGCATATCCCCCAGCTGTTTTTTTTCTTTCATTGTTAAATTCTTTACAACCACAGTGTCCGTTATAACTTGAATACTTAATTTAAAGTGTTTTCTCAATAAAGTGCATGCACCTAATTGACAAAATCCACCTTCCAATGTTTGTGCTGCTTTGGCTGCTCTTTTAAAAGTAACATTGTTGGTGAATAATGGGAGTTCGACCCTTACTCGTCTACTCCATGAGTCAGTCAGTTAAGATCTGGCAAAGAAAAGCACATTCTGCAAAACGTTGGTGGTTATCACCTTCTGAGGAATGCTTGGGTAGTCCCTGAGGGCTGAAGGGTAATTTTCTCAGGATCTTTTGGTCTGACTTGGCTGTCCAGAGAGGATTTTTTCCTAGGGAATGTCCTTGATTATATTCTGGGATTCCTGTGTTTAGTGTTTTTAACTTTTTTGAGGTTATGGACCCCTTTGGAAATTTGAGGAACGCTATAAACCTGCCTGCGAGAAATACACACATGTACCAAATTTTGCACAGTTTTAAGGGTTAAAGACATCTGTATTAGAGTCTTTTGAGTTTATGTTTTAATAGAAAACTCCCTGGGCTTTGAACAGTAGTTGGCAGGCTTCTCCTGTAGCCCCTGGAATGCGTTCTGCGCAGACCTGGCTGTGTGTCTGTCTCCCCTGCCTGCCTCCAGCTCCCTGAAGCAGAGGTGTCCTCTGGGGACTGACAGGGGGACCTATAGCCAGCCTACCTGGTTCAGTGGGTTCTTCTCCTTGTAGCGTGAGCCTGGGACAGTGGCTCATCCTGTGGGTGCCTTAGTTTTCTCACGGGCCAGTGAGGATGGTAATAGCATCTTTTTGTAGAGTTGTGGTTGTATGTGTGCACACGTGCGTGTGTGCATATTTGTGCATGCATGTGGACATGTGTGGACGTGCCCAGGTGTTCGGAGGGGGGAGGATTGCAGAGATTGCTGTCACCAGGGCCAGTGGGTAGGTCATGCCAGTGCAGAAATGCAGTCTGGTACTTCCTGGGGTATAGCCACTTTTCAATGCCTGCACATCTTTCAGCTTTTCTGGACGGGCCAGATCGCTCTTGGAAATGGCCTTTCTACCGGTTTTTACTCTCATTAACAGCATCCAAGAGTCTTTTTAAAAATTTTTATTGATTTATTTTGAGATAGAGAGAGAGAGAGAGAGAACAAACAAGCAGGGAGAGGGGCAGAGAGAGAGAGAGGAGAGAGAGAATCCCAAGCAGGCTCCTTGATGACAGACACACGGGCTCAATCTCACAGACCATGAGATCATGACCTCAGACAAAATCAAGAGTCAGGCTGTTAACAAACTGAGCCACCCAGGCACCCCCAGCACCTGAGAGTCTTTAATCCTGACGACCTTGCTAGGTTTTATCAACATGCTGGGTGCGAGTGGCTATTTTGCACTTCTGACTGCTATTGAGGTGGAAGGAACATCTTTTACATTTTTGCTTGGCCATGCGAGCCGCAAGTCACTTCATCCTGGCTGCCCTCTGTCTTGAACTTTGTGATGCCTTTTGTCACATAGACATGTCCCGTGTGGATTTAACTAGGCTTCTCAGTCTTTTCCCTTATGATTGCTGCTCTTTAGGTATTGCTTTAATTTTATTTTTATTTTTTTTTACTATCTAACATCATAATGGCATTGCCCGGAATTTCCTTCTGATAGAATGCACAAGTTTGGTTTCCACATTTGTGTATTTAATCTGCTTAGAGTTGGTTTTTGTGTATGGTATGGCAAGGCGGAGAACTTAATTCATTTTGTTGCCCTGCAGATCACCTGTTGCCATAGCGGTTTATTAAATGGTCCGTCATTTCTGTGGTCCAGATCCTGCTTGTGGGCACCATTTGCCAGCCTCTGGTGCAAGTTTCAGACAAGGCCTGTGGTACAAAAGCCCTGAGACTGAGTCTCAGCACCTTTACTCGATGCTTGAACTTGGGCAAACTATCGACTTCTTAGGGTCTTGGTTTCTTCATCAGTACCATGGGGATAATAATAGTATGTAGCTCATCAGGTGATTATAAGCATACAGTGAGATAATGTATGGAAATCATCAGCACAGGGCCTGGTGTGCACATGGTAAGTGTTTAAGAAATGTTAGCATTCACCAACATCTTCCTCCTCCTTATTTATTCCTCCCTGTTCCAGTTGACCTCTCTGAAGCAGCAGAGGCTGGTGTTATATGAAGAGTAAGCTGGCAGGGCTGGCATGTGTTCATTCATTTGTGAACTTAAAAAAAAATTTTTTTTAAGTTAATTTATTTATTTTGGGAGAGACAGAAACAGCGTGAGCAGGGGAGGGGCAGAGAGGCGGGGAGGGAGAGAATTCCAAGAAGGCTGTGCACCATCAGCACAGAGCCCGATGTGGGGCTCGAACCCTCAAAATTGTGAGATCATGATCTGAGCTAAAACCAAGAGTCAGATGCTTAGCCGACCAAGCCACCCAGGCTCCCCCACTTGTGAACTTTTTGAGGATGTGTTAACCTACACTGTGGCATGCAGGTCGAATTGGCCAGAGAGGCTGCTTAGTGTCTTTACAGACGTAAGGTTTGTTCAGATGCCTGGGCTACCATGAACACAGGGCTTCTGCTGTAGTAAAGGTACCATGATGGGCTCTGGGCACCTAGAGGAGGAGAGAAGCATGCCCTGGCAGGATTGGAGAAGAATCAATGGAGGAGGGCACACTCCAGTCTGGTGTTTTAAGGACTAGAGTGGGGAGACACAGGGAGGTGACCCCCGAGGAGATATGACTTAAGTCCACGCTTAAAGTGATGGCAAAGGTCTGGGCTTGGACCCAGAGATAAAGGAGTAAGTCTCCAAGTCTGTGAGCAGCAGGAAATGACAGCACTTGATGATTACTGAGATGGGGTGGGGGAGGAGAGAAAGAGAGGTTCCCTGGGTCTGTGAGCTTTTGAACTTGGAAGTGGGGGACGGGGCAGCTCGAGAATGCTTACTTTGGAGTAGCAAGTCCTGTTTGGTATAGGCTGCATCTGGGGTAAAGTGTGGGATGGCCAGGCTGGCCAGGCTCGGTAGAATGCCACAGCAAGGCTTGAATCCCCAAGTCTTGTCCTGGAGATAGAGCGTAGGGACTGTCAGCACAAAAATGAGATGGAAATATGTGGAATTGCTTAAAAGATGAAGAACACTTACCTATTCTCTGCCTTTGACATTTTAGATAGAGACACCGACATTCATGCTATTTTTGCAGTCCGAGATAATCCTGAAACTCAATGTACCTGCTGTGGTCTGAATATTTGTGTCCCTCCCCATGCCTCCCAAATCCATATGTTGAAATCCTCATCCTCAAGGTGATGGTGTCAGGAGGTGATGAGGTCACAAGGGTGGAGCCCTCATGTTTGAGATTAGTGCCCTTAGAACAAGCCCCACAGAGCTCCCTCACCCCTTCTGCCATATGAGGATAAAACAGGAAGACTGTGGTCTGTGACCTGGAAGAGGGCCCTCACCTGACCACAGTGACACACTTCCAGGATCCGGAACTGTGAAAAATAAATCTCTGTTGTGTATGAGCACCCAGTCTGTGGTATTTTGTTGTAGCATCCTGAACGGACCAAGACAGTAGCCGGGTGGTTATGAGTTGTGTCCACAAGCTCAGAGCAGCAAAGTGACTTCAGCCCAAAGGCAGGGCCTGGGAATTTATACCATCCACTTTCAGCCACGCCAGAGGCTGGGCATCTTCCTCATCTGCCACGTCCACCACAGATCCGCTTGTTTCCTCTCCACGTGCTTGGCACTCTCCTGACTTCATGGCATTACTCTTGTCAACATTGCTTTTTGAGAGGCTAGATTTTATTTTGTTTTTACGTCAAATGGAATGACATCAGCAGACTCAGAGCCCCACCCAAGCCTCCCTAGGCCATCAGAAGGGAGGGCTTGTCATGGTCGGTGGACTAGCTCATGAATGTTGAGTCAAAAATGACAGCCAACTTCCACTTTGGGTTACTTTCTCAGTTGAGGGAGCTGTAGTGTCCTGCCAGTGGGGGATTTACGGATTTGGGCTCAGGAGCTGGTGCACAGAGATGCCCTGGGGCTTGGCCTGACCTTTCCCTGTCCCCCCCCCCCCCCAGCCCCATGCACAGCCAGTGAGCCAGGCCCACCCTACAGGGGCGTAGAACAAAGCACAGTATGGAAGCGCCTTTGGTGCTGCTGTTGACCCTTGTCCTGGGGTCTCACTTAGATTTCACAGTGTATCCCCAAGAGGGTGACTTTGCTGGGCTAAGCATTTAGCAGGAAATGTGGTTTCTTAATTATTCTGAGAAAGCTTTTCTTTTTTTCTTGTGGTTTTTTTTTTTTTTTTTTTTTTTTTTTTTTTTTTTTTGCTAACTTGGCAAATATTTCTATGCGTGACCTCGTATTTTATTCTGACTGTGGAAATACAGCTATTAGTATGAGAGGGAGTGAAGCTGTTTATCAGGGCTGTCTCAGGCAAGTTTCGAGAACATACCATTGCGAGAGTCCTTGCAAGACGATAAAGGTGAATTCTAGAAACAGCACATATGGTCTGAGAAATACAGGTAATACAGGTGAGGTCTGGTGATACTGATAAACCTGACCTTGACTAGTTAATACCTCTGTGATTAATTAACTAATTATTAGCACTGTGACTTCATCAACCTATGACCCTTGAATGCTCTCAATACAAACTCTGTTTCCCACCCCCGCCCAGCTTTATTAAGGTATCATTGACAAACAAAATTGTAAGATACACTTTTTAAAGTGTACCATGTGATGTTTGATATATGTATACATTGTAAAGGAATTCCCCTCAAGTTAATTAACATATCCATCACCTCACATATTTACTTTCTTTTTTTGGGGGGGGGGTAGTGAGAACACTTACGTGCCATCTCATTAGCAAATTTCAATTAAACAATACAGTAGCATCAATGGTAGTTGCCATGTCATACATTAGCTCCTGAGAGAAGACCAATTTCCATCATCTAAATTGGCCAATAATCGTGGTCATTCCCACACTGTTAAATCAGGTCCGTACTTTCCTATTTCACTTGTATGTGCATCTCTTTATAGTTTTTATTTTTTTTTTAATTTTTTTTAACGTTTATTTATTTTTGAGACAGAGAGAGACAGAGCATGAATGGAGGAGGGTCAGAGAGAGAGGGAGACACAGAATCTGAAACAGGCTCCAGGCTGTGAGCCATCAGCACAGAGCCTGACGTGGGGCTTCAACTCACGAACTGCGAGATCATGACCTGAGCCGAAGTCGGACACTTAACCGACTGAGCCACCCAGGCGCCCCTCTTTATAGTTTTTAAAATTCAATTGGAGTCTAATTTACATAGAGACAGGTCCATCTAAGTGTACTGCTCAGCAAATATTTGCAAACTGAGCACCCTGTATCACCAGACCACAGACTAGGAAACCTGACACTACCAGGCCCTGGGAAGACTCGCTCAGGCCCCTTCCGTGTCTGTTCCCTCCGGGGTAACCAGACCTGACTTTTTAAATTGCTTCGGTGAATTATGATAATGGGAGCGTCTGTGTGACAGTCCCCCCCACCCCCACCCCCGCCCGGTCAGCCACTGGAGTTCGTCCGCCAGGCAGACACCCCTCCCCGGGCCCCATCTCAGTCATGGCTCCTCTCCTCCCACACGTAACCACTGTCTGGCCGTCTGCACCGAAAGCTCCCGTGTGTCTCCTGGCTCGTGCGCTCGTCGTTTTTGAATGAGTCAAGGTGAAAAGAACAACCGCGTTTGTGTTTCCCGGCTTGCTGAGCTTGGCCCTGTGCACATGGAGTGCCCCCGCTGCTGCCGGTTCCGCTTTCATTGAGAGTCACTGAGCAGAAACAGCAGCAAGGCTCCCTTTCCCTTGCTTGGCAGAAATTTGGGGGCCTGCTGTGTGCCTGGTGCGGCTCCCAGGTTCCCACGCAGACCCAGAAGGTCGGTTCCCTAGCTCCCTGCCCCCTGAGTCCTCTCCCTGTCCCCTCTCCCTGGGGTTCTTTGCAGTTCCCTGGGGATTTGAAGAGAAGCTTTGAGCCTCCCGCCCTTCAGACCTGGCACACCGTGTCACTTTTACAAGCATCATTGGAAACTGGCTCTTCCCTCAGAGGCTGTGCTGGTGAACTTTTTGAGAGCATTTCAGAGGGACGGGCAATCTCAAGATGCCGATGCTGTGGATGGCGGGGGTGTGCCTTTGGCAAAACCTCATCTTCTCCCTTCTCCCCAGGCAGGGGGACCCCAGCCCCAACCCCACTGCCACATGACTGAGATGTCAGCTCTGTGCCTCCAAGTGCCACTGGTTGAGGGGTTTTATGACCTTAAACACAGAGAGCCATAGATACATCCTTGACTCCCAGAATGCCACTCTGGGACTACCACGCGTTTTTGCTGTTTTGACTGATGGCCCGTACAACATTCCAGATCGGTTTCCTATTACCAAACTGTGTCCTAAACAGGGAGCCCGGTCCCCCAGCATGTTGGGCAGCTCTGGTGTCATCTGGCACATGAGGATGGCGAGTTCCTGTGTCAGTTACTCACGTGAATAAGGGAGACACGGGGCACTTGCATCTGTACCCAGGTCACATGCTGGGTGTATTCGTCTGCTCAGGCTACCGTAACGAAATATCCCATCCTGGGTAGCTTAAATAGCAGATTTATTTTCTCAGGTTTTCAGGCTGGAAGTGCAAGACCCAGGTGCTGTCAAGGTCGATTTCTGGTGAAGCCAGTCTTCCTGACTTGTACACGGCCATCATCTCACTGTGTCCTCACATGTGCTCTCTGTGCGTGCATGGGGAGAGAAGTCTCTGGTGTCTTTTCCTCTTCGTATGAGGACACCAGTCATATTGGATTCCATCCCATCCTTATGACCTCACTTAAACTTAATTACATCTTTTTTTTTTCAATTTTAGAGACACACTCTGAGAGAAAGAGCCTGTGAGTGGAAGAGAGTGGCAGAGGGAGAGAAAGAGAGCAGGCTTTATCTCACAACCCTGGGATCGTGACCTGAGCCGAAATCAAGTGTTGGGTGCCCAGTCCACTGAGCCACCCAAGCGACCCAAACTTAATTACATCTTTAAGGGGCCTATCTCTGGGTACAGTCACACTGGGGGTTAGGGCTTCAGCATGTGAATTTGGGGGGACACAGTGCAGTCCTCCATGCTGGGCATGATGAACGTACATGAGATCCCTCTTATCAGCCACCAGTCATTTTGCCTTCTTCGTGGCTCTGGCTCTGGCTGCCACCACGATTTAGCCGTCTTCCCATGTGGCACTGTCTTTGGGCCCTCTAACAAGCTCAAACAGAATGGTGGAGAAGGGACTATGACTCAGGGCACATCCTTTGGCCATGAGAAGGCTGAGTCGGGAATATGTTCTCTTTCCAGGGAGCACTTGGTTCCCACAGGGAGCACTTCAATTTACTCACAGACCCTCCTTTGGAGACATCTGGCCCTGTGGAAGCCTTAGCTGTCCCTTTCCCCTCATGGAGGAGATATTTTTAGACAAAACCCCTCACATGTCCCTTCAGCCTCATTCGCACCTAAACCCCACCTTTCCAGAGGGAGAGGGAGAGCATTTTAACCTACCGGTAAAGGGAAAACATTAATGGGGAGAGAAGAAGACAGAGGAGTCTTAAAGCTGTTGAAGCAGGACCGTCAAAGTTCCTTCTTACATTATTGGCAAAAATAAATGCCAAGCAATCCAGTTGATAACAACGCATGAAAGCATCCAAAATTCGTTTGCATCTGTTGCTATGGGAGTGTAGGCATCAACCTCGTGGTATCAGCTTACAGGAAGAGTGTTCTGTGTCATCTGCCTGCGACCATGTCCACACATGCACACTCATGTGTGCACACACACAAACCCACACACGTGCACGCACACACACAGGCACGGTTGCTGTGCTACAGAGGTGCAGACCTTGAGCAGGCTCAGTATTAGGTGGTCGTGCTTCCGGAATGGCAAATGCCAGAAGATGGGTCGGCGTCCCTGTCGTGCTCAGGGAGTACATGCAAACGTGCATGACACCTGGCATGATACTGTCATGTATAGGTAGCCCAGGAAACACTTGATGAAGTATTTGTTAAAATAAGAGATCTTCAGGGATGTCTGGACAGACCCCCCACCTCCAATGTCCTGAGGTGGGCCTGCTGGGGGCCCTTTCTAGTGGGTGTCCAGGCCTCTTCCAGAAGCCCCTGAGCCTCTGTGGAGTCCTCCAAGGAGAGGCACCTTGCTTATTTGAGGAATGTTAAGTCTGCACTCTAGAGATCCCCTCCCACGTGATGCCACCCCACCCCCCCAGGATACAAGTGCCATCTTCCCTGGAGGGTGGGAAATCTGCAGGATGTCTCCGTGCACTTGGCTCATGTTGGTCATGGTCTGTTGAATATCATCGGTTACTTCTCTTCCCTCCCCTGTCCCAGCACGGTTGGGTTTTCTAAGAAAGCAGTAAAGTGTTAGGATAAACTTTTTTGCTTCGAACTTGTAAATCCCCAGGGAGAGTTGACCCCTACACTTACTTAACTCATCAAAATGTTGTTGGAGCCATGGCTCCAGCCCTGGGACCCTCCAGTCCACTCTGGGGACTTGGCTCTGTGATTGCCTCACCAGGGTGGCATCTTTTCCCAAAGTCCTGGATCCTGGAGGCACTTGGGAAACCTTGAGTAAGAGTGTATAGTTCTCCTTGACTCTGACCATCATCAAGAACCCCCCTTTCTCAAAACTGCAGTTCGTGTGACATTTGGACTGGCTAAGCAAGTTAGCCTGTGACCCAAAGGCTGCTGGGCCATGGCTCCCAATTAGCAGAAAGCCGTATTGCACGGGGAAGGCTGGGAAGCTTCCTTGGGATGCGTCTGTATGTCCATTGCCTGTCTTGGTGACTCTTCTCCCCACCTCACTCCCAGCCCCACACAGCTATTCTCTTGTTCCAGGGAAGGTGTCTGACTCGATGAACACTCTGGCATGAGGTTTTCTTTTCCTCCATTGCACCTTTAATGTTCTACTTAAGAAGGCTTTGCCTACCCCAAGGTCAGAAAGATTTAACTTCTATGTTTTCTTCTAAGAGTTTTATAGTTTCAGATCTTACATCTAGCTCTGCGATCCACTTGGAGTTAGTTTCTGTGTACCACATAAAGAAGGAGGTGTGATGTCAATCTTGGGCATGCGGCTGTCCAGGTGTCCCAGCACCATTTGTTGAAAAGGCTCTTTTTTCTCTGCGCTGGATGGTCTTGGCACCCTTGTTGAAAACCGATTGACTAGAAATGTGAACGTTTAATTCTGGACTCCCAGTTATGGTCCAGTGACCTAAATGTCTGTTTATTCAACTACTACATTGTTTTGGTTACTCTAATTTTGTACTAGTTTCAAAATTGGGAATGTTGAACACTTCAGTGATCAGGCTCGCAAGCTATTCCCTTTGTGCATTTACTGCTTCCTTTAGCCTTGAGTAAGTTGCTGAATTTTTCGGCTTATTGACATCCTGCTCGGTAAATAGGTGTGTAGGTATCAGCACTTTTGAATTACAGTGGCAGCCTCTGCAATGCTCACGTTTAAGGAAGGAACTAATGCCCCTCTGTGAGCCATGGCCCTCACCCTCTGCTCATGGTGTAGGAATAAAGACCTTGGCTAACTCATCTTCCTTCCATAGTAGCTGACCCCAAGGGATCCAGAAAACAAGAAACAGGGAAACTGGTATACATACTGGTAGTGGAATTGCTAAGACAAGGCTAGGTCTGGGAAGGCTTATCCAGCTGTGCTCCTGGGAGATAGGGGCACTGAGCTGGGGCAGAGAGCCATCGACAGGGCCAGCTCTGGAAGGCGGTGCTCCTCAGTCCCAAGAAGCGGGGCTGTGCCGCTCAGGCCACTTCTACCAGCCCTCCAGAGCCTTCCCGTTAATGTTCTGTCCCAATTTTTTGAAGCTGTGCCTGTCTTTCAGCACATCTGAGGCTTTGTCCACTCTGTGCAGAACCATTTAGGAGGTCAGTGACTTACAGTGGAGGCGATGGCCCTGTGGGCCACTCACCTTGGAGAGGAAGCAGAAGCAAAAGTACGGAGGAGGACAGACCTGAGTTAACCAAACGATTTGGATAGTACAGAGTTCAGAAATGAACGTGACAGTTAAATGTAGGCTGAATTTCCTGATTGCAACTGATGAGGACTCCACTGTGTCTGATAATAGGACATGATTTTTTTAGAATACAGTTCATTGTCATCACTCAAGGATTCTGCATTGGTGAATTGCCTACTTGCTAAAATTTATTTGTGACTCCAAAATCAGTCTTTGTAGTGCTTATGTGGTCATTTTGCAGACGTGTGCAGAGAAGCAAAAATTTGAGACACCAAAGAGGCACGTTCCCAGATGAACAGGGTGACCTTTTGCCTTCTCGTTCCAGCTGTCTGTCATACTGTACACAAATGGCTTTCTCGTGGCCTGTCTGGTGCCACTTTATTTTATTTTTTTTTTACATTTTTGTGCTTTTTTTTTTTTTTTGGTGTTTTTCCTGTTTACAGTGGCTTCCAAGAATAGTGCTTAAGTGCTGTCTAGTGGTCTAAAGCAGAGAAAGGCTGTCATGTGCCTAACAGAGAAAATACATAAGCTTCATTCGGGCAGGAGTTATAGGACCATTGGCCATGAATTCAATGTGAAGGAATCAACCATATATTAAATGAGGTATCTGTGAACACAAACACATAACACAAGGTTATGTATTAATCAGTTGACAAAGATGTTGTGACTAGAAGCTCATAGGAGCCTAACCCTATAATGTCCTCTGGGAGCAATGACTATGTATTTGAGAATCCAGTGTTTACACTGACTTTTTAGAATCTACCTACCACTGATAATAAGAATCAACTGTAATTCCTTTTCTTTTGTCACATACTAGACTGTAAGACTTTAGCTCTTTTAAAATTTTTTTAAGTTTGTTTATTTATTTTGAGAGAGACTGAGTGAGTGGGGAAGGGACGGGAGAGAGGGAGAGAGAGAATCCTAAGCAGGCTCTGCACTGTCAGCATGGAGTCTGACACGGGGCTTGAACTCAAGAACCGTGAGTTCATGACCTGCGCTGAAACCCCAAGAGTCGAATGCTTAACTGGTGCCCCAAGACTTTGCTCTTAAATGCTGTTTACACATTCAGCTCATACTTCCAACTGCTTAGCAATATTTACAAGAGCACGAGGACATGTCCACGAGCCTGAATGTGCAACTCTGTCCCAACCACTGTGATTGCCAAGTGAGTAGATATAAGTTGCTTTCTCACAATTGGCAGTATTGCGTCCCAGTGATAACCATAGTGGTGTTAGTACTTTGAGCAGTTGGTAGAAGAAATTCGACCGTTTCTTTCAGAGGCAGAATCCAAGAAGGTCTGAGTAATGGGCAACAAGGCCAACAGCTGTAAACTGTTTACACGTGACAATTTGCTGGATAAATCAGAGTTTATACAGCTATGTGTTGTTTACTTCTTAAACCTAGAAAGAATATGGTCAACCCAGAGTTTAAGAATTCTGTGTTTACACCGTGCAGTTTTCTACTGAGAAAGAAAATAATTAAATCTCCTCAGCCAACTTCCTCTCCAAAATTGCAATCCTATCAAGGAAAGGAGGAGAAGGGAGAATGTCCACAATGTGTTGGCATGGCTGGGAGGGTAGGTTAGGAGACAGGCTTTTCTGAATGAGTCAGGTAGACTTCTCCAGGCATCAGAAAAACTCTTTACAGCCCATCAACATTTCAGATTTTTATTTATTTTTTTAAGTTTATTTGTTTATTTTGAGAGAGAGAGCATGAGCAGGAGAGTGGCAGAGAGGGAGAGAATCCCAAGCAGGCTCTGTGCTGTCAGCACAGAGCCCGACGTGGGGCTTGATCCCATGAACTGTGAGATCATGACCTGAACTGAGATCAAGAGTCAGATGCTTAACTGACTGAGCCACCCAGGGGCCCCAGCATTTCAGATTTTTAAAAGCGTGTTTTGCTTCCCTAATCTGCCAGAAGTGTAGCAAAGATGGAGTGAGCCACTATTTGGATACAATCATACACTCAGTGATGCCTTGACTGTGACCTCCCTTCATCTCTGCTGTCTGAAGGGCCACATACTCAGGATCAAAATTTGGAGGGTATTTTTTTGAGGCAGGGAGTGGTCAGGGAGGTCGCTCCCACCTCTGCCTCTGCTATAAGTCACCTTGGATAAATGGAATATAAGCAAGAACTTTGATTTTCATGGCAAGCACATACTCATTATATTAGGTTTAAACCAAGAGAAAAAGAGGGCACCTGGGTGGCTCAGTCGGTTGAGTGTCTGACTCCAGCTCAGGTCATGATCTCACAGTTCGTGAGTTTGAGCCTCGCATCGGGCTCTGTGCTGACAACTCAGAGCCTGGAGCCTGCTTTGGATTCTGTGTCTTCCTCCCTCTGCCTCTTCCCCACTCATGCTCTGTCTCTCTCTGTCTCTCAAAAATGAATAAACGCTAAAAAAATTTTAAAAAAACGAGAAAAAGGAAGAAAATTTAAGATTTATAATGACTTCACCATGTCCTAGAGGTAACCGTTATTATTGTTGCATATATGCCGTGAGTCTTTATCTTTTGTTTTAAAAACGTTTGGACTGGAACACCTGAAACCTTTATTTTATGCCCCCATCTCTGCAGAAACACACATTAAGATTTATGAAAATTGTCAAAACCCCCAAAGATTATTCATTGTTGTTGGTCACCAAAGCTTTGGTGAGGGAGGCCGAGGGTTTGCCTGGAGAAGCCCTGGTGTTGGAGAAAAGAGAGTCCTGCCCTTGGATCCAGGCCTGGGCTTGGTCAGCCCTATAACCGGTGACTGGGCCTCCATTTCCCTGTCTGTAAATTGGGCCAGTAACCATACCCGCCAAATAAGGGAGGGTCCCGCATGCAGAGCAGCGTTTGTCCACAGAGAGGACCCTAAGACCCCGTTGTCTGTTTCCCTTTTATCCCAGGGAGCTCTGTAAACATGTGTTGTTTGATGTTTCTAAAATTTCAAAAGTAAGTTCTGTGATTTTTTTATATGTGTGGAGAATTTTAAGTCATGGAAAAGCACCACTCTAGGGTCTTGCTGTCTGCGTAGGGAATTCCAGTGACCAGGGAAGGCCCCTCTGGTCCCACACCTTCAGCATCGATGTTACCAGAACTTGGGCTTACAGACCTCATTTTTTTAACAGGAAATCAACGTAGAGAAAAGTGGTATTTCCTCATTTCTTGACAAGTGCCAGTGTGGGGCTGGGGCAGGTTTTCCAGGTTGGTGCCTTTGCGTCCTGAGGTGACAGGTCTCTCTCCAGGGCTTCTGCACACCCTCCGCCCCACACTGCTGTTCTTTCCAGGGAGCATGGAATAGCAGTAGCTTTGTTTCCCGTGGGAGCTCATGGCTTAATGACCATTTATTCCCCGAAGCTCTTACTTTGACAACAACGTGGGATTTTCTCCAGACTTTGTTTTGTGACTTCTACGCATTTCCACACTGTGGCACATAAATGCTCAAGTCCCCTGCACTCCGGATCAGGGGCCGTCCTCTTTTACACGCTTTGCCTTGCTCGCTCTTATGACCAGGCTGTTCACGATTGGACTACGTCACTGAAAGCACTAGACCTTAATCCACCTTTGTGTGAGAACATTTCTTGTAAATAAACCGACCCTTTGTTTTCTAGTTTAAAAAAAAATCATCTGGGCCTTGGAAAAATTAAAATGCAATTATTGGAAGGCTCCTTGCTTAGCCGTTTCCCTCATGTCGCGTGTTACCTAATCCCAGTGGAAACTCAGGACTGCCAGCTCTGGGTGCTGAGTGCGGCAGAGACCAGGGGACGTGTTTCTGTGGCATTGAAGCTGCTGGTTCAGCACACGCTCGTGGGACAGCAAGCTCAGCACAGCTGGCTTTAGATGCCTCCTTCCCCCATTCACCAGATGACTTCTCCCGGGGGCGACCACATCTGATTGTTCCAATTGATTCATTGACCCAGGAGGCCACAGTCCGGGCTGGGAGAGCACTTCTGGGTGTGCATCGGAGTGTGTGCGTGTGTTGTTGCACGCACATACCATCAGCACTATGTAGAAGCGTTCCACCTACTCACTGCTGGACTTGGTGTAGCAACCCACAAAGCATTTTTAAACAAAACCAGAATAATGACCTTGAAGGCACCGAGAAGCCAGAGCATGTCCTTTCTCTGCTTGTCATTTTTCTCCTTCCAATAGTCTGCATTGCCGGATTATGATGTCCACGTGCAAAAAAAGCATCTTGAGGCCAAATAACATTTCTTTTTTTTTTTTTAATTCTGCAAACTTGGCCAAGCACATTGCATGTTTCCAAATAAAAATAGACATACCCCGCGGTGCCGGCTTGGTGTGCCGAATGTGAGTGGAGTCTGGGAGAAGCATCTCCCTGCAGAGCAGGGATGTGGGTGCCATACTTCTAAGGGGTTCATGGGGGACAGTCAGGAGGAAGGAGGGGGTGTCCGGTGTGTGGCTGAGGTCTACCTCAGTTAGAACTTGATGTCAACAAAGAGGATTGGATTAGCTTTGGGGGAGCAGAGAAAGAGGCTCATTTTTAATTAATTCCCCCCCGCCCCCAACCGCCCCATCCATTCTCTTCCACCTTCTGCCAACTCGTTCCCTCCCCAACTCTTGTGCCCGCAAGGCAGGTGTCAGCTCCAGGGATACCCTGTGCACGTTGTGAAAGGGGCCTCTGAATGGGGCAGCGTGTAGCTTGGCGGTTGATGGCGTTGTGGGTGGAAAAGAGGTGCCTCTTGCTCTGGTGGCCGTAGTCCCTCCCAGGGCACAGGGCTGTTGGGCAGAGTCAGGCTGGGAGAGCCTCCAGCTAGCCAGTCAACAGGCACTACTGAGAGGCACATGCCTGCCCCCCACCCCCCACATCCTTTGTGAACTCACAGCAGGAGCAACACTGAATCTTCTTGGGCGTGTGACCGGCCAGCCACTCTGTGCCACCACCCACTCATCCATTTCACGGTGTATGGAGGAGGCAGGTGCCGCAATGCTTCCAGCCCTCACTCGAGTTCTGTCCCAAGCCCTGGGAGGGGGTGGGGTCCACGGACTCTTTTGTTGAGATAAGCCCTAGGGCCACCTGGATCTGTAAGAGATGCCTGTCCTGGGCGCAGAGATAGCAGAAGCTAACAGGAAGTGCAGAGAGCTGCCGTGGGGCAGGGGCAGCCTGCAGACAGGTGGCCAGTACGTGCCTCAGATGTGCCCAGCCTGGCCAGGGCCCTCCTGTTGTATACACACCTTTCTGCCAGAATAACCTTTCTTCCCTAGAAGACTCCCATCTGCCCACCAGAGGCCGTGGTAGCCTCCTGTCCCTCACTCACCCCAGTCCCCCACATCTGTCTTGCTCCCAGTTGGCTGGGTTGGGTTCTTGTCTCAGGGAGGGGCCTAAGGACCCCAGTCAGGTGTGTGTGCAGAGGAGTTGGTCCACGGGGCGCATCCTCAGTGATGATTTCCAGGCCCTCACTCTTCCACGGTCCTCTCCCTCCCTTGGGCTCCCTGTTTCATTTTCTCCCAAGGATTCCTGAAACATCTTTCTGAATATTCTGCCCAGCTCTCCCTGGCCTGCTTTCTGGGAGCCCCGATGCTTCTCTGCTTCCTGCTCACGCCTGAGAGCATTGGCCCTCAAAGGGCTAGGGCTGGGATGAGGGGAAGAAGGTGCCCAGAGTGCAGGACTTAGGGAGATGCTCCCTCCCTCCCTCTCTGGGCCAGGTGCCAATCCACCTTACCTTTCACCTCTGAGCCTTGGTTTCCTTCTGTTACTGCCATCGTGGGTAATTAGGATTAAATTAGATAATGTGTATACACTCAGCACATTGCCTGACACCGCTTAGATGCTTAGGAGAGCTGCATGGTGGCTATTATTGTTCATTATTTTTAGGTGAATCCAAAAGCGGTATGCTCAAGCCCATCCCCCACGTGAGCTCTGGAATGACAGCTCTAGCCCCATGGCCACATCATCCTCCCAGTTTGCCCCTCCTCTCTCAATCATGTGTGATATTGATCGTATGGACTTGCCCCGCAAGGTCAGGGCCTCCCACGTTCTGAAGAGGATGTGTTTTGTGTCTCTGCTGCAGGAATTGCTTACTTAGGAGGTGTGTGCAGTGCTAAGAGGAAATGTGTCCTTGCCGAAGACAATGGTCTCAATTTGGCCTTTACCATCGCTCATGAGCTGGGCCACAAGTAAGTATCAGACTCTGTGTTGTTCTGCCTCTTCCAATTCCTTTCTGAATATATATATTTTTTCACTTGAATTCTGTAAGTTCTAAAACAGTTCTGCTCTAAGCCTTTGCTTCTTTCGTAACACAGACCTGGGTCAGCAAGCCTGGGTCCCAGCCCTTCAGGGAGCCCCAGAGATTACTGAACAGATGGTCTCTGAGAGTTGAAATGTTAATTCCGTGTTCATGTCTATTTTGTAGAGGGAAGAAGTTTTTCCCAGAGTGTCCTCTTTGGTTGCATTTCCTTTCCTGGACCAGCACGATCTTTGATTCACTCTAAGTATATCGTTCAAATAATGGGATTTGTCTTCATAGATAAAGTCCAGCTGTCTGAAGGTAGAATGTCAGTGTCTTAGGTTTAAGGAATTATCAGCTACTGCCTTTGTACATGGAAATTCTTCCCTTGAGGATGGGATAGCCATTGGACCCCAGAGCCCAAAGATGTTCTAGAAAGGGTCTTTTCAGAGGAGGAAACAGAAGGTCAGAGGGGTTGAGTGGCTGGTCTATGAGTAAGATCACCTGCAGGAAGTTTCAGGTGGCAGCCAGCCAGCCAACTCTAAAACTGTGGCCTGAGTGTTGACTGTTTCTCCTGCAATAGGTGTCTGTTTTGTTTTTCTCTGAAGGAAAAATTGTGGTATGACTGCATGAGAACTTAAAAAATAAATAAGCAAATTGAGGAGGTCAGGGCATGAAGAACAATAGGAACATTTATATTGGGTTGACTCGAACAAAGTTAAATGGAAATCTAGTTCTTGGGGGAATAAATGTACTGTAAATGTTTCCTAGTGATCTATGGACTACTAGATGCCTGGGACCCTAAATGTGAACTCAAGCTGCTTCTTGAGTAAAGCCCATCTATAAGGAGGAGGACAAAAGCAATTTCCTCTAGGATTAGCCCTATCTATGGCTAGATATAGATGTATATTTCTTCTCCTTCTCCTTCTCCTTCTCCTTCTCCTTCTCCTTCTCCTTCTCCTTCTCCTTCTCCTTTGTTTTGTTTATCTGGCCCCATTCTCCTGTTTTTCACTCCTGTAGATGGGTTTGGTAGTTGACTTTTCTATATCTATTGAGTATCATGATGTGAGCACAATGAGTGATAAAACACTGGTGACAGCACATTGCCTATACCTTTTTACCTACCGGGAAATAATTTTTAAAACTAATGGTAATCAAATATATTTTCATATTTCTGGTTTATGGAAAAAAAAAAAAACAAGAGTGGTTGCTGAGAGAAAAGTGTAAATCAGTACAACTTTGGCAAACACCTTCCGCTATTCAGTGACCCACCCAGCCTGTCACAGTTCCTCGGAACCAGCTACCTAATGGTTTTGAGAATGCAGTTGTCAAAACGTTTCCCAGCATGTGGGTTGTCATGGACTTTTGAATAGATTTCTATGAACTGCAATATTCCTTGCAGCATTTGGAGCCAGGGCACATGCCAGAGTGCTTTTTACACCCACGTGTGAACACGCACGTGCTGCACAGAGGCCTTTCTCCTTGGACAGTAAGAACACAGAGGGCCATTTTCTCCCTGATGACCTGTGCGATCATGCTGGGTCACTGGCACCTCAGCACAGGTCTGCAGAAATGAATGGTTAGATTTAGTCATATTCCAGTAGCCTTTAGGTACAGTCTGCTTAAATTTCTTGGAGGGCTCTTTATAGCTTGCTATTGAACTCTAATTACCTACAAAAACAAACACCTTATTGTTAATCAAAGCCAATAAATTCTGTTAGCATTTGGCCCTGCCCCTAGTCTGGTGATTATGGTTTTCTCAGAGAAAGTCTGTTGTCTCTGATTATTCATGAGCACTGGGAAGCGGGTCCCCCCGGGAATGAAGCCACATTCTCTCCATCTGCAGACCCTTCTGGTCAGCCGGGCTCCGAGCTGCAGAGCAGACTGTGTGGAGGCCTAACAAGAAGGCTCAGCCTGCACTCTTCGTGAAACCACTGGCCAGGCTGCTTCACAGATATGAAACCTGGAAGCTGTTGTATATTTTGAAATATAGCAACTTAAATTTCCGTGTTTTCCGAGTAATTTAACTCCGTGTTCCTTAAGTACAGGTGAACTAAGGATAGGATGGTATTCTCAGTGGACCTAAGCCAACTGGTCCATGTTCTTCAGGAAGATTTCTCAGTGAAAGCTTTAGAAAATGAGAGTACTCTTCTGCATACCCCTAGAAAGTCCCCAGGGGACTCACCAACTGGTGTCCCTAACCTTTTAATACTGATAAAGTGAAACTTGTCTTCTGAAGGAGGGGTGTGTGCCCTTGCACGTGGGCACACGTAAGCATGGCCTTTCTGTTGTTTACCCCAGATACCTCATGTGAGGATCTGTGAGAGCAGTTACCCCAGCTCTGAATGTTAGGAGAAAGGTGTACTTTCCACATGAGCTACTCATTGCATTTATCAGACAATGACGGTCACATAAGTGAACCTGATTTTCTTTCTGCTTTGGCTGTCAGAAAACGCAAAGCAAATGTCAGGCTTGTTTTCAGACTCATTTTCGTAAGTCCCAAAATTGTGGTTTTCTCCCCTTTTCTGGGTCTCTTTGTATGAACGGTTGTATTTTACATATTACAGTTCAAAAATAATTTTTTGGTACTGTAAACTGGCTTCGATCCAATCTGCAATCAGATAGGTTCTAAATTATGAATTAAATGAAAAATTCTTACCATGATAATATCAATAATTCTGCTTAGGACAGGAATTAATAATGTACTAGTGATGGTTATGTCAAATCCAATCTCATTTATTGAACATCTACTGTGTTAGATACTGTGCATTCATTATGCTATTGATCAGTTCTGTGGGGTAGGTATTATTTAACTTTTATAGATTAGGGAACTAGTATTACTTTTTAAAAATTTCTAGTCTCTACTTGATATGATTTGGGATCCCCTTTATGATAATATACCCATATGTTAGGGCTATTAAAGTAAGGATCCACGTTGTAAGAGAAGGGTAATAAGGAGACAACTTTTACATCTCCACAAAACCAAGGCACCTTCAGATTGCTACCAACCAAGGCAGAAGGGACAGTCAGTGGCAGAAGAAAGCCAATGTGTCAGCAAGAGGGGCTTCCCTACGAAACTCAAGTACTGTAGCTGCAATCGACAGCTTTCTGGTGATTACCTGGTAAAGAAGTGGGGTGGAAAGACTCCAGGCCTGGGTTTAGATGAGGACTGAAGGATTTGCAATTCCTGGTGGGGGTTGGAGGATGAGAACCTGGGAGGGGCTGTTCTGCACTTCCGCTAGGAGGACGAGTTGGTGCCACACAGAAGCTGTGATGGACCGTGACTTTGACTTTGAGGTTTTCTAGCCTTCATGACCTTAGTTGCCTTCTTGCTCATGAAAGACTGCCTGGTAGGCAGCTGTATGTTTACCTAGTGAACAGAAATGTGGTAGCGTGCATTTGGGAAGGCATCTGTCTCTCTGTCTTGCCATGATTGCTTGAGAACCCAGCTGAAAATGAGGGACTACTTCATCCTGCAGTGGCCAGGAGAGGGGAGTAGCTCCTGAATGCTAGAAGATGACCATGATGGACCTCTCTTACTCCAGAGAGCTATAGCTGACACCTGGTATTGGTTACAACTGAAATTGATGAAGTGGGGGCCAGGGTGTGCCTTGAGAGACACAACCCAGCTGGGCCAGCACTGCCCAGGTGTTTTCCCATGAGAAACCAGAACAGGGTACGTTATGGTAGACCTCGGTGTCCAAGATGTTTATCAGTATTTGGTTTTCAAGTTAAAGAAGGACAGCTAGAAGCAAGCATTTGTTTCTCTTGGGCAAACTCATGCTTTTGAGGCTCAACCCTGATCGGCCATGGGAAGGACTCTCCCCTGCCGAGGATTAGAAGCTCAGGTCCATGCTGATGGCCCATGAGAAAAGCAAAAACAAAATCAAGGGACACCCTCACAGATCAAGGAGGAAGTTGCTAGTGGCTTTAGTATAATATTAAGATAATTGGGTATAATACATCAGATGATATTGGGCGCACTCAGGGTGGTAAACACCTGGGTATAGTATATATAATATATAACGTATAACATATAACATATTATATAATATATAATATATAATATATCTACCGGAATTTTAGAATATATTGTTTGTTGTGATTTGGAAGTTTTAGTGTAGAAGGGAGAAAGTAAGTGGTTCTAAGACAGCTGGTTAGAATGCCTTTTGTTTGGGGGAAAATGGCATGATTAGGCCCAGGGGAGGTACTTGACGGCAAGAGCCCTCCCTAGCACTGTTGGAGGGCAAGAGGGCACAGAGCTGAGTCTCAACTGAACATTTGGGGCCTGGGGAGACCCAGAATGCCATGCACGCAGCTTCTCAATCAGGTAAGACTGAGAGCTCTCGGGAAATGTCTAAACACAGGCCCTTCTGGGTGGGGAGTTGAGAGGGGGAAGGGGAACCACATAGTGCACACTTGGCCACCCACACACAGGGGGGGAAAAAAAGACAGGACATATCTTTATATGTAGAAACAAAGAGCTTTCTCTTGCAGAAAATAAATCTCAGCTTCTGTTGGATTTAGGAGGCTCTGTTAGATAAGCCTGAGCCAGATCAGTTCCTGCCTTGAGTCAAACTATGTGACCTCTCTAACCCAAGTACATCTACAGAAAGACTTCCTGACAGACCCACAAGCCACGCCCCATGTTTGGGCTCTTGCTGCCTGTTCTCCAGGTGGGCACTCTCCCCACCTGCTCTTCCAGGGATTTTTTTTTCACTTCCATATGCCCTTTCTCAGCTCTTCCCATTCTGGAATTTATCTTGTCTCTGGTTGGTCGGCTTGGGTTGTGGCCTCTGCAAAATGTTCTCTTCAGGAAAGCTTGGGGCCCTGGTACAGGTGACAGCTGGGTGTTGCTGCCCAAGGGGGGCTCCTGAAGCATTTATAAGTGGCAGGAGCCTGAGTTTCACCTGACATCAATTAGAACACACCCTCTGGGGGAGAAGCAGCTCAGGAAGGCCCTCCAGGAGATTCCCGGGACATTCATGGCTCATAATAGTACTCAGGCTTCATTGTTGCTTTTTGGCCTCCTCTACCTTCTTGCTTCTGTCTCAACCCCTTTCTCCAGTCCCTCTGGGCCACCCTCAGGTGAGCCACATAGTGCTAGATATGGTCCTGCTGTCCCGGTCCTGGCTTGCCTCTTGGTCACCCTGAAGCCCACGCCCTTCGCTGCTTCCCTAACACCAAACCAACCACATGCACTCACAGTTGGCGAGGCAGGTGAAGAAAAGCCCAGCCATCCTGACAGTGGCAGTATGTAGGCAGGGTTAGTTCTGTTACCTGTCGTCCGACACCTGCTGGGAGACCTCACTGAGGGCCCGGAACAAAGCGTCAAGAACTTGGTGATGGGAAAAATGTGAATGTGATGGGCAGAAGCCTGGAAATGGAGGAGCAGAGGTAGAAGGAGGCCCACAGGAGGCTTGTGCCCCATCGAGGACTGAGGTGCTGAGTACATGAGTACTCAGAAATGGAGAGAAACGCAGGACTGAGGCGTAGAGATACAAGTGTCCTGATAAGGAGTGATGTTTGGTGATCTAGCAGCCATGTGTGCACCTGTAGGCATGTGAACAGTTATAAATGGGCTCGGTTGCAGCAATATGTGGGGCACGGCTGGGTTCTCAGACTTGCTCATATGCCCATGGCCCTTAGAACCATGCCCATCCCCTGTTTTGGAAACACGGCCTGACTGGCCGAACTTGGAAGGAGTATTGAAACATGAACAGAGCAGGGACTTTGTTCCCCAGCTCAGTCCTATGAGGACAGGGCAGGTGGGATGCCACCACATGTCTTGAAGTAACAAGTGGGATCTTCGGCCCCAGGCAGGTCCCATGTGAAGCTTGGTATCCTCCAATAAAGACATTCCCTAAAAAGCTAGATCCAGGCACTCTGGATGTTTCCAGCCAGAATGTGACAGTGTGCAAATGAGCTCAGGGCAGTGGATGTTGGAAGGATGTCTCATTTACACATGCCTGGGGACGTGCTCGCCTGGTGTGCAGCACAGAATGTCAACTGAATCCCATCCCTGAGAATCATGGCTTATGGGCAGAGAGTGGGTGAGTGTCCAGGGAGGGCTGGGGAGCAGAGGGAAAGGGGAGGAGACAGCTGTTCTGGGGGAGGAATGTTCTTCTAACTGGAGCCGACACAGTTCAAGCTGAAAAGAGTGGTCTCGAGTCCAGAACAGGAAGTAAGGAAAGCCATTATCCAGATGTGTGAAGAGGGGAAATGTTTGTCTGTGATCTGTATTAACAATGAGCTGCCCGGCGCAGCGTGGGGGAGACGCAGAGTGAATGGAGGCCAGATGTGATCATGCAGGTCACCTGCCCACGGACGGCACCGGCAGCCACTGCTGTTGCCCGAACCCTTTGCTGGGGGTCTCAGTCTGGTAGGTGCAGCATAGACATCAGATGGGCCAGCCTTATAAAGAAGGCACAGCAGAAAGAGGATTTCTGGAAATGTCATAACTGCTTAGAAACCCCGGAGGAGGGGGAGTGTGCTTTTGTTCTAGTTAGAGTTAGGGTGGTCGTATTCACATAAAGGATCAGTCTTTCTCACAGAACAGAAAGGGGGGGGGCAGTATGTGCCCCCAGGAGGTCTGCAGGGTGGTTCTGGTTCTAGAGCAGGCACAGGTTCTAGAGCAGACCCTGGGTTTTCAGAAGGCTTCCTCCCGGGTTCTCTGGGTCTTACCCTCCGTTCCCACTCAGCTCCCACAGCCCCCCGCGGCATCCCCCTCCAGGCTGAAGGGTAATCCGTGGTGCTAGCAGTGTTCAGGGCTCTCAGGTTTCACGCAGAGGAGCTTAGAGGGATTCCTGAGTACGATTTCCTCGGCATTTGGCCCCTGGATCAAAGTCAGTGTGTGAGCATCCGCAGGGCGCGGCAGTCTTATCCAAATTCCAGAGTTGTACAAAGCGTTCAGGCCTCATTGCCTTTCATTTTATCATTATTTCTTAAATTTGCCGCCGGAAGCTGCAGGGTCTTTGACGTTAATTTACAAGCTACCTTCCTCCTCATGTCTTCACTGAGCTAGTGACCTGTGACTTCAGAGGATACAGTGCCGGAGGATTTGCAAGGCAGGCCTGTGCCCTGCACAGCTTCTATGAGCCCACTCAGCGTGGCCCTGAGCATCTCTTTCATAAAAGCAGTTTCCTTCTGGCCCCTTCCAGACGTGTGATTTTGAGTGGGAGGTGCAGTGTCCAGAGCAGCAAAGGCATGTTGTAACCGATGGCTGTATTTATGTGGCTTTTCTGCCCTGAGCTAGGATTTCTCACTGCACAGTCTTAACAGGAATTGCCCAGAACTTACTAGGATGTCCTCTGCAGTCTTACCCTTCACGCTGAGTCGAATGTGGGGACAGAACACTTATTCCAGTTGCTTGGCGAGCCCCGAGCCGCTGTCCTTAAGAGGACCTTGACCACAGCCTTCCCAGATCTGCCCAGGCCAGGCCTGGGAGGGGAACACAAACAAAGGGAAAAGCATTAAAAGCTCTTCTGCAAGCAGACAGATGTGGTCCCACCTGCATCCAGAGCAGCCAGTCCGCGCAGCTATTGGCCGGACGTTATCGCTCTGATGGAAAATCCAGCTGGATGTGGGGCGCCTGCTGCCCCCAGAGAACCATTACTGTAACAGGGAAGGCTACAGAAGCTGTTGCGAGTGTCTGTCTCTGCCCCAGGAATTCTTTGCATTTAATTGTCGGTAGATTTCCTTACCTAAAAGGCTGTGGTCCGGGATGGTGTTGGAGGAGAATGGGAGGAAGTCTGACTTTGGCTGAAGAACCAAATTCCGAAATCCCCTCAGAACTTCCTTACGTTACAGACTATTCCAGGAATTAGATGAGATCCAGTTTTCTCGTTAGATCGCCAGAACTTCTGGCAGCTTCACCGAAGTGGCTTTTCTCCCGGTTCTCAGAGCAAGGGACGTCCACAGTCCTCTTAGCCTCATTTCGCCAACGGAGAGTTACCTTGCTTCCCACGGCTCTAAGTGGCCAGAGACATCGAGCAAAGCCCTTTGCACAAGCGAATAAATGTGTGCTGAGGCCTAGCCCTTCCCACATGGGTCCCCTGGTGACTGGATTTACCCACCTTTACCTGGAAAGACGCCCTCTGCTCACATGGCTAGGGTTTTGTAAGGACCATGGGAGGTGGCAGGGGTATATGATGGAAATTTCTCTACAGGTGGAGTTTTCTGTTAGGGGCTGATTATTTGTGACCCCCCAGAATTCATAGGATGACATCTAACCTCCATTCTGATGGTATTAGCAGGTGCTTAGGTCATGAGGGTGGAGCCCCCATAAATGAGATAAGTGTCCTTATAAGAAAGGACCCGAGAGCTAGCTACTTCTTTTTCTGCCATGTGAGGATGCAAAGAGAACGTGGCTGTTTGCAGCCTAAAAAAGGGTCCTCACTAATCTTGGACTTCCAGCCTCTACAACTATGAGAAATATCCATTATTGATAAGCTGCCCTGCTTATGGTATTTTGTTATAGCAGCCCAAGCTAGCTAAGAGATGCCCTCCATTCTCCCAAGGTGTTTGGCTTCATGCCTGAAATCCTTGTTTATCTACTGCCCACTGCTGATGGAAAATTCCAGACTAAAGACCTGAGGGCAGCTGCACATTCTCTAAGACCTTGGGAACTTTGCCACCAGCATTGCCAACAGCATGTTCTAGGAAAGAGCCCTTCTCATTCTTGTCCATTTGCAGGCACACAGGGTGTGGAAGTAGTGGTTTTGCCAGATGGTGGTGTCAGAAAGGACCAGCAGAAAGGGTCAAGGGGAGCCATGAGATCACACATCTTTTTTCTGACATCAGAGCAGAGCACAGAAGTTGCCAAGGGCCCATGTGAGGATCTGGGAATGGCCTGTCTTGGAAAAAAAAAACATAAATAGATGGATCTAGAAGGAGGGTGGTTATAATTTTCCTAGCAAGTCACTGGAAGCATTACAAAGACATTGTCTTGTTAATCATAGCCACACTTCTGTGGTGTTGAGAGGGGGCAGGTGTGAAGTAAGCCCGGTGATTACCTGACGCTCACTTATGATTATCAGCCGGAGAGAGAATAGAAAGGAGGCGGCTTGGTCAGTTTTGACCCGAACCAGAAACAGTCTTGGGGCTGGCAGGGCCCCTGAGCTGCTGATGCTGCAGGGTGGGGTGGGCGCATAGCCACTGGGAGATGCTGGACCCTGGGACCCTGGGATGTGTCATTTGGGGGGCAAGCCTGCACCATGGTCACGGCTCCCCCCTCCCCCAATTCCCACCCAGCTTCCAACTGGTTAGACTGTTAAAGAGAAGGAGGGAGGGTAAGAAACAGTCATGGCCTTTGCAAGTCAAACTTGATAACCGTGTCCCCACAATGAGGACGTAGCAGGTCCAGTAGGACACCCACCATGAGGCAGCTTTAAACACACTGAGGACTAGACAACCGGCACCCTGTGCATTTCCGAGAGGCACGTGCAGGGTGGTTTCTGGTTAGAGGAGCCTTCCTGACAGGAGCACATGGGCTCATTAGGTAAGTGACACCTAATGAACCGACGGTTGACTGTGTGAGCAGCTCTGCGGTGAGGAGAGCACATGCACTACTTATTCATCTTTGTTGCACATGTTCTATGACCGCCAAGGGGAGGCAGGAACTGCCCCATCAGCAGGACGGAAAAAAAAGGCCAGCTTGCTGTTGGCTGTCTGGTCCATGCAGAGCTTGGTTTTGTCAGCAGAGCAAGCTCCCAGAAACCCCACTCCTTTCCTCCCCCACCCAACCCCAAACCGAATTGTCTTTTCTGACTTGACAGTTGTCACCTAAAACCCCCCTATCCCATGCCCAGTCCAGAATCTGGCAGAGAAGCATGAGGCAGCCCCACTGTGATGACAGTGCACCAGGAACGGACTGGAGAAACACGTGCAACTGCAGCTAGCCAGTGCCTTGCTCTTCAGAGTGTGGTCTGAGCACCAGCAGCATCACACCACCTGGGAGCCGGCTAGAAATGTGGGGATCGGGCGCACCCGGTATTCTTGATGCAAGACAGCTGAGCAGGGCAGTTCCAGCACATCCGAGTGGTAGCCCTGTCTGCCGACCCCATCTCAGCGGATGCTGCTTCTGGCTGGATGCTGTACCTGCCAGCTGGCCGTGAAGGGAACATGGATGTTTGTTTCATTTGTAAGTTTTTCCCATGGGGCAGTTTTTTGAATAGCCTTCTTGCCCTGGTTTTGGAATTTCTTCTGTGACCCTTCCTTTCCACCCGTGCTTTGTTTAACACCCGTGCCATGCCAGCAGGCGCCGAGGGCTCTCCCGCCGGCGTCCAGAGCGAGGCTCAACTTGCTCTGGAGCTTGGACACCAGCTTACTTTGAAGACATGGTTGGAATGGCCACTACCCATCCTATCTGTTGAAAGAGACCCCACTCCAGTCTAAATATTTAACTTGGTGCATCATAAAATCTGGTACATTTTTGGCTATCCTCCAGAATGTCCAACTCTTGGGTAGTGACAGACGTCTTGGGGAATGTGCTGGTCAACCAGAGTTTGGTCTGCCCACAAAATGGAGGTTGTGCCATGTGAAGATGGAAGGAAGAGGCAGGACTGAAACACTGAACAGGAATGTCAAATTATCCCTAAAAGCCCCAAAGCAGGGAGTGGTCTTTGACATGCTCAAAGGGCAGACGAGGGTCCTAGACTTGGAAATGCTGGCATTCCTGTCTTGCCCCCTCCCAGCCAGATTTTCTTTGGGTTTTGGTGGCAGAAGCAGATGCCTGAGTGACTGTGTTTGTCCTAAAGATGGCTTCTTCCCATCCTTGCCACCAGTGACACATGTGTGAAGACTCCATCCCTCCAGCTGCCCTGTTTGTGGAATTATACAGGTGGCAGGTATTAAAGGCATCATTGTCTCTCTTCACATTTTCCATTGACTACTCAGTCCTAGAAGACCTCTAGAAGACCAGTACTATGTGGAATGCTGCAATCCAAAGGTTTAGAGTGAGCCCTAAAGCCCAGGTCTCTTCTTGCTGCAACATGTGTTGAGTCATGAGAAGCTGGTCTGCCCCTGGGGCTTGAGTCTGGAGATCACCTGGCATCAGTCTTCAGTACTTACTGTTCTCTGGTCCTTGTGCATACAGTAACTCCTGCAAAGTGATCACAAAATTCACTTCTTCATGAAAGATGGCTCATTATGATGGTTGGTTACCCAAGTGGAAAGCAAGTTAAAGAGCCCCCCCTCATATCCCCGACACACACAAAAGCAATCCTAATTTCAAACTTGTGAATTTGCAGTGGGTTATAAAGCTCCCCCTCCCCCCCCCCCCCCCCCGCTTTTGAAAACCAGGGGCACTTTGTGTTTTGAAGAGCCACACCCTGCAGGATACTGCCTTTTGTAACTTAATTGCCTCTATTGCTGGACATACTTAAGACCTGACTGCCTAGTGCCTCCCACCTGGTTTTCATACATCCTGAGATTGTACATACACCTTGTTCTGTGAGGAGCTAAAGACCCAGATGATGGAGGAGGTGATAAGAGATCAACCAGCTGCTTCACATGATTTGGGCTCTCTTGGCCCAGACCGATAGAACTTGTTTGCAGATGAGAGTGCCAGCCCACTTTGATAATTGTGCAGAAGCAATGAAGGAGAAGCAAGGTGTGCCAAAGACTTAAATAGGCAAATGGCATCTTGTAAGAGGGAAATGAGACAAGTGGTATACATTTTAGACTTAGGTAATTTGTAGGAAAGATTCCCAAATGGCTCGTCAGACATAATTTGTGAGCATTCAGAATTAGAAGAGGCAATCCTAGAAGTCAGGCAAGAATCTGTGGATAACCAGCCACACCCAAAACAGATTCTGCAGAGGCAGGGAATGTAAATTTCACCAAGGTTTCTGCAAAACTCTTAACATTCCAAATGAGAAGTAGGGGGAACTGTAGGTTGGATACTCCTACAAATGAACTTGTAACTGCTGGACAGCCTTACTCAAGGCATGGTTAGTAGAGAGGTGTGTGTCTGGGAGAGAAGCTTCCTTCTGCCGTGGCGCTCCCTGATTTAACATTTTGGTCATGACCTGCTTGCAGAGAGGGATAGCATGCTCATCAGTCATTGAGATGGCACAAAGATGGGAGGGAGAACAATGTATAAAAATTCAGAGTACACAAAGTCCATGACCACCTTGGAAAAGTGGCCAATGCAGCAATGCATGATGGCGTTTCATTTGCACCCATTTCTCTACTACTGTGATTATTTATATTTTATAGAGAGGAAAATGAGGCCTAGGGACCTTCCAATGGTAAGTGGCAGAATCCAGCTTCAAGCCCTTTGTCGGTGTTCAAGTCTGCGCACTAACCATATGCCTTACAGCTTTCCAGATGGTATTTAATTTGATTTAAGCCCCAGATGAACCAGACATAATGCACAGGATGGTAGAAACATGGCCTAATGGCAGCATGTTTGAAAAGCTTCTAGTCACTGCCAACAAACACGTCTGTCTTTGCTTCCACTGACAGACATTACTAATTGATCCCAGGACCCTTTTCCACTGAGTCCCAGCTCATAATACTTCCTAATTCTGTAGGCAGCCACTGCCCATAGATTAAGCTTGACACAAGAGATGAAGCAGATCTCCTGTATGTAAGGGGGCATGGTTAGCTACATGCTTACAAAACCAGGGCATTCTTAGACCATATTAACATGAACCTCATCTCCAGGAATGAAGGAGGCAGTTGGAACTCTGCTCCGCCCTTCAGAAGTTAAGTAGGAGACTTGCATTCAGTATTAGGGGATCTGTTTTAAGAAGGACATCAGGAGCCAGGACCATGCCCATATGCAAGGGAGGGGGATGATGAAGGAAACAGCTGGAAGAAAGGAGCATATATGTGAACAAGAGGTATGCAGAGGGACAGAAGCACTGAGGGGGCCACATGAGAGGCTGCCAGGACACAAGAGAGCTCTGCATGGCCCCCGGGGCAGAGCCCAGCCAGTGTGCTCAAAACACAGGGAAAGCGGTTTCAGCACAGTGGAAGGAAGAAAGTTCTTAAAATTCGAGCTGTCTAGAAACTCGTGAGGCAGTGCTAGTTTCCTCCTGCTGGTATTTGCAGAGCTGGCCCTCCAGCCTGAGGGTTGAAGGAGCGGTTCTTGGAATATGAGGATGGCTGAACTGATCTCTGATCTCACATCAGGCTCTCATGGTTGATTCTGTGACCCTCGGATGGCATAGGAGACGAAAGGAGCCAGGATCGGGGTGGTGCACAGACCCCAGGGCCAAGCTTATAGCACATATACACCTGTGTGAAATAGGAGCAAATCTCATGGGTTTAGTAAACAAGCTTGTTTTCATTGTTTTTACATCTATTCATTAGTCGGATCCTCCCTATCATCCCACGGGTTCAGTACTGTCATTCTCCCCATTTTATAGGTAAGGAAACTGAAGCACAGAGATGTTAAGCAACTCACCACAGCTCTGTGGTCCAGCTTCTAGGTGGTGGAATCCAAATTTGAACAGGGAGGCCAGAACTTGGAGCCCACGCTGCTAGCCCTGGGTACCCGGCCTCTGGCATGGGGCCTTCGCACCCTCAGCGCTATCACAGGCACTGGTTTCACGTGAGGACATTTTCATAATATTAGGGTGCTTTTGGAAGTAAGATAGTTGGTAATAGGCAATTTTTTGCGAAGTGCAAAATATCAAGTGCAGAGAGGTCAGCAGGTGATGATAAAAGTCTCCTCAGAGCTTCTGCCCAGATGTGCAATCCAAGCCTGCAGCTTTAATTTAGGCTTTCAGGGTGTAAATCCTGGAGGCAGCTTTGTCCCACGTGAAGCAAGTTACCAACCTCCGTGTGTGCCCTCCCCACCCAGTCTCCCCATCTGTATAATGGGCATACTGATTTTTTTTTTTTCCTTCCTCACAGCATGGTCAAGAGGATTAAAAGAGACAGTAGGGACTTCTGATACTGGAATGAGATGGTCCAGAGTCACTTTTCCATACTCCTGTCCTTTATTTATTATTTTTTAAAGTTTATTATTTTTTGAGAGACAGAGACAGAGCATGAGCAGGGGAGGGGTAGAGAAAGAGGGAGACAGAATCCGAAGCAGGCTCCAGGCTCTGAGCTGTCAGCATAGAGCCCAATGCGTGGCCCGAACTCAAGAACCATGAGATCATGACCTGAGCCGAAGTTGGATGCTCAACCAGCTGAGCCACCCAGGCGCCCCGATACTCCTGTCCTTTAAATACAACCAAATACCTTGGAAATGAGTCCATAGACAAGCACTTAAAAGGCTATGAAAGCCGAATCTTAGCGCTTGAGGAACGTGCACAGAGTGAATTCTGGGGTTTTCTTTTTGCTTCCCACACACAAACCCTGGACTGAATACCTGGAGCCACACAAAACCCAAGAACAGCCTGCTTGCTCTCTCTAGCCAGTGAGCTGGGAAAGGCAAAGCCCAAGAGAGAGCTCGTGGGGAGCCCTCACACACGCTCCATAAACAGAGTGCAGTGTGCCCACTCGTAGCTGCAGCAACAACCCCTAATGTCACCCCAGCTCCTGCCTCCCAGCCAGGACATGGGTGGGCAGCTGGATCTGCCGGCGGCTGCAGCAACAGCGAAGGCCTTTGTCACCCTGCCCCCCGCCCCCACCAGTGGCATAAGGAGACCCAGGCCCAGCAGGTCCTCCTTCCCACACCCCTCTCCCCCAAAAGGTGCCTGGTGACCCCAGGCGACATTTGACAAGTTCCCTCCGCCTCTGTGGTTATCACCACCAGGGACTGAACGGGAGCCCCAGCAGCACCAGGAAATCAGGGCAGACCAGAAGAAGGGTCCTGAACACTGTAGTGTCTTTGGAACCGAAGCTCACAAAAGGAGGCCAGGGTGACTGCCTGCTAAAATAGAAGACTTAAATAGGATAAGACTTACCTAACATCAGAGCCAAAATATCCAGGACCCAGTTGATGAAAATCAGCCATCCTACCAGGACCGGGAAGTCCACAACTTGAATGAGAGGTCCATCAGCAGACACCAGTGATACATGTTGGATTATCTGACAACAATTTTATTTTGTTTAATGTTTGTTTATTTTGAGAGAGAGAGAGGGAGGGGCAGAGAGAAAGGGAGGGGCAGAGAGAAAGGGAGACGGGATCTGAAGCAGGCTCCACACTAACAGCACAGAGTCCGACGCGGGGCTCAAACTCACGAACCGTGAGATCATGACCTGAGCTGAAGTAGGACGCTTAACCGACTGAGCCACCCAGGTGCCCCTCTCAGAACAATTTTAAAGAATAAAAATGTTCCAACAATTAATTATAAGTTAATATAAAAGGACTGAACACACCATCAAGCAATAGGATCTGATGCTTATAGAACATCTATCCAACAACAGCCAAATACACATCCTTTTCCATGGATGCCCATGGAACATCCACCAAGATAGATGGCAACAGCACCAAATACTGGCCAGGATGGAGAAACCAGGTGGGATGTAAAATGCTAGGGCCACTCTGGAACAGAGTTTGGCAGTTCTTTTTAAAACTAAAATTTACTGGGGCGCCTGGGTGGCTCAGGTGGCTGAGTGTCTGACTCTTGATTTTGCCTTGGATCATGTTCTCGTGGTTCATGGGTTTGAGCCCCGTATCAGGCTCTGCACTGTCAGCACGGAGACTGCTTGGGATTACCTGTCTCCCTCTCTTTTTGCCTCTGCCCTGCTTGCTCTCTCTCTTGCTCGCTCTCTCTCTCTCTCTCTCTCTGTCAAAAATATATGAATAAACATTAAAAACCCTAAAATTTACTATACAACCCGGTGATTGCACTCTGGGGCATCTATCCCAGAGAAATAAAAACTTATCTTTGGGGCACCTGTGTGGTTCAGTCGGTTGAGGGTCTGACTCTTGATTTCGGGTCACGTCATGATCCCAGGGTTGTGGGATCAAGCCCCCTGCATCAAGCTCCGTGCTGAGTGTGCAGCCTGCTTGAGATTCTCTCCTTCTCTTCCCATCTGCCCCTCTCCCCCTCTCATGCTCTCTTTCTAAAATAAAATAAATCAATAAATAAAAATAAAAAACTTACTTTTACCTAGAAACTTACACATGAATGTCTATATTAGCTTTTCATCGTAGTAGCCCCAAATTTGAAACTACCCAGATGTCTTTCCATGGGTGCATGACGACACGACTGGTAGAGCCTCCGTGTTGCAGAATACTACTCGGCAGTAAAAAATGAATGGATTATGGATACACACAACCGTTTGGATGAACACCTAAGAAATTATACCGAGTAAAGAAAATCCAGTCTTGAAGGGATGAATACCACATGATCCTATTTACATAACATTTGTGAAATAACATAATTACAGAGATGGGGAACAGACAGGTGGTGGTTTGGGTTTAAAGGGATGGGGGAAAGGGTGAGTATGGCCGAAAAAGGGTAGTCTTGTGGTAGTGCTCTGATTTCTCGGTTGAGGTGGTAGTTACAGGAAGCTGTGTGACAGAATTACACAGAACCACCCCCATGCACAGAAAGTGTGTATATAACTGGTGAGATCTGGAGAAGCACTATGGATTGTCCCAACGTCAACTTCATGGTTTTGACGTTGCACTGCAGTTATTACACAAGATGTTGCCATAGTGGGAGGTGCAGAACCTCCCTATATTTCACTTTTTGCTGTCTGTGCACCTTTAATTCTGAATTTTAAATTTCAGAATGAGAGAGAATGTCTTAAAGATATTTTTAAAACGCAGATATCCAGGCCACACCTCATGCCAATTAAATCAGGATTCCCACAGGGAGGATTTTTCTGAACTTCCTTAGGTGGTTCCAACAAACAGCCAAGTTTGAGGGCTGTTCTCATTAATGTTGAGCACTTGCCATTATTGTCTTCTTCCTCTCAGTCATCGTGGTGGCTGCAGGAATAGAGCACTTGTGCTGTGCCGCACACTGTTCGAAGCTCCCTGCATCCATTGGTCACATCGGTTCGCTGTCGGTAATAACCACTCTTCTGCATGTAATGCCCCCAATTTCGAATCTGAGAGACCACCAAGGAGCCGATACCAAAGCAAACACACGAGGGTTTATTTACAAGCTCGAGCTTGGGCCCAAGTATACCCGACACAGCGGAGCAGGGACTTGGACCCCTAGGTTAAAAGGTGTAGCAGTTTTATGGGGGCCAGTGGCCAATGAGATTGTAACACACACAGAAAGTTGCACATTCATGTCAGTCCACACGCAGGTGGCCAATTGAATTACAATTTACCCTATAGTAACTGTTTGAACTAGCCTATCACTCTGGTCAGAATTGGCGCGCAAGTTTGGCGGGCAAAAGGTGGGGTTTACATTCTTTGGCGGTTAGGGGTTCCGCATTCCTATATGAGCCGGTTTCCAGTAAGGGTGTGCTCAGCAGCTTGACTAGGGTGGGGGAGTGTCTTAAGCAATAAGTAGGTCATGTGGGGGTTATATAATGAGATGGTGAGTGTAGCACAAAATGGAGTTAGTCTTGCTCTGCTTGTCCAGGGGTAGGGGATTTTTGTAAAATACCTTGGGTCCCGCATGCATTCCCTGCCATCATTCTATGGCCTTCCCCATGTGGGCAGGTGACTGTCTCATGAGCCCGGAAGCATAGAAGATGTGGAGCTCCCTCATTCTTACACAGTGACGTTGCTTTTGAAAAAGAGCCTCTGCTGTCAAGGGTTCTGGTGTGGTGCTGTCCCTTTGACTTTTCCCTGTGATGACAGAGAAAAGGCACTTGGACATTGTTGCTGAGTGTGTTCCCTGCTTCTGAAGAGCTCTCTCTGTTTCCAGAGAAGGTCGGGAGGAGTTGGCTTTGGAAAGCCTTCACTCATTATGGTCTTTGGGGTTTCTCACATCTCTTCCTTCTACCCGGAGATGGTCCTTTATGGTTTAGACACATCTATGTTGCTGTTGTGGTGCCTTCTGGAACCATAATGGAGCAGGGAAGGTGGGGAGCAAGAAGGTAGGCCCTAGGCCCCCAGGACTTGACCAGCTGAAGATACAGCTTGTAGACAATTCTTCTGGACACTTAGGGTGACTCAGAAAGAAAGATGTGGAGGCAGAGGAAATCCATACCCGTGTGGGTCATTCTGACTTTGGCCTCATGGCCCAGGCACAGGGCCTTTACCTTGTTTTTGGAGGGTATTACAGCCTTGTTCCAGGAATTCTTACAACAAACAGCAGGTCAGTCTATCACTGTTTCCACCACCTTAGGCACTCTCTGTCTCTGTTTCTCTCTCCCTCTCTCTCTCTCTGCCCTGCACCTCCAGCTGTCTTCCTTCCAGTGCCCCAAAAAGAAAAGCCATGGCCACAAAAAAGTATTTGCAGGGGCGCCTGGGTGGCTCAGTTGGTTAAGCATCTGACTCTCAATTTCAGCTTTTAGGTCATAATCTCTCAGTTCGTAGGTTTGAGCCCCATGTCGGGCTCTGCACTGACAGTGCAGAGGCTGCTTGAAATCTTGGCTCTCCTTCTCTTTCTGCCCCTCCCCTGCTCATGTTCATCCTCTCTCTCTCTCAAAATAAATAAAGAAACTTAAAAAAGTATTTCTGTGCCTGTGACACTGACAAGCCTGAGTCTGTGTTGAAGCTGGAGGGTGAAGGGACAGAAAGCATACGAAATCTTGCAAAGCAGAAAGCAGGGCCACCGCATTGACTCCTGGGGGGCCACTCACATCGGCAGCAGTGTGGCCCCTGCAGCTGGACTCGGTGCTGATGCGATACGAGGAAGACTGAGCATGAGCTGGTGACTTCATGAGAGTGAGAATGAAGTGACAAAAGGTGACCCGCGAGGAGAGGTGACCCCTAAGGTCTGGTGTTTCCATCCTGCCCTGGCACACCTTCCCTCACCACCCCCTGCACATCGGCTGCTGCTCTGCCTCAGCCTCCTTTGCTGCACGAAGGATCAGTGCATTGGTTCCTTTGCCTAAAGAATTGGGATTCTCTTGAAAACCTCAAAATGCAGGGGGCGGGGCAGGGGAACCTATGGTATTTGCAGTGGATGAGCCCTCTGATGCCTTCAAGTAGGTGAAGCCTCCCTGACATCCTACCTGGAGGATACGGCTTGGGCGGTGGAAGTGGCCAAAGATGCGGACGGATGGCTGGCCCTTGACAGCTCCTATTTCAGACCAGTCAGCCTCCGCCCCATTGGGGTTGCCAGATTTGACGCTGATCTGTTAGGTTTACAGAAGGGTTGAAAGCAGACATTTCAATAAAAGCCAGTATCAAAATTGTTTTTTGAAAAGGAGCAGGGATGGCAGGACACTTGGTACCCTTGCTCTTTCTGTGTCCCTGCCTCACTCCAAAAGCGTGACAGAGTCCCAGCTAGAGCCGGGTCGCGTGTGGCTGGGTGAACAGGCAGCCTCTGCCCTGGCCTCAGCCGTGGAGACCCTGCAACAAGGAGGTTACTCTTCTCTGCTGCTTTCTGCCTGGGGCTGCACATTCTGGAAGATATGGGACCTGCCAGAACCACCCTTTATTGACACCTAGGGGCTTTTTGTCTGGAACACCTTTCCTTTTACATCTCAGATGGGATTCTGTGGGGAGGGCCTCTTTTCCTGTTTTAATAACCCATTATCAACTACAAAGTTGCCGCTAGTAAAAATATCAATTATCGCTTATGCAATACTCCTGGCATTGCTTGAAACCGCATTCCATCCTCTTAACATGATAGCTGCTCTGAGCCAAAACTCAGAGAGGGTTTGAGGACAAGCTGTGTACACAGTCGTTAAGGCGGCCAAAAGAATATATTTTTATCCTGTAAATTGAATGCCAGTTAAGCAGTAGTGATTACTGTAAGAAGCTATAATTTATACTAGGAGAAGCGAAGATTTCTCTTTTAAGATAAAAAGTATTGCTTAAGAGCCTCAAAAAAAAAAAAGAAAGAAAAAGAAAGGGAAAAAGAAATGGCAGTAACAAAGCCCCCAAGGTCTCAATTGTGTTGAAATTTCTCAGACAAACCCTTGGTGTTAGAGAAACAATGAGTCTATATATACAGGACCCAGAATACTTCACGGAAAGTCACACAGACTAACATTTAATAATTTATCAATTGGGGGAGTCCCATTCCCGAAATTGGTCTGTTCCTTAGAATCTTCACCATCAGGGTCGAATTTACAGATGATACGTTTGGGCCTTGTAGTGTGTGTGTGTCCAGAATCTACCAACAGTAATGTGCTCCCTCAGTCTTGCCTCCAATCTGGGAATCCAGGCAGAAATAAAGTACAGTTAGGATTTTGACTTTGACTAACCAAGAAGGGTTTGTCCCTAAACCTTTTGTTGCTTGGCCAAAAGTTTGATGAGAAGTCCTGCTCTTTCTTACCAATGTGGGCTTCTCCCTGGAATGTGTGGGCAAGAGGAGGGAAGAGCAAAGGAGGGCAAGAGTGTGATCTCAAATATTTGCACTCCGTCACAGCATGAAGAGTGAGGGTTCCAGTCCGTGCTCACTAAGAAGGCAGGCATGGGGTCTGTGCATGGAAGCTGCGTGGAGGCCCATCTCCGCTCAGCATAGGAAGAAGCTGTTGTGTGGTCCCCTGCCACCATCTTAATGGACAGCCTGTTTCTGGAGGCAACGTTCTTAGTTCTGGAGGTACACCGGTCTCACTTGGGAGCCTCTCAAAAATACAGGTGCTGGCCACAGGCTCAGGAATCCTGATTCACTTGGTCTGAGATGGGCCCCAGGTATTGGTGTGTTCAAAGTTTCTCAGGTGATTGTCACCCAAGGCCAATGTGGGACACTTGGTAAAACCATCAATAGTGGCTCTCAGCTGTGCATCCCTGGGGAATTTAATAGAAATGCAAATCATTATCCCCCTCCCTGTCACCCCATCCCCAGTCCCCTTAGACCTATTGAATCAGAAACTCTGGGGTGGGGCCCAGCCCTCTGAGTTTTCACAGGCCCTGATAGGGGATTCTAGTGTGCACTGAAGTCTGAGAGTTGATGAGGTTTTTGGGGTGATAGTGGGTTCATGGGGTCCGGAGCCGATGACCAAGAAAGAATTCTTCAAGACGTCTTTGCTGCAGAAAGGTGATTTATTGAAGCACGGGGACAGGACCCATGGGCAGGAAGAGCTGCCCTGGGACATGAGGAGAGACTGGTTATATACTGTGGGGTTCTTAGGGGAAGTCCAGGGGAAGTTTCCAGTGAGATTTCCATATGCTGAAGAAGACTCAGAGGATACTGGAGGCCTAAGGTTGTTTTTCCCTCTAGCAAAGCATTAAGACAGGAGGGAGTTCCTGGGGAAATGTTTTACTCTGCCAGCCTCAAGTATTTGTTAGTGGGTTATAAGGAAGTTTAGTTCTATCTGCCATTTTCTTCTCCTTTGTTTCCCACATTACTATGGAGGGGTGATGGAGACATAGGTCCTGCAGGACTATGATCTCTATTAGTTAGCCCTTTGTTTTCCCCCTTTCCTTTGTTCTTGGGCAGCCTGGAGTGCCTGAGAAGGAATATCACACATATTGCACCTGGTGGGGGGGGCAGGTTGCAGCCTGTCAGCTTGCCTTATGCTCCTTCATCAAGAGCCACTTGGTCAACACTGTGGCAGCGGTCCTAATGGACTTGACCATCACTGGGGAGCATTTAAAAATCTGACGCTCAGGTCATGCCTCATACCAGTGAAATCAGAACCTCTGCTGGTGGGGTAGTGTTTTCTAGGGATCGCCTGGAGATTCCACTGCATGACTGTGTTTGAGAGCCAGTGCTCTGCAGAAATTGAGCCAGGTCCCTCTTGGTCGCAAGACTATAGAATTGGTCTCTGAAATTCTCTCTCTCTAGTGCTCAATTTCATTAGGTGGGACATAACCTGCTTTACAGCTGGAGAAGAAGGACAGGGAACCCATTGTTGCGGATGGAAGGTGTGGCGGCTTGCTTCTAATTTATTACACTTGCAGGAGGAAGGACCCACAAGAATTCTGTGATGTTTTCAGACTGACCCTGCCACCTAAATATAGCAAAGAGACCCTAGACCCACGAGGGTGAAAGCTTTTAGGGGAAACTCTTAGATACACTCAACTTGGTTTTGTTCAATTTATTCTATCACTTATTTTACTCTATCATTTATTATTCTATCACTTAACTAACACTTATCCGCACCTTCTGTGTGGTGAGCACCGGGCCAGACTGTGGGGAGGCTCTGGGCTGTTTTGAGGAGTAAAGAAGAATGACAAGTTTTGCCTTTAGGAAAGTCTTGAGAGAAGGACCATGGTGCTTGGCAGTTCAGGCTAGAGGGATCCTTGGGCAGGGTCAAGGGCAGCTACAGAGAGGCAGTTATCTGCCCTCTGGGCCTTACAGAAAGAAGAGGACTTCAGCTGGTAGGAAGTGTGGGAAGGGGCATCCACAGAGAGGTGAAGGGCCTGAGCAAAGGCCCTGGGGTCTTTGTGGGAGTGGCCCCTGGGGTCTTATGGGAGTCATACAGTGCTTGCTGTGGGGCTGCAGTTGTTTGGGGCTGCACCCCTCTCAGGCCTGCTGACCCATAGCATACATTTCACAGTTCTGTGAGGAAGGGAGGGGGATACACATGCCTCCCCCCACATTTTCAATCCAACCCCCCCCCCCCGCCCCAGGAAAGGTGGAAAAGGCAGAGTCCAAATAATTAGGCCATAAAGCCCCTCCTGATGTGTGGTTTTTAAGGAAAGGAAGGGGTTGATGGTCATTAGGAGCAGGAAGCAGCCTATCCTTAGGGTTTCTGCTGCCTGGAGCATCCTGTGCCCTTTGATGTCCCTCAGGGGTCTTTGAACTTGGAGAAGCTGCAGGTTTTCTCTGGGCAGCAGGTCCCTCCTGCAGGTCAGCTAATCCCCTCCTCTGCACTGCCTTTGAAGGGGTTAGGAAGTGCTGGGGGCTGGTTTCCAGTACCCATTAACACAGCAGCCCCTAGAAGAATTAGTGACTGAGATTGCCACTGGGGTGGGGGGGGGTGGGGAGACTCCGTTTTCATCTCCTACCCCCTTGTCTCTTTTCAATTTCTACCATACACTTATCCAAGCCAGGCCTTCTCCTATCGGCTGAGGAAAACCCTCCCTTGAGAAATCAGGCAGTTGCCACCGTTTGCGAATGGAAAGCTTATTAAATCCAAGCTTCCAAGCAAATCAAAGTTGCTAAGTCTAGGTGGACTTGAAAATGCTCTTGTTTAGGTAAGGGATGCCAGTGGTTAAAAAGGAGAAAAATACTGTCCTTCTGTTCCTTGGTGGGGGTGGGGGAGGCCAATACAAAACCAATGAACGTACGGCATTTCTTCTAGGTAAATCTAAAAGATGGTCATTTGAGGCCTGATTATGAGGTTTTCCAACACTACACCAAATTTCATCTTCAAGTCCATAGAGGACCTTTGAAGGATTTCTAATGTGATGTCCTCTCAAACTTTAGACACTGTTTCCCATTGCTGTTCACAAGGTGGCTGTGTTGGATTAAGGCAGAACCTGGGAGGTAGACCAGAAATCTGATTTCAGACCAGCTGGCAGGAAACCCTTGGTTCCTGGAAGTGTTTGCTGCTGCTGGCAGAAAGGTATTGGGTGGGCATCTCTCTTTGGGCTCTGGTTTCCACCCTGGCTCAGACAGAGGAGCTTCAGGAAGCCTTAATGCCTCAAATCTTGTGGCTCTTTAGAGCCTAGGTCTCAACCAGAAAAGGAGTCAGTATCCTGAGTGGCAGTCTCCTAGTAATATCTTTTTAATGTGCAAAATTTTCAAATATCAAAAAGGAGAGGATGGGTAGAGATCACAAAAACTTCAAGGTTCCCCACCCTGATCTCATGCTCCTTGAGTCATTCTCCAACCTTAACGTGCCCCCCCCCAGCTTTTCATAACCCTGGATATGTCTGTGTCCCTCTCCTGCCCATCTCCTCTGAGCCTCAGGTATTTATGGGAAGGCTGGAGGGTAGGGTGGGTGCTAGCAATGTCTCAGATGCATGCTTCAGGTAAGAGAACTAGGAGGTGTCCAGAAGGAGACCAAGTCTGAATCCTCTCCTGAGTGTCTCAGTCCCCAGAGAACCAGAGGTGTGATTCCTCCAAGCTGAGCCCAGAAAGGCTCTTGGCTGCTGCCCAGCACCTGTTCTCCGCAAGGCCATGTCCACACTCTGTAGGCCCCTCTTCTCCATACTGTCTTACTGGCATTGCCCTGACAGTAGACCTTGAGCCCTCCAGTGCCTCTTGGCTTTCCACTGCTAATCCTAAAAGGGGTTTTCATATCCAGTCCATAGTATTCTGAGGGCTCCCTGCCAGCCCCTCGACCTTCAAGACAAGCCACTCCTGCATGGGTTAGCAGGTCCCATCGTTTGCTCTCCTTTGGGTGTGGAGGCAAATTTCATCCTCAAAGGGCTGGGCCATGCATGCAAGTTCAGAGTATAGACTGCACAGGCTCAAATTGTGCTTGACCATTTATCAGCTATTTGACCCTGGGCAAGCTTCTCATCTTCTCAGTTCCCTCTCCGTTGGCCTCATTTCCCTCCTCTGTGAAGTGGGGACAGTAAGGTATCCTGTGAGTGAGGCAATATATGTAACGGGTACTGGAACAATGAAAACACTGTTTCTTTGCTTTTCTGGGTGCTCTCTCCTTCTTAGGCAGGAGGCCACCATCGTATCGCATCTGCTTTCCCAGTTCCCACTGTTAGCGTCCCATTGAGCATCCATGTTCAGGGAGAGAGCCACCTTTGTCTGCACCTTTGATGCAGGTCCCATGGGCACATGGGTGCTTTGAGCCATGCCTGGTATGTGACAGGCATGGAGTTGGTGTTGGTAGATGAATGAGCACACGATTAGGGTGTCAACTTAGGGCCTCCATATCCTCTGGGCTTGCCTGGCTCAGACCGTAGTGAACGGCAGCCTTCAGCTGACACAGGAGGGTATGAATCTCCACTCTGGTGAGTGTGGTGAGCAAAGCCTGCCCTTGGATCCCACCATTTTTTACCCTCTGCCTCATCCACTACCACAGTGCCCAACACACCTGCCATTACAGTCGCTCCTCTGGATGGATGTGCTGAGGCTGACTGTGTTAAAATGCAAACTGCTTTGGGGAGCAGGGAAGGAAAGGGAAGGTTCCTCTGAATCAGGGACTCAAGGAGGACAGGAGCAGACAGGTAACCCTGGGTGTTGGATACTGGAAGTGGGAAGAGAAGGAACCACATTCTTCTCCCTTCTCTACCTCACTGTGGAGCTGGGCAATGGAGATTTGACCCACTGCAGAGGGACCAGGAGATTTGACCTTGGCTCCCTGAAGTGCTTGCCTCTGTGGCATTGTGCAGAGCCCAGCTCTGTAGGATTGGAAGTGGCCATATATTTCCCTAAAACTGGGATAGTGCTCTCCATTTGCACATCAGTTGTGCCATCCATTGTTAACTGCAAGTTCCTTCTTGACGTCTGGAGGGTAGGATGGATTAGCCCGGAATTTACGTCTTTGGAAGGTTTTAGCTGTCCTTCCATTTCCTGCCCTATTCCAGTCCGGTGTCTGCAGCCCCCTTATGCTAATTACTCTTTAGACCAAAAAGCAGAAAGCATGTGTTTGTCTTTCTCACCCAACCTCCCAGTTTCCTTTCACAAAGTAAGTGCCGTGATAGGGACAGCGCAGTCTTTCCTTGGCAGGACCTTGGGAGCACGTTTATCGAAAGAGAAACACTTTGTGCTGTTCAACTTCTCTGTTATGGTCTTGCTCGCCAAGCTGGGCACGTGGTCTCCTTGTAGATCTACCCGGGAACGAAAGTTTGGGGTTGGTTCCCCCATCATTGCAATGCACCTTTGGCAGACCAGGAAAAGTGAGTGGAGCTGAGACCCACTTACGCTGAATCAGCCTGGGTTCTCAGAACGCTTCCTGATGCTGGCAGGCCAGGTCCTCGGATGCAGGCCCAGCCAAGAGGGTCCTTGGTTTTATGCAGGATGGAAATCAAATAGGAGTCAGCACAGAGTTCGTTGAAGATTTAGAGAGAGGAGATACAGAGCATCTGGGAGACTCAGAAAGGAATGGAGCACAAGTCTTTTCTTTGGGGCCTGGGTTTTTTTTTTTTTACTGAGGGTGATAGTCTGGTATAAAGTCCCTCAGGCATCCAGGAACCAGTTAGAACAAAGACAAGGGTCTAGGTGTTATTCCTTGGACCCAGGGCTCTTGGTGTCCTCCAGCTGTTTAGCACCAGTGGTCTGGAATACACACATGGTAGCTTTGTCTGGTCATTCTCACTGGTTCCTCCTTAGATGTTGCCTGTTCTAGAGAAATCATTAACTCCCTATCCCCTATAAGGAGGACATACACTATTTGTACTATGAGGCATGGGTAAAGTGGAGTGAGGGTTCAAGTCCTAGCAAGAGTAGAAGCAGGAAAAGGGGCAACAGGCAGATTTTTTAGGGAGTCTTTCAGTTTCCCTACCTCATTCCCATGCCCCATGCATGCCTCCATCAAATACAGCTAAGCCGAAGGAGGACCCACCATAGACTTGATGGAGAACAGGAGGCCCAGTGAACCATCATGCAATTTGGGAGGGTGGGGGGAGCACATCACAGGGATGTCAGCCTTATTATGCTGCTGGCCTCTGGAGCTGATGGTGTCTACATGGGCTTCACAGCATTCTGAACTTCAACAGGTCACACCAACCCTTGGCTGGGAGCATCTCTGCATTGTAGGCCCAGAGCAGGCCACAGAAGGGACAACAGCTCCGAGGCCAGGATGGCATTCATTGTGTCTATGATTATTTTTGGAAGAGCTCAGTGCTTTTGTAGTCTTCCTTTGAAATAAAAATAATGGTTTTTTTTCCCCAGTAAATGTTCTCCTTTTAAAAAGCTAAGGAGAACCTCACAGAACTTAACATCTTACCATTCACTTTTTCAATCAGCAAAGGCACATTCTTTTATGTCACTCCTTGACTAAATGGATTTGATACTGAGAATGTCCCAGGTTTAGTTGCACAGAAGAGGCATCCCTCTTTCTGTTGGAGATTTTATTTGCTCTCCAGGCACCTTCTTGTCAAAATCGACTTAGGCTGATGTTCTTTCATTTTCTTGGATGCTGTGAAAAGCTCTCAGAGGATATCCAGGCTCTTCCAATACCTCACCCTCCAGCCCAGGGATTTGGAGGACTTTTCACAGGTGGTACCAGCAGCATAACCATCAGCAGGCAGAAAAAGTAGGCGTAAGTTAGGTCGTACAAGAAGTCACTATGAGACGATGTGTGGAAGTTTCCCTTCTCTAAGATGGCTCTTAGCTCCTGATAGCTACGCCTGGCCACTAATTCTTCTCCAGGTGTGTCATCAGCTTGTCTTCTTTCTCCCAGAATCTGTAAGTCTGTAAGTAATTTGTGGACATGGATATACTCTTACACCAGTGTATGATATCCACAGCTCCTAGCACAATGGTGGTATTCAAATTAGTTCAATGGCATTATTGGCTACAGCTGTACGGTCCAACGAGTTGGCACTTAGCCACAGGTGGATCTTGAAATTTATCTTAAATAAAATTTCGTATCATCAGAACTTCCATTCTTTGGTCACATAGCACATTTTAAACACTCAGTAGCCACCTGTGGTCTATGGCCATGTTGGACAGCACACAGGGAGATTTTTCCTCCATTACAGAAAGTTTCACTGGACAGCATGGGTCAGAACGTATTGATTCACCTGCCAGACCGTGAGATTTCTGTGGGCAGGCCTGTGTGTGCCACTCCTTGCTGTGAAACTGGTGCCCCAAAAATGCCTGGTGCAAGATTATGTTCAGTCAGCTCTTATTAAAAGACTGAATAGCAACTCTACCTTAAATTGTATTCAGTTCTACAGATTAAGAATCATGAAATGATTACATCTTGAACTAGAAAACCTTGTTTTTTTTTAATTATTATCATTTTAAATATTTATTTATTTATAATATAATTTATTGTCAAATTGGCTTACATGTAACACCCAGTGCTCATCCCAACAAGCGCCCTCCTCAATGCCCATCACCCACTTTCCCCTCTCCCCCACCTCCCCATCCACCCTCAGTTTGTTCTCTGTATTCAAGGGTCTCTTATGGTTTGCCTCCCTCCCTCTCTGTTTGTAACTATTTTTCCTCCATCCCTTCCCCCATGGTCTTCTGTTAAGATTCTCAAGATCCACATATGAGTGAAAACATATGATATCTGTCCTTCTCTGACTGACTTATTTCACTTGGCATACATAATACGTTCCAATTGAACTGGAAAACCTTTTAATAGTCATCTGGTTCAAGCTCCTCACTTCCCAGCTGGGAAGACAGTCCTGATATGATTGGAACCTTGTCTTAGGTCCCCCAAACTAATTAGGGCAAATCTTTAACACTAGCAATGACCTCTTTCTCCTTGGACCATCACTCTGTCCACCATGTTAAACTCTCTTAGTGTTTACTTTGAAATGGCAGTGAAGAAGTCCTCAAATGATCATTTAGAAGAAAATGTCCTTAAGTTGAGCCAGTTTACCTAGAAGCCCTCTAGAGCAGGTGTATTCAGTGTGCATGTATTAATAGCATTTCCATTTGACTTGGGACCAGTGTAAAGGTGCCCATGTGGTAACTAACAATATTTTACATTGTTTTGGAAGTCTACCAAATTTCATAAGGCAAGAAATGAGGTATACACATTGAAAGGGAAGAGTCAGAGTGGTTGTTATCTGCATGTTGTAAAAGACTCATCTGATAGAAGCGCCTGGGTGGCTCAGTCGGTTGAACGTTCGACTTCAGCTCAGGTCATGATCTCACAGTGCGTGGGTTCAAGCCCCGCATCAGGCTCTGTGCTAACAGCTCGGAGCCTGGAGCCTGCTTCAGATTCTGTGTTTCCCTCTCTCTCTGTCCCTACCCCACTTGCACTCTGTCTCTGTCTCTCTCTCAAAAATAAAAAGCATTAAAAAAAATTTTTTTTAAAAGAATCATCTGACAGACTATTGCAAACAATAAGTGTTCATCATGGTGCAAATCACAAGACCAATATAGAATAATCTATGGCTTTCCTATACATAGGCAGATCAGTTACAGAAGAATGATAAGCAAACCTCATTCCACACATCTGCCAGAGATATGGAATACCCAGGAATGATGCTAATAAGAAATGTAATACCTTTCTTTACAAAATAAAACTTTGCCAGAGGTCACTTAAGAAAGCCTGAAAAGATAAAGAGGTACCTGTGTCCCAGGATGGCAAGACTCGAAACTTTAGTGATTCTAGTTCTCCCCAAATTAATTAGTTCATTGAGTGCAGTCCCAAACTGAAAGGACTTTTTGTGGAACTCAACAAGCCAAACGCATAATGGGAGTAAAGTTCTTAAAATATCTGAGATAATTCTGGAAACACACACACACAAAGAGGAAAGAAGGAGAATTGGCTTGTTAGTCTGTTTACCTTGTCATAGGTAGAGTTTCTGTTTTCTTCTAAATGTTTATTTATTTATTTTGGGAAAGAGAGAGCTCAAGCAGTGTAGGGGCAGAAAGAGAGAGAGAGAGAGAGAGAGAGAGAAAGAGAGAGAGAGAGAGAATCCTGAGCAGGCTCTACACTGTCAATGCAGAGCCCAGTGTGGGGTTTCATCTCACCAACCGCGAGATCATGACCTGAGCCAAAATCAAGAGTCAGGGGCTTAACTGGCCGAGCCACCCAGGCGCCACACAGATGGAATTTTTTCTTAACACTTACGGCCTTTCCATCCGAATCAGTGCTGTCACTTCTAAGTAGTCACCTTGGGAGGGTACATCCTTATTCTATCAATGTAGCTACCTTTCGTAGCATCTTTGGAATGTCTACCAGGAATCCGCTTCAAATGCCCTTCTCCCCTTTTATAGAATATCTTCCCGGGTCAGAAACCCAACATACCTTTGTAGATATTTTTTTTGTAAAATTTTTGAACATCATTTGATTGAAGCGTACGGAAACATTCGCTCTGGACGCACTCACAGAATGCTTTAAGCAGTAAGGGCCTTATGCACAGAAGGCTATGGGCGTCCCAAGAAGGTGCCTCTCATTTGTTCATGTGTTCATGTTGGGGACCATCCAATCCTGGAGTCATCCTTGTGTTTATGAGGCAGAGGAAGGACACCACAGGTAGCCTGTATTCTGGGTGCTTGGTGAGCTGTCATATGGACCTAGATGTTCACGTGCTGCTTTAGTTCTATAGCCATTTATAGAGCCCTGCCATGTGCCCAGCCCTGCCCTGAGACCTGGTGGAGCAGGGAAGGGTGGCCCATGTCACAGTTCAAGGACTATCTTTGTCATGGGTTGGGGAGGTGAGGGCAGGACCAGAAGCATGGGGGCTGGAGAGCCAGTAGGAGTTATCAGAGCCAGGAAACGGTTTTCACTAAGATGGCAATAGCTTCAGCCCTCCAGGCCTGTGTGCCTCAAGGCTTCACCAGCCCCAGGCTGCTGGATGCACAGAGAAACAAGCAAGAGTGTGACTGGTGTGTGCTTTCAAACCTAGATCTGCCACTGGGAGATGTAAAGAAACAGGAGGCTGTGCCATGGGCCCCCATCTTCGTGCTCTTCCTACAAAGGGCAATGAGTGGTATAGACCAGTGGTCATCAGTGATTATCCTTCACAGGTGTCCTAGGGGGTGTCTGCAGTCTTGGACGGGATGACTTCCTCCCAAGAGCAGTTGGGCTTCTGGGGCTCCCACAAAGCTGCTCTTCAGGGACCTTACTCCAGTCCCTGAACCACATCTGCCAGGACAGACCTGTTCTATTCAGTTAGCTCACTGCAAAAGAAAAATGGAATTTTTTTTTAAGTTTATTTATTTTATTTTGAAAGAGACAGAGACAGCACAAGTGGGGTAGGGGCAGAGAGCGGGGGAGGCAGAGAGAGAATCCCAAGCAGACTCCACACTGCCAGCGCAGATCTCGATGCGGAGCTCGAACCCACGAAGCTGTGAGATCATGACCTGAGTGGAAACCAGGACTCAGACGCTCAACCAACTGAACCACCCAGGCACCGCAAAAAATGGAATTTAAAGGCATTTGACAGAGTAGCACCTTTTCCGTTCACCATGAGCCCACCTTCCCTTTGGTGTGGCATCTCCCCACCTCCCTCGTTAACTCTGTGGCTCTCTGAGGGCACCGGGTTTGCAGTTTGGGGACTGTAGCCTTCTTCCCTCAAGCGTGTGTGTGTGTGTGTGTGTGTGTTCCCACGTATGCCTCACTTCCAGTCCTTTAGAATACAGACTCCACGAAGGCAGGGGTCTAGCCTCTGCCAGACTTCTATTTGTAGAAGATACCTGATGAATATTTGTTGAATGAAGGAACAAATAAATGAGTGGCATTAAGATTTTGTCCCTGTGTAGTCGTAGATGAGGAATTGGAGGTGCACAGTTGCTGGAATCCTCATCCAGGTCTGTGCGACTCCAAAGCCAGGACCCTCAAATATAGCACTTGCTTCTGCATGATGAGAATGGGGTTTCATATCATCTCTTTCTTTTTTCCTTTTTCTTTTTTCTTTAAGGTATGTTATCATTGAAAACTTCACCTTGTTAGCAGATTCTTTCAGAATTCATTTTATTTCAAAAGCCTTTAACAGGAATTACGAGATGACCACTATCCTGAAACACACACGCTCACAATCAGACTTTCATTTTGACAGTTCTTGAGAGAAATCCAAATCTTGATACCCTTTACTGGGTGTGTATGTTTTTTGGCGTGTCTACACTTACATCATCTACTAGGGTTGAATTGTAGTCTACTCATAAACTATCTACTTGCAACAGAAATTTTTTTCTACATAGCTTTTTTTTTATTAAGTTTTAAATTTTAATTAAATTAGTTTAATTACTTTAAATTAGTTAACATACACTGTTATGTTAGACTCAGGTGTACAATGTAGTGATTCAGCAATACTGTCCCTTACTCAGCATTCATCATGATCAATGTGCTCTTAATCCCCTTCACCTGTTTCACACATTTCCCCCCACCCCACCTCTCTAGTAACAGTTTGTCCTCTAGGGTTGAGTCTGTTTCTTAGTTTCTCTCTCTCTCTCTCTCTCTCTCTCTCTCCCTTTCCCTTTGTTCATTTGTTTTCTTTCTTAAATTCCACATATGAGTGAAATCATATGGTATTTGTCTTTCTCTAATTTCACGTAACGTTATACTCCCTAGCTCCATCCATGTTGCCGCAAATGGCAAGTTCTCATTCTTTTTATGGCTGAGTAATATTCTATTCTATATGTATACACCACATCTTCTTTATCCATTCATCTGTTGATGGGCACTCGTACTGCTTCCGTAATTTGATTATTGTCGATAATGCTGCTATGAACATAGAAGTGCATGTGTCCCTTTGAATTAGTATCATCTCTTTGTTTGCATATGTTCATTAAACTATCAGAAAATTGGAAGCCAGCTGCTCTGTGTGCAATGTGTCCAAGCAGAAGGGAGTCTATGGGGGAAGGTGCCAGAAGGGGAGAAGCCTCATCATCGAGAGCCACCGTGCCTGCTGTGGTCTACCTGGCCTGGAAAGATAGTCTCAGAAAAAAGAGTCTGGCCTGGTGTGTGACCTGAAGCACATCACCCTAGTTTTATAGCCCCAAAGGGGCTCATCAAGAATGAAGGAAGTGGGGCGCCTGAGTGGCTCAGTCGGTTGAGCGTCCGGCTTCAGCTCAGGTCATGATCTAGCAGTCTGTGAGTTCAAGCCCCGCGTCGGGCTCTGTGCTGATAGCTCAGAGCCTGGAGCCTGCTTCAGATTCTGTGTCCCCCTCTCTCTCTGCCCCTCCCCCACTCATGCTCTGTCTCTCTCTGTCTCAGAAATAAATAAACATTAAAACAAAATAATGAAAACAAACAAACAAAAAAGAATGAAGGAAGTGTTTGCTTTATCTGGAGGGTACAAAGATACAAATGGAAATAGAAGTGAAGATACTCAGGCCAAATGATGGCCCAGTGATACTGCAACTGTTTGTACAGAGTGTATTCTTAAACAGGAATAAAAGGTGAAAATAGTTATCAACATTACCTTTAAAAATTGCTTTTCGGAGGTGCGCCTCAGGCACCCGACACCAAGGCCGTCACACCTGATCTTCTGCCCCTGTTGGAACCGGCAGCCATTTCTTCAAGCATCAGATAAAATTTAAACTTCACCTGTCAAGCCTTCATACCTTGTGCCCATGTTGCATGCAAATGTGTGTTGTGAAACACCAGAATCACCCTCAGCGTCATGCTGCACTCACACAGAGCGGCCCGGAGACCTCCTGAGAGGAGGGCAGATACACAGAGCTGTCCCACTGTGTTAGGGGATGCACGCTCTTGCACACTCATACATGCACGCTCTTGCACATGCACATGTACACGCTCAGGGACCAGAGTGAGGGCCAGAATCACTCAGGTTATGCACGCCTTCTCTCTTTTCTTTTTCTCTCTTGACCTCTCTCTCAACACAGTCAATTGCATTTTTGTTCAATGAAAAGTTAGAGCCCGTTTGATGGGAATCTTCTGTATGTATAAACACACAATACACAAGCCCAGGCAGAAGGAGGAGACAGACCTGACTCATATACTTGACATCAAAATCCCTTATACGTAAATTCAGGAACTTGAGTGTTTTCATTACTTTTGTGCTCTGGCGAGTGAAGAGAGACGGTGTATACTGCATGTGTCTTAACCATTGTCAGCTGCTGCGATATAATCCACTACAGCAAAGCACACTTAACACCAACGCTGTGCTGATCATTATTTACCCACTGGTGATCCAAACTTCATGGTGACTTAGGATCATTCTTACTGTGATGATCCTGTGTGTAGGAGGCAAAGCTGAGTCTGTAGAGACCCCAGATCTACTCTGCTGGTTGCATTGCTACTGAATCCCTGAAGGCTGATAGGCTCATTTCCTTGGACAAAAACAGAAACAAACAAAAACTCCTCCGGCGGGGAGAGGATTTTGATGTTATTGTTGCCTACTTGTTTTGTTCCCTCTGAATCGGGTTATTGATGATCATGACAATTTAAGCTGCATAAATGAGTGCGACCTGTTACCCCTAGTGACTTTTAATACTTGCAAGTGACGTTTCTGAGTAGCTGAAGATTGAGGGCACAGTGTGGTTCTTGTCAAAGAAGTATTGACAGTCGAGAATTTTCCTTCCAGTATAAAGCTGATGTGTTAGTTGTTACTGTTAAGTAATATGAATTAATACAAATCTAACTACTATTTCCTAGAAACTGCCATGAGCCATCCCTATTACTGCAGCATCCGTGAGCACTTACTGAAAATGGACTGTCAGTATGCCCAGAGGGTTAATAGGGTTGGCCTGGGTTGGCCAGCAGCCCCTTCAGTGTGGAGGCTACGTCACGGGAGCCATTTCCCCAGGTTCCCTGTTTGGAGGGGAGGTGGGACCTCATTGTATACCTGTTGTCAAAATCCCAAAGCTTCTGAGAAACAGACTCAGAGCCAGGTAAAACCAACACTTTCAAGATGGCAGATATACCAAACCTAAAACACACAGCCGTCTCCATGGTTTTCAGGATTTGGGGTGAAGCTAGGAGGGGTGAAACATTATAGGGATTCTCTTAGAACTCCCTGCATGGTACATATTGGATTTCCTAAAGCTAATACAGAAGCAATGTGTTACTTGTTTTAAGATAAAATCAACTCAAGGCCATTAAGTTGTGATTGTGTCTAATAAATCTCAGTCACATGTGACATGAGGCATGTCCGTGTCCTTAACCCCACTGTTACTTAGAGTCAGAATTACTGTGTTCGCTTAATGCTACTCCTTCTTGTTAAATATAATGTTGCCAGAAGTAATAGATGCCCTGGGACATAAACCTAAAACAACATACATTTCTCAGTCAAGTAATCCTGAATTTAATCTAAAAATAGCCTAAACAGTAGTTTATGTAAACCTCAAATATCAGGACTCCCAGCCCAATGCTAGTTCATCAAACTGTAAATTTATGAGGCACTTAGTTAGCATTTGAACATTTTAAACTAGATCAAGCATGATCTGTGTTAGAAACAGGCTCCAGAAATCCAAGAATCCCACTCTTGGCTGATCTTGCTGACTGGAACATTCCTTGGGGAAGTCCTTCTCTGGGGCCAGCGTAGTGAAACACCAACATAGCACACTGTGTAGGCATATGGTTATCGACGGCATAGTCAGCTTTTCTGAGCACTGTTTTAAACATAGTTTTGTCTCCTGAGAGACGAGGTCCTCTGGCCAGCAGAGTCTGGCAGTGTGAGCAAAGGAACCTCTTTCATTTTACGACCAACTTGACCACGAGAGAAAACTTAGAAGTGGTCACAGATGAAACATTCCTCCATAGGTGGTGAGGCCATTCTGCCAGGACTTGGATCTCCTCCCGTTGTGGTTTCCCAAACAACATCCTTGTTGTTTGAAAAAACCCATCTGGTGGCCACTCAGGGGATCCCAGCCCAGGATGATGGGAACCGGCTTATAAAAGTGCAAAGCTAGAAGAAAAACTGACTCACAGGTTGGTTCTCTGTAGGACTATATTCCCCAAGGGTGACAGCAGACCAGTTGCACCTGGTCTGTGCGCCGTGCTTACACCTTGTCATTGAAGACAGAACGGAGCCACTGTTTTCCTGAGACATTTTCTTTCTGGAACCTGTACACATTTAGCAGAGTTCACCGAAATCCATCAAAATTTTCAGAAGATCTGTTTATTTCGAAAACCCTATCTCTAGTTTCATTTAAAGATATCAGATAAAACCCTAAGACAAATTTAAGATGCCTTTTAGCATCCTTTGCTAAAGGCACTTGAAAAACCAGCCACTTCCTTCAAAAGTTAATACAAAACAGGGACGCCCGGGTGGCTTGGTCGGTTAAGCATCCGACTTCGGCTCAGGTCATGATCTCACGGTCCATGAGTTTAAGCCCTGCATCAGGCTCTGTGCTGACCTCTCAGAGCTTGGAGCCTGTTTCAGATTCTGTGTCTCCCTCTCTCTCTGCTCCTCCCCTGTTCATGCTCTGTCTCTCTCTGTCTCAAAAATAAATAAACGTTAAAAAAAAAAGTTAACACAAAACAAAGAGATGATAGGCAGATAGACAGATGGATAGCTGTAGATACCTATTGGCGTAGATAGATAACAAGCAGGGAAAAAAACTAAAAAGCTGAACAATGGTGCTAAAAAATAGGACTCATTTTATTCAGTGAAGTAACCAATAGAAATGTGTCTAAATTACTCCTATTGGTCAGATTTATCTGACAATTTCTTGGCTCTTCATTTAACTTGAATTGGACAGATACCTGGTTTCTTGGCAAGAGGGCAAGACTGAATCTAGCCAGAGAAGGCTTTCATCATTCTGTTGAGCAAGACGCCATGGTACTAGACTTAGTGCCCTCGTAATGGACATGGATTCTCTGATTTTTGTGGTGCTTTCTCCATTATTAAATAGCTAGTTTATTCAATAAATATTCACAGAGTGCCCACTCTGTGCCAGTCACTGGTTGAGACTCCACCAGGGATAGAAAACTGCCCTGGGGAGTTGGAAGCGCCTTTTGGGAAATGCAGAGGGAGAGAGTGATGTCTAGAAGAGCGGTCTGGACCACGGGAAAACATGGCCACCAACACATGGGTCCATGGCACCACAGATAAGCTTTCTTCTGACAGGGCAGTAGTTGGTCAATTGACCAATTGACACCCCCCCCCACCAAAAAAAGGTTCAAGTGGAGAAACGTAAAGAAATTATACTTAGGTGCCTTAAACATTTGGTTTAAGCTTAAGCCATGAAAATGTTAATTTTTTCACCAATATTGCAGTGGTGGTGAACGCTTTTTCTTAGAGGGTATGTGTCTGCTGATTGCCCTCGCACGTCACCTTCTTCACACAAACCATGAGTTATAATGAAATGAGTTCAAATTCCAGTTTCTTTTTCTTTTTTAGATTGGGTAGAACACAAAAGATCCTTGTGAAGCAGTCTGGACCAGATTTTTGTGATATTTTTTCCTCTCATCTCTTACACTTGTCTTGCCCACATCCAATTTGGCAGTGGGCTATTTTTAGCGAGCTAAGTTAGTTTTCATGAAAACAACTACTCTTGTTCTTGTGTTTCATGTATTAATTGAAATAGCAAGTATTACTGACATAAATAGGCTTAAGAATAAATTCAGTTAAGTCTTGATAAGCGTTCCTTTAACTCACAGGAGCAGATATGTGGGTGATCAGAGACTCCCCTGCCAGTCTGAAGATTCAGGAGCACGAGTGCCAGGTGGTGTGTTTTCCAAGGACTAGGATAGCTTTGGCTAATCCAGCTCCCCATGGTATTGGTGAAGGGAGTGTCTCCATTGGCAAGAGTATGAGAGTGGCTTGGAGGGTGTGCAGAGTAAGAATACAGGCAGGCCTCTGTCAACAGACCCCAGGATTAAGCAGCAAGCAGGGGGCATTGATGGAAGATGGTCAGAGATGTATGATGGAAACTGGAAAATGAGGCTCCAGAGAAGCCTTTAAAACCTCTTTTTATAATTATCTCTGTTTGTGTTGTCTCCTTGCCCAGGCAGGCAGTGATCTGGAGTCAGGGATGGCATTTTGTGCACCGTTGTGTCTTTGTAGTCCATTAGCTGGCACTTGGGAAACCTCTGATAAATATTTTTGAATGAAAGGAAGTACATGTTTTCTCCATTGGGCTTGTTGGCAAAGGATGGGCGTCCTTCTGCACAGTGAATCTCTGCCCTGGGTATCACAGGTCAGCAAAGTCTGGGCCATCTGATCTTGTATGTTCTGTGCCTCAGGTTACCCCAGTGACAGCATGTGAGCAAACTAAGATCCTTGTTCAGCTTCTAGTGTGCGGTCAGCCACATACATCTAGACAGGCATCCTGGTGTCTATTAGATACAACTGGGCATGGAGGCCACAGGTATGATGTTGGTGGACCCAGGTTTAATGATGTGAAAGACAGAAAAGCCACATTTTCCACTGATTTGAAGGTTTATACCTATGATATTATTATATAAGTCAAAGTCATGGGTGGTTCCCATTAGACCTTCCCATAATGACTTCTCCATAGGGCAACAATACACTTAGATCATTAACATTGGTCTATTTTAGTGTCACAAATAAGCGTAACCATCAGAAGTTTACAGTGTAAGAACGATAATATCACAGCATTAATGTAATTTTTCATTTATTCATTTACTTAGCAAATGCTCCTTGTGTCTGCTCTGTCTTCGTTCATTAAGTAAGGAAGTCATCGCTCAATGTCTCTATAAGCTCGTGGTTGCTGGTCTGCTTTGTTGAGAATAGCGTACTGGGTATCAGCCTGTGTCACTCTTTGTGTTTCAGACCTGATTTAAGTTAGCATAGTATGCTGGAACCTGGAACTGCAGATGAAAGCCTATAGCATAAGCGTCCGTCTCTCCTTTTCCTTTCCCTCGGGCAGCTTGGGAATGAACCATGATGATGACCACTCATCCTGCGCTGGCAGATCCCACATCATGTCAGGAGAGTGGGTAAAAGGCCGGAACCCCAGTGACCTCTCTTGGTCATCCTGCAGCCGAGATGACCTGGAAAACTTCCTCAAGTAAGTCCTTGAATCATTCCGTACAAGCACTATAATAGAAAATATTTCTGGGACGCGTGCGTGGCTCAGTCGGTTAAGCCTCCGACTCTTGATTTCACGGTTGTGAAAATGGTCTCACGGTTGAGAGCCCTGCATCAGGCTCCACCCCCACTCTCAAAAAAAAAAATAATAAAAAATATAAAAAAATGTTTCTAAACAAGTGCTTCCAGAAGACATAATAATAATTGAGGTCTTAGCAAGTGTGGGAAAGAGAAATGAATCGCTTAGAACTCTGATCTGGCCTAAAGAGGTGGTCAGTGCAGAGTCTCCTATATCTAGCCAAAACTTCCTCCCACGTGTGCATCTGCTAGGATGCTGGGCACCCAGCTGCCACTCGTAAATGCATTATTGATTGACAGAATATCAGCACAGTGACCAGGACTTGAAAAGAACCCCATTTCGTTTCTCTGCAGTACTTTGACTCTGAGTGGACACCACCATAGCAGTGTCCTTGGCTGCTACAGAAAAAGTCACTTCCTTAATGCTCAGCCTGCTTCCCTTGATAGGGGCACACTTGCTGGGGAGCGGGGCTTGCTCACCTTCCCCCTCACATGTAAGGATGGGCTGTGTTTATCTCGCTGCCACCTTCTTTCCAGAATATATCTGCATCATTCCACTTGCAGATTGCTACAGAAGAGCTGGCCGTCTGATTTCAGACCTTCGTCAAACAAAGTCTTTGCTCAGGTACCATAAGGATCCCTTAGTGTCAAGACCTCAGGGATAAACTTACAGATTGACGGGTAGACCCCGATCACTTCCGTACTTAGTTGTATTCATCCGTCCACCACATGGAGATGGAAGGAACTGAGTCTTACCTGCATATGGAGCTTTGCGGTTCAGTAACACATTAAAGTACCCCCGTGAATTCAGGATGCAGAAGCCGGGCATCACTCTGCCTTCTGTCCCTATCCTGGGTCTTCTTTCATGATATTTCCTGTGGGTGGAAAAATTATGTGCTACACAAGGCTTAAAAACGGATTCATTAGTTTTAATAGCGTCTATTTCTTCCTGAGTACTTGTTATCACAGAATCTCCATGAAATGTTGTTGTAAGCCTTTTGACATTGTTTCATTTTCTCCAGAAGGGTCAGTGAAACAAGGCAGGATATTTTCATTTGCTCATATACACATTGCTGGTCCCACCACCTTTCTTAAAGTGTTGTGTGTGTCTGAGCCCGGGGGAGGTGGCCAGCGTCGGCCTGTGTATACTTGCGTGCAACTCTCTTCTTCAAGAATCTTGGGGTGAGGCTGGGTTTCCTTTCTACTACCATCTGCCTTGCTTTTGGGAATTGAAAAACAAAAGCATTCAAATATTTAACCTCCTAAGGGAGCCACAGGCTCTTAGCCCCCAATTCAGTTTTTCAGAGTTGTTCTCAACATCTGTGAATGTTTCCATCGTGATGGAAATCCTGACCTCCTTTGCAGATCGTGCCTCCAGCCAGTTTTTACTGAGGGCAGAATGTGTGCTCAGGTAGCACACCTAGACCAGTCAGCTGCCATGGCCTGACACAGGCTCTCCAAGAGAGTCCGCAGAGTTGGAAATAAGCACTTTGTTTTTTATTCAAAATAAAGGAAAAATGACCCTAGCTTCTATTTTTTTCTTTATTCATGATAATTTTGCTCAAAAATGTATTCTTTTGTTTTAATGTTTATTTATTTAATGGAAAGATAGGAAGCAGGAGAGGGGTAGAGAGAGAGGGGAAGAGAGAGAGCCCCAAGCAGACACCACAGCTGTCATCACAGAGCCGTACGCGGAGCTCAAACCCACGAACTGTGAGATCATGACCTGAGCCAAAACCAAGAGGCCAAAACCATGAGTCGGATACTTAACCAACTGAGCCACCCAGGCACCCCTCAAAGATATATTCAAAGAAAATACTGTGGGAATCGATTTCAGAAATAGATTTTCACCCAAGAAAGCTCAAACTTGAGAAAAGTACGTTAGCCTCACGGGGTGTTATTCCCAGGCCCTTTCCTATTTGCTAAGCCCTCATTGTCTTCTTAGTAAAGATCTGCATTTGGCCAGGTAGAAAAAGAGTCCAGTGCCTGGGTCATCTTCCCATACATAATTCGGAGATGCATCCTTCTCCCCTTCTCTTGAGTGACAAATCAAAACAAAAACCTGGGAAGTAGCCTTATAAGTCAACTTGCCCCTTGGCTCTTTCAGGTCAAAAGTCAGCACCTGTTTGCTGGTCACAGACCCCAGGAGCCAGCATGCGGTGCGTCTCCCTCACAAGCTGCCAGGCATGCACTACAGTGCCAACGAGCAATGCCAGATCCTGTTTGGCACCAATGCCACCTTCTGCAGAAACATGGAGGTAAGCAGCCGTGGGAGGACCGGCTCGGGATGGAGTGTCTGGCTTCTGTTGGAGGACACAGGTATCCATACTCCACACACACACGTGCACACGTATATGCACGCACCCGTTTGCTTACCCTGACGTGCATTTACGTACGCCCTCGCGGGCATTTGCATACATGCACCTGTAGGGAGCCACACGTGTGCACATGCACACATGCAGTTACATGCGTGCATAGACACACTTCCACACACAGGAAGCTTTTTTTTTTTTTAATTTTTTTTAAGTTGATTGATTCTGAGAGAGGGAAAGAGCGAGCAGGGGAGTGGCAGAGAGGGAGAGAGAGAATCCCAAGCGGGCTCCGCATTGTCAGTGCAGAGCTCACACAGGGCTCGAACTCACAAACCGTGAGATCATGACCTGCATATGGAGCTTTGCGGAAGTCGGAAGCTCGACCGACAGAGCCACCCAGGCGCCCCTGTCCTAAGGCTTCTAAACGTGTGTGAGCCCGATGAGCCGTCACCACAGGTTCCCTGGGTTGCTGTCCGCAGTGTACAGATGGTAACGCCAAGCCTCAGAGATTCAGCGGTCATTCGAAATGGCTTGGTTAGCAGGTAGTAGAGCAGGGCTTTGACTCGGGTCTGTTCACCCCCAGAGCACACACTTTCCCCACCATGCTGTTGACAGCAGGCCGTGGCTTGGCCACTTTTGTGGGTGCGGGTGCTGGGGTAGAGGCGCCAGGACCTGGGGCAGCACAGTCTCCATGCCGTGGACCAGGTGGAGGCCACAGCAACCTGCGTTGGCAATTGGCTCAGGTCGAGGAGCAGAGCCTGTGCCATTCTGGAGCAGAAGGACAGAAGCAGAACTAGCTGGGGATATGTGGGACTCAGGAGCCACCCAGTGGCAGTTGGCCTGAGGGAGGGCTCTCCAAGTGCTGGAGCTCAAGATGGCATCTGGTCCCAGGGAGGGAGGCTGGAGGGCTGGCCATGTTCCCCGAGCGAGACCCCAGCCCAGGGCAAGACCATCTCCAAGATAGACACACCAGGGACTGTGCCTCTAGAATGTGACCCTGGGGACGCAGCCAGCAGAACGAGTCAGCCTGGACCGTGGGAGGCAGGAGGCGGCCTCTTGAGAGCTTCCTGGCTATGTGGGAGTTGGTCTGGGAAATCAGGGTGGAGTCCCCAGTCCATCGTTTGGGGTGCAGAAACCCCCAAACCAGGCTAGCACCTCCTGCTAGCTGTTTCCCCAAAGGGCATTTGTGCCCAGCGTTGTCCTCCCCCATTGCCCTGCGGAGGTGCCAGCAAGGGTCCCATCCAGGCTGAGTAATGGAGAGCTGAGTCCCACTTTACACCCCTGTGCCTTGTATCTTCTGCCCAGCAGCAGCAGGGTTGAAAGACGCCTCTCTGAGGAGATGCAGTGGGCCCCAGGACTCGATCATCCCCGGCTGTCTGCCCCTGGTGCCTGATGTGCTCACCATCAGCCTCGGCCATTAAGACTCTCCTTCACATACCATATGCCAGCCAGGAGGCACCCTGTTTACCCTTCCCAGCCTTCAGTCCTTTAAAGTACCTGCTGATGCAGAACCATCAGAAAGGGCGGTTTCAAAGGGTCCTCGGATGGTGTGGTGACAGCACGAAATCCATGTGATTAAAACCCCAGGGGAGGACCCTAAGCATTCAGGAAGAGTAGAAACGTCCTGGGCTCCTGGGGTAGAGAAGAGGGAAGTGCCCAGCTGAGTCATGGGACACAGAGCAGCCACTCTGCCCACCATGGAGTCTTCTCGGGGCTGGTGGGTTGTTGCGGGCCAGGCTGTACTGGCCCTACCAGGGGCAGGATGGATGGGGAGTTACGGAGAGTGGGGCAGAGACTGCCTCCTCCCTGAGAGCTGCAGCCACGTTTGCCTTTTAGGAGCCAATTGCACACCAATTGAGCCAGGAGGGACAGGAGGGGGGAGGTGCCTATGCTAGGGGCTCATGATTTCCCAGGCAGAGAGAGTACATGGAGAGTGAATAGGAAGGGTCAGCTTCCCATGCACTGTCACATGAAACCCTGACTGCAACCCTTGAGGCAGAGGCTTTGAACCCCATTTAACAGATGAGAAGACAGAGGCTAGGAGAGGTTAGGCAGTGGGCTGAGATCACCCAGCCAGGAAGGAATGGGCCGCAGAGTGAGCCCAGGTGTGTCTATTACTGAAGGAGAAAAGGAAAGCTACATATAGTCATTCAAACACAGACCCCGAAGGGGAGGAAGGTGACCTGGTATTTTATTTTCCTCTGCTAGCATCATTTTGCTAGAAGACAGTGAAAATGTCAACAAGTAATGATCAGCTCAGCTGTGTCACTTTTTATTCTCCCTAGAAGCTCAAGATACAATTACATAAAGTGAAATCTTCTTATTTTGTAAGTTACAGGGAAGCTGAACATTTTATTCCTACGCCTCACCAGGAACCACAAAATATGTTCTCGTCCTTGCCTTTTCCTGAGAGTGTCACCAGTACTAAAAAATAAAATGGGCATTTTCCTCCCCCTGGTACCTAGCAGGAGCAATCCTTTAGGGGAGTGAAAGAGCACCTGTTAGCACGGCTGACTTAGATGGCCAGTAGCCTCAGGGAAGCTGGCAGAAATTGTCCTGCTTGCGAGGCTAGGGTGCTGCCTTCATTGTGAATCTCACAGATGGCGGTAACTTCATACAAATGCACAGGAGGCAGTGTCGGAGAACAGAGAGACAGAAGGCCAGCTGGGAACCAAGAACTTTGGAAGTGCTGGCCCTAGGCCTGGGACACACCATATGACTCAAAGCCAAACCAAGACAGCACCCCGCTGTAGGATTCTAAGGCTTGTCTTATCATCAATTTCTTCGTGTTGTACCTTTACAGGTCCATGTTTCAGTCGGTGTTCAGTCTAACAGGAGAGCGTATATACGTCGTATTATTCCTTTCTTGTTCCCGTGTAACACTGACTCTTTGATGCTGGCATGAGTCCTTCTTCTTCCTGGTCCTCATTTCCTTCTGCACTCCCCTTCCCCTACTCCGTTCCAGTTGAATTGCCTTTCCACTCTTTCTTAAACCTGGAAGGCATGCTCCTAGCATGGCCACTTTGCTTCATGCCGGCTGTTTCCTCTGCCTGGATGCTCTTCTCCCACTTGTCCCCGTGACTAAGTCCCTCATCTTTTTCTTTTTTTTTCTTTTTTTTTTTATTTTGTTTTTTTCCGAGGTAACCTTCTCAAGGAGGCCTGCCCTGACCTGCTATTTAAAATTTCAACTGGGTAACCCTCCCCCATCCACTCTTAGAGCACCCAGGACTCCTGATTCCCTAAGGGAAAGCCCTGTATTCATAAACTTAACCCTTTTTGGATTTATTTATTTTTGAGAGAGAGAGAGAAATCAGGGGACATGCAGAGAGCGGGGTGGGGGGGACAGAGGAAAAGAAGCAGGCTCTGTGCTGACAGCAGAGAGTCCCATATGAGACTTGAACTCACCAACTGCAAGATCATGACCTGAGCCGAAGTCGGGCACTTAACTGACTGAACCACCCAGGCACCCCCGTAAACGTAGCATTTTTCAATATGCTGTATAATTCATTTGTTTGTCATGACTGCTGATAATCTCCCTCTTCTGGATTATAAACCTTTCAAGGGCAGGAATTTTACTTTTGCTCCCCAGTGTTTTCCACCTACCTTGGTCAGTGCCTGGCACATAGTAGGTACTCAGTAACTATGTTTTGATCTGGGATCCATACATAACCCTAAACAGAAAATTTAAGTTCTTATGTGACTTTATCCAACCACTGATGACCCTGTGGGCAAGCTGAGTTGAGGAAAAACTGTTAGAGACCTCCCTGTATGATTATATCGATTCTCTAAGCCTCAGTTCACCATCTGGTTCACCGGCGTATATGTAAGACTCTGTCAAATATCTTGCGGGGGTCAATACAGATCTGTCCTGTGGCTTCCTCCCAGGGCAAGAAACTGTCCAAAGCAGCACAGCAGATCTGATAGTGACTGACTACAGGCTGGTTCCTAGTGACCACCTCTGTGTGTCTCTTTCTTTGTGTACTAGTGCCCTCATTGGTAAAAATCCAAGGCTCCTGGTGAGTTAATTAATACACATAAGGCGCTGAGAACCGGGTCTGTCACAATGCCAGCACCCAAAGTTTTGAGCTGATATGTACGTTATTATTACCTTTCTGGATAACACTGATTCCCATCTGTTGGAGCACAGAACTAATCTGTGTACATCTCTTAGATCAGCATTTCTCTGTATTGAACTTCTGAGGGCCATGGAAAATTAAGCATTATGTAAAAACTGTACTCCTTTGGTAGCCAGAGACATCCAGAACCAATCAGAAAGGTCTTTTAATCCAGTGCCACACAGGTCTTTATAACCATTATTATTCTTTAATGCCCTTGAGGATTAAAGTGGATCTCACATTATAAAATGATCATGGTTGCAATGTTGCCTTTAAATTTCTTATCTTGACTTCTGCCTTTGGCCAAGACAAAGTAAAAGGGGCCAGATTTACCCTCCCACCTGAAGCAACTGAGAAATCAAATGAACTGTATGTAACAGTGATTTTTCATGACATTGCACATCAAGCAAGGAAGAATTATGATCCTTGAGAGATGTGAAGCACATAGGCTGAGCCCCCTAGTTGTCCTGGCTTACTGCCTGGATGGTCTCCAGGCTGTGACACAGGGAGGGAGAACTGAGAAGAAGCAAGTCTTCTTGAGTTGAAGAAACAGAGCTGGGAGTACAAGTTGTTCACAGAGCAGAGTACCATAGAAGAGAGAGTTTTATAAAAAGAGAACCTCAGAAATCTGCACAAGACCTCTATCAATCTTCAGCTTAGTACTCAGCAAATACATTTGTGAGAAAACTACCCAAGGCCAGGAAAAGAACCATCTGAAAATGTTAGAGGTACAACCTCTGGAGCTCACTTAAATGCGCATAAGGGTGTTGCATCAGTAGTGTGGCAAAATTAGCCCTATACTGAATGCTGATCAGTGCCACCTACGTAAGTTTATAAGCAAAATCTGAAAAAATTAAATGGTTTCCAGGTGACGTAACCAAGTCCTAGAACAAAGCTCAAAAATATTTGTAGAAATACAAAACCATCCAGCACTCAATAAAATAAAATTCACAATGTCTAGCATCAAATAAAAAATTAGGCCTTCAAAGGAGCAAAAAAATATATCCATAATGAGGAGAAAAATAAATCAGAACTGACCAAGAAAGACACAGATGATAGCATTAACAGACCACAGGGCATTAAAATAGTAATTATCATCAGGTCCCAGGTTCAAGAAGGTAGCAGAAAGATTTAACACATTAAGTAGAGATATGGAAGATATAAAACAGATCCCAAGGAAACTTCTAGAAATGAAAACTACACTGTTGGAGATGAAAGAGATTCTGCATGAGGTTGCTGGGAAATGAGAGATTGTAGAAGAAATGATTGGTGAACTTGACAAAGTGATTGAAACTATCCAAAGTGAAACACAAGGAGAAAAAAATATGGACAAGAAAAAGAAGATGGCATTCGTGATCTGTGGGTCTTTAAGTGGCCTAATACATATGCAGTTGACACCCCAAAAGGAGATGAGAGAGAATAAGGACAAAAATAATGTTTGAAGAAACAATGGCTAAAAAAAATTCCAAACTTGATGAAAATGATAATCCCACATATCCAAGAAGCTCAGTGAACCCCAAGCACAAGAAACACAAAGAAATCCAGACCAGCACTTATCATAATCCAACTGCTTAAAAGTAATGATAAAGAGAACGTCTTAAAAGTGCCAGAGGAAAAAATGTTATGAACACATAAACAAAGGTAAAGAAGATAGTGTATTTCTCATTCAAAACAATGTAAGCAGAAAAGACGCGGAGCCGCATCTTTAAAGTGCTGAGAGAAGGGACACCTTGGTGGCTCTGTCGGTTAAGCAACCAACTCTTGGTTTTGGCCCAGGTCGTGATCTCACTGTTTCATGGGTTCAAGCCTCATATCGGGCTCTGTGCTGGCAGTGTGGAGACTGCTGGGGATTCTCTCCCTCTCCCTCTCTGCCCCTCCCCCACTCAAGCTCTCTCTGCCTCAAAATAAATAAACTTAAAAAAATAAAATAATAAATAAAGTACTGAGGGGAAAGAAAAACCTGTCACATTAGAAGTTTACACCCAGCAAAAATCTCTTTCAGAAATTAAGGTGAAATGGAGTCTTTTTATGATGCAAAAGCGGAAAAGCTGAAATGTCGCTGGCCAACCCATGTTAGAAGAAATGTTAAAGGAGGGACAGCTGAGTGGCTCAGTCAGTTAAGCATCCAACTTTGGCTCAGGTCATGACCTCCCAGTTTGTGGGTTTGAACCCTGCATCGGGCTCTGTGCTGACAGCTCAGAGCCTGGAGCCTGCTTCAGATTCTGTGTCTCCCTCCCTCTCTCTCTACCCCTCCCCTGCTTGTGCTCTGTGTCTGTCTCTCTCAAAAATAAATGTAAAGAAAGAAATTTAAAAAAAAAATAAAGGAAGTCTTTCAGGCAGAACAAAGGAATGAAGAACCCTGGAAGTAGTGACTGTATGGGTGAATATATGATATATTTAAATATGTTCAAATGTCTTTAAAAAGGATCACTGATCATTTAAACAACTGTCTTACAAAAAAAAAAATAATAAGAATATAGTCATGGTACATATCCAGCGTCCTAATCCCCAGAACCTGTGAGCTTTATCGTATATGACAAAAAGGTTAAAGATCTTGAGATGGGGACATTTCCTGGATTATCTGGGTGGCCTGATGTAATGAGAAGGGTCCTTACTAAGGGGGAAGCAGGAATCAGAATAGGTAGGAGGAGACATGATAGCCAAAATGAGAGGTGGGGGTCATGCAAGGAGAGGCCATAAACTAAGGAGAGCAAGGAAGTTTCTAGAAGCTGGAAGTTCAGAGAAACAAATTCTCCCCTTGGAGCCTCCAGACGGAACCAGCCCTGTTAAAACCTTTACTTAAGCCCAGTGAGACTGATTTTGGACTTCCAACCTCTAGAACCGTACAATGAGACATTGGTGTTATTTTAAGCCACTGTGTTTATGGCAATGTTTTTTAGAGAAGAAGTTGGAAACACTAATAGCTTTGCCATAGGAAACCAATACAGTAATTCAGAGTTTATAACATATGTAAATGTAAAATGTGTGATATACACACAAAAGACCAGAATGGGAGAAAATGGTCATATACTATTGTAAGGTCTTTATGCTATGTATGAGGTGGAATAATTGCACATAAAGACAGACTGTGATAAGTTAAAGATATATAATACCAACTGTAAATCAACCAATAAATAACACAGCAAAAGTATAGCTAATAAGCCAACAAAGAAAAACAAAATGTGAGCATATATCACTTATCCCTGTGACCCCTTAAGTATATTAGAACTGATTATGTAAAGGTGAATTATAAGTCCATAGACATTTATATTTCATTATGCTAAGAAGCTGTTGCAATTTACATTAGGGCCCATGACCTGTTCTATTTAGATGTGGGTCTCCTCGTAGCCCCGTGCTCATCCCATGTCTCCAGCTGTCGACTTCTTCACAATAATCACACCCATGACGTCATGACACGTCAAGGTATCTCTGGTTATTTCAGAGGCAATTCTCAACAAAATTCTGTGTATCACAAGGCCCCCTTTAATAGGAAAAAAAAAAATTACTACTTACTAGATACCATGAAAAAGAAAGAAAAACACTCCAAGCCAGGAAGTTTAGAAGAATGAATATCATAAAGCCATTAAAACTCCAGAACTCTGGGGGTGCCTGACTGGCTCAGTCGGTTAAGCATCTGACTTTAGCTCAGGTCATGATCTCACGGTTTGTGAGTACAAGCCACACGTCGGGCTCTGTGCTGATAGCTAGAGCCTGGAACCTACTTCGGATTCTGTGTCTCCCTCTCTCTGCTGCTCCCCCGCTCATACTCTGTCTCTCAAAAATAAATAAACATTCAAAAAAACAAAAAACCCTCCAGAAATCTAAAGGAATCTCTCCCTTTACAAACTGCATTCATGCATGGCAGTGGGAACGTTGTCCATGTTCTCAGGTCCTGGCTCCCTCAAAGACTTTAGATGGCGAGAAGTTCATTGGCAAGCCCCCCAGCTGGCATTCCTGTGCAGAGCAGTAGGGGGTTAGGTTGGAAAAAGACCTACACATCAATGAGACAAATAGGGTGTGTGTATCTTTAATCTTAGAAATTCCTAGAACTTTAAGCCTATCACACAAAAGAAAATAATAATGAAATGTAACAGAGGTTGGAAACTGCCAAGGGAATGAAACCATGAAACACATCAGTGCCGAGGAGTTGAACATTTTCTTTTTTGCTTTCTGGAATATGGACCCATAAAAATAAGAAGAGAAGGAACTGGAGAGATTATATTTTGAGGAAAATACTAACCCATGACTCCTGGTGGGAAGAGTTTTCATTTTGCTTCTGCCTTTTATGAGGAACAAAAGCTTATCCCTGGCAGAAGGTAGAGGCCTGTCGTCCCAAGAGGACTGTGTTTCTCATGAACACATCTTTATTATTGTGTGGAAGCAGGGGTTCTGAACCAGGGTCTGCGGATAGATTTCAGAGGGTTTGTGAACAAGGATCATGAAACTTTACATATTTTGTTATCTTCAATCTGTAACTGAAATGACTACGGTTAAACCATGAACAACACAGATGTGAACTCTGTGAATCTACTTTCGTATGGATTTTTTTTTTATAAATCCAGTACAGCACTACGAATGTACTTTCTCCTACGATTCTCTTAACGTGTTCTTTTACTTCCAGTAAATTTCCTGTAAGACTACAGTATGTAATACATGTAACATACAAAATATGTGGTAATCAACTATTTGTGTGATTGGTAAGGACTCCAACAGTAAGCTGTTAGTAGTTCGAAAGTTACATGTGGATTTTTGTTGGTGTTGAGATTGGCATCCTTATGCCTGTGCTGTTCAGTGATCGGCTGTATTTCCTTCAACCGTAGATGTTGGCAGGAAGCCACAGCAGGGTTAGCAGTACCCGTGACTGTCTCGTGATTAGGACTCACAGATCTTTTCATATTGTGTGACAGTTGTAGCTGCTATCTCAAATTATCATTTACACTCACCACTACTTTATTTTTTATTACACCAATTTATTTCTTTATTAATTTATTTTTTAAATTTAAATCCAAGTTAGTTAACATACTGTGTAATAATGATTTCGGGAATAGGATTCAGTGATTCATCAGTTACACATAACACCCAGTGCTCATCCCAACAAGTGCCCTCCTTAATGCCAGTCAGCCATTTAGCCCATCCCCCCCCAAACACCCCACCAGCAACCCTCAGTTTGTTCTCTGTTATTTAAGAGTCTCTCGTGGTTTGTCTCCCTGTCTGTTTTTATCTTATTGTTGCTTCCCTTCCCCTATGTTCATCAGTTTTGTTTCTTAAATTCTACATATGAGTGAAATCATGTATTTGTCTTTCTCTGATGGACTTAATTCGCTTAGCATAATACCCTCTAGTTCCATCCACGTTGTTGCAAATGGTAAGATTTCATTCCATTCCATGGAAGTAATATTCCATTGTATATATACACCACATCTTCTTTATCCATTCATTAGTCAATGGACATTGGGCTCTTTCCATACTTTGGCTATTGTTGATTGTGCGGCTATAAACATTGGGGTGCATGTGCCTCTCTGAATCAGCATTTTTGTATCCTTGACCTACTAGTGCAATTGCTGGGTCATAGGGTAGTTCTATTTTTAACTTCCTGAGGAACTGTTTTCCAGAGCAGCTGCACTAGTTTGCGTTCCCACCAGAAGTGCAAAAGTGTTCCCCTTTCTCCACATCCTTGCCAACATCTGTTGTTTCCTGAGTTGTCAATGTTAGCCATTCTGACAGGTGTGAGGTGGTATCTCATTGTGGTTTTGTCCCCTCTACTTTAAAATTACAGGGACGCCTGGGTGGCTCACTTGGGTAAGCATCCAACTTCGGCTCAGGTCATGAATCCACAGTTCATGGGTTCGAGCCCCATGTCAGACTCTGTGCTGCCAGCTCAGATCCTGGAGCCTGCTTCGGATTCTGTGTCTCCCTCTCTCTCTGCCACTCCCCCACTCACGCTCTGTCCTCTCTCTCTCTCTCTCTCTCAAAAGTAAATACTAAAAAAATTAAAATTACAGGGGCACTAGGTGGCTCAGTCGGTTGAGTGTCCAATTCTTGATTTTGATTTTGGCTCAGGTCTTGATCCCAGGGTCGTGAGATAGAGCCCCATGTTGTGCTATACGCTGAGCATGGAGCCTGTTTAAAATTCTCTCTCTCTCTCTCTCTCTCCCTCCCTCCCTCCCTCCTTCCCTCTCCCTACTCCCTCTCAAATGAAAAAAAAAAGGAAGAAAAATATTTGAAATTATGGTGGTTATTAGACCCATGGGCTAGATCTTCTTAGGTAACGTGCTGACAAAGAAATACATACATGTTACAATATTACGAACTGGTATTTATTCTTGTATTTCGAATTATAGTTAAATTTGTTTCCTTGGCAATCTTGTGAATTTTATAATAATGCACTGACAAATATTGTTCTGAAAAGGTGTTTATAGGCTCCCCAGGTGCCTCGTAGCACAAGGCCAGGTGCCCAGCACTAGGCATGTCAGGCCCCCGTCTCTCCCCAACAGGAAATGTTAGCTTGCCCTGAGCTATTTTACTCTTTAGCTGGAATTTCAAATACACAACCTCCTGACTGGGTCTTTGTATATGTTCTTCAACACAATTCATGGCCATTTTAAGGTCAAACTTAAAAGCCATTTCCTCTCTCAAGGGCATAGGGTAAATAACTTCATAAAAATGATTGCTTTGGGAATAGCCTCGCTTCAAATATTAACCAGGTTTCTTGCCTTCTTAAATATTTGCATACCAGAGAACCAAGAAAAATTAAAATATAGTCCATTTTCATGTCTAGGGCCCTGGAGATCCCCACACCATCACCATTACATCTGCAAAATGCTGGTATTGTAAGCCTCAAAGCTGTCTATGGAAATATGAACTACCAAAAAAAAAAAAATTGGCATCAATAGCTGGCATTTGTTGCAGTAATTATTGGCAAATATAGCTGTCTCCTCTTTTAGCCAATGGTAATGTGATGTTTTTAATTCAATAAAGCATTTCAAGAAAGTCCAAACACAAAAGTTATAAACATTGGATGGTAAATATTTATGACAAAGGGGAAATGAACTTTATGCAATTAGCCCAATCCATCTTTTTTATGATTACAAGTTCCTCCTGTCTTGGTCAGGAAAGTCACTGGAAATCAAAGTCACTATGTAACAAGCCTTTAAAGCTGTTGAGTCTCAGATATCCTGGAAGGTGCAGCAGAGGGTAGGAAAGGCAAACGTAGGCATCACCAACTGAAAGAAAGACTATGACATTGCTCCCGGAGACAGAGCAAGAAATAGGGAGCTCGGGCAACGTTCCGACAATGATCACAGCCTCATAAAGCCCTCACTTCTTTCCAGCATGAAAGATATTTGTCTATGCCCCCTCATCACCCCGGTTCCTGGAGATTCAGAGTTGAAAGATGCTATGTAATGACCACTCATCCCTTTACTGGACAAGCTTCTCGGCAGCACGTTCTGCCATCATTGCCCTGAAGCCCATGCCTGACTGCCCTACCTGGAAAGGAAGGTAGTTCTGGGAAATGATGAACACCAGCCTTATAACTGACTTGAGCAAAGGTGTGCCTACATGTCATGGCATTTGCACTGGCCTAAGATGTGCATGTCATGCTATTTTTTTAAGTATTGAGCACAGAAGCCATAGGCCAATTGTTTCAGGAAGGCGAGAGTGTCTAGAATGGTGATAGACATTTGAGGGTATTATGTGTTCTTTTCTACCTATTGTTTGCTCCTTCGTTCTTCCCATTTAGTTCTCTTGGCCTGTAAGTACAGGGTGGAGGTTCTGTTCATAACGCACAATGGTTCAGAAGGGAGCCTCCCAAGTCAGGCACCCAGGGTCATGTCTAGCCTCTGCCTCTTCAGCAAGTTACACGGTCTCTTCTGCCTCAGTTTTCTAGTCTGCAAAATGGGGAAAATAGCTCTGCTTAAACATCATAGAGTTATTACGAGGGCTAAGTAACAAATGAGTTAGAGTGCTTAGGACTTAGTATACACTCAGGAAAGGTTAGCTAGTACCATTTTTTCCATCCTGGAGCCAGTGGTAGTGGAGCAGATTATGTAGCTGGCAGTCTTGTTGGCCGGCTTTTCTTTTCTGCATCTTTCCTTGTGTTGTCCTTTCCGTTCCCCCTGCTACCCTGGAAGCCCCAGGAATTGCTCTCCAGCATCAGTATCTCTCTCTTGGCACACCCCCAGGCCCCAGGACGGAAGAGCTCTTTGCAGACTTTCCCAGATCCCATAGAGATTCTCACAGGCATCTTGATGGCTAGAGACCCCTGTGGGGTCCAGGAAGCTCAGGGTGTCACATTCCATCTGGAACTACAGTGCTCTTTTCTCTGATGTTGGTCACTTCTAATCCTGGCGGGTCATTAGAAGCGCCTCCCAAGAATGTCAGAAGTTGTAACGTCCGACTCCAGATCTTGGGCCTTTGAATCTCTGGAAGACTACTTCCCCGGTGGATCTCACACTCAGCTGGGCTTGGGAACTGCTGATTTAAATGAAACCTGCCCCTTTAATGCTGCATACCTGGCCGGAGTGGGCAGCTGGCCGGAACCAGAGCCTCGCCCTGCTGCTCTCAGACAGACAGAGCCGCGCGGTAGGACGTTGGGTTGGGTGCCAGGTTGAAAGCTGTCCTGCCTGCCTCAGTCTCAGCCTACTGCCCAGCATCTGCAGCCTCTCTCAAAACTGTTGGGCTTTGGCAGCAGATGGCCCCAATTTTCCAGAAGTGTTTGGAAGTTTACAGTAGACTGCCTCCTCAGAGAGCTCTCCAGACTTTGCAAGTTGTGTGTTATCTGCCATTTCTTGCCCACCCCCCCCCCCCATCTACACCCCTTGCCAGGAGCGTGACCGGGTGCCCTGACCCTGCCTTCGCCCGGCAGCATCCCCCCTCCCCACCCGCCCTACACACAAAGTGACCCCAGCCAGGTGACCATTTCTGCAGCCCACAGGACATGGAAGGAGTGACCAACCTCAGGACTCAGGGAGCCTTCCAGAAGTGGGGCTGGCATGCCAGCCTGGGGGAGGACTTCAAACTGCAGTAGTACTTGTGGAAAATTTGGATTTAGTAACTTTTTTTTCGTCCAGCTCTTATTGTATCTCCCTTTTGGCTTGTGTTATCAGCAACACATTTCTGAGGCTTTTTACATAACCATTGCCTTCAGTATTGCTTTGAGACAGAGCTGTTCTCCAAACACTCAGTGGGTGCCCAGTGGAGGGAGAGGATCAAAACAGCCTTCCCAGCACTTAATACGGACCACCGCCAGTTGAAGAAAAATGGCAAAGCCTTGAGTGCAGGAGCAGTGCTGTCTTCCGAGGGACTCAGACCTTGCCTGTGTTTTCCTTCCAGGGGAAGGAAGCTGGGCATTGGCTCGTTTGTCCTGCAGACGCTTGAGTAATTCTGCTGCAAAATGTAGTTGATGCTTAAGTGTGGCCAGGGAGGTAACAGATGCTAGAACCAGACAGCTGTTTCATTTTCCTTGTTCTTTGCCCCGGACAGTGGCTTTCCACTGCTGTTTGATCTGCTTTGGTTTGGTTTTGAGGGTTTTTTTGTTCATTCTGTTTTGCTTTCCCATCTGACTTTATTTCCCTCTTTTTTTTTCCCCCTATAAAAATTTATTCTTTCCCAATTTACCAAAAAGTTTAAAATCCAGGACAGGATAAAATCCTGTGTATTACAAACACAATTCTCCCTTATCCCTCTTATCCAGGAGTTGGTCTTGAGCAGAGTGTCCTGCTTTCGGGTGCAGGAGCAGGGAAAACCTGTGTGCCCCCACCCCTGATGTGGCTTCAGTGGCTGTACGTTTCCTTTGAGCCAAGACTATGTTGCCTGGCAATGCTTGCAAATGCAACATTGTGGGCGGAGGTCCCAGAGCATTCCATTCTCCTGCAAACACAAGACGATGATGGGCATTCCTGCCTGGTTGGTACAGAGGATGCGAGGTTGCAGGGGGAGGAAGCAGAAGAGGAAATTGGGAGCCATCAAGAGACAGTATCATAACCAGTGAATAACGAGTATGTGTTGTAGGGCCAGGAGATGTCCCAGCTCTGCAGTCCCAGTCTGCAAAGTGTGACTTATGACAGTTTCTGTCTCTCAAGGTTGGTGTGAGTAGTAATGAAGTACTTAGCTTAATGCCTGATCTCCGTAAGTGCTTAGAATACGACAGCTCTTCCCTCACACTATCAAAGCTGTGCATTCCCTCACTAGTGAATGTATTTGTTCATTCATTCATTCATGCGTTCATTTGCTCATTCAGCAAAGCTTTTTTGGGGTATGTTCAATGTGCTTCCAGACATGTGCCAGCTAATGCAATGAGGAGGCACTAAAACACAGCCGGTGCCCCCCGGGAGATCATGATGGAGGGGAACCAAGTGGGTAGGAGGTGAGACACGTAGGGTGGTCACTCAGCAGTTGAGTGTGAAATGCGTATTGAACCCAGATGGGTGCTTGCTGGTTGGAATAGAGGAGAGGAGGGAAGACTTCACAAAGATGGGGCTCCTGGATTTGGCCTTGAAGAATACAAAGGATGATTTCATGGCTCTCTCTTATTTACTTCACTTCTGGTTCCTTCCCCGGACTGAGCTGTGTGAGGGCAGGCAGCAGGTGATGCTTACTGTTCACTTCTCCAGCGTGGCATGGTGCAGTCTGCAGGGAGGTGGGCCTGGATGAGGGGCCGGGAGGGCTCTCCCAGCAGAAGCAGCAGCCTGGGCAGGGGCACAGAGGAGCTGTGGGATGTGGGTAGTCAGGTGCAGTTAGCACAGGGGTGCGCGGACGCAGCAGGCAGAGGAGAGGGGCAGGAACGAAGTGAAGAGTGGGGCTATGTCATACGGGTTTTCAGTGAGTCCCAAAGGGAGTGGTGGGATGGGTTCAGTTGAGATCTGTGTCTTCAAAAAGATTTTGCAGCCATATTGAGCCCGAGGAAGACTGCATTCACGAGACCTGCAGGAAATGACTGCATTTGTCCAGATGAGAGAGGACGAGGACTTGAATGAGGCAGTGGCATTGAAGATGAAAAGAAAGAATTCACTCTGGAAAAGCCACATTGCCAATCTTTGAATTTGTCTCATCAGTGCTTTGTAAATAGGCATGTGGGTACTAGATAATTATAGCAAAGACCATCTCTACCACAGATGCTTGGTTATCAGTGTGACTTGGGAATGAATTTGTTTTCTGAATAAGAAATCTATGCACAAGGTGTGAAATTCAAAATTTGTATGTTTGCATATTTGCTTTCCCCTTTTTCATACAAATATTAGCATCCTACCATACTGTTGCGTATCTTTTTTTCCTCTTAACTACGCTTTAGAGTTGTTCAGTACCAGTGTAAATAGAGTTGCCTCATCCTTCCCCCCCCCCACCTTTACTACAGATTGTGTTATTTTTTTAACTTTTTGTTGGGAGGTAGCTTTAGACTTAAGAAGAGTTACAAAACTAGTCCAGAAAGCATATGCCTTTCCCCCAGCTTCCTTCTGTGTCAGCATCTTACAGAATCATAGAATCATTATCAAAACCAGGTTGTTAATCCCAGTACAATGTTATTCACTAAAGTGCACGCAGATTTCACTGCTTTTCCCACCAATGTCCTTCTTTCTGTACCGGCATCCTGTTTTGCATTTAGTTGTCCTGTCTCTCGGTCTCCTCCGGTCTGTGGTAGTTCCTTGGTCTCTGTCTCTCATGACCTCATCACTTGAACAGTACTAGTCAATTACGTTTGCAATTTGGGTTTATCTGATGTTTCCTCATGATGATATTGAGGCGATGCATTATTGGGAAGGGGCCCACCATACATCTTATGGCAGTGGTGCCCCCTTATCTGCAGTTTTGCTTTCCATGGTTTCAGTTACCCACAGTCAACCGCGGTCTGAAGCGGATGACCCTTCTGACATGTGGTCAGAAGGGCACCCGTAGCCTCTCATTATGTCACAATGCCCACATCATGAAGTGATGATGTTCCTTTATCTCATCACGTGGGCATTTTATCATCTCACATCCATCACATGAAGAAGAAGGATGAGTACAATAAGATATTTTGAGAGAGAGAGGCTACATTCACATAACTTTTATTACAGTATATTTTTATAATTGTTCTGTTTTGCTACTGTTCTCTCTCTCTTACTGTGCCTAATTTATAAATTAAGCTTTGTCATAGGGATGTACATATGGGAAATAACAGTATATATAAGGGTCCATAGGGTTAGTATTGTCCATAGTTTCAGGCATCCACTGGGGGTCATGGAACACATCCCCTATGGATAAAGGGGGACTGCCATACTGGTGATGTTAACCTTGGTCACCTGGCTAAGGTGTTTTGGAGGATTCTCCACTGTAACTTACTTTTTTTTTTTTTTTTTTTGTCATTACCAGTGAGTTTATCTGTAGTTTCCTGACCTCAGCACTCTTGACATCTGGGCCAGACCATTCTTTGCAGTGGGGCTTATGCACTATAGGATATTTAGCAACGTCATTAGCCTCTTCCACTATAAGTCAGGGGCCTCCCCTAGTTGTGACAACCAAAAAATGTCTTCACACATTGTCAAATATCTTGCAGGGGGGCAAAATCACCCCTAATTGAGAACCATTAATCTACAATATAAATGCCTACAAGTGGATAAAAGGCTATTTTTGCATGTATGTAATTTTTGGAGTTTTATTCACCTATGTATAACACAACATGAAACACAGAAAAGTTCAAATCCTAAGTGTACAGTTACATTCTTTTGTGTGTGTGTGTGTTTATAAACTGAACGCACCGGTATAACCTACACATCAAGAAATACAGCATTTCTGGGACACCTGGGTGACTCAGTTGGTTAAGCATCTGTTGATTTTGGCTCAGGTCATGATCTCATAGTTTGTGGGATTGAGCCCCCATTGGGCTCTGCGCTGATGTTGCAGAGCCTGCTTGGGATTCTCTCTTTGCCTCTCTCTCTGCGCCTCCCTAACTCATGCTCACATATATGTTCTCTCTCTCTCAAAAGAAATAAACATTAAAAAAATAAATACAGCATTTCTTCAATTCCAGAAGCTTCCCTAAAATTCCCTTCTACTCTGTAACCCTCAGCAGTAATCACTCTTTCCTTTTTTTTTTTTTTAATTTTTTAATGTTTTTATTCATTTGTGAGAGACAGAGAGAGAGAGTGCTAGCAGGGGAGGGGCAGAGAGAGAGGGAGACACAGAATCTGAAGGAGACTCCAGGCTCTGAGCTGTCAACATAGATGACATAGATGCGGGGCTCAGACCCACACACTGTGAGATCATGACTTGGGCTGAAATCAGACACTTAACTGACTGAGCCACCCAGGTACCCTCACTGTTTTTCTTTGTGACCCCACAGATTAATTTTGCCTGTCTTTGAACTCTAGATGAAATTATGTACATGCCTCAGTCCTTGATAGATATTGTCAGATTGCTCTCCAAAGAGGCTTCTCTATTTACACTCTCATAAACAACATATGGAAGTGCCTGTTTTCCCATATCTGCTTAGCCTCTCAGGTCTTTGCCAATCTGAGCATTTAGGAAATGAGTCTTGAGGGTTAAGGACACTTTCTTTATTGATGCGTTTGAGCATTTTTTTTCATATATTAAAAAACCAGTTGGGTTGTCTTTTCTGTGGACTGTCTTTTTAAATCTTTTGGATTATTGATTTTTTTTTAGTGATTTGTTGGAAATTTTATAGATTAAGGAAATTGGCCCTTTAGATGAAATATGAGTTACAGATTTTTTTTGATGTTTGTTTTTTACTTTTTTAAAATCATTTTGTCAAGCAGAAGTATATGTGTGTGTGTGTGCTGTGTGTGTGTGCTGTGTGTGTGTGTGTGTGTGTGTGTGTATAAAGTCAAATATATCAATATCTTTAGTCTTCTGGCTTTTATGTCATGGTTTGAAAGGTCTTTCCCATTCCTAAATTGTAAATAAACTTAATTTGTATTGTATCTTCTAGTACTTTTATGATTTCATTTTTATGTTTAAATCCTTAATACAGCAATCATTTATTTTAGTGTAAGGTGTGAGGTAGGGATCCAACCTCAGTTGATTTCCAGATGGCCCCTCAGGTGGCTCCATACCGTTTACTGATTAATTCATATCTCCCCATAAATTCTAAATGCCATCTTTATAATACATTATACTTCTTTATTTCTCATTTAAAAAATATATTTCTGGATTTCCCAGCCTGTTCCACTGATATAATCATGTACCTCTTAATATTTACATGGCCATTATTTTATATTTTAATGCACTAACCATATGCTTTTTCACAGTTTTCCAGGCTATTATTTGTTTGTTTCTTCATATGGTCTTTAGAATCTGCTTGTTTAGTTCCAAATTATGTTGGTATTTTAAATTCAATTATATTACTTTAGAGACTAACTCAGGGAAAAATAATACCTTTATACTTTTGAGTTTTCCTACATAGTATTTCTTTACATCCATTCAAGACATCCTCCCTCCCTCAAGGAAATTTAAAATTTTTCTTTATGTATATTTTATAAGTTTCTTAATATATTTATTTCTATAGTATATTTTTTCTATTTTAATGGTGTCTTTTATTCCATTATATCTTTTATTTTATTTTTTATTTTTTAAAATTTACATCCAAATTAGTTATCATATAGCGCAACAATGATTTCAGGAGTAGATTCCTTAGTGCCCCTTACCCATTTAGCCCATCCCCCCTCCCACAACCCCTCCTGTAACCCTCAGTTTGTTCTCCATATTTATGAGCCTCTTCTGTTTTGCCCCTTCCCTGTTTTTATATTATTTTTGTTTCCCTTCCCTTAGGTTCATCTGTTTTGTCTCTTAAAGTCCTCATATGAGTGAAGTCATATGATTTTTGTCTTCCTCTGACTAATTTCGCTTAGCATAATACCCTCCAGTTCCATCCATGTAGTTGCAAATGGCAAGATTTCATTCTTTTTGATTGCTGAGTAATACTCTGTTGTGTGTATATATGTATATATACACACACACACACCACAGCTTCTTTATCCATTCATCCATTGATGGACATTTGGGATCTTTCTATACTTTGGCTATTGTTGATAGTGCTGCTATAAACACGGAGGTGCATGTGTCCCTTCAAAACAGCACACCTGTATCCTGTGGATAAATACCTAGTAGTGCAATTGCTGGGTCGTAGGGTAGTTCTATTTTTAGTTTTTTGAGGAACCTCCATACTGTTTTCCAGAGTGGCTGCACCAGCTTGCAATCCCATATTCCATTATATCTTTAAAACTGGTTGTATTTGATATTTATAAAGAACTTTGATTACTGTATTTTCATTTTATGTCCAGCCATCTGACTGAATTCTTCTAGAGATTATAATAGTTCTTTAATTGAGTCATTTGGGTTTTTAGTTATATAATTCTATATTAGCCCCTAATTCTCTCTCTCATCTAAAATAAAAAGTGTGATAATATCCATTCTTTTCTCATCTAAAATAAAAACAGTGTAATAATATACATTCTATACATCAGAAGCATTAATGAGAAATTCTTCTGATGTTTCTCCATGAGATAGGTATTTATCAAGTGAAGAAAGTATCCATTTATTTATATTGTTAAGAACTTTAATAAGAGGTTATGATTAAATTTTAGTAAATGTCTTCTCTGCATCCATAATGAGGAATGGATGAGTTCTGTCTTTGAATTATTAATGTGGCAAATTATATTAGCATATTTTCTAATATTAAACCATCTTCAGGTTCTCAGAGTAAAGCTTTCTTGGTCATGGTGCATGCTTCACTTTTATTTAGGGTTTTTACAGTAGCGTTCATAAATGAGTTTGGTATGAAGCTTTTCTCCTTTCCTGCCCTGTTCAGTTTGGTTTCAAAGTCATATTGATTAATACAAAGAATAAGGAAAGCTTTCCCTCCTTTTGTATGCCATTAAACAGTTTGAATGCATTGGTATTATCTGTTTCTTAAAGATTAAATAGAATCCCCCTATGGAAAATACTGCTAAGAAACCATCTGGGCCAGAGGTTTTCAGAAAGGGTAGCTCATTGGCAAGCTTCCCTAGGTCTTCTGTATTAACTAGTTTGTATACATTTTTAGTCTATTCTCAACAATAGATCTATTAATTTATATGCTGTTAGGAAATCATCTCATCTTAAGCTTATGTAATAGAATTGAGCTCAGTGATCACTGATTATTTTTTTTAATTTCCTCTACATTTTGATTATTTTCTTTCCTTCTTTCTTTCCTCCTTTCCTTTCTTTTCTCTCTCTTTCTTTTCTTTCTTTCTTTTTTCTCTTTCTTTCTTTCTTTCTTTCTTTCTTTCTTTCTTTCTTTCTTTCTTTTTCTGTTATTCCTGCTTTCTCCCCTTTTTCTTAAATAGATTAACTAGCGGTTTATCCCATTTATTTTTCCCCCAAAGAGCCAACTCCTATTTGCCTATTGTTTTTCTTCTTCCTAAATAATAAATTTCTCCTTTCCTCATCATTAATTTATTCTGCTTTCTTATAGATTTATATTTTTCCCCTTTCAAACTTTTTCAAATGGATACTTAATTTATTTTCCTTCTTGTCTATGAGTATTTGAGACTCTTCCTTCATTTGTCATGATATCTAGCACTTCACCTTCATTTTTTTCTTTATCATTTGCAACTTTCATTATGACTTTCCCATTAGCCCAAGAATTGTTTCAAATGACATCCTGTGATTTTTGCTGCATTATATGGATGCAAAGCAAGCTGGTAGTTTCATCAAATGTACAAGAGGAGGGCATTACACTTACAGTATGAGTAGCAGGAGGAGGGGTTGTTGGGCTGTAATAGAAGACTGCCCCCCACTAAGTATGGGAACTCATTATTCTATATGATACATGTTCTATGTCAGCTGTTTTCTTCTCAAATACTTCCTCTCTCCCATTCTTTCTATTCTCTCCTTCTGGGACTATGATTAGACACATACATCAGTATTTTTCTTTCTTATCTCTTAACCCATTTTTTTTTTTTTAGTATTTCCCAATTCCTTTTCTCTCCATACTGTACTGTGTATAATTTATTCACATCTATTTTCCAGTCACTCATTCTGTCTTTCAATGATGTCAGAATCTACTGCTTGCTTTTCTTCAACAATTATACATTCAGTTTTTAAAAGGTTCTTTCTAGTTTCTTTTTCAGATTAGCCTGGTCATACTCAATAGTATCTTCCTGTATGTGATCTCGTCTTCTAGTTCTTTAAACATTTTATAGATATTCTATATTCTGTATCTGATCATTCTGTTATCTAAACACTTTGAAAGTTTAAGTCTTGTGTTTGTGTCTTCCGCCAGCTGTCATTCATGTTTCCATGTTTCATTGTAAGTTTACTTTTATTGACTACCACCGTGGAATTGTGAGAGGCTGAATGGTGATTTGCTTTCCTTCAGAGAGAATTTATATTTGTCTCAACCAAAGCCGGGGATGTCACCAATCCTTCCAGATTCCAGACTTACTCTCCCAGCTGTAGTATCAAGATCATTGCTGGCCCTCAAGGGAATGCACCTCTTCTATGTGCTTACCCCCAGATTGGACTATGTTGTATGTATGTACAGATATAGCTATGTGTGTATTTTGTGTTTGCTTTCTTGAATAGTTCCTTTACTTCTGGTGAGCGCAGCAATAAGGATGATATTTTATTACAATACCTCACTGCTTTTGTAATGGATGAGCAGCCCTGCCTCCCACAGACTATTTGGTCTGACATTTGCTGGAAGCAAAAGGTGCCTTAGGCCAACTTCTATCTATTTTACTGTATCCTAATTCCTTGAGCATGATAAAATAGATGAATTTCTACCTTCAAACCCCTTCTTTCCATTCCCTCTACCCCCCAATTTAATTATTTTCTTAGTGGTTAACATTTTACCTTTAAAAGCTCTTATATCTCAGTTACTATATTTATCTGTTATGTTTTGTTACTCCCCCAGCCAAAAACGATAAAGAAATTGATGTATATGGACAATCTCATAAAACCTTCTTTTCTAGCCTGTTCTTATACCTATATTATTTCTGCCTCATCTTAGCTTATAGCCTCTGCGTTCTGTTGTCTAACTTCAGTCCCCACGTTTCAGTCAATGTCTTTGATCCATGTTCACTTCTAATCCTTGGGTTTTCCCCTCATTTCTCTGCTCCCTGAATTTCATCCTCTAGTATTGTCTCCCAAAAAAGATCCAGCTCTTTATAGGTTTGAAAATAATTTTCCATTACCTAAATATTTGGGCAACACTTCAGTTGCTACAAGTTGCTTGGGTTACATTTTCTTTCCTTGTGTCTTTCTGAGCATTGTTCCATTGCCTTCCAGCATTGAGGGCTGCCGTGGAGAAATCTGCATGTAGCCTGATACCTTTTCCCATTATCAGTGACTTGGTCTTTTTGCCTGGCTGCCTAAAATATTTTTTGCTTTATCTCTGAAATCCAGTAACTTTTATCAGGGCATGCCTCCGTGTTCATGATTCTTCGCCATTTTCCCTGGAACAAGGCTTTGCTTTTCAATCTGAGACTGAGGTATTCTTTCATTTCAGGATAGGGTCTTGAATTTATATACATTTTTTAATGTTTATTTATTTTTTGAGAGAGAGAGAGACAGCATGAGCAAGGGAGGGGCAGAGAGAGACGGAGACAAAGAAGCCCAAGCAGGCTCCACACTGTTAGCACAGAGCCCTACACGGGGCTTGAACTCACAAACCGCGAGATCATGACCTAAGCCGAAGTCAGATTCTTAACCAACTGAGCCACCCAGGCACCCCTTGAATTTATATTCAAATACCTTTTCTGTTACATTACTTTGGTTCTCTCCTTTAGGAGAGACCAGCCAGCTGTGATGGTTAATATTTTATCTCATTTGACCTGACCATCATTTCCCTGAGTTCTTATGTATTTTCCTTTTGCAAGTGCAAAAAGTGAAAAACCAGGGGTGCCTGCATGGCTCGGTCAGTTGAGAGTCAAACTCTGGATTTCAGCTCAGGTCATGATTTCACAGTTCATGGGTTTGAACCCTGTGTCAGGCTCTGTGCTGACAGTGTGGAGCCTACTTGGAATTCTCTCTCCCTCTGCCCCTCCCCTACTTGCTCTCTTTCAAAATAAATAAATAAACTTAAAAAAACAAGAAACAAAACCAAAAAAAATGCAATTACTTTGTTCTTAAAAAATAATAATGCACATGTGCTTGCACATTTTTAGCCATTTTATGATCATTTTATCCAGTGAGTGAATATTCTTCACATGCTTTCTCCTTCCCGTAACTTCTCCCTTTTTGTACTAATTAGTACAGATCCTGTGATGATTCTTTCTATGTATTGTTCACCTCTGAGTTATTCCTGGACCAGCTATAGATAGGATGTTCATTTTGGAGAGTGTCAGGGCTATTTCCAGGCTAGCAGGCATTCTCCTTATGAGACCAGTGTGTGTGTCCTGACCTAAAGAGACCAGCAGTTGCAAGACTATCCACCATGCAGTCTTTCTCCTGCTCTGAGGAATGGCTCCCCCCACACGTGGTCTATCCTTGTACTTTCCTTGTGAAGCCCTGATTTTCCCACTTCTACCTTGTGATAGGTTGGTCCAGAGAATCTTCCGTTATCAGAGCATGCATTTTTCTCTCTTGTCTTCTCTCTTTCAGTAAGTGGTTTTACCATAAATAGTATACTAAGCATGCATAAAAAATGCACAGGTCATACACTTAGAGCTTGATTCTTTTTTAGAATGTGAACACACGTGTGGATCCACTACATAGGTCAAGAACCAGGATATGAACCTTGATAAATGAACTCCCCAGTCTGGTGCTTCTGACCAACTCAGGCCCTTGACCTCCACAAACATGTGCCTGTTCTTTGGGAAGAAGGAAAAAAATAGAGAAAGCCCTGCCCTACCTGCCTTCCACAGCTGTCCTCAGGATGACAGATGTTAGAGGACTTTGTCCTACAGATGGCAGAGCACTAGGTCATTTGGAAAGCATGACATGAATGCCAGCTATCTCACAGGCACCACAGTGACAAGCATTAATGCAGTCCATACCATTTGTCCTGTACTCACAAGGAATCACAGAAGGGTGATTGCTTAGCTTGGGCACACATGGCAGTGCTGGTGGCTGATCTGGGATCAGAGGCTGCAGCTCTAAAGTTGCCTTTTCCGCTCAACTCCCTTGTCTTTGTTTTTAAACTAAACACAAAAAGGTATCCACTATCCTGACTCACAGAAAACGATAATTTTATCTTATTTGTTTTTAAACCTCATAAAAATGGGATACACACATTTCTGTCCAATGCATACGTCAGAGTGGAATTGTTGAGTGTTAGAATGTGCATGTCTTCAGTGTTAGTAAGTACTGCCAACGAGTTTTCCAGAGTTGTTGAACCAAGTTAGAAGCTCAGCATCAGTTTTAGAGCATTCATATCATACCACATCCTTGCCAACACTTTGTATCCTCTGTCTCTGTCATTCTAGCCATTCTGGTGCATGTGTACCAAGTGGTAGTGGCTGATGAAATTAAGCACCTGCTCATATGTTTATTGGCCATCCTTATGTTTTGTTTTGTTTTGTTTTTTAAGTGATCTCTACACCCAATGTAGGGCTCAAATTCACAACCCCAACATCAAGAGTCACACGCTCCACCAATTGAGCCAGCTAGTCACCCCATCCTTAAGTTTAAATGCCCTTGTTTGTAAAGTGTCTGTTCAAGTTTTTTGCCCATTTTTCTACTGGGCTATTTTCTTAATTGTCTGTGGGAGCTTTCATGTTTTTACAGATATTCTTGATACAAATCCTTTGTTGGCTCCATGCATTATAAGTATCTCCCTTTTATTGCAAATATCCTCTCTCACTTTCTTATGGTTGTCTCTTGTACACAGAAGTTCTTCATTTTAACATAATATAATTCATTTCTTTTGGCCTTTATGGTTACTACTTTTTGTGTTCTTGAAAGTCTTTGCCAGACTCATCTCCTTTTCTTTGATGGCTAGAAAAGTTTTATGGGAATGCATGGTCTATAAAGCACATAACAAACCATTCACACCGCCTTCCTCCTCTCCCTCTTGATGGGACAGGTGTGTCTCCTAATCCCAAGCACTCCTACCCATAAATTACCTGCCGGGTCAGCCTTGTTCTCATGAACACATGTCCACGCGCTGACACCACACTCTCGAAGAGCTCCAAGGTCAAGGTGCATGGAATCAAACATTTAATGAGGTGCAGTCTGTCTTTATGGGACCAGCTGGGGTTGTGCTCAGAGTTCTCATCTTTTTACCGTTCTGCTGAGAATTGAACAATAATGGGAACACAGGGGTTTTCCTGAACCCACGGGCACACTATTCCCCTTGAATCATCAATTTCTTTAAGGGCACAGAGTGGCTTTGACACACTTGAAAAAATGAGCAAGAGCTTGTGCTCTGTGAGCTCTTTGTCAAAGCCCCTCCAGCCCTGTTTTCCTTCCCTGTTTCTCCTTTTGTCTCTTCAGCTTCTAAATATTTTTTGACTTGAGACAGCACAGTGCACACTATTCTATGCAGATGTTTGAGATTACTTGGAACAGCAGAACTCTACACGAAGCACAGCACACCCTTTGTGAGTCCCACTGTGACTATCCTGAGCAAGGACCCTTGACCCTCACCCTGCCCAAAATGTACCCGCAGGTGCCCCGGCCATGCCTGGGAGGGTGATATCTCCCTACTACGGCTCAGGCCTTTTCCCCGTGTGCTTGGGCTTGGCATCCCAGAAGTGCTGTGTCTTTAAAAGAGCCTTCTGTACATCTGTTCTCAATTTTCAGACCACGAGGCGAGGATTTGGGTGCAAGTAGTTTATCTGGGAAGTGATCCCAGGAAGCACCGTGAGGGGGCAGGGAAGGGAGAGGGGGGTGGCAAGTCCAAAGTACACTGATGGGCAGGCGACTGCATGGACAATGGGACCATCCCACCGGGACCCTCAGAGAGAAGTGTGGCGCTGGCCTCAGAGCCATCGCACCCAAGGAGATGGGGTGTCCAGCTCCCATCCCCATGACCGAGGGTTGCTCCGTGGTCAGGGGATGGCCTCCAGCAGAGAGACTGGGGAAGCAGCAGCTGGTGAATGTGCTGTCTTCTCCGAGTCCTGCAAGGGAGACTGAAGCAGCCAGGGAGGACACTGGCCATGTATCCAGCTATTTTCATAAATAGTCCCATCTTGAGCACTCTGTCTACATGCAGGTTTCCTATTAATACAAATGGGAGTATTTAAATGCCTATTCTTAAGTAGAATTATTTCAATTATTTGTGCAGTTAAGAAATTCTTTAGGTGAAACACTATAAGAAATTAGGCATAATGCAGCTGAGCTAGAAAGCAGGTGACCACAGGGAGAATGGAAAGCCTTCTTTAACCCCTTGGGGTCTCAATTCTGGGCCTGCACAGTGGCCCCTCCAGCCTCAGCTCTGAAGCTGCCTTTTCCGGCAAGCCCTCCTTGGTGAGGTTAGAATGGAGAGATTCCTTTCCTATGCACTCGGTCTGACCCATGGGTGTCTGCCTCATACCTTCCTACATTAAATGGAAAGTATGTGTTTGTTACTGGCTCCCAGCCTGCGCCCTGCATGGGACAACTCCTAGGCCCTCAATAGCTAATGCAGGAATTGCCGAACTGAATCCCCATGAGACAAGCATGGGAAATAAAGGCACAGAATTTTGTTGAGTTAAAATGAACCAGTTGAATGATGCACATATTTTTTTTTCTTCACATCCAGACTCATGACCCTCCTTCCCTTCATGTTTCAAATTCTCAATCCAAACCAGTCATCAAGCCCCACCTTCCGCCCCCAGTAGTGACCTGTGTGTGGTGCTCTAGGCAGTTACCTTCCTTCCCTTGTCAGCAGCATCTGATGTGCGCTGGACTGTGGTGCCTGGTGGAAGGAGATACGTCCTGCAAGACCAAGCTGGACCCTCCCCTGGACGGCACTGAGTGTGGGGCAGACAAGGTAACCCCCGCCTCCCACTGCCCTCCCCCAGCCCCCGTCTCCTGAGCATTGGGCGTCTCTCCTGAAGGGCAGTGGTCTGTGCTTTACTCAGGAGTACCTGAAGCACCCTCTGGGCTGCCCCAGAAATGCCCATGGAGCCCACTCTGGGAAAAGAGGGGCACCCACATCACCTCTCCTTTTTCTGCTGATAAGATACAAGAACCACTTGCTATTTTTGTTCAATCGACTCTTTTTGTCATACAAGTGAATTTACTTAAAACTTGCACGTCAATAAACCATACATAGAAAAACAGGATCACTTGCCATACACAAAGGGCTATCATAAAATAAATTCTATGAGAACTGTGTTGCTCACTTCTAGCTCAAGTTTAAGAGAGCAAGCCTGTAGGCCTGATCTTCATTAACCGGAGAGATTGGTGTTGGAGAGGAGAGGTGTTCAGGGCCAGCAGACGCAGAGTTCTCTTAGTCTTCCTGCAAGGAATGAATGAGATGCCATGGTTGGGAACCACTAAATCACCTGTCCTGCCCTGGATGTGCCACACACGTTGGGAAATTTCCATTTTAGAGGATTGGCTTTCCCTTATCCTCGGAGCCAAGGTTCACCCGTGTGGAACTTACGGTGTCATCTCCGAAGCACCAAACCCAACTTTGAAGTTCAAAACCACAAAGCCAGGAGACTCAGCCTTCCAGAGAGATGCACTCCCAGTCAGGAAAGTTGGCAGAAACTCAGGTCTCTCCGTAAGCCATGTGAACTAATCCTTTTTCTGAGAACTTAGAAAACTCCAACGGAGCACACGTCACGCGGGATTTTAGGGCACGCTGCAAATGCCACAGGTGTACAGGTGTCACGTTGAGTGAGGAAGGAAGGTCGCTAGAGCTAAGAAGCATGCATGCCCCAAAACGGTCTGCTCGTACATGAATTACAGAAGGCAATTTGGGACGGCAGGGTGCTTTTTCACGGGGTGGGAATCGCAAGTTACCGGGTGAGTGAGCAGGTTTGATCCTTGGGCACTGAGGGCCCCTGGGGCCCCCCTGCTGTGTTTCAGTGGTGCCGCGCAGGGGAGTGCGTGAGCAAGACACCCATCCCGGAGCACGTGGACGGAGACTGGAGCCCCTGGGGCGCGTGGAGCATGTGCAGCCGGACGTGTGGGACGGGAGCCCGCTTCCGGCAGAGGAAATGTGACAACCCCCCGTAAGTTCCCCTTGAGCAGGCATTCTCCAGGGTGCCTTGATCGGGGTTTCCCAGCAGCAGCTCTTCCTGCCTTAGGCAAAGGAGGGTCTGTCTCCTGCGAGAATTTGAGCGGAAGTAAGACCAAGTCCCTCCAAGGGCCACGGACGCAGGGTGTTGAGTGTGTCATAGGCCACCTCAACTTCGACAGAGCTCTTTCTGTGAGCACAGATACCCTGAGTCCCATGGCTCCTTACTCCTCACGTGGGCCTTGCTAGAAAGCTTTCCTGAGACAGCTGCGTGACACACTGCCCTGGCCTGCAGCTTCCTTAGGGGACCTTCTGGGGAGGCCTGTGGACCTTCGAAAGAGAGGCTCACCTTTCGATTGGCTCTTAGCTGATCTGGGAGCTGCCTGGCTGTTGATGAGTCACAAAGCACCTGGGGGTTCAGCTGTCCTGTACATGCAGATACTTTTCATGGGTCCTTTTAGAACGATTTGAGAGAAAATTGTTTTTTGGGTTGTTTTGTTTTGTTTTGTTTTGTTCTTGTTTTTTATCTTATAAGCTTCCTTTTATTGACCTAGAAGACACCATGACCCCTCTTGTTCTTGGCACATTTGCTCCAGAAAGCTCAGGGGTAGATGTTGTGCTTAATTATAAAAATTCCTTGCCCACAGGTGTTTCTCGTCTCCTCTGAAATTTCCCATTTTTAGTATTTCTTAAAAGAGTCTGTTTCATGTCCTGTGTGCCATCAGCTTCATCACATTCACTTCAAAAAGAGCAAGTTATAAATTATCAGTGAAAAAGAAATGCTTTATATCCATAATTAAGTCATGGTGATGAATAATTAGCAAATCCCTCCTGTGTTTAAAAATCATGAAGCCCAGGCTGTATCCCAGACCAATTAATTCACAAATTCTGGAGATGGGACCCAGGAACTGGATGTTTTAAATCTCTCCAGGTGAACCCAATGGCCAGCCAAGGTCAAGAACTTCCCGATTAAAGGAAAACATGCACACAGTTTAGTCAACGTCAAGAACACTGTTTTTCCCCCAGTAGTGCTATAAGAATTGGCATCACATACTGTGTCTTGTTAAAACTTTTCCTTCCAGTATTTAGCAGAGTGGCTGAAAAATAATAGGTGTGTCTTTAATCTTTTAGGAATGACTTCTTAATTAAAAGCATAGAGGCTATACTGGGATCCTCCAGAGAAACAGAATCAACAAATATATGTATGAATCTGGATGAAAACTTGGCTCATATAATTGTGGAGGCTGAGGGGGTCCCACGATCTGCCATCTGCAAGCTGGAGACCCAGGAAAGCTGGTGATGTCATCCAGTCAGGTCTGAAGGCCTGAGACCCAAAGGAGCTGATGGTGAAATCCCAGGGGAGGGCAAGAGAAGATGAGAAGAGAGGTCCTAGTGGGGGTAGGGGGCGCAGGGTGCGTGTGTGAATTCCTTCTTCTTCTGCCTTTTGTTCTATTCAGACCTTTAGGGATTGGACGATGCCCATTAGGGAGGGCCATCTACGTTACTGCGTCCACAGGCCCGCATGCCAGCCTCATCCAGAAACCCTCACAAATACACCCAGAAATAACCTTTCATCTGCACACCCTGTGGCCAGTCACATCAACACATAAAAGTGACCATCACAGATGTGTAGAAGGTTAGAAAGCCTGTTTTGCTAAATGGTGAGAAATGAATAGAGGTTTCCATTTATTCATGGCTCTGTGAGGAAGTTAAAATAGTTCCGTCTCTGGCCCTGAGAAGAGAGCTCTGGATTTGGAATCAGGATGCGGAGATTTAGGCCTGGCTTAATTGTTGGTCGTGTGTCCTCAAGGAAGCCCCTTCTTCCCTCTGGATATCAGTTTTGCCATTAGAGGGAGCTGGCACAGTATGGTGGGAAGAGCTGGACTTCAAAGTGAAACAGAGAAGGCTTCAAGTCCCAGGGCCACTCCCTATAGCAGGTGATGGCTATTACCTGTGTCTCTGTCTGAAGTTGGAATAATTCATGGGCATACATATAACATACATGGTCTGTCTTTAGTATATGGTCCTTCTCTATATTAGCACTAATGGAAGATTGGGGATGGGATGAGACTGTGTGCCCTGCCCCCTAACTCACAGCACTGTTTGAGGAGCACTCAGAGGAGGGTGATTTACACGGAAAGGCTTTGTTGTAAGACTTATAGCTGCCATGGATGCTTCATGTTTGCATCTGGAGCTCCTGTACTCTAGCTGAGGATTGGTCTCCTTTGGCACAGCATTCCACACCAGATGTCACCCAGGAAATGTCATAGTAGGGGCCTATCAGAACCTTTAAATGCCCAGAAGGACCCTGTGCCCAGAGATGGTTGACAATTGGATTGTATTCAGGTAAGGACAACCCTTACAAGAATAAGATGTCATCGATGCTGAGCAGATGCATTGGGCACAACTTTTAAGGGCCCTGACTGTTTTCTTGGCATGATGTTGGCTAAGGCATCCCCCATGCCTTGGCTCTACCCACTGTTCTCATCCCAGCTGCTTTCTGCCCACCCACTCCTAAAGAACCTCTAGTTCAGAAAGCCAAGTTAACGTGCTTCCCTGGCCTGGCCTGCTGTGGGATTTCATGGGCTGGGTCCTCATGCTATCCCTCCACACCCAGTGGCCTCAAGAGAGAGGCTGTTCCAGAAATCCCAAAGTTGTAAAAATCTTCCATTCCTCTTCTTGATCAGGTGCCCTTCCTCCCCACCCAGTGGTGGTCATGGACTTTATCTCTCCTTGCCCTTCTTCCTGTGTTTTATCACTGAGGAATGGGGGGGATTTGTCAGGCTACCACAAACAGGCCACTGAGGGGTATGCAGGTCTTAGCACATCAGATGGCTATGAGCACTGACACATCCCTGAGAGGGAAGTCTTTATGTCTGATCTCTGTCATCCAACAACATCCCGTGGGGCAGGCAATGGTAGAAGGACCAGAAAGAGAATATTGGTGTTCTCAGGTCTCCTGGCTCCTGTGCCCCTTCGCAATGACACCTTTCCAACATGGTGCCTTCACACACCTTGACAAGGCTCTGACTCTGGACTAAGGACTCAGCTAGTTATAGGCTTATAGTGACAAGCAAAAACAGATTAAAAAGTCCTCGCCGACTTCCCTTGGTCTTCTCCTGGACCTGACCCTTCCCAAACTGATCTCTCCTCCCAGCCCACTTCCCCACTCAGTTCATAGCACCACCCTCTGTGACATTGCCACAGTCCAAAGCCCCTGAGTCTGTGAGTGGTCCTCTTGTCCCCTCTCTTCCTCCTCCGTGTCCTCTCAGGGGAAGAATGGCAAATACAGTGAGCCCACACCGTGTGCCACGTTCCCTCCTATGCATTTACAGAAAGTGAATCATGTAAAAATGCTGCCCTATGAGGATAGGTATTCTTTTTGGCCCCACTGATTAGAAATTGAGTGGTAGAAAGGTTAGGTAACTTGCCCGTGGTCACACAGCTGGTTTAGAACCTAGCAACGAGGCTCCATTTTTCTTTCAGACCTTTTGCACTAGCCTCCCTGCTTCCCACATGCTCCTTGTCCCCCAGATTCATTTCCCACACAGAGCCAGAGAGATCTACTTAAGCATAAATCCAGTTATATTTCTTCCTGCTTCAGCCCTGTCAATCATTTCCCTCTGCACTTAGAATAAAATCCATACTCTTGACCATGGCCTCTGTATTCATTTCCTGGGGCTGCTGTAATAACTGACCACAACTTGGTGTCTTAAACAGAAATTTATCCTCCTCTCCCCATTCTAGAAACCAGAAGTCTGAAATCAAGGTATTGGCAGGATTGATTCCTTCTTGAAATTGAAGAATTCATCCCACCCATGCCTCTCCCTGACCTTCTGGTGGCTTCCGGTGCCCTTTGGCATTCTTTGCCCCTGTAGACTTGCCTCTGGTCTCTGCCTCTGTCTTCACATGGTCTTCTTGGTGTGTCTTCTCCTCTCCTAAGGACCCCTGTAGTTGGATTTAGGGCCTACCCTAATTCAGGATGACCTCATCTCATGATTAAGAGATCCTTTTGTTTTGTTTTGTTTTTAATGTTTATTTATTTTGAGAGGGAGACACAGAATCCTAAGCAGGCTCCAGGCTCCAAGCTGTCAGCACAGAGCCCGATGTGGGGCTTGAACTCATGAACCAGACCATGACCTGAGCCAAAGTCGGATGCCCAACTGACTGAGCCACCCAGGCACCCCAAGAGATCCTTAATTACATCAACCAAGACCCTTTTTCCAATTAAGGTCACATTCGAAGGTTCTGAGTAGGATTATCTTGGAGGGGAAGGGGCCACCATTCAACTCACTGCAGCTTCCTTTCTGTCCTCAGATACAGCACTTCAGGCTCCAAACACTTGTCAGTATTCCTTTCCCTCTCCCCAGCTTGTCTGTGTCTCTCCTTGGGTCTCTAACTAAATGTCCTCTCAGGCCTCCTTCCTGAGCACCTTGCACCAGACTGGGTGCCTGCTTTACCCTCTCTCTCAGCACCCTCTTTCTACTTTACAGGTATGATAACAATTTGTAATTACTCTTTTGTACTTGCTCGCTTGTTTTCACTCTGTCCTCCCCCTGCTGGCCTCTGGGCTCCATGAAGGCCACACCTGTCTGGGCACCATTCTCCTTTCTGTGCTTATAGCAGAATGGTCCTCAATGATATGCGCTTCCTACCTCATCACTTGGATGCATGCTGGCTGAGAAAAAGCAGTCTCTGCTTTTCTACTGCCCCAGAAGACACACTTCATACTGTTCCCCCCCCCCAAAACACAAAGGTTATTGTAAATTATTATGCCAAGAAGGTAGATCACCAGCTAGCCCCCCCTTTCTTGTACTGTCTCACCTCACTGAGGCCTAGATGCCGTGAACAGCCATGAGTGGGGTTCAGGTTCCCCTACACATGAGGGTCACCTTCTCACACACCTGCCCAACCCTGGCGAAGTTGTAGGCCACAACTAGGGAGGCTCAGGGCCCTCTCAAGAACAAAGTCCAAAATGTAGCCCAGCCTTGTTTACTCCATGTGACAGAAACACTATGTCTTTGCATTTGTAATATTTATGCCTTGGTAGCCTGTCCAACCTTTCATAATAACAGCATAGATCTGTTTTCCGTTCTGGAAAGCAACAACAGGCTCTTTCCCCCAGGTAGTTTCTATAAGGTTCCTTCCCTTTCAGGGAACCACCCCAGGTGAATGGGAAGAGAAGGGCCCAGTCCTTGGGTGGGTGGTTTAGCGGCAGCCCTAGGTGTTTCCGGGGGAGATGCAGACAGCGTTTTACGAAGTCCAGGCAACAGTTGTTAACCTGCTTTGGCAGAGAAGCCTGACGTGGTGATTGTTACAAAGCACAGCTGATCGAGGACCTGGAGCCAATCTCTGACCAAAACAATGTCCTCTGCCTGGCTCACTCCTTAAATCACCAGGCTCGCTGCCTTGAGATTTCCCAAGGATGTCCGAATCACACTGCTATGAACATCTCGGACTTGGAACGCTCCCACCAACCTCTCCCTACCCAACTCCCCCCCCACCCCACCTCACTTTGTATTCCTGGCTCCTTCCCCGTCTTCTGCAGCTGGTTTATTCACTGTCCAAAAATACTGGCAAGAGAGTCCACTCCCCCACCCCACCTTTTTCTCTCTCTAGCCTTGGTCTTTACAGCTCTTGGAATTCGTATTTCTTGCCAGCTGACATCAAGGCCTTGGGGACCATCCGTGTTTTTAATCCAGCTTCCTGGGCTCACCCCTTCCTGCCATAATTTTGTGTCACTGTGGGTGGTAGTTTCTGCCAAAAGACTGCAAGGCAGAAAGTTCATCTCCAATTTGAATTCTGGTACCCCATCAGGAGGCTTGTGTTTCAGGGAGAGGGCTGGAGAAGTAGGGTCAGGAGAAAGGGTTCAGATGGTCTTGTGTGAGAAGCCCGCTCTGTCAGAGAAGGACCAGAAGGTGAGTGGAGCATAGATATGGAATGCACTGGGGTTAGCACACAGCATCACCCCATGAGCATCCAGAAGGAGAGCAGTCAGCCTCCTAAGACCAAGCAGGAAGCCTTGGGGTGGGATGTGAAGCTATATGCCTATACTTGCTTTTTGCTTCCAAAGCAAAAAGCCCCCATGTGTCTACTTTCAAAATGCCAGTGACCTGGTGTTCCCACGGATGTTTTTAAAAATCTCAGTCTTCTACACTTGAGCCTAAGTTACATGTGTTACTTGGATACCTTGAAGGGGAGGCCTTAAACCTGGGATGTCTGCTGCCCTGAAAGGGTGTTAGCAGCCCCACCCTACCCCTGACACCTGGAGCTGCTGTCCGTTAAGCAGTCTGTGCTTCCAGATGGTGAGCAGGTCTGAACCACTTTTGTGACTTTATCTTATAATCTATCTTCATTGAGTAGAACAGAGCAAAAAACATGTGTCACTCAGTTGGAGTGTCTCTCTTCCTTTTATCCTGATTCTATGTGTTTATCCACCCCTGAGGGAAAGTGCCTTGGGTTCCTGTTCATCTCAGTGACCCCTTGTCTTGTCCCTGCTCTGCCCTGGGGTCTGCCCAAGGCACTTCAGACCCCGTCCTAACAAGCCACAGTCCTGCCCTGCAGGAGCTCACCTGTCTCTCCACACTTTCAGTCTCTCACCAAAGCCTCTCTACCTTATTGTTTGTCCTTATTTTTAAACATCCTTATCAATGGGGGCACCTGGGTGGCTCAGTCGGTTGAGCGTCTGACTTCGGCTCAAGTCGTGATCTTACAGTTGTGAGTTCGAGCCCCACGTCAGGCTCTGTGCTGACAGCTCAGAGCCTAGAGCCTGCTTCAGATTCTGTGTCTCCATCTCTGCCCCTCCCCTGCTCATGCCTCTGTCTCTCTCTCTCTTTCTCTCAAAAGTAAATAAACATTAAAAAAAAATCTTTATCAAGGTATAACATAGAGAAATGGGCACCTGTTCTAGAGCATGCTTCCTGCTGCAGTACTGCCCATCTAGTCAAGTGTGTGTGTTGGGCAGGTGTATGTTCACAGCGGGTAGGAGTCATTGCCTCCTAATGTGCGTGTATGTGACCGAAGGAGGGTGTGGTTTTGCAGAGCAACCCTACCATACCCACTGCCGTGAGCCACAGTGGGCTTCCACTTGCTCTCAGCGTCGCCAGTGCCCCATATTGTCAGTCTTTTCCACGTTGGCCTTTCTGGTGGGTGTAGAGTGGTATCTCCCTGGGGTTTTCGTTGGCATTTCCTTTCCAAGTAATGAGGCTGAGCATTGTTTGTGTCTGTGTTTGCCATTTGGATATCTTTTCTTATGATGTGCCCATTCAAGTCATTTCATTTTATATCTGATCTTCTACTTTATTCATGTTTATAAAGTCCCAACAGAGGGGTGCCTGGGTGGCTCAGTTGGTTAAATGTCCAACTCTTGGTTTCAGCTCAGGTCACAATCTCACAGTTTCATGAGTTTGATCCCCGCATCGTGCCCTGCACTGACAGGGTGGAGCTTAGTTGGGATTCTCTCTCTCTCTCTCTCTCTCTCTCTCTCTCTGCCCCTCCCCCCACTCACGCCATCTCTGTCTCTCCCAAAATAAATAAATAAACTTAAAAAAACCAACAGAGTACAAGTAGAAATTGAGGATTGATGTGGGAGAAGCCTCTTGAAAAGTCCATCACATCCCAGCTAACTATACTCGTAGGTCAGGCTGGCTTCAGCCTCACAACAGCTGATGGGCAGCCCCCTTGCCAGCCTGCTCCGGCTGCATCCAGAACCTCTTGGGAATCACACCTCTTATCTCCACCTTTTACCCACTGAGCTTTGTTCTAACATATTAGATCTTTGATTTCCTCATCTGAAGGATGCAGGCAGAAACCCCTTCAGATGTCTTGCATAGATTTATCAAGGTAATGGTTCTAAAGAACAGGTGACAGGTAAGCCCTCTGGCCATATTAGTCTATAATTGCAGTGTATGTGAAAGTGCCTCTTTATATATAAGCTCTTCACCTGTGTCCTCAGCTGACCACACCTCACCTCAAGATGAGATTTCAAATTACTGTGTCATATCCCCATCTATTTCCGTGAGTCCTTGTGGGGCTATGGAGCCTGGCAGGCTTGTCTGTGCCTTGCAGCCCTCTTAGGAAAGGCTGAGGGAAGGACATAGGCCTACTTTTAGCCCTCAAACAGGAACAGTTCTTTTCCACCAGAATTCTGTTATTTCACTTGTCCCTCATTTTAGCCATGTCAAGCTTGGTTTCTGTTGTTTTGGTTTTCCTAGGTGTCTTTTTATTTTATCCATGCCGTGTAGCCAAGAGAATCTTACCAGAGTGAATGAGAACCTCAGCCCTCTGCTCCTCAGACATGGGGAGGGTGATCTCTCCTGCCTGTGTCTGCCAACCCCAATACAGCATGCCCTAAAGCCCTTGTGTCCATACAAGTGAAGCTTGGCACACTCACATGACGTGGGTTCCTTGGTGAAGTTGGCCCCCTCCTTCCAAGTCCTCCCACCACAGAACTTCAGTTTGTGGACCACCCTATCACACACACCCTTCCCACACATTGATTCTCCTCTCTCTTCCTATATGGAGAGTGTCTTTCTGTTGTCTCACACCAGTGTATACCTGGGAAGCCATCACTGGTGTCATGGTAGCTCTCAGATAACCCAGATTATAGACACAGTCATGAAGAAGGAAGGGGCTGACCATGGATTGACATACTGGGATGATTTGGGTAAGAAATCATGCTACTCATGGATTGCTTCTCTCTTTTTCCTATGTTGTTCAAATAATGACCCAAAGGAAAACAAGAAAAATCAATGATTTGAGTCATTTTCTTTTTGAGCAGGAAATTTTAATGTAAAAAAAAAAAAACATTAGCTATAACAGGTGATTGGACAAATGGGAATTAACTGCTAAGAGATAAAGAGAACACCGGAAGAGCACTGAAAGAGCAAATATAAAAGTGGCCACTGTCATTGGATCTGAGGCAAAGTACCCAAAGAAGGAACAAATACAGATGAAGGTGCCCATCTCTCTCTCCCTCCCTCCCCTCCCTCTCCCTCCCTCTCTCCCTCTGCCTCTCCCTTTCCTTCTCTCTCTCTCTCTCTCTCTCTCTCTCTCTCTCTCTTTCTCTCTGTCTCTCTCATACACACACACACATGGGTGAGATTCCTTGGACTTTGTTGGAGTGGATGAAACTAAGGCTCATTGGATGAGGGAGAAGTTTGCAGAGATGGCGCACTGGTGGAACCCTCTGGAAAGTCACACTAAGGGGTGTTAGGGAAAGCTATCTAAGGGGAGAAACTACACCTGAAACCAGGCTGGGAATTTCCCCAAAGCATTGGTGTTCTTGGAAGGTGCCCTATGGGATGAATGCTGCCCTAGGGAAGTAGCCTGCATCACAGGCCACTGCAGGAGTCTGCTGAAAGGAATTAATTACCAGAACCAGAGAGAAAAGTCTGTTCTTTCTCTAGCATCACTCTAGTGCTTACAAAGCTTAGCATCATGCCTGCTTGACTGGAGATCTTTAATTCCTTATATGGCCTTAAGTCACCATCTAGCATTTTCTCATTTGAACTGTGAAGGACTCTCTAGTATTTTGTGTAGAGCAGGTCTGGTAGTAAAAACAAACAAACGGGGGCACCTGGGTGGCTCAGTTGGTTGAGTGTCCGACTTTGGCTCAGGTCATGATCTCGCGGTCTGTGAGTTCGAGCCCCAGGTCGGGCTCTGTGCTGATAGCTTGGAGCCTGGAGCCTGCTTCGGATTCTGTGTCTCCCTCTCTCTCTGCTCCTCCCCTGCTCATGCTCTGTCTCTCTCTGTCAAAAATAAGATAAACATTAAAAAAATAAAAACAAAAACGTCCTCAATTTTTACTTATCTGGAAATGTCTGAATTTCTCCATCATTTTTTTGAATGACAGTTCTGCTGGATATAGAATTCTTAGTTGATAGATTTTTTTTTCTTTGAGAACTTTGAATGTATAAAGCCACTGCCTTCTCGTCTCCAAAGTTTCTAATGAGAAATAGGCTCATAATTTATTGAGATTGTCTTGTATGTGGTGTTTGTTGACTCTCTCTTGCTACTTTCAAGATTCTCTCTCTCTCTCTCTCTCTTTTTTTTTTTTTGACAGTTTGATTGAAAAATGTATCAGTGAATTTATCCTACTGGGATTTTGTTGAGCTTCTTGGATTTGTAGATTCATGCCTTTCTTCAAATATGGGAGGCTTTCAGCCGTTATTTCTTCAAATAATCTCTGTTCCTCTCTCTTCGCCTTCTGAGACTCCCATAATGAGTATATTGGCTCTCTTAGTCATTTACCACAGATCCCCTCTGTTTATTTTTCTTCATTCTTTTTCTTTTCACTCCCAAGACACAATAATTCAGTTGCCCTACATTTAAATTTGATGATTCTGTCTTTTGCCTGCTTAAATCTGCTTTTGAACCACCTGGTGAATTTTTCATTTCTGTTATTATATTTTTCAACTCTGGAATTTAATTTTTTATCATTTCTATCTCTACTGATACTCTCATTTTCTCATACATCATTTTTATTTATATCTTCCTTCAGTATTTTGAGCATTTTTAAGACAGTTGTTTTAAGTCTTTGTCTAATAAGCCCAACATCTGAGTTTCCCCAGACCCAGTTTCTGCTTATGTATTTTGTTCCTTTGATTGGACCATACTTTCCTTTCCCTTTGTATCCCTTGTGATTTTGTTGTTGTTGTTGTTGAAAACTGGACATTCGAATCTTATAATGTAGCCTTGATAATCAGCTTCCCCCCGTCCCATGATTTGCTGTTTCTTTGTTGTTAAAAAGTTTCTCGGGGCGCCTGGGTGGCGCAGTCGGTTAAGCTTCCGACTTCAGCCAGGTCACGATTTCGCGGTCCGTGAGTTCGAGCCCCGCGTCAGGCTCTGGGCTGATGGCTCAGAGCCTGGAGCCTGTTTCCGATTCTGTGTCTCCCTCTCTCTCTGCCCTCCCCCGTTCATGCTCTGTCTCTCTCTGTCCCAAAAATAAAAAAAAATAAAAAAAATAAAAAAGTTTCTCTATGCTGGGGATCAACCTTAAGTGAAAGTATAAGGTCTTCTCAAGCCTTTAATGAGGCTTCATCTTTCCCTGAGCATACTTGGTGGCTTTCTAAATTTTCCCATATGTGCAGTTGCTTCTTAATGACTTAATCCTTAAATATCTGATTCCCAAAAGGGAGAAAAGAAGGGAAAAATGTATTGCTCATTGAAATTCCCTGGAAGTCACTTCAGCTCAGAGGAGTTGCAACAATGGTGGCCACCCTCTGTCCCCACATCTCAGAAATCAAAAGTAGCACTGAATAATCAGAACAGAACCCCAGTATTTGGAGAATAAGGTTCTCATTGTCCACCCTGGCTCCAGCCAGCCACATCAGGAATACAGGCACAGCTGCCTGCTGTGGGGCTGGAGTGTGGAGGACAGATAGCCACTACCACAATAAAGGCTGAAATTTATCTAAATTCACCACAGCTTACCAGCCAAACTTTTTCCAGTAGGTTGCACGCTTTCAAACAGACTCCAGAATTTCAAAATGGTCACTTCAAACAGTTTTTGCCAATACAATTATCATCTAAGTGGAGAAATGGATCCCTGGTGCTTCCTCCTCCACCATCTTCCTGACCTTGCTCTGTCTTTTGGTCATTTTTTAAAAATTTTCTTTTCTTTAATGTTTATTTTTAAGAGAGAGAGAGAGACAAAGCATGAGCAGGACAGGGGCAGAGAGAGGGAGACACAGAATCAGAAGCAGGCTCCAGGCTCTGAGCTGTCAGCACAGAGCCCGACATGGGGCTCAAACTCACTAACCACAAGATCATGACCTGGGCCCAAGTTGGACGCTCAACCAACTGAGCCACCCAGGCGCCCCTATCTTTTGGTCATTTTAAGATAAATTTTGATAATATAGTTCAAGTCAGTCTAACTACCATTTGTTAACGGTTTGTTAACGGTTTGTTAACTTGCCTGTGCAAGTTCCTCTGCTAAAAGCTACAGAAAAGTAGGAGGAAGACAGTAATCTAGCTCACCATTTCACAAGGTTGATGATAAGCAGTATAGCAGAGAACCAAGCCGGGTCAGGACAGGCAGGCTCCAGGTAGAAAATAAAAAGAGGCTGCAGGGTGGAGGTGGCCTCAAGGATGGACAGAGAGTCGGGGTGGGGGGTGGAGAAGATGGGACAGTGAGCTAGATGGGTGGCTGAAAGGGGACTTGCCCGTGGGAGAAGGGACAGGGAGAAGAAACAAGATAAACAGAGTTCAGGAAGAAAGCACCCTGAGGCACATGAGGAATCCTTCCAGACCCACTTTCTCCTGGATCCAGGAGTTTTCTCATCCTGTCTAATCTCTCCACCAACCTGCTATTAACCATAAAGTTAGTTGGTTTATGAGGGTCAGTCAGATGCAAACCTGGAAAAAACAATTGACACAGGTGGGTACAATGGAAGCTAAAATAAAGCTCAGTGACATCTCAGGAGTGTAATTACATGATGTGCACAGATCTCAGTTCACACCCTGAAGTGTGTAGGAAAACATAGCTTTCTTTATTTTTCTAGAAACCAATTTTTCATTTGCATTTGTGTTTTTGATTTTTTTTAATTTGTGTTTTTGAACTCCATTCTAGTCCATGTTGGATTCTTAATCACCTCCGGAGTTTTTGCCCCATTTTCCCTGCTACTAACTGGGTGGCATAAACAACACAAGTTTTTTCGCTTCTAGTTCTGGAGGCCAGAATTGCCAGATCAAGGTCTTGGAAGGATTGGTTCCTTCAGAAGGCTGTGAAGGAGAATCTGTTCCTTGCACCTCTCCTAACTGCTTAGTGGCTTGCTGGTGATCTTTGTCGTTCCTTAGAGTATAGAAACATCACTCTGATTTCTGTCTACATCTCTGCATGGTGCTCTCCCTCTGTGTTTCCATCTCCATATTTCCCCTTTTTATAACAAGACTAGTCATATTGGATTAGGAACTCACCCTGCTCTGGTATGATCTCATCTTAATTAACTACATCTGCAGTGGTCCTATTTTTAAATAAGGCCACATTCTGAGGCATTGGGGTTAGGACTTCATATGATTTTAGGATGGACACAATTCAACCCAGAACTTCTCACCATACAGCATCTGTAGCCTTACCCATCCCTTCTCTGATCCCAGCCATGGGAACTTGTCTATTACAAAGAAGATGTCCTCCTGCTGGTCCGCATGGCTTTTCCCCTCTCTGTTTCTTCCACAGTGTGCTTTGTGGCACAGGAACCCATTCATCTGTTCACACTTGGTATGCAGGCCCTAGGTTCTTGGGGAGGCTGTCTGAGATTCTCTCTGTGCCATGCAATCATTTCTCTGAGATCCAGCTGCCTGCCTTGTGCTCTGGGAAGGAAAAAGAACAAAAGGTCCCTCTGTTCTCAGATCCTGTAAACCTCAGAGAGGTTCTGCTATTTCCTAACTTGGAGATCAGAACTCAGGGTCCCTCTCTAGATCCACCAGTATGTACCCTCTCACAAGGCTGTCACCATGCCCAGGTGAGACAGATGTTGTCTGGTGTATATGAAATGGTCATAGGGGTATGAAAGAAGCCTTTCTTCCCATTCCAGACGTTTTCTCCAACACATTTATGCAGACAAAGAGCTGGAAAACAATGGCCCATGGACCAAATCTGGTTCATCACCTGGTTTTCTAAATAAGGTGTTATTGGCGCACAGTTACGCCCTTTTGTTTATGCATCATCTCTGGCTCCTTTTTTGCTACAGTGGCAGAGTTGAGTAGTTCCTACAGAAATATTCACCATCTGGCCCTTTGCCAAAAATGTTTGTAGAGCCCCTGGTGTAGACTTTTGTGACACAAAAGCCTGAGGACTTCTGCTGTGATATATCTCCCCTCATGTGATCAGAGGGTGGCCTCCAGTTGTCTAAACACAAGGAACGGCAAAGGGAGGAAAAGAAATACTTAGTATGAAATGGTTAATGTGTCAAAAATATCTTGCCAACAGGTAAATGCAATTTGTGAGAATCCGTTGAGCAAAACAATTGTGATTTGCGTTCTTTTCTCTTGAATGCTCAATTTCAGTAAAAAGTACCGGGAGAAAATAGCGGTACTCCATCATGGTGATTTGGGTCTCGTGGAAATGAAAGGAGCCACTGAGGTTGCTCGGTTCAGAGCCTGATGGGGACACCCCAGGGCCTCATGGAAGCGGTGGGCAGAGCCACGTTTCAGCCACAGCTGGACCAGCGTCCTGTTGTTCCTCCTCAGTGCCCCTCACACACATGGGCTAGGCCAGAGAACACAGCTGAGTCTCCGGAACTGCTTAGAACCCCAGTCTAAGCACAGAGCTGGGACCCATGCCGTGTCATTGATCACATTTGGTCTCATGCTTGCCCCAGCAAAGGTTGCAGAGCCCGGATCTGACCAGTCTCCACCCAAAGCCCATGAACAAGTTAATTAATCATTCTGATTCTTTTTATTATAAAGTAAACGAGCTATTTACTCATACTTAGCGACCTCCAGAATGTATGCAGGAGCCATTTAAAGGCCTTTGTTTTATAGAAAAATAAAACAAACAAACAGACAAACAAAAAAACCCCACACACTAAAAATTCCCCTTTGGGTTTTCAGTGTTACGGATGGCCAAGTTTTAGGTTCAGATGAAAGACACAATTTGTGGATCTTGCCGAACTTATACTCACTGTATTCTATTTCCAGATGACCCTGATTTACAGTTCTTGGATGCATTTTTCTGATGGCTCACTTAAACATGCCGTCAGCACGGGGCTGGGATCGCCGAGATATGGTGTGTAAGAGCAGAGGGAGGGTGCTTTGGAAACTTTGCCTGGCCCCTCCCCCTTTTGGCAAGAGAGGCAAAATCCAAACGCCCCTGCTGTTTCCACAGCACTGTCTGGTTAACACGGACCTTTCTCTTCCTTCTAGCCCTGGGCCTGGAGGCACGCACTGCCTGGGCGCCAGTGTGGAGCACGCCGTCTGCGAGAACCTTCCCTGCCCCAAGGGCCTGCCCAGCTTCCGGGACCAGCAGTGCCAGACGCATGACCGGCTCAGCAGCAAGAAGAAGGGCCTGCTGACAGCAGTAGTGGTTGATGGTAAAGGCATATGGCACGTCCTTTCACAGTGCCCCCCCCCTTCTCCAAGAATGTAAACACCTCCTGGGAAAACCCGCAGCGACCCCCTTCCCAGCAATCCATCCAACAGGACGCTCCAGTCCTGCTACCCCAGGCAGCAGTGGGCCCGCTTCTCGAGCAGTGGGGTTGAACTTGGATGACCCAGCCCTGGGAGATTTCTTAAAAGCAGCTGTGAGGCGGGCAGCAGACCAGAATTGTCCTGCACCCCCATTTGCAGCGAGGCGGGTGTGCTGGCGGCCTGCCGCACAGTGCCATGTGCTGAGGGGCCCAGGGCCAGCTTTGAGGAGAGCAAGGCTCTGCAGGGACAGGATGGTGGGTCTCTGTGTCTGCTGTCTCTATTTCCAAGGTTGATGCTTTCTTGCATTTCTTTCTCGGTTCGTTTTGGGGTTGGCTTTTACTCTTTGCCTAGAGTGTTTGGAAAAAAAAAAAAAGTTTGGAGGCCAGTTCACAACTCGCCGAAGACGATGATAGGCACAGGTCACGTTTTCCTTCCAAGAGATTTCTCCCAACTCAATGGAGGCTTCCCCATGGGCCGCTGCAGGCATTTCCAGTGGCTGATAAACTTCTAGGTGGTATATCTTGTCTGTAGGATTTGTGATGTCTATTTATCATTGATAAAGACTGCCTTCCCCCCCCCCCAACATCCCCCCCCACCCACCCACCCACCCACACAGCCTCCTGTGGCCATGGCCTAGTTCAGAGTTTTTTAGACTTTTGTCTCCTGGAGATAAGACTGTATTGTAATGATGACAATATGGTCCTATTTGTTGAGCACATCATATACCAGGCACAGGTTAGCTCTGCATACATCATCTCAATTAATATGCATAATGAGCCATGCAGAGAGGAGAGGTTACAGGTCATGGGACCTATCTGAGTCCCTGCAGCTGATAAGAAGCAGGGAGGGACCCCAGTTCCGGAGGAGCTGACTCAGAAAATAACCAGCTATCATCTGGCTTCCCATACTCGAGTAAGAGAGCATGACTTCAGAAGTGTCAAGTGAAGAGGCTTTAATAAGAACTGCAGTAACAGAGTCTCTAAGGCTTCTGTAGGAGAATGAAGTTCCTGTGCCAGGTCTTAGGTTTCTTCTTTGTGGTTTAAAGAACTTCTAAAATCTACATGCTGCAGTCTGTTCTTACAGGGTCAAGTGTACCTAGCTGTAGGGTAGACCCAGGCATCACAGGGAGTAATGGCCTCAGACCTGTCGCTTTTAACCCAGCAACCTGACCCACGTGCTTTGAACTGAGTTGTAAAATAACATGAGATGCTCTAAATCATCGCAGATAATACCGACCCACTCAGCTATGGGCTCATTTAAAAGCATCTGGGAGCTCCCCAGACCTTTTCCTTTTTAAAAAAGAACACCACCGTTTGGAGCTGTGTGATTGTAGGTATACCATCACCTAACCAAGACTTCAAGAGAAGAGCGGCCTCCGTACCCTCAGCTGTTTCTTCAGACCAAGGAGAGAGGAGGCCGAGCAGACTCACCCTCCCCAAAGGAACACATGCAGCTGGACGCAGGGGCTCGCCCAGGATCCTCACTTCTCTCTGCCTGGCCATTCCTCAGATGCAGGAAGACACAGGAGGCTTCCACATGTCACGAGCACATTCAAGCCCCTAATCTGGAGGGAGCAAGCCCCAAGCAGAAGCTGTTTCCAGCACTGCAGTCAGTTCTGATGCGGAGCAGACTTGTTTCCAAACCATCAGCCATCCCAGCCTGCTGGGTAAAGACTCCTTAGGCCCTCTGTCGTGTCCTCTGCTGCTTGTCAGGAGCAAAAAGAGGTCAGATCTAAGAAAGACTCACCCATTCCCACCCAGCTATGCACACAGAGTTGTTATTCTTTCCTTGGTCTGCTTCAGCTTTCAGTTCTCTTTTATTCGATGCAGAAATCCCACTTAAATGGCTGGTTTTCCACAGATTTCTCCAAGTCCAGATTAAGCTTCTATTTTACTTGTAACCGCTTTTGGATCACTGAGCTCTTTAGTTCTCTTATCATCACAGTGGCTGAAACTGATGTCTGCCCTGGAACCCCCTCCAAAGAAGCTTCTCAGGGCAGCGATTTGGGGAAGCTTGCCGGATTCAGAATATGTTCTTGCCCACTCACTTTTCATGTCTCTCTACCAAAACCATCAATAATTATAGCCAGAGTGCTACTGCCTTTGATCTGGAAAGTGCTACCCTATTTGATAAGGACAGCTAGCGGGCAGTATGCATTTTGTCTTTGAAGGAGGGACCCCAAGTTCAGGGCTTTGCAAGGGTAGCTTGACACCTCCTCCTCCGGGGTGGAATTGTCATGACTTCTTGCATATTTGGTTTCATTTCCCTGTCAAATATAAACAGAAGCCAGCATTTGTGAAAGGAGCATTTAACAAGGATGAAAACAAAATAATAAATGGCCAATTCAGAGGGCAAGGGGGAGAATACAGATTATAAGTGCGTTCTTCTCAAAAATCAGCTTATAAAAGGCCCAATTCTAGCTCAGCCGTGATGGGAACGATTCCTGTGGTCGGGCTCTGGGCTCTCTCGAAGCCCATTATGACTGCCCTATTCATAGCATTGCTATCACTGCGGAATTCTTTGGCGAGTGACGCACAGTTCAAGAAAGGGGAAGCTATATTTTTTCTTTTTCCTCCTGCTGAAAAAAAAAAAAGAATTCTTGCAGAGGTAGATTTTCCAAGAGAGGGTTCAGGACCACAAATCCATACCACCTCCAAAAGAAGACAAAGGCTCTCCTTAGAAAATAGTTCTGGGTGGGAAAGCCTTTAGACAGAAACCCATTGAGATGCCCTGTTGCCAGACCCACCCCATTTCTGCTTTCCCCATGGAATCTCATTTAAGTAGAAACCTTCAGGAGTTCAGTCCTTCCCGCCCAAGCCAGCAGGCCACATGCCCACTGAAGTGTCGGAGGGCTTGGCGAAGGCCATGTCTGGACGTGGAGGTGCATTCCCAGCGCCTCCCCGGCATGGCAGAAGCCACTCTGGGTCTTAGCCTTCCAGGGGCTGAAGGGTATGATGGTTAAGGACTCTCTGACTGCAGTTCGGCCAAGCTGACTCCACTTGCTTAATGAAAAAGAGAAAGTTGTTGCAAAGATGAAGGGTGTCTCAGATCCCGAGGGCCCGGATGAGGGTCTGAGGCCAGGGCCTCTGAAAATATCTGAACCCCCTCTCCATGCCCACCACAACTAATGTGTTTGTGAGTTGTATCTTCCTGCCCCCCACCTTCAGACTGGCTTTCTCATGATTTGTCCACATGCAGGCTGATGGGTCACCCACAGCACCTTTCCTGATAAAGGACCTTTATCCTTTATCTGAGCGCTTTGGGGCCAGATATGGCCAAACATTTTTGGTGTTAGGTAACAACAGTATATCGGCCGTATATTACTTAATACTCCCAGTGGAGCCCTGGGAAGCACCCCACAGTCCAGGGACGCATGTGATGTCCCTACCAAGTAATCCATGAACAATCTCTAATGAGGATACTGCACACTACCAACAGCCTCATGTCAGTCAAGCCCGGTTTGGCTGCCAAATGTGTTTGCCACAAATATAAGAACATGCTTGCAGTTTCCAGAGCTTTTTGGAATTCTGGATTATGGATAAGGGGGTATAGACTTATTTCAGATCCATCAATCATGAACAGACACAGCTGTTCCATATCTGAATTTAGTGCTGATTTTTTCAAGAGGGAGACTCTGATTGGTCTACCTGTGGCTACACTTCGTCTAATCAATTGAGGCGTGGCTATGAGGTTGTGGTGGAGAAAAAGAACTGAGTGGCACAACTACAGTCAAGTGGCTGCTTCTGGTCCAATCAACTAAGGCTTGGCTTTGGAGTCATGGTGGGCAGCTTTGGGGATAGGGGACAAGGCAGCCTCCTCAGCATGTACCCCCCCCCCACAAGATAGCCAGCCAGAGCTGGAGTGAGCACTTATGATGGCCTCAAAATTCAGTGGTGTCTCCACCTTGTAACCACTTGGCAGAGAGAACAGCAAGAGTGCCAGTAGCCACAAGTGTCCTTTTCATCATGAAGCACCAGGGGGAGTCCTCCAAGCATCCAATGAGCAGATATGATCAGGTGGCCCTCAAGCCCCTGAGCTCATCTCCCCTGCCCTGTGTGGTTTCTTCATCAAAATATGAGTCCTGGAGACAAGTGGGCCAGTGAGAGACCAGGATTTACAGCAGACAGTCCAGCCTCAATCAGAATTTCATCTTGGCACATATCAGCCAAGAGGGACACTCTAAGCTGCTTTCTTTGGAGTGTGTGGTTGTATAGCTTTTAAGATTTGACCTCCTTCTGTACTACTAAGAATGTAAGATACTGTGCTCAGAGAAAATCACAGCACCTTATTTATCTGGAGGTTAATTGCCCATCCAATGGGAATATTCAGGGAATTTTGAGGGGCTTCTCCTCAAGTTTTATAAAGGTTGTCCAGAGTCCCTTTGGGAGAGAGTACTACACCTTCCTAGAGGTGTGGGTTACCCTAAATTCTGAGCACAGACCTCAGAAAAGGAGATGGACAAATGGAGTTTCAGTCTGAGCAAAGGAAGGAAGTGTTATGTCTGAACGCTGTTCTGGAGTCTGAGTGCCCCCAGACTTCCCAAGCCAAGGAGGACAGTGTCTGCAGGTGCAAGAGTCCAGTGTGGATGGAGTTGAGTATACTTTCTTGCCTAGGGTCATTGCTGAAAATCCTCCATTTGAGGTCAACCCCCCTGCTTTGGAGAATCTCTACTTTCCTGTTTACACCAAAGGGCCCCCAAAAGTCTTCACCCCTCAAAGTCTGGTCTTTCTAACTTGTCTCAAAAGACCCTCTACTTTTTCACCCAAATCCCATTTCCATTTCTGCTCAAGTCAGAGTATATTCAGAAGCCAGAAACATTCATGAAACTAGTGGTTTGTTTTCAGTAACACCATTTTGTCTCTTGGTTTTTTTGGCCCCCAGTGTCCGAAAGAAAACTAGGCTGGCACAAAGAGGCTAGGGTCTGGCCCTGCCAATCAAGGGACTCTGGGTAGCCTGTACCTTTCCTGAGCTTCACATGCTCGTCTATAAGATGGAGCAATGACAGCACCCACCTGAAGTGCACAGGTACTACTTAGCATGCTGCCTTGTACACGGAATATAATTAATGTTATTTATGATTTTATCAAAATCATCACCATTATTACTGCTATTGTACAAATCACTTCAAAACTCAGTTATGCCAAGTATTGAGGCAGTTTAAAGGTAAAATACGTAGTTTTAAGATCTCTTGGACCCAGGGGACCCTTCCTTCCTTACAATGTAACATTAGAGGAAGCCTACCTAGGATGTGAAGTAGATATACCCGTCAACTCAGACTGGGGGCTGTGGTGCTGCATTCTCCCAGTCGTTCCCCAAGGTGCTCACAGGAAACCTCAAGGTCCCAAAGAGCACCTCAAAATTTTTGTCAGATGAGCCTCCCAGAACCTGATCTCAGTTTACATTTTAGTCTCCCATACCTCTTCCACTGGCTGCCTTCCTGGGTCATTCCACTTAAATGGAGGGACAACTGCCTCTAGCCTGCTAGCTGGGAAATGGGTCATTCTTTCCACTTAATGCCCTGTCCTCTGACAGCTCAGGTCCATTTCATGTGGCTTTTCACAGTCTGCCTCTTCTGGGATTTGCTGTGTACTTGTCCCTTAGACCACCAGGGCCTTGAAAAGCATACACTACTCATCTTTCTTTCCCCACAGTGCCACAAGAGTGCCTTGTGTGGTGGAGGGGCTCAATTCCTGTTTTTTGAATGAATAAACATTGAAACATCATTACTTTACTTACCTGGGAAACTACTCTTCACAGCAGTTTCCACCCACAACTAACTGGAACAAACAAGCTGAACATTTCTACTGAACCTCTGTAGCTTCTCTCTAGTGTTATAAGACAAGACATCCCACTGGGCATGTTGGTCAGCAGAGCTCCATGAGAGAGGAGCTTTGGAAAGCTGCTGAAAATGGTGGTGGTTTAGTGAATGTCATTCAGTCATGAAAGCTGCAGAGCCTGGGTGAGACAGCACATCTGCTCTGACAAGAACTATCCAGCTGGAATGTCAAGGTCTTCTGAGGCCAAGTCAACTCCAGAAGCCTTTTTCTACCCCTGCTCTTCCTCACCTGAAACCAGTCAAAGGACCCAGTGGAGAAAGATCATGATGGAAACAAAGGGCCTGACAGAGGCAGCACAGACGTGCTGCTGTTTCTCTCTCTGGAGGTTTCCTTGCAAAATAATCACATAAACATCATTGGAATTAGGTGACACAGAGAGAGAAGGGTGCATTCCTCTTTCTCAGTTACATACGGAAGAACAAAATCCATTTATTTATTAAAAAAAGAATCTTGATTTTTCTGTTAAGATCAAGAACGAGGCAAGGATTTTTTTTTTCACCACTCCTTTTCAACATCATACTGGTAGTCCTAGCTAATGCAATAAGACAAGAAAAGGAAATGAAAAATACACAAATTGGGAAGGGAAAAATAAAACTACCTTTGTTTGCAGATGACATGATGATTTATGTAGAAAATCCCAAAGAATCAACAACAACAAAAAAAAAACAAAAAAAAAAATAGAAGAAAAGAAAAAAACTCCTGGAATTAGTAAATGATTATAGCAAGGTTACAAGATATAAAGTAAATGTACAAAAATCACTTTTGTGTATACCAGCAATGAGCAAATGGAGTTTGAAATTAAAAGCACAATACCATTTACACGAGCACCCAAGAAATGAAATATTTAGGTATAAATCTAACAAAATATGTATAAGATCTATATGAGAAAAACTCTAAGGAATGAATTTAAAAAATTAAATGGGGAGAAATTCCATGTTTCAATGGTTCATGACAAGAATCAATATTGTCATGTCAGTTGATCTTGTCAACTTGACCTATAGATTCAGTGCAATCCCGATCAAAATCCCAGGAAGTTATTTTGTAGATATTGAAAAACTAATTCTAAAGTTTATATGGAAAGATTAAAATATTTACCAAGTCCTTCTGCAATCCAGGTCCTGGACCTGGCCTGAGGACAACAGAGAAAATCTCAGTCCCTTTTCCTCCAGGGGCTCCAAGTACTCTCAGTTCTTCAAATCCAAAGATAATAATTAAAATCCATCCCTTTCAAACTCTTTTAGCAATGGAACTCACCTTATAAGAAACCCTCTTGTATATGGAAGTTACTCAAACAATTATAAAACAATAGGATAATAGTTAAGGGCTTTAATGGAGGCATAAGCAAAGTGCAGAGGGAGATTCCATGTCAGAGATGGCATGAGAGGAGAGAGCTCTGGAGTAGAAGCTTCTAGGGTGATAGGAATCTCCCAGAAAGCTATGTGCAGAGAGAGGTTTCCAAGCAGAAGGAAGAGTTTTGGCAAAGGCATGAGAGCTTGTCATGTTCTAGGAGCTCTCTTGGTTCTGACATGACCCTTCCAAGTTGTCCTAGAGGCTGCTATGTTCCTGTATTTTACTCCTGCTCAGTTTCTTCCAGGACCTTCTTGCTACATATCTCAGCCCTGCAGTTTTTATCCAACAGCCAGTGGAGCACTAAAGCTTTTAGTAAAAGCCACTGCTATAGAGACATCCATGGGGCTCACACCCCCTCCTACCCAAAGGCATTCTGATTCACCTTCTCCCCCTTTCCAGCCCCCACAACAAGAGACGCTCCTAGTCTCACCCTTCATATATATTCAACTCACTTAGATGTTAGCACACAACAAAATGCTTTTTCAACCTGGTATTTTTAATGTCTTAAAGAAAAGGAAGAATAAGATGAATAAAAGCCCACAGAGCCCTCACCCACGTGTTGTTCACCTGTGCCTGAGGGTCTTTCTCCATTTGTTGTGTTGAGTGTTCCAAGGGGCAGGTCCATGTCTCTGAGCATGTGCCAGGTTCCTGTGACCTTTATTCCATGCTGACCTCTCATCATTTGGGCCACCATCCGTATGCACCTGCACCTTGCATGGCCCACAAACCACTTCCCACATCAATGTCCACCTTCCCCTTTCCCTCCTCAGATAAACCATGTGAACTCTACTGCTCACCCCTTGGGAAGGAGTCCCCGCTGCTGGTGGCCGACAGAGTCCTGGATGGCACACCTTGCGGGCCCTATGAGACTGACCTCTGTGTGCACGGCAAGTGCCAGGTGACGTGTTTTCCTTGTATCTTTGGTGGGGCTTTCTTTGGAGGGGAGCCTCCCTCACCCCAGAAGGTTTCAGGGAGGGGCAGAGCCCTGGGGAGGGAACGGATTTTCTCCATAAGGCACCCATGGTGCTGTCTCCGGCAGCTTGGCACCCCTCCCTCCCTCAGCAGTGACTGAGCATGAAGCTTATCTATAGGCCAGCTGGGAGTTGAGGTGGCTGGAAGAGTAGTGGCAACATCATAATCTCAAAAATCTTAAAATAACTTTAGCCATTCCGATGAAGGGAAGAACAGGTAGAATGCTAAGGTAAGACTGGAAGATGTATGTGCATGTGCTTTTGGACAAGCTATGTTCTGTTCAGCTATAAAAGATCTCATCGAGCTAAGCAGATTCCTTCACAGGTGGTTCAGTATGCTGAATTGAACGTGCTGGGAATTCAATTCAATATGCTGGCTTTGGGGACAACTGCAATTTAGTCCCCAAAGCCATCCTGGTGTTGGATGTCTGCAACTCATTAGAATGATGATAAGTAACATTCAAGAAGACAAAAGGAAAAAGAGAGGGAGGGAGAGGGGATGGGTAGAAGTGCACCTTCCACCTGCGTTAAATCTGCCTGAGCTGGAGGCTCACCTGAAGCTGGGCCCTCCTGACGCAAGGCTCCCTGGCCCAGCGTAACGGTCCTATTTGTCCATCAGAATGGCCATCCTCCTGATGTGTACAGCAGCTGGAATTGGGGTAGGAGTCAAGAGGGTGTGTGCCCAGAGGGCCATGACTCAGATGATGCCACCCTCCATTGTGCTGTATGTGCCATATTTCCTGCTGACTCAGTTGGGTCTGCACCTGTCATGAGAGAGTCCTTGCCTTCAGCCACAGACATGTGCCCTCCTCATGGTTGAGGCCAGGCTGCCTCAGCTGTGTCCTCAGCAGGTGAGCCCACTGAGAGCCGGAGGAGGCGGTGGCTCCCAGAGCCCTCAGCAGGCAGATGGATAGCAGGGTTGCTGTGCATTTGGCAAATGCTCTCTCACAGGAGAGAGAAACTATTATTCCCCCTAACTATACTTACACCAGAAACCTGCCTCCAGGCCTGGGACCGACTGACCCCATAAGGTAGTGCGTCTTGTTTGTTCTCTCTGCTTCCCAAGCATGGCTGAGGGCAGCGTTTTGGAGACAGAGTAAAAGGGGAGGCAGACAGCAAGACACACAAATGCAATCTCTAGGGTGATTCCTGGGGCCATTTCAACCCTAGTGGGTTTTTTTTCCCTGCAAAGTCCAAACTAGTCCCCAAACGGGATTTTCCAGAAAAAAAGCTTGACAATATCCAGACCCCTCTGGCCCTGCCTATCTTTGTTATCAAATCCAGATATGCATGGGTGACAGGCACTAGGTGCCCAAGAGTCTTGGCAAGGTGTCCTTCTGGGGAAGGAGGCCGTGATGGTGGTGGAGTTGGACCCTCAGGGCTGCAGCGTTGTCGTGGAGAATGTGCAGGGCCTTGGGGGGTATGAACACAGGTCTTATCATTGTCACCAAAATGAGGAATTGCCGGCATTTCTCTATAAATCTGCTAGCAAATCAAGTGGAGGATTTTTTTCTTTCGTAACTTACACACTTCCAGGGCCCATCCTACAGCGTGGCAATGAACATTTCTTTAGGGACAATTTTCCAAGTAAAAAGCACTTGTACCCTTTAGAAGGCACCATCTGAGCTACCTCTGGGCTGTTGCCAGCATCTTTTGCAATGTTCTTGCCAATGTGCAGACATTTCTAAGAGTCCTGAAATTTTCTGGCCAGTGGGGTCAATGTTAAGTGGCCAGACATGATTTCAGCTCTAAGTGATCAGTGCCAGTGGGTCCCTTCTGTGACCTTGGTTCTTTTTTTTTTTTTTTAATGTTTATTTATTTTTGAGAGAGAGACAGAGCACGAGTCGTGGGGGGGGGGGGAGGGGGGAGGGACAGAAAGAGAGGGAGACACAGAATCTGAAACAGACTCCAGGCTCCAAGCTGTCAGCACAGAGCCCCACGCACAGCTCAAACTTCCGAATTGGGAGATCATGACCTGAGCCAAAGTCGGACATTCAGCCTATTGAGCCACCCAGGTGCCCCATGTGACCTTGGTTCTTACTGCACACTCTTCAGTTAGGGAACTTCCCTGCGCCATGATAGCAAAATATCCAGTTTTTCAGTCAGAACAATATGGGTGAGATGCCACCCAAGGTCTCTACCAGGTCTCTGCCAGCCTTCAAGCCAGAACCTGCCCTACACTTGGGCGTGATGGCAGTAACATGGGTACACCTGCCTTACCATTCCCGGATGCCACCCCTTCCCTAACCCCCACCCCAGTCTCTCTCAAATGCCTCAAACAATCATTGCATTTACTGACAGCTGATGTGAGACTAGCACTAACCAAGCACCACTGCTCAGCACAGGAGCACTAGGGCACACAGGTACAGACAGTGGCCCCTCTGGCCATGCTCTGTGGCAGGTGGGCAGGCTCATGCTCATCGGAGCCTTGCCCCACCTGTCAGTTCTCAGAACTGCCATCTCCTCTGCATGGATGTTCCCAAGTACCAGCTGCCTCCAGGCATCCCACCGGTCCTAGCAGGAAGACCACCATCCTGGTAGGTGGTGGGAGCATGCACCCATAAGCACCTCATGAAGTTAAATCCCTGCAAAACAACTCACTTTTTGACGGAAGTTAAAAATACCACCTGTGATTTTTCTAACAGCACTTATTCCTCTGAGAGAAACTATAAAGGTTAAATTTAGCCCCTCGGGGAGTCCGTTCTCATAAGAATCCAAATGAGTAAAGTCAGAGTTAATAAAGTTTTATAAGAATGTTGAGCATACTTAAATAAGAGTATAAGAAATTAAATACAAGTACAGTATCGATACCTAGTTACAGTAATTGCCAAAGTAGAATGTTTTGGATTCCTGTGGTACTTGTGAATGAGTAAGGCAAAGAAAATCCGTTAAAGAGAAGAATAGTAATAAAAAAAAAATCTTGAGTTTAGTGAGCAAAGGATCTGTACCTATTCACCAATACTATTATCTAATTATATTGGATAAAAGGTAGAAATCATCCACATTTTATGTAAGACAGCACTTACAGAAATACTGCCATGGTTCACTTACTAGCTTTTTCCTCTGTTCCCTTCAGCTATAAATTTTGCTATTTTAGGGTGGCAGAAGGAGTTCTGGGAAATTTTGAGAAGCACGGTGACGAGCTGGTAGGGAATGGAGGGGACAAGAGGCTCCCACATGGCATTTTGAGCAGATTCCACTAAGCTCCACAGAGCAGGCTGATTCAAACCAGAACACGAAACATGGAAATACCATTTTATTCTGCTTTTATGAGGACTGAGTGGAGTTTCATTTCAGTGAGTCACAAATTATTTCACATGCTGAAATGAAACTTAACAGCACTCATAAAAGTGGGAGCGAGCTGGGGAAAGAAACACAAACATTGTCTATTTTTCGGCAAGTCTGTATAAATCAGGACTCCCATCATCCGCAGTGCCTACTGTTGACCTGCAGAGACAAAGAAATCAAGTTCATACGTTTCAAATGTACAACTTCCCTCAGAGCTACTGACCTTCAGTCGATGAGTCAAAGTGAAGGGTAGATCTGAAGATAACCTGAGAGCAGGTACACTTGGCTATTCTTTAAGGCCTCACCAGCTCACGTACACTCATAGGCATCCAATTAGGGTCCCACTTCTTTGAGATCCTTACTTGTATGCATATCCTGGGCTTGATAAACACCCAAAAGACTTTCAGGTCCCATAAACTTCCTCGGTGGAGGGACTGTGTCCAATTATCTGTGCTCCACCAGCCGCTGGCTTGGAGGAGAGCCTTTGATTACATACTGAAAAGAGAATAGCAGTGAGTGGATGCATGGGTAGATGGCTCCCCTGCTCTTAGGACTCTAGTGATTCTGGAATCTGGAGCCCATTTCAGTGAACCATTTTCACTGTCCAGTGTTTCTTGGCCTCCCATTTTGTGTATAGTGGTCCATTAGGCAAATAGAATTACTTGTGGAATTTAGAAGAATTCTAAGACTCTGGCCTCAGAGTCCCCCTGTGTGAAGAAGGAGGTAACAAACATAGGAAAACCTAACAAGTGTTTGTGCTTATGCCTGTATTTCAACAACACCTTCCTTGTTGCTGCTTCTCCCCATGTCACAACACTGCAGTTGACATCTCTGAAGTGTGTGACTTTTGGTGCTGAACCTTTACTGACAGCAGTGCCTAAAAAGTCTGGAGTCATTCCCTGCACCCCCCTTTGTCTAATTAACTTCCCATTGCAACTTCTGGATTAAGCTGGCAGATGGAGCCTCACGTGGGACTCCGCTAAACCGATGGTAAACGCAGAATAACACAAACCATGATGGTGAAAAGAAGCAGAGGCCCTTTGACAAAAGAAAGATACCACCTCTTTGTGGAGGGTGGAAGTGAATGGAAGTTTCGTTGAAGGAACAAAGCAGCCGAGGCCAGAAATGAAACGAGGAGAGTCGCAATGGAAAAGAAAGCAGAATGCTCAAGGGAGTCTAGGACTTGAGAACAGAGTGTGGGAGTGAGGTGTGGGCTGAAAATTGAAAGAAGGCAAAGGGTCATACAACATGGCTGATCACGACTGGCCCTGCACTTGGAGCTTGATGGGCTGTTAGGTGATAAGCTCAATGCAAAGTATCAGGGGGCTCCTTTCCAAAGTCGTGTGATAAACTGTATAAGGACAACTGAGGCAGATGTGCGACCTCGGCACTTGAGCACACACTCACCCTCCTGAGTTTAGGGGTGAACTCCAGCTTTCCTCCCACCAGTCCCAAATAGAAGCCTGCCACATGACCCCTCCCACCCCAAATATAGAGCCCTTTCAGCCTACCTTTCTGTACCTCATTCTCAAATACGAGTGGTCAACTGGAGATCAACAGCTATTTGAAGAAAACCAGCAGCAGGAACAAGAAAGACCAAGAATAACAAACAGAGAAACTGACCCTGGCAGAAAATTGGGATAATCATAGAATTCTCCACAGCTAAATTATCAATCAAGCATGTGGACAAAGTAATTACGAGACACAGAAGAACTTAGAATATTTTCCATGCATCCATTCTGAAGAAATTATGTGTAGTTTAATAAGACAAAGGTAAAGTGAAAAAAAAAAAAGATAAGCACAGTAAGAATTGGTGCAACTAACACAGAAGCCCAGGAAACACTGGGCTGGGGGCTGTGCCGCTGGCCTAAAAGCATTCAGTTAAAATTAAAACAAGAAGTCAGTGGCATCCCTCCAACAGAAGAGTGAATGAAGCATAGTTGGAAGATAGCTATGAAGTTAAAGAGTGCAAGTGCTTCTATTCCTGGTCAAAAGAAAACAAAAAAACAAAGACCATGCAAACCTATATGAGAAAGTCCCAGTTCAAATAAGAGACAATAAACTTCACCACTGGGGAAGGGTTGCTGGCAGGTTCAGGGTGCAGAAGAGAGAGACAGAGGTCCCATTCTGAAAATCAAAGTCTCCTGATCCCAGTTTGCCCAGGGCCCAGCTCGGTAAGAAGCCATCATTATTGTGCATTTATTGAACACCTGTGATGTGCTTAACACCATGCTGGCTGCTGGGATCAGGTGTGGGGGACAAGAATACAAGAAGTCACAAGAAGTCTTAGAATTCTCCTAAATTCCACAAGTAATTCTATTTGCCTAATGGACCACCATACACAAAGAATTATAAGACACCACCCTCCATGCGCTTACGGTCTGTCCCGAAGATGAGACTTAAGCAAAACCCTAACAACCAAAGGTGAAGTCATAATTGAGAGCCAGTGAGATTTGGTTTAGACATAGCAGAAAGTATATAGGGTAGAACTGGGTTCATTCATTCATCAAATATTTATTGAGCACATTTCACGTGCTAAGCACTAATGTGTGCTAGACGTTCAACGGTGAGCAGGACTGAGAGGGTCCCTGTCCCCATGCAATGTGCAGATGAGAAACACATAAACTCACAAACATGGTCTCTCCAAGGACTGGTCCATGTGAAGAAGAAAATGGTTTCATAGATTGAGAGGGGGATTGGAGCTGAGGAAGACTGAATGGCATGGTGGGTCTCTCCAGGGAGATGGCATTTATGGAAGATCCAGCCTCATGAAGACAGAACAGAATGATCCAGGCAGAAGGTGGCTCCAAGGCTGGTAGGTTCCGGAAGCAGAGGAGATCTGGGTGGCAGGTGCTGGAGGAGTGGATGTGAGGGCAGAGGTGTCAGGGCCCACACCCTACAGGGCCTTAGGCCATGACAGGAATCTAGATTTCATTCTGTCGGGAGTGGAGGGATTGAAGCAGAGGTGTGAACCCACCTTGGTTATGGAGAATCAGCTGTGTGGGGCCTGAATGGAACCCAGGAAACCAGGCAGGAGGTTGTTAGGGTGAGTCATGTAGCTGAGAGGCAATAGGACTCGGAGGAGATTGGGTTCAGTGTGCATTCAGAGGACGAGGGAGGAAAGCTGAGGTGATGAGCAGATGTCATGGCATCGTGGAGCATCTTGAATCCCTAAGTGTGGACGTACTCCACCATGGGTCTTCTCGTCTCTTAGGTGAAAATCAATCTGGCAGCAGAGGGGAGGAAACAGGTACAATAGGTCATGTCCCGAATGGTGAGGGTCTAAACTGGGCTGTGACCATGAGCGTGGAGAAAAAGTAGACACTACAGTCTATTAGGGGACAAAGCCACCAAGTCAAAGAAGACGGAGAAATGGCCACTAGATGTGGTGACCAGGAGGTTGTCTGTTGCTAGTATCTTCTACCTAGCAGGGGCAGGATTCTGCGGGCAGAATCCAGGTTTCAGATCACCAAAGATGGATATTTCTCACGTCTGGGAGAAATGGCTGCACTGTCCATGGCTCATCCTGTCCCCTCCTCCAGCACAGCGTGCTGAGCCCTAAAGCCTTTCTAGGCTTTTTGTGTGTTTCACGGGGACTGCCTCTACCAAAAAAGAGCTTGTGCTTTCCCCACCAGTTCCCTATCATCTTGAGCCTTTGATTAATTATGCCCCCGGCAGTGTCCTCCCCTGGTGTCCTACATACCCCAGTTTGTTAGCAGAACAGGGCTCAGACCTGCAGATGCTGACCAGGAACTTTAAGACCTGCTCTGAAATCTCAGAAATTGGTAGCAGGAATGCCTAGTGTATGTGGAAAAGTAACTGCTAGGGATCGCTAGGAAAGCATAGGAAGATCCTAGAATTCATTGTTTGGAGTTTGCTTTGGTTTGGTCATCTTGCCCTCTTAGAACACCAGTCCTCATAAATACAATTGTTAAAACTCCTCTAACATTCAGAATTAATGAGTTGTATGCTTTGGTAACTTCCATTTTGAAAAAAAAAAAAAAAAATCCCAGTCCCTTGCAAAAATACTCTATGTCACTTGCACTAACTGTGGGGCAAAGGGAGAAAATGCCACTATTGGCAGGTTAGTTTGACTTCTCTTCTTTGCCTCTGTGATTTGCTGCTTCTTAGACATTGACATCCCTTGTGTGCCCTGCCTTCAAACACACTAGGTGCCTAAAATAATACCAAACAGTGGGCAGAACATACAAACCTGTCCTGACCCTTTGGGTGTCTCGAAGAATTAATACAAAGGGTGACCATGTGTCCTTGTTTGCACATGATCTGAGAAGCCCACTGGGGCAGACAGTGACCCACTGCATGGGGGCGCTGCTTGATATTATGGGAGAACCCACCTGTGGATGACCCTCTGGACACTGGCTCTCTCTGCATGTTTCACGAAGAGGGACCAGGGGAAGGATGTGGTCCTGCCTACTTTCTCCTTCCCTATCTTCCTTTTTTGGAGATGGCAGGGGTTCTGTGGAAGGACAATTACCTTTTGAGCCCTACTGTGCTCAGATAAGGTACTAGCTGTCCCCCATCCCCTTAGGGGGAGGATGGTCTGTGTGCTGTCTCCATCTGTCCTGACAGCACCCACCTGTCACGAGGGTCCCAAGAAGTGAGCCAGAGGAGAGGTCATTTTTTTTAACCTCTGAGGTTGAGGTTGAGGTTAATATTCCAGTTTATAAAATGGGTAAACTGAGGCTCCTATTCAAATCTGTAATTATCCTCAGGATATGCATAGTGACCACAGCCTTGAGGATGACATTTGTGGAAGAGAAGCTTATGGCCTACCTGCCTGGGTAATTTAGCTCTAATCCAAAAGGCAGTTAGCCTACAATTTGAAATCATGTCTGAGTTACGTTTGCTCTTAGAGGTGAAGTTTTAGCAAAGGAGGCTGGTTTTTAAAATTGAAACAAGATGCTGGGTGGGGAAAGGGGAGAAAAGAGCAGAGCACTTTCCCCCTGTATCCAGCCATTGACAGTTTTACACATAAGGTGATGTGAATCCTACAAGCAAGGCTATCAAAGACTCCAGATCTGAGTTTCTGTTTCCCTGGTGGAGAGGGGTAGAAGTGTAACCGCCCTGTGAGCAGAAGGACCGAACAGCATCCAGGTGATCCGTGAGGCCCTCAGTTGAGGGCATTTGGGGTTTTGTAACTAGACAGTGTGTCATGGTGGAGCCTCCCATGGATCATTTACCTGCCCTGGGCACCTTTGTAGGGGGGGATCTGCTTCCTGAGAGTATAGGGGAACCCGCCTCTGTTGTCCTTGTTGCTCTGCTAGCCTCCCCCACATGCCTCCAGGATACCTCAGCCCAGAACTGCTTCAGCTCAGGGGTGACAGAAGATGGAGGCAGCAGTAGTTACTTTCCCAGTGGGAACTCATGCCTCGGGTCTTTCAGTGGCACGGGGGGTATCAGTTAAGTAGACACTGCCTCCTCGGGACACAGAAAGCTCAGCGTCTGTGGCAGTGGCCGTCTCCATGAGGGGCTCTATCTCTGAGCTCCAAACCTAGCCCAGTGGTCTCCCAATCTGACCTGGGCCCACAGCATTGCCTGAGAACGCCCTGGGGATGGCAGATTCGTGGGCCCCGCCCTAACAATGGGTGACCCGCCCAGCCCTCCAGGTGATTCTGGCATGCTGGAGTTGGAGAACAGCTACCCCGCGTGATCTTGTGGCTCTGGGCCTGGGAGATCTTTGGTCCACCCTAGAAACTGACCACTGCTGGTCAGACTGAGAGGAGTTGTTCCCTTTAGGTTCTCCAGAACATGCAGAGCAAGACTTTGTCTGAAAGGGCATACCATCTTCATAGACTAATTTTAGCTCTCAAGAACAATTGTCCCAATCAAAAAAATAAGCAGGTGATCAAGTTTCAGAAAGGATCCTCCATTGTCTCAGATCCAGATGTAAGCCCATGCGCTTTAGATGCTTTATTTGGCCCCCTGAGAGGAACAGACACTGATGAGGATGGGCCGCACCGGCTTGCCTGGAAACATCCTAGACTCTCAGAAAAGAGGCAGGTGCTAGTTCTGTGCAGGCCAAGCATGCCCTAGCGGCCCCACAGACATCAGGCCTTGCTGGGCTCCCAACTAACTTGGACTTCTTCCCAGAAAAAAGGGAAATCAATGCCAAACATTGTATCTACTTAAACTCTGGATCCCCTGAGGTCTAAATCAGTACTGGTCAGAGCTTCGCTGCTGCATTGTGTACATGTTCTTTTTGCCACGTTTTGGGAGCTGTGGCGAGAATATCAGGAGGAGTAGAAAATTGCTCCCTAACTTGCCTCTGCTTGTTTGGGGCCAACAGCGTCTCCTGCCAGGATTGGCCATGAGGGCACCTAGTGCTCGTCTGGCTGTGCAGGCGCTTTGCAAGTGCTCACTTAATCCACAGCCTTTTCTCCTTCTCATTTGTCTCTTTCCACCAAGGTCCTTCTTTCAGGGGACTCTGGGAGAAGTGGTTTGCTCATCTAGGAAGGTGTGTGTTCTCCTAAGCACGCTTCCTCCCAGTGGGGTCTTTGCCCTGTTCCTCCCTGAAGCACCTCCCATGCCTGTCCTTCCAGCTTCCCAGTGAACTCCCGCTCAGGAAGATTGCAAACTGCACACTTTGCCTCCTTGTCCTGATCGCCTAGCCAGAAGGCACATGGCCTTTTGAAATTCTGGCGCAGATGCTCTCCTCACTTTCCTTTTTCTCGCGTTCTTTTAGCTTCTTTATTCTACATTCTTGCAAACCCAGCAGGCTTTGGGAAGGGGCCCTACCCTCTCCAGAATGCCTCCCAGTGACCCTGGTCCTTGACTGAAGACAATCAGGGGAGATTCCCAGGCAGCCAGGGCTGAGAGGCAAGAGGTGAGGTACTGCTCCTGGCCCCACCAAACAACTTGCTGTGTGGCCTTCGATTCGTCAGGTGCCATCATTGTGGCTGGGGGAAAGGTGGTCTGGACAAAGTGGGATGCTAACTTAGAACATCTAGAAGCTATTTAATCAGGAAACCCTAACAGAGGTACCAGATAGGGATGGCAAGCCAGCAGGAATGTGGTTAAAAGATAACAGGAAGTCCACATCGTTAGAGTCTAGAGCTCAGAGCACCTGAGAGAGAGGGAAGCCACGTGTGGCGACAGGTCAGGATGACATGAAAGAAGCCAGCGTTTGGGGGCCGGAAGCAAGCTGGAGCTTTAGAACCCAAAGGAGCAGCACAGATTGACAGCACACGTGCAGCCAGGGCCCTTGCTGACCATGCTGGTTGAGCAAAATTTTGGATCGTGGCTGCCTTGGATTCTTAGCCCATATAATTTTGTATCGAGCAACTTTACAATAATCAGCCGGCAGTCCCGATCATGAATCTAGGCAGCTCCTGCAATGTTCTCCAGGCTCCGGGTCCACTGTGGCAGCCTGTCTTCCTCCAGGCTGTTCTTGGGTGCAGCCAGGTGTTGCAGATGGCATCTGGGTCTCCATGATCCCCAGGCCCACCCAGACCTGCCGGGCACAGGATCCCACAGTCTGTGCCTTGACAGCCCTCCTAGAGAGGCGGATGCACGTTCCCGTTGAAGACCCACTCCTATCACGAAGCAGGGGGTCCTGATTAAGTTGGGGAGCCAGGAGGTCATGAACTGTTCACCCAGCTCTACTCCACGCCCTGCTGGAGTGGGGTGCAAGGAGGGAAGCCCCTGGCCAGACTCACCCAAGCATCATGGGAAGGAGTGAAATCACCTTGGCCTGAGTTATCTGGCTGTTGACTTCCTTATGGCCTGAACCGTCAATCCCTAATGCAGGGCACGGGGCAGTGGAGAAACTCCGTTCTTGTTCTGGAAGTACTCACTTCAGGGGGGAAAGCGGAGTTGCAGCAATTTAGCCAACACATACTCCGTGTTCGCCAGAATATAAAGTTAGATGTGTTTTTTTGCGGAATATAAAATTGTCACGCATTTTTTTTTCTTTTTAAGGAAAAACAAGAGTTCACAATCTTTTCCCAGTTTTCCCACACTGACTTGGGCTGTGCCACCCAGAACCACTCTGGGTCAGGTTACTCTTCTCTGCCCTCATACATGCCTTTTTGAAAGTTTTGGGAGACATGGGTCTTCTTGGGCTCAGTCTCTACAGGGAAATGGGGGGTCTCATGTCTTCAGCCATGTCTCAAGGAGCTCTGGGCTTCCTGGCCTCGACAGAAAAGTTGGTGTCGTTTGTGTATACTGTTCTGTTGGCTGTTAGAACCCAGATACAGGTGCCCCACACAGCCCCAGGGAAACATGAATTCTGTGAAGTTGTGGCCACACCAGTGGGTGTGTGGGAGTCAGAGGCATGGCCTCTGCCTCAGGAGGTGCTAGAAAGGCCAGGCTTCAGGCCTCAGTCTGACTTCTGAGGCCTAAATATGTGCCTTCCTGGGTCCCCTCCTCTGTAACAAATAATAAAAAATATGTCTGGCAACTATGTGGGTATAAAAACAGATATAATACAAGCTGGATTCTATTCATTTTTTTCTCTTCTGATTTTGATTTTTGTTTTGCATTTATTTATTTTTGAGAGAGGGAGACACAGAATCCAGAGCAGGCTCCAGGCTCTAAGCTGTCAGCACAGAGCCTGATGCGGGGCTCGAACCCACAAACCGTGAGATCATGACCTGAACTGAAGTCAGATGCTTAACCGACTGAGCCACCCAGGCGCTCCTTCTCTTCTGATCTTGAAATAAAATATTTTCGTGGGCTCTGAGAGTCCAGCAGGCCCCAGGCACCATGCCTGCCAGGCCTGTTGGAGAAGTCAGCCCTGTAGAGATTCTCCTGGAAGATCCCTCTGAGTCTTAGACACAGAATAACCCGGCCCTTTGGTTGTTCAGAAAATCGGCTGTGATGGCATCATCGGGTCCGCGGCCAAGGAAGACCGGTGTGGGGTCTGCAGTGGTGACGGCAAGACCTGCCGCGTAGTGAAGGGCGACTTCAGCCACTCTCGGGGCACAGGTGAGTGCGAAGCCCGAGGGACAGGAGACCCTGGCCATGCGTGGGGGGTGGGGAGGGTGTGGGTGAGGGGGAGCCCCGAGGGTTACTGCCGCTGCAGGACAGCCTGTAAGTGTTTATAGATTTTAATTCCTTTACCCAAAGCCAATGATCACACACCTTCTAGTTGATAATAGGTGACCTGGCCCTTCAGTTTTATGATTTCTGAAAGGCAAAGAGAAAACATTTTAGCCAGATTATCTTTAGGTTCCTAGAAGCGAGCAGTTTCCCTATGGTGGCCAGTGGTGCTGCCCTGACCTGCCCAATGGGCTCCCCTGCGCTTTGCATCAGCCTGTCTTCCGATGTGACACTTGGCCAGGTCGTTTTTACCTATAGACGGAAGATTCTCTGAGTGTTCTGTCAGCTAAAGTAGGACTGCATTTACACACATCCCTAAAACACGCATGAAGCCGAATGTTCCGGGAAGTCTGAGCTGCCTCTCTGGCAACTGTGAATGCAGAAGAGAGGAGTCTCCTGTTTCCCAGATGTAGACCTCCCCCAACACTGTGCTTACAGAGGTTCATCCAAGTTCAGCTGATGGGTCTTTGGAGGCTTTCTGCTAGAACTATCTTTGCAGCTATGGGCTGCTTAGCCCAGAGGTGGGAGATGGTTTCTGATCGCCTGTCCTGGGGGACACTAGCTTATGATGTTCAGGGATGTGTCTGGGTTGACACATAACGAGGGGAGCATGAAGCAGGCAAGTCCTCTGGGGAAAGAGCTCTTCTCAAAGCCTTAGTGAGTGTCCGCTCCCCCAAGTGCGACATCACCAAGGTAGCTTGGTGGGTGGAGCTGAGCTGAAAAGTCTCTATTCAAATTTGAACGATTACTTTCCATAGAAGCTTTTCCCTTCAATTTTACCCCACAGGGGAACACAATCACAGGTAATCCTCTCTGTCCCACAGAACAGGCCTCTGGGAATGAGGCAGAGAGGAGAAGTCTGTGCGTGCTCCCCCTCTCCTCTATCTGGATAGAAGACCTGGTCTAGCGGAAACATTCCTTCTTGATACCTTGCAGAAAGGGCAACCTATTGCACAAGGATTTTGCAGGATCTGGTGAAAGCAAAACCAGAGGCAAATGTAAGCACAAAATTTAATTTTAAAATTATGCTTAGGAAGTGCATTTCAGGCCTGGTTTCTGGATTTTAAAGACAGGTGCCCAGTCTACAAAATAGGACACTTGTGTGAGAATCTGTGCCTGCTGCGTGGCTCCTGAGGTCAACTGAAGAAAGTAGTGCTAGAGCAAGTCAGTTTGGGGGGAAAGTGCCCTCCGAAGCTACACCTTCCGGGACAGTAGTCACAGGCCACTTTAGGCTATTCAAATTTTAGTTATAGGGACGTCTGGGTGGCTTAGTCAGTTAAGCATCTGACTCTGGATTTCATCTCAGGTCATGATCTCATGGTTCATGAGTTTGAGCCCCACCTGGGACTTTGCACTGACAGTGAGGAGCCTGCTTGGGGTTCTCTGTCTCCCTCTCTGTCCCTGCCCCACTCGAGCACACACGCGTGTGCACTCTCTCTTAAGTCAATGTTTAAATTTTTTTTAATTATAATTAAAATTAAACAAACTTAAAAGTTCAGCCCTCGGTCCTACTAGCTACATTTCAAGTGTTCCATTGCCACACGTGGCTAGTGGCTCCTGTGCCAGACAGCACAGAGAGAGAACATTTCCATCATCGCAGAAAGTTCTCGAACAACACTGCTCTGGAATGTTGGTGATTTCTATTTGTTTTGACATGTCTAATGGCACTTTCTCTGTTTGGATCCCCAGCTCCAATCTGCCATGAGACTCTGACCTTGCCTACTTAGCAACAAAACCTCTGCAAGTTTTAATACTGATTTTTTAAAAAGTGGGGGAGAGATTAGAACCTTTTATTTAAATTGGGGCACCTGGGTGGCTCAGTTGGTTAAATGTTCTACTTTGGCTCAGATCATAATCTCATGGTTTGTGAGTTTGAGCCCCATGTTGGGCTCTATGCTGACAGCTCAGAGTCTGGAAGCTGCTTCGGATTCTGTGTCTCCCTCTCTCTCTGCCTCTCTCTCTGCACCCTCCGTGGGTGCTCTGTCTCTCTGTCTCTCTGTCTCTCTCTCTCTCAAAAATAAATAAACATTAAAAAAAAAGAACCTTTTATTTAAATCAAATGTTGTTCAGTAAACTGAACTAACTCTAGTTGCTCCCTTATGTGGAAGGCAAGTTGAACACATCTGTGCCCGCTCCTGCCCCCGGGGCAATTCAGTAGAACACTAAGGGTGGTTCTTTCACACACCTTTGAAAATCTCCACTGGAGGCAACATCGCAGCTCATTTCCAAGAGAACCCCAATGGGGATAAAAAATGTTCTCTGTTTTTTCCTGGAGTCTAATCTGCTTGTTGACCTTTGATCTCATCGTGAGTAGATGCATTCTTCCAATCACAGTAACTTTTTTTTTTTTTCTTGCCTCCCCTTTCTTCATCCTACCTGTTCACAGGAGGAATGTGGGCAGGAATGTGTAGACTTCCTCCCAGGGAGGTCAGGATTCTGGGGCTCTGGCAGCCAGTCCCCTGTGGAGGGACAGAGAACCATTGGAAGCCTCCTGGGGGTAGCTGCCCCCACCCAGGCCTGTGTTTAATGTGCTTCCTTCCAGCTTCTGGTGCACAAAAGCCTTAGCAAACCTTCAGAGAAAGATAAGCACCCGTAGCTTCACCCACCTGGAAAAGTTCTGTCCTGAGCAGTTGCCAGATGTCACATCTTTGTTTTAAAGTCTAAAGTTGTTTTTCCCAAGTGTTCACCGTCTGTGAGCAGAAGCTTATATCATTGTGGATTCTGCTTACAGAAGATGTGCATGAAATGCTCACTCACACATACATGAATTGCTATTTCACATAGTTTCATCAACCCTGTAATCATGGTCTGACATTCTGGAATGCACATATACAGAGATACTGACAAAGGGTCACCAGTAGTCCATTTACCCAGCAAACATTTATTCAACACTACTACATTTTAATTTTTTTAATGTTTATTTTTGAGAGAGAGAGAGAGAGAGAGAGAGAGAGCATGAGCAGGGGAGGGGCAGAGAGAATGGGAGACCCAGAATTCAAAGCAGGCTCCAGGCTCCGAGCTGTCAGCATAGAGCCTGACACGGGGTTTGAAACCACGAACCATGAGATCATGACCTGAGCCGAAGTTTGGACGCTTAGCCGACTGAGCCACCCAGGTGCCCCAGTGCTACTATACTTTGAGCATGAGTTGTACAGAAATAAAAGCTAGAGGTTCCCCAAGTCGGTCACAGTCGAGGGAGGGAACCCCCAGGCAAGCAGCTTGAGTGTGAGGCCAAAGCATCTCAGTGGGGGGTGCTGCGGGGCCTCAAATTCTCCTGGGCCACCTGGCCCAGGCCTGCTGAAAGATGAGGGTGGTCCCCAAGCCCTAAAAGGCCAGTAGAAATTAACTGACAGTGGGGGGTGGAGGAAGGGCATTTCAGGCTGAAGGAAAAACCCAATTTAGGACTGGTATAAAGCCCCAGGTCATGTAACATCTGGGTGACTCCAAGTGCGGCTGGATGGGTTCAGTAATCCTGTCAGTTTAGATAGGAAGGTAACTTTCATCTTAGCCCAGCTCCTAAAGATTGGGAAAAGGAGGAATGTCTTATCACCCTTAAGGGTAAATATCAAAAAGAAATACCATACCAGAAAGATAACAAGTAATCAAATTCAGGATTTTTGCCCAATTATCTGAAGTCCTGACCCTTGCCTGAACCCTTCTGGGTTTTTTCACCTAAGTGCTTGAGCTGAGAATCCAGAGCAGACCCACACAGGGACTGTGTCCACATCCCCCAGGGTATCCCCCTCTTGGGTCCTTGAGAGGTCAGTGTTGGCTGTTTATTACACCCCCTGGCCTATTGACTCCTGACTTTGAAGCACTGAGGCCCTCAGCAACTCGGCTATAGGAGGGATCTGCTCGAATTGGCTGTCGTATTACTTCCTGGATGGATGGAGGGCTCGCACATTCTCAAGCCTTTGGTTGAGTTCAAACAGTGGAGTTTTTTAATTTAGAAATTTGGAAGTTCTTGGTGTGCTGCCTTCACCTCCTTCACTAAATTGTCATTGTGACATTTGTATCTTTCGCCTGTGCTCCTCCTCAGTGCTACAAAAATGACTAGTACCCACGGAAGTCCCCACCAAGAACCACTCTATGGGTTCTGAATCGCATTACACTTGCTCTCAAAGAGAACCTCCTTAAACGATGAATTTTTAAAAGAGAAGGTGATGTCATCTGTCCCTTTGGAGTGCGGATGGATCCTCAAGTCACATATTTATTTATTCAGTAATTACCTTTAGAACCTCTGTCACGTGCCAAGTCTCTCGGTGTGGGGTATGCAGGTTCTGTGGAGAAATTTACCCTCTATGATAACAAATAATGAGCCTTCTCTCCACCGTGATTAAGAACGCCAGTCTCAGTTCTGGAACTGCTCATGTAAACCAAGTACAATATACTTCTTTTCCTCAGTCAAGAATAATCCTTGTACGAAGGTGTCCACGTGTGTGATGGCAAAGGCTGTTCCCAAGTGTTTCTCATGTAAGATGTTTATATATTATGTGCAGTACCAGTGGTTACGTGTGTGGTGTGGGATTCTTTCCTCGCTTACATGCCTGAATATTTTCTGAGCACAGTCGACGGGAATGAGTCATGCATGAAGCCACGGATAAACACAAAGGCCAGTAATCACTTATGTATAATCGATGTGTAGGACTGATTGCGAAAAAGAAAAACTGTAGAGTGAAACCAATTTTAAAGCTATAAAAGGTAAAGGGTTATGAGATTGGAGACCAGAAACATGCATTAGTGTGCCATGGGTACGTCTTCATTCTCAGCCACAACTGACACTTCGGCAGAAAATGCGAAGACGTGCCAGAGAATTTGCCGAAGGTGGCACTTTCTTCCATAGCGAAGTCTCCATACCACAGGGTTGGTTTCCCAAAGGGCAGGGGATAACATCCTCCTGGTCTTCATACTAGAGATAAGGTCAGGGCCTTGCTTTGGCCCACCTACACTGACCTCACATTCTGGGAACTGAACAAGGGTATTAGTCTGGCCCCCCGGGCTTCCCAAACAATGAGGTCTTTCCAGTTAGACCCAGAACAGCCCTTAGGGATAAACATAAAGATAGAGGTATTCTCACAAACAACTTTTGTAAAAAGGGAAAACTATAAACTTACACAAAAGCCTAAGTATTTTATAAGAAAACTACAAAAAAAAAATTGAACTTTGGTTTCTTTTACATGTTTGATACAATCTTGTGAAAGAGCTCCAGGCCACATAGCCAGAGTTTTACCTGCATTCCATCATGGTACCTTGCCAGTTTCTTTCAAAGACAGTTAATGTTGCTAAAAACACAAAAAGTGATCATCTAAAAGCAAGGCTACTTGGGGAGTTCAGACAAAAATTATTTTGCAGGGGAACGTGTTCATAGCCTGGTGATATTAACTCCTCAGAAGATTTAAGATCGGTTTCAAGTCAACATCACACTGATGTTCCTTCTAACTACTTGTTCTTACAGCAAAAATTACCTGTCCTCCCAGGAGGATGGCAAAGGCATTGAATTTTATCCACGGCTTCCTCATGAACCCAAATCACATCCCTCTAACTGGATTTCTCCTACTTGATTGCAGAGACTAGAATGAAAAATTATTCCAAAGATAAAGTCCTGCTATGCTACCTCAAATGTGACTTTATCTTGTGAATTCTTAGAGTAAATCACCCCCCCCCTTTAATTATATTTCATGCCTAGTCAACATGTGGTATCTGGCTTCTGCATAGGGGGCCATCTGGTTTGAGGGATGATAGCAGGGTGCTCTGGGACTTGGTGATGGGACTCTTACCATTTCTGGTCACTTTTTACACCAACTTCAGCATGGGCTTTGAGCTGTGAGTCAAAGTAGGGGCCATCAGACAGAGGACAGTGAGGTAGAGGTGGTTTCCTTGGTCTGTGGACAAAACACTTGCCTTCCATTTCAGGGATTGTCTCTTTCATTGGTTCCCTGCATGTCATGAGCAGAGGAGCTCATCTTAGAAAGAAAGGTTAGCAGAACCCATGAATGGCAATGATTCCTCTGCCGTGTTTCTCAGGGGTCACCTGAGGATAAGCCTCATCTACCCTGAGCTTTTCACTGCTCATCTGCTCTACCCCCCAGGGTTCTTGACAGAAGAGAGAAAACGGGTGCCTTTTCGGTATTATTATTTGTGCCAAAGTTAAGTTCAAACACAGGCATGGTGACCAGACATTGGTCGCAAACATACTACCTTGCTGGGGAATGTGGAAAATGAACTAATCTGGATCTTGGTGGATGTATCCATTGCCTCAGATTCTAGCAGCCGAGTAATGTTCACACTAAGGTTTGTTAGTCACAAAATAGAAAGATTCCATTAACAGCAGCTTCTCTCTGAGAATACTTCAGCTCTCCAAGCAGATCCTTATTCCCGGGTCAGTTCTGTGGTTTAAATGGAGATTCCTCTCCAGAAGGGTTTGAATCACATTGACCCCAAAACAGTTTTTGTCTCTGCTTTTGACATTTTATTGTCTTGTATCCCTAGAATCCAATAAGTCTTCAAACTCCCCCAGAAGGAATGGATTTCGCTGAGAGAAATCTGTGCCACAAAAGCCAATGTTGTAATCCTAAAAGATGTGTTTTGTTGTTGTTTGGTTTGGTTCTGTGTGTTTTGTTGTGTTTTTGGTGGCCAGACTTTTCAAGTAGAGAAGCATTACTAGAGTAAAAACTGTTTTTAATCAAAAACCCCTGCCTCACGCTGTGAGGACTGGACAGTGCAGGGGCCGCGTGCAGCAGGCTGTTTGGACGAGCCAGCACTGCCCTTCCCCGTGGCTGGGGGAAGTGTCTGGAAGGAATCACGTTGGAGGACCACACCCCGGCTGGTTCCAGTCATCCTGCCTGGGAATCAGGATGGATCAGGGCACTAGAAGTAAGACAACCGCTGCCCTCAGGCTGAACTGTGTTTACATCTGGGGAGTCAAGTAGAACATGTATTTCGGAAAGTTCTGGGGCTGGATCTGTAGTAACAATGCCCAGACATTTGCTGTCTGTGTGGCAGACGCTACCAAACTTTCCATCAAAGATGGCTGGTTGAACAACAAGTACTTCCTGTCTTCCTGAGCTCAACTTAAAACGAATGAAAAGGAGCCTATTAAAAGGTCTGAGGAGAACAAGGACATCTCAGGTGGACATTCATACACATATGAATCTGAATTAATAGATTTGGATTTGCCACAATAAACAAGACTCAATGCGAAAGCCCCCCACATCTCAGTGGCTTAACACAAAAGTTTATTTCTTGCTCATGTTACATGTCCAGCATGGGGAGGTAGGAGGGTGTGTGTATTTGGGCCACTCATGGACCTGGGCTGACAGATTTTGTTGTTCAGATGCCGCCACAGCCACCTTGGCAGGAAAAAGGGAACACAACAAATCAGGTCCTGATGCTCTTAAAGCTCCTATGTGCACCTCAGTTTTACTCACATTTTTAAGGTCAAAGTATGTCACATGGTCCCACAATTTTAAGAATGTAGGGAGATGCATCCTTAACATTTCTGGAGAGAGACCTGGAAATATTTGGTGACCAGCACCACGGCACACAGCTCCTATAGCTGACGTTCTGCTATTCTGGTTGTCAGCCCTCAACAATGGCTCCCTGCCCCTCAGCTGAAAGCCAGCCCTCGTGGTCACCAAACCCCATCTGTATATACAAAGACAACCCATCTTTGGCCTCCTTCTTGAAGGAGTCTCAACACAAATGGGAGAGCAAGGTAAGATGAAAACTTGGGAAAAGATCACTCAAATAATAGAAATACAAAATCTCTACCAACTGTTCTTAAAAAGATCCAAGATGCGACTATATTCATAAAACTAGTATGGAATGTTCTAAGAAGAAACCATCAGAAAACAAAAAGATCTCAAAAACATGACTCTCAAAAATATGTGATAAAGAGCTTCATAAAAAAACAACAAATGACGGAAAAAATGTTTACAATGAGTCTAGTAAGTAAAGAGTTTGGGTTCAAAACATTAAATATATATTGATAGGTACTAAGGTGTGTGTGTGTGTGTGTGTGTGTGTGTGTATATATATATATTAAGGTATATATATATATATATTAAGGTATATATATATTTTTTTTTTAATTTGAGAGAGAGAGCTCCCACGAGTGGGGGAGAGGGGCAGAGGGAGAGAGAGAGAGAGAGAGAGAGAGAGAGAGAGAATCTTAAGCAGGGTCCATGCTCACTGTGAGGCCCCCAATGGAGGTCTCAATCCCCCAACCCTGTGATCATGACCTGAGCTAGAATCAAGAGTTGGACATCAACCAACTGAGCCATCCAGGTGCCCCTAAGATATACTTTTAAAATTCCTGCTCATCAAAAAAAAAAAACAAACAAAAAAAAAACAGCCAGTAGAAAACATGGGCGATGCTTATCAACAAGGCAGTTAACTGAAAAGGATATGCAAATAGCCAGCCAATATATAATAAGATGCCAAGCCACATCAATAGTGAGGGAAATGCAAATGAAATCTCCAGCATATTTTTTTTGCACCTATTAGATTAGCAAATATTAAGATTTATGGACTTCAAGCTGTATTACAAAGCTGTAATCATCAAGACAGTATGGTACTGGCATAAAAACAGATCAATGAACAGAATGGAGAACCCAGAAATGGACCCACAAACATATGGCCAACTAATCGTTGACAAAGCAGGAAAGAATATCCAGTGGAATAAAGACTCTTCTGCAGGTGGTGCTGGGAAAACTGGACAGCGACATGCAGAAAAATGAACCTCGACCACTTTCTTACACCATACCCAAAAATAAACTCAAAATGGATGAAAGACCTAAATGTAAGACAGGAAGCCATCAAAATCCTTGAGGCGATGGGGCACCTGGGTGGCTCAGTCGGTTAAGCGTACGACTTCGGCTCAGGTCATGATCTCTTGGTTCGTGGGTTCGAGCTCCACATTGGTCTCTGTGCTGACAGCTCAGAGCCTGGAGCCTGCTTCAGATTCTGTCTCCCTCACTCTCTGCCCCTCCCCCACTCATGCTCTGTCTCTCTCTTTCTCTCTCTCTCTCTCTGTCTCTCTGTCTCTCTGTCTCTCTCAAAAATAGACATTAAAAAAAAATTTTTTTAAATCCTTGAGGAGAAAGCAGGCAAAAAGCTCTTTGACCTTTGCCACAGAAACTTTTTACTTGACATGTCTCTGGAGGCAAGGGAAACAAAAGCAAAAATAAGCTATTGGGACCTCATCAAGATAAAAAGCTTCCGCACAGTGAAGGAAACAATCAGCAAAACCAAAAGGCAACCAACAGAATGGGAGAAGACATTTGCAAATGGTATATCAGATAAAGGGTTAGTATCCAAAATCTATAAAGAACTTATCAAACTCAACACCCAAAAAACAAATAACCCAGTGAAGAAATGGGCAAAAGACATGAATAGACACTTCTCCAAGGAAGACATCCAGATGGCCAACCGACACATGAAAAAATGCTCAACATCACTCATCATCAGGGAAATACAAATCAAAACCACAATGAGATACCACCTCACACCTGTCAGAATGGCTAACAACTCAGGCAACAACAAGTGTTGGCGAGGATGCAGAGAAAGAGGATCTCTTTTGCACTGCTTGTGGGAATGCAAACTAGTGCAGCCATTCTGGAAAACAGTATGGAGGTTCCTCAAAAAATTAAAAATAGAACTACCTTACAACCCAGAAATTGCAATACTAGGTATTTATCCAAGGGATACAGGTATACTGTTTTGAAGGAACACATGCACCTCAATGTTTATAGCAGCACTATCAACAACAGCCAAAGTATGAAAACAGCCCAAATGTCCACTGATGGCTGAATGGATAAAGAAGATGTGGTGTATACATATACAATGGAGTATTACTCGGCAATCAAAGAGAATGAAATCTTGCCATTTGCAACTACGTGGATGGAACTAGAGGGTACTATGCTAAGCAAAATTAGCCACAGAAAAACAAATATCATATGACTTCACTCCTATGAGGACTTTAAGATATAAAACAGATGAACATAAGGGAAAGGAAGCAAAAATAATATAAAAACAGGGAGGGGAACAAAACATAAGATATTCTTAAATATGGAGAACAAACAGAGGGTTACTGGAGGGGTTGTGGGAGGGGGTATGGGCTAAATGGGTAAGGGGCTTAAGGAATCTACTCCTGAAATCATTGTTGCACTATACGCTAATTTGGATGTAAATTTAAAAAATAAATAATAAAAAAGATTGATAATTTCAAGTATTTAGAAGTCTATGAATAAACAGAAAACCTCATATAGTGTTGGTTGACTTATCTATTAGTTAAGCTGTTATGGAGGGTAATTTAGCTATACATAAACACATAAATTGATGTTTATTTGACCCAGCAATTCTCACAGCTGACTGGTAGGATGTCATATATATGCACGATAAGACATGTGCAAAGCTGTTCACTGCAGTATTGGGTTTTCTTTTTAAGCATCTTTGTTGAAATATAATCCATACACCGTAGAATTCACCCATTTAACATGTGCAATTCAGTGGGTGTTTAATACATGCACAAAGTTGCACAGCCATCACCACAATCATCCTAAAAAGAAGTCCTACACTCATTAGCACTCATTCCCCATCTCCCTCCTACCCCAGCCCTAAGCAACTACTTTCTGTGTATATTTGTCTCTTCTGAACATTTCATATAAATGGCACATACGGTATGTGGGCCTTTGTGACTGGCTTCTTTAACTTAGCATAAGATTTTCAGGGTTCGCCCATATGAACCATCACAGCTATGTATCAGTGGCTTCCATCTTTTTATTGCTGAATAACATTCCATTGTATGGTTATACCACATTTTTTAAATCATTCATCAGTTGATGGGTATTTGAGTTGTTTCTACTTTTTTTTTTAGCTATTATGAATAATACTGATGTGAACATCTGTATTTGCGTGGACATGTGCTTTCATTTTTCTTGGCTATATACCTAGGAACAAAATTGGTAGGCCATATGGTAATTCTGTTTAATTGTTTTGGAAACTGCCAAACTCTTCTTCAAAGTGTCTACCATTTTACATTCCTGCTGGTAATGAATGAGGCCTCCATTTGCTCCACATTCTCTACAGCTCTTCTTGTCTCTTGTTTTGGTTATAGGCATCTTCGTGGGTATGAAGAAGTATCTCACGGTGGTTTTGATTTGCATTTCCCTAATGACTAATGATTTTGAGAATCTTTTCATGTGCCTGGTGGCCATTCATACCATATATCTTCTTTGGAGAAAAACGTCTATTAAAATCCTATGCCTATTTTTAAATTGAATTATTTGTCCCTTTATTATTGAGTTATAAGCTTTCTTTATATATTCTTGGTATAGTTTCTTTATCAAAATGATTTACAAATTGTTTCTTCCAGTGTATGAATTTGCTTTTCACTTTGTTGATGGTGTCTTTGGAAGCACAAAGTTTTAAATTCTGATGTAATCTACTTTGGTTTTTTCCTTTAGTTGCTTGTGCATTTGCAGTCATATCTAAGAATCCATTGCCTAACCCAAGGTCAAAAAATTGTACTTCTGTGTTTCCTTCTAAGACTTTTATAGTCTTAGCTCTTAGATTTTGGTCTTTGATCCATTTTTTGGTTAGGGTTTTCGTATCCTCTGACATAGCTGCATTCCTTTGTATGTGCATATCCAGTTATCCCAACACTGTTGAAAAGACTATTATTTCCCCATTTAATATTCTTGGCACCTTTGCTTTTAAAAAGTCAATAAAGGATTTATTTCTAGATTCTCAATTATACCCCATTAATAAAAATGTCTGTCTTTATGCCAGTATCACATTATCTTCATTACTGTAACTGGCTAGAAAGCCTTAAAATCAGTTAGTGTCAGTTCTCCAACTTTGCTCTTTTTAGGTATTGATTTCTGTATTCTAGGTCCCTTGTATTTCCATATGAATTTTAGGAGTAGCTTGTCATTCTTGGCAAAAATACAAAATCAAAGAGCTGGAATTTTTATACACACTGTTGATCAGTAAATCAATTTGTGAAGTATTCCATTTTAACGTTATTAAGTCTTCTGATCCATGAACATGGAATGTCTTTCCACTTATTTAGATCTTCTTCAGTATCTTTTCAACGGTGTTTTCTAGTTTTTGGTGTAGAGATCTTGCACATCTTTTGTGAAGTTTATTCCTAAGTATTTTATATTTTTGGCACTATTTAATTCAGATTGTTAATTTAATTTTTAACTGTTCAGCCCTAATGCCTGGCAATCCAGTTGATTCTTGAATACTGATCTCATATCTTATAACCTTGCTAAACCTGTTTTAATATGTTTTAGTGTATTCTTTAGGATTTTCCTTATATATAAAATCTTGACATCTGCAAATAGAGATGTTTTTACTTCTTTTCTAATTTGGATGCCTTTTAAAAAGCTTTCTTGCCTGATTGACATGAAGAGAACTTCCTATGCAATGCTACATAGAAGTACCTAGAATGGACATCCTTGTCTCCTTCTTGATTTTAGGGGGAAGGCTTTAAGTATTTCACCATTAAGTCTGATGTTAGCTGTGGGTTTTTCTAAGAGCTGTTTATCAGGTTGAGGAAGTTCCCTTTTATTCCTAGTTTGTTCAGTGAGTTTATCATGAAAGGGTATTAAATTTTGTCAAATGCTTTCTCTGAATCTGTTAAAAGGATCTTGTGGTTTTTTGTGTTTTATATAGATTTCATTGATTCATTTCCATATATTAAACTAACCTTGAATTCCTGGAACAAATTTTATTTGATCATGGTATACAATCCTTTTTATATGTTGCTGGATTAGATTGCTAGTGTTTTGTTAGGGGTTTGTGTGCATATTTTTATATAATATAACATTGTTTCTAACAATGACGAATTTGAAACAAATGTCCATCATTAAGGGAGTAGTCACATAACTACATAGCAATTTAAATGAAAAATGAAGTATAACTATACACACTCACATGGATCTCCAAGAAATAGCATGTTAAAAAAAGTATAATACAATATTTAGTTATAATGTTACTCCTAACACTTATGTAAAATATAGACAAATATAAATATGAAAATGCCACACAGTATATTTTTAGTTTGCATGAATATATGTATAAATAGTAAAATATCTGAATGAATATACACCAAACTGATGGTGGCAGTTCCCACAGGAAGGGGAGTGAGATTAAGAAGACTTGAGATTTACTTGTATTATAAAATTCTTATGAGAAAATATACATGTGTATTTGTATAAATTTAAAATATATTTAAAAAATTAACTCACTGATACACATAAACTTACATCCTAGTAATTTTTACTGTAAATCAAGAAAAAGTGCTGTTGCCTACGACACTGTCCCATCCTTGCCTACGGTATAAGCCTACCGCAAGCAGCTTATACAATTAGAACTTGTGTCACTTAAAAACTAGTAATCTAGAAAGAGAATCAGAGCAGTATCCATAACTGCAATAAGAAAGGAATAAAGGGCAGGAGAACAAATGAATGGTTAAAAAAAAAATAACCACCAGCAAAGTGTTACCAAGGAGAAAATGAAAATTGCAACCAAATGTTACTGTTATAAATGCCAAAAACTGATTAAACAATAGCCTCAATAAAATAAGAACTGATAACTAGGACATAAGACCCCAATGAAGATATGGTGAAGTGGCAGAGGGAGACAAAACGTGACTTGTCAGAGCTGAGGAAACATGTCAAGGAAGAAAATGAATCCATCACAAAAACCAAGTCCCTGTGGAAGCAAGGAAATTGATATTGCTGAGAACACAAGAAGAAGCACGGAGGACAAGATTGAGAAAAATGAGCCAAGCAAAATGCAAATGAAAAAAAGCATCAAAAGAGTAAGAGATTAAATGAACACAATGGAAGAAAAAGAAAATCAAGCCTAATTTGGTGTCCCTGAAAAAGAAAACCAAACAAGTATAATAATAGTATACCTTCATGTCCCGGGAAAAAATTATACTAAATGGTGACTAGTCCAGTAGATATCAGATTTTTAATATAAGACTCTAGTAGGCATTCAATCCCAATTTTAGGTAACCTAATGAAAAGAAAATATCAGATTGGCCTCAATCTTCTCCTCATTGACATTCAATGGAACAACGCCTACAGTGAGCTCAGAGAAAGTGTGAGCCAAGAGGGATGCCTGGGTGGCTTAGTCAGTTAGGCGTCCGACGTCGGCTCAGGTCATGATCTCTCAGTCCGTGAGTTCGAGCCCCGCATCAGGCTGTGTGCTGACAGCTCAGAGCCTGGAGCCTGTTTCAGATTCTGTGTCTCCCTCTCTCTCTGACCCTCCCCCATTCATGTTCTCTCTCTGTCTCAAAAATAAATAAACGTTAAAAAAATTTTTTTTAAAAAGTGTGAGCCAATAATTTTATAGCTATGAAACTGACATTCAAGTATAAAAACAACAAACAATAATTTTTAACTATATTACATTTCAGAAAATATAATTCTCACAAGCCCATCACAAAGAGTGCAAACATGAGGGACATAAGAATTTGCTGAAGAAATTGTGGCAGAGGGGACACATAATGAACATTAAATTAATTTTTAGGATTAAGAACAAAACAACTGCAGGAATTATCTTAGCAAAAAATAAATGTTATAAATTAATACAGTGTAGGATTCATACAGTAAAAATTGAAAAGATGTAAGAAAGTGGAGCACAGTGTAGTTATGCTGACTTCCTCTTTTTTTGAGAGAGAGAGAGACAACACATGTGTGCACGCAAGCAGGGGAGAGTCAGAGAGAGAGCAAGGAGGAGAGAGAGAGAATCTCAAGCAGGCTATCTACTGTCAACACAGAGCCCGACACAGGCTCAATCTCACAGCCATGAGATCATGACCTGGGCAGAAAATCAAAGCCAGACGCTTAACTGACTGAGCCACCCAGGAGCCCCTCCTCGTCTTTTAATACCCAGGGATTAAAATATTTCACTTACAGCTGACAAATCACATAATAGAAATGTAACTATAACTAAAGATTTACAGAAAAACATCAGAACAGAAAAGAAATCACAATTAACTAAAATGTGTTGGTGAAGGAAAGACAAAGCTGAGATACTGACCCACATGCCTTGTGAGCCGTGACCAGTGTAATTACAGTTCAACTGTCCTGAGGTCTTCAGATTGTTTGGGGAAAACAACAATATGATGACCTCAGCACAGGCAAAAAAGAACTTGATTCACTCCAGTACCTCTTTGTGACAAAAGCTTTTAACAAACTAGGACAAAGGGGAACTTCCTTAACCTGATAATTGTTACCTATCACATTATCACGCAGACCTCATTTTCAGTGGGACAACTTTGGAGGCATTCCTGTGAACATGACGAATAAGGCAAGGATGACACAGTCCCATGTTGCATGCAACGTGATTTTGTAAGTTCCAGTCACGGTGGTGAAAGGAGAAGAAATTAAAACCGTAACGATTAGAAAGGAAGAAATAAAACTGCCATATGAGCGGATGTTTCAATTAGCTTTATGGAAACCAAGCCAAAATAGACAAATTATTATAAATAGTAATAATATGTAAATAATGAAATGGTAGCTAAGTGCAGGATATATCTTATTAAAGAAACATACTTTCTACCATATCCTTTTGTAATTTGAATTTTGCACCTTGGACACATATTGCCTAGCAAAACTCTATCTTAAAGTTGTCCTTGACCTTTTAAAACTACGTACAATATCCTATTCGTGTAAAATGATGTACGTATTTTTATGTGCATTAACAGATGCTGAAAAGGCTAGCCACCAAAATATTATCTTTTTAGGGGTCATTTCTGTAGTGCAATGTGGTACAGGTTGATTTTGGGTTTTTTCCCCCCTTTTGTGGTTTAAATTATCATGTACTATTTTTATAACGAAAACGAAGCTAGTTTTGCTGGGAGAAAATGAGGGAGTAAATAGACCCCTCAAAAATAGATATTTCCATAATCTCTACATAGTTGGGCTCAGAAATCTCTCATTTTTAAAGCTCCCTTGCTGATTCTGATGATCACATTTAGGAACCACAGTGGAAGGATTCATAATCTAATTTGGAATGATCACCTAAATTGCTGAAGCAAACACGCATAACCCTTGCTCAAAACCCAAATGAAAATCATAACAAAATGATTACCAGCCTGCATTTCAGAATCTCACCGATAGTGTTGGGTTCCTTTATTGACACAGTTAAACCAGGCATCCGCTGGTTGCTGACCTCCTCCCTGGCAGCCTCAGCCATTTCCTCCCTGAATCATTATTATCCACCCACTGTCTGGGTACAAGTCGGGTCAGAGTATGGGCAGAGGAAGCCCTCTGGCCTCTGAAGGGCTCCCATTATAGCTGGAAACACTCAAGGAAATAGACAAAAGCATGCACTGAGAGAGTTGCAGAAATTCCTGAAGGTCAATGGAAGTAGGAAATGGGGCACAGTGTGGTAAGGAGTGGTTTTGTCACTGGGGGAGTCACTTCCGCTATCATTCCACAGATTCAGGAAAAGCTCAAAGTCCGGCAAAGACCAAAGGAACCTCCAGCAGATGAAGTGACCGGGGGCTCTGTGCGTCCATGCTCCCAGGAGGGGCTCTCTTAGTCTGCTAGGATTCCAGGCTGCCTTAGTCTGGAGGGCTGCTGTAACCAAGTACCACAAACTGAGTGGCATAAATCACAGACCCTCACTGACTGTCTCATGGCTCTAGAAGCTAGCAGTCCAAGATCAAATTGTGGGCAGGGTTGCTTCCTTTGGATTGCTGTAAGGAAGAATCTGCTTCGTGCCTCTCTCCTAGCTTCTGGTGGTTTGCTGGCAATCTGTGGTGTCCCTTGGCTTGTAGATGCATCATTCTGACCTCTGTTTACATGGAGTTCTGTGTGCGTGTCTGCATCCGGGTTTCCCCTTTTTATAAGATTAGATGCCCACCCTACTCCAGTGCGATCTCATCTTAACGAATTACATCTGCAAGGGCCTATTTCCAAATTAAGTCACATTCTGAGATAGTGGGGGTTAGGACTTGAACATAAGAATGGGAGCCGGGGAGAGACAGTTCAACTCTTAACACATACAAATGGTGCTGTCTGGAATTTGGGCAGCTGGGCAGTGCTGGCCATCAAAGAACAACTCTTGGTTGGTTGACTTGATTTCTCAGAGCTGGACCATCCCATTCCACAGGCTCTGAAGTTACCATAGGGGTGGATCTTTCTGGGGGGTTCTACATGGACCTCTGATGGAGGGTGGAGGTGTGCTTTACCTGTATCTTGTCTGTCACTACAGGTTATATTGAAGCTGCTGTCATTCCAGCTGGAGCTCGGAGGATCCGCGTGGTGGAGGATAAACCTGCCCACAGTTTTCTGGGTAAAATGAAAATGATCTGATCCGTGGTTCATGTTCTAAGGTTTGCATGATCAGGCTGATTATTTGGTCCAGCATCATTCTCCCAGGCCACGGGTTTTACACCGGTATTTGAGACATAAAGACAGAAGTAATCAGGGCACTCCACACAATGTTGTCGTCTTTGGCTAAAGTGCAGCCACCCCCACAGTAGATGGGGTGGGGGAGAGCAGGAGGAACCACCAGCTTTGGATATGTCATGGAAGATGACAGAGGAAGGAAGGATGGAATTGGGGTGGCGAAAGCCCCCCAAAGTAACCCCCAGAGAACTCAGAGCAGCCTTAGCCTACACAGCATAGACCCGTTGCCTGGCTTGGAGGGAGCCCCTGGAGGCTGTTGATGGCTCTGGGGATGATTTCTTAGCTGGAAAAAAGAGTAATAGCCCTAAATCCAATGGAAGCACAAAAGAACCCTGGTTTTCACTAAGTGTTGTGTACCCCAAATTCCTAACAGCCACCTCTATTGACTTCAGGCACAAATGCCTGCATCTGTCTGCAGAAGGATTGGCTTTCATTCCAGATTTTTCCTCATTGCCTTCAACAGAACCATACTTAAAGCCTAAGAAGAGGGGCTCCTGGGTGGCTCAGTCAGTTTGGGTGACCGACTTTGGCTCAGGTCATGATCTCACAGCTCGAGCCCCGAATTGGGCTCTGTGCTGACAGCTCAGAGCCTGGATTCTGTGTCACCCTCCCTCTCTGCCCCTTCCTCCCTCCCTCCCTCCCTCCCTCTGTCTGTCTGTCTGTCTGTCTGTCTCTCTCTCTCAAAAATAAATAGTTTTTAAAAAAAATTTTTTTTTTAAGCCTACGAAGAATTGTTCAACTGAACACCTCCTTGGGCACAGAAGTCCCTCTGAGTGTATCCTAAGCTTAGCTGCCAGCCTCTCCATTGGCCCTCTCTAAGGTCTGCCCGGTACTTGAGCACCAGAGTAGAGTGATGTGCTCTTTATGCTGCTGTGGGGACCAGCAGGGTGCTCAGAGCCTGCCTCTACTGCCAGTCCCCTGGGATGGGACATGCTGTGACCCGTGCCGTCCCACCAGCCCTTCTCCTTCCTATGTTCTGTCTCAGGTTGGATTTCAAACTGGAGGTGGCTGATCTCCTACCCAGGTCCTTCTCCTGGGCTTTCTCATATTATAATCTCCTCCGTCTGTGTTGCAAGGTGCCGTTTGAGATTGAAAAGAATTTATAAGACACGATCTCTCTCTCTCTCTGGCTTCAAACTTAAGAATTAAGTTGTTTTGGCTCAAATGAAGCTCCTGGTGAAATGCTTTTAGTTCAGCTTTTATCGCTAATTTTTTTATTAATTATATCATTATCCACATTCCTGCCTTTGCAGCTTCAGAAGGATCTAGGTCTTTCTTTGAAATGGTCTCTACTTGAGAAACTCCAAGTCTCGTTAGACAGACATAAAACAAACCTCTCTTAGGCAAGTTTCCAACGAAGACCACTGTCCTGTCACTTAAGAAGACACTTTGCAGGCACTCAGATAATCCTCACACATGTGCTTTGGGGAACGGCGGGAGTAGGGACAGGAGCTCTCATTCCTGAGTGCCCACACCAGGGCTCACCAGCAAGCAGCCGCCTGGGGCCCCTACTGTGTCCCAGGCAACCCTGTCACCTCCTCTTCAGATTTCTCTTCTGCCGTCCACTCTGCCTCCATGAGGCCACCGCTGCTCCTTAAGCCGGGGTGGAACCTTACAGGTTCATACTCAAATCCGTCTCCATCAGCCCTGTGGTTTTTCCACCTGCCTGGCGTGGACACTGTCCCCGTCTAGCCTGGCCCCCTCATTGCAGCTGTCTGAGCTGTCGCCGCAGATGGAACAGTGCTTATACATGCTTTCCAAAACAGCCTTGTGCTGCTGCTGGCAGCTTCCTTGGAGCTATGGCCTTTTTACCAAATTCTCAAAAAGCCCACCCCCGCCCCTTTCCTCCCACCTGAGGAAATTGGGTCAGCCTCACTGGCATCTGTCACCTTGGGTCACTCCCAGATGTTACCCTTTCCGACTGGTTCATCAGCCCTTGCCTACCTGGAAAGGACATGTCTACCCCCTGGGGTCACCGGGTGTCTTTGGGAGGCAGACATTGCCTTTGACCCTTATCTTATTCAAAAATCATAATCTCAATATCCCCAGAGCTGGCACAGTTCTAAGGTCAACTTATTGGCTGGCCAGCAGGTGCCCCTGCAGGTGAGTCCCTTGGCTTCCGGTCCTGGCTTCCGAGACGTCCCAGCCCCAGGTTTCTGTCCAAAATAGGAACGTTATCTGTGCTTTTCCGTAGCAACCTAAGAATGACAGAAGGATGTCAGAATCCTTTAGATTGTTCAACTTCTGTAGTAAACACAGATGTTTTGCTGGAACCCACTTTAGGGCCAAGTAAATAGTGATGCTGCCCATGGCGGGGGGGGGGGGGGGGGGAGGGGGTGGGGGCGAGCTCTCCTATTGGCTCCTCTCAGCTCCCAGAGCCTGTGGGCCACACATGCAGGTAACAGGAGCATCGACGTTTGTGGTTCCTAGTCACTGAGCCCTGCTTGGCTCTGTAGACCTGACCCCTAACCGCCCCCCATTAAGTACTGCAAAGTATTGCTTTTCCTATTTCGCTGAGGAAGAAACTGAGGCTCCAGGGATTCAGCAGCTTGTCCAAAGGTCCTCATTTCATCTGGGCCTGTGGCAATCCACAGAGCCTCCTGGAATTGCTCTGATGTGTTCCATTACAGCCAGAGATCAACAGAGGGAAACGACTTTTCCCTGGCTAACATGCGTTAAACCTGCCCATTGCTGTGACTTATTTATGTGGACTTCAAAGAAGCGAACCTCCAGCCCAAGGAAATTGGTTCAGTGTCTCAGGACAACTTCCCCAGAAGCACCGGGCCTCCTGCAGAGGGGGGAGCCAGCTTTTGTCTTCTTATCTTATTCATAAATTTTAATCCCAGGATTCCAGGGCCTGGTGTGTGAGCAAGGGCAAATCCGAAGGTGGTCCATGCTCATTATGTTTCTAAAGTTAGTTCAAACAAGCCTTGTTTCCACTCGGGGCTGGGTGCTTTGGAAGTCAACCCAGTGTAACTTTGAATTACTCTCACATTTGCTGGGAGCAGTTCCTGAAGAATTTCACCCCACCTACCTTCAGCCCACGCTGCCTGGCTTTCTGCTCAAAACCACCTGGAACAGGAAATGCCTCTGCAGTTTGCATCCACAGCTAAGAACAGAGCTGGCAGAACTGTGAGTGGAAATAAAAGGAACTGACTGGATGCCAGGATTAGAAGTAGGTTGACTGTGGGTCAAGTCTTCCAGTGGAATCCAAGAGGGAGAAGGACAAAAAAGAAGCAGCTTCTGCACAGCGCCATGCAAGAGGAGGCATGGGGATGGGGTTGGACCCCTCATGCCTGCCTCCAGCCAGCTATAAGGAGGAGCTGTGCCCTCCCATCAGGAACGTCCCCGTTCCCCCCCCCCACCACTTGCTCCCCAGTGAAGTCCAGGGATGATGTGTAGATGTTCACAGGGCAAAAGAAGAGCCCTGGGATGGAAATGGACATTTGCCACGTGACCTCACGTTCCAGGCCGTTAAGGAGGTTTCGTTCTTCACAGGTAGCGAGAAAGAGCACGTGCTCATCCTCATCCCTGCAAAAGTCTCTCCAAAAGCTGCCAAGAGGCTTCTAATGGCTCCTGAGCCAAATACACAAAAGCAGGCGCTGGTTCTATCTCAGACGGTGGCTTCAAACATCCAGCCTCTGACCCAGGCAGAACCAGCAGGCGAAACTTTGCTCCCCAGCGAATCCGAACTTCAGACAGCACAGATCCCATCAGGTCGCTCAGGATTTCCCTGTGTTCTGAACTCCATCGTTTGCCTGTCAAATCAAAGCATCTGTCTTCATTTCAGTAGCCCCTGTTGAGTTTCTAGGCCTAAAAATCTCAAACTGCCTACGACAAGCGGTGTCCTTGCCCATACCCATCGATGCCTCAGGATTGAGAGGGACAGGAACTTGTGGGGCCCAAAACTTGTTTAACTCAGGGGCCCTCTTTAAGAAAAGGAACACCACATTATGTACAAGGCCTTGGAAAGTATTCCTGCAACTTGGGGGGTGGGGGGGCCCTGGTGCTTCCTCCTGGCGGGCTCTGGCAAACCCTGCAGAGTGAAGGAGCGCGCTCAGGGTAGAGGCTGCTGCGATGGGCCAGGGGTGGTCTGCGTTACCGCTGTCTGGAGCTGACACGGCCCCGGGACATGGTTTTCTCATTGGACGCACAAGGAACCTATTTACTCACTGCTGATAATGATCTTGATGTTCGGAGATTCTCTGAGGCCACTGTCCCTCCCTTTTGAAGGAATCTCAGGTGCTAAGTTCCGATTTCAGCAGGAAGTTCCAGGGTCACCGCTGGACCCCAGCAAAAACCTTGCAAATTTTGAATCTTGCTGACTAAATTACTCACCCGAAGTCAGTAGGTTTGAGGCGATCTCCATGCTTCTTGGGATTGCTGAGCTCCTACTTTTAACTCTGTGTTTTTCCTCCCACTGCAAAATTCACAAAGTATGGTCATCACGATCAAACTGTCCTGAGGATGGGGGTGCCAAGTGGCAGTTGCGAACCCACGTTTGCAGTGCCTGGAAGCTTGCAGCCGCCCGTGGAGGTGACCACAAGCAGAGCTTGGACACGCAAAGTTTATTCATTCTGGGGACGTGAGAGCCCCACCCACCCACCCCCAAAGCTGTGATACTGGGAGACTTCACCAAGTCAGCAGCTCCACACCAGGCCCTCCAGAACAAAGACAGGCACTTCCAGAGCTCATGGGGGTGCCCTAGCAGCGGCATGTGGCTTGGAGGAGGTCTGCGTTCACTGAGGGCACACAGATTACTTGAAATCCTCCATGGTGGGGGCATTGACCCCATGGGAGCAACAAGCACTCTAGATCTAGGCTTCTTTCCTAAGGGGGCTGGTTACCAATGTTCCACTGACTGACGTGTTCTTCCCCAGTCGGCTGCTGGCCTTGTTCTGGCATAGCCTGCTAGCCACAGCCTGCCCCCTCACTTCCTTTCCCCCAATTCTTTGACCACACCCACTCCTCCAAAGCAGAGGACCTCCTGCAAGGTCTCCTCCGCCTACTCCTCTGGTAGGGGATCACCTCTGGTGATCGGAGGCTGATGAGCCCCAAGCCCCAGCTGGCTGGACATCTGTCCCCTGCATCTCACCCACAGTGGGTGCCTCTGCCAGCAGAAGCAGGGATCCCCAGGCTGGCCCCCACACCTCTGCGCACTGTTTCTGTGGATGGTTTCATAATCATCTCCAGGTGTGCCCTCCCTCACTTTTCCCAGGCCTTCCCACTCCTGACCCCCCAGATGTTTGACTTCTGGCATGGAGGCCGGGTAGCTTTCACGTTTTCAGTTTATAATTCACTAAGTCACTTTAAAGTGCTTCCCACAAAGGGCGGGGAAATGCACAAACAAGGCTGAGTGAGAAAGAGTCACCTCATCCTGAACATTAGTGTCGGACAGGAGCAGAGGCCTGGGAGACAGTTTAAGGCATAGATAATGTCAGACCTTCTAAATCTCTGGCTACTAAGCTTAACACTAGTAAGGATCCTAGTGTGGTTTCTAGGAGTCCACACTAGTAATCTTTCCCAAACTGCTCTGCCCCTATCATGGTTAGTATTTTTTTTTTTTTTAACTGACCTCCAAAAAGCAAATGTGAAAGCAAAACCCAGTTCTCAGTTGCTGAGCATCAGCTTCAGGCACAGCTGGATCCAGGAGCTTTAAATATTATGGGAAAATATTCTCTCCCCTGGGCACTGCTGTCCTCTCTCAGTTGACCTTATTCTGGGGGCCTCTTCCCATGTACTGGTAACCCAGACTTACATCGAGTCTCTGGGCAATTCTGTGGTAAGAAGGCTGCTGCTTCCCAAGGTGAACGAAGTCTTGGGACTGACTCTCACTGTCCAGGGTTGGGTGATGGGTCCATGCCTGGAACTGGGGTGAGTTTGGGGTCTGCCCAGCATGGCTAGAGGAAGAACATATCCCCAAAGGCAACCCCAGGTTGTTACTTGAAGAAATAAATGCCAGACAACAACACACGATTCATAGCAGCCATAACCTGAGAAGAAGGTCAGGGCCCCAAGTCTTAAACCCAAGGCCCCAACCCTGGGCACTGACTGGGGGAGTCAGCAGATGCATGTGGGTAGGCCGCGACAAGGAGCACAGTCACCCCAGAGTGCCTCTGGTGTCTGTGTGGGCAGTGGGTTCTCTGAGATGGGCCCAAGCATGCTGGTGGTCAGCATGTAGCTCTAAAGAAACTCTTCTGTTCATCCCTCTAACCCCAAGTTACAGGGCGGGGGGGGGCGCAGGGAGGGGGGGTCTTGACATGCTCAAATCCCCCACCCCAATAACAGGAACACTGAAACTTCTCTCCCCTTCTCCACCCTCTACAGCCACTCTTTACCTCACCTCCTTTGCCCAGCCAAACTTCTAGGGAAAAAGAAAATTCCTTTGCCTCCCTCTTCTCCACACAGAGCCTTCCTCTCTCCACCAGCCCACCTCAGGAACATCAGTCGTGGCCGCCCAGGTCAGGATCCATGCCATCCAGTCCTTGCCTACCAGGCACTCCCAGTCCACTCCTTCTCCCTGCCTCTGCGTTGCTTTCAGACAGTCTTCCCCATCTGCCCCTGTCCCTGTCCCCCGCACACACATATGGGGGCCCCGAACTCACCTCTGCCACAGAGTCTATGAAACTGTTGTGTTCATCCATTCTCTCACCTTCCATACAGGGAGCTGGCTGAGGGCAGGAGCTGTGTGCTTAGCACCTGCTAGGAGGCCCTCAGAAAAGCGTGAGGGGCTGACGGCGGGGGGGGGGCATGTGTGGGTCACTCCCTATGCTTCCCAGTCTTGTTCTTTTGGAGACAGTTCTTTCTGAGACTCTGGCCCCTCCTTTGGCCTGTCTGCCACATCCCACCAGCCTGCACTGATTTCTGAAACCAAATTTTCATATGCATGTGCAAGAACCAATTTTCCAAACCTATGGAGAAATTAGAACAATGAACACCCATACAGGCTTCACCTAGATTCCCCAATAATTAACATTCCTGAACACATATGAGGCTGTTCGTTCACTGGAAGCTTTGGAAATCTGCAAAGTTAGTGATTTTTAGGAGGGTATATGGAATGTGAGACCCTGTACCCATTCGAGCCTGGAATTTGTCCTCTTTAAAAACGAGGGTGACATTTGCCCATCTCAGCATTTTTCCTAAAACTCTCGACTGAGGTTATAACCTAAGGAATATGGGGATTTATATAGCCAGAATGGTAAGGGTGCTGAGCTTGGTCTGTTTAGGTTCAGGTGTCTACTCGTAATAGCTGTGTGACTTTAGGCAGGTAACTTAACCTCTCTGGGCCCCCATTGCCTCATCTGAGGAAAGAGCAAAATGATCCTTTACCTTGGAGAGTTGTTGGGAAGGTTACATGGGTAAAAGTACATGAGGGGCTAAATCAGAGCACATGGCCCTTAAATGGTGCCTTTAGGCGGTGGCTGAGGAAGCAGAAATTGTGAGTATCCTGATACTCTCACTTCCTTTCAGGAGCCAGGAAATGTCAGTAGCAGGTAGAATTTCTTGAAGGGAAACATTTGATTCCAAGAAGTAGAGCCTTCTCTCTTCTAAGCCTTCCCTGGAGTCCTGTAATCCTCAACCGCTCGCTCTGCACAACCACCCTGGATATGAAACCCCAACTGGAAGTTGCTCTACTGGAAAGCGGCCCTCCCTGTTTCTTTCTCAGTTTCTCTTGGCAGTTCCTATAAGCAAGGAGTCCTGAGCATGCATGTCCTCTGCGTGTGCCAGGAGAGCCTTGCTGGGCGGGAGTGAGGGCTGGGACCATCATGTCTTGGAGATGAGGAAGCAGAGGCCCAGCGTCTCCCAGGTGCTTGTGGCCTGGCCAGGACCGGGTCCAACCAGATCCTAACCCAGCCCGGAGCTCACGGATTCCGGGTTCACAGGAAGCCCCTTTTTGGCTTCAACTCTTATTATGCAAAATCGGTATTAAATGCAAGTGTTTTATTTCTGGCCTCGGTAAGCAGAGAAGAGGGAGCAGGGTAGAACGTGATTTCACTGACTGTGGACGGAGCAGTGTCCCCAAGCCATTGGGGGCATCGGGGGCTCCAGCTGTATTTACAGAGACTGAGGCATTGCACTCTGGGTGCCCTGAAGTTTCATTTTTGGGGCGGCATAAGACGGTGTCACCTACTGTCATTTGCCACCTTCTCCTAACTGCCAGTGTAGTTCTTTGCTTTCCTAAACAACAAAACAAAACAAAACAAAAAAACGGGCTTTCACCACAGAGTGCTCTCCTCATGAGAACGACAGGACTCCAAACCTCAGCGAGGAGACACTAACGAGTCACCGTCAGCCCTCAGACCATCACTATGTGGCTTGTGTGGAAAAACCACAGTTTTGCTCCGGCCGATCAGCACACTGTTGGCTTTGTCTCTTCCAACACATTCTGTACCCGGTGGAGGCGTGAGTCAGCAGAGTGAACCCGAAGCCCACGGAGCCCTAGTCTCACAGCCCTGGTGGAGCTCTGCCGTCCTGTCTGTGGGCAGCCTGGGTTCCCGGACTCGACCGGGAAAGAGTTAAAAGAGTCACGGTGGTTTCTTGAGGAGGCATCCACTTTACTAGTGCAGGGCTATCAAATCCTTAAGAGAAGCCGGATTAAGCTGTAACTTTACGGCTCTTCTTTTTTTATTTTTTCTTAATTTATATTTGAGAGAGAGAGAGAGAGAGAGAGAGAGAGAGAGTGCACAAGCAGGGGAGGGGCAGAGAGAGAGACAGAGACAGAATCCGAAGCAGGCTCCAGGCTCCCAGTTGTCAGCACAGAACCCCAAACGGGGCTCAAACCCACACGCCGTGAGTTCTTGATCTGAGCCGATGCCGGACGCTTACCCGACCGAGCCACCCAGGTGCCCCTGGGCTGTGACTTTAAGAAGCCCCAGGTAGGTAACAGTCAAATGAGTTGATGCGTTTTGCTAAAGCAGCAAGTCCCTCTCGGTAGGCTTGGGCACGTTAAGATAGAATTCACCCACCAGGCAGGAGACCCTCTCCCCTGGGAGTTTAGGAACTGTGATTGTGCTGTGTTTGTCTCCACCCTCTGGCGCTCCTCCCCGCACCCCCACTGGGTGGGTGGATTCTGAGGCAGCCCACACTGGAAGCTGCCGCTATTGCAACCGCTCTTTCTCAGGTTTCTCCAGGTCCTGTGGCCCTTGGGCTGTTTGCCCCCTGTGAGCCAGGTTTCTGTTGCCTGTACACAGAAAACTCACCTTCTATCACTGCACGCCACCCTCCTCCCTTCCCCTGTAGAGGCGGAGGCTGAGACCTCTGCCCCACCACTCAGGACACCCAGACTGACTCCCCCTGGTTCCCATGGTGTCCCCTTTTTCTTCCTAGCCCTGAAAGACACCAGTAAGAGATCCATCAACAGCGACTGGAAGATCGAGCTCCCCGGGGAGTACCAGATCGCCGGCACCACTGTGCGCTACGTTAGAAGGGGCCTGTGGGAGAAAATTTCTGCCAAGGGACCAACCAAAATACCACTGCATCTGATGGTAACTTGCTGTGCTTTTGTGTTTGTCTTGAGCCTGGTTCTCCAAGGGGTCTGCTGACTCTCTTCTTCCCTGGGACCTGGGGAGAGGTTCCTGAGGACCTGGCTCCTGGTGGGTTACCTGGCCACCTGCTGCTCAAGCCTCCCCCGCCCCCTCTCTCTCTCCATCTTCTCTTATCTCATCCCTTTTGCCACATGCCTGAGAATTTCCCCCTCCCAGAACTTCGCCCTGGCTCTTCACTGGCAGAGAGAGTTACCATCTTTTTCAAAAGGAACCGCCTCCAGGAAGGAAATACTTCTCCATGTGGCAGCCAGGGAGAATTGGCCTCATCGAGCAGACAGCCTCACTCGGAGTCTGTGTTTTTATATCAGATGGCACAGATCCGCCCCACAGTTTGTATATCCACATTGGAAACTACCTTTTGGAAATGAACTGTTGACTCTCTTTCCAAACCAGCGTCGCTCAGATTTTCCAGACTCGGCTTGCAACAGGAGTTCGGGAATCGGGAAGGAGAACCAGGTTCTACAGGAAGATTTACTCCCTGGGTAGTCAGCCCAGGTTGGGGCAACCTTGTCTTACCTCTTGTCTCGGGCGGGCATCCGGTGTAAACCACTTTATCATCGGTCATACATCCTTGTAAAAGCATTAAAGATCTCCAGAGAAGGGGATACCACCATTTCTTTCTCAGGGTCCAGAAGTTCTCATGGCTAACTTCTGATAGCTCATAATTATTGATTCCATGTCTCATTCCAAAGAACGGATTTTGTGGCAGCTTGTGCGTCTGTAATCAAAGCACATTTTGTCCTCTGTGCTTGCCAAAGTCTCCGCTTGGAAATTTTTTTTTTTTTCCTCCATTAATTTTCGGTCTCTGGCAATCTGCAGCCGTTCAAGGTTAGGTGACAGCCAGAAGATTCCCTGGCCACTTCTCAGGGAATCCCCTGAGGAGACCAGCTCTGCCTGCGAGCACGGGCACCCAGTACAACATCACCCATGATGGCCCTACCCCTGCTACACCTTCTGACGAGATCAGAGTGAACTGGTTTCCATGCATGACTTCAACCGTCCTGCAGCCTGCCCGTGCGACCAGCACTCAGCCCACGAAGTCCACTGTAGACGCAGCCTTGCAAGTTTGATTTCTGGGCCCCAAGAACCTATACTGAAGCCACTGCCCTGCAATAGATTACTGGATTAGAACAAATCCTCGTGTCCTGATGTAAGAGGAAGCATAAGACGAGATAAAAGCCATGCAGCACTGTCACCTGTTAGCACATGAATCTGCTTTATTATCAGACCCTAAGACGGGTATATTTTCCTTCTTTGCCCAATGCTTTCATCAACTGTGAGTGAACCGTCAGCCCATCAAAGCAAACGCGCAGCCTGGACTCATGCAGACCGTGCCTGATAAGACTCAGCTGAAGTTCCAACCCTTTTTAATATTTATTAATCACTTTTCTCTCTTGAAAAATGATTACTTCAAGTTTTTAAATCCAGAAAGGAGACGTGCCCCTCTGCCTCTAAACAGAAGTCTGCTGTCCCCAAACTGGGGTGCATACATTGCCTGCAGGGTCAGGAGTGTCCATAAAAGGCACGGGGACCTGCATTTGAAACCAATTACACACTCACACACACAAATTATACGTGGCTGCAAAATTGCATGAAATTGGTTTCATATGGATTCTTGATTCACCAGTCTTATTCCCATACTGAGATAATAAAGATCTTTTAAAGAGGTTTTTTTTATCTTTTTTTTTTTTTTTTTTAACTGGAGGCATTTTTCCAAATGCATTACTGCACGTCTGTTTCTTGGAGAAGTGGATGCGTATGCGGTTCAGGCTGCTCTTAGCACCTCACCCCCACCCCACCACTCAAGCTCTGGGAGGGGTGGGAGATGCTCAGGAGCTGTGCGGTCCCCTCACCGGGTCCAGGCAGGTGGAGCACACCCGCCTGTAGCCGTCTGCTGCTTCTCCAGGCCTGGAAGTGAACTTGAGAGCTGCCTTGACCCAGAAGTACCCACTGGTTCTGAGTCTAGCCCAAAGACACGTCACCTCCAGCCAGGCTCCCGCAAGAAGGCTTGTTCTGCACCAAAGCGTGTGTGTCGAGAAACAAAGCTGAGAGAGCACTTCTGTCTTTACAGGGCTTGTGATGCCTTGTCATACAAAGAGCAGGCCCATCCATCTGCTCACTCACCAGGATTTCAGACCCAAGGGTCCCCAAGCTGCAGGATGGCTCCCCGCCCCTCACTTTGAGCTTTCAGCCTCGAGCCAGGCCCCTGTCACCCCGTGGGCATTGACATCCTAACTCCTGTGGCAGCAAGAAGGCTCGTGCGTCCTTGGACTCCTAAACAGAAGTCCCCAAGGCTCCTCTGTGGTGGGCTGTGTTTGCCCTTGAGCCTGCCTTCCATGTGTCAATGACCGGTGCTAGGGGACTGAAGAGTGATGTTCATTCTCAAAAAAGTAGAATAACCCTACTTGTTCACATGCCTTTTTAGGGAAAAACAGTATGTTTGTGTCTTTCTTGCTGCAAGGGCAGCTTCGTGGGTGAGTATGCGGAAACAGGCTCTTTTCTCTGCACCGAGGGGCTCTCCACATAGAGTTCAGTGAGAGCCCGCAAATTTGCCTGTCTCCAAATTCCTCGTCCAAACTGGTCCTGTCTCCAATGGGAAGGGGCAGAGCTCCCTGCTGATGGTTCACATACACTCCAGCCCCTGAGTTGAGTATCTGAGGAACCCAAGACCCAAATAAGGGGGTGCCCCTAGACTGAACGTGTTTTGAAACCCAGAAACGAACTGGTTACCCTGGTAGAGAGACAGCCCCAAGGGCGGCCTGGTTTGCAAATTCAGCAAGCCCGGATGCTTCCGCTTGATTCCAGAATGGCCTTTTATTTTGCTGCTGATCCAGGTGTTGTTATTTCATGACCAAAATTATGGAATCCATTACGAGTACACCGTTCCTGTAAACTACACTGCCGAAAATCAAAGCGAGCCGGAAAAACCCCAGGACTCTTTGTTCATCTGGACCCACAGCGGCTGGGAAGGGTGCAGCATGCAGTGCGGAGGAGGTGAGCATCCGGGGTCACGTGCCCATGGGGTGTGGGGTTTTGCTCAAGGAAGGTTGTGAACTCGAGGCACTCGGCAGCCAGTGCACAGGGCACAAGAAAGGCTGGCCATATCACCTGTATTTCCCGGGAAACTTTAGCACACCCCTCTGAACTCTCTCTGCAAAACACTTGTGTAGCCTTCCAAACTCCTCTGTGTTGGAGCTGTGCCCCCAAGGCTGCTTTGCCTATGGCCCAGGGCCCTTGGACTCTGACCTGAGTGGAGGTTTGGCCGCTATGCAGATACATCACAGGTATGACACGTGAGTGACCCTGGGAATGAACAGGATAGACCTTCACTTGTTACTGTTTGGTGGAAGGGAACCAGATGTGTTGCCCCAAAATACTCTTTCCTTTTTGCCACAGGTGTCCCACTACAGGATACAGCAGAAGGAAAAAGCCCCACGAGTCTGATGAAACATTCCGAGCATGAGTCCTGGCTGAGTTACAATTTGCTGCCATATATTAGCAAATTACTTACCCTATCTATACTAAAATGTTCTCACCTCTCAAATAGAGTGATCGGCCCCTATGCCTACTGCAGGGAAGGAACTGCCATACTGCAAAAATTAGTATCGGCAAAAGGTACCATATTCATTACGGGGAGCAGTAGGAAGCCATTCTGAACTCTTAGCCAGCAGCCCCTTGGGACAGGGTAATTTGTCACCCTGATAGGACACACAGCCCAGTGATGAGAGGTGGGACACTGGATGTATGGGTTTTTATGGGCACAGAGTTAGGATGGAGAGTTCACCTAGACTCTGGAATGCCAGCCCAGAGAGTGGGATGGCCCCACCAATACCCAATCCCACATGGCTATTGACCACTAAGATGGTGTTTGTCAGGTATCTGATATGTAGAGGATTGCTTACCATTTAGTGACTTGTCCCATTTCTAATAGGTAGGAATTCTATCCATAACATCATTGGGCCATCAGACACTGCCAGGGCCAGCTGTGAATTCCTTCCTTCTCCTGCACATCTTGGCTAACTGCCCTTGCTGTTTGTTCTTAGCCTGTTCCTCAGGCAGCCCTGGCAGTTGGCATAGCTTCAGGAACCCTCATCAGCCCTGTCGTTGTCCCACTTTGCACTTCTCCCTAGGAGCCCCCCATCCCTCAGCTGTCCCCCTGTGCCAATGTCCCTGCAACCTCCAAATCCAGCAACTCCCATATCCCTAATTGCCAGACTTTTTTCTTGGGCAAACGAAGCATGGCCCAAATGGAGCAGTTAGCAGGCTCCCCTCAGCTGGGGGCGGGGGCGGGGTACTGTTCTGTCACTGTTGGCCCAGTGGCATTCTTTTATGACACCAGTGACTCTCAGGTTGTCAGATGACAACCGATGACTCACCATTGTCACACCTGCAGCCAAAACGAAAATGTGGCTTGAGATGGCCCCATGCTTTCTGCACTCACCCAAGGCTGCAGTTGCAGGCAGTAACAGTTGATGGTGTAATTCAGGACTCCACACTTTTGAGGCATCCCTAAAGGACAAATTCTCCAGGAGACCAAGTGAGAAATCTGGGGTCCAAATAGTTGTCCTTGACATCCTCTTAATCTTTTATTGCCATACTTCCCAAATAACAATGAAAATAAAATACAGCTAACATGGAGTGTTAACCCTTGCCAGGTTCTGTTCTAAATACTTTATATGTATCGCTTAATTTTAACCATCCCTGGAACACCCTAAGGCACGGGGGTTAAATAAACCAGCCTGGTTGAGAAGATCGAGGCACAGAAGCATGGTGGCTGGCTGCTGATACGGTGATCCTTATGCTAGTGATGGAGCCAAGTTTGAAGCCAGGCTGCCTGACTCCAGAAACTACCCTCCCTGCTCCCTATCATCTGCCTCCGTGGCAAAGTCATGACCAAGCAGTGTGTAGGGTGCTTTGGGGACACCCAGAGAATGGCTACACCCATCTGGGACAACCAGGTAGTGAAGTTCCCAAATGCAAGTGATACCCTGGACAAGTAGTAGTTGGCGAAACAGATTCTCAGATTGGCTCGAGATTGCCTGCCTGGACGATGCAGGTCTGTGTGTCCTTCAGACCAGCCCCTCTGCTTCTCACTTCTCTCCAACACGTAGGAATTCTGTAATAGGGAGCCGTGATCTTCTGGTGAGGGCTGATGTACAGGTAATTAATCAAGACCAGACCTGCATAGACTTTAAATATCAAAGGAACGGATAAAGAGATTGGCAATCTTTGTTGGAAATTAAAGAGCCAAATCAGAACTCTGGCCTCAATGAATCCCAAGCTGTCTAAGCACATAGCTAATCTGAGGTGTTGCCTCTTTCTGATCCTGTTCTAGAATCTTCCTCCTGCCCCATGGTGCCCCTTGTCATGTCTTACACACCCTCATCCCTAACCTTATGGTTCTTTATCTCTGACAACCAATAAAGCATTACAACAGCCACCTTAAAATGGCAAACTGATCAAAAGACGCACCTGAATGTTCCTCCATCCGCATCAATGAACGGCCTTTCCAGGTGTGTGTAGCCATAGCCTCTCAGTTCCCTGTGTTTGGTTTCCAGGGGAACGCAGAACCATTGTGTCCTGCACACGGATTGTTAACAAGACCACAACTCTGGTGAATGACAGTGACTGTCCTCAAGCAAGCCGTCCAGAGCCCCAGGTCCGAAGGTGCAACTCACACCCGTGCCAATCACGGTAAGTCACTGTGTTCTCAAACTTGGACCCTCCAGGGTCGGGGTAGAAGCACCTATGAGTTGGGGGGTGAGATACAGTTAACACCACAGTACCTCTCTCTGCCACGTTCTCTTGTTGTTGGCAAGTGATTTCTGCTTGCTCGAAATACTGACTTTCTGGCGAGAGGTCTGATAAAAATGTACAATCCTAGCTAGAAGGTATTTTTTAGCAGGCCACTAAGAACATCTCATGCAGAAAAAATCATCACATGCTTTCAACTGATACATGTCAGCTCCCGCCAAGTTATTTTGTCTTGGAGAAAAAGGAAATCGAAGTCAGAGTGTGAGAACCCATGAGTAAGTAACACAGGTTAGTGTCTGTGGTTGATCTGTTTCAGTGGCTGAAACTAACACCAGTGAGTGTGGATCTTGCTGTACATTGTTTAGAACCCATCAGGAGGTCTGTTGCCAACCCCAGCTTTCGTGGCCATGTTTCTCATGTGCTCTGGAGTGAATTTTCTTGGGCTGTCAACCGAGATGAATGCGTGAAATGTGTTTGTCAGTTAAGCCTCCTTATTTCCAGCCATTTCAGTGAGACTTTGCATAGCGCTGTGGTTGTTAGAGTGTGTAATATCACCCCTGGCCTCCCATTCTGCTCTGGGTTGCGGTACATGGTTTTTGTTTTGTGGTTCTCTGCATGTTTTTCTTTTATAAAGAAGCTGGACTTTTGACATGGCAGCTTTTTAAGACCAACTTGTGCCTCTCACCTGGTACAAAAGTTTCGCAAAGCATTTTGGTTTTCGTGCCAACCTCCTTTGCTTTGTCAAACTGGTAAAGTGTGTATGAGTGAGAGAGGGAAGATAAGAGGGAAAGCAAGAGGTGAGACTTACTCTGTGGGTTGTGTGTGGTCCATGGCAACTTAAGGATGAAGGTGGGTGGCAAGGGGAAATAGGTGAGGGGGATTAAGAGGTACAAACTTCCAGTTACAAAATAAATAAGACATGGAGATAAAAGTCTCAGCATAGGGAATATAGTCAATAAGATGGTAGCGGTGTTGTTTGGTGACAGATGGTGACTACACTTATTGTCGTGAGCAATATATAGAATTATTGAATTGTTATGTTGTACATGTGAAACTAATATAGTGCTGTATGTTAATTATACTTCAATTTAAACGAAAGAATAAAATTCCACCCTAACACTGAAGGCCATGAGGAATGGCTCACTCTCAGAAGTCTCCCTGAGCATCTTTGGTATGAGCAGCCATCCCACAAATGCATCAATTGGTGAATGAATCAACCACACACACCCAGGACCAAAGAAGGAAGGCCTTGCCACCGTGAAGACTCAAAGATCAGACAGGTCACAGAGACAGCCCAGCTCTGTGACATATTGGAAAGTAGGATAAGTGAATCTAGAAGAGGAGAGGTCAGCATGGGCTCAAGGGCATGACGGAGCAAGAATGAACTTAGGAATCCATTCAAGAATTATTTTATTTTATTTTATTTTATTTTATTTTATTTTTTTACATTTATTTATTTTTGAGAGACAGAGTGTGAGCAGGGGACAGGCAGAGAGAGAGGGAGACACAGAATCAGAAGCAGGCTCCAGGCTCCAAGCTGTCAGCACAGAGCCCGACGTGGGGCTCAAACCCACAAACCGTGAGATCATAACCTGAGCCAAAGTCAGACGGTTAACCAAGTGAGCTACCCAGACACCCTTTATTTTATTTTATTTTGTTTTATTTTGTGTGTGTGCAAGCAGGGGAGGGGCAAAGGGAGAGAGAGAATCCCAAGCAGGCTCCACGCTCAGTGCAGAGCCCAATGCAGGACTCGATCTCACAACCATTAGATCATGACCTGAGCCGATATCAAGTCAGATGCTTAACTGAGTGAGCCACCCAGGTGCTCTAAGAATCCTGTTTTAAAATCATTTATGTTTTCAAACTATTTTAGTGTCCAAATATTTCTAAAATTATGCACATAAGCCAAATAATATAAAACATGGAATCAGAGTTTCTCTGATTGAATTGAGACACATATGTGATGGGGAAGAGAAGCTCAGTGTACTCTTTCCTTCTTCATATCATAGTAGGCCCACAGTGTCTCTGCAGAATGCCAACGAATAGAATTTAAGTAATGGGGTTACTTTTATTGGACCACCTCTCAATATTCTTCACTAATGATACTCCTAACTGTGCTGAGCACATAACCATCTTTGGTAGCAGTGTTGTCCAATTTGAAATGTGCTGTAAAAGTATACACCTGATTTCAAAGGCTTAGTATGGAAAGAGATTGTGAAATATCTTAGTAATTTTTAATACTGATTACATGTTGAAATAGTTATATTTTGAATACATTGGGTTAAATGCAATATATTAGTAAAATTCACCAATTTCTTTTTAATTTTCTAATATGGATAATAGAAAATTAAAATTACATATATGGCTCATGTGTTAATTCTATTGAACTGCACTGCTATAGATTAACATAGCAGTCACAATGTTCAAGATACAGTCCAAAATTACTAGACATACAAAAAAAAACCCCAGAAACATGTGACCCATACATTAAAGGAAACTGACTCCAAGAGGACACATATATTGAGATTAATAGATAAGAATTTCAAAGTAGCTATTATAATTATGCTCAAAGACATAAGAAAAAATATAGCCACAATCAATGAACATATAGGAAACCTAAGCACAAAAAAGAGACACTCTAAAAGCAAACAAAATTTCAGCACTGAGAAATATAGTGTCTGAAATTTTTTTGAAAAAATCACTCGATGGGCCTAACAGCAGATGATGAAAAAAAAAAAAATCAACGAACTTAAAGATAGAAGAATAGAAATTATCCATCTGGAAAATGGAAAGAAAAGATTGTTGACAGTGACAGAGACTCCGTGATCTGTGCCATAATATCAGGCATCCTAACATAAATGTAATTAGAGTCAGAGAAGGGGAAGAGGGGAAGATTAGGGCAGAAAATAATCATAAACAATGACCAAAAATTTCCCAGCTTTAGTGAAAGACAGAAGGGAGGTAATTAGGTTATGCCTTGAGCATTTCAGCTAGATTCCAGATGAATCCAAAGCTCCATAACAAAGCTCTGTGATCATTACACCATATTACATGCAACACCTTTATGATTTTGCCACACACAGATATTCTAGGAAGGAACTTTGTTGCACTGTGAAACTCTAACGAGAAAATCATGTCGGAAAACACCTACAAAAGTCACATCACCAAGCATGAATTAACAAAGGTATAAACTCTATAATTCAGTGCTACGGAGCTGCTCTAAGTTTGGATGGAGAACATCGAGTGTGTGTGTGTGTGTGTGTGTGTGTGTGTGCGCGCGCGCGCTCACAGAGCATTCTGACAGACCACAGGCCTGCAGTCTCACCGTGGTTGAACACAAGTTCAAGCCAAACACACTTTAGACTAAAAGTAAGCTCAGAGGCACATTTTTAGTATCTCCTTAGCACGAGGGTTAGCAAACTTTTTCTGTTAAGGGCTAGATAATAAGTAGTTTTGGTTTTACAGGCCACATAAGGTTTCTGATGTCTGTTTTTCTTTGTTTTGTTTATAACCCTTTTAAAAATGTAAAAACCTATTTTCAACTCCTGGGTTGTAGGAAAACAGTCTGCAGGCCAGACTTGGCCCCACCTTAGATTACTGCTTACCCTTGCTCTGCCCTCTGGGACTCTGGGACCACAGCCTCAGCATGAGCCCAAGTTCTAAAGGTACTGCCTCAGGAAATACGTGTTCTTATTACACAAAGAAGAACATGTTGTTATACCTAGTTACTTTTTATTGCCCAGTTGTTCAGTACTCTTTTTAAAAGCACCCAGCCTGGCGCGCCTGGGTGGCTCAATCGCTAAGCGGTTAAGCTTCCATTTTCGGCTCAGGTCATGGTCTCACAGTTTGTGAGTTCCAGTTCCATGTCAAGCGCTGTACTGACAGCTCAGAGCCTGGAGCCTACTTCAGATGCTGTGTCTCATTCTCTCTCTGCCCCTCCCCAACTTGTGCTCTCTCTCTGTCTCTCAAAAATAAACAAATGTAAAAGCACCCAACCTGACCCTAAGTGCACGGTACAACATCAGTAATTCCCCTCATCTGGCATGTATTTGTTGAGTACCATCCCATTCACCAGGCCCTGTTCTAAGTACCAAGGTATTTAGAAGTAAGAAAGACACACAGGTTCCTTGTTCTCATGTGACTTGGTTTCTCCCTCCCCCTCTCTGACCTACCTTTCTGGGTCATCTTTTTTTCCTCTCTGACCCCCTTCCTGACTCTGTAAAATCATATGAATCAGACTTAAAGAATGAGTGGAGTTTCCAAGAGCAGAGGATAAAATGAAATTGATAGAAGACAGCACCTGAAATTTGTCTCAGAGCCTAGAAAAGAAAGCCTGGATGCCTCTTTTAGTCTGGTTTTATTTGTTGTTTGTTTGTTTATATTTTAAACCATCTGACTTTGTACTGATTCTTGAAGTGTGGACTCATGAAAATGAAGTGTCATGGCTTATCAAAGAATATTGTTTGAAGAAATGTGATCTGATAGATTTTAAAATTCCTATAAATCTTAGTAATATTTATTTATATTTAAGCACACAGATGCACACACATGTATGTATATACACACATACATACACTATATATGCAAATGTTATATAGAGATATATATATATGCACATATGTATGTACACACACATATATTTGAACAATAAAACTTGAATTCTTGCATAGCGTGATCTAGTTGACCTGTCTTCAGAACATATAGCAATATGGACGAAGGTGAAGAAAAGTGAAGAGATTGGCCTCAGAAAACTAGTGCTAAATAATCAGAAAGAGATTTAATCTGTAAGTAAAAACTGGACCTTAGTGAAGGGGGCGAGTGTGGAGATGTATAGCATCTGGAGAATAAATGACTGTTTCAGGTGGGATGGGCATGACTGGAAGACAGAGCCTGTAACCTGGAAGGAGAGCCCAAGATCCCAATGGTGTAAATTTTATTGAAGGAGCCAAAATGCAACTCACTGTTGAATCTGGCAAGGTGAAAGAGCCTTTCTATATTATTGTTACTCCTTGACCTTTAAAACAACAGCAATGTTTGTCTTCTCCCTTATATTTTTCTTTATTTCCCCTGATCTTTCTTTAATTTTCTTCAACCCTCTTTTTCCATCAAGTTCCCGACAGTTTCCTTTACCTTCCCAACTGCACACCATTAGCACCTCTTTATTCTAATCCTGCCCCTAGCTCTGTGGATACTTCTCCCAAACCCTGCCATAACCATACGGAATCTGGAATCTGACACGCAGGGCAGATGGCCTCTCTCCAGCATCTTGCACACCAACACAAACACATCGGCAAATCTGGCCCCGACATTGGCAGGAGAGGCAGAAATCACAGATCAGCTCAGCTGTTATGACTGTGGCCAGCAGCCTTCACCTTGCTGACCACAGTCTGCAGGGAAGAGGCCCCACCATCATTTGGCATCCAAAGAGTAACACCGTGTGCCAGCTCCTTAAGACCCAGTCCCAGATAGTGCTGGAGTAAGGAGGTGGGGTATGACAGGGAGATGGGCTCATTCTGGAACACATAGCTCATGCTTCACCAGATTTAATATGTTTGCAGTCTCTTAGAGCTTATTGGCCACTTGCAAAGGCCATTCCAAGCTATTAGATGTTTCCCATAGTATTTATGATTTGAACTTCATCCCAGACAGTACATACTGTACTGTACATTGAATTACAGTGATTCAGAAAAGAATATCTAATATCGTACTGCCAGTTGAATTGAATAGTCATCTGTAAGGAAGTGTATTTGGATTTTAAATTTGTCCTCTTTGCTCATTATCTTAACCAGGTGTGCCTTGTTTTAGTTAAAATGGAATGGAACCCCTCCTGTTTTTATGAAAGCATATTCGTGTGTGTGTGTGTGTGTGTGTGTGTGTGTGTGTGTGTGAGATCATGACTTAAGAATGAAACCTAGAACATGTGGATCTTTAGACACAGCCAAAATCTGAACAGAAACATTGTTTAATCCATTTCTAGCCAGTCTAAAACGTTAAGCTTTTAAGTTTCCTGCTTTCTTGGAAAATAAAACAGGTAAATCTAATTGCCACATCTCTATCTACCATGCCCTGGATGTGGGAGGCCAGAGGAGGCCACCTTTGGCACTGACTGCCCCCTGTGGCAGAACAGGAGCCCATGATGTAGGACTGCTCATGGGCAGGAGGGCAAGGCCTATGGTTGTATGTTACTACAAGTCAACAGTGATAGCCTGGGGATCTTCAGAGTGGGACTCCCCTCTTTCAGGCTTGGCCCACTTTTCAGACACCTTAGCATATGTCCACAGGTCTACGATGAGGGGCACCCCACAAACCATATGAAATAACAGTGCCTGAAAAGGAAAGATAGCAAATAGCATTACTGATCTCTTACATGCCTTATCGGTATGGGAATGGTGAGGAGAAATTTAGATGGATTCCAGATCTGTTTTCCAACACTAATCAAATTCCAGAATTTCACTGATATTTAAATTAAATAGTAAAGCTTTGAAGCCTTTAGTTATTTGTTTAAATTAGGAAACATTCCATATGGAGAAAGAGAAAGCATTTCAGAGTACTATTTTGAATTTGAAGATGCAATTTTCTTCTTTTCCGCCATACTTAACCATTTGATTATTTGAACATCCCTGTCCTTTGATTATTACAGAGGACAAGAGAATTCTGAGATACGAGTTCCACAGGTAACAGAATTCTCCTGTCAAGAAATATTTTACATGTAGACCCTGGGGTCCATTAAAAGTCCTTCTCTCTTTCTGACTTTCTGAGTATTAAAATATAAAGAGCATTGAGCACTCAATGTTTGCATTGATTTTTTTTATGCTGCAATTACAAAAAAGGACAAGTAAATTGCAAAGTTCAAACTCAGTCTGAGGAATAAAAACAAATACAACCAAGATCACAGTGAAGAAATGAGAGGGAAATCTGTACTCTCCACGTTCTAGGGGAAAAAGAAAACATCAGACCAAGAAGGAATGGCTCTATAGTGGGAGTAGACGATGAAGTATTTCTGACTTGTAGAATCTCTGGAGATATTTCAGAACTGAGGTTGGGGTATGCTTGGTGGCAGCTTCCCAGATTATTAGCCCCTTCTCATGAAAGCCACTGATGACAGTTCTGTGCTGGCTGGCTCTCTTACAGGAATAAATAGTCCATAGATATAACTGATTTTTTCTAGAAAAGTATTATTCTTTCCTCCTTATTTGTATACAAAGACTTTTCGAAGTAAAAGGATGGAAAAAGATGTGTCACAAAAAGAAAGCATAAAAAATCAGGAGTACCTTGGGGCGCCTGGGTGGCTCAGTCAGTTAAGCATCCGACTTCAGCTCAGGTCATGATCTCATGGTGCGTGAGTTCGAGCCCCGCGTCGGGCTCTGTGCTGACAGCTCAGAGCCTGGAGCCCGTTTCAGATTCTGTGTCTCCCTCTCTCTCTGCCCCTCCCCTGTTCATGCTCTGTCTCAAAAATAAATAAACATTAAAAAAAATTTTTTTTAAATCAGGAGTACCTATACAAATACCAGACAAAACAGACTTTAAAACAAAACAAATTGCTAGAAATAAGAAGTATTTTATAATGGTATAGAGCAGTCCATCAAAGATATAACAATTATAAATGTGTCTGTACCTAATAACAGAGCCCTAAAATATACAATATAAAGAGAAAAATAGTTCAACCATATTAGAGACTTTAATGCCAGACTTTCAGTAATGGATTTTTAAAACTAGAAAATATCAATAAGGAAGTATAAGACTTGAACAACACTATAAACCTACTAGACCTAAGAGGTATCTATAGAGCGAGAGCAGAATATACATTCTTCGTATGTGCGTGTGAAACATTCTGCAGGATAGACCATCATCTAGGCCATTTAATAAACCTCAACAAATGTGAAGAGACTGAAATAATGCAAAGTATATTCTCTTACCTTAATGGGATAAAGTTAGAAATCAACAACAGAAAGAAATTTTGGAAATTTGCAAATGCATGGAAATAAAAAAAAAAAAAACACAAAACTTCCTAAATAGCAATTGCATCAAAGGGAAATCATGAGGGAATTTACAAAATACTTTCAGATGAATGAAAATGAAGATACAACATATCCAAGTTAGACAATGCAGCTAAAGTAGTCCTTACGGCAAATTTTATCGCTGGGGGTGGGTGGGTGGTGATATTTGAAACAGAGAGTAGAAAAACAATAAAAAGTCAGACCAAAAGTTGATTATATGAAGAGAACAAAAATAAAACAGTGACATTTAACTAGATCAACCAAGAAAAAAAATGAGAGAAGACTCAAATTACTAAAATTAGAAATGAAAGAGGTTATAAGGGAATACTACAAACAGTTGTATGCCAATAAATTTGATAACTAACATAAAATGGACAAATTCCTAGAAAGATACAAGCTACCAAAATTGAATAAAGAAGAAATAGAAAATCTGAATAGACCCATAACAAGTAAGTAGATTAAATTACTAATCAAAAAGCTTCCCAAAAAGAAAAACCCAGGACCAGTAGCCTTCACTTGCAAATCCTACCAAATATTTAAAGCAGAATTAACACCAATCCTGCACAAACTCTTCCAAAAAAATAGAAGAGGAGGGAATACTTCCCAGTTTATTCTATGAAGCCAGTGTTACCCAGATAATAAAACCGGACAAAGACATCACTAGAAAAAAATACTACAAACCAGTATCTCTTATGAGCATTGATGAGGGGCACCTGGGTGGCTCAGTCGGTTAAAGTCGGTGGCTTACTCAGTATCAGCTCAGGTCATGATCTTTTGTGAGGTCAAGCCCCGCATCCACCTGTGTGCTGACAGCATGGAGCCTACTTGGGATTCTCTCTCTCCCTCTCTCTGCCCCTCCCCCATTTGCATGCATGCTCTTTCAAAATAAATAATTAAACATTAAAAAAATATTGATGAAAAATCTTCAACAAAATGCAAGCAAACCCTATCCAGCAACACATAAAAAGGATTATACGCCATGACCAAGTGGGTCTTATCCCAAGAATGGCAGGGTTGATTGACCATTTGAAAATGAATTAATGTAACACATTATAACAATGAAATAATTTTTTGAACATGATTATCTCAATAAATGCAGAAAAAGCTGTTGACAAAACCCAAGACCTTTTTGTGATTTAAAAAAACAAACAAAACAAAACAAAATTCAACAAACTAGAATTGGAAGAGAATTTCCTCAACCTGATAAAGGGCATCTATAAGAAATCCACAACTAACATCATACTTAATGGTGAAAGACTGGATGTTTTTCCTCTAGGAACAAGAATAAGACACAATATTCTGGCCACTTCTATTCTACATTTTACTGGAGATTCTAGCCAGGACATTTAGACAAGAAAATGAAATAAAAGGCATCCAGATTGGAAGTGAGGAAGTAAAACTACCTCTCTTTACAGCTGTCATGATCTTGAATGTAGAACATTCTAAGGAATCCACTTAAAAAAGTATTAGAACCAATAAATTCAGTAAGGTTGCAAGATATAAGATCAATAAGCTAAAATCAATTGTATTGCTATACAGTAATGATGAACAAACCAAAAATGAAGTTTAAAAAATGCCATTTACAATAACATCAAAAAGAATAAAGTATTTGAGAATAAATTTAACAAAAGAGGTGCAAAACTCATACTCTGAAAACTACAAAACATTGTTAAAAGAAATTAAAGAATATCTCAATAAATGGAAAGATGTACCATGTTCATGGCTTGGAAAACCTAATATTGTGAAGGTGGAAATATTCCACAAATTGATCTACAGATTCAATGCCATTTCTATCAAAATCCCAGCTATCTTTATTGCACAAATGGATAAGCTGATCCTGAAATTCAAATGGAATTGTAAAGGGCCCTGAATAGTCAAAAAAAATCTTTAAAAAGAGGAACGAAGTTGGAAGACTCATACTTCCAACTTTAAAACTTACTACAAAACTACAGTAATCAAGATAGTGTGTTACAATAAAGACAGACATATAGAACATGGTATATATTTGAAAGTCCAGAAATAGACCCTCACATTTACTGTCCATTGACTGTTGACAAGGTGGCCAAGAGGATTCAATGAGGAAAGAACAGTCTTTTCAACAAATGGTATTGTGACAACTTTATGTCCACACATAGAAGAATAAAGATGGGCACCTGGCTCACACATATATGAAAATTAACCCAATGATCAAAGACCTAAAGAGCTAAATGTATAAAATTCTTGAAAGAAAGCAGGAAAAAAATCTTTATTATGTATGATTTATTAGATATGACAGCAAAAGTACAAGCAAAAAAAGAAAAATAGATAAATTAGGTTTAATCAAAATTATAAACTTATGTGCTAATAGGCTCCCACTGTGTCCTGAGATACCCTGAAATATCAAGAAAAATGAAAAAAAAATTAAGCAAATGAAAAGACAACACGCAAATGGGAAAATGTATTTTCAAATCATCTATCTGATAAGAGCCTTCTATCTAGAATATATAAAGAACTATTACAACTCAATAATAAAATGACACATAACCCAATTATAAAGGATCTGAATAGATATTTCTCCTGAGGAGAAGGGAGAGAGAAGGAATTGGGGGTTGGTAGCAAAAAGGCATAGAGTTTCTTTTTGGCATATTAAGAATATTCTAGATTGTGGTAAAGGCCACTGAATTGCTGAATTCTGTGGCATAGTTATATCTCCATAAGGCTGTTAAAAAATAAACACACAAGTGCACATTTTAAAAAGTGCAGGCTCTTTCAGCTCTAAGCAGAGGACTCTAGCTGGTTCCCATGAATACAGAGGCTGAAGGGCCAGCCCCAACCCAGAACCCAGGTATCTCAGAATATGTGGAGCTCAAGACAGGAGCATTGGCTGAAATACCTTAGGTGTCACCTCTTAAACAAGCATCACCAGATCTTAATTTAATGGCCACCATTATCATGCATGGGCTGCTGATCTCTTCCATTCTCTCCCACTACAAAATGCCAGATCTCTCCCTGAGCCTCTGGTTGGAGATTCTTGGGTCAGATCATTTGATGGGTGCATTCAGTCGCCCTCCCATTGATCCTGTTTGAATTGACCTTTCCCCTCAGCTATCTCCCAAGCCTCCCTGTGTCCTCTATGCCTTTCCTCCAGAGAGCTTTCTAGTAAGATATGTGCCTAACATTGCTGCCATTCCCCAAACACACTGGCAAATGAGGCTGAAAGTCCTTTTCCCCATGCCAGCCATCATTCTTGTGGCCTTACCAAAAAACCACCCCCTATTATCAAATTAGTGAAGCCACACAAGTAAGCAGGCAGCGTTTTCAATCCAGAGGCAGTGAATCCCACTCACAAACTAGTGCTTTGCATTCCTCTCAATGGGGGATGGGGAATTTGGGGGTGACCACCTGTGTCTCTGAGCAGTGGCTTGTGCATCCATAACATGAAGGGAATAACTACCAGTTGGTACTCCATCACTTTATTTACTTGGTCATTTCTTTTTAGTATCTATACAATGTACTACCATGTTCCAAGTAGTCTAAGTAGCCAAATGATTTGATACTGGCTTAATAGGCCCCTATCCTACCTTCATCACAGAGTTTAGTACTGGACAAGATGAGAAAGGACTCAATAAACAGAAAAGGGAAGCCAGTCTCTGAAACTAGGAGTCCCTACTTCAAGGGTCCTTCTAGAGCACACAGACCTGCCCATTCTCTTGGTGGCCCCTAGCCTACCCAGATCAGTCAAATACCACCCTGGGGAAAGCCCTGTCTCTCCCTTTCTTCTCACCCATGGCACCTCTTCTCCAAACCTCAAAGCAGAAACATCACAATAAGAATGAACAAACCGTGTACATGGTTGAGACAATTAAAATAAGAACTTGACATACTCTGTAGTGAAAAATTGAGAGCTTTTCCTCTAAGATCAGGAACAAGAAAATGATGTCTACTCCCACCACTTTTATTCAACATAATTCTAGAAATCCTAGCCAGAGCAATTAGTCAAGAAAAAGAAATAAAAGGTATCCAAATTATAAAGTGAGAAGTAAAACTGTCATTGCAGATGACCTGGTACTACATATAGAAAACCCCAAAGATTCCACCAAAAAAAAAAAAAAACTGTTTGAACAAACGAATTCAGTAAGGTTGCAAAATTAATGTACAGAAGTCTGTTGCATTTCTATACACTAATAATTATCAGAGAAATTCAGAAAATAATCCCATTTATAATTGCATCAAAATGATAAAATACCTAGGAATAAATTGAGAATTATAAGACATGGAAGAAAAAACAAATAAATGGAAAGATATGCCATGCTCATGGATTGGAAGAATTAATATTGTTAAAATGTTCATACTACGCAAAGAGATCTACAGTTTCAATGCAATCCCTATCAAAATTCCAATGGTATTTTCCACAAAACTAGAACAAACAATCCTAACATTTGTCTGGAACCACAAAAGACCCTAAATAGCCAAAGCAGTCTTGAGAAGGAAGAATGAAACATCACACTCCCTGTTTTCAAACTATATTACAAAGCTATAGTAATCAAAACTGTGTGGTAGTGGTATAAAAACAGACACACAGATCAATGGAACAGAAGAGACAATCCAAAAATAAACCCACACATTAATTTACGACAAAGGATCCAAGAATATACAATGGGGAAAGGACAGTCTCTTCAATAGATGGGGAAACTGGACAGCAACACACAAAAGAATGAAATTGGACTACAATCTTACACCATACACAAAAAAGAACTCAAAATGGTGTAAAGACTTGACTGTAACACCTGAAACCATAAAACTCCTAGAAAAAAAACATAGGCAATAAACTCCTTGCAATCAGTCTTGATGGTGATTGTTTTGATTTGATACCAAAAGCAAAGACAACAAAATGAAAATTTAATAAGTGGAACCACATCAAACTAAAAAGCTCTGCCAAGGAAACCATAAAAAAATGGAAAGACCACCTACTGAATGAGAGAACATATTTGCAAATCGTATCTCTGATAAGGGGTTAATATCCAAAATATATAGAGAATTCCTACAACTCAATACCAAGAAAAAAAAATCCAACCAAAAAATTGGTCAGAGGATATGAGTAGACATTTTTCCAAAAGCAAACAGATGACCAACAGGTACGTTAAAAGATGTCCAATGACACTAATCATCAGGGAAATGCAAATTAAAACCACAACGAGATATTACCTCACACCTGTTAGAATGGCTATTAGCAGAAAGACAAGAAATAACAGGTGTTGATGAGGATGCGGAGAAAAGGGGCCCCTTGTGTTGGTGGGAATGAATATTGGTGCAGCCGCTATGGAAAATAGTATGGACGTTCCTAAGAAATTAAAAATAGAAGTCCCATATGACCCAGCAATTTCACTTCTAGGTATTTTTCCAAAGAAAATGAAAACACTAACTCAAAAAGGTGTATACACTTTGTTGTTCATTGCAGCATTATTTACAATAGCTAAGATATGGAAACAACCTAAATTTCCATTGACAGATGAATAAAGTTAATAGATAGTACAATATTATTCAACCATAAAAAAAGAATGAAATCTTGGCATTTGCAACAACATGGATGGACTTTGAGGGCATTATGTGAAATGAAATAAGTCAGAGAAAGATGAATACTGTATGACCTCACTTATATGTAGAATCTAAAACAAAAACAAAAATTTTTAAACACAGAGAACAGATTGGTGGTTGCTAGAGGCAGAGGGTGGAGGGGTGGGTGAAATGGGTGAAGGAAGTCAAAAGGTACCTACTTCCAGTTATAAAATAAGTCCTGGGGATGTAATGTACAGCATGGCTCATTATTGTAGCTATTATAGTTATTATAACTATTATTATAGTTAATAATACTGTATCACATGTTTGAAAGTTGCTAAGAGAGTAAATCTTAAAAGTTCTCATCACAAGAAAAACAATTCTGTGGTCACATATGGTAACAGATGTTAGCTAGACTTACTGCCATGAATATTTTGCAATATAAGCAAATTTCGAATCATTACGTTGTACACATAGATGTAAAAATAAAAAAAGAAAGAACTCGACAGAGGCTTTGGTCAGGACTCCTTCATACAAAGACAGGATCATTCTTGCTGGATTAGAGTAATGCATATGCTCTGGAAATACCCCAGCATTTGTATTAAATTGTTTAAATAACTAATGCCTTACAGTGGCATTATGCATCCATTGCTTCCTAAGAAACCACTTGAGCCTTTCTAGAAGGACCCCAAATAGGCTGGATCCATAAGTCTTCCAAGGGGTACCTGTGAGAGGTGGCATCATGGGACTTAGGTTATTTCTGAGCATCTAAAGCAAAGCTGTGTACCTGCATGCCTGGCCTTTGCTCAGCCTTATCACACTTATAAAAACTAAGCTCCCTCAGTACCTTGAGGATCTTTTTACAAATATCTCAAGTGCTTGGGGTTTCCCTATGGTACACAGCATTATTCTTGTGCTTCCTGAGAACAGGGGGGGTTAGCTGGAAGATATACCAGTTTCTCCTACTCCAAGGAAGCTAGCCTTCCAGTTCTGTGTGCCTGCACAGTTAGGCTAAGGAGCCATTGTGTCAAGGAAGGAATGGAATGAAGGATTCCTTTGGTAGGCCAAAGACATTGCCCTGGGAGGGAAGAAATTTTACCTTTTTCTTAACCTTCTTCCTGTGTCCAAGTGAATTTATAGGGTCTATTTCTGAAAGAGGTTTTATTTTTATTTATTTTTAATATCTTTATTTTTGAGAGACAGAGCGTGAGTGGGGGAGGGGTAGAGAGAGGGAGACACAGAATATGAAGCAGACTCCAGGCTCTGAGCTGTCAGCACAGAGACCGACGTGGGGCTCGAACTCGAGAACTGCGAGATCATGACCTGAGCCAAAGTCGGATGCTCAGCTGACTGAGCCACACAGGCACCTGCCTGAGAGAGGTTTTAATCCTGGTGGAGTAAGGCTAATAGTAGGAGTTGGGCACACAAGGAGGCAGGATGGAGAATGGGTGGAGGAAGTCAGTACAGGGTGAAGCCATCCCCGGCCCTTTCCCCTGTTTGGCTCAGAACCTTTCCTGAGAGAGTCGTAGAGAACAGCTTCAAATGTCACAGGAAAGGGTTCACAATTTGAAATATGTAAGGTTGCTACAAATGCCAGTTCAGTTACTAGCAACGGTACATGACAGTGTCTTTTGTTCCAAGACCAGCTGTGGTGTTCGCTTCCACAGGGATTCATGATTCTCTTAAGGTAAGAGTGCGTGTCTTGCCTCTGAGTGTCCTTACCTCTTGGAATTATAGATGGCAAGTCCTGTGACCCTCCTACCAGCTGGCTGGCCAGGCCTCCACTATGTGTACACACTGGTGCTGGTCACAGCAGCACTTCCCAAAGCAGGGCCCGTGGCAAGTTTAGAGGGAGGAAGAACTTCATGGTCACATCAGAAAGGGAAATGGGATATCACACAGAGCCACATGGGGCTCATCATTGCAACGTCCCTAACTAGTACACTTTTGATGTGCCACTGCACCCTGTGAATTGCTGTGAGAACTCCGTGCCCGGGCTATTTCCCCAGGAGAATTTCGATCTTGGAAGTCCCTCTTCCTAGAGTTTCTAGAGGCAGGTGCTCCTGGCAGAAGGTTCAAGGGGCCACCACCCTGCAAGGTGACCCTATGCCTCTCCCAGAAAAGTACACTCAGTACTCAGACCTCTTTCTTCCACTGAAGAGATGATCAAGTATGGCGAGAGGCAGCAGACCACCCAGTTAGCTAATGACATGTCTACAAATGGTACTTCTGACCCCACGAAACTCCCAACTGCTCCAAAGCCCTGGCAACAGCATAGAAATGCAACAGAGGTGACCTCAGACCACCAGCTTCTCTAACACACTGGGTTCTGTCTTTAGTGAAGCTGGACTCAGGAAACATGTGCATCAAGGTTCTTTGGTCCCAGGCAATGGCAACTGAATCTACAAATGTAGCAAAAAGATAAGAGTACATAGAAAGGACGTGGAGTAGCTCCCCACATTGAAGAGATGCCGAACAGCATATCTTGGAGAAGGGATCTTGGAGAAGGGATCTCGGAGCCAGCTGCAGGCAACAGGCTCCACACGGCACTGTGAACTCACTGCCTCCCCTCCAGGTTCCCTGATAAAGTCTGATTGGCCTGATTCAGCTCACATGATCCGCCCAAGCATGGCGTAGACACCAGAAGGAAAACCAAAAAAGGAACACAGCAGCAAGCAGGCGGAAACAGCAGACTGTCCTCCACCCCGAACACGTAGGGCCATGCTGATGTCATGACCAAAGCGAGACTAAGGAAAACCATCCAGTAGACGCTGTCCAGCTAGTGTGAGGGCCCGCAAGTCTATTAACAGGAGGGCTACTGTACTGGAAAATTCCTGTGTCCCGGTAAGAAAGGCAGCCTGATGAGAATGTTACTCTTGGATGTGAACTTTCAGCATCAGCAATTGTACGATTCTCAAAGCATGAGAGTTTTTTTTCCAGACTTTTAGTGATGGGTGTGGTACGATGTGTTACCAAACCCAGGCTTCTCCTGGTTATTTTAACCCCCAAACAAGTACCAGCACAAGTGCCAGTTCCTGGAGTGTAACCGGATCAGGTGTGACGGCTGAAAAGAAATGTCTCTGGGTCCAGTGATCTCATCAGCTGCTGGTTAAACTCTATTCACTTGTCCTTCTGCTTCCCTACTGACAATTCAGTCTGTTCCTATAAATCTCAGAGAAACTTCTTTCCTTCCCAAAAGAATGTTTGAAAATGAATTTATTGTAAAAGCAGAGAATCTTTTCTTAACACCTTTATTGAGATATAATTCACATACCATTACAATTCATCCGTTTAAAATTGTACTTGAACTCACAGAGCTGTGCAACCATCACTCTAATTGAAGAACATTTTCATCACTGCAAAGAAAAAAAAAAGAAACTCCATACTCATTAGCAAACAGATGGGAAAAAAAACCAGACTCATAAATACAGAGAACAAAATGGTCTTTGCCAGAGAGGTGGACGGTGATGGGGATGGGTAGAATCGGTAAGGAGATTAAGAGGTACAAACGTCAAGTTTTAAAAGGAATCAAGTCGTGGAGATGAAAAGTATGGCATAAAAATATAGTTAATAGTATTGCAATAATGTGTGGTGACTACACTCACTGTGGTGAGCACTAAGAGTAACATACAGAATTGTTGAATCACTATGTCGTACACGTGAAAGCAGAGAATCTTAAAACTGAGAAGTTGTGGGGCGCCTGGGTGGTTCAGTCAGTTAAACATCTGACTCTTGATTTGGGCTCAGGTCATGATCTCACGGTCTGTGGGATCAAGCGCCGCATCAGGCTCTGTACTATTCGTGTGGAGCCTGCTTGGGATTCTCTCTCTCTCCCTCTTTCTGCCTCTCTCTCTCTCTCTCTCTCTCTTCCAATCTCTCTCTCTCTCTCTCTCTCTCTCTTCCAATCTCTCTCTCTCTCTCTCTCCCAAAATAAATAAATAAACATTTTAAAAAACCTGAGAAGTCGTGTTCTTCTTGATATGATGTAAATTATGGAGATGGCAGAAATCCAGAGCAGGGTAGGAGGGGTCCAGTCCATTCCTGCCTGTCGGTGGTGAGGTGAGAAGGGAGGGAAGGGCTGGTCATCTCACTTTACAGATGAAGACTGAGAAGAAACTTACCCAAGGTCATACAGGTAGATAGCAGAACTCAAACCAAGTTTTCTGACTTTAATTCCTGCTATACATTCCTATTTAAAAATAGTACAACCTGCTTCTACCATAGCATGAAAAGGAACCCTTTGTGACCAGGCCACCTTTAAATAGATATTCACAAGTGGGACAAGAGAAGGCAGTGGATAGCCTTGGAGCAGACTTTAGCTCAGAGTGAGGGGGTTAAAAGGAAGCTGTGGTGGCTCCCTTCTCTGGACGTGAAACATGCAGCCAGAGGTTTGAAGTTTTGCAGTTAAACACTACAGCAGTTTTGCTAAATGCCGTACAGATGGTTCCCAACTTACCATGGTTTGACATGAGATTTTTTGCCTTTACAGTACTGTGAAAACAACACACGTTCCGTAGAAACCATACTTAAAATTTTGACTTTTAAAAAAAATGTTTATTTATTTTGAGAGAGTGCGAAAAGGGGAGGGAGCAGAAAGAGAGAGAGAGAGAGAGAGAGAGAGAGAGAGAATCCCAAGCAGGCTCCACACTGTCAGCACAGAGCCCAAAATGGGGCTTGATTCCTTGAACCATGAGATTGTGACCTGAGCAGAAATCAAGAGTAGGATGCTTAACCAACTGAGCCACCCAGGCACCCCACAAATTTTGACTTTGATCTTTTCCTAGGCTAGTGACACATGATATGATCCTCTCTCATGATGCCGGGCAGCAGCAACAATCCCCAGCTCTCCATCAGCCACACGATCTTGAGGGTAAAGGACCAACACATGTATGACCATTCTGCACCCATACAACCATTCTGTTCTTCAGTTTCAATACAGTAACCAATAAATCACATGAGACATTCAACACTTTATTATAAAATAGGCTTTGTGTTAGATTTTGCCCAAGTGTGGGCTAATGTAAGTGTTCTGAGCACTTTTAAGTTGGGCTGGGCCATGATATTCAGTAGGTTAGGTTTATTCAATGCATTTTCAGCTTAGGGTATTTTCAACTGATGATGGTCTGTCAGGACATAACTCCATCATAAATTGAGGAAGACCTGTAGTTGTTCAGTTTTCTGGTTTGTTCTTTGTGTTGTCTGGACTCATGCTGGAAATGAAATTAAAATTCAGGACTTTGGCAGCTAAAACAGGAGATTCAAATATGAAGGTGGCTTCCCAGAGGCCTGTGTATGTGCCAAGTTTTGGGGGGCAGGAAGATATCCTTGCAGGGATGCTTTCCTGTGAAACCAAGACAAGTCACTCTTGACCCCCAGCTAGCCAATCACGGGCCTGGAGAGGCTGCAGGAGAACCTCACACTCATTTACTGAGACCCGAATGAGCAAAGACAAAATTTATAGCGACTAGACCAGTAAGATGTGGTCTGTGGCCCAGGTCTAAGATTTTTCTGTGTTAAAAGCTAAGCCAGCCCATTTAGGGATCAAATTTGTAGCCTCTAACACCTCCAGTATGTCCACTGTGGCCAAACAGTGAGTTTTCCTATGGCCAAGTACGAGGTATGGGCAAGGCACATCTGTCACTCCTGCCAAGTAGTCTGCATGGCTCTGTTTATTCCTTTGTTTATTGTTCCCCTTCTTTATCTTGTTCTCTTCTCCACAAGGACAAGGACCTTGTCAATATGCCATTCATTCAGCAAATATTTGTAGAGCACCTACAATGTGCCATGTGGGCAGGGAACACTTGGGTATGCTGGTCTCTGTCCAATACCCAGCAGTGCCCAGAGCTTAAGAGGGCTAGTAAGTTGCTTGAATGGATGAATGGATTATTTAATACGCAGAGAGACAGGATTCCTCATCTCCTAGTAAAGCAGCACTGTGTTGAAGATGAGGTTTCGTTCAGCACCATATGCATTTACCCACTGTGGAGCACATGTCTGAGCTGGATAGGTGTTCCATTGACAAGGGGGTGGAAGTCAGAGGCTGGTTTGGACCGCTGGTGTGTGCTCGACTAGCCCCTGGTTAAATCATTCACCCATCCTCAGTGCAGCCCATGGTGGACTTTATCCAGGCCCACCTTGACCCCTCCCAGGAGTCCTTCTTATCCATTCTGTTAGTATCAGTTCCTGCAGAAGTTCCTTAGATCCGTCCTTCTCCCAGGCATGCTTTACTCTGGCCTTTATTTAAATAGAATAGTTTTAAGGTTGGGAAGAAAAGATGATTACTTCCTTATTGTGTAGAGGTACCAAGACACACAAGTTGTTAGGCTTGGTAACTGAGGACAAGAGTAAACTGCTCTCTCCATATTACCCAGGGGCAGCCTCTCATGGGGGTTATTGAGATCACAGACTGGTTGGTCAGTTGCAGCATGGGTCAGGTTCCAGCACCCACCACTAGCTACAGGCAAACACGTGGGTAAGTTACATGATCTTGCCATCTATAAATTGGGAAGTTAGAACCTCTCTCATAGAAGTCTTGAGAAGATTAGATGAAGTAATGCCTATAAATTCCTCCATCCCAAGTAAGCACTAGATGAATGCTGGCCAAAACCATCATCACTGCTCAGCTACAAAACTATATTCATGATAAACATCAGCCAGCTGTTGGACCCCAGCATTTTATGGATTATCCATCATTTCTTAAGACACAAGACACACATGCACCCACCGCCCCCCCCCACACACACACACACATGCACGGACACACACCACGTTTTTAATAGTGTATAACTACAAAATTTAAATAACCTGTGCTAGTATTTTCCTGGTAATAAAAGATTGGGGGAAGGTCCTGGTATATGCTAATGTTCCCCTTCTTGTCAGAACAAGTTTATATAATTTATATGTATTTCAGGGTAAATTGAAATAACAGAAAAATCTCGAGTGGTTCATTTCTGACATCATGAATGTTTCTGAGCGCTGTGTTTGTGAACTCCAGATAATATTATCAGCAGGATGGAGGTAGGACTTGGGGAGGAAAAGGGATTATATGAAAGGGTTTCCGCGTCATCCAGACCCCACGATTGGGTTACTGGCATGGTGCGTGACTAGAAGCTTCACAGGTGTCTCATGCCCAGGTGGCTCGTTACAAACCAAGCTGGAGACATTGTGGGGAGTAAGTAATAAGGTTACGCTTGACATGGATGGATACAAAATGCTGGAACCTGCCAGCACCTCTGCCTGCTAACCTGTATTTGGAATTACACACCAATGAAGGAAGGAGCCTGATGAAATATAAGTACATAATTTCCAAGAGGAATTCCTGACAGCATTAAGGGCAGAAATTAGCACCATGGAGGTAATGAATGTGCTCTGGCCCACACCCAGCACACAGCTCAGGAGTGTTTTCCCTTCCACAACTCCTAATCCGCTTCCTGGGAAGCAAACGCAAACTGGTCACTTGGAGAGAGCTTTACACTAAATCTTGAGAGCAGGGAGGGGAAAAAATTTCAACTGCACCTGCCCAGTGAGTTGTCAAGGAGAACAAAAGGTGACCTGAGGACCAGCTATTTTCACAGAGCTAATCAGAAATAAGTCAGAAATCAGGTGATTATTTTTTTAAGTTTATTTATAATTTTTTTTAGAGAGAGAGAAAGAGAGCAGAGGAGAGGCAGAGAGAAAGGGAGAGAAAGAACCCTAAGCAAGCTCTTTGCTGTCAGTGCAGAGCCTGACATGGGGCTCAATCCCATGAACTGTGAGATCATGATCTGAGCTGAAGTCAAGAGTCAGATGCTTAACCGACTAAACCACCCAAGTGCTCCTCAGGTGATTGTTTTTATAGCATATGTAGTGGTTCTAGTGCACTAGGATCTCCTGGGGGCTTATTAACTGACAGATAACCAGGTCTACTCCCAGAGTTTCTGATTCAGTAGATCTATAGATGGACCTGAGAATCTGCATCCCAGTGATGCTTTCCAATGATGCTGGTCCAGGCACCACACCAAAAGCCACCAACATATGGTAACAAAGGTTACTTGAAATTTTAACTCAGGAAGTATGATGAGAATAACCAGGTTTGATGGATTAGGTCCCATGAGTTGAATTTAACGGCAGGTGCCAAAATCCTCCATTAGAAAGAGGGTGTGGACGATCTAGGAAGAAAAAGTAGTCTGTTAGCTCATCTTCTGAGGGCTGGAGGACGAGGGGGCCCAGACCCCAGATCATTGAGGGGAAAGAGCAACTGGGGCTGGAGACCCTAACCAGGTCAGGAAAGCAAGCAGGACCATCAAGGAGGCTCTGGGCCTTGCATGGCAGAAGCTTTAATGACATGATGGCCGTAAGGGGTGCAGAGAGCTGGTCACCCAAGCTTATAGACAAAGCATTGCCCACTTGCTCTTCTCTCAGATGAAGGTGCTGTGAAAGGGTCCACCACCCTCATTTTAATCCTTACAAACAAGAAAAGAGTCATTATTATATGACAGTGACAGAAACCTAGGAAGCAATGACTAACCATATCATTTTTTCAGTTTGTCACAGTCAGGAAAGGGAATTCAACAAGGTTAAGTACAGACCTCTCTGCTTTTGGAAAATAGAAGAAATAAAGGTCAAATTAGAGATAGTTCTGAGCTGCTAGCTAAAGAAGGTCAGTACACCTTAAAAGGTAGGGCGAATTCTGGAGGATTTGATTCTGACTCCATAATCATGGACAGACATAACAAGACATACAAGGGGAGACAGGTGAAGACCCAGGGAGCTACCCAGGAGCAGAACACCAGGAGAAAGGGACATGTGGCCAGAAAACAGGCCGGTCAAGCAGAGGCCTGCCAGCTAAGCCCTGTTTAGAAGGGTTCAACAAAAGCAGCTTTTTGTTGTTGGTTAAATTAACCTTCAAAGTAAGAAAAACTGGGAAGGATAAAGTCAATATATTGCTTTTTAACAAGGAGAATGAGGTTAAAACTGGAACAAGGCAGAATAAAAAGCACACCAACATGTGTGTGCATGACAGCCAAGGACGATATGGGGAACGTAGAGCATGAGCCCCAGGAAGCAAAGTGTGTCCAAGTTCAAGGATGAGAGCTCAGCTGCTGGGTTCCTGTCCCATCACAGCTCCACAGTTGCCACTGGGGGATCTAGACCAGACCACTCAGCCTCCGTAAAACGGGAGACACAGCACCTACTGCAATAGGGCTATCAGGAGAATTATATGAGTTAGTAGAAATAAATTGCTTAGGACAGTTCCTGGCACACAGTAAGTGCTAAATAAGTCATTTTTATGATCACTGTTGTTATCATCATGATTTTTCAGAAGTGTCCAAAACCCCATTCCAGAAGGAAATCCAATCCAAGATGCTACAGAACTCTACAAATGTTACCTCCAAATCTCTGCTGATTGGTTCTATGAAGTCATGGCTGATGAGAAAGGGGCCAAATTCTGAGGGCGGGTTTCAGTTTCCCAAATGGATAAATGGGCAGGTCCAAGGAATTCAGCCTCAGCCTGCTGTCAAACCCTGGCACAACTAGCAGACAAATTAATGACTTAGGAAGATGGTTTATGTGCATTTTAGGCAGAAGGCTGCATGCATGCCCCAGATGAGGGAGGGTTTAATGAGAACACCAGTGCCTGTAAGACAGTGTTATTGGGGTGGTGGGTCAGGTCAGCAGAGCACTTAGCAAGTCTCCATGATATTACACTATGGATGAAGCAGGAAAACAGGGGCAAGGTGATGGCTCATCGCCATGGAGCTACAGCTAGATCCAGGTCTCCTTTGTGTCCAGGGAGCATGTGACTGCTCTGGCAAGGGTCCATGGTGGGGACTGCCACAGGACCAGGATGCACCACAGAAGCCTGTGGCTGTTAAGTGGTGGGGCTTTTGCCAGAACCAGGGCACTCACTCTGCTCTCCCTTGCTTCCATCCCCCACCCACGCCTTGTGGCTCCAGTGACTGACACACCCTGCCAGGATTTGTGTAGAGGTGTGTCAGTTCTCAGTGATCATAAGAATATGAATGGGGTCAGGACAGGACAGCAGACCAGGAAGGAGAACGTGAACAGGAAGAAGAACATGAACTGAAGATTTTATATCCAGCAAAAGTGTGCTTCAAATATGAAGCTTTAGAAAAACAGCCTTAAATATGCAAGAGCTTAGGATACTGTATCCATGACCCTTCTTGAGGAATCTACTAGACCAGAACTCAGCAAACTTTTTCTAAAAAGGGAAAATACTAAATATTTTAGCTCTGCAAGCCATATGATCTCTGTCATAACTATTCCACTCTACCTTTGTAGCGCAAAAGCAGCCATAGACAGTATATAAACCAATATGTAGGACTGTGTTCCAATAAAACTTTACAAAAACAAGAGTCAAAGGGATTTGGCCCTCAGGCCATAGTTGGCCAGCCCCTGCGTGATAGGATGCTCTTCCTCTAACTAGGAGATGCCTAGAGACATTTTGGTCAAAGGACTGACTGTGAACATTTTAATATTTGTAAAACTAAGACTAAAGCAGATGTGTATACAGGAATATTAACAATGAAGATACAACAGTTATGAATAGTTATGCCCCAAATAACATAACAACTTCAAGCCTAAACCATGGGATATGCAAAGGGATTAGGAGAGAAATTTATTGGGTTTAAGAGAAATTAACTCACCATTAGCAATGCGGGACAGATCAAATGGCAAGTAGATATAAAATAAAGAAAGAGGGGCACCTGGGTGGCTCAGTCAGTTAAGCATTCAACTCTTGGTTTCAGGTCAGGTCATGATCTTACAGTTTCATGGGTTTGAGCCCCACATCAGGCGCCAAACTGGAAGGTCAGAGCCTGCTTGGGATTCTGTCTCTCTCTCTCTCCCTCTCTCTCTTCCCCTCCCCAACTCACACTGTCTCTCTCAAATAAATAAACTAAAAAAAAAAAGAAATATTAAAAAATAATGAAGGATATAGAAGATCTAAACAACACAATTGATAAGGTAAGTAATATATCTCAAACACTACACCAAGATAGTAGAAAATCACCTTTTTCTCAAGGGTACAGAGAAGACTCACGAAATCTGATCATATATTTGATCACAAAGAAAGCATCAAAGCTCCATGAATTAGAGCTAGTACAAGTAAGACCCTCTTAAGACCCTCTGATCACAAAGCAATAAAGTTGGAAGTTAATAACAAAAAAGTTTTTTAATGCAAAAGCCCCCTCTACCCAGAAATAAAAATATACAAGATACAACACCCACATATGGAAGTAACTCAAAAGTGGGAAGACTGGGGGTGTCCACTGACATTAAACATCCTAAGCGCTTAAAGCTGTTCCTTCATTCACTCATTTGACAGACTTAACTGAGCACCTTCTATGTGCAGATGTTGTGTCCAGTTGAGGCTTACCTAAGATAAAGAGGCTCCCCTCTGCCCTTCAGAGCTTTCTCTGGGTGGAAGAGTCTAAGAGAAGCAAGGCAGCTCCAGCCCCTATAGGAAGAGCCCATGACTGGGGACACAGGACAAACACCCTGCCAGGATATGTGTAGAGGTGTGTCGAGGTCCCAGGAAGCAGTGATTGGGCTTCATCACACCAGAGCTGGGTGGACTATGATGGGAGAGCCCACCTTGCTCACTGGCTACATAACCCTGAGCAGGGTACTTCATAGGAACCTCTCTTTCCTCATCTGACTAGGGATCCAGTGAGAACTACAGCACATGATGACATCTGGCATACAGAAATGTTCGATCAGTGTTGTTATTGACTGGAAGCTGGTCAGGTTATAACTGGAGCATGTATCTGTTAAGGCCACATGCTAAGGAAACATTGACCAGCTGGGTGTGTCCAAAGAAGGAGATGGGAGTCAAGGGCAAGTGTCCTGGATACTGCTGCCTCATTAAGAACAACTGAAGGGTTGTGTATGTTGGTTTAAAAAAAAAAACACTAAAGACAGATATAGAAGGATTTCAGAGACCTTGCCCAAGTGTCCTTGGGCACATACTTTAAGCATCATCATCTAGAGAACAAGTATGCCTATGCTGGTGCTTCAGCAGCCTAGTGGGACAGATGTCAACAGTCACAGTGCAATGTGCTGCCATCATACACAGATCCTAGCAGTTCCTGCTGGTTGTCTGAATACATCACTCATCACCTTGGATCCAGGACTTCAATTTCTACCCTTTGGAAATCATCCAAAAAATGGACAAAATTGGCAGCTACCCAAATGTCCAACAAGCATGTGCTAGTTGAGTAATTTGGCTCTATCCGTGTGACGGAGTGTTATGCAAGCATTAAAAAATCACTCTTGAGAAAGATTTTTGATCATATAGGAATTGCACCTGCTCTCAAGAGTGAAATAAGCAAAATACAAAATGACTTGTTTAGAGTATGACATCAACATTGAAGAAAATATGTTTAGGTAGAGACTAGGATCATATGTGTTCTTTGATCGTCTTGTTTTATATTGCCATGTACCTTCCAGGTTTTCTACAGTGTGCATGGATTATATTTATAATTTCTACTAAGTAAACAAAAAACATGGCTATAGGAGAGATTCCTAAAACGAGTAAAAGTGTAGACAGAGATTCCTCTAGAGACCAGCACAAAAATCCTTTCAAGAAACTCCAGATCACTTCTCAATTTTCTTCATTGACATCCATGAATTCAATTACACTCAAAAAACATTTGTTGGGTCTTCAATGAGCACAAAGCTCTATGCTAGAAACTTCCCATCAAAAGTGGACAAGAATAATCCACACAGCAGAATGTGACCAAGGCCTTGGAGCATGAAGGGAGAGGAATCTGGTGACCCCAGGTATTTCACCAGGGGGAGGAACATTCTCTACAACTTTCTAAATAAAACTTTATCTTGTTCACCTAAAAATTGACAACATGCAACACTTACAGCACAAGGGAGAAGATGTCACAAAACTCAGTTTGACAAGACTTATCTAAAAGTCTGTCCTCTCAGGTTCTGGAAGGTGTAATGGGGACAGCCAGTCCTATGTGCCTCTCTTCATGATATATCCTTAAAGCCCAATTAGAGACACCTTCACTGAACAGATACTTAGGAAACTTTCTTAAAATCAAGGAGAAGAAGCTGTGTTCTGGTGAAACAGATCATTCTGAAATACTTGCTGAATAAAAACCTCAAAAGTATGTAGGTGATTTAATGCCATGGACTTAATAAATCCAGGAATAAAATTAATTTCTTTCCTTTCTGTTTGGAGGTCTCAGGGACATGTTTTCTGTAGCTCATTAGCTATTAAAATTATTAACAAATTATTATTTTCAATTGAAAGTGGTTATGGTATTCATTATGTCCTCTCATGCCAAGACTTTATGCAATTTGCTCAGAACATGAATTATCCAAAGCAATCCAAAGTTTCTAAATCATTTTGGAACAGGTTCACCGACTTTGGCCCAGCAAGGCACTCCGGGCTGAGTGGCTAAAGGTCTCCGTTACATAATTTATTGAGAACTTAATTGAGACTAATTATTGTCCCTCATTTGCTTGCCTGAGGAAAATCTGCCCAGCATCTGCCGTGACTCCATTTAGTTGGGATGTTTGAATCTTTCTGTGAAGTGAAATAAAGGGCATGAATATTTTATTGTGGATTTATCTCACTGTAACTTTTTATAGGAAACTGCTGGTTGTTTTATTAGCCAGCAGCGTTAATACACAGTGTCTCTCCAACGTGCTAGAGCCAAAGTTTAGGGTGTACTCAGAACACACTGCCTTCGTGAGATCCACGCCTGAGGAGGAAGTGGGCAGGTCTGTGAGTGGTGTGGCTAAGTCAGTGTATTTGGTGTGGGGTGAAGGAGAGCACAGATCCTGGGCTGTTCTTTAATGTGCCAACTGAAGACCTAAGTCATCCCAGAAGGGGATGTAGGACAATAACAGGTTGACCATATATGATTAATTGCTGGCAATTAATGCATAGGAGCTATTCACCCCATTTCACAGAAGGGAAAACTGAACCTGGAGGAAGTTTATTAGCCAGAGTCATCAAAGACTTAGCCAAGGAGTGGTTCTTGATTTCAGCGCAGGTCACAGTCTCACAGTTCATGAGTTCAAGCCCCACGTTGGGCTCTGCACTGATGACATGAAACATGCTTGGGATTCTCTCTCTCTCTCTCTCTCTCTCTCTCAAAATGAATAAATAAACTAAAAAAAAAAAAAAAAGTCTCATCCTGGGAGCCTGAACAGCAGAACCTGCTGCCTCCTAGGAGGTTCTCAGCTATGCCAAGGTGAAGATATTCTCAGGGGAAACCATATTATTCAGACCATTTAGGAACCATAGAAGTGCCAGAAGTAGAAGAGGGCACATCTAGAACCCATAGAAGAGTTCATGGTGAAGGGTAGACACTTGAGATTGGCCAACTGAGAGAAATGAGGAGGGTGTGCCAAGCAGAAGGAACAGTGCCCATCCACATCTCTGGGTCAGGGAATATGAGACAGTCTGGGGAGGGAAGGAGTATGTGAGGCCAACCAAAACCCAGGGGATAAGACTGGGTTCCCCTTACCTTAGATCTATCCTAATTCTTATTTTCCTTAACCCAGAGTCTTATTTTTGTTGGCTTGCATATATTCCTGAAAACATCTGCAATCTTTGGTGGAATGAAGGAGGAGCAGGGCTGAAGGAATGACTCAATTATCAGACTGAGCCTTGATTGCCAGGCCCAGGATGTAAAAAACAATAGGTCCTAGGGAGCCATTGAAAATTTCAGAGTGAGAAAGTCACGTGATTGAAGCCATGGAAGAAGTGCACAGATCACTTGAAGGGAAGAAGACAGGATACCAGTTAGGAGGGTGTAACAATACCCCAGGCAAGGGTGGCCATGGAAATGGGAAAATGAGGCAGATTGGAGATTCCTTGTGGAGGTTAGCTTGGCAATGCTTGGACATGGCTGAGGGAGCATTCTGAACTGCCCACTAGATCCTCACCCTGCATGGCTGCTCTCTGGGAAAGAAGGGGCCACGGGACTTCTCAGTGGGGGAAATAGGAATGGTTTATGACCACACCCACCCAGAGCCAGAGGTGTGGTGGGATTCCCTGCTGTTCTCTCAGCTGTCAATGAGAGACAGAATTCCCAAGGTGGAGAATCAGGGGTCCTCTGTATCAAAGTACTATGGAAACTGTGGCATAAGTAAGGTCTGGAAAAAGAAAAATGAGCCATGGGAGCAAAAGAGCCAAAGACTGAACCAAGGGGAGGGCCAGAATCCAGAGAATTGGGGAGAAGGAGGCCACAGAGACCAGAGACAGGGTGGCAAGAGCTGTCAGCATCTAAGGAGTCAAGGAGAAAGCCAGCAATAATCAGGCAGAGTGGTGGCCAGTGTCAAACGTGTCAAAGACATCAGCTACATTAAGGATTTTTAGGATAAGTTATGCTCACCAAAGACCCTGAGTCATTTCATTTAGTGCAGGAGGATAGACATTGCAGGACACCAGTCACTGAGCAGTATTTGGGTCCCGCATCACCCAGCCTTCTCCCCCTAGGCCTGGCCTGGATGTCTGTCACCCCTGAAGAATTTTTTCTCAGGTTCACGGTGGGCACAATCTTTCACAAGCCATAACCAGCAGAGCCACCACTTCTAACACAGCAGCATGGTGTGAGGCACCAGGGATTTGAAATAGACCAACAGAGAGTCACCTTGGAGGTTGTTGTTGAAGGGTCTGGCTAGCTCCTGTCTGCTCTGGGGCAGTCAGGGAGCACTTTTGGTGGGAGGGGTGCAGGGAGCAAATGTGAGGCTTGCAATTAAAGGTAGTCGTGGGTGGGGAAGCGGGCAGAGCTATAAATTCTCTTGCTCATAAATCTGTGTGCCAGAACCCTCCCAGGGCGAGCTCAGAGCCAGAGTCAGCCAGCTCTTCAGGCTGGTCGTGCTGGAGCCCTGCCTCTGTCCCTCCAAACACAACGGCCTTTCCCCTCTGTACCCCTTCCAGAAGACGCAGAGCTGGCTCACTGCAGCTCTTGAGAACTCCCCCTAGGAACATTTTCAGAGAGTCTTGTGAAATTCTGAGCATTTTCATAGCCAAAGTGGGGCAGCAGCGACGGAGGAATGTTGGGGAGGTCTGCTTGCATGTTTTCACGTTGAATAATTTTGTGTAGCTGCGACGGCCAGGCAGGGACTCCTGCTGGTGTTAATCAGGCCACTGGGTGTTTTCTGCTGCCCGCTTGGTGCAGGACTTTGGTGTTATTTCTGATTGGTACTACTCAGACTGTCGTCTTGGGAAAACCATGTCACATCATTAATCCAGGGGAGTCTTTTTTCCTAATCTTCTTAGGACAGACTTCTTGGGGCTAACCTATTCAGCCGATCAAAAGATAAACTAGTATGTGCGTGGAACAGGAACGTGGGGACCAAAGCAATGATGGAGGACCCTTGTGGCAGGCAAATGGTGCAGAGTGGCCTCCTCAGGTAAGAGGTGGAGGAAAATACACATCTCGCTACTTGGGTTTAAAGTCTGAACCACCACAGCCACCTCCCCGGAATATTCAAGTGTGAAGTCCTAGACTGGAGACTGCAGGGCCAAATTCCACAGCAGACATGGCTTGGCCCACACGGGCATCTTAAGGTTTTAGAATCCACTTCCAACATTTTTACATAAGGAGATTGCAAAAAGACTCTGGATTTTCGGCTTTGCTTTTAAAAAGGAAGGATATGGCAGCACATGACTTTTGTGGCTGCAGGGTAACAGATGTCTGCCCCTGGGCCTGGGCACCATGTTCTTGTTTGACCACAGCTGTGGCCACTGTCTGCAGTCAAGGTCAGTTAGTACATACTGACCTGGCTCTGGTGTGTATATGTATTTTTCTCGTATGCATATTCATATATACAGAAAAATACTGAGACTAATAAGCACCTATGACTGCACCTCCCCATTTTAACATCTTCACAACTGCCATTTTCATTTCCCATGGTTTTTTAAATTTATTTTTTAATGTTTATTTTTTTGAGAGAGAGACAGAGCACCAGAGGGGGAGGGACAGAGAGAAAGGGAGACACAGAATACCAAGCAGTCTCCAGGCTCTGAGCTGTCAGCACAGAGCCTGACGTGGGGCTCAAACTCATGAACCGCAAGATCATGACCTGAGCCAAAGTGGAACGCCCAACCGACTGAGTCACCCAGGCACCCCGTCACTTCCCATGTTTTAAGTAATAATATATTACAGACATATTTATAATCCTCCCTGACCCCTCCAGTCCTATTCTCCTTCCCTCCCTTTGGTGTGTATGCTTCCTACCCAAATTTTCAAACGTTTACTGTATTTATATATATCCACAAACAAGAAAAAGTATAATCTGGCATGTTTAAAGAAGGTCATAGCATATGTCCATTCATTTTGCCTTTGGGATCTGTTCATGTTGCCACTGTGGCTATGGTGCATCTATTTTCTGGACTTTGTATTATTTCATCTTATGTATTTTAGTCATTCTGTCATTGGTGGACAGAGGTTTATATAAACAATTATGCAGTGAACATCCTTATCCAGTTTTCTTGTGCACGTGTGCAAGAAACTGTACCCATAGAAACTGAATTAGAGTCACAAGATGTGTGCAGCTTGAACTTTCTCAAAGGGCTTACTTATAGATACCATGTCACCAACACTGGAGGAGCTGTCATCACTCCAGTCATGGCCAAATTTTGGTTTCATCAGACCTTTTAGTGTTGCCAGTCTGGTAGGCAAGAAATGGTGCATCACTATTTGATTTTTTTAACTCCACTGCTCTGTAGTGAGATTGAGTATTTTCACATGTTAAGAAGATACTGATATTTCTTCCTCTGTGATATATTCTCCTGTTCTTTGACCATTAATTTGTTGGGCCATTTATCTGCTCCTAATTGGTTTATGAGCATTGACAAGAAATTGATTTATACATCCTGGATTATAAATATCTTCCTGTCTTTTCATCTATGGTGTGTTTGAGTAAAAGCTGTTACCTTTGAGTAGGTTGCATTGACTAACTTTTAATTGAGGATTGTGCTTCTTTTGTCTTGTTTGACAATTCCTTCCCTACCTTGCCAGTCATAAATACATTTCTTTACATGTTCTTCTAGAACTTTTAAGGTTTGGCTTTTCTTATATATAAGGCTTTAACCTATCCAGAATGTCTTTCTCTGTATGAGTTGAGGCAATGCATTTATTTCTTCCAAATGATAATCTGTTGCTTCTGCATTTCATAATGGGTAGTTTACTCCTTTTCCATTGATTGACAAGGCTGCATTTATGGTGACCAAGGTAACAAAACACATTGTGTTTCTTGAGCACAAGAAAATTACATTGGAAGTAAGCGGTAAAAAGTAGTGATCCATCTTACTCTATATTTTCAGAAACTAGAAATATATATAACTCATGGGTTAAAAAGGAAATGGTACTGGGGCTCCCAGGTGGCCAAGTCAGTTGAGCATCCAATTCTTGATTTTGGCTCAGGTAACGATCCCAAGGTTGTAGGATTGAGCCCCACATCAGGCTCCACACTGAGTGTGAAGGCTGTGTAAGATTTGCTTTCTCTCCCCCTCTGTCCCTCTCCCCCACTTGCACGCACTCTCTCTCTCTCTAAAAAAAAAAAAAGAAAAAGAAGAAATGGTAACGAAAATTACAAAACATTTAAAACTAGCAAGCATTTCTTATTTCCTTCTTTTCCTTCTATTAGTTTTTCTGTTCTTCTGATGGTTACCCTTAAATGTTTCCCATATATCTTAATTGTCAGAGTTTTAGTAAAGTCCAGAGTTACTCAGAATCACTACCCTGTTCTCAAACAACACAGTGACTTTGGCACATGTGACCCCTTAAGTACCCCCAATTCTCCCCATTATTATGTGGAGATTTGGTGCTACTATTTTGAAAAAATTAAAGTGCTACTTATATGAAAGTTAGATTACTTAGATGAAATGGACAAATTCCCAGATGCACAAACTATTGAAACTGACTGAAGAAAAAAATAGATAACCTGAACAGACCTATAACAAGAGACTGAGTTAGTAATCAAACTTCCCACAAAGAAAGGCCCAGGATCAGATGCCTTTACTGGTGAATTTTACCGAACATACAAAAAAGAATTAGTATCAGTCCTTCACAAACTCATCTAAAAAGCGGAAGAGGAGGAAGCACTTTACAACTCATTCTATAAGGCCAGTGTTACCCTGATAACAAAACTAGACAAAGACATTACAAGGAAACTACGGACCAGTGTCTCTTATCAATAAAGACACAAAAATCCTCAACAAAATATTGGTAAAATGAATCCAGCAATATAAAAGGGATTATACATCATAACCAAGTGGAACTCATGCCAGGAATGCAATGTCAGTTTATCATCTGAAAATCAATTAAGGTAGCATACCACATCAACAGTATAAAAGACAAGATCGCCTTATCATTGCAATTGACAAACACAAAACAGCTGACAAAATGCAATACTCATCACAGTCAAAGAATTCAACCAACTAGGAATAGAAGGGAGTTTCCTCAACCTCATAAAGAACATCTATAAAAAACCCACAGCTATCATCATACTTGAGGGAGACTGAATGTTTTCCCCCTAAGAGAGGAACAAGACAAGAATGTCTGTTTTCACCACCTATCTTCAACTTTGTACCAGTGGTTCTAGACAGAGAAATTAGGCAAGAAAATGAAGTGACATTGAAAAGGCATCTGGTTTGGAGTAGTGAAACTGTATCTATTTGCAGATGACACGGTCTTATATATATAGGAAATTTCTAAAGAATCCACTAAAAAGCTACTGAAACTAATATATGCATTAAGCAAGCAAAGTTTATTACATATGAAATCAATATTCAAAAATCTATTACATAGCCATACCCTTGCAATGAATTATCTGAAAAGGAAATTAAGAAAGCAGTTCCGTTTACTGTAACATCAAAATCAATAAAATACTTAGAAAAAATTTTACAAAAAAAGTACAAGATTTCTACACTGAAAACAAAAAAACATTTTTTAAGGTTTATTTATTTATTTTTATATATAGAGAGAGAGAGCAAGCATGAGTGGGGAGGGGCAGAGAGAGAGGGAGAGAGAGAATCCCAAGCAGGCTCTGCATTGTCAGTGCAGAGCCTGGTGCGAGACTCACATTGTGAGATAATGACCCGAGCTACATGTCGGATCAAGAGCTGGATGCTTAACCAACTGAGCCACGCCCCAACAAAATGTTATTGAAGAAGTATTGAATATCTAAATACATCCCATGTTCATGGACTGGAAGACTTCATATTGTTAAGATGGAAATACTCTACAAATTGATCTACTGCTATAACATGATCTCTATTAAAATTTCACTATTATATCTATAAAATATAGGTATAGGTTGCTATAACGCAATCCCTATTAAAATTCCAGCTGTCTTTATTGCACAAACAGATTTTAAAGTTTATGTGGAATTGCAAAGAACCCCTAATAGTCAAAACAATCTTTAAGAACAGGGGTCCCTGGGTGGCTCAGTTGATTAAGCGTCCAAGTCTTGATTTCAGCTCAGGTCATAATCTCATAGTCATGAGATTGAGCCCTACATCAAGCTCTGTGCTGAGTATGGAGCCTGCTTGGGATATTCTCTTTCCATCTCTCTCTGCCCTTCCCCCACTTGCACTCCCTTTCTCTGTCTTTCTCTCTCTCTCTCTCTCTCTTTCTTTTTCAAAATAAATAAATAAACATTAAAAAATAAGAACAAAGGTGGAGGACTGAAAAATTATTTGATTTCAAAAACTACTACAAATTTAGAGTAATTGTATGACAGTATGGTACTGGCATAAAGAGAGACCATAAAGAACAATAGAATATAATTGAGTGTCTAGAAATAAACCCTTACATTTACTGTTAGTTGATTTTTGACAAGGATTCCAAGACAATTCAATGGGTAAACAGAACCTTTTCTGCAAATTGTGCTGAGACACTGGATGTTTACATGCAAAAGAATGAAGTTGGATCCCTAGCTTATACCATAGACAAAAGTGAACTCAAAGTGAATCAAAGACCTAAATATAAGAGTTAAAGCTTTAAAACTTACAAGAAAACATAGGCATAAATCTTCCTGATTCCAGATTAGGCAATGGTTTGTTATATATGAGAGCAAAATCACCACAACAAAAGAAAAAAAAATAGATGACTAGACAGTATCCAAATTTTAAACTTTTGTGCTTCAAAATCATTGAGAAAATGAAAATATAATTAAAAGAATTGAAGGAAAATTCTGGAAATCATATATCTGATAAAGTAGTCATATCTAGAATATATAAATAACACAACTCAGTAACAAAAAAGACAATCCAATTAAAAATGGACAAACCATCCGAATCGACATTTCTCCAAAGGTCTGCAAAATGGCCAATAAGCACATGAGTAGATACTCAGTATCATCAGCCATCAGGGAAATACAAATCAAAACCACAAAGAAATCCAACAAATGGTAAATACATATAAAAGAATGAAGTTGGACCTTACTTTATACCATATGCAAAAATTGACTCAAAGTGGATCAAAGACCTAAATGTAAGAGATAAAACTGTAAGACTCTTAAAAGAAAACGTAGGAAAAAAGGGTCAGGATATTGGATTTGGTGATGATTTCTTACATATAACTAGAAAAGCACAGACAACAAAGTAAAATGAGATAAGCTGGACTTGATCAAAATGAAAACCTTTTATGCATCGAAGACAGTATCAACAGAGTGAAAGGCAGTCCAATAATGGGAGAAAATATTTGCAAATCATATATTTGTTAAAGGAGTAATTTCCAGAATATATTTTTAAAAACTCCTATAAATCAACAACAAAAAACAACCCAATTTAAAAATAGGCTAAGGACTTGGTTATGTATTTCTCCAAATATGTATTTCTACAAAAGGGGGCGCCTGGGTGGTTCAGTCAGTTGAGCATCCAACTTCAGCTCAGGTCATGATCTCACTGTTCATGAATTCAAGCCCTGCTTGAACTCTGAGCTGACAGCTCAGAGCCTGGAGCCTGCTTCAGATTCTGTGTCTTCCTCTTTCTTCCCCTTCCCCACTTATGCTCTGTCTCCCTCTCTCTCTCAAAAATAAATAAACATTTTTAAAAAAGATACAAATGGTCACTAAGTATATGAAAAAATGTTTAACATCACTAGTCATTAGGGAAATGCCATTCAAAATCACGAGATAATCACTTCACACCCGTTAGGATAGTTACTATCAAAAACAAGTGTTAGCGAAGATGTGGCAAAATTAGAACCCTTGTACATTGCTGATTGGAATGTCAAGTGGTGCGGTCATTGTGAGAAACAGCATTATGGTTCCTCAAAAAATTTAAATACGGAATTACCATATCACTTAACAATTCCACTTCTGGGTATATATGCAAAAGAATTGAAAGCAAAGACCCAAAAAAAAAAAAATACAACCATGTTCATAGCATTATTCACAACAGCCAAATAGTGGAAGCAACCCAAAGTGTCCATCAATGGACAAATGAATAAATGAAATGTATTACATACATACCATGAGCCTTAAGAAGGGAAGAAATTCTGACACCTGCTACCATAGGGATGAGACTTGAAGAAAATTATGCTAAATAAACCACTCACGGAAGGACAAATATTGTATGATTCCATTTATATAAGTTGTATCATATAAGTTGTCATAGAGACAGAAAGCATGATGGCTTCCAGGAGCTGGAGGGAAATGGGCATAGGTAGTTATTGTTTAATGAGTCCAGAGTTTCAGTTTGGGAAGAAGAAAAGTTTGGAAGATAGTGGTGATGGCTGTACAGCAGTGTGAATGTAGTGAATGCCGATGAACTGTACACTTAAAAGTGGTTAAAATGTTAAACTTTATGTTATGTGTCTTTTGCCACAATAAAACCAAACTATAATGAGATACCACGTTACGCCCACAGGATGACTATAATCAGAAAGACAGACACTAGCAAAAATGTATAAGGATGTAGAGCACTTAGAACCTTCATTAACTACTGCAGGAATGCAGAATGGTGCAGCTGCTTTGGAAAAGTCTTAAATTCCTTAAATTGTTAAACTTAGAGTTAACATATCATCCAGCAATTCCACTCCTTGGAATATACCCAAGAGAAATGAGAACAGCCATCCATACAAAAATTATACACAGATGTTCATCATAATATGATTCATAATAGCCAAAACATGGAAACAGCCCAAATGCCCATGAACTGATGAGCTGATAAATGAAACGTGGTAGATCCATGCAACAATATTATTTATTCAACAATAAAAGGGAATTAAATACTGCTCCATGCTACAACATACATGACCCTTGGAGACATTATGCTAAAAAAAGAAGCCAGTCACAAAGAACCACATGTGATGGGATTCCATGTATGTGAAATGTCGAGGAGAGGCAAATCTATAAAGATGGAAAGTAGATTAGTGATTGTGTAGGGCTGGGAGGGATGGAAATAGGGGGTATGTAAGATGGCAGCTAAGGCATAGGGATTTCTTTGGGGGGTAACTAAAGTGTTCTAAAATTGAGTTTGGTGGTGGTTTCACAACTCTGTGAATACACTGAATTGTCCTCCATATGTGGATGAATTATATGCTATGTGACTTACACTTCAGTGGAACTGTTATAATTCTTCCACTTACTAGTGTGTGACCTTGGGCAAGACACTTAACCTCTCTGTGCTTCAATTTCCCCATCTGTAGGATGGCTTTATATAGGACCATTGTAAGGATCAAGTAAGTTGAATCATGTCAGGTGCTGAGAACATTGCCCAGTACAAAGGAAGCCATCAAAAAGGATTAGCTGGTATAATATCTAGAAAAACCATTTTTTCATCAAGTTTTTTATTTTAAGTCCAATGTAGTTAGCATACAGTGTTATATTACTTTCAGGTATACAATATAGTGATTCAACAGTTCTATACATTACTTAGCTCTCATCATAAGTGTAGTCTTTAATCCCCATCACCCATTTTGCCCATCTCCCCCACCTCCTCTAGAGAGACCTTTTTTTTTTTTAAGTTTATTTACTTTTGAGAGAGAGAGCACAAACAGAGGAGGGGCAGAGAGGGGGGGGGACAGAGGATCTGAAGCGGGCTCTGCACTGACAGCAGAGAACCATACACAGGGCTTGAACTCATGAACCGTGTGATCATGACCTGAGCCAAAGTCAGACCCTCAACCGACTGAGTCACCCAGGCTCCCTGAGAAACTATTTTTAACACATTTTCCCTTAAACTATATTTTAGCTAAGTGTGGAATTCTGTCCATCATTCCTTCCTTCCTCCCTCCTTCCCTCCCTTCCTTCCATCCCCCCTCCCTCTCTTTGCCTTCTTTTCCCTAGCAAATGAGAACCAACCACAGTGATCCAAAGACCCTTTCAGGAAAATGGGGAAGGTTCTCGGGCTCCGGCCAGTCACTCATCTTGGTTCTCAGGGCTGGACTAACACCCTCAAGCCCACAAAAGCTCACATTCACAGACTAGCATATTCGTTCCTCATTATGCCCTTCAGGTTTTCATTTCCTCCTTTAAAAAAACAAATATGTGAATAATATTACTTTTCGGGGGAATGTATATGAGAACTCATAATTCTCAAGTCATAGATGGAGAAATGCTGAGCTGGAGCCGAACGTGCGGCTGTAAAGCATCACCCTGGTCCCCTCGGGAGAGCATCACAGCTGGGCCTGTGAAGCCCCTGTTGTCCCTCCTCACCCCGCTCCTTCTTTCACAGACATCTGTTCCATAAAAGCAGCCACGTATCTTCAGAGACTATAAATGACACGTGTTGAAGTCGTGTTTTGATTGTTTTCTTAACGGAGTTGTTGGCTCTAATCTGGCTGGAGACGCAAGAGTGACTCGGGCAGATGGGAGTCTGCTGCTGCCTGAGGGTCCTCTGTGGTGTTTTGGGGAGAGAGTCCAGGAGGTCCGGCACTTGGCCAGCTGGCCTCTGCCATGTCTCCTGACCCCCAAGCGTGCAGCACACGCAGTGACCGAAGCTTCAGGTGTGCTGGGAAAGGCCTTGTCATCCACGGGAAGGCAGAGCAAGGTGTATGCGTTTCCTTGGCTGCACCCTCACAGGCCAATGGACAGCAGCCCTGCACAGGGGAGGAGGAGAAGAGACCCACATCCCTGGGGGCCTCCTCCATGCCAGCCATTTCCCTGGGATCTTACCTCCCATGCATTTATCATCTGGGCCTGGACCATGTAAACAGAGATCACGTGGGCCAATCCTCCACCAAAGCCTGTGAGAGGAAAGGACTACCAACATTGTGCAGAGGTGGAAACTGAGGCTTGAGTACTGATGTGCCCAAGGTCACGTGGCTGGTGAGTTGGTGAAGACTCGAGTCCAGGTCCTGAATGTGGGCTTCTGAGAATTTGAGAATGTGTGACTGAAATACTTGGGCACCTTTGATTTACAGGTATCATGGGGAGGTTAGTCAGGCATACCCTAACCAGAAGCATAATTGTATAAGTGAAAAACAAAGCCCCTGGATTGGGACACAGAGGACCTCCCACCACACACACAAACCCCCGCTACTTAATAACTGGTGGGTCTCGGGTGAGCCTGGTCACGTGTCCCAGTGGTCTCTCCACCTGTAATGCAGAAAGTCCTTCCCCTGGGAGCTCTGGGAGGTGAAAGCAAGATGGCGGCAAGGAAGGACCAGGCCACAAAGCAGAGGGGTGACCATGCCCACACAGAGTATAGTGCTGACCCACCAGAGGGCAAAGGTGAGCCTGTGCTTTCCAACTTTCTCTTGACAAAGAGTAAGTGAGAAGGGAGAGCTTCGATCTGTCTGGTTTTCCAAATCAGACTGCCTGGGTCCTCCACGGCTTACAGATGGACACGATCGTTCTTCAGGCCAGACCCGTTTTCAAGGTACACGAGCCAGTTGGCCTGAACTCTGCCACCAAATCCCAAGGGGAGACAGTGGCGATCCCTGTCGTACGTTCTCTCTACTCACCCGGTCCCTGACCCGTCTCTTAGACATTATGCAGGTCTCTGACAGGTCTCCCCCTCTGCCATCTGTGCTGGGATGACTTTTCCCAAAGGCACTACCAGTGGGCAGGGGTGGCCCCTCTAGACAGATGTGTCCATGAGAGAAACCTCCCCGTCTGTTCTGGATCCGTTGCTTCCACCCCTCAGTCCTCAGGTCTAACCTTCTAACTCAGCCTTCCTCCATGTGCAGCCCACGGGCCCAGAGCCTCAGTGAGAGTAGTGAGACGTCTTCCTTACCTCTGCTGTGAGGACAGGCCTGGTTTCCAAAGCCTGGGCATTATTACTCCAGGACTGAGAGTCTGTGGACCCCACTGTGTAGGCATCAAACCAGATTTATTGAAGGGGCATTCTCGAAGTCTGTCTTCTCTACCCTCATTCAACCTTGCATTCACAGTGCTGGCACCCTCTTCTCCCTGGGACCTCTCCTGTGTCAGCAACACCTCCTTGTGGCTAAATCCAGAGAATGCTTTTCAGGCCTCCTCCAACCCAACCCTGTCCTGGCTTCTCTTGAACAGTCCTCCCACCCTCCCTGGCCTTGCTGGCTGCTCCTTCTCTGGCTCCTTATTCCAATCATAGATGCTTGCATCCCCAACCCCTGCCATCTGTCCCCCATCCTCTTTTCTCCCTGTAGAAGCTCCCTGGGTGAGTTGTTCTTATCTTGCTTTCTACCATGACCTTGTTGCTGATGACTTCCAACCCTGTGTCTCCACCCCAGATCCCACCCCTGAACTCCAGAACTGCACCTTCAGACCCTTCCAAGTACCACTCAGCTGCCCAGCGGCTGCCTCAAACTGACCCTCTCAAAGTGGTGCCCACCCTTCTGCCCCCAAGCTAAATCCTCTCCCCATGTTCTCCCTTGCAGTGGAGGTACTGTTGGCCTCCTCTGAGCCCATTGGAATCCTGAGCTTGACTCTTGCCCCCTTTACCACCTTGACCCCACATACCCAAAGCCCTTTCAACCCCACTCTTGAATAGTCTTATATCTGTTTTTCTGCACTACTGCCTCAGTGAAAGTCATCATCTTGTCCCAAGATTCATGGTTACCTGAGACACCCAAGGCAACCTCTCTTCCACCCGCCCTTAAGTACTCCAAGAACCAGCCATCCCAAACTGGGCAGCTGCTTGCTCGCACTCTCTCTCTCTCTCCTCCCTCCCTCCCCCTGCTGCTTAAATATCATGGGATCATGGGCAGGCTCTCTCTATGAGAGCACCAGTCCTGCTTCTTTGGTTGGCCAACTTCACATTGACCATCAGGACCCAACTCAAGGTCCATTTCCTCCACAGCACTTATAAGATAGTGAAGAAATTGTCTGTTTATATGTTTCTCTTTCCCCCAAGGACCACACACTTGGCTGAGATGTTTCCCATCATTCTTTTTATGCTGTGATGTTTTACACGTGGCCTATAGGATGCTATGCCTGACATTTGTCTCCATAACAGTTGCTCAGATTATCACATACTGGCATCTTGTTTTCCTTACGTTGGTTAATTTAACTAATGTAGGGAACATTCCTGGCACAGAGCTAAGCATAGATCGATGCTCAGCCAATATCAGATCCTTCTTACTGATGCATTTTGTAGATGCATAAAGTTGCCTGAATCCCTTAGACACAACACTTGTTAGCTTCAACACATCTTGTGTTGAAATACATCTCACAGTTTTTTGTTTTGTTTTGTTTTGTTTTGTTTATAGTTTGAAGTTGTTGAAAATGAATGACCTACCAGTGTTCTCTCTCTGGCTCTCTATATTTAAGATTCCCTAGATAGTCAACATAAAATAACTGTGTCAAAAGAACTTGATCCTAAATATGTCATCGTTTCTTTGTAACAACTAAGTCACATTGCAGCGGGTTTCACAAGATTTTTACCTAGTTTAAATCTCAGCCAAATCAAGATCTGAACAGAAAGCGAATTTTGAATAGAAGCTGAAATTTTCAGAACTGGAATGTAGGCAGAATAGTGCCCCCCACCGGAGAGATCTCGATCTTAATTCCTGGAACTCCCTTTACATGTCAAAGGGAAATTAGGGAAATCAGAGGGTTGCAATTGGAAATAAAGTTGTGTGATGGGTTGAACTGCATCTCCACCACCACACATACACCAAAAAAGACATTGAAGTCCTATCCGTCAGTATTTCAGAATGTGACCTTGTTTGGAAATAGGGTCATTACAGCTGTAATTAGTTAAGGTGAGGTCACACTGAGGTAGGGTGGGCCCCTAACCTAATATGATTAGTGTCCTTCCAAAGACAGCTATGTAAGGACATGGAGACACAGGGTGAACATTATGTGAAGACAGAGGCAGAGATGGAGTAACACACATACAAGCAAAGGGACACCAAGAATTGCCAGCTGTCATTAGAACCTAGGAGAGAGACATAGAACATCTTCCTCACAGCCCTCAGAAGGAAGCAACCATATGACACTGCCTTCTGGCTTCGAACCTGCAGAACTGTGAGAGAATAGCTTTCTGGTGTTTTAAGCCATCTAGTTTGTGGTACTTTTTCCAGCAATAAAAAAAAGCAAACTACTACAGCTTGCTAATCAGTTGGCCCTAAACTAGATTATCCTGTATCATCTGCTTGGGTCCAGTGCAATCACAAAGGTTCTTAAAAGCGGAGGAAGAAGGCAGACGAGAATGTTGGAGTGATAGCATATGAGAAGGGCTTGGCCAGATGCTGCTGGCATTGAAGATGGAGACAAGAGCATACGCCAAGGCACTGGGGCAGCATCTAGAAGCTGGAAGAGGCAAGTCTTCCCAGAGCATCTGGAGGCAACCAGCCCCGGCAGCACCTTGTTTTAGACCAGTGAGATCCATGTCAGATTTCCAACCTCCAGGAGCATAAAATAATAAATCTGTGTTGTTTTGCGCCATTAAGTTTATGGTCATTTGCTGCAGCAGCAATAAAAAAAAAAAAAAGAAAAAAAGAATACAAGGTCTCAGGCAGTGACTGAGCTGCCTGGAGGATCTGATGAGAAGCATTGAACTTGAAGTATGTGCGGAGGATCTGAGTCTGTTTCCTGCTGGACAGGAAAGGAATTCAGTCCTTCCAGACTTGAGAGCAACCGAGGAAGGGTGGCCCGAACTAAGGAAGTGTTAATGGGGGCTTCCTGAAGCATGAATTTTACTGCTTTTAAGAAGATCTACAAACTCAAACTTAGCTAATAAATGTCACTGTTAAGGTTTTTAGAGGACATGAGTGAAAAAACAATCAGGCTTGAGCTGCACTTGTAATATGAATTGTTTTACGGAATCACAGTTCCTTTCTCCCATTCCTGGACTCGGGATTAGTGGGACTTCACTCTGATGTTTACTTGCATGATGTTCCTCTCCCACAGAGGACCCTCCTGCAGACTTCCTGGCTGCTGGTAAAATGGTTTCTTTCAGCCACCAGCAACAAAGTTTCCAGAAAGTCATCTTTTGCTCCCCCAGCCTCACGGAGGGAATGTGGCTGTTTGTCAAGATGAGCAAAAACAAGTCTAGCTGAAAAATAGCTCTGATCCCCTGCAACTTGTGTGCCTATGTGGGGCAACAGCTCTCCTGGAGCTGGTTGGCAGGCGTCTCAGGCGGGGCAACAGGCGCTCTGTGAAGACGCCCTTCAGAGATGCTCCGTGGTTACCTGATGTCTGCACAGAGCTGAGCACCAGCCTTTCTCACCGGCTCATCATGGCCTCCCTGGGACTTGAGAACACTTCACTTCCTTTTCCTTCTCTCACTTACTTCCTGTTCCTAACCATCGCTTCCTTAAATTCTGAAGGAGCACCCGGCTCTTGGCTCAGGTCGTGATCTCATGGTTCGCAAGATCAAGCACAGAGCCTTCTTGGGATTCTCTCTCTTCCTCTCTCTCTCTGCCCCTTCCCTTCTCACTCTCTGTCTAGTTGGGCACTTCGTTGGGATGAACACTGGGTGTTGTATGTAAGCAATGAATCACAGGAATCTACCCCAAAAACCAGGAGCACACTGTATACACTGTATGTTAGCTGACTTGATGATAAAATATATTAAAATTTTTTAAATTCAATTGTGATGAAAATACACATAACATTTACCACCTCAACCCTGTTTAAGTGTACAGTTTAAGTGGCATTAGGCACATTCACACTGAGTGCCCATTACTACCGTCTGTCTCCAGAACCCCACCTCCTGCTCACGTACAGCTCTGTACCCCTTAAACACTAGCTCCCCATTCCTTCCCACCTGATGGCCACCATCTTACTTTCTGTCTCTATGAATCTACTCCAGTTACTTCATGTAAGTGGAGTCCTTCAGGACTTGTCCTTCTCTGACTGGCTTATTTCACTCAGCATGATATCCCCATGGCTCCTCCATATTGTAGTGTGTTTTCAAATCTCCTTCCTTTTTAAGGCTGAATGATATTTTGTTGTATGTTCTCCTGAGGTGTTGTGCCATGGTTGCGTCTGGATAACCAGATCCCTGTGCGGAGCTGGGAAGTGGGAGGGGAGAAGGAAGGGTGGAGGGGCAAGGAGATGGGAATGTGCCATGAGCTGCCCCACGTGTAACTTGCAGGTGTGGGGTCATCTGTGAGAGCCACAGGAGGTTTGGAAGGGTGCCTTGGCCTCAGACAGAGCTTGTTTTGAATCTCAGCAGATCCTCAGTACATCTGACAGTAACTATCACCCCAAGGACAGGAGCAGGGACAGCGCTTTTACACAGCCCCAGGGGACAGAGAAAACCACCCCCCACCCCAGTTAAGGAGCAGGGCTGACCATAGATCAGTTTCATGCATGTCTACATGTGTGGGGCTCTGTCACCCATTCCTCTGCCAGACTCTGGGCAACAGCAACAGGGGACATTGCAGGGGGTCAAAGGATTCTTCTGGAAAGGGGAGGAGGGACGCATAGGCTGTTTTCCATTCTGTCATACTGCTGCAAAGCACCCAAAATGCACAAGAGACACCAGAAGCAAAGGAAGGAGGAACGGGGAAGATTGGCAATCCCTCACAGCTCTATAAGAATCTGATCCCCTCGGGTCTGACTCTTCCAGTGATAGAACAGGAGGCATAGGAGACGTCTGAGGCAGGACTGCTAAACCTCTCCCAGCTCTTCCCCATCGCCTTGGCTGCCCAGATGGACCTTTGTGTGGATCAGAGTCAATTTGCATATTTCCTAGAGCACATGCTCTGGTTGTGTGCCCAGGGATGGAGACACCGGCACCCTCTGGCCAAGAGCCTGCAGGTGACATTCTCATGAGTATGACGCAGTGGTCCCAGTTCCCAGGGGTGGCCTCCAGGAAGCACAGCAAATACAAAAGACAGGAGGGGGACACAGCTCTGTTCACAGCTGGGGTCAGCACAACAGCAGGTGTCATCAGCCTAAAGCCTGACGTTTGTATTCACAAAGTCAGTTGCAAAAGGTCAGGACAAAGGGGATCTGGCTGAGAGTCCTCTAAGTTCTATTTTGTTTGGAAAACAGAAATGGCAAGGAGCTGAGCTGCATTAATAAACATGGAGCCTCCACTTAAAGAGAGAGAAAATCATCACATTCTCTCCTGCTGCTTTCAGACCCCATCTGGGCCATTTTGTCCATGACAAAGCAATCCATTTGGAGAACAGTAGTGACTGATTAGAGAATTAGAAGGGAAAGGATTCAGATCTGCCACATGCAAATTATTTTGATCGGGGATAAGAGAAAACTTACAAGGGGAACAACAGAGCCATCTTCAAATATTTAGGAAGGTAATCATGTCACTCCAAAGACCAGAACAAGGAGAAATGGGAAGGATTGGGTTTAGTTCTTACAGTGTCGTTTAAATAGTTGTCAGGTGCTGAAATGGGGGCAAGATTTGCTCACTGCCCTCTGGGACTTCATCTTCTGCCGAGAAGATAAGGAATAACAATTGCTACAAGTTATAAGGGCTGATGTGTGCCAGGTGCTGCTGTAAGCAACTTACAGGCAACATGTCACTTGTCCTCACACCCCAGGGTACACACACTCCTTTGCATCCCTTTCCATCCTGCAGTTTATGCAAGGGGTCTGGGAAGAGAAGCTTCCCTGGATTTATTCCCTGGGGGCATAGAGGACAGTGATGAGCTCTTCCAAGGGAACTGAAAGTCAGAGGAGGTGGCCTGAGCTTGCCCTAAGGGATGAGGAGGAGCAGTGGAGGGAGGGGCCCGGGGAGCTCCCTCTTCTCAACATTTACCCCAACCACTACCACTACCCCCAGCTGGTACAAGTTACCCTCATCCCCTGCCTGGACTGGTGCAGTGGCCTCCTCCCTGGTCTCCTTGCTGCTGCCCTGCAGGGCATGTCACTCCTGTCTCCAAACCCCCTAGGACTGCATCTTATTCAAACAAGAGCCACAGTGGCCAGCCAGGGCCTGTAGAATCTCCCCCTGTACCTTCTCATGCCCCTCTCTCCGCTCCTCCCTCCTCCCTCCTCCCCCCTTCTCCAGCCACACTGGACTCCTTGCTGCTCCTCAACCCTGCTAGCACACTCCTCCCCAGGGCCTTTGCACCCACTGTGCCCTCTGCCTGGAAGTCTTCTCTGCTTACTCTCTCGCTTCCTTCCAGGCTCTGCTCACACGTCAGCTTATCAGTGAGGCTGTCCCCGCCAACTTGTGTGCTCACCCCCCTCCTCCTCCCCTGACCTTCCCTACACTGCCCTACTTTTCTCTGAAGCACTTACTACCATGTGGCATCTCCTCTATTCATATATGATATATGTTATATATAGTTTACTGTGTTATATTCTATTGTATACATTTGTTGATTTACTGTGTGTCCCCATTAGGATGGTAAGATTTGTAGGGCAAGGCCTTGTCTTGTTCACTGCCTCATCATCAGAACCTAGGACAGTGCCCAGCACATGGGAAACCCTCAGTGAATGTGCCATGCTAGGATGGGTGAATGAGCAAGTAAGCTAGAACTGGAGAAGAATTGGGGGGGGGGGTGGCACCATCCAGTGTCCCCTCAAGGACCTGCCTGTGGAAAGGCACTGCTGATATATTTTTTTAGGGTTTTTTTAAGTGTTTTATTTAGATAGAGACCATGAATGAGGGAGAGGCAGAGAGAGAGGAAGAGAGAAAATCTCAAGCACGCTCTGCACTGTCAGCACAGAGCTTGACACGGGGCCCGATCTCACGAACCTTGAGATCATGACCTGAGCTGAAATCAAGAGTGGGACGCTTAACCGACTGAACCACCCAGGTGCCCAACACTGCTGTTATTTCTAAACAATAGGATAGCATAATCAGATTTGGTTTGAGCAGCTTAGGACTCGATGATGATGAAGAGGAGTGTGTTTATCAGACATGGCCATAGATTGAGCCATTCTGTCAATATGGGAGCTCCTGGGAGCTAGGTGGACTTGAGGCTCATGCAGGGACCAAACAGGAGAGAGTCCTTTTGTGTCTCCAGAAGGCCATTCAAAGCCCCACTCAGTGTCCTGAGAAATCATGATTTACAACTTCTCAGCTTCCTTCCAACACCACAAGGCCAACAGGAGCCATGGAGGAACCAGGGTCATTGAAAGATAAGGCAGGTAGGCCAAGTTCTAGTCAAGCACTTGCAACAGCTCAGTTCTGTCACAGCCCACAAGTTGCCTCCTGAAGAGTGACAGTCCCCACCCAAAAGGGCTATCCACTCTTTGAAAAGCAGGGAATACCTGGTCCTGGTGTGTTCAAGCTGGCCCTGGAGTGTCCCTTGTCATAGGCTATACCAGTCTGGTTTTGTTGCAGTGACAAACGAGCCCGGTATCTCAGTGGCTTGTAACAAATGGTGTCATGTTATTACAGAGCTCAGCTGTTGGAGCATCCCCTGTATTGGGACCTGCTGCTCTCATGGCAGAGGGCAGGAAACAGGGAGAACCAGAGCCAAACCACATAATCACACTCAAAGCTTCTGCTGGGACATGGCCAGCTTCATGTCCACTCACACCCCATTGAACAAAGCACGTCATAGACAGTGGGTGGGATATGGAATCCCGCTACAAGGAGAGTGACCATTTGGGAGCAATAATTGAATCAGCCATAGAGGTGTTGTGTGCAGAAGGATTTCTGTTTAGAATAAGCTATTGAACTACTCAACTCATGTGGCTTCCTCTGCCCTAATACTTAAGAATTATTTCTAAAGTTGATTGCAAAGCTCTTTGAGTCTATCTCCCTCTCTCACACTACAGACCCAAGATGCCGTGATCTGTCCAGAAGGCCCTCCGGGGAAACTGGCCTTTCCACCCAGTTATTTTTTCACTGTCTTTCCTCCTCCTGGACAGGTGGGTGGCAGGCCCATGGAGCCCCTGCTCAGCGACCTGTGAGAAGGGCATCCAGCATCGGGAGGTGACCTGCGTGTACCAGCTGCAGAACGGCACACATGTCACCACGCGGCCCCTCTATTGCCCGGGCCCCCGGCCAGCACCAGTGCAGAGCTGTGAAGGCCAGGACTGCCTGTCCATCTGGGAGGCGTCTGAGTGGTCACAGGTGGGTGCCTGGGCTGTCGCCAGTGCTGAACCCACCAACAGGGCCTCTGTGCCTTGTCCGCCACCCAATTGGTGCCTTTCCCTCCATGGTATTTGTGACTCAATACCACACATCACAGTCCTCGCCAACCCCCAGATAACCAAAAGAGGTATTCTAGTCACATATTCTTAAATTCCATCTGAGATAACAATATGGCTAAACAAAGCATGGATAATGTGGTTTTGATCATGTATACGTTTTTGATAATATATATCACAGTTTGATCCCATTTCCTATGACAATTCTCATGTAAAGTTGGATGGATGGATGGATGGATGGACGGATGGACGCATGGATGGATGAGTGCGTGGATGGATGGATAGATGGGTAGGTGTGTACATAAGTAGGTAGACAGACAGAACAACTGGCCAATCTTTTAATTTTCTTTCAACACATTTGAACTTTAGTGTGATCAGATTGGTAAGGTGGTATCATAGGCTTTCTTTGAACTCTGTGTCAGTCTTTGTAGATTGTAAGAGACAAGCAGATGCTGGAAGGGACAGTTTTTAGTGTGCAAGTTGGAATCACACACCTCATGCCATAAAACATGTTGGAAAGAGGTCAGTTAAGCCTTAAGTTTTAACTTAGGCTGAAGAGTGATTCTGGAAATATTTTATCTTTGGTAATATCATCTTTCAAGGCTTTGCATTGACTTTGCATTAATGATTTTGACTGTTTGGCCATAAAACAAAAAAATAGCTGAACAAAGGGCAAGTTTCCCTCAGATCCCCCATCAAATGTGTTCTAGGAAAGTCAGAAAGGCTAAATCCAAGACACTCTTCAGTGTGGAAAATATTTTTAAAGTTCCTTTTTATTGCCAAACAGTTGGAATTATTTTGAATAAGAAAGTATTCAGCCCATTCTTAATGAACGAAAAGTCTGCCCTTGGCTGCTCTGAAATGGGGATTACTTTTCAGACGGATCTTAACATGTACCCATTTAAAGACTTGAGTCTTTAACCTGCCCGTTATTATATTTTAGAGAAAAGAGAGAGTTTAAAATTTTGATTTTTTTTTACATGTACTAAGGTTTGTAAGTTAAACGTTCAAGGGACCTCTTTTAGGGAGGGGGGCTACTTGCTGGAGGGGTAGAGGCAGGAATGTAGTCTTCCCCCAACCCACCTTGAGCCTAAGATCCTTGATCACCAGACTCCTGATCCAAACAAGATTTACACTGTAATCAGATCAAAGCCATACATTTTCCATTTGGATTCTTTCTCATAGAAAAAAGAGAAAAAAAGTCCTTACCAAAATAACCAAACCTGACATTATCAACTATCACCATAGTGTTAAAGAATACCAGATTGAAAAAGGTGAGACAACTGAAGCAAGATTTAAAGAAATATCTCTAGGGGCACCTGGGTGGCTCAGTTGGTTAAGTGTCCAACTTTGGCTCAGGTCATGATCTCACTCACGGTTTGTGAGTTCAAGCCCTGTGTCAGGCTCTGTGCTGACAGCTCAGAGCCTGGAGCCTGCTTTGGATTCTGTCTCTCTCTCTCTCTCTCTCTCTCTCTCTCTCTCTCTCTCTGCCTCCCCATTTGTGCTCTGTGTCTCAAAGATAAATAAATGCAAAAAAGTTTTTTTAAAAAGGAATATCTCTAATTTCACATCTGTATCTTTGCGCATATGTGATCCTAATGCTGAAATAGCATCTGTACCTATCAGTCTAATTCTGGCTCAGCCCAGCCTTGAGCCAAATGCATCTTTCTGCACATTGAACTTGGAATCAAATCTCACCCCCATTCATGAGATGCTCACCAAACTCGTATTTCTACTACTTGACCACATGCTGAATCAACCCCTTTAATATTTCTTCTGGAAACAAATGGGTTTACGTTTCTGATGGCAGAGAAATGTATTTGATCAACAAGGTTGCCCTTATTCAGCCAGCAGTGTTGATCACCCTTACTGTCTACACCCCACCTTCTTCACAGCTTTGCTAGAATGAGGAGCAGAAACCAGGAAGGAGGCAAAAGATAGTGACTCTCTCCTGTCCTGGGCTTCTGGTCCCCATCCCTGGATCAGAAGCCAAGGGAGAAACTGAACATGGCCCTCCTAGGTGCCCCAGAGGAAACCCCACCTGCAATACTGCCCCTTTCTCAAGGCTTAAGGCTTCCAGCCAATGCTGGTGGTCAGAAAGGCTGAGCTAGGGTTTGGTAAAGAAACAGACTGGACATTAGCATTTGAACTTCAAAGGAAAGGGATAGGGAACACAGAATAGAGTAAGACAATGCAGAAACTCAGGCATAAGTGGTAAGTAGGCTTCTAGTTGGAGAAAGAGCCAGTGGTGTGGGTGCCGGTGCCAGGGAGGAGCCCGCACGTCAAATGGTGAGGGTGGGGCTGATGAAATGGTCATGGAGCATCACCGTACAGAGAAGCAGAAGTTGAAGGTTGACTCAGGAACCCAGGCTCCCTGCAGCAGCCCTCCTGGCCACAACCCAGCCTGCCCAGGAAGGTAACACCTGCCATAGACCGACTCCTTGTATCTGAGGTCCTGTTAAGCTGTCCCTCACCCATGCACAGGACCAAATACTCATGCTGTCCAGCTCCCCGCTAGGTGACCAGTTCTGAAGCCTGTGTATTTCATCTAAAGTTTCTTTATTTACCTTGAGAGAGAGAGAGAGAGAGAGAGAGAGAAAGTGGGGGAAGGACAGAGAGAGAGGGAGGGAGAGAGAATCCCAAGCAGGTTCCTCACTGTCAGTGCAGAGCCCAACTTGGGACTCAAACTTATGAATTATGGGATCATGACCCTGCCTATATATTTCTTCTAAAACAAGCCAATCTGAGTTTCAAAAAGAAAAGAGGGAAGAAAGGAGGGGAGGGGAAGGGAGGGAAGGGGAGGGGGGGAGGGGAGGGGAGGGAAGGGAAGGGAAGGGAACAGAAGGGAAGGGAAGGGAAGAACCCCAAGGGGCCTGTCAGAGAGCTAAATGGGACAGGGAATTCATTAAAAAAAATAAATAAATAAAGGTAAATAACATTTTGGGGTAAACATTAATAATGGAAATATAAAGATAACATTTGATCTCTATGTGCATTTTTTCAGGGGACACAGTAGAACTTTTTAAAAATCAAGTTTATTGTAGCTCAAGAATATCCCTGCTGTATATTTCTGATAAATCAAGCAAGTATGAAAACAGGCATTCACATTGCTAGGGCTCCATGTTGGGGCTACTACACTCACGAGCTGTCCCCACCATAGCTCTGGGACCCAGCAGTTGGGAAGAACTTTCCCAGGCACCCTGGGTTTCCTTGTGTCTGTACATCTTGGCAGAACACTGCCTTCAGCTCCCTGTCGCCATGAGTTCCATGTTCGTTTGCGTGGTGGGGACAGGGCTTCCGCACCCGGCAGATACGAGGGAGGGCTCCATGGGTCTATGGCCATGTCTCCTCTTGCTGGCCAGATCATGCACGCTGTCAGACCTGTCCTCCCAAGGTCACAAATCTGCTCTGCCTGGGCTTCCTTCTGCTTGGTGTGGAGGTGGGTAAGCCCTCTTTGAGCCCGGGCGAGGTCCCTCCCTGAGCTCACGGGGAGAAGGCTCCAGATACACCCCGCAGGACCGCACTATTTACATCTTGTCACTCCATCTCTCATCCCTAACTCAGTGTATCTTGCTGCCTGGGGGAATGGGAATCTTGACCTCTCTCAGGACTCACCCATGATTTGTCATTCCTCAGGCCCTACTTGGGCCCCGTCCCCACACTGTCTCTCGAAGTGTCTCCCAAGAAGTAAAGTAAAATGCCACAGGGAACATGGCTCCATCACACTCTTGGCATCCATGCTTAAAACAGTCATCGTGGCTCTCTGCAAGAGCTTGCCACCTGCCTGACGTGAAAGTCACCTGTGTCCTGGCTTTGCGTCTCCCCCCTTCTCCACCCTGGACCTGTGCCTTTGCCCCAGGCTGGTCCAGGCAGAGTGCATATAGCTGCAGGCCAGCCGGGAGGAGCCAGGGGCCTCACACATCTTTGCTTTGGTGTCTGTCCTCAGCAGCATTTGCCCCTTGAACTCACTCACTGCATTGGTCTTTGGGACCTGGCAGCAGGCCACTAAATTCTTAGTTTGGTCTTCTGGGTGCCCCTGAGCTCTCCCTACTCCCCCCATCACCAGCCACTTGGCTGGAGTCACATAAGAGACCAGGTGCATCAGACTCCGGAAGACCAGGATCCTTTTCACCCTTGCGTCCCCAGAACTGGGTCTGGCACATAGGAGCGACTTAACAAGCATTGATGAACTTGAGCTGAATCAGACCAGATTAAACATCCAACCGGTGTCTTGCAGTGCTCTGCCACCTGTGGTAAAGGGACCCAAAAGCGAACTGTGACGTGCACCAACTCGCAAGGAAAATGCGACGCGTCCATGAGGCCGAAAGCAGAGGAGGCGTGCGAGGACTACTCAGGCTGCTACGAGTGGAAAACCGGGGACTGGTCCAAGGTGAGTCCAGCGCGCCTGCGTTTCCACCCTGCAGGAAACTCTAGAAACAGGAGCTCAGATCTCACCACGCGCCTCGATTCAACGAGGCGGTCCCAGTCTACCCAGGCAAGTGCGCTTTCTCTCCAAGCTGTGCACCTGCCGGTGACCCCAGGCTGCGTGCAGTCGGAAGGAAACCGAACGCCCCCCCGAAGCACGAAGCAGGGTGCTCCGGGTGCCAGTTGGCTGTCCTGTGCTGCGTGCTGGCTGTGCCCCAGCATCCTGCGGGGGACTTGGCCGCCGGCCATGGCAAAAGCCTTGTGAACACACAGGAGCCTTGGCTGAGGCAAATGTGGAGGGGGCTCATGGGCAAACAACACTTCCATTCACTTCAGGACCCTTGGGTGAGGGCCTGGATGATGCAGGGGCGGATAGGTATGAGCCTTGGGGGTGGCAGAAAGGAAGAGCCTTCTTCCAGAGCCTGGCCTGCACCCCTGGGGGACAGAGAGGCTTAAATAGCACAGGAATGTAAACCCGATATAAAAACTTCTTTCCTGCTTAGCCCTTCTTTTGCTCATTCACCTGGTATCTGTCAACCTGTTACCTCTAAAGCCTGTTTACCAGGGGCTGAGCTAAGTCATCACATGTAAGCCCCAGCCAGTACACCTTCTAGAGAACATTTTCCCAACACCTGTAGAATTTCTTTTTTTTTTTAAAGTTTGTTTATTTTGAGAGAGACAGCGGGAGTGGGGGAGGGGTGGAGAGAGAGGGAGAGAGAATCCCAAGCGGATTCTCACAAAGCTGGGATGGGATGCAGGGATCCATCTCACAAAGCTGCAAGGTGACCACCTGAGCTGAAACCAGAAGTCGGATGCTCAACCGACTGAGCCACCCAGGTGCCCCAACAGCTATAGAATTTCTAGTGACATTTGCTAATGTCGGATTTTCTAAGAAAATTTCTAATGACAGCCTAGAGTGTGTTTGTGTTTCTTTTTGGTCTTAGCAACCGAAAACTCCCTGTTTGTTTCTCTCGATGCCTCTTCACTCCTGGGTTGCACACTGATGGCCCGAGAGCCTCTGGTGTTTGCATGGCCTGCACAATGTCTTAAACATTTTAGAATTAGTTACTAACATTTAAAAACAGGACAACTCCACCTGAAAGTCTGGATATGGGCCCCTGTCTGGAAATCTGGCAACAGGGCAATGTGGCCTGCGTCCTCACGTGGCCACCACGAACTGGGGCCAAGCAGGCCTGGTACCTTCCCCCAGACCCTGGTCCTCCAGCCTCTCCCCAGGCTCCTCCAGCCACTACGCATTTTGATTTACCTGCCTGGCCCAGGCAGTACCTTTCTTTGGTTTGTGCCTCTGCTTTATGGAAGGAGAGATGCTTTGGCCATTGGAAAGCAAAACTTCCCCAAATCTGGTACCCAAATGGCCACCTTCCCACAAGTCTGAATACAAACTCCTGCAAACCATTGGAGTGCATAAAAGCCAAATTCCTCCGGTTCCAGTTTGCTGTCTGTGCTGAAATGCAGCATCTGGATAACTGCGAATTTGGGGACGACCAAAAACACCTCCTGTTTATTTACGCCCTGATCAGAAAATCTGACCAGAGCAATAGAACCGAGGCCAGTAGGTCCGGTTTCTCCATGAATGTAATAGCGCTTAGTATGGAGTTGCCAGGCTGAGTCTTATTGGAAGAAGTCTCACTTGAACTTTACTTGAAGGCTCTTGCAAAAAAAAAAAAGTGCCATTAGAACCTAGAATCCTGTGAGAAAGACGTCAAGGGGCTGAGTTACAGCTCTGACTCACCACTTAATGTGTCTTAATCTGTCTGGCTCTCAGTCTCTTTATCTCTGAAATGGAGAATCATTAACACTGGCCCTGGCCATTTCGCAGAGACGCTCCGAGCTTTCAAGGTGCTAGTATATGTGACTCAGCACTTGGACATCTCAGCCCGTTTTCCTGCCCCAAACCTATCACCCAGGGCTCACACCATTGTGAGGCACAGTCACCAGGACTAACCCGTTCTGATCTCATCTAACTTTGTCTTATCAGTAGGAGTACCCAGCCTTTTATACAACCGTACCCAAAACCGTCTCATAGCCAAGCATGTCAGACCCAGCTTGACGTAAACAGGCTATCAACAGCTTGGGTTCTAACCAATAAGAAAACATTTGTGGGTGTCCTTATGTCAGAACTGTCAGAAGATGTGGAGGGACAACTACCCAACATAGTAAAATAACATCATCTGGACTCCAAAAGTCCAGGTGTGGATTGGAATAAAGCGGTCATTATACTCAGGGAATTGGAAGGGTCCTAGTGGTCACCACCCTAAGTGCATCCTGTGCTACTGATGGGTGGCTTCCATGGTCACAGATATCCCTGCGCAGGAAGCAGAGGGGAGGAGTGGTCAGTTAGGGCCTGGGCTGTGTGCACCCATCAGGGTCTCAGGGCACCTGGCATCGTTTCCCCTTTGAGGTTTACCTCTGTACCTGTGCCCTGCAGCCAGGGTCATTAGCCCTGGTTCACTGAAGAAGCAATAGATGCTCCAAGACTGAGTGGTGTGCCCACACCCCTCTGGCAGAGTCCAAGCTCCTGAACCCCAGTTCAGAGCTCAATCCAACCAGTGGACACAGAACGAGAAGGGCTGCGGAGTCCCCGTGACGGTGCCTTTGAGCCACAGCATGCCCTACACATGTTCGTTGGCTCTCCAGGGCTTGGCTTTCTCCAGCCGTTATAGCCATCTGGTTTTGAGAACCAGAGGGACACTTTTGTTTCCTGAAGTACCATGAGCTTCCTGGCGCTAGGAGCTGCAGAACACCAGAAAATGAATGTGACTAGTGCCTGAGAAGCTTAGCACGGCACTGCCCCAGATCTAGTAGCTCAGGCTTTCCCTCCTCCGGTGTTCAGGGGCGCTTCCTTGGCTGAGGACGCTGGTATGTGGTCCAGCCAACTCCCACACACAGCCCACCAGGTAGAGCCTTTAGCTGGCCCGCTTCTCTAGTAGCCAGACCATGGCGAATAACACCTCCCAGCTTTCTGGAAAGGAAGGCATTAGAAGGCCATCGTGCCCACTTTTTACCACAGCCAGCTTGATCAGTTATCCCTGATCAAGGAAAGTAAAAACAAGAAAGAATAATGGAACGGAATGATCTCGGCTGCCATCCAGGGCTGGTATCTGCTGGCATCTGATTGGTGTGCACAGAGCCTTTGGGGAGAGTACTCAGCATTTGTGGGTGCCACCGGCCCCCTCCCCAGCACATCTGGCCAGAGCCAGGACCCAGGCGCAGGCTCATACTCCCAAGCTGAAAACTCGTCACGGACACTGAACTGGAAGTCTGTGCATGCATGAACATACTGGGAGCAAGTGTGGTGGGGCAGGAGCTGCACAGAACTCAGCCGTGGGACCCCCACCTTGTTTGCCTCACCACCACTCCCTCCTGTCACCGCCATCCCTGGGTGGGCTGGCATACACAGTTACAGAAATCTGTACAGTTAATAGAAATCTGCCCATGGTTTTTCCCCATTTCTTCTCTGGAGAAGTGGAAAGGATCCCGTGGGGATTCTTGTCCTCTCTCACTGGGTGATCAGGTCAGTGTCGGTGGATTCCACTGGATGGTTCTTACCCTGACATTTTCACTTATTCAGACTAAATGTGCTTTGTGAGTAACATCTTGTCTCTGCTCTGTGGCTTGTGCACTGTCCCCTTGTTGCATGCCTGGGGTGGGTGCATTTTTTTTTAAGTTTATTTTCTTGAGAGAGAGAGAGAGAGAGAGAGAAAACAAGCTCAGGAGGGTCAGAGAGAGAAGAGAGAGAGAGAAAGAGAGAGAGAGAATCCCAAGCAGGCACCGCATTGTGAGCACAGAGCCCAATGCAGGGCTTGAACTCACGAACCGCAAGATCATGAGCAGAAATCAAGAGTTGGACACTTAACTGACTGAGCCACCCAGTCGCCCCAAGGGTCAGTGCACTTTTAAACCCTCTCCGTTGTAACCAGCCTCCAAACCTCCCCACATTCCAGACTTTGAAGGCTTCACACATGTTGCCCCAAAGGAAAGTCAATAGAATTTCAAGGGCCGTCAGGGCATCAGTGTGTCTGGAAGCTTTGACATTTTGCATCCAAGCAGTCTCCTGTTACTTGGCCCCACGGGTGCCGTTGAGAAAGATAAGCCGTCTCCAGGGAGGTGAGGGACCGGCCAGTCCACGGACATTCCACAGGTGCCATCGTGCACTCACTGAAATAAGAAGGACGAGTCACCCCTGAGAAGGGGCTGGCACCCATCCCTTCCTGTAGCTGGGTGAGGGTGCCTGAGAACAACACCCAGAACCTGGGGGAGGCAGGGCCCCTCCCCTTCCCCCAGCCTCAGCAAATGACTGAACCGTAACCGGGGTCCCATATGAGGGACAGGCTTCACATTCCCATCCCTGCTGAGGGCATTATTACTGCTCTGCCATGTTTGAAAAATGGCCTGCAGCTGGCTACCCTCCTGGGATATTAGCTATTTCCAGATCTGTGCAAATCATTGTTTTCACCCGCTAACTGCTGGGTATTCAACCCGGGGGGAGGGAGACGTCACTTAAAATGGGAGAGGAGGAAATCGCATTTCTTTCTAGAATAGCATGACTTTTGATCAAAAGTTGAGATGTTTCAGTTTCAAGACCAGAGGCATTAATCACCGCTGAAATGACGGGATGTTTCTAATTAGAAACAAATTATTCTGGAGGGATCATAATGGATGGTGTTTTTAAAGAAAACCGTTGGCTGTCTGTGTTAAGAGTATGGCTGTTCCCTTTCACTGAAGAGATCAAAGTGACCGTTGACTTCCTGGTGCCCGCGAAGGTCCCATGGAAGGGGGCTGGTCTAACTCCAAGGCCTCAGTCAGGCCCCAGGTGTGCCCCTCACACCCGATCCCCAGACTGATGTGGAAATCACAGCACCTCCCAGGGGCCATAGGAGGTCAAAGGAAGAAATAAGCATGAAGAGGGTGTGAGCTGCAGACCCCCAGGAAGTCTGGGAGAGCCTCTCACTCAGTGGTGGAGGCCTTACTGTGCTCTAGGCAGGGAGATGGGGGTTTCAGCTCCACGGCCTTAGCAATGAACAGACCTTGCATCACGAGAGGGGCTTGTTACGGGAAGTTTTTCAGCCCACACCCCACTTCCAAAGCTTGCACCTGTTTTGGTGGGGTCTGACCCCACTCCCCACTCTGCAAGGCTGGCCTGCCTGCCAAGCTGGGGGCCGGCAGCCAAGACTCTGGGATTCAACCAGCATTTCCTGAGCTCCCGTTCTGTGCCAGAAAACCTGCTCTGGGCCCTGGGGGTATGAGAGTGGATAGTGACCCATCCAAGGTACAGACTGACAGGGAGCCAACTGCAGAAGGCCACCCTGAGTCCCACTGGGCCAGTATGAGCACAGTGCTATGGGACCCAGGCAGCCTCTTCCTGGGAAAACTGTGGATGGGGATGCTGGCAGGGGGTGACACTGCTCCTGTTGGGACCAGTGACAGTGGCCCCTGACATACACCAGTGCTTTAAAATTTACAAAGCACATTCACTCATATTATCTCATTTGACCCCGTCCTCATTTTACAGATGAGAAAACTGACTCAGAGTGGTGATGTGGCTTTTTTCCCCAAAGTCACACAGCTAGAAAATAGCAGGGCTAAGAGTCTGGTCCCTGCCTTCTGGCTCTTAATTCACCTTTCTTCCAGGTGCATAATAACCTCAGAGGCTTAGATTCCTAACCTGAAACGGGTAGGAGATGACCTATGCCTGCAGCTCTAATCGTCATAGGCATATGCTTGGTATAAAGTCAAGTGTCTACCTGCCCTTGTTTTGTTTTGTTTTTAATATTTATTTTTGAGAGAGTGCAAGCGGGGGAGGGCCAGAGAGAGGGGGACAGAGGATCTGAAGCGGGCTCTGCACTGACAGCACAGAGTCCGATGCAGGGCTCAAACTCATGAACCGCGAGATCATGACCTGAGCTGAAGTCAGACACTCAACCGACTGATCCACCCCCCTCCCAAAAAAACAAGTCAAGTATCTCCCTGCTCTCTCTCCACACCACCCCCCATCTAAACCTGTTCTCCAAGGGCTCTGTATCAGTCATTGACATAATGTCAATCCCTTGCCTCTATCTGCGGTCCTACGTGTTGTCTACCCTTATTTGTGAAATAAAAAGTTGAGTCCTTATTAAAAGAAACTTGCACATCAAAGAGGAAGTATGTGAGACATTGGGGATATCGGGGCCCTTCTCTGGGGTGTGTGAAGCCATACCATGCGGGCAGCCAGCACTGTGGGCGAAGAGAGAGATAAGCCAATTCTCTCTCTATTTGACATTACTCTGAGGAGCATAAGCAGCCAATGAAAGGAAGGTCATCAGATCTCAACGCGTTTCAGGCAGGGGCAGAAGGGAGAGAGGACAGAATACCCCCTCAGTGTGGAGCACTTTGCGTGGGTGAACAGAGCCTGCCACTGGGTCGTGGACTTGCAGAGAAAAGTCCAGGACCCATACCTGCTCATGTGAGAGAAATGGGCTTCCTGTAGAGCAGCAGAGTCACCGGAAATTGCCAGGAGAGGTGTCCGCATGAAGTGAGCTGAATAATAGCTGATGCCTCTGACCCCTCCATTCACCTAGTGGTGTCCTTTGTCAAACCAGCTGCCTTGGTGTGGAACAAGGGATCCGAGAGAGGGGGTGACTCCCCCTGCATTGCAGCCTGGGTTTTAACCACTACCTGGACCTAGTCATTGAATCAGAGGAGCTGCTGCCCCTAAGGAACATTTTTGTTTCGACACATGCTATGTCACATGCCCTAAAGTAGGGCAGACGGTCAGGATGACACAGGTCCACACCTCCCACTGGGCTGTGGCCTCCTCTAAACTTGAGCCAGCATCACCCTCTGTCAGCTGGGTCTAGGGGTACCCCCCTATAGGGCATCTGTAAAAGCACTTAGCCCAAGGCCTGGCACAGGGAGGTCACCCGGGAGGTGCTTGTTTCTATCATCATCATCATCATCATCATCATCATCATCATCTCGTTATTTTTGCCATTGTCTTCTGCTGCAGCCACAGATCTCTGGTGGAATCCCATTTCTTCCATGGGCCTATCAAATATGTGTTATCTTAAAGCAGCTCTTTGAATGTGGTTCAGGTCCCATAAAACAGTGTGTGCCCTGACCCGGTGTATGCGCATGGCAACAGCGTGGCTAGGAGGCAGGAGAGGGGTTGCTGCAGCATTTGCTGGGCTCCTGGGCCGGCCTCCTCCAGCAGGGTGGAGCATCTTGTGCACAGTCACTGACGGGCTGGGAGAGGTAAGCTACCGGAGTGATAACAGCCTCTGCCCAAGGACACACAGAGTGGCCAGGCAGAGTCCCCTGTGCTCCAGGCTCACAGAGCACAGTCCAGAGCTCTTGCAGATCCTCAGGAGTCAACTTGGCCTTCTGGCTCCCGGGCTGGCGTGGCCCAGCCAGAATCTGTAGGTCGCCAGGTTGCAAATTCAGAGGCTTGGGGGAAACCCGAAGCTAAGGCTGAGGCTAGAAGGGAAAAACAGTTTGCGAGGGAGTATGAGTTGAAGGGTGTGTGTGTGTGTGTGTGTCTAAGAAAGCATTTCCAGTTTCAAGGCTGGAGCAAAGACAGTGGGGATTTTCATTACTGTTTAAAACCTGCTATTTCAGGTTTCAACAGCTTCCGATGTTTGCATTGCTCAATGCCAAGTCGGGGGAAAATCTGTCAAAAATGCTTTTGAAGAGCTTTTGACATTTCACCAGCCAAGTGCCTCTCAGACACAAAATGGAGTTTTACCTGGAGGGTATTCTCTTCCCCCACCCCCTGCCTCATTCTCTGCCATCCACACCCGCCCCGGGGGCGGGCTGGCCCCTCAGAGACCAGGCTCCGGGAGAACGGGAGAACGTGGGGGCGGTTACACCGTGCGGTGAGGGCTCCCCCTTGCCAGGCCTCCTGCTCACCCCAGAGCCCCGGGGAGGAAGCCAGCCCACCCGCCCCCCGACTCTGTCGGAACCCCGGGCTCATGCAAGCACCAAACATTCCTGCAGCGTTTTCCCCTTCCTGAGGTTTTTACAACCTCCTTTAGCTAATTCTCAAAACACCCCTTTGGGATTCCGTGTTATTTATAGTGGTGATTTTATAGCTGTGAGAAGTGAAGAGAAGGAAGTCCTCACCGAAGTGGAGCATGTCATCAGGGTCGGGCCTCTGTGGGGTGACAGAGACCTGGATCCTCCCCTCCGGGGAGCAGTGTGGTCCTGGAGGAGGCCGGGTGGGGGGCCTGGAGCTGTCACTGGGGAACAGTCACATGGACGCCCTAAGCCTCACATTCGGCCTTTCTGAAAGGCAGTCCTGTGCCCCTTGTGGTGCTGTTCACGCATTTGGTGTGTGTTTATTGTGCACCTACTATGTTCTGAGCACTGCCCTGGCCACAGCCGCTGGTAGTAGAATGATTAACAAGGACTAACGAGAATGACGTTAAGTCCAGGGCCCAGCCCTCAGCGGGCATGCAGAAGGTGGACCTGGCTGCTATTACTGCTATTGTCACCATCATTGTCATCAAGGAAGCAGAGGCGGGAAGCCTTCCACCATGTCCTTGGGTCTGAGGGACCACAGGCCTTCCCACTCTTTTAGGGAATCCTCTTTTTCATAGCCGCACCAGAACTAACACCACAAGCCCATGAGTAAATTCAAGTCGAAGATTTCTCTTTGTTGCCGTGAACCTTTGCTCTCTGTGCACCAGAACTTTTGATTTTGTTATTGCATTTCCAGTGAAACTCCCGCTGCAAGTGTCTTTGACTCCCCATCCTAGCCAGGGGAGGGCCCTGAGATCGGTGGCGGGTCACCAAGCCTAGTCTCTGACGTGCGGCTGCGGCCACTTGCTGGGGAGGGGGCTGCCGCTGCTTCAGGTCGTCTGGCAGGGAGCTTTTCTGCTGGATTCATCCCTGCTCCATTTCTATCTTTGTTTCCCGAGTCTCAGGGAGCCACGTTAAATGTTAACGTAATGAGCGACCTGAAAAAAAAAAAAAAAACCCAACAGTGAAAGAGTGCTTCTAACAAGACCAGATCTGTTTTTTCCCAGATCTGTTTGCTTGGATTTTAAGAGCCTGAAAATGGCTTCACAGCAATGCTTGGGCCAATCCGGTGCAATCTGGAGACACTGTGGTCTCCTCACTGTTTAATTAAAACTGAGACGGGGGGGAGGCAGACAGAGATGGAGTCCATTGTCTGCGCCTGTGTTATCCTGAATGCAGCAAGCTCAAGTTACATACAAGGGGATGCTGTTCAAAGCAACCCTTCAGACCTGTCTGCAATCACATTTGTCTTCAGGGTCAAATCAGCTTCTAATTGTGCTCTCAGAGGTCATCTGGCTGAGCTGCCAGATCAGGGCCAGGAGCCGGGCAAGGGTGGCCCCGCAACACCTGTCTGTGGCGGCCTGGTGCCAGGCAGGGCATGGCCGCCCCACGGAGAGCTAAGCAAGTTGGCCAAGTGACTCAGTGTGTTTTCCTGGGCTTGAGGGACTCCCTGGTCGGCTCTCTCTGTTCTTGTCCAAGCGCTCACTGTTAATAATAATAGCAGCACTTGTTGAGGGCTCGCTCTCTCCCAGACTCCCTGCTGGTCACCCGTCCAAGTGATTCTAATCACTGAAATCATTCTGCAAGGAGAGTTTTATTATCCTCAAGCCACAAATGAAGAAACTGGGGCTCAGATAGGTTAAGTAACTTGCCTGAGATCACACAGCGAGTAAGCAGGGATGGAGTGTGCTGACAGGCCTGTGCTGCCCCTATGGCTCTGTCCCCAGTAAAACCCCAGTCGGGGAGAGTGTGGTTACCCATGGGTGTTCGGCAGGGGTGGGTAGGCTTAGCACCACCCGGACTGAAATGGAAGTTTCTTTACCTGCCACTTGGTTACATGCTTGTCTTCTCACCTGAGGCATTGAAGCAGCCTCTGTGGGGCTGGCTCACACACAATTCAGGTGGATAAGCAAATGCTCTAAGGTTCTCAAAAGTTCTTTTTAATGAGTACAGGACTTTCACAGCCCACCGCTGTGGGAACAGCAGAGTTCCTAGGACTCCAGCTAAAATTTAGCCAAGCCTAATCTGAGAGGCAAATCCCTATGAGGGGCAGGGCCTGCAGGGTCCCTACATGCCCCCACAGCAGCGGAGGGTCGGCCCCCAGCCTGTCACCTGGCCCTGCCCGGCTTCACAGAGGTGCTGGAGAGCCATGAGAACAGACACTTGAGTCTCTATGCGGGATCTTTGGAGAGAATTCCATGATCTCATGGAACAGTTCTTTTCTCCAGACTGGGAAATTAAAGGCCAGTGACCCATACTAGGAAAGATAATGAATAAGAGGTGGACCTGGGCAGTGACCTAGCTTTTCATTTCCTGGCTCCCAGAGAGGCTCCCACCAGTGCAAGCTGTAATTCGTACAGGAAGATGGAATTTGGTCCATGGAATGGGGCAGCTGGGGTCCTGTCCCTCCTCTGCCACTCACTCACTGTGTGACCTTGGACCAGACACCCCCACTGAGCTCAGTGGCCAGCAGCCTCTAGATTGCTGTGGAATGTTCCACCTTATTATGGAACCTTACAAGCGAACCCACAGGATAAGCAAACACACCATCTGCATATGCAGGGGGACATCATGAATGCTCTCCCTGCCCCCACCCAACCTCCTGGCCCCAGAGCATGTGAAACATGACTCAGAACTTTCAGAGGAGGAAATCATCCATCAAGGTCACCCTGAATACCTGAGTTTTACAATGGTCATTGATCATTTTCAGGCAGAGACCTTTGTCAGTTTTGCGCTTGGTGTGAATAGACCCACAGGATTGAGTTCTTGCCCTGATTTTTACGTACATAATAATGACACCTGCAAAAGACATCGAAACACTTCCTGAGGTTCCTGGCCAGGAAGTAACTCACCCCTGGCCGACCGCCTAGCCAGCAGGGCTTTGGGTACCTCGCGGCCAGGGGGTGCCATAGGAGCAAGATAGGCATAGCTTTAGGCACCTTCTCCATTAGGCTGTGCTGTTTCCTGGGGCCCCAACCACCACCAGTCCCACCCTGGGTGGTCCCCCTCTCCAAGGAATATTAAGACACCTAATTCCTAATTCTTCCTTCCGGGTGTGTCTCCTATAGCAGGTGGCTCCAGGGCCCATGGTGCAGGTCAAGATCCGATGAGAAAAAGGACGTTGATGTCACTTGTAGATCAGCCTGCAGATACCTCTTTTCCTCACAAAGGCAGTTGAGTGCCAAATAGTCACAGGAATCTGGTCCCAAGTACATGGTAATCCCATTTTCCCAGGAAGTAGATTTTATTTTATTTTTTTGATTTTACAACCACCTTACATATAAAAAATCTTTAATGGTATAGGTGGGCTAGTCAAATGTCTCCATAAACTATATAATTTATTCAGGTAGTTACACATGCATATTTAAAGGTATATAATAGGGGCGCCTGGGTGGCTCAGTCAGTTGAGTGTCCGTCTGACTTCGGCTCAGGTCATGATCTCGTGGTTCGTGAGTTCCAGCGCCACGTCAGGCTCTGTGCTGACAGCTCAGAGCCTGGAGCCTGCTTCGGATTCTGTGTCTCCCTCTCTGTCTGCCCCTCCACTGCTCACACCCTGTCTTTCTCTGTCTCAAAAGTAAATAAACATTAAAAAAATTTTTTTAACTTATTAGAAATGTTTGCTCATGTTGCAGAGCACTAGAAGAACAAGTTACAATCTAAGGTTTTACGGTATTTGTATATGAATATTCAACTACTTCAGTGTAAGAAGAGAGAGTTCATTCCACTACACAGGCCACTGGGCAGAAGTTCAGGATAAATCAGAGGTTCTCAGCTCTGGGTGCCCCTTCTACCTATATTGATTGATTGTCCTGGGACACCGAGGTTTTTAGAAGCTCACCAGGTAATCCCACGAACAGATCCCAACCTGCTGTCAGCTCCCCGCCCCCCCCCAGAGGCCCCCCAGGTATAAGTCCTGTTGCTATGGCAGCCGTCCTAAGTTCAAGGTCTCCTGTTGGTGGGACCTCCTCATGTGACCTTGTTCCTCCACCTCAGCAGCCCTCAAACTTCCATTGTGCTCCAGTGCCGACCCCCAAGGTCTAGGGTGGGGCCCAGAAGTCTGCATCCATTAATGCACAGTGAATTCTCAAGCCCGCAAGCAGCCCATGCCTAGTGTATCCAGAAGATAGGATGTGAAGCAAGACACAAAGCGGGGGCCCTGGGGCCCGCCTTGCCTGTTGGGGAGCGTGCCTGTTCTGGTTTGAACATGCCAGAACCCACGGGGGGTGTCACTTGTGGTTTTCCCACCTCCTTTGTGATTTGCAAAGACCCCTTCAGAGCACCATTCCTTCTGAGCCTCTTTATCCTTCTAAAGTGAAAACGAAAACAAAAACCCCACATGATTCTGCAGAGGAATTCACCTGGCACACAAAAGCTCTTTGCGGAGCAGACAGTGCCCACGTGGTCACAAGTGGTACCAGCAGTCTCCCATCAAGCCTGTGCCTGGTGACTCCTCGCAGACCCCTGGAGGGAAGGTCCTCCCTCCAGCACAGGCCAAGGTCCGGCCCAAAGGGGAGGAGACAGAGAGGCACACTCTCCCGGACGGCACCTGGCGTCGTCACCGCATGTGGCATTCGGAGGGCAGGCCCCGCTCTCCTTTCTCCACCCCGAGGTGCCGGTATTAACTCCAGCTGGGCTATTGCCCCTGAGGCCTTTGCTTTATTAAAGTTTTGCAGAGTGCTCTCAGAACCCCATAAATCACGGGTTGCGTGGGCGCTAGGGGACACCAGATGGGGAGAAAGTGCATAGGAACCTGGCTCTCTGGCTGGAAGCGACCAGCTTATTGGAGAGACAGTTCCAAGGGCTCCTGGGAGAGCGCGCAAGTGCCCAGGAGTTCGGAGAGCAGGATCAGGGTGGCGGAGCTGAGTCGCTGACAGTCTCCCTGTGGAGCACTTTAAAGGGATGCAAAGAGAGACAGGACTTGGGAAAGTCCTACCGAGTCTGCTCACTGGGAACCTGGGATGTCTGCTGAGCTACGCCAGGCAGGTTTTAGCAAACCCAGGTCTACCAGCAGCCCGGGATTTGGTGTCTGAGTTAAAGCTGTCAGCCACAAACAGTATGAGATTCTGTGACTCTGTGATGCGAAAAAAAGGTTGCACTTCGTTTTCTCCACCTTGATTCTGAGCCCCGACCCTCCAGGCTTGCGGGAAATTTGACTCTGCTCATGCCTGAGCTCCCCTCCACAACCAAGACCAGGCAAAGACCCCAGAGCCTCCCACAGCACAAAGCACTGGGGAAGACCCACTTGGTCATCAGGCCCAGTGCCTCCTGGGTGCCATCAGGCCGCCCTGTCCACTGTCTCAAGGATTTCAAAAGCCCAGTTCTCTGCTGGGAATGGGGGTAGAGAGGGTGGGAAGTGAAATGCAGGCCTCATACATTAATGTTTTAGCAACTGTCTCGCATCTTAGCTCGGGCTGCTGGGGTGAAACTCCATAGACTAGGGGGCTTAAACCACAGACATTTAGTTCTTATGATTCTGGAGGCTGAGAAGTCTAAGGTCAAGGTGCTAGCAGATTTGTTTCTTGGTGAGGGCCCGTGTCCTGGCCGTGTCCTCACACGGTGGAAAGACAGACTCTGGTCTCTCTTCCTCTTTATAAAGACACAGTTCTCATCGTGGAGGCTCTGTCCTCATACCCTCATCTAAACCTAACTACCTCCCAAAAGCCCCACCTTCAAATACGATCCCATTGGGAGTTAGGGATTTGGGGAGACAAAAGACATTCAGTCCGTAACATCTTGAAGCAGGTTTCTGTCAGACACCTGGGATGCAGTGAAGCCCCTTGTCCCGCATTATTTCAAGCCCCTGGGAATGACACCGAGGGGCAGCTGCATTGCAAAGCCATTGTCAAGGACTCCTGGGCGTAGGTTAGGCCCCCAGCTCAGGCTGTCCCTGTGTCTGGCAGTGCTCCTCAACCTGTGGGAAGGGCCTCCAGTCCCGCGTAGTACAGTGCATGCACAAGGTCACCGGCCGCCATGGCAACGAGTGTCCCGCCCTCTCGAAGCCAGCAGCCTACAGACAGTGCCACCAGGAGGTCTGCAATGACAAGATCAACGTGAACACCATCACCTCCCCTCGCCTCGGTGAGTGGCCCCCGGTTTCTGGGGTGGGGAGGTGGGAGTTCTGTAAGCCAGAAAGCCCCCTTTGGGCCCTAGCTGAGCCCTGAAGAGGTCTTTTGTCAGCTCTGTAGAAGGTTAGAGGTTTCAGAGGTGGGATTTCGTTCCTTGTCATGAAAAAGACGTCTGCTAGCAGCAACCTCAAACACAACAACGGCTCAAGCGTCCCGCTTAGTCCCTCTGCCAACAATGAAGAACACGGGAGGGTGGTCTTCAGTTAATGTTTTTGGGCTCCTGTGCACGAGGAGGGCAAAGGGAGGTGCGTTCTTCCAGAAGTGAAGGAGCTGGGGCGACATTCACGAAGCCTCGGTGGCGTTTGCATGGGATGCTCCCCAAGCTAACGCTTGAGAAGAAAACAGAGGTGTTGATAGGGTGGAGTATTTAATTCAGTGGCACAGGAGGGAGAAGAGGAGCATTTAACACTAATCTGGTGATTCCTTTTGACGGTGTCCGCTTTTCCAAATAGAAATCCCTGAGGAATATTTTCCTACCCAGAGCCCTTTTCCCTAACGCTGGAACACAGCCAGAATGAAGAGGGTTTCTAAGTTGCTTCACTGGAGGGTCTTTGAACTTGCAGAGGGACACCCCGGGCTTTTGCATGCACACACCCCCTTGGTATGCTCCAGAGACCTCCCTCAGGCAGGACATTCTCTCTGCAGGATGACCCTGAAGGAGATTCGGGCCACTTGCTTAGGCTACGAGCTTATGCTTTGGTGGCCCTTTGATGTCCACCGCCCCATGCCATTCTGTTTTATGAATGCCAGCAACAATGGTGTCCTTCTCCAAAAAAATAACAGCAAGTGCCACTTAGGTGAGAAGCAGGGTGCACAGTGCCCTGGCCCTGAGGAAGCAGCAGGCAGACCCATGCTCTGCCAAGGGGTCGGGTTAGACACAGGAGCGTGTCCCCTGTCGAAAACAGCGGCGTCCCGTGGCCCCGGCAGGGGGTGTATTCCCTCTGTTCGCGCAAGGCTCCAGTGTGCTTGTCGGTGAGGGCAGCTCCGGAGTGTGTCAGACCACAGGCCGCCCCTGCGCAGGCATCCTGATGTCCCTGGGCCATCCGTAACCCCTGGGCTTTCTGTTTCCACCGTCCCTGTAGCCGCTCTGACCTACAAATGTACGCGGGACCAGTGGACAGTGTACTGCCGGGTCATCCGAGAAAAGAACCTCTGTCAGGACATGCGGTGGTACCAGCGCTGCTGCCAGACGTGCAGGGACTTCTATGCGAACAAGATGCGCCAGCCGCTGCCACCGCCACCAAGCTCATGACACGTGGCCCAAGGGTCCCTCGACGCGCCAGCGCGAGGCCTGAATCCTGATGACATGGCTAGTTGAAAGCCTCCCCACCCAAGAGCGCACCAGTCCTGCGGCCGGGACCCCCCTCCCCCAGAGCACAACGCCGCTCCCCCCACCAGGCTGTCCCGAGAATCCAATCGCATAGAACTTGAGCGTGGACTTGACGTTTGCTGTTAGTGCTTTTGTACTTAATATATTGTTAATGGCCACTGGATGGCTTTCTCCGGTAAGGAAAAAAATAGGCATGAGTCACAAAATTATTGTAATTTCTAAGGTTCTGTGTACCTCAAAGGGAACACCTCTGACAGACAATTGTCAAAAGAAAGAGACGTCACTGAGCGCTTCTGTCCAGCTTTCTTTTGACGTTTGAATTCCCGGTGCTTGATGTGCCGGGGGCAGGGGGACTATCCCCCCAGTGAGACATTCCACGTTCAAACAGGCTTTATTCTGAAAGCCGGCGACACCCCGGAAGGAAGGACAGATGTCAGTGAGCCTCTGCCAATGGCTCCCCCCGAGAGGGCCAGGGTCAGCACTTAGCCTCTCAGCTCATCTCTGAAAACGTATTCTCTAGATCCTAGGCCTTCTCTTGGAAGTCTTGTCCCTGACAGTCTGAATCTGTATCAGCCAAAGACACCAGGGCCACATAGTTTTGCGTAAAAACCTGTGTTGGGGAGAATATTCTGGAAGTGTTTGGGTTTGGGGAGGCATCTAATTTGTATACTCTACTGTCTACCACATAGGGAAACAGAAAAGTCTTTCTTCGAGGTGCTATGAAATGGGACATCTGTTCATTTGGGTGATGGGACTGTTCCCTGGCATAAAGGTGAGCTCAGGACAGCTTTGTCAGGGGTGTGTGGCCCCTCTGCATTCTGGGGGCCTCCACTCTTGTCAGTACTTCATAAAGCTTTGCACCTTAGACATGGCTTCCCATTGATCTTGGCCATCTATCTGAAGTTGATTCTTTTTAGAAGCTCTGCCTCCTTCGCCCTGGCATGGGACTGGTTTCCTCCAGAAGCCCCTCGGCCTGAGGGGCCGGGATCACTGCACAAGCACCGAGCCTTCCCACAGCCCAGACCTTGGGGGACCCATTATTGTCATGCTGTCGGTATTGACCCATCCTCTTAGTAAGACAAAGATGACCCTCAGAAAAGCACGAAGAAGGTCTTTCCCTCCCGCAACCTATCAAAACAGAGGTGTGCCCTGTCTAGAAGTCTGAGGAAATGACAAGAACACAGAAGATGGTAGGACCCTGCCCGCTTTGGGAGCTGGGAGAGAAAGACCCTAGATGCCAGGAGACCTGTTTTGTTCACCAGCTTGGTGGGTGTTTGATGGGTGCTTATGTTCAAGGACTTTACCATGACAAACCCACCTTCTCCCTTATTGCAGACGGGGGAATCTCACTTATGCCAATGTCCCAGGGATCATCTCCAAGTTCTTCCTGATTTATTGGTGCTGTGTTTATGTATCTGCTTTGGTTTTTGATGATGTCACAACTTTAGGGTCCATTAGCTTAAATCAGAAAGAAGACAAAAAGAAAATCTCCTGCCTTCTCAACCCCGTCTTACAGGCTGTTTCAATTTATGATTTCTGATATTCCAGAGATAGAGACGTGGTAGGGATGACAAGAGATTTGTGCGATTCCTCTTGAATCAACGAGAAGTATTTGAGAAGCTTGCTTGGGTGCTCTGATTGAGAGAGTGCCAGGATAGCGCGATCCACCCTGCAGTGTAAACCCCGTCAGTGTTGCAGCACAGCCTATGCAAAACGCTGTCCTCCCCAGCTCGGGCTTGGCCACTGACAGACTCCCCCAAACCCCATTTCTGCAAAACTCTCAAATTCTTGGGGAGCTAGGGTTCCAAAATGGGCTGTGCTTCACCATGTAGTGTCAGAAAGATAGCAGCCTCGGGAGCTGAGGAGCTGAGCCAGGGCGGCCAGCTAAGGAACCCACGGGGCCCGCCCAAGCTGGGCATGTACGTGCCCCTAGGCTAGCACTTTCTCCGATGCCTGTGAATATTCCCCCCGACTGGCTACCTTGACTATATCAACTGGATGCATCTGGCAAGGGCCCCACCCTCTCAAAATGCAAATAATTGATTTGGTTATTATCGAACACCCACTGGTTCCCCCAGAGTCCATGTCTCTCTGACCTCCTTTAGCTCATGCTGGCACTTGCTCTGAAATTCACCAGCCCGCCTTCTGTTCATGGCACAAGCAATGATTGATTTCGGCGAAGCCATGATGGCACTCTTGTTCCACTTTGTACAGAAGACATTGAAACCCTGTGATCACAACAGTGACGTTTCTTTATTTACAATACCCTGTACTGTCACTCAAGTACTGTACCTTTTTGATTGCACAAACGCGTTACTAACGACAGAGTCTTACGACCTTATGGTGCTACTTTTGTGGGTGCAAATGAAGCCCTCTCACTTGACCATGGCTTGACATTATCAGAACACAGGGAAAGATCCTCAGCAGCAATAATCTCATTGCTTTGTTCTCTTTTCTCCATTTCAGAGTCAAATGTATATATTTTCCATTAGTTAACTTACATTACGTACTGTACCCATGGTATTTTTGTTTTACTTTTTGGTGCTGGTTTTGAAAGAAAAAAAAAGAACAGAAGACAAACATTGGACACCACTGTAAATGAAAAATTAATCATTTCATTGGAAGTGAGTTGAACATGTTAATAAAATGTTTTTCCATAACAATTTTAAGCTGTCTGTGGAGTACGAGACAAAAACCAGTCCTCCAGGGCTGACAGAGGGAGGCCTGTCCTTCTGCGAGTGGTCACATAGCTTGCCTGGAACAGCGTCCCGACCACAGCTGTGGACAGGGTCAGAGGTCGCTGGTAAATGCAGTTCTGGCGGGTGGCTGTGTCTCCCTGCGTGAGCACTAACAAATCATTCCATCCCAGGCCTCACCCCTGTGTGGTTGCAAAACCGCGGGTGGGGACATGAGGGTCTGGCAGCTGTGCTGTCAGTCTGTGTCTGATGCAGAACAGCAGCCACCTTGCTCACGGAGACGCCCGTGCACCATGGGGGTGCAGTGACCCCTGCTGCAGGGGACCCCTCAGAGCTCCAGCCCTGGTTGTGTCAGAATAGGCACCTGCTCCCTGCAACCCTGCTTGTCTGTCTTTAGCACCCCCGTCCCCAACCCTGCTGATGGTCCATACAGCTCCCCTCTTCGTGCAGGTGTGAGCAGGGGTTCTGGCCCCACCATCGTCCCAGACTGAGGACACAGCAAGGGTACTACACCACCATAACTGAGATTGCTGCAGTTATTGGGACCCTGTCTTGGCCTGACCGGGAGCAGGGATGTCACCTCTCCTTCTCATGGGAGTAGTTACATGACCTCATGTAACTACTCAAAATTTACACAGGGTCTCATCTCCTCCTGGCATCAAGGAGAAAGAGCTCCCCAGCCAAGAACTTGGAACTCCATTCGACAGACAGCACTTCCTTTTAACATTGGAGCAGCCCCCAGAAATCTCGTGAAATAAAGACTGTTTGTTTAACAGATGACAAACTGTCCACGGCCCCCCAGTTGCCAGAAAAGCTGTTGCTTGTCTTAATTCTCATTAATGATCAGCCATCCACCTCAGGCACCTGTTAGTATCTTCTCCTCCTTTCTCTGAGTTCTGATCTCTCTAGAACTTCTAACAGCCCTGATGGTTTGTGATTTCTCCATAAGCCGCTTAGACTCTGGGGTGGTCCTCAGCCATTTCAATTTCTTGGGTGAAATTGACAAGCGCTCAATCAGCAAGTGTTGAGTGGGTTTCTAGTAGGAACCAAGCACTCCCTGGAACTGATGAGAGCACAAAAGAACAAAAGACCAGCTCAGAAGCCCACAGCCCCATTGAGCCGACAAGCCTGGAGTTCAGAACAACAGAGAATGAGCTAGAGCTGCAGGAACTCCAAGGAGGGAAAGGTCAGGACCTCCTTTGTGGGTTCGTTGATTGACCTCTGGACACGGGCTAGAAGGGTTAGGGTTGGAATTTCCATGAACTCTCCATACCACTGGCACTGCCCCCTGTGCTGCATTAACACTATTCTCAGGTCACCTGACCTTCAGGTATCCCATTGCACAGACGTTTTCACACCTGTCCTCAGCAGCCCTCTCCTTTGGGTCATCCTCTTCTCCCTGTCTATGGACCCACTGTGTCCTGACTTTTCTCCTCCTCCAACTCCTTCCTAGATCTCCTTTCCTGCCAACTCTATGTGATGGAATGCCCCAGGGCTCAGCCCTAACCCCCATCTCTCTATATACTTTATCCCTAGGCTATGTCACCCAGACCTGAGACTTTGACAACCATGCACATTCTGAATCTCCCAAATGAACATCTTTGGCCCTGACCTCTCCCTTGACCTCCATATCTATACACGACCTCTCCATGTGCACAGGCAAGCCCACAGGAAGCTCTGATACTGGGATGGCCTTTCAGAGGTGTGCCAAATCTGAGACTTGGTGGGGATAGCTTACCTCTGGCTCCCGCCATGTGGCTTTAGCTGGGGTGGTTCAAAGGAGGAGAGGCTGGGGTTATCAGAAGGCTCCCATGCTTGCATATCTGACAACCAATGCTGGCTCTAAGAACCTCAGCCAGGACTGTTAGCCAGAACACCTACAAGTGACCTCTCCAAGGGGCTGCTTGGCAGCCCTGAGGCACAATGGCAGGGTTTCAGTGGCAAACACTCTGAGAGAGACCATGGCTCTCCTGACCTCATGTAACTACTCAAAATTTAACAGCATCATGTCCACCATCCTCTAATAGTTGAGAAAGTCACAAAGGCTCATCTAAGTTCAAAGATTCTATGTCTTGCTGGGGGCAACGGCAAGACCCTGGAAGAGCAACCGAGATGAGAATATGTGCAGCCATTTGGGGGAAGAGCCATATACTCCCACATGCAGAATATGCTCACCTTCCCCCCAGTGTTCCATCCCATTTCAACGTCATGTTCAGGCTCAAGGCCCTGGATTTCACCATCTAAGTCAGGTGCAGGTACAGGTAGGCAGCTTCTTGAGCACTATTTCTCTCAATGTAAAGACCATGAAACTCAGAAGGGACATTATCTCCTCCCAACCTCCAACACCCAAGAGAAAAGAGTGGGATGGGCACAGGAGAGCCGATGTAGATACCCTCTGTTTAAAAAGGAGGGGAAGGGGAGGCCCATAGAAACTACTGTCCGTAGCAGTTCTAAAGTCCAGCATGGCACAAGTGGCCTGTTCCATTAGACCCAGCCCTACTGCCTGGGAGTGATTCTCCCAGAATTGCCTCCAGAAGCCAAAGATGCTTGCCATTTGCTGCGATTCATTCCTAATGGTAGGGGAAGCAAATGCAGTCAAGGGCCCTTCCCTCTGCTGAGGACATGCTAACATGCTCCAGACCTCTGGACTCCTAAAAACTTCACTGATCCGGTGTGTCCTTGAATATTCACAGTGCTAATCTCCCACCTGCTAGAGCACAAGTGTCTTTATGAAGGCCTCCAATTTACACGTCTCTGCTCTGATTAACATGACATCGTGGATACAGTGGATCACTGTGGATTCTGTGAAGGGCCTGTATAGTCCAGGCCCTCCGGGGCTATGTTATAACAGAGTGTTAAGGTAGCCCTGGAGACGACAGTACATGATGGCTACTGTTGTCTGTCACACACGAACATGACCTACTCTGGCCTTCCTTTCTGATAGAACTGGAAAAGGATGCATTTCCTAGCTTAAAAGTTGTATACCTTGTATCTTGAAGCTTGTTAATCTGCTCTGGAAAGGATACCACATCTGGCACAGCATACTCATTGGTGACTAATTCTTGGTTAAGACTGTCATGTGACAGGACCAAATCTAAATTTCGCAGGGGCCAGACTGATGACTTTTATGGGGACATGGTGGAATAACCTCCCCCTGCATTCTTTCGGTCTTTAAGCATGATGCTGAAATACACCATTGCAATATTGCTATTGACTCACTTTCTTGCCTGGAGAGAGGGAGGCAGGATCACAGGCTTCCACTTGGCCTTCCCCACTATAATGGTGCCTTATTCCACAGGACGAGGACTAAGTTCATCTACCCCAAGTGCCCATTCAGAGACAGGGGAAATGATCACTGGGTGGTCTTAAGGAACCACTGGGCCCACTATGAATCAAACCTGGACCAGGACTCCATTCATTATCTGAACCTCATCCCCCTTCACTCTAGAATGGGACCATGATAACACTCTGGGTCCCCAGCAGCATTGTCAACTTGGATCCCATGTGCAGCATGTAATTGACTAAGGATTAAATTAATCATCCTCAGCACTCTTACTGCTTTTTGCCAATGCATCAGGGACACTCAGCAATAGCCATTCAATTTCTTCACTTTATCATTTCTATTTCCCTGTGTCTTTCAAATGACTGAGACATTATGCCACTCGTACTGATGTCAGGGGCATGAGGTCCCTTGATCTAGCTGGCAGGAGATGCAACTCCAAAATCCTATTTTAGGGCCTGCTTCCTTAGGATCGCTCCTGGCACCAACTGCCTTAGTTTGCATGTTTGGGAACCAGTATCTGAGGTGGAGATCTGTGGAGGGAGGTTCACGGGGAGGTGCCCTCGGGAACACAACAAAGGTGCGAGCACATCAAGGTTGGTTGGGCACAGAGAGATAGGGAACCCTGACAGTCACAACAGGAGCTCAGCTGGTGCCATAGGGAGTTTTGAAGCTGGAATGGCCCTTCAAAGTTGTCCCACACTAATGCAAGGGGGCGGGCCTGTGTATTTCGCTGCCAGCTGCCCTGGGGAAGGTGTAGTCTTAAGAGTTAGCTCCCTTCTGGGATGCCTGGGTTGCTCAATCGGTTAAGCATCTGACTCTTGATTTCGGCTCAAGTCATGATCTCAGGCTTCATGCTGAGTGTGGACCCTGCTTAAGATCCTCTCTCCCTCTCTCTCTCTCTCTCTCTCTGCCCCTCTTGTGCTCTATCTCTCTAAAAAGTAAATTTAAAAAAACATAAAGAGTTATCTCCCTTCTGCCAAGGGCAAGGCCTGGGGACGTACTCTGCTGTGAGTCAGCCAAGACTGAGGGAGCTGGGAGAATGAGGGCCTCGATTCTGGAGGGAGATTTGTGTAGCACAGCACAACTCCCACTGCACGCCTCAAGCTTAGATCTTACAAAATTAAATTCTCAATTTCCTCCCTCTTATAAACTCCTTCCAGAGGTTTCTTCGTCTCAATGGCACCACTATCCACTAATGAGGTGGTTGGGGGGTGGGCTAAATGGGCAGTGAACATTAGGAGGACACTTGTTGGGATGAGCACTGGGTGTTTTATGTAAGTGATGAATCACTAAATTCTACTAAAACCCAGACTACACTGTATGTTAAGTAACTCATATTTAGATAGATGGATGAGTAGATACATACATACATACATACATGCATAAATACATAGATGATAGATGATAGATTGATAGGTAGATGGTAGATGATAGATAGATGATAGATAAGAAAAAGAAAAGGCAAAAAAGAAAAAAAAAACTTCAAAGTCATCCTTGTTTCCTCAGTTTCCCTTTTTATCCCCAGTCCAGTGCAGCCATAAATACCATTGGTTCTGCCTCCAAATTATGTCTCTAATCTGTCTGCCTTTCCCTCTGACTCTGCCACCACTGTGCACCACGTCACAGACCCCCACCAGGACCCTGCCTCCTGACCATCCCCCTCCCTCCTTTCGGCTCCTTCCAATATGTTCTCCACACCCCAGTCAGAGCAATATCTCCCAAACATAAACCCTGGCATCCTCCCCACTTAAAACCCTTCAATAGCTTCTCGCCTCTGGAGTTTTCTCATCTCACAGCCCTGTGTGATCCTGCCCCTGCTGTCCTCCCTCCCACGTGGTCATTCTCACATATACATCAGCCACACAGCCTCCTTTCTATCATCCCCCACCCTCTTCCCCGCTTTGGGCCTTTGCAGGTCCTATTGCTTGTGTTGCCCCAACCAGCCCAGACCTTCCCGTGGCTGATTACATCCTTCATGACTCTGCTGAAATGTTATTTATTCCTCAGACTTTCCTTGAAGGCCATCTGAAGTGACTTCCCAGTCACGGCAGCCATCTTTATTTCCTCATCATATTCCTCATATTTCCTCATTCCTTGCCATAACCTATCATGACTCCCTTGACCTGATGCACTACCATATAGTCTGTCTTCCCACCTAGAAAGTAAGTGCCACGAGGGCAAAACACCCATGCCCCTCATGTATCATCAGATCCCTAATGCCCAACACATGCAGACACTAAGCGAACATGTTTCCCCTTTGCTAGTCACAATGTATATTGTTTAGATTATTTTTAGAAAAGTTCAGATTGTACCACAAGGTGTTTTACTGGATAATAGAAGTGCACTCTGAATTCAATGACTTTTTTTTTCTTGCATATACCTCAAATGATACAAATATTTGGACAACTAGCTGTAAGTCAATGAAAACAAGATGTTTGCAGTTTTTCAAATTCTCCCCCTTGTCAGCCACCCTTTGCCAACAGAGACAGGTGTTTCCAGATGGTTGCCGTGGTGATCTTGAAGCTGTTTTCTCTCCTTTTCATTTTATCTTTGGAACAGGAGAGTGACAGATTCAGGAGGCAGAGAGTCTGAGGTTTGGTGAGGATCTTTGTAAAGCTTGACGTGGCGCCACCATCTGGTGTTTCTGGAATAAAAGTTTAACCATCAGGCTCATAGAGTTGTCAGGACAGGTCCCCATGCCTGGCAGGATCCAGTGCAACGTGGGTGCTCACTGTGGGGTTTCCTTGACCAGGGACACTTGTTACTCCCCCATGCACTATGACATTGTCATCCCCTTGGTTTTGAAGCCCTTCTCAGAAAAACAACCCCTTTTTGAACCCGAGCAGCGTCAGCATTCCAGGGGATAACTCTCAAAAATGACCAAGAAATTAGGTTTTCCTCCTGGAATTTCTTTTTCTTTTTAATGTTTATTTTTGAGAGAGAGAGAGAACACAAGCAGGGGAGGAGCAGAGAAAGAGGGACAGGGGATCCAAAGCAGGCTCCATGCTGACAGCACAGAGCCCAATGCAGGGCTCGAACCCACGAACTGTGAGATCATGACCTGAGCCAAAGTCTGACACGTAACCGACTGAACCACCCAGGTGGCCCTCCTCCTGGAATTTCTTAGGAGAATGCTAGGGTTTCCCTTGGAAAAGACTATTCAGGTCTGGGGGACTCAATCCTTCTGTAGGAAAAATGTAAATGGCCCAGTAAATCAAAGGGTCCCTTGGTAGACAGACCCTAGTCAGGCCGAAACAAAACTCCTTTCCATCAGAGTGATGAGGATGTGGATCAGGACACTACCAGGGCTGTCCGGGTACCCACCCAGTGACTGACACTTCCATAAAATCCAACACGTAGAAATTATGTGCACAGACACATAGGTTGGCCTAAATGAAGCTCAGGAAAAAGGAGTGTCCCTGCAGTCTCCAACAGGCTCCTCCCTGCTCCTTCCAAAGTCTCTCTCTCCATTCAGAATGTTCTCTTCTCCATGCTTTCCACCTCTTTAGCTTATGTTCTCCTTCGGTTTTATTTATTTATTCCCTCTCTCCCTTCCTCTACCCATCGTTCCTCTTTTCCTTTTCACTTTCTACATTTTTCCCATTCCCAAGTTTCAGATGATTGTCCACTTCTGACTTTGGCCCCATTGTTGATGTAGAAATGTTCACTGAAGGCCCACTAGGGGCAGCGAGCTCCTCCAGGGACTGAGTTTCCACTGAGTCTTTTGATTGCCAAGTACCCTTTACAAATGCACTCTCAAACCACTCACCCAGGATCCTTGCAAACTAGCTGTTCTTTAGAAGTTTCAGAGGTCTCTGGGTGCTCACTTCAAGCTTAATTCTATGTGTGCCAATCGCACGTGCAACAATCCTTCAGCTAATGATACACATCAGCAACTGGCTTTCTGGCCACTGAGGTTAGTTTTAATATGCCAGTGGATGGTTATAAAATAGCAATTCTGGAAGTTCCATCCAAGGATTGCTATGTATTAACACGTTATTAAAACAGTATATTGCAAGGTCAACATACTATTGTAATTGTTGACCTATCAAATATGGAAAAATTTTGAAAATTCAGTGGAAGCCAGATGCTGTTTTATTAAATTGGAATACAGTACAAGGAAGAGAGAGTATTGCAAATGTTCAACAATATTGGTTTGATGTGTTCATGATTTTTTCCAATGTTGTTTTTTATAAAATAATTATATGATATATTCACATATATTATATTATACTTCATTTGTATTCTGTAAGCACCTAGTAGACATACGTGCATAAATACAATGCTTACATGTGAAGTGTGACCACACAGTTGGTTAACTTGAGACAGTCTGTTGTGGCTTATGAAATGGCCCTAGAGCAATTTCAGCAGGATCCCTGTGTCCTCTGGAGCAGTGGCCACATCACTCAGGACAGAGGCTTCCAAGGCAGAAGCAACACCCATCTCAATGTACAGATCATGAAATATAAAATTTATTTATATCATGACTTCTATGCTAAATGACCATTTTACAGTGTAAGTCAATAAACTTTTATGGAGCAGTGTGATAGCTGTAGGGTGGAGGAAAGGATACACAGTCCCCTGTCCTTGGAGAATCATAACAATATGTTGTTGTACCCTTCTGTTGGCAAATAGTGGCTCTGCCCCAGTGTGGAAAAATATTTAAGTCACTTCAAAACTAATAGGGCTGTTGGCTCAGCATTTAGCATAAACAAACCTCTGCCCAAGAAGAAATCAGATTGCTGTCTTTCGGATGGCTGTAATTCAGTGAAGCCAAGTTCTCAAAGTTTGAGTGCCTCCCTTGTAAGCCCCATCAAATAAATTCTGCACCTCCAATATTGCACTCATGACAAATGTCACTTCATAATGGCATTACCTGTGCTTTTCAAGCTGTTGACAGGTCAAACCACACTGGATAGTCCTGTGGGGTTTTATCTGTCTAGAACACACTGCCTGGCCATGGCAGATGGACATATCTCTCTGCACACAGCCAGTTGCAGATGTGAGCTAGACTCCTACATGGCTATTTTAGGATGCCGAAAGAGAGAAATCAAGGAATAACATACATTTTTAAAGGAACTGGAAGTCATGAAACAAAATCAAGAGGATAGGAAAAAGAGCCAACAAGAAAACTCATAATTGACAAGCAGAATGAAAAAGTGAAAAACACTGGATAAACTCTAGAGAAGAAGGAATCAGAATATTCATGGTTGGAAGGTAGGATTGAAGAATTTCACATAAAAGACTATATTGAGAAATGAAGTTTTTCTGGGTTTTTTGTTTTGTTTTGTTTTTTTAATGAACATGTCATTAAGAAAGAGTGAAAACAGTTTGAGAGGTATCAACTTTTGTCTGATAGGCGCTCCCAAGATGAGAATGGAAGAAATGGCAGAGGAGCCATCTTTGAAGAGATACTCAGGATGGCCAAGAATTGAAGAAAGACATGAGTTTTTATATCAAAAGGCACTGCAAATAGTGAACAAAATAAGTAGAAATCGATCTGTACCTCACACATAGTAGTGAAACTGCAGAAATCATGGATGAAGAGCAAATCTTGGAAGCAGCCAAAGAGAAAAGCCAGGTAACCCCTGTGGAATAACAGCCAACTGATGGCAGATGTGAGAAGGAAATTGAATAATATCTTCAAGGGCTGAGAGCCCTGATACCTACTTCTGCTTAGAAGTGTCCCATGGAACATACAGTGGGAAGCTCATCTTTGCCCTTCTCCAGAGTCTCCTACAATGGGCAGGAGTCAATTCTCACATTCATGGTCCCTCTCCAAGCCTACTCATCACAATGAGTGACCCCACCATCCACCCCTTCTTGCAAAAGCCAGAAACCTGAGAACCAGCCCATAGAATATCCCCAAGTCTTGTCATTTTCTGTCTTAAATTCCTTTCAGTCTGTCCTTCTTCCCCACCCCCACCCCCAGTGGACACTGTTCTGGTTCAGGCCCATTCCAGTTGCCTCCCCACTAGCTTTGCCACCTCTGGCCACCATACTAATACCAAAATGACCCTTTGAGGTCTAATTGGTACTCTCTTTACTGCTTCGCTGCTCAAAGCTCATCCCTGGCTCACTCTCAAGGCAACATGCTGCCCCTCCAGCCCTGTCCCTCCATCTCCCTCCATTCTCCTCCTGCCCATGCTTGCCTGTGGACAGCAAAGTCTCTAAGCCAGGAATCTGCAAACTATGGCCCATCAGCCAATTCCTTCCCACTACCTATTGTTAAAGTTTTATTGGAACAAGCACACCCACCTGTTTATGTATTGTCTATGGCAGCTCGATCACTACAAAGATAGAGCTGAGTAGTTGAACAGATCTCCTCCCAGGGCTAGCCAATTCCTAGATGCTTGGTCATCTGAATATCCCAGGATAGACTATCCAAGAGTGTGCTTTCCGCACGCAAACCAACAAATCCCCAACTACTACACCACACACCCAATCACCTTCTTTGTGAGGCTCTCACTTTCATACTCCAGGCCACTCTCCCATGCCCTAATCACCAAAGGACCAGGTATTGAACAACCAGGGACAGCCCCAATGCTCCAGAGCCCACTGGTATCATTCAAACTAGGCAATCTTAATTCTGCTTACCCTGCCTTGCTCATTTCTTCCTGCAGAAACCACAGTAAAGACTTTTTGCCTACATCCACCCCCTAACACTTCCCCATGTGGCCCTGCACCCTCCTTTTGAGAACTGTGAATAACAACCTCTCTTTTTGTCTCTTGGTCTGCTGGTCTTGCTCTACTTTAAATATTCCGTTAATACATTATATCAGGAGGATTCAGGCAGGACCCACATGTGGATACTCTAGGGCCTGTTTGCCTGGCTGGGTGGGTTCCCTGGGAGGGGAGTAGATGGGTCAATAGGTTGTGTTTAAGCAGATGGTCAACAGCCATTTACCACCCTGCCATGTTCATCCCACCCACTCTCAGCTGACCCATAGCCTGTTCTTCCTTCTTAAGTTGGGAAATCAGCCTGACTCTCCTTGAAAAGAGAAAACACTAATAAATCAAACTCCAAAATATATATTCTTATCTTACTATCATGCAGGCTTCCTGGGGTCTTTCGAACCTTTGGTCTACCCACCCTGGACCCCAGCCTTCGGTAAGCCTACAATGCATATTACCTTCTCAGAACTAAAAACCGCTCCCACAGAGGCCTGGAGGAATGCTGGCTACAGGTTCTAGGTCCTGAGGCAGATTTATGGGTGAAATCACCTCAAGATGAGGTCCTATTTGGCTTTGAGTAATTCAGAGTAACCAGGGCCATCCGTCAGCACAGACTGTGCACGGCTGTGTTCAGCACCAGGAAGGCTGAAGCCAGGGAGGTGCTCTTGTTTTTGCCTCTCGCAGTGACAAGAACACAGAGTGACTTGCTCTGCTTAACAGAGCCCAGGAAAACCTCATAGAGAGGGTACTTGAAGGAAGAGTTAGGATTTGGCAGCCAGGAGAGAGAAAAGGGCATTCCTGGTAGAAGGGACAGAGTGCGCCATAGAACAGAGATGGATGAAAAGTTGCTGGGACACAGGGTGCATGTAGTGTGGTGGAAGTGACAGGAGTTGAAGCTGGAGGTAAAAACCAGTATGTTTCCAGTTTCACGCCCCCTGGCCCTGGTGCAGATGAAGGGCTCCATAAAGATTCTGGATGAATGAATGAGGACAAGAGGTAGGACCTTGACGCCTAACAGCATTTTTGCCTTCTGCTTTGATCAGACTGTCTGGGCTCCAAGCAGAAAAGGACACCTAATTAGACTTTGCTGCTTCTGAGAGACTATGCCAGGATTGCCAGTTTCTGAGCTGAGCTGGAAGAGCTGGTTAAGCCATGCTTCTAAAATAAATAGCTTGTACTGTTTGTCCCTCCAAGACAAAATATGGTTTGTAGAGCCTGTTTTATTATACCTTGCAACATACACATGCAACGCATTAGCCAGCAGACTCCCCCACCCCACCCCAGGTTGTTTAGAGAGTAATGTTCGCCAAGGTCACACAGCACCGTAGCGGTGAAACTGGAAGCAGCAATGACCCTCGGCCCCTGTCCTAAACTGGGCCCCCCAGTCCTTGCTTTGACCAAGGGCCAAAAAGACCCACCAAACCATGGACTGAGGCCTTATCTGAGGTCTGGGCCCAGGCAGGGCCTCCTCTCCTCCAGGGTGGCTGAGATACCAGTTCCTTCAGACCGGCTGCAGCCAGCTCACAGCGTTGTGGTTCTGTCCTCCGACAATTGTCTCCTTTGGGGGACAGGTGGAACTACAGCCCCTGAGGAAGCAGAGATGGCTCATGTATGCCTGAGAGAAAGCGGGGAGAAGGAGAAGCTGGACCCGAACAGTAATGGGCCTGCTCTAGCCCCATGGAAAATGTTCAGGCGGTAATATTTCACAGCTGCATCCCATGGAGGCTCCTTTCACTGAACAGGCTTCCTTGGACCCTTCTGAGGACCCCAGAATTTTTACCTGATTCCCAACCCCTCATTCTGGTGCTAGAGAGTTCCACTCAACAATGTTAACATTATTTATTGAACCCTTGTTATGTGCCTGGCACTGTACTGGTTGATGTCCATCTGGCAATTACCACCTGCACGATAGTGTAGGCTCTGTGCTAAGCATGCCAGAAGTTAAGGGACACAGTGGTAAATGTGACAGACACAGCCCTGCCCTCATGAGCATATAGTCAGAAACCCTTCCATTTCAGAAGGCAGGTGCAGTATTTTTGTGGAAAGACCACAAATCTTAAAGATACCTGGATTCAATACAGAGATGATCTTCTTCCCATCTGTGTATTAAATGGCATTAATGTGGAAGTTTGGATTTATATCAAGACTGGATGCCATGTGCCTAAGATAGTGCCTGGCCAAAACTGTCAAACCCGTTATACATCTTTTAACCACATACCTACTTCATGGATCTAAAAATACTGATGATGCCTGGGGTGCTGGGTGGCTCAGTTAGTTGAGCACCTGACTCAATTTCAGTTCAGGTCACAATCCCAGGGTCATGGGATTGAGCCTCACATTGAGCTCCATGCTGAGAATGAAGCCTGTTTGGGATTTTCTCTCTCTGTCTTTCTCTCTCTCTCCCTCTGCCCCCTCCCCTGTTCATGTTCTCTCTCTCTCTTTCAAATATAAATGAATGAATGAATGAATGAGTAAATAATTCAAGGATTTCTTCGGGGAACACTGCTGTGAGCCTCACTCTGTCCCTGTCAATGGGGAGAGGGAGACAGTACCTCCTACTCCCCTTAGGCCTAGGAAAAGAGGCCAAATGGGGACCTCTCAAGGATTCAACACATACCCAGAAGCTTGAGTGGCACAGTAGACTGCTGCCCAGCTCACACCAGAGAAGTAAAAACCTTGAGAGAGAGATGTATCAGTCCATGCAGGCTGCCATAACAAAATCTCTCAGACCAAGTGGCTTAAATAATCGAGATGTATTTCTCACAGTCCTGGAGGCTGGAAGCCCCAAGTCAAGGTCCAACAGGGTTTGGTTTCTGGCTATAGCCCTCTTCCTGGCTTATAGACAGCACCATAGTTCCTACATGGTCTTCCCTCTAGATGCTGAGCCGGGAGGGAGACAGGGAGAGAGGGAAGGAGAGAGGGAGTGGAAGAGAGAACGAGTCTCTGGTATCTTGTCTTATAATGATATTAATCCTACTGGATCAGGGCCCCACCCTTATGACATCATTTAACCTTAATTACCTTGTTACAGGCCCCATCTCCAAATACAGTCACATTGGGGCTTAGGATTTCAACATATAAATGGGGGTAGAGGGACACAATTCAGTTCATAGCAGGTTGCCTAGCTGCCTTGACGGCAAAATGAAAGAGAGGTTGATGCACCAGGATCAGCCTACGTTTCCAGAGTGTGCAGAGTGTGTGGGCTCTATGTAAGAGAAAGCCAGTTTGGGGTGGGAGGGTGGTCACGGGGGAGGTTCAGGTCCTGTCCAAGAACATTATGTGGTGAGGGCACCACAAGGGCCCAACTCTAACCTGCCCATATCCAGGAGCTAAGGAAAGAGCCACAAGTCAGCCACAGATGAAGGAAAGATGTCTTCCACATAGCCCTACAGATGGGAGATCCCAGCAGATAATGGGACAGTGGGTATGTATCTCCAAGCAACCTATTAAAGTGATCTAGGAGGAAAGTCAGCCTTTAGTGCCCCCGAGGCCCAAAGAATGCTTATATTCAATAGCCACATGAGTACCTGACGAGTGGGAACTTTCGTACTCCCCTTTTCTCTCCACCCTCCCCAAGCAAATGGAAGAAGAATGCCAAGTGAGAACAACTCAGGAGGCTTATCGTGGACCCCTCTTCCAAGGAGGTTTCCAGCCCAAGTGAGAGAAGGAGTAATCTCAATTTTAACTAAGTTCAGAATTTAGATTATTAAATGAAACTAGATATTTTTACTGCTGAATTGAGAGAATATTTTGTAGATTTGCTTGACTTGAGAATGTGACCAGAGAACTGTTTTTATTACCTAGGAGAGACCAGAAAATTCATGGGCCAAAGTTTTCATCCAGGGCCAGGGAAAGAACCAGTCCCACAATATGGATTTACAGGAACAGTGAAGAGGCAGCAGTAAGATGATTCATGACCACCCTAACTCCAGAATTTGTGTGTGCTCAGTGCCACAGGTACATGTGGTACATGGTTTTCTCATCTTAAAATAAAGATAATACAACCTACCATGAAAGAGTGTCCTGAAAACGAAACTATATACTTTAGTGTCCACAAAACACCTAGGACAGAGCCTGATACATAATAGATCCAAAGAGACGGAAGCCAGTGTTATTGCTGTTCATGGTAATAACTGGACCAATAGTGTGAAAAAGCACCTTAGCGGTTTCCCCAACCCCAAGCTTGCTTTGTTTCCTGCCCCTCTAAAGTTGACTCTCATGTTTAGGTCACTTTCCAGGCCTATGGGACCCTGAGGAAGTCCCCAACTGCAAGGAAATCTGGCCCCTCTCTTCAGCCTAATACAACTTTTGAATTTTATGTGGAAATCTTAAACCTCTCCTTCTCATTTGGTCTCCATTTGGATCTTTGAAAATACAAGATGTGCTGTATATGGTTTCTCCCCAGACACATGCTGAATACTAATCGCTGTTTTCCAGAAAGCTCAGCATCTGGGCAGCTATCTAGCCCCTGGGATCACCAATGGAATTGGACTAATACCAAGGACTGGTTACCACAATACGTCATTCACTCATGAATACCATTAAATGAGCTTTGTTTCAAGAAACCTTAAACCTTCGACTTTTAGCTCACTTCAGTCTTTTCTCAGCATTCCAGAACATGATTAATGGTGACACCATGCCACAATTAAGTTATACGTGGCTCAAACTCTAATTCACAATTAATTAGTCCTGTAACAATGGCCCTGAATAATGTGGTGTTAATGGCCAACCCTGGTGGTCTGCTCCTACCAGATATCCATTACTAAGTCTACCCTGCGTTTTACAACATCCCTACTGGAGCCCCATATCTACTCAAGGGGACAACTGCTTTATTTAATGGCTGCTAATTATGAGCAATTGGTAAGAGTAGAATAGAAAATGTAGAACTTACTACCGTAGCCTCTGGAGACAAGATAGAAAATATGATATTTTTTAAAAGTCAGTTTTTCCTCAAGTAAATTATGTTTCTATGGCTTGGAAGATAGGTGCCCTCACATTGTACTTGGGATGAGGGCAGGGGGAGGAGACACTTGGGAACCATGACCTTGAAAACTGGCATAAGTCAATGGTTGTGCAGATAGAAAGTTAAATTCTTACAGGCCCACAGAATGAAATAAAAGGATGCCTGAAACTGTGGGGAAAGGAAATAAATTAGACAATAAAGAGGAATAAATAAGAAGGCAGAAGAAGCAGGTGGTAAAAAAAAATGTGAACCCACATTAGAAATAAAGAGCTCTGGGGTGCCTGGGTGGCTCAGTAGGTTGGGCATCCGACTTCAGCTCAGGTCATGATCTCGCGGTTCGTGAGTTCTAGCCCTGTGTCAGGCTCGGCGCTGACAGCTCAGAGCCTGGATCCTGCTTCGGATTCTGTGTCTCCCTCTCTCTCTGTTCCTCCCCTGCTTGCACTCTGCTTCACTGTCTCTCTCTCAAAAATAAAGAATAAAAAAATTTAAAAAAAAATACAGAGCACTGGTAAAGGTAACTACATAGGTAAATTAAAAAGACAGTTACCATGGAATGAGTGTGTCCTTCCAGAAGTCACATATCAAAGCCCTAATCCCCCATGTGATGGCATTTGGAGGTGGTAATTGGGGTCAAATTAGGTCTTCAGGGTGGAGCCCTCATGTTGTATTAATGCCCTTACTTTTAAAAGGAAAAGACATGAGATCTCTTTCCCCACCATGAAAGGATAGAGCAAGAAGGTGGCTGTCTGCAACCAGAAAAGGGTCCCCCAAAACTCAACCATCTTGACATCTTGATCTTGTTCTTCCCAACCTGCAGAACTGTGAGAATTAAATGGTGTGTAAGACATTCAACTTATGGTATTTTGTTATACCAGCCTAAACTGAGTAAGATAACAGTATGATTTTATCTTTTTGTTTGAAACTCCTTTCTTCTCCCAGAGGATTGATGAAGGAGACATTTAGGAAGATGATTTAAAAAGCAACCTTGTGAAACAATAATTATAAGTCTGTTAATGGGTGCACAACGTATACAGCTGTGATTTGTGAAAGTAGGAGCTTACAGAAGGTAAGAGGGACCAGAGTTATATAGAAGCAAAGTTTTGTACACCATTTAAAACAAAAATTGTTACTAGAGACAAGGAATTGTATAATGATAAAAGGTTCAATCCATCAAGAATATCTAACAATTATACACATATTCACACCTAACAGAGTCTCAACATAGATGAGGCAAAACTGAACAGAATATAAGAGAAAACTAGAAAAACTAACAGTTGGAGACTGAAAAATCCCACTTTCAGGAATGAATACACCAACTAGACAGAAAATCAGCAAGAAAATAGAAGAGTTGAACAACACTATTAACCAATTAGATCTAACAAATATCTGTAGAAGCTTCTACCCAACAACAGAATACACATTCTACTCAAGTACATATGGAACATCATCCAGGATGGCCACTAAAAAAGTCTAAATAAATGTAAAAGGATTCCAATCAAAGCATGTTCTCTTAACACAATGAAATGAAATTAGAAATCAGTAACAGAGAGAAATTTGGGGAATCAACAAATAAGTGAAAATTAAACAACATACTCCTAAATAACCAATGAGTTAAAGAAGAAATCACAAGGGAGATTGGAGCATGCTTTGAAATGAATGAAAATAACTCAAAATTCCACAACCTACGGGATGCAGTTAAGCTAGTTCCCAGAGAGAAATTCAAAGCTATAAGTGTCTACATCAAAAACGAAGAAAAATGTCAAATAGTCTAATCTTCAACCTTAAGAAACTAGAAATGATGAGCAAACTAAGCTTAAAAGAAAGCATAAGGTAGAGAATAATAAAAACAAGAGTAAAAATAAAAATAGAAAAACGAGAAAATGAACAAAATTGAAAATTCTTTGAGAAGATGGACAAAATTGAGGAATTTTTAGCTCCCATGATCAAGAAGAAAAACGGAGGACTCAAATTCCTAAAACCAGGAATGAAAGAGGTGACAGTATTACCAATCTTACAGAAACAAAAAGTATTATAAGCAATATTATGAATAATTGAATGATAAAACATTAGATAAACTGGATGAAATGGACAAATTTTGAGAATGACACAAACTACCAAAACTAATTCAAGAAGAGGTAGAAAATCTGAATACATCTACAACAAGTAAAGAGACCTACCTTTAGGTAGCTAGCTAGCTACCAAAAAACTTCCAACAAAGAAAAGGCCAGGACCAGATGGCTCCCCTGGTTAGTTCTACCCAATGTTTAGAAATTAACATTAAACCTTCACAAAGTCTTCCAAAAAACAGAAAAGGATGGAAACATTTCCTAACTCATTCCAGGAGGCCAGTATAACCTTGATACCAAAACCAGACATGAAAACAAAAATTATAGATCAATATCCCTTATGAATATAGTCCTCAACAAAACACCAACAAACAGATTCCAGCAGTATATTAATTTTACACCAGTATATACAGTATATGATTTTACACCATAGCCAAGTGGGATTTATGTCAGGAGTGGAAGGTTGGTTCAACAGACAAAAATCAGCCAATGTAATTGTATTAATTCATATTGCTGCTATTACAAATCACCACAAACTTAATGGCTTAAAAAGCAACACCAATTGGCTAGTATCTTCAAATATCTGTCTCTCTTCCATCATCATGCCACCCTGTCTGACTCTAATCCTCTTATCCTCCTTCTATAAGAACCCTTGAGATTAAATTGGTTCCAACCAGAAAATCCTGGAAAATCTCCCCATCTCAGGATCCTTAACCTAATCACATCTATAAATTCCCTTTTACCATGTAAAATAATATATTCATCGGTTCTAGAGATTAGGACTTGGACATCTTTGAGGTGTCATTATTTAGCATACTACATATTAATAATATAGTAATAGGATGTTATTGATATTAATCAATTTGATAGATTTAAATATTAATAGAATAAAAGAAAAAAATACCATCATCTCAATAGATTGAAAATAAGCATGTGACAAAATACAACACCCTCTCATGATAAAACACTCAACAAACCGGGAACAGAAGGGAACTTCTTCAGCCTGACAAAGGGCACCTAAGAAAAGCACAAAACCAGCATCATACTAATGGTGAAAGACTGAATGCTTTCTCCTTAAGATCAGGAACAAAACAAGGATATCTGTTCTCACAATTCATCTCCTGGAAGGTGGCATTTCCCTTTCTAAATGGACATCCTGTCCCATCTTCTTCTAGCCCAGGGTCCTTCTGGTGGACAGAATTCTCATCCTCAAACTTCTCCATCCCCTTACACTGCCTCCAGCCACAGGGTGGATGGACAGGGATGGTGACTTAGGCCATTTGGGCCAGAAGAGAGACAAGCTCTGGCCCTGGATGAACCATCAAGGGAAACCTTCAAATCCTTCCCCCTCCCCCAAGCCTTTATCTGGTACTAACAGCAGCCTGTATAACCGGGATGTGAAGACCCTCCATTCCAGGTGAGGTGATTTGCCTGGGGAGAGTGGCTAAGTAGAGACCAGAACCCCCTCTGGCCCCTTCAACATTCAGAACCCAGTGGCTTAGGGTGGTAGGAGGCAGCTTGCTCCCCAGAAAGGGAGAGGGACAAAGAGAGAGAGGAGAAAAAAAGAGAAAGAGCCTGGTCAGCAATTGCAGATAAGCAAGGGCATTCCCATGGCTGCCCCCGGGGCACTTAGAAGTGGATCTGCAAGCAGAGTGATGAGTCCCTTAGCAGAGCTTCTATTATACCCCCCAGTCCGCTGCTTGTCATCACGGGAGCATCGTAGTGTCACAAGTCTCTCTGGCTCAGGGCTGATTCATCTGATCCACAATGGAGATTTCGTATTTAAGTCCAGGCTCTTGGCGTGGGGAGGGCCACAGTGGGGGACTTCAGACTCTGAGCGCCAGATATTTGGAACTGAATGCCTAATTCCCTCCTGGAGCCTTCCAGCACTGCCACCTGGCTGTGTGCTGCACCATGAGCTTCTGACCAGCACAGGCCTTGGAGACATCCTAGAAATCAGAGGCCCTGGATCAGAGGCTTGCTTACAACCATACATCTCTTTAAAGTCCCCAGGTTAATGCTGAAACCCAGGGGAGGGGGAGAGCATAGAAGCTCTGGAAAACCCAGTGGAGCTTCTTCTGTCAATTTTAATGCCATTTGTCACAAGGCAGACCTGTGCCAGAACTCCAGGCTTTCTGGGCTCTCTGAGTGAGAAGCTGCAGCCTGCATTCAAGGAAACTGAGCCCCGGACAGTGGGAAAACCATAACCATCGGCGTCAAAGAGATGCAAACTTAAAACCAAGCTCTGCCACTCAACAGCTGTGTGATCTTGGACAAAAGCCCGCGGGAAGGAGCACTCTCACAAACTGGACCCAAGGTGACGCCACAGCGCCCCCTGCCGGCCGGGTGCACTCACTCTATTCACATGGTCAGGCCGTATTGCCAATTGCTACTCCCCTTCTGCACGAGGCACACACCTGGGCAGGCACCTGGGCCCACACCTGAGTACCCAGCATGGTTTCAGCAGCAGTCACCCTGGACTTGTGGCTCCCTGCCTCTCCTTGGAGAGCAGGGAGAACCCAGACAGCAAGGTGTCAGCCCCACAGACCTGGACGCTACTCCCTGGGGGAGAAGAGATGTATGGACTTTTCAGTAAATTTGCAGATATGGTGTACAGAAGGAGGAAGGGAGTTGAACTTCTATCCCAATTTTCATCCGGATAATTCCTGAGCCTAAGCACAGCTGTGTGAACCTGCCATCAACCGGGCATAAAGTGGAGAATCCAGTAACAACTACAGCCATTCTAAAATCAAAAGCTACTATTATTTGCCATACATGGTGATAGGTGTCCCCTAAGCTGCTAATTCCTATGTCAAAAGTTTATTGAACTACTCTGTGCCAGGTCATATGCTGGTGTTTGGGATAAAAAACCAATGAGCCCTCCCCCACCACACACACAGAGATATTCCTATCACCTTTACTTCCCCGGCATTATTTTTTGACAGAGCACTTATCACCATCTAAAATATCATATATTTTACTCAGTTTTGGGGGCGCCTGGGTGGCTCAGTCAGTTAAGCATCCAATTCTTGGTTTCAGCTCCGGTCATGATCTCATGGTTAGTGAGTTCAAGCCCCATGCTGACTATGGGCTCCATGCTGACAATGCAGAGCCTGCTTGGGACTCTCTCTCTCTTCCTCTCTCTCTGCCCCTTTCTTGCTCATGCTGTCTCTATCTCTCTCAAAATAAGTAAATAAACTTTAAAAAATAAAATAAAATGTATTTCACTCAATTTTTTCTTATTTTATTAGGTTACTATATATGGGCATGCATATACACGTAGAGATTTTTGTTGTATTCCTAGCACTTAGAAAAGTTTCTTACACATAGTAGGTGCTTAGCTAATATTTATTGACTCAAGGACTTTTTACATCCCTTTTTATAAAACTGCAAGTGTTACTAGGCATTTATCCAAGGGATACAGCTGTGCTGTTTTGAAGGGGCACATGCACCTCACTGTTTACAGCCCTATTGACAATAGCCAAAGTATGGAAGGAGCCCAAATGTCCATCGATGGATGAACGTGGTATATATATATACAATGGAGTATTCGGTAATCAAAAAGAATGAAATCTTGCCATTTGCAACTATGTGGAAGGAACCAGAGGGTATTATGCTAAGCGAAATTAGTCAGAGAAAGACAAGTATCATGTGAGTTCATGTATACGAAGACTTTAAGATACAAAACAGATGAACATAAGGGAAGAGAAGCAAAAATAATATAAAAACAGGGAGGGGGACAAATACATAAGAGACTCTTAAATATGGGGAACAAACAGAGGGTTGCTGGAGGGCTTGTGGGAGGGGGGATGGGCTAAGTGGGTAAGAGACATTAAGGAATCTACTCCTGAAATCATTGTCGCACTATATGCTAACTAACTTGCATGTAAATTAAAAAAAAATAAATTAAATTAAAATTAAAAAAAATAAAACTGCAAGTGTCTGCATGGAACAATTTGTTTATGGTGGAGCTGAGAGGCAAACCCAGGTCTATTGACTCTAAATCCAGTGCTGAGTGCCCACTCCCCCCCACAGCCTAGAGCCCCAGTTACACTGGGCTGTCCTGGGCACAAGAGACAGAAGTAGAAGATGCTGGTTGTTTGGGGGAAAACTTCCCATCAGAGTCTCCTGCATAAAGCAAGGACTCTTGAAGATCAACACTTTCAGTTGGTGACCACAGAAAAAGAAAAGGAGTAATGCATTCTCCCTGAAAAAAATGTTAACCACTTACCTGGTCCATAGGGTAGGAAATGAGGATTCATACTCCCTTCAAAAACAAAATGAATCCCAAATGGAAATTTTAGTTTAAAGTGATTTAAAGTTGGTCATTCTTACTACATGGCAATGAGAAAGAATGAAATATGGCCTTTTGTAGCAACGTGGATGGAACTGGAGAGTGTTATACTAAGTGAAATAAGTCATGCAGAGAAGGACAGATTCCATATGTTTTCACCCCTGTGTGGATCCTGAGAAACTTAGTGGAAGACCATGGGGGGACGGGAAGGAAAAAAAAATGGTTAGAGATGGAGGGAGCCAAAACATAAGAGACTCCTAAAAACTGAGAACAAACTGAGGGTTTATGGGGGGTGGGAGGGAGGGATGGGTGGGTGATGGGTATTGAGGAGGGCACCTGTTGGGATGAGCACTGGCTGTTGTATGGAAACCAATTTGACAATAAATTTCATATTAAAATAAATAAATAAATAAATAAATAAATAAATAAAGTTGGTAATTCTTTCTGGCACCTACCAAAAGCAAACATAAATTCTCTGGGAAAGACTTAACCCCAGGCCTTAAAAAATTCTCAAAGATAGTTACAAGGACCTAACTTTGTAATCAAAAGTCACAGAACATGCCAAGAAACAAGCTGCTGTGAGGTAGGTTCTGTGCCCAGTAATGACTCTGTGGATCAGACCACTTACCTCCCTATAACAATAGGAAAGCCTGACATTGAGAGCTAACAAACCAGTGAGAAATTGTGGGGAAGGAAGGAAATCCCAGAGAAGTTAGCCCATAATTTGAGGCCACCTTGAGCACAGAATATTAAAAAGAGACCACCCTTCAGAGGAACTGAAGCCCAGCTTCAAAATCATATCAATCCCTGATTAGATTAATACACCCTGGAATTTCCAGTGACTGTAGTCTAGCTGAGTGCAGAAAAGTAATCCTCTTAAAATGTAGATGCAATAATCCAGAGCCTCAAATTATCTCTTAAGTTTTTTTACTTATAATGTCCAGCATTCAATCAAAAATAGCCAGGAGTAACTGAGGATATTAGCAAAATTCAAAATAATCAATGAACACAGATTGCCTGTGTGGCTCAGTCAGTTAAGTGTCTGATTTCAGCTCAGGTCATGATCTCATGGTTCCTGAGATCCAGCCCTATGCTGGGCTCTGGGCACTAACAGTGCAGAGCCTGCTTGGGATTCTCTCTCTCCCTCTCTCTCTGCTTCTCCCCCAGTACACTCTCTCTCCATCTCTAAATAAATAAACAAATATTTTAAAAAATCAATGAACAGCAGAAACAGACTTATGGAACATCCAGGATTTGAAGTTATCAGAAACAAACCTCAATATAGCTATAATTAATTGGTTCAATTAATTAAAATACAATTTCAGCAGCAAATGAGAAAGCATAAAAAGGATTCAAAATAGAAATTCTAAAATTAAAAAATAATAAAAAATATGAACTCAACAGATGGGTTTAATAGAGCTTGAATTTAACTGAAGAAAGAATTAGTGAATTGGAAGATGGATCAGAGGAAAATGTCCACACAAAGGCACAGGAAGACAAAAGATTGGAAAATAGAGAAAAGAATTTAAGAGGTATCTAGGATATGGTGAAAATATCTAGCATATTTGTGTTTTCGAGTCCCAGAAGTAAAGGAGAAGAGAGAGTAGGACAGAAATACTATCTGAAAAAAATAAAAGCAGAGAATTTGCAAAAACTGATAAAAAAAATATCAAGTCACAGGTTAAGGCAGCACTGTAATTCCCAAGAAGAATAAAAGCAAATGAACTGATAAAAACAGACAAAGAGAAAAAAAACATAAAACCATTCAGGAAAAAAAAATACCTTCAAATGAGCAACATTAAAGTGATAACTGACTTTGAAACAGAAACAATGGACACCAGGAAACCAGGAAACAAGGACTGGCATTATTAAAAATAACTGGCAAACTGGATTCTATACCCAGTGAAGTATCCTTCAAAAAGTGAAGGAGAGATAGGGAGGTTTAAAGACAAACAGCACTGAGAAACTCATTACCAATAGAAACTTAAAAATACCTATATTCTAATTTAAAAACTGCCCAAAAACCAGATGCAAATAATTTTTCCAGTGAATTATCCCAATTAAGAAAGAAATATCACTAATCTTCAACAAATTCTTCCAAAGCATAGGAAAAGAGGGACTTAAAATCAGAGTTATTTACTGTATTAGCAGAGAAAAAAAGAAGAAAATCATATGATAATATTGAAAGAAAAACTTAAAGATATAAATAGGTTAAAGGATATGCTAAGTTCATTGGTATACTCGATGTTGGAAGATGTCAGTTCTCCTCAAATAGATCTATGCAATATGATTCTAAAAATCATATGGATATTGGCATGCAAGGGCTTGGATGGACCTCAAGGGAAGTATGCTGAGTAAGAAAAAAAATATCAAAGATTATATATTGTTTGATTCAGTTTATATAATATTCTTGAAATAATGAAATTACAGAGATGGAAAACACTGTCTGTGGTTAGTGTTAGGAGATTGGGGAGATAGCTGTTGCAATAAGGCAAGAAAAATAATTAAAGGATAAGGACTGAAAAGGAAGAAATAAAACTGTCATTATTCACAGATAACATAATTGTGTGCATACAAATGTAATAAAAACAGACAGGACATTAAAACTAATAAAAGAATTTGCCAAGGCCACTGGCTACAAGATCACTATAAAAATCTACTGTATTTGTGTGTTACCAATAACAAATATTAAGACAAGAATCTTACCCCCCCAAAAAAGTATAAACTGAAACCACTCATGAGGAAACAAGCCAAATCTAGACTGTAGGACGTTCTACAAGGTAACTGGCCTGGACTCTTCAAAAATGTCAATGTTATGGAGGGAAAAATGAGAGAAGGGTAAGGAGAGAGTTGTTTTAAACTAAGATTAAAGAGACATAACAAGTGAATGCAATGTGTGACCCTAGATTAGATTCCAGACTTTTTTTTTTTGATGCATAATCCAGATAGCATAAAAGTCACCATTTTAAAGGATAAAACCCAATGTTTCTTTTAGTATATTTGCCAAGTTATCCAACGATCACCACTGTCTAATCCCAGAACGTTTTTATCACCCCTCCACAAAAATAAACCTGTACCCATTAGAAGTCAATTCCTGTTCCACATTCATCAGAGCCTCTGCCAACCACTAATCTACTTTATGCCTCTATGGGTTTGCCTATTCTTGACATTTCATGTAAATGGAACCATACAATGCATGGCTTTTTGTGTCTGGCTTCTTTCCCTTCTTTTTCACTAACATTTCATTACTGTTTCCAAGATTCATCCAGGTTGTAGCATGTGTTAATGCTTTTTATGGCTGAATAATATTCTATTCTGTGGGTTTACCACATTATGTTTACACATTCATCAGTTGATGGACATTTGGATTGTTTCTTTGTTTTTGGCTATTATGAATAATGCTGCTATGAATACTTATATACACATTTTTGTACATATGTACATATGCACATAAACATATGTTATAAAGTCTCTTGTATATATACCTAGAAGTGGAATTGCTGGATCATATTATTACACTAGATGTCTGACTTTTTTAGGAATTGCCAAACTTTTTCAGAACAGCAACACCATTTTATATTCACATCAGGGATTTATGAGAGGTCCAATTGCTCCACATCCTTATTGGCTCCTTATATTCTTTGGGAAAATGTCTATTCAAATTCTCTATTTTTAGTGATTTTTTTTTGTCTTTTTATTGTATGAATTCCTTATACATTATTCTGGATATATGCGTATATGGATATATATCTGGATATATGGATATATGAATTGCAAATATTTTCTTCTAGTGTATGAGCTGTCTTTTCACTTTCTTGGTGGTGCTAGGTTAGGTACAATGTTTTCAGTTTTGATGAAATCCAGTTTGTACATTTTTTCTTTGATTTCTTTGATTGCTTATGCTTTTAGTGTCATATCCAAGAAAACTTTGCCTAATCCAAGATCACAAATTTTTAAAACTATGTTTTCTTCTAAGAATTTTATAGCTTTAGCTCTTAGATTTAGATTTCAGATCCATTTTGAGTTAATGTTTCTGTCTATGGTGTGCAGTACAGATGCAAATTCATATTTTTAAAATGTGGATAAGCAGTTGTCCCAACACTATTTTTAGAAAGGACTGTTCTTTTGTCCACTGAACAGCCTTGAGATCCTTGTCAAAAATGAATTGACTTTTAATGTGAGGACTTTTCTGGACTGTCACTTCTATTCCGTTGATCTGCATGTCTATTCTTATGCCAATTTTGATTATTGTAGCTTTGTAGAAGGTTTTGAAATCAGGAATTCTTGAGTCCTCCAATCTTGTTCTTATTTTTCAGTATTGTTTTGGATCTTCTGGGTCCCTTGAATTTCTGTATGAATTCTAAGATCAGGTTGTCTATATTTGCAATAAGAAGAGAGTTGGAATTTTAAGAAGGTTGCATTGAATCCATAGACCAATTTGGGGAGATTGCTATCTTAAGAAATATTAAATATTCATATCAATGAACACGAGATACCTTTTCATCTATTTAGATCCTTTTTAATTCTGTATTTTTTGGTGTATAAGTCTTGTGCTTCTTTTGTTAATTTTCTTCATAAGTGCTTTATTCTTTTTGATGCTATTGTGTGATTGTTTCTTAATTTCATTTTTGGAATGTTCATTGCTAGTGTATCTTCAATACAACTGATTTTTATATACTGATCTTGTATTATGCAACATTGCTTAAACTCTAATAGTTTCTTCATGGATCTTGAGAAGAGATTTTCTATGTACAAAATCCTATCATCAGCAAACAGAGATAGTTTTACTTCGTTATTGTCAATCTGAATGCCTTTTATTTCATCTTCTTGCCTAGTTTCCCTAGCCAGAACCTCCACTACAATGTTGAATAGAAGTGGCAAGAGAAGATATTCTTTTTTTTAAGATTTTTTTAAAAGTTTATTTATTTATTTTGAGAATGAGAGAGAGAGAGAGGGTGGAGCAGAGAGAGAGAGAGAGAGAGAGACTCCCAAAAAGGCTCTGCACTGTCAACGCAGAGCCCAATGCAGGGCTTACACCCACGAACCGTGAGATCATGACCTGAGCCGAAATCAATTGCTTAACCAACTGAGCCACCCAGGTGCCCCCAAACTTGAGTAAAATACATGATTTTTTAAATATTAAATATAATTTATTGTCAAATTGGTCTCCATACAACACCCAGTGCTCATCCCAACAGGTGACCTCTTCAATGCCCACCCCCCACTTTCCCCTCTCCCCCACCCCCCATCAACCCTCATTTTGTTCTTGGTATTTAAGGGTCTCTTATGGTTTGCCTCCCTCCCTCTCTGTAACTTTTTTTACCCCTTCCCCTCCCCCAAAATATATGATATTTTAGATGGTGATAAGTGCTCTGTCAAAAATGATGCAGGTGAAGTAACGGAGATAGGAATATGATGCTCCAAGAGCAGATATTCTTGTCTTGTTTCTTATCTTAAGGGGTAGCTGTCAGTCTTTCATCATTAAGTATGATGTTAGATATGGAGTCTCCACAGATGCTATTTATAAGGCTGATAAATTTCCCTTGAATTTCTAGTTTGTTGAATGTGTTTATTGTGAAAGGATGTTGGATTTTGTTAAATGCTTTTGCTGTGTCTATTGAAATGATCATGTGTTAATTAATATGGTGTGTTATGTTGATTGATTTTCGTGTGTTGAGCCAACCTTTTATATGTTGATTCCTGGGACAAATCTCATTGTGTCGTGTTCTTTAATCCTTTTTATAAGCTGCTGGATTCAGTTTGCTAATATTCTGTTGAGGATTTTTGTATCTATACTTTTAAGTGTCATTGGTTTGTAGTTTTCTCTTTTTTTTCCTTTTTTTAATTTAAATTTTAGTTAACATACAGTGCAATATTGGTCAGGAGAATTCAGTGATCCATCACTTACATACAACCCGGTGCTCATCACAACAAGCACCCCCCTTAGTATCCATCATCCATCTAGCCCATCTCTCACCCACCTCCCTCCATCAACCCATAGTGTGTTCTGTATCATTAAGAGTCTCTGGGGCGCCTGGGTGGCGCAGTCGGTTAAGCGTCCGACTTCAGCCAGGTCATGATCTCGCGGTCCGGGAGTTCGAGCCCCGCGTCAGGCTCTGGGCTGATGGCTCGGAGCCTGGAGCCTGTTTCCGATTCTGTGTCTCCCTCTCTCTCTGCCCCTCCCCCGTTCATGCTCTGTCTCTCTCTGTCCCAAAAATAAATAAACGTTGAAAAAAAAAATTAAAAAAAAAAAAAAGAGTCTCTTGCAGTTTGTTTCTTTCTCTTCTCTCCCTGCCTTCCCGTATGCTCATCTGTTTTATTTCTTAAATTCTACATGAGTGAAATCATATGGTATTTGTCTTTCTCTGATTGACTTATTTCGCTTAGCATAATACATCTTAGCTCTATCCATGCCGTTGCAAATGGCAAGATTTCCTTCTTTTTAAAGGCTGAGTAATATTCCATTGTATACCTCATTATCCATTCATCAGTCAATGGACATTTGGGATCTCTCCATAGTGTGGGGTTTATAGTTTTCTTATTACAGCTTTGGTTTTGGTATCAGGGTAATACTGACTTCACAGAATGAGTTAAGAAGAGTTTTTTCCTCTATTTTCAGGTAGAATCTGTAAAAGATTTGTGTTGTTTATCCTTTAAACATTTGATAGAATTCACCAGGGAAGCCACTTGGCCTTGGGTTGTTGTTGGAAGTTTCTTTATTACTGACTATTGCTTTACTTGTTATAGGTCTTTTCAATTTTCTATTTCTTCTTCAGTCAGTTTCAACAGTTTGTGTCTTCCTAGGAATTTGTCTACTTCCTCTAGTTACATATATAATTTGTTGGCATACAATTGTTTATCTCTTCCCTTCTGCTCTGTTTTATTTTTGTAAGGCTGGTAACCATATCACCTCTTTCATCCCTGATTTTAGTAATCTGAATCTTCTTTGGGCTGAGAAACTGTGAGAGATGAAGAAGTGAAGGAACAAGGGCAGAAAACCTTTCCAGAAGCTTGATAGGGACCAGAAGAAGAAAGGAAAATTGTCTGGCAGGAAGTCACAGTTAGAGAAAAGTTTTTTTTTCTCTTTTGGTTTTGTTCATGTGTCGAATGTTTACTCTCAAATTCCATAAAAAACTCCTCTCTAGGGGCGCCTGGGTGGCTCAGTCAGTTGAGCATCCGACTTCGGCTCAGGTCATGATCTCGCGGTCCGTGAGTTCGAGCCCCGCATCGGGCTCTGTGCTGACAGCTCAGAGCCTGGAGCCTGTTTCAGATTCTGTGTCTCCCTCTCTCTCTGACCCTCCCCCGTTCATGCTCTGTCTCTCTCTGTCTCAAAAAAGATAAACGTTAAAAAAAAATTTAAAAAAAAACAAAAAAAAACTCCTCTCCCTCCCCTAGTGCCAGCCAGAGACAGGACCCAGCCACCTGAAGGTGGGGAGGGGGCTGAGGTTTGTCTGAGCTACTCTTTCCCCTCTCCTGGGTGCTTATCCTGAGTCCAGGGTAAGGACATGGGGAGACAGAAGGTCCACAGGGAGCTGCCTCTAAGCAATTTTGGTGGCCTCTGCTCACATGTCCCTTGGGGGATGCCTCCTCTGGAGGCAGAGTGTAGTGTTGCTCCAGCCCTTATCTTGCTAAGGACCACCTCTCCCAAGTCCCCTCAGCCTGGTCAAGGTATGGGACACAATGTGACTCTCCAGGCACATGCCCATTGCTCAAGTGGCCCTATGGCTTCTGTCTGTCCACCAAAGTTCCTCCATGAGTTCTTCTGCGCTTTCTGAGGGCTTCAGAGGGCTGGGTTGGGGGGCCCCCATTTCCTTCCCAGTCATGCCATGCCCCATTTCTTCAGCTCTGAGGCTATGAGCCCCCTAAGGGCCTCCTTACAGGAAACTCTGGACCAAGGAGGGCCTGAGTCTCCTTGTCTCTAGGTCCATTCAGGGGACACATCTCCCCCCACTCTCTTGTCACCAGAAGAGGAAGAAATGGGGTCTCCTTGCACCCACCATGGTTCCTATGGCTGGAGTCCTTCCTTCTTTGCCTGTTCTCCAACTCATATCGCTTAGAGAGGGAGGTGTCTGATGAAGTAAGGCGTGCATGAGGTGACAGCAAAGCAAAGCACAGGACGACTCCTTAGAGGGAACCAGAGGGAAGCTGGGGATGCTAGCTTGGTGGAGGGAGGGACAGGAGCCAGACTGGCTGAGGCCAAAGGACATGGGTAGTGGCCCCAGCAGTAGAGCAGTGCTTCTTGGTTGAAATTGGGGTACACACCAACCCAAGTGTCAAAATGTAAATTCTGGTTCAGTGTTCCCAGGTGTGGCCTTAGGTCCTGCATTTCTAGCTTCCTGGGGGATGCCAAGGATGCCGGCCCAGGGACTGTCCATGGGGTAGAACCCTCATTCCAGAGGTTCCAAAGGACCAGTTGAAATCGCTTCAAAATTCTGCCTGTGAAACCTCTCCTGTGCCCTCCTGCTACATGTACTCCCTGCCCTGTTTCATTCTCTTTTCTACGTAAATGACACGAACAAAGTGTAGAGTAACCGTCACATAGAGAGCACCAAAGTATCATATCTAATCCTCAAGAGAGGAGACCCAGAGAAGTCCCACAGCTGACTCAAGGGTACGCAGCTAGGAAGTGGCAGAGCCGGGTTTGAACCCCGGGCAGCTCTGACCCCAGAGCCCGTGCCTCGCCACTCAACTGTGCACAGCTGCGGCTTCTGACAGCTTCCAGAAGCTACAACCAGAAGCAATCAGAGAACCGCTCCCCCGCTGAGATTAGAAGCACGCACAGCTGGGTGTGCAAACCTTGAACAGCTCACTTCTCCCTCCTGGACTTGGTTTCCTCCTCAGCACCCTTGGCACGTGAAAGGCAGAACAAAAACAGGTGAGCTGTTCTGTATCTCCTCTGCACCCAGCAAGGGGGTCCCTCCTGCACCGACTCCTCACCCAGCCGGCTCCTTCTCATTCTCTCATGCCACCCACTCGGGTAAGCCACCCCCCATCCCCCTCTATAAAAGAGCTCCATCTTCCACACTGAGTGAGACAGCAGCCCTTTGTCTTCCCAGACCGTATTTACATTACCTCCTGTCTCCTTCACCACATGAGCTCTGTGAGGATGAGTGGTCTCTCTCATTGCCACTGTGTCCCTGGGCTTAGCGTGTATGTTGTGGGCTTAGCCCATGGCAGTTTCTCAGGAGAGTCCGACCCATCACTCGTGGGTCTGGGCAGCACAACACCTTGGATGGCCGCCAGCCAATGTCATGCCCCGTTGTTTGGAAACTGAACTTGAAGTGTGGCTGGCACCTCTGCAGACACTCAAGACAGGTTTGGTGGTACGTCCTGTCTCCTCTAAATGGATGGTAACAGAGCCCATGTGATGTCCCCAGATGAGCTGGGCTGTACACCTGGGGTTCTTGATCTTCCACGGAGTCCACCTTGGCGGGGCCTCTGTTGCTAAACAGAATTACAAGTCGTCCACTACAAGTCACCGTTGGCTCTAGAGCAAAATCGTGACATGTTCCAGAACCACACCAGCCGTGTGCCCATCCTCAAGTTCTTCTATTTGCTTTTTTTTTAAGATGTAATTTTTTTTTAATGTGAAATGTATTGTCAAATTGGTTTCCATACGACACCCAGTGCTCATCCCAACAGGTGCCTCCTCAATACCCATCACCAACCCTCCCCTCCCTCCCACCCCCCATCACCCCTCAGTTCTCAGTTTTGTTTTGTTTTTTATAAATTTTTTTTATAACATTTATTTATTTTTGAGACAGAGAGAGAAAGAGCATGAACGGGGGAGGGTCAGAGAGAGGGAGACACAGAATCTGAAACAGGCTCCAGGCTCTGAGCTGTCAGCACAGAGCCCGACGTGGAGCTCCAACTCACAGCCCTCATGGACCGCAAGATCATGACCTGAGCTGAAGTCAGCCGCTTAACCGACTGAGTCACCCAGGTGCCCCAGTTTGTTCTCAGTTTTTAAGAGTCTCTTATGTTTTGGCTCCCTAAGTGAGATGTAATTGACATATAATATTGTATTCATTTTAGGTATACAATGCAATGATTTTATATGTGTGTACATTGTAAAATGATCACTATACATTCAGTTAACATCCATCACCATACATAATTACAATTTTTTGTGATGAAAACTTTGTTATCTTAACAGCTTTCAAATATGCAATACAGTATTTTTTTTTAATGTTTATTTATTTTTGAGAGCGAGAAAGACAGAGCACAAGAGGGGGAGGGGCAGAGAGAGAGGGAGACACAGATTCCGAAGCAGGCTCCAGGCTCCGAGCTGTCAGCAAGAGCCCGATGCGGGGCTCGAACCCAAAAGCCATGAGATCATGACCTGAGCTGAAGTCAGATGCTTAACTGACTAAGCCACCCAGGTGCCCCTGCAATACAGTATTATTAACTATACACACCTTGCTGTACATTACATCCCCGTGGCTTATTCATCTTATAACTGAAAGTTTGTACCTTCACTACCTTCACCCATCCCACCTACCTCTGACAACCACGTCTGTTTGCTGTGTTTATGAGTTTGGCTTTTTTAGATTCCACATATTGGTGAGATCACGCAGTATTGTCTTTCTCTGACTTATTTCACTGAATGCAATGCCCTCAAGTGCCGTCTATATCATCATAAATGGCAGGATTTTCTTCCTTTTATGGGTGAATAATATTTCTCTGTGTGTATGTATTTATCCATTTATCTATTTAGTTCTTTTATACATTTTTAATACGTAATACATTTACATGCTTCAAAAGTAATGATCTATAGGGGTGCTTGGGTGGCTCAGTCAGTTGAACGTTGGACTTTGGCTCAGGTCATGATCTCCCGGTTCGTGTGCTCCAGCCCCGAGTTGGGCTCTGTGCTGACAGCTCAGAGCCTGGAGCCTGCTTCAGATTCTGTCCCTCCCTCTCTCTCTGCCCCTCCCCTGCTTGTGCTCACTTGCACTCTCTCTCTCTCTCAAAAATAAACATTTAAAAAAATTTTTTAAATCATGATATAAAAAGGAGTACATCGAACAATCTTGCTCCAGTCCTATCCTCCTTAATCTCACTCCTACTTTTGTCCTGATCCTAATAGTTTACCCTGGGTAACCGTTGTCTTAGTCTGGTTTCTTCAGAGAAACATGAACCAACGTGGAGAGGAGACAGAGAGAGTAAGGACTTGGGTCATGTGCTCGTGGGGGCTGTCAAGTCCAAATTGTACAAGGTAGACCAGCAGGGTAGAGACCCAGGAAAGAGGTGGTGTCACAGCTTGACTCAAAAGGCAGTCCAGAAGCAGAATTCTCTTTTCTCCAGGGAACCTCAGTCTTTGTTCTCAGTGCCTTCAACTGATTGGATGAGGCCCACCCATATTGTGGATGGTAATCTGTTTTCTCAAAGTCTACGGATATAAATGGTAATCTCATCTAAAAAAAAAATGGCTTCGCAGCGATATCTAGAGTGGCGTTTGAACAAATGATGAGTATCACCATGGTGTAAAATTAACCTTCACAGCCCCTTTTATGCTTTTTGGTGTGGCCATAACAGAAGGAAATACAAATTCATACCTGAACTTTCTCTCTTTCTCACACAAGTGTAGCACACTCTCGCCACTGTTTTTCACTCTGTTTGTTCATGTCACAATTCACCAGCTGGCCTTTCCTTATCTGCTCCTGAAGCACTTACACAGTTTATACAGCTGCGACACATGGATGTACAGTTCATTAAACCAGCCCCCCGCAGAGGGACACTAATCAATAATGACCCGTGTGCACTGTTTCTTACAATGCCTGTGGGAAGGATCCCCTAGATCTGTCTCAAAGCTGGGGAATCCGTTCCGCCAATTCAGGACTCTTTACAACAGTTGAATAGTTTGTTCAAGCAGCCCCCTGAAACATACCACCTTCTCCAAGATTCTGTTTGTTAGCAAGGAGGAGGGTACCTCCCACCCCTCTCTTTGTCGGGGCCTCGGGGAGGGCTGGCTGTTCACAGATGCTGCCAGAAAGTCATTTGGAAAGGGAGGGCCTGGAAATTTCCTCAGGATAATTAACGTGACACAAAGACCCTGAGGTAAAAGAAGCAGCCCTTTTAACAGCTAGGAGAGCATTTATACGCTGAGCTTCTCTGTAAACAGAAATTAACGAGCCTCAGAGAGGCCAAGTTTGTTTTGGGAAAAGAGAAAGGGGGAATGTCAGCCAGAGCAAACAGGAGGCTAATGACGGCCTGTGAGGCCTTGTCGGCATCTGCTCAGAGCAGCAACAGGGCATTTCTAGTTGTCCGCAGCAGAGAACCCCTCTGAATGGAGCCTGGGGGCCCACTGAGGCCACTGAGTGGTGGTGAGATTACTGTCCATTTGTGAGCAGTGCTGTAACAAGGTACCACAGACTGGGGGCCTCAACCAAGAGAAATGTCTTGTCTCACTGCTCTGGAGGCTGGAAGGCTGGGGCCAAGGTGCTGGCTGTGCCGATCCCTTCTGGGGAAGGGAGCTTCCGTTCCAGGCCTCTTGCTTACCTTCTGGTAGTTTGCTGGCAACTTTGGGGTTCCTCAGCTTGTAGGAGCATCACCCCAACCTCTGCCTTTATGTTCACACAGTGTTCTGCCTCTGTGTATGTCTGTCTCTGTGTCCAAATTCCCCCCTTTTCATAAGGATGCCAGTTCATACTGAATTAGGGGCCCACCCTATGACTCCACTCAACTGACTACATCTTCAATGACCCTATTTCCAACTGGGGCCACATTTTGAGGCGCTGGGGGTCAGGATTTCAACACATATACCTGCTTGAAGGGCACAGTTCAACCCATCACAGTGATGGGAGGGTCTGGGAAGTCATTTTACCAGGAGAACTTGGATCCAGGCCAGATGGTCTTTTTGGACACATGCTCCACCACACTTGTCCCGAGCAGAAGTAGAGAAGGTGTTATAAAACCTGGGCCTCAACATCACGTGGCTTTTCTCTGGAAGTCCCCAGTTATGGGAACAAATTAGGATGTTCACAAAGCATTTTGTGGGACAGTCTGCATGTATTACACAAGTGCCCTGACCCACAGACACTCATTTGTTTCTCCAAGGCCTTAGGCTGTGGGCCAAAGACACAGTCGTGGAGGAGCTGGGCAGGAACAAGCCACTGAATCTCAGCGTCTTCATCTGTAAACTGGGGAGAATCATGCTGACCTCACATGCAAAATGAAGGACCTCATACAGTGGCCCCAGCGCCACCCTGGCACATGTAAGTGCTCGGTGACATAATTGAGGAGGATGGTGCCCCCCTCTGCTGCCTTGACAGGTGTCCCAAGGGTGATTCTCATGATGCACTCGCCTGCATGGGGCCTCTCTACACAGGGCCAGGTGATGGCAACTACCCTGGTCTGCTTTCCTTCCCCTTAACAGTCATCACTCGGGGTCCCTCTGCCCACCCCGCCTGGCTATAGAGGGGGGGCACATGGTCCCTCCAGGACCCCTGCCCTGCTGACCCTTTAGACCCCACACCCAGGGCCTTCACATTGTAAGTGCTTTCTTGGGCCAATGTGAGGGGACAGCCAGGGGCCTCTCCTTGGCCTTCTTCCCAGCCGGAAGACGCCATTCCACCAGAATCACAGGGACCCCTGAGTGTCATCTGGGACCCTTGAGAAGAAAGGGGAGCTTCTGATTCCACCAGAAGTGGGACCTGCGTGGGGAGAACCACACACAGCAGGATAATATTTGCTGAGCAGCTACTACGTGCTGGACTTGCTCCTTTCCACAGCCCACAGGGAGCTGGGGCTGAAGGGAGACCCTCCTCCTAGAGCCTACTGGAAGCTAGACAGGAGTCAACCAACTGGAAGTTAAGATATCCCATAATTGTAAAATGTGGCTTACATCTGCAGACAGGTGGTCCTAATACCACATCCCAGACTGAGACAGATGGCCCAAGCCCTGTCTGGTTTAGAGGCCAGAGATGCATAGTGGGCCATCCCCCCAACAGAGGAGAGAGGCAGCACAAGCATGCCTAACTTCTTCCCCCACACTTGGCAGTGAGATGAGCTACCAGCTCGAGGTGGGGAAGGATAGGGGGAACAGTGAAGAGAAGCCAGGGGTGAGACTTTAACTTTTTTTTTTTAAGTGTATTTATTTATTTTGAGAGAGAGAGAGAGAGCGTGAGTAGGGGAGAGGCAGAGAGAGAGAATCTCAAGCAGGCTCCACACTGTCAGCACAGAGCCCAGTGCTTGCACTCATGAACCTTGAGATCACGACCTGAGCCAAAACAGAGAGTCGGACACTTAACCCACTGAGCCACCCATGCCCCCGAGGTGGAAGACTTTAATGGAGTTTCCTGCAGTGGGAGCTGGGGAACGGAGGGCCCTCACCTCCCCCTTGCTGGCCAACAGATATTATTGGCTCTTTTTCTCTATTGGGCAAACTGAGGACCAGAGAGATTAAGAACTTTGTTCAAGTTCACACAGGTGGTTGGGTGAACACAGTGCTCCTTCCACCCCACCTAAAATGGAGTTATTTGGAACTTATTATCTTGGACCCCAACCCTGCCCTTCTGCATTTGAGCCAGGTCCCCCAAGCTGAGCACTTTTGCACCCTCTTAGGACCTACCCTCCAGAGCACATGAAGTGCATCATGGCCAGGAACCCTTGGGGACCACAGTCACAGTTTCTGTCCACCCTATGGCCACTCCCTTCTGATGACAACATTCTAATGTCCCCTGGGGGAACCACCCACCCATCACCCCCACCATCAAGCCATGGGGTTAAGGAAGCTCAGCATGGCCCAGCTCAAGCCACTCAGAGCCCTTCCAGACCTGTTTCTGGAATTACTGGGAAAGATAACCTTTTTTTTTTTTTTTAACCCGTAGGGAAGGTAAGGATCTATCTAATGTACAGATACTATAAAACAGAAGTATCGCTACCTTCTGGCTGGTGGTGGGGAGATCACACAGGGTAGCGTAGGCAAAGTGCCGGCTGTAGGGGGCAGACCTTCAGCAAATATTTACTGCTCTTCTTGTCATGAAATGATGATACAGAGTGAAGAAAGGGTCCAAAGGAATATATAAAACACACATGTCAGCATAGATAGATTTACAGTGACACTGAAGCTTCAGGGACCCTCACTTGCCGGAGGCCCCACATCAAATCCCGTCCTTCTCACTTTATTTATTTTTCATCAGGAGGATCCCTCTCCCCAAAGTTATGAGTTCCAGGTCCCAGAAACTCAGATCCAAGCCTATATGTCAGGCATAGGGTACAAAGGAGTTTTCTTTATCAACAAAAAGCAGAGGGGGGATGCTAATGTCTTGTCTGGCTGCAATCCTAATGTGATCAAATCATTCTGGATTGGGCTGGGACTGGGTTCAAGCCCTTAAACAAAATTGAAAGGTCTTCCTTAAAAACAGATGAGCATTTTACCCTAAGGTAATAAAGCAGAAGCCAGGAGGAACTTTAGGATGCTAAAATTTCCATTAGGGAGTAAGTGCAGATCTCCCTGGGGGGAAAACAATGAAGATTTACTTCTCCTGGGGGCAAAAAGGAAGAAAGGCTGTATAGGACCTCCCCAAGGAAGAAGCCAGGCTAACAGCCAGGGAAGAATTTGCTAGAGAAGGAGCCCGATCCAGGGGGTAAGTACGGTCTCATCACACTGGCCTCTTGACCCCAGCCATCTGGGGAGCAGAGAAATGCTGAATGCAGCTGAAATGATTACATAAAAAATGTAACTGGCATCCAGGGTAAGATTATGTGCTAAAGCTTGCTTTTCTTTTCTTTCTTTTCTTAAGGTTTTTTTTTTTTGTTGTTTTTTTTTTTAATTTGAGAGAGGCAGAGATAGTGCGAGTGGGGGAAGGGCAAAAAGGGGACGGAGTGAGAGAATCTCAAGCAAGCCCCAAGCTGCCTGCGCAGAGGGTGATGCGGGGCTCAAACACACAAAACCGTGACATCATGACCTGAGCCGAAGTCAGACACTTAACCCACTGAGCCACCCAGACGCCCCCAGGGGTCGTCCATTTAAAATGGATCTCGGCTCAGTGAAGCATCCAACTTCAGCTCAGGTCATGACCTTGCGATTCATGAGTTTGAGCCCTGCGTGGGGCTCTGTGCTGACAGCTCAGAGCCTGGAGCCTGCTTCAGATTCTGGGTCTCCCTCTCTCTCTCTGCTTCTCCCCTGCTTGTGTTCTCTCTCTCTCTCTCTCTCTCTCTCTCTCTCTCTCTCATAAATAAATAAATAAATACAAACATTAAAAAGAAAATTAAAATGGATCTCAGCTGTAGGTATGGACATGAGCCCCAGGTGGCAAACATGGTCATAAAAGTCTGGAAAACACTGGTCCAGTAGGGGAGACCCTGGGTTGGTACTTCAAGCAGGTGCTTAGGAGGCTCAGGAGAGAGAGAGGCCACAGCCTGCCTCAGTGCCCCTGGCTCTCTTCCATGAAAGACTGTCCCTTAAGTTTCCACAAGACAGCACCAGGTTAGGTTTCCAAAGCAATATTCCCAGGATTTTTTTTCTCTTGATTTCCACAGCTACCCTTAAAAAAGTAGACCCCAGCCTGGGGCACAGTTTGGGGGGAGGCATAAAAAAATTCCTCCCAACCCCCATCATTGCCATGCTGTACTTTAGCAACACCCTGGCCAATTTTGGCACCCAGATTTCCAGAAAAAAAAAAAATCATTTTAGGCGTCAGGGGAATAAAATGGAGAGAGCTCATAGGATGGCCTAGGTGAGAGCCGACATGGTTCCCCTGGGGGTGGATGGAAAGCCGGGCACTCCTGTGTCCATTGTGAGGAGGGGACAGAAGAGGAATGACATTTGGTACAGGAGAGGGGGAACACAGGGGTGGCCCTGACCTCCACAGAGCAAATGTCTACTCATCCTTTCCATTGCCTTCGTCGGCCTAAAAGCTGCAGAGGAAAAGGCCAAGAGGGCATGGGAATGTAAAGTGTTTTATAAGCTTTTTTTTGTTTTTTGGGGTTTGTTTGTTTCTTTTTTGAGAGAGAGACAGAGACAGCATGAGTGGGGAGAGGCAGATAGAGAGGGAGACAGAGAATCCCAAGCAGGCTCCATGTCAGCCTGACATGGGGCTCGAACCCACAAACCCATGAGATCATGACCTGAGCCAAAACCAAGAGTCAGACGCTTAACCAACTGAGCCACCCAGGAGCCCCTGAAGTGGTTTTAAAAGCCCAGGCAGCCTGGGCGCCTGGGTGAGTTCAAGCCCCACATCAGTCTCTGGGCTGACAGCACGGAGCCTACTTGGGGTTTTCTCTCTCCCTCACTCTTTCTACCCCTACTCCACTCACACCATCTCTGTCTCTCTCAAAATAAATAAACTTAAAAAAAAAAAAAAAAAAGCCCAAGCAGCCTGATCTAAGTAAATCATATTTGCCTCGTTCAAAGCAAATGACCCAGGCTTGGTGCTGGGATCACCGTGGATCTGTATTCCAGCGGCAGAACACAGAGTCTGGGAAGGGGCTGCCAATGCGCTGGCTTAGACACCGGGAAGCCCTGAGGCCTTGGGCCTGGCTAGTTCTTCCTTGGGGGACAGGGTTCCCCAGGAGCCAGTCGGCTAAGGGGGCCTGTAGCCCAGAGCCTGGGATGTGCAACATGGGACAGAGGGCTCACTCCAGGCCAGAGGGGGCCAGAGGACATCTCCAGCCAGTGAATAGGCATGCCATTGCTGTGACAGTGGGGTCACTAAAGAGCACAGATCTGGGACTTGGGGCCAGACTGCTGCCTTTGAATCCTGATTCAGACCTTAGCTGTGACCTCAGGCAGGTTACTTCACCTCTCTGTGTCTTCGTTTCCTCATCTGTAAAATGGGGGTGATAAAACAGGTCCACAACCTCACAATCCGGAAAGATCCAAAGAAAGGGAGAAAAGTATAATAAATTGAGTGCAAGACCTTCTATATTGACCTGAGGTCATTCATATCCCTCATTTACTTTCACTTGTAGGACAATTCATATGTTTTGCTACAAAAATATAAATGTGCTTAATAACAAGATGCTCAGGGCACCGGGGTGGCTCGGTCAGTTGAGCGTGCAGCTCTTGATTTCAGCTCAGATCATGATCTCACCACTCGTGGGCTCAAGACCCACACTGGGCTCTGTGCTGACAGTGAGAAGCCCACTTGGGATTCTCTCTCTCCCTCTCTCTGTCCCCCCCCCCCCCCGCTCACTCTTGCTCTCAAAATAAATAAATAAACATTAAAAAAATAACAAGATGCTCTTCCAAATCCTGCCAGGGTTTTATATAATACAAACTTCTAAAATTGTGTCTAAAATAAACACAACTTTGGGATTCCAAATTCTATCTGGCCCCAAGGGTTTCAGGGGTGGTCTTGGAGGCCCTTCTCAAGGACCTTAGTGCAAGTTCTGTGAGAAGTTACCCGTCACTTAGAGCCATGCCGGGCACATATGTGTTGAGACTAAACACTTCTAGGACCAAAAGTCATATCACTGATCACTTCAGCTGAAGCCAGGGACAAATTTTGTACCACCCTTTCTACTAGATGACCTTGCTTGTAGGGAAAACTGCCTGCATGCTGTACCTAAAATAATGAGTCTGTTATCCCTCCAGGAAACTTCCTTGAGTAACCAAGGGTCATCTCATTTTAGAAAGATCTCGGAAGTCATTGGAGGGCTACATGGTCTACTGGTGGTATTTCCTTAAATATTTGAGGTCTCTTATGAACACCTCTAGGGTCCAAGTATCTGGGTTTGGGGAAGATGGAGAAGTTAATGTCTACCTGGCCTCCACCCAAGAAGTAGGATTCCAAGGCAGGGTGTTCCTGAAAAGAAAATCTGTTTACAATTGTTATCAAAAGTTCAACCCAAATCCTCCATCAGCCTGGGCACAGGCTGACAGAGCTTCTGACATGGCTCTCCTGTTCAGTTCAGTTTGAATAATTCAGTCTAGCCCTTGTTCCTGCAGGGATGACTGGCCTCAGGCCACCTGTCTTATGTGTCCTGTTTGTCCACACCACCAGCCAGATGACATTTGTCCAAGCCACAGAATGATGGAGTGTGTAAGGAAGTCATCCAGAGGGATTAACAGGTGGTTAGTGTGGGGGGTTATGCCAGGGTATCCCCATGACCACCCTCAGTGGCAATAATTTGCTAGAATGACCCACAGAACTCAGAAAAGCGGTTATACTCATGGTGACAGGTTTTTACAGCAAAAGGATATAAATTAGAATCCACAAATGAAAAGACACATAAGGCAGAGTCCAGGAGGAACCAGGTGCAAGCTTCCTGTTGTCCTCACCCAGTGGAGTCATGTGGATAGTGCTAAATTCTTCTAGCAGTGACATGTGACAACATGTGCAAAGGGAAGCTCACCTTAACCATGGTGTCCAGGGGTTTTGCTGGGGTCCGGTTATGTAGGCATGGGATGTCCATGTGACTGACTTTAGTTACTCAGCCTTCAGCCTCGAAGGTCAAACTAATACAGCATGACCCAAGCCCCCCACCATAAATCACATTAACATCAAATATGTGCTGTGGCCCAAGGCCCCAGGTAATCAAAGACACTCTTCAGGCAGGGTATTCAGAGACTCAGATGTTACACCCCAGGAGCTGGTCAAGGGCCAGTTCTGAAGACCTTTGGGGGGTGTGGCGTTTGGACAAGGCAGGCCTGATGAGTTAACCCTTCACTGCGCAGAAGCACAGGAGCTGGATGATCATCTGCTGTTGACAATGGACAAGGGCGAGGAGGAACAGCGATCAGATCATGGGCAGAGCAGGCCGGCAAGGGATGGCACACTCAGCATCAGTTAAATTTAAGGCACTTGGGACAGCCACACCAGGGCAGGGCATTTTCCTTAATGAGGAAGATTCCAAACCCCATTAGTTGAATATGGCACCTCCTTCACCCACAGGACCAGGTATGATGGTGAATTGGGCACCTTTATTCAACAGAGCCACAAAAATTTCTCCCTCCCATTCCTGAAGTTTTCCAGAACACTCACCTTTTTCCTTAAAGGGGCAGAGAGGACAGGAGGATGGTGGAGGGTGGGGGGGCATGGAGGGAGAGATGCTCTATACCAGTGAGCAAGATTTTACATTTACTTCCAGGTGCAAGTGGCCACTTCAGAGCCAGAATGTTTGGGGCCACTCTCTCCCACCCCACATAGTGCAGCTCAGGCCTGAGCTGAGCTTGGCCGTGGGGCAGGCTGGTCACCCTCTTTATTTTGGCCCCTCACTTTTCATCCACACTGCAGACACGGGAAGCCAATACAGAGGCTCTTTCAGAGCCCTGGAACCCTTCTGCCCCTTCTTTTGCCACATGGCAGCCTGACCCAAGATCAGATTGGGCCTGAGTTTTTTTGGAGCACATGCGACAAGAATGCCCATGCTGTCCATCTGTCTTCACACTCAAGTGAGTGGGCGGACACAGCCTGGAGTTAACTGGGGGGGGGGGGGGGGGGGAGGCTCTGCCGTTAGCTGTCCACCTCTGCTACTGGGTGTGCCAGGTGAGGTACTCTGTCTTTCTACTCTCCACATTCCTCATTTGTAACGTGGAGATCACAACAAGAGCACCTCATAACAGCAGTCTTGGGGGGCAGTTATGAGGGTAGAAGAATTTGGTGCTCACTACCACTGCTGCCAGGGAAACATCACTCTGGGTGTGGGTGGGGTGGGCAGGATCCAACATCTACCCTCTAACACTGGAGCCTGAAGGTGGCCTATGGGGCATATGGCCAGGAAGCTAGAGCGTGACTCACTTGAACATGTGAATGGCCTGCTCATCAATGGGCCATTCATCACCCAAACTGATGTTGGGCCGGCTACAAAACTATCTGCGACACAGGCCAAGGCCTTGTATCAGGTTATCCAAAAAGCAAAGCATGAATGCCTCGGTAAGACAGCCACATGCTTCACATCTGGTCTTCTCCAGATTGTTACCAGTCGTACACAAGTCACCCTTTGAAGAGGCAGAGAAAGAGGGTGTGAAACTCATTTGTTTCAAGTTAAGTCATGAAGTTTAAAAGTTCATCTTACCAAAAATGTCCCCAAATAGATCCCATTGTGTGTATTACTTTAATGCTCACCAAAGATGGAATTTCAACTCAGCAGGAAAAGGACGAGCGACTTAACAAATGGTTCTGGCACAGTTGGTCATCCGTCTGGAACATTATCAAGCTGGACCCTATTTTATACCATATACAAAAATAAATTCCAGTTCTGAGTCACTGAACAAGTTTTTAATGCCACAATATCAACCTTGCAGTTCCTACCTCCAGAATCCTTTTACAGGAGATGCACAAACTTCTATTCAATTTAAGCCTCTATTATTTCGGGGGTTTCTACTATATGTAGCTGAACCTAACCCAATTAACACAGCAATTCACAGAAGAATAAATTTAAATGATTAATATAAAAAGGTGTTCAAACTTGTGAGTTGCTAGAAAAATTTACATTAAAGGAACAACATATCACTTAATACCCATAAGACTCATTAAAAACAGTATTAGTGCTGGGGAGCCTGGGTGGCTCAGTCAGTTGAGCGTCACTCTCTTGATTTCAGCTCAGGTCATGATTCCATGATTGAGCCCCGAGTTGGGCTCTGTGCTGAACATGGAGCCTGCTTAAGATTCTTTCTCTCTCCCTCTCAATCTGCTCCTCTCCCCTACTCATTTCTCTCTCTCTAACAACAACAAACACTGTAAATGTTAATATGTATTTTGGGCAAAGATGCAGGGAAAGGGGTTCTCTGAAGATCATTGCTGAAATGTGAATTGTTTCCCCCCTTTTTGGAAAACAACCTGGCAATACCTTGTATAATGAAATCTACACATACTCTTAAATCTAGCATTCCCATTCCTGGGACTCTATAATAAAAGAACCCATACCTGTGGAAGACTATATTTACATGGACTTTAACTGTAGCAGTTTTTATATTTGAAAACTAAGAAACAAAATGAATGCCATTGACAGGTTAGATGAATTATGTTTTATCCACACCTTGAACAGCAGTGTTTCAGGTCTGATTTTTTGAGAAACAAAACGCTAAGGTTGAAATTGGTGAACAGGGGGGTTATTGGAAAATGCTCTTGGGAATTATCTCATAAGGAGGCCTCGGCCAACCCTTGGAGAACTGGGGCCTGATAGGCTTTTCAGAGTTGTCCAGAATTGAGCTCAAGGGACAGGCCTTTGTACTTCAACATTAATCAGTCATTGTGATGCCCCCCAGGATGGGACCTAACCTCAGGCAAACTCAGTTCTGACCCATCAGTGACCATCTTGGCAGCTAGGAGGGTGTGTTTTACCACAACATCCACCACTGTCCACCCATTGAGCCACTTGGGTCCACTTGATTTGATAAATTCACTTTATCTGGGACGAGCTGCTTCAAGATTCTGGTGGGTCTCTTTTCTTGAGATTTTGGAGCTGGATCACCTGTTGACCAACAGTGAAGACCCCATCACTGGTGGGAAGTGAGGCACTAATAATCTCTGGCATGTTGCCATGGTACTATGTCAACGTCATGGGTGAGAAACCAGGGTAGGGTATTAGTCAGCTCAGGCTGCTATAACAAAAATACCATAAAGTAGGAGGCTTAAAAATACAGACATTGATTTTTCACAATTCTGGGGCTAGGATATCCAAGATTAAGGTGCTCACCAATTCAATTCCTGGTGAGAGTCCTCTCCTTGATTTGCAGATAGACACCTTCCTTCTATGTCCTCACCTGATAGATCATTTCTCTCTCTCTCTCTCCCTCTCTTTTTTTTAATAAAAGCACTAATCCCATTCATGAGGGCTTCCCCCTCATGACCTAATCACCTCCCAGATGCTCCACCTCTAAATACCATCATACTGGGGATTAGGTTTCAGCATATGAATTTTGGGGCAACACAATCATTCAGTCTATAGCAACTTCCCAGTTCAGAAGATGAAGATTATTTTTATTCATACTATGTATTCATTTCCTAGGGCACCACAGCCTGGAGGGGCTTAAACAAAAGAAATTTATTGTCTCACTGTTCTGGAGACTGGAAGTCCAAGGTCAAGGTGTCAGTAGGGTTGATTCCTTTTGAGGGCCCTGAGGGAAGGATCTGTTCCAGGCCTCTCTCCTTGGCTTGTAGATGGTCATTTTCTCCTGGTGTCTCCTCACATTGTCTTCCTTCTGTGTACATCTATCTCTGTGTCCATATTTCCCCTTTTTGTAAGGACACCAGTCATATTGGATTAGGGCCCACCCTGATGAGCTCATTTTAATTGGGTTATCCCTATAAAGACCCTATTTCCAAATAAGGTCACATTCTGAGATTCTGGGAGTTAGGACTCCAAAAAGTTTCTTTTTTTTAGTGGTGGGGGGAACACAATGCAACCTACAACATACCTTGTCCACTAGCTGCCACAAATGGCAGTTAAGGTTGTGCAATATGGGGATCTCGTGCCCACGGCACCATTGACACCCCCTTCGTGAATCCCCTATAGAGTTATGACTCTGGGTTAGATCAGCATGGTCTTCACAACTGAGTCATATAGCAGAACACTCTGAATTTTAGATTCTGCACTAGTTTTTGTTTATCCTGGAATCATAATAGTTGAGGTTTTAAATTTTTGCTTAGTTTTCAATGTTTCTGTCAAAAATCTAATTCTAAACTCTCTGCTAGTGTCTTTTAATACATTCAGACACATTTGACTTGCCCCCCAACATCTCATATACACCCTTCACCACATCTTCTCTCCTGTGATGGAGTCTCTGTTTCCTGGATGCCCTTTCACTGCTTGTGTTTTATTCCCTTGTTTTACAGGAGCCTATCCTTCAGTATCATCCTACAAAAAGGTATATGGGAGGTAAATTCTAGAGGATCCTACATGTCTAAAAATGCTTTTATTCCATATTATCACTTATTGATAGTTTGGATCTAAAAATTCTAGATCGAAAATCATTTCTCTTCATAATTTTGAAGACACTGTTTTAATTGTCTTCTTACTTACAGTGTGATAGTGAGAAGTCTGAAGCCATTCTTATCCCCATTCTTTGAATATGCTGTGGTTTTTTTTCATTGCCCTTTTGAGGCCCATAAGATAGTCTCATTGTAAGTTAGGTTCCTGGACCCAATTTCAATGTATGAGGATGGGGACCAGGGGTGGGGAGCACAGGAGAGGCAGTCCCCACACAACAATTCTCAGGACACCAGCTGGGTGTCCTAGAATTCAGTTCAATTCTGACACTATCTACCTAGGGATAGCAGCATCAGATTCCATAGGTTAGGGTTCAGTCCTACAAGACCGCCAGAGACATCAGTTGTAAGCCAGGTTGTTACCTGTGCTTCTGACTGACCAGCTACAGACTGGAGGTTCCCATGACCTCCTTCTTGAACTTCAGGTGCCAGGTGCAAGTCCATGTTGTTACCTGTATGTCTGACAGGCTATAAATCAGAGGTTCCGAAGACCTCCTCCTCAGGTTAGGTTAATTTATTGGAGTGACTCACAGGATTCAGATAAATTTTTTACCTACTAGATTAGCAGTTTATTATAAAAGGACATCACTCAGGAACAGCCAGATGGAAGACGTGCACAGGGCAAGGTGTAGGGAATGGGCACAGAGCTTTCATTCCCTCTCCCAGCCCACCACTGTCCCCAAATCTCCCCATGTTCACCAACCTGGAAGTTCTCTGAACCATTTTGCGTTTCAATGGAGGTCATTACATAGGCATGACTGATTAAATCAGTGGCCATTCGCTATTGATTTAGCCTCCAGTCCCTCTCCTCTTCCCAGAGGTCAGGGGAATGGGACTGAAAGTTCCAACCTTCTAGTCACATGTTTGGTTCTCCTGGAAAACAGGCTCCATCTTTTCCAAAATCCACCTCATTAACATAACAAACTGTTACTCTCAATACTTGAGAAATCCCAAGCGTTTTGGAGGCTCTGAGCCAGGAACAGGGTTGAAGACCAAATACATATTTCTTATTATAACAATTTTTTTTAAGTTTACCTATTTATTTTGAGAGAGCGAGAGAAAGAGAGAGGTAGGGAGGGGCAGAGAGAGAGGGAGAGAGAGAATCTCAAGCAGGCTCGGTGCTATTAGCACAGAGCCTGTCATAAGGCTCAAACTTACGAACTGTGAGATCATGACCTGAGCCGAGATCAAGAGTCAGACGTTTAACCACCACCCAAGCGCCCTTATTTCTTATTATAAATCACAATATCATACTTAGTCACCAGTATTTGAAAATGTCTCCATGAGGTACCTGGATGTGGATCTCTTTCATCCTTTCAAACTGAATACTCGTATTCTTTATTTGGAGGTTTTCTTAGAATATATTTTTGATGATTTCTTCCCCTCCATTTTACCTGTCCTGTCTTTATGAAACTGCTCTTATTTTGATATTAAACTTCCCGGACTGGCCCCCTAGTTTTCTTACATTTTTTCCCTCTTATCTTCCAACTCTGATTTTTGCTTTCCTTTCTGGAAGAATTTCTTTTTTTTTTTTTAATGTTTATTTCTGAGACAGAGAGAGACAGAGCATGAATGGGGGAGGGGCAGAGAGAGAGGGAGACACAGATTCAGAAGCAGGCTCCAGGCTGCAGCACAGAGCCCGACGCAGGGATCGAACTCACAACTCATGAGATCATGACCTGAGCCGAAGTCGGTCGCTCAACCGACTGAGCCACCCAGGCGCCCCTGGAAGAATTTCTTAACTTTGTATTCTAAACTATTTAGAGTTTATTATTTCCACTATCACATTTTTAATTCTCAAAAGTTCTTGCTTGTTTTTGGAATATCCTTTTTTTTTTTAATTTTTTTTCAACGTTTTTTATTTATTTTTGGGACAGAGAGAGACAGAGCATGAACGGGGGAGGGGCAGAGAGAGAGGGAGACACAGAATCAGAAACAGCCTCCAGGCTCTGAGCCATCCGCCCAGAGCCTGACGCGGGGCTCGAACTCACGGACCGCGAGATCGTGACCTGGCTGAAGTCGGATGCTTAACCGACTGCGCCACCCAGGCGCCCCTGGAATATCCATTTTTAACGGTATCCTTTTCTCGTCCCATGGATCTGGCACCTTCTTTCATTTCCTCCTTTCTTTCCCTCAGGTTGCCTGTCTGTCTTTATTTCCCTCCTTCCTTCCCTTCATTTCTTTTAACAGTTCTTCAATATTCTTCTCCCTGTATAATCTGTTTTACCCACGTTGCTTTTTCTCTGTAGTTCCGATCACTGCCATTCATGTCAGAGACTTTCTTCAAATGTTTGCTAATTGATGATTATCCATCTGTTCATGTTAAAGTGTAAAAGACCAAAAGCCTACTGGGATGTCTCAAGCACATGGTGGGCTTATAGACATGGAGCTTTACTGTAGCACAGGTCTCTGGGGCTGGCACTATTAACATTGTGAGCTGGATAATTTTTTTGTTGGGCGGGGAACATTCCTGTGCAATGTAGGATGTTTAACAGGCTTCACAGATACCAGTAGTGTGCACATGTACACACACACACACACACACACACACACACCAGTCTGTGATTCCTCCCAGCAGGGATGAGTGGGGGAGGCAGGAGAGGTTCCTTTGGACATCTGGGTGGCATTTTTGTACTGCTGTCAGTTAAAAAAGTGGGTTCCCTGCACTCTGGGGATGGATTTGTGCTGAATTCTGACTCCTCTGGCAACACGGAATCTTGGGCAGTTTCCGTCAGCTCAGGCTGCCAGGACAAACATAACACACAGGGTGGCTTCAACAACAGATTTATCTCCTCACAGTTCTGGAAGCCGGAAGTCTGAGATCTGTAGTGCTGGTTTCTTTGGTTTGTAGATGGCTGAATTTTTTTTTTTTCCTGTGTCCTCACAAGGTCTTTCCTCCGTGTACACACCCCTGTCTGTGTGTCCAAATTTCCTCTTCTTATAAGGACACAAGTCAGATTGGATTAGGACCCACCCTAATTGTCTCCTTTCAATGAATCACCTTTTTAAAGACCTTATCTCCAAATAAGGTCACATTCTGAGGCTCCAGGGTTTGTTCTTCAACACATGAATTTAATAGGAGGCACAATTCAGCCTGTAACAGGCTGTTCAGTTCCTCCAAGACCCTTTCAAAAGTTAGGACAATTGGAGGTCATACTGGCCTTGGGCCAGAACACCCCCAAGCCACCCCTTGCCCTCTCTCATTTTGCTTTGCACAGCAGCAGCGGGGCTGACCCTGGGTGGAGGTAAGAGGTCTGAACATGTCCCCTCCCTTCCCTCCTGCCTCACAAGGTAGCTCCACAGCCAATTCCGTCTCCTCTAAACTTTCAGCTTCCACTGAACAGGCTCCTTGTGGTTCCCTGGACTCCCATGACATCAGCCCGTCCTCTGGCCCCAGCCTAGAGGAGTGGTGGCTACCCTCTGGGTTGTCCTAATGCCCTCCCCCCTTTGCTTATCCATCACCTGTGACCCCAATCTCAGCATGCAGTTCCCTCCAATGTGAGTATTCTGAGTAGTTTCTTGGTTAAATCCCAACTAATACAGGAGTGCTTTTCCCTGAAAGGGTTGGAGGCTGGAAATAATGCTGAAAAGGTTAGAGACATAGCAGAACCCTCAGTCAGCGGCAGCTTCGTGCTTCAGGAGGTTTAGTTGAGTACATATTCAAATCAGTTAAATATGTTTTGTTGAGCCCCTTCTGGGTTCTAAGGATGGGGTTAACAACATGTTTACAACCTGGCATTGAACACCTACTATGTGCATATAGGACGCATCAGCTTGAAGTCTGTTTTCAGTCTAGAACAATCCCACTGAGGGACCCAGACCTGCTTGTGTATGTAATCAAATCTTGTGCAGCATGGGGGTCCCAATGAGTGGCATTACCAGAGGTACCTGGAGTCTCACAGATTTGTACCCTGATCTGAAACGACACAGAACTTCAACCAAAACGTCCTTCCAGCCAGCAAACCCTGATGGCAAATCTTCCTCTGGAGGATGCTTGGCTGAGGAGCCCAGGGCCCCTCCTCGCCTGTGGTCTCCAGTTTCCCTCCCTCCTCAGACCCTGGTTAGGGGTGCTGCTTCCAACTGAGGCTCCTGGCATGGAGAACTCACCCTCTGCTCTCTGAAATATCACCGGATGCAGCTTTCCCTTAGACCTGCCCCTGGAATGGTGCCCCTGAGTCTTTAGCTGAGAGACTTCCCCCCCTACTCAGCAGACCCACACCACCTGTGGGCTGCCTTCAGCTCCAAGGGTCCCAGCTGGAGTGTCTGGGAAGGCAGAAGAAGGGGGTGCAAAAAAAAAAGAGTCTCTTTGGCACCATGCCTGCCTCTCTACATCCCCTCCCTAGCTATCAACCTCCTGGCAAAGCTACGACCTGATGCAAATGTTCAGGATATTTGCTGTTAAACGGGACCATTTGGAGAAAGAACAAGGTGGCCCTCAGATCAAGGCAGGCTCTGAACCGTGGATTTCAGGCACCACAGGCAGTGGGAATGTAATGTGAACCCGATGCAATTTTTAAATTTCTAGTAGCCACATGAGAAAATAGCCAAAAGAGGTGTGCCTGGGTGGCTCAGTCAGTTAAGCATCCGACTTCAGTGCAGGTCATGATCTTATGGTTCATGAGTTCAAGCCCCATGCTGGGCTCTGTGCTGACAGCTCAGAGCCTGGAGCCTGTTTCTGATTCTGGGTCTCCCTCCCTCTCTGCTCTTCTCCTGCTTGTACTCTGTCTCTCTCAAAAATAAATAAGCATTTAAAAAAAATTTTTAAATAACCAAAGAAAAGGTGAAATTGATTTTAGTAATATTTTCTGTAACCTAATATATCTAAAATTGTATTGCTTTAGCATGCAGTTCTTTTTGTAAACAATTTTTTATAATTTTTTTTAACATTTATTCACTTTTTGAGAGACAGAGACCACAAGCAGGGGAGGGGCAGACAGAGGGGGAGACACAGAATCGGAAGCAGGCTCCAGGCTCAGAGCTGTCAGCACAGAGCCCGACGTGGGGCTGGAACTCATGGACTGCGAGATCATGACCTGAGCTGAAGTCGGATGCTTAACTGACTGAGACACCCAGGTGCCCCTAAACAATTTTTTAAAGATGTTTATTTATTTATTTTGAGAGAGAGAGAGAGAAAGAGAGCATGCAAGCAGGGGAGGGGCAGAGAGAGACAGAGAAAGAGAATCCCAAGCAGGCTCCACATTGTCATCGCCCAGAGCCCGACGTGGAGCTTGATCCCACGAACTATGAGATCATGACCTGAGCTGAAATCAAGAGTCAGACGCTTAACCAACTGAGCCATCCAGGTGCCCCAGCATGTAATTCTTATAAAAATTATAAAATTTCTGTCCCCTGCCTGACTCCAGGGCACTGGGAAGAGCTGGAGACCATGGAACTGTTGCATCGGGTTCTCTGAACCTGGGCCTAATTCCCGGGTGTGGCCAGGAAAACCAGAGCTGAGCTTAAAGGTTGGCAAGGGAGGAAGCAAAGGATTGGAAAATTGCAGGGGGGGGGGGTGGCTGAGGTTTTGCTACTGAGAGGGGCAAAATGAAGGTAAGATACGTGTATGAAATCTTTAAACACTCTGCTGTATATACCTAGGTCTTGTGGATGTGGCTCTTTAGGGAAACCGGAAGGGACCCTGAGTTCCCACCAAGGCGGCAGTGACAAAGCAGACCCAGGCTCCAGGTGGGAGGGAAGGGGAGGGCCAGGGGGAAAGTCAGCCTGGGATGACCCGGGAGCTCAGGTCAAGCACTCAGTGTTCCCCCCACCCCGTCCCACCCCACATTGCCTAGGACAGCTTGCCTGACACATCAGGCTCCTGTTCTTGGGCAACTCCTCATACTTTAGCCCAGGGGGAGACTGTATCCGATACAAATAAAGCTCCTGACAAACATGTTTAAAACTCACCCGAGAAACCTGTTCCCAAATCAGAACAGATCCGATCCTCACAAACCGCCTCCAGCTCCCTAAGTTAGGAATGTATTATTTAAAGAAAAATGGACTTTTATACCTTTATGGTTTCCCCTGTCATAGTAATAATACCTCGCATTCCCAGAATGTTCATTGTATGCCAAGCACCTGGTGAGTAGCAGGATCTATCTATCTCTGATCTCATTTTATAGACAAAAAAACTGGGGCTTACGGAGGTCACAGAATTTTCCTGTTAATCCTAAGGGCTGGTGCTGGCTTCAGAACTGGATGTCTTAGGGGGTCTAGTGCAAGGGTAGAACATTTGGCTGTAACAAAGTTTGATGTCCAACTTCAGCACGAACCTGCAGCTTTAACCACTGTTTGGTGCACCACCTCCTCATAACGGGAGTAAACACGTGTGGCAGAGACAAGTTTAAAAATGCAAGCACTCGGGGCACCTGGGTGGTTCAGTCGATTAAACATCTGATTTGGCTTAGGTCATGATCTCACAGTTCGTGGCTTCGAGCCCCGGGTTGGGCTCTGTGCTGATGGCTCAGAGCTTGGATGGAGCCTGCTTCAGATTCCATTTCTCTCTCTCTCTCTCTCTCTGTTCCTCCCCCACCTGTGTGCGCTCTCTTTCTCAAAAATAACTAAAGAAAAATTTTAAAAAAAGAATGACAAAAATGCAAGCATGCATAAATAAGGCAATTATTACATCACCCAGGAATAACCACTATTGAGCATTCTGCTTTACAACCTTCAGATGTGTGTGGGGTGATGTATGTCCCTTACTCTTTTTTTCTAGAGATTTTTTTTAATGTTTATTTATTTTTTGAGAGAGAGAGAGAAAGAGAATCCAAAGCAAGCCCTGCACCGTCCGCACAGAGCCTGATGAGGGGCTCAAACTCAGGAATGGCGAGATGGTGACCTGAGCGGAAACCAAGAATTGGGACACTCAACGGACTGAGCTTTCCAGCATCCCCTGTTTTCTAGAGATTTTTTAAAGTGCTTATTATTCATAAACATCCTTCCATGTGAATCACTGTTACTTCTACAAGAAGTACTCATTTTAAACAAGTATGCTTTATTTCATTTCATAAATGAGCTACATGAATTCAACCTAATCCCCTCCTGTTGGACATTTGTTGTTGATGTTGTTGTTTCACCTCTCACCATTAAGAACAGCCTTGTAACAAATCTTTTTACATGTCCTACTTATTTCTTGGCAAATTCCAAAATATGAGAGACAAGATCAAAGAATATGCACAATGTAAAAGTTATTGCTGCATAATGCTACCAATGTCCCAATTGAAACTCCCTACAGGTGCTGAGAGCACTCTTTCCTCACCTATGCAACCACATGTGCTTAGATTTGACTTTTTCCAGCTTCTTGCAGCTATGTGAATTTCCATTATTTGACCATCTGTCAAATTAACACCTTTTTTCTTTTTTTTTTTGTTTGAACTTTTTAAATTTTATTTTGAGCCAGAAAGACAGCATGAGTGGGGGAGGGGCGGAGGGAGAGGGAAAGAGGGAATCCCAAGCAGACCCCTCGTTGCCAGCACAGAGCCCAACACGAGGCTCTATCACACAAACCGCAAGATCATGACCTGAGCCGAAATCAAGAGTCGGACGCTTAACCAACTGAGCCACCCAGGTGCCCCAACACCTTTTCTCCATGTGCATTTCTTTAGTGAATTGTTTGCATCATTTGGCAATTTTTCTATGGACTGTTGGTTTTTTTTTTCATATTGAGATCTGAATGCCTTTTTTTTTATTAAGGATACTAATATATCAAAGAGAGCAAATATTTTTACCCAATTTATTATATTTATTATATATGTTTTAACTTATTTTTAAAGTTTATTTTTTTTGAGAGACAGAGAACACAAGCAAGGTAGGAACAGAGAAAGGGAGAGAAAGAGAATCCCAAATAGGCTCTGCACCACCAGCTCAAAGCCCGATGTGGGGCTTGAACCCACAAACCACAAGATCATGACCTGAGCCAAACCAACAAACAGATGCCCAAACAACTGAGCCATCTGGGCACCCCTAAGCTTTTTTACTTTTTAATGATTTTTTTTTTTTTTTTTTTTTTGCTGTTCTAAATGCAATATATTTTTCAGACTCTTCTTCCCTACCACTCTCCAATGAACTCCTAAGGCTGTCTTGGGTGACTCCACACAGAGGTCTGACAACTGCCTGGGCCTCTGTGATGAGCTAGCAGCATCTTCCGAGGGGTGGGTGGGGAGCCTTTGCCTTGCAGACTGCCCTCAAGAGAGGCAGAGGGTGTGTTCAAACTATGAAAAGCGAAGGGGTGTTCATAATTGTGCTAAGACAACAGACATAAACTGAAAATGTTCCAAGCATAGGGAACGAGACCATAGAGGAGGGGACCGAGGCCCAGAAGGCTTACAGGTCTGGATCGAGGTCACACAGCTGGTAAGTGCAGCGCTAGTTTTAAACACATTCATCTTCCCCCCGGGCTTCGAGGCTACAGCTAACCTCCTGTGCACCATCAGGCAAGTCCCCTATGTCTCTGGGTCTTAAATTCCTCTCTCTAAAATGAGAAGTTGCGGCCTAAGAAATTCTAATGACTTTGCCAGTACAAATCTCTGCTCTCTGCCCAGTGGAGTTTTGCAATATCTAGTAGAAGTCAGCCACTCAGCATCTGTTCCCTTCCATCCTCTGCCCTTCCAGGGAGAAGGTCGGTGTCTTAGTTCGGGCTGCCATATCAAAACACCACGGACTGGATGGCTTACACAACAGCAATTTATTTCTTACAGTTCTGGAATCTGGAATTCCAAGACCAAGGTCCATCAGGGTTCAGATTCTGGTTCAGATCTGGCCACCTTCTTGCTGCATCCTTGTGTGGTCTTTCCTCTGGGTGTGAGCAGGGAAGGAGAGACAGTGAGAGCAAGCTCTCTGGTGTCTCTTTTTACAAGGACACTAATTCTGTTGGATCGGGGCCCCACCCTTATGACCCCGTTTAACCTTAATTACCTCCTTATAGGCCCTATGTCCAAATACAGTTACATCGGGGGTTAGGATTTCAACATCTGAATTTAGTGGAGACACAATTCAGTCCACAGCAGGGTGTCACAGGGGACAGACAGGATGCTGTAGGTTTGGCAGGAGTTTGAGGGGCATCTGAGTAGGCCTGCCGGCTTGTGGAGGATGGATCGCAGCTGTCTCAGCGACGGAGCCGTGGGACTGTCCTTGGTGGGTGTGACCCTGACACAGTGCAGAGGGGGAGCCGTGTTGCTCGAGCACCTCCTCTCTGACCTCACCTGCATCTCAGCCAACCTAGCCAAGGGCCTGGAGAGAAAACTAGAATATGTTTCTGAAGGAACTAACAGTTAGTAGGCATCCTGGCTGAGCTGAGCCAGCAGAGAAAGCAAAACGGAATTCTGCCCAGAAGCCTTTATAAGAACGTGGGCTTTTGTAGTCACCGTCTGGGGTTGAATTCTGCCTCTTGTACTTGCTAGCCATGACATCTAGGACATATAACCTCTGTGCCCAAATATCTAACTCAGGAATTGCATCGCTGCCCCTAACAGAAATCTTAATCTCTTAAACAATGGGGACATTTAGTTCTTTCCTACACACTTTCCATCTTTTCTGCTTTGCTGTCCTGAGCACATGGGTTCCACCTCCAAAGTTGCTTCAATGTCCGATATGAGTGCAGGTGCCCTTGCCATCACATCTTCATCCCAGGCAGCGGGAAGAGGGTAAAAAGAACACCCATACTATACAGAGCTTTTCCCGATGTCTGCCTTTGAAAAGCTTTGTCAGAAGTCCCACCCAACATTTTCCCCTTACGATCCATTGTCTGAAACTTCTTCACAGTCACACCCCACTGCAAGAAGCTGTCAGCGTGGCACATTGCTGCCCCAGATAATATTGGGGTTCTTTTCCGAAGCAAAAGGCTAGAATGGGTATCGGCTAGGCATCTTGCGATTTCTGTTGCACTCAGTTTGTCCATCTGTAATTTGGGGATTGTAAGAATACCTCACAGGAGTGTTGTGTGGCCTTGTATCTAGTATGGACTCAATATATGTTAGCTAAATTACTTGTCTATCAACAGAGAATGAAGTAGAAAAGGAAAATAATGTTGGCATTGCTATGAAGATAGTTTTGACCTCATAGACCCAGTGAGAAGGTCTCGGGGGTCCCCCGGATCAGATGGACCACATTTTTGAGAACTGCTGCTTTACAGAATCAGATTATTCTTGGGCAGGCTCACTACCCAAGCTCCAGCGTGATACTGGAAGAACACACAACCATCCTTTGGCCTTTATGAAGTTTGGGTAATTTGGGTTAACGCATATGACCTAGTTTTTCTTTTTTCAAGGATCTAGCATAATCTGTCATGCTCTTTCTAAGTATGTCTTTGTTGTGGCTCATCTTTAGAAGTGTAAGCCCCACGAGAGGCTGCAGAGCCTTACTCACCACTGTGCTCCAGGGCTTGAGATGGGGAGATAGATCCACAGACAGAAGCTTGACTTTACCACGCCCTGTGCTCCTGGAAAACAGCGAAGGTTAAGATCTCCCCATCCCCACCCATCCATTGTGTTCTGGAAAACGGCTTATTGCAAAGAAACTTCTTTCCCCATACGACTTAAATTAAGACTCATGGATGCCATCCTTGTTCACCTGTGACAAGGTGAGACACAGACCCTCTAAATTCTGTTTCTTTGCCTCATAAATGATTAGCTGAGCCCCTTGTCCCCTCTGATCAATCAGAACAAAATGCTTGTTAACTGAAATTCCATTAAGCCTCTCTCCTTCATCCAGGTGCCCGAATGGACTTTAGCTCACATTCAGCCTGAGCCAGCATACAATCCCTCTCAAGAATAGGCTGGCCTCGGGTAGAATGTTTTCGTGTCTAATACCCAATTCTGCCACCCTTTTATTCCACTTCCTTGCACCTGGCTCCTTCTAGCCTTGTTCATCTCTCTCTATAAAAGAAAAGCCCTTTTCTGCCTAACTCCTGAGATGCTTACAGACCTTATAATCAGAGGGTTCTCCCTCCTGCAACAATCTTCTCCCTTTGCAATAATCTTTTCAAATAAAATCTCTCTTGAACCTGGATTTGGGGGGGGAGGGAGGTTGGGAGTGGGGTTTGGATTTGTTTTTTATTAGACATGCTGAACGAAAGAAACACGTGTAACTGATCAGGGAGTGGCTATGTTAATTCAGCTTTGCAGATTCTGCTCTGACTTCTCTCCCCGGTAATCACACTCTTAGATTCTGATACCTAGACTTGCCAAATCCACCGGGCCACGACCAAGCCCTCTGGGCCAGGAGTACAGCTGTGGCTGCCAGCTGGGCTTTTGGAGTCAGACACATTAGGATTTGGATTTTGCTGCTGCCACTGCCCTCCTGTGTAGCTCCTATGTAGCCCGGGTCAAGTCACTTAATGGTTCTCCTGTTGAACCAGTCTTTACTGAGTGTAGGCTTTGAATTGGACACAGGTTGTGGTGAGCAACAGGTGATAATTAGGGACAGGAGGATTCTGGCAATTAAACAAGTAAATTAACTGGCAATTAACAAGTAAATGGAGGGAGAGCCTTGGTATATGGGGGGAACAGGGAGGGCTCTGCTGAGAAAGTGACTAATCTGAGGCCTGGGGGTCAGAAAGTCCAAGGGTACCAGCAGCTGAAAGAAGGACATTCCTGTGAAGGGCCAGGGGTGGGAGATCTGGGTGTTTAAAATCCAGCAGAAAAAGGGAGAGGGGCTAAAAAGAATGAGTAAATGGCAGAGAATGGACTGAAGCCCTCACATCATCCTGGGCTTTGTCTCCCAAGATAAGGAATTTCACTTTTATTTTGACTAGGATGGAAAGCCTAAAAAGGGAGAGATATTTTTGTTTTTATCCTTTTGCTTTGTAGTTTAATTTGATTGCTACTGAGGTTTCATTTTTCTTCCCTATTAATCATTTGTATTCTTTGGTGAATTGTCCTCACCCATTTATCTACTGGGCTCTTCATGACTTTCTCATTAATTCGATGAGGTGTGTCTCAGTTAAGGATATTAATCTTCTGTGGTGTATGTTGCAATTATTTTCCCCTGGTTACGGTCTGATTTTTAATTTTGGTTTCCTTTTTGGGGTTGAAGTTTTAAACCTTTGTGCTTTCGTGCATGAGAGTGTTCACCCATCACTATTAGGCTTAAGGAGTCCTCCACCATCAACATTGGGTAAATGGTGTTGTTCTGGTCCGTGTTGTCGAGGTTCGGTGTTTTACTTTGGTGGACTTTGTGTCTTCCTGAGCGGGCCGGGGCAAACGCCTCCTGTGGTGGTAAGGGCTCAAGATGTGGAGACCCCGGGTCCTTCCAGCCCAGAGGAGCCGCTTCGCAGCGGGAGGCCTCAGCAGGGGACACCCGCTCTCCTGGGAATCCACCCCCTCGTTAAACATCATTGACACACAAGCCACTTCTACAGGTGAGGAAGCTGAGGGTCAGCAGAGGACCGGGAGAGGGTGGTAAGGGGTCTTAAAGCCTACAGCAGAAGCAAAACCTGCAGCGGGAACCAGCTGGTGCCGCCGTGGCAGGCAGGAGGGCGGGGCCAGAGTCGTGTCGGACAGCTGGAGCCCCGCCCCGCCCAGGCCCCGCCCCCGGGCTGAGCTTCCGGTACCGACTTAGCTCAACCCGGCTCATTCCAGAGCCTGCGCGGCGCTGATTTCATTGGCTGTCTCGCCGTCCCCGCCCCCGGGAGACCTGCTGATTTTCGCAGCCAATCAGCAGGTACGGCGGCGGCGGCGGCGAGTCTCGGCGGATCCCGGGCGCTGAGGTACCGGGGTTTGCAGGAGGGGCCGCGGTCCTGGGTGGGGGACAGCACGGGCCCTCAGTGGCGCGGCTGCTTCGCCCAGCTGGTCGGCTCGCGGGTGGGCCAGCTTCCTGCCTCTGGAGGGGCAGTGACCGCCACCGTCGGGGGCTGGCTGGAGGTTGTTCGGGGTTGGAGGGCAGAGGTCGGAGGTCGTGTCTTTGGGGAATGTTGGGGTCCCGCCCATCTAAGCCTAGGAGCGGGCCGCGCCCCGTTTTGTTTTTGTCAGCGCCCGTTTGGGGACCGCCCTCCTGGCACGGAAGGAGCGCTGAGGGAAACTGAGGCCTGGGAGCCGCCGGGGCCCCTCGCAGGCCCCGAGCTCGGACGGGGAGGCCGGCCGGTCCTCGGGCGCCTGCCTTCTCCCTCCTCCGGGCCCGTGGGTCTGTAGGGTGCGGGTTAGAGGGAGTGGGCGGCACGGCCGCGGGGGGGCCACCGGCTGTCCCCGAAGCCCCCCCTCCCCCCCGCTCCCGGTCTCTGATGCCAGCTCTTTCGGAGGCTGTCATTCCCCGTGTTTGAGATTTCGTGTCTGGAACCTCATTCGGACAGTTTGGAGAGGGGAGAGGGGGTAGCGTGGCTTTGGCACTTGGCAGGAGGTGAAAATAAAAACCAGACGTGGGATGTAATGAAGGCAGAGGGACCTGCGAGAAACTGGACGAATTTCTTAGCTTGACAAAGGGAATTTCTTAGCTCGACAAGGATTTTCTCCCCAACTTGCCCCGCATACTGTGTAATTCAAGCTTTCGCACTTGAAATCGAGAGTATTGTACTCTCCTAGAGCTCATAAGCAAGAGCCCTAAGTCTTGACCTTCTTGGTGAGGATACTTTGGAATGTGTAAAGTAATGAACAAGAATTGTTTTGTCCAAAGTTCCGAGTTAAGATTTACAGAACAGGGAGGGTGGGAACCTCTCTGCTTGGGGGGGGGGATCTTGGTAGCTTCTCTACTCCTCTGACACCCAAAAGAGAAGTTTCTTTATCTGTATGGGTTTTGGGGAGACACGGCTCTGGATGAGGAATAAGAGGGAAAGAGGGATTCTTTTTTTATTTTATTCTTTTTTTTATTTTTGAGAGAGAAACAGCACGAGCGGGGGAGGGGCAGAGAGAGAGAAGGAAACAGAAAATCGAAGCAGGCTGCAGGCTCTGAGCTGTCAGCACAGAGCCCGACACGGGGCTCGAACTCACAGACCTCAAGATCATGACCTGAGCTGAAGTCAGACCCCTAACCGACTGAGCCACCCAGGTGCCCCGCGATTCTTTTCATTTTCTATGCAGAAAGTGTGCAATTAGGCAATTACCTTTCCCTCACCCTCCATCTGAGCTAGCGTAAAACACATTCTTTTTTGTACTGACGGTATCTGTCGAGTATTTATAGTGAAAGGGGACGGGAGTAATCTCTCTAGCAATAAGTCCTTTACCTGTACTGTAGCCGCAAGAGGAATGGATGTGCCTTGTGTGGAATTAACCCTGGGGTTTGGTTTTCAGTTAAGAAAATGAGGCAGAAGGAAGTGTTAACCAAGACCTTCCAAGGCCCAGCCATTGTCTGTAGGACTCCGACCAGCCACGTTTACATGTTTGAGAACGGTGGTGGGGACTCAGGGGACTCCTCTGAGGAAGAGTCCCACCGCGTGGCTCTGCGGCCCCGGGGCAAGGAGCGCCAGAAGAAGGGTGCCCCCCACCCTCACCAGCCAGGAGCAGGGGACGTGGTGCTGCTTCAGCGGGAACTGGCCCAGGAGGACAGCCTCAACAAGCTCGCTCTTCAGTATGGCTGCAAAGTAAGAAACCCCACGGGTGAAGGTGGCTCCTGTGTATTTAGAGGAACAGAGGACCTCACTGAAGGGTGGGGGCCCTTGCTGCCCCTTCCTGACCCCCCCCCCCAGGGGTGGTGTCCAGAGGCCTGTGGTATCGGTGAAGGGGTTTCCCATCTGGCCCGAGATGGAACGCAGGTGAAGTACTTTGAGTTCTGAACCTTGGGGTCATAAAAAGTGAGGGTTAGGAATCTCAGGTGTTGGGCCAGTTCTCTCTCTGCAGAGCACTTCTCTCCCTGTCCCTCCAAGTAATTTCGGAAACCTTTTTTATATAGTTTTGAGCATATTTTGTTTAAGACCTGCCAGGGCCAAAGATGCCATGCAGAATATATCCAAGATTTGTTTGGTAGGGTTGCTTTTTTTTTTTTTTTGGCTACTTCTCTTTTTCTTGCTGGTTGCAGCCTATTGGATTGGTCAAGTTTGACGTTCTCTGTTTTAGAACTGCATGATCTAGCCTGTGTGCGCTGTGTATCTGTATAACCCTGTTTCTCTCTTTAATTATGTTTTTAGCATTCAGAGTGATTAACATGGCAAAGTAAGTAGGAAAGTATTTATAGAATTGCTACATTTTCTCCTAGATTGAAACTTTTTATTTCATTTTGCTAATAACACTGTGTTATAACTTTCTATGGCCTCCTCTAAGGCTGTCTAACCAATTTGTTTTAAAAATCTTTTCTTCCTTAAAGTGTCTTGTTATTTATCTAACGAGGTTCAAATGGCTAAACACATTGTATAGGATGTTGTGGTATTTCCCAGAGGAAATACACAGGCTGACCTCCTAGGGACACATAGTGGTCTCTCAATTGTACTGAGATTTATATTTGACTCTCTAACCAGCTTCTAGTAGGCATACTGTATGGTTTATTGAACATGGGCCGCAAATGAATCCTACCCTACAAAGATCTGAGTGGATGCAGTGGGCTTCTTAGAAAAGTGGGCTTAATTAAGCCATGAAGACTGTACATATAATGCCTCCAATAAGTAATCAGTTTTCCTATTGAAAGTAAATAAATTTTGGTGTTTAGTTTATGAAGGGCAAAGACAAAAAGGTCTCAAGCACCTTATGCTTTAGTTTCAGGACATGGTAAATTAAACATGTCCACGGCCCCAGTTCAACTAGATGATAAAAACAATCGCTCAATAAGTAAAATAATGGAGATGATTGATTTGAAAAAGGTGCTGTCTAAAGGTCTGTTGGCCGTAGTTACACTCTAGTTAAAGTGGACTTATGAGTTAAAACCTTAAAGTCCATCTCTGACACTTTCATTAAGTTCCAAACATTAGCTTGAGGGAGGGTTTGACTTAAATTTTGCACCACCCCTCCCTTAAGATTTGTCTTGCTCTTTGTTACTTTGTGAAACCCATAGTGCTGCCTTTTCTGGAGTCCTAATATTGAATGGAGATTTCAGTCTGTACTTTCCAGCTACATCCGTGTGATTCCCTACGTGTTACTAAGTATCATAAGTGTTAGGAAACCCTCAAAGTGAATTAACTCTCGATTGCTTTTATCTACAAAATAAGTTTATATACCATACAGTACTTCTGAGCATGAAAACATGGTAGAATCATGAGGACTTACCTCTTAAAACAAAATTACAGTTAAAGTCGGTTCTGAGTGTCAAGCTGGCTGAGGTTTGGTCTGGCGATCGCTAATGTAATCAGCTACTGTACTGGGTTCTGATGTGGGAGGGAAGTCAGCCAGACGGGGGCATTGTTGCCTCAGAAGTTAGAAGAAGTAGAAAGGGCTACTAGAGCATTTTTAGTACCATGACTGGGTTTCACCTAAAAACATTGTGTTGCAGTCACACTGTACACAAACAAAAAACGCTTTTCCAAAAACCGATTATATGTTATTCAAACTTGTAAATCTGCTCGGAACTGTGATAAGGCTGGGTTAAAGCGAAAAAACAGCTATTCAGCCTAAACTCATTATGTGTGCAGGTGCAGTTTTCCAATATTCATCAGGGTCTTAAAGGGGGGCGGGCTTGGATCCTCTTTCGGAAACAGCTACTTTTTGGATATTAGTTCTAAGGAGTTTACATAGTTGATGATGTTTGTCTTCATGACTTCCCTAGGTCGCAGATATCAAGAAAGTCAACAACTTCATCAGAGAACAAGATTTATATGCTTTGAAATCTATTAAGATCCCAGTGAAAAATCATGGGATCCTAACAGAGACCCACAAAGAACTCAGACCCGTCCCAAGCCCATCCTCAGAGACTAGAGTGACCTTCGAGGAGCTGCCAGACCCAGACAGGGCAGCTGTAGGCGCCAGTGCCCTGTCCAGCCCACTGACGGATTTCTTTAAGGGCATTGACCAGAATATTGAGCGCGCCGTGCAGTCAGAAATCTTTTTAAATGAAAGTTGCTGTGGAGAGACCTCCAGTCAGCCGCTGCTTCCAGCGCCTCCGAAGACCCCAACAAACGGTGCAGACTGTGGGATTCAGTGGTGGAATGCTGTTTTTATCATGCTTCTAATTGGGATTGTTTTACCAGTGTTTTATTTGGTCTATTTTAAAATACAGGCTACTGGCGAGATCCCCAGCGGCTTGAACACAACCACTGTCCCCAACGGCTCGATGACCGTGAGTGCAGTTCCAGGGCAAGCCCCCAGAGTAGCCGTCCCAGTGCCAACCATCCCCTTTTCAGACAGCCAGTTCAGTCAGACCACCCGGGCAGGGAACTAGCCATCGTTGTTCCTAAAGAGTCCGGCCAGTGTCAGCATTTGACCTCCTAACATGCATCACCTGCCATCGGCCAGAGCCTTGGGTGCTGCATTTCCTTTTCTGTGACATACGGACACGTTTCAGAAAACACCATTGTGTTCTCAGTAACACTCACCTTGGGGAGTAGGCTTGCCTAACCCAAGGCTGTGGGAGCCAAAACACCAGCACCCTCAGCCTCCTACATCCAGAAGTTAACAGCAAGAGAAACATTTTCACGTGGCAGGTGCCACTTCTTGAAGGTATGTTGTGGACTGGCACTGTGTGGGCCCTCAAGTTGGATGTGTTCGGAAGTTGAAGAGCGGCCTTGGACCTTCAGTGTGGGAGCCTCTGGGGTCAGCTTTGGTCACTTGGCTGTGTGCGGTGTCCCCTGCCTGCTGTGAAGGGATGACCAACTGACAAATGATGTTCTTTGTCTCCCTGGCAAAGGAGCTGTCCAGTAGCGTTGAGTATCACCCTGTTTTGGAGTCTGACAGATAACCATTGTAACTGGCCCTACTTCATATTTGCCCCACTAGTTAGCTTTTTTGAGGCAGTGTCCTTTCTAGAATTGAAAATGCCCTAAATCCAAATTGCTCTAATATTGAGTAAACGGCAGTTCTGTTCTTTGTAGTTCCAGAGCTAACTTAGTGACACACAGGCCTGTTTTAAGCTGCTGCATGGTGTGTCCAGCATGTCTTGGCTGGAACACTTGGGGCTGTTGCTCAGTTTCACCTGGGGTGTATTCTCACTGCAGTGGCTAACCAGATTCCCTAAGTTAGCATTCTTAGAAGGAATTGTTGCCAGTGTCTGGAGCTGAGTAGGTGCAGAGAGAAGAATGAGTGCCTATCACCGAGGTCCCAACTTGTGATGCTTCTAAGGCTGAACAGTCACCAGTCCAGTGTTGCTGAGAGCAGCAGCCCCTGTGTGTACCTGGAAGGGAAGTGCAGGGAGGATGGGTATGCTTCCTGCAGCTTCCTTGATTCTAAGGAATTCTAGAACCATTGCACTAGAAAGGGACTCAGTGTTTTTCTTTGGGTAAATACGCTCTCTGTATAGTGCAGCTTATGATGTTAAAGACCAAACACTTAATGGAGGGCCTCATGATGACCCTTGCCGTGGAGGCCATTAAAGAGGGGTCAGGCACCCATCAGCCTGAGGTTTTCCTGTCTCTTCTACACAGCAGCAGTCGTGCTCAATGTGGAGGCTCCGGAGAGGCCCGGGTCAGCCTCTGAGGCCTTGCAGGTGCAGCAGGGGTGTGTGGGGTGAGGGTTGAGAGCCTGCGTGGCCAGAACCCATCTCGGTCCCAAGGAAGAGTGGAAATGGGCCTACGTGGTTGGTGGCTTAACCTCGGAGAAGTCTGCCACCAGGGAGGAAGACCCACTGCACAGATAGGGAGCTTTGAGTGTGATTTATGTCATTTGACACATCAGACCTAGAGATAAGTTGAGAAGATTTCATCGTGTAAGAGGAGGGTACTTGAGATGGGCTTCTAATTTTTCTCCTCTCAGCTATGTGAAAAATGACTTGCCCTGGGTTCAATTAGTAAATTTAAAGTATCTTCAAAGTTAAATGTTTTCTTCAAAACCACAGTGGTCTTCACGATAAAATGAGCTTGTGAATCTTTGCTCCAGGAAATGTTTTGATCATGTGAATGCTCTTCCAGCCAAATGTCTGTGCTCACTGTGCCCCTGGAGGCCACAGGTTTCTCTAATGTGTCACCATTAACTTCACCAGGCAGAGCTGAGTCCCATGGGAAAATGGCTTTTGCCAGGCAAAGAATAATTATCTGTATCCTTTACTTTTTTCAAATGGAATAAAATAATTTCTTCTGTGAAGGAAAATTGATTCCTCTCTTTTTTTTTTTTTTTTTTTAATTTCGGCGGTGGTGATTCAGAATGAAGAGATGATACAACAGTGTTGGAGAAGGTGGAGGTGTCCGTGTCTAGGGGGCGAGGCGTGCCCAGGGCTTGTGTTCAAGGTTATCCCAACAGGTGAAAAACAGAAGTGGTAAACCAGCACAGTCTCACTGATTGGTCTGCACAATGTGCTTTAGAGTGCCTTTATTAAGTATGCATAAGAGAGACCATGAAGTTCATTTTGTACACATTTTACTACATTTTTAGTGTGTTAATATTTTAAAGAAACAGATTTGATAGGTAGTCTTCAGTCCTTTTGATTGAACAATAGTGCCCAACATTGTGGGCACCTAGGGAATCTACATCATCAGGCAAATGATGCTCCCGTTTTACTCTGGGGCAACAAGGCTGTGGAGACTCAGCAGAAGCCTCAGGGTCGCTCCGAGCAGGACTGCCCAGCTGAGGAAGGGTCACAGTCCTTCCTCTGAAACACAGTTCTTTAAACTGCCTCTGTTAATAGTGTAGTCTGCCTGGGGTTGAGGGAGAATGATAAAGATTCTTTTTTCTCTACATCTGCACCAGCATTTATGGTCTCTTATCTTTTTGATGATAGCTGTTCTCACAGATATGGAGTGGTATCTCATTGTGGTTTTGATTTGCATCTCCCCAATGATTAGCGATGTTGAGGACCTTTTCATGTACCTGTTGGCCACTTGTATACCTTATTTAGAAAAATGTCTATTCAGGTGCTTTGCCCATTTTTAATTGTCATATATATATTATATATATTATGATTATATATATGACATGTAATATATAATATATAATAGCATATATATTATAATATGTAAGGGTGTATATATAATATGTCATATATGTATGTACTTAAATATATTTTGCAACTGAGTTGTGTGAGTTCTTTACATATTTTGGCTCCTAACTCCTTATTGGATATATGGCTTGCAAATATTTTTTCTCATTCTGTAGGTTGTCTTTTCATTTTGTTGATCTATTTTCTTTTGCTGTGCAGAAGCTTTTTAGTTTGATATAGTCCCACTTATTTATTTTTGCTTCTGTTGCATATGCTCTTGATGTCATATCCAGAAAACCAGTGCCATGACCAGTGTCAAGGAGCTTACCACCTATGGATTCTTCTAGTAGTTTTATGGATTCTGCTCTTACATTCAAGTCTTTAATCCATTTTGAGTTAATTTTTGTGAGTGGAACAAGATAGGGATCTACCTTCATTCTTTTACATGTAAATATCCAGGTTTCTCAGCACCATTTATTGAGGAGACCATCTTTTCACCATTGAGTATTCTTGGCTCCCTTCTCAAATATTACTTGGCTGTATATACAGGGGTGGATTTCTGGGTTTTTGCTTCTGTTCTGTTGGTCTGTATCTGTTTTCGTGCATTTACCATACTATTTTAATTACTGTCGTTTTATAATATAGCTTGAAATCGGGAAGTGTGATGCCCCTGCTTTATACTTCTTTTTCAGGATTCCTTTGGCTATTAAGTCTTTTGTGCTTCCATATAAATTGTAGGATTTTTTTTTTCTGCTTCTGTAAAATTTGCCATTGGAATCTTGATAGGGATAGTATTGAATCTCTAGACGGCTTTGAATAATATGGAAATGTAAACAGTATTAAATCTTCCAATTCATGAACACAGGATACCTTTCCATTTTTATCTTCTGTTTCTTTCATCAATGTTTTGTGTTAAGTGTAGAGATCTTTCACCTCCTTGGTTGAATTTATTCTTTGTTTTTAATGTTATTGTAAATGGGATAATTTTATTTCTTCTCATATAATTCCTTGTTAGTGTATAAATATGTTACCATATGTTAATTTTGTATCTTGGAACTTTACTGAATTCACTGATGAGATCTAACAGTTTTTTTGATGGAGTCTTTAGGATTTTATGTATAGAAAATCATGTCATCTACAAATAGAGACAATTTTACTTTTTTTTTTTTTCAATTTCATGCTTTTTATTTTATTTTATTTTTTTCTTCCCTGATTGCTCTGGCTAGAGCTTCCAGTACTATGTTAAATAAGAGTAGCAAGAGTGGGAACCCTTGTTTTATTCCTGATCTTAGAGAAAAAGCTTTCACCCTTTTAGCACTAGGCATGATGTTAGCTGTGGGCTTGTTATATATGCCCTTATTATGCTGAGGTACATTCCTTCTACACCTAAATTGTTAAGAGTTTTTATCTTGAACGGATGTTGAATTTTATCAAATGTTTTTTCTCCATCTATTGAGATGATCATATGATTTTTATCCTTCATTTTGTTAATAAGGTGTATCACACTGATTGATTTGCGTATGTTGAACCACCTTCCATCCCTGAAATAAATCCCACTTGATCATGGTGAGTGATCCCAAAATGTGCTAAATTTGGTGTCTTAGTATTTTATTGAGAATTTTTGCACCTATATTCATAGGGATATTGGTTTGTATGGTGTCCTTTTCTGGCTTTGGTCAGGTAATGCTGGCCTTGTAAAGTAAGTTTGGAAATGCTCCCTCCTCTTTGATTTTTTCTTTTTTTTTTTTTTTTTTTTAAGTTTGAGAAGGATTGGTGTTAATTCTTTAAATGTTTGGTAAAATTCACTCTGAAGCCACCTGATCCTGGGTTTTTCTTCTTTGGCAGATTTTTACTGATTGAATCTCTTTACTAATAATTGATCAGTTCAGATTTTCTGTTTCTTCCTGATTCAGTATCGGTAGGTTATATGTTTTTACTTTTTTTTTCCATTTATTCTAATTTGTCCATTTGTTGACCTAGTTGTTCATAGTAGTCTGCTTTCATGTCACTTTTTAAATGAGGAGCAGAGAAGCTTCTACTTCCCTCTCCTGGCCTGTTTTCTACCATTCCTTCAAAGCTTCCTTCTGACACAAGCCAGGAGCTCTCTGTGGAAATGGTTGTCTTGAAAGAGTTATAACCATTTGTGTGTGAGATGGGGTTTAAAAATGTTTGTTTTCCCTAGCAGATCAGGGTATCTGTCCCTGTGTTTTGGCAGGACATCTGGTGTCCTGGAGGGAGTGTCAAGAGAAGGCAATGGGATGGACTAATTCATCCCAGTGGACTAATTCATCCATTTATTCAAGTGACATATATGGAGCACTGCCTCTGCCAGGTGCTGGTTGGGGTGCCCCGCAGAGGTGAGGAAGGCTGATCTGGAAGACATCACCTGGGAGATGGCCACAGCTTCGTGTAAGGCCTAGTAGAATGCAGTGTGGATGGGGAGAGGTGGGAGGGCACGTGTCTAAAGTCATTGAATTGAGACAGTTTCCACTTGGGTTGATAAGGAGGGAGGCTGAGCCTGGCTATAGGAAGGACCCAAGCAGATGTGAAGATTTCTCTTTGGGAAAAGACTAGGATGCAGCACAGAATAAAAACAATCATCATTTAATTCATGGCACTCATTAGATGCCAGACAACGCTCTAAGAGCTTTATACATCAATCCATTTCATCCTTACAATATTCTCGGGAGGTTGGCACTTCCTATTCCTGTCTTACTAATGGAAAAACTAAGCTAAGATCACATAACTTGTAAATGGGAAGGCTGGGAGTCCCACCCAGGCTGACTGGCTTGGGACCCTGTTCTCTTTAACCCCTTTGCTTGGGGCCTTGCTGCTCTGTGCTTCCCAAGGCAGGGTTTTAGTATAGGACAGAATTGAGAGAAGAGAAGATTGAGAAGATTTCTTCTGGTCCACAATAGGGTACTGGCCATGCAGTGATAAGAACCCTATGCATTTACCTGCCTGTTTTCTGGGTGGTGCTAGGAAGCCAGTGGTGCCAGTGAGCCTTGACTGTGAGAAATAAGCCTCATTTGGATCAGTAAAGTAGCCTTCCTTAGCCAATTCCTTGCAGTACTGAACACCTTGGGTAGGGTTCCTCCAAGCTTATTTCTGGAGAGGAGGTACTTCTAGCATCACCAGGCCAAGCAGAGGCATGAGGGTGGGGTGGGGACAGGATCCATTTTTGCCTGTTCTCCAGGAGAACAGCTCCTGGGTACAGTGGAGCTGCTGAGGAGACTTGGGGTCACCCTCCCTGCCCCCCTGCACGGTCAGGCCCCACAGCCCTGGGAAGGATGGCATGGTGGTGATGTGCAGCTCCAATTTGTGCCCTCTGCCCTCTTCCATCCCTGCTTCTGTTGTGCAAGAGCCCTGAGGGACTCCTACAGTAGTGATCTGGGAGGGGGTCTTCCTACATCTTCAGGAAATACCAGGTTTTTTTAAAATGCATTCACCACCCTGAGTAGGGAACATGTGCTACCATGCATTCGTTCCCAAACCTTTCAGAGCCAAGAGGCTATGTGAAAACAAGACCTGGCCGGCCCTCAAGGTACTTAATACCCTTAAGGTACTTATAATCTAGTGGGAAAGATAAAACTTATATTAAGGTGGTGATAGGGGAGAATATGCTGACCCCATGAGAAGAAAAGGGATAAGATGATACATGGGTGATAAGAAAAGTTTTCTAGAGAAAGTGGCATTTCCTTAGTTGACACCTGAAAGGAGGGAGGGATTTCATAATATGCTCTCCAGTGGAGGCTGGAAGCCAGGGAGATCTTGTGAACAGGGAACTATGAGTAGCCTAGTAGCCTGGAGTGAAGAAGTGCAAGCAAACAGAAATGTGGGAAAATGCTGCAGTAATAGTTGGAGCTAGGTTATAGACAACCTTGAATTCTGTAAGTGACTTGGACATTATTTGATGGACAGTGGGAAGCTATTGAAAATCTTTGGACAGTAGAGATAGTATAGTTGAGCACTGACTTTAAGAATAGTAATCTCCTAGTTTGGGAGAGGAGAGGCCTTAAAGAGGTGATGTAATTTGATCATGAGGAGCTTGGGTATAGTTTTCATAATTCTTTATTGGGGGTTAATCAAGCTTCTTGGATCTGCAGGTTTATATGGTTTCATGTAATTTGGAAAAATTCAAGCCATTATTTCTGCAAATATTTTTTTCTGATTATTCCAGTCCAATTACCCATATATTAGGTCATTTGATGTCTCACAACTAACTGATGCTTACACATTTTTCTTTGTCTTTCTGTTTTATCTTGGACAATTTCTGTTGCCATTTCCTTTATACTATCTAATTGGGATATTCAGTACATCTTGTACTAGAGGTATTTTTCATCTGTAGAAGTTCTATTTGGGTTTTCCTTTATGACTTCCATTTTTTATCATTTCTCATACTTTCAAACATGTGGAGTGTATTTATAATAGCTGTTTTAAAGTCTTATCTGATAATTCTATCATGTGTTTCATTCTGGGTCTATTTGTAGATTTTTTTTTTTCTGGTTATGGATTGTATTTTCTTGTTTTCCTGCATGTTAGGTAATTTTCGGCTGGATGCTTGACATGGTGAATTCTATGTTGCTGGGTGCTAGATCTTGTTGTCTTCCTTTAAATATTTTTTGGCTTTGGGGTTTGAAATCAGTTTGATCCTTTTGAGACTTGCTTTTATACTCCGTTAGGGCAAGTCTAGAGCAGCCTTTAGTCTAGGGCTAATTCAACCCCACTAGTATGATGAGATACTTGTGAAGACTCTACTCAATGCTGTGGTGTAAGAGGTCTCACTGTTCTGGCTGGTGGGAAAGCAGGTTATTCCTAGCCCTGCATAAGCATGGGAATGGTTCCACCTACTTTCCTCTGTTGGTTCTTTTCCTAGTCTCTGTGATTTTCTCACATGCTAGTGCAGCTCAGTACTCAGCCAGAGACTTAGGGGATCTCTCTTCTCTTCCTTTCCCCATATTCTGTCCCCACAATTCTAGATGCCTTGGCCTCCTTGAACTTCAGACTCTATCTCTTCAACTTGGCAAGATCACTGTGCTCTGTGCTCTGGTCTGGAAACTTTTCAGGCAGTGAGGTAGGGCACTTCCCAGTTATACCTGGTTTATTTCTCTTTCCCCAGGAATCACTCTCCTGCACTCTTTTGTCCAGTGTCTTCTATCTTTTGTCTAATTCTTTGTTTGAGGTGAAAGAATACATCTGGTCTCTGTTATTCCATTATGGCCAGAGCAGAAGTTCATAGGCCAGAGTTAGAAGAGGGGCAGCCAAAATGGTGGCATGAGGGGGCAAGATTGGTTTACAGGCAGATTGAAGGGAGCAGGGCTGTTGGTGGACTCCAAATTTGTGAACTGGAATCAGTCATGGGACAGGAAGTCAGAAGAGGCAGATTTTCTTGCAGGGGCTTGGAAATAAGTCCACTAAATTCCATATGCTGCAAGACAGCTGTATGTGAGGCCTGTAGTTGATTTGGTTCAACAAACATTACTTTCCCTTATGTGTCAAGTGCTAGGCTCCCTGGTTTTCAGTGTGTTATCTCAGCTGAGTAGTTGGAAAAGAGAGACAGCCCATTTATCAGTAGTCCAGGCAGTTATGGTGTTATCCTTGTTCCTTATTGCCATTTTGAGATCATTATTCAACCCTTCTTCCCTAAATCCTTTCAGAACTCCATAATCTACTTACCCTTTTTTTATTGCATTATCTACAGATCTTCTGGTCTCTCCCTCTCATCCGCTGAAGACTTCAGCACCTGTTCTCCTTCTTGGATCCATGTAGATCAGCGCCTTCCCATGTTTTTGAGGTCATTATCATATAGATAAAATAATAAAAATTATGTACAGCACTGTGGAGGGGATTTGATGATCTTTGTGGGCTCTAATAAGTGTTACAGATAGAGGGGTAATAACTGAGGAGTTTGGTTCTGTCAGGTTTTTGAAATGGGTGATCAAAAGGCATGCTTTTATGCTGATGAGAAAGATGTAGGAGGGAGGTAGAAATTGCTGCTACCAGAGAGGGGATAGTTGCAGGGGTGAAGACATTGAGGGGGAGAGAGGTGATGGGTTCCAATATACAACATGAAAGTCTTGGCCATAGAGGTGATGGGTTCCAATATACAACATGAAAGTCTTGGCCATAGATAAGAGCAGAGAGTCCATCCATTGTACCTGGAGGGAAGGCAGAGCACATGGGTACAGATGCAGGCAGATTCCTGGATTTCATGGTGGGAAGACCAGGTAGGTCTCATTTGATTGCATCTATGTTTTCAATGGAAAATGTGACAGGAAGTAATAAGCTGGCAAGAAAAAGAGGTAGTCTTGAAGGTTTGAATAGCAAAAGAGTAAAATACAGTTGATCCTTGAACATGGGGATTAGGGGCACTGACCCCCAGCAAGTCGAAAATCCTTGTAGAACATGACTACCCCAAAACTTAACTACTAATAGCCTACTGTTGACTAGAAGCCTTACTGATAACACAGTTGATTAACACATATTTTGTATATGTATTAGTATATACACTATATTCTTACAATAAAGTAAGCTCGAGAAAATGTTAAGAAAATCATGAAGAGAAAATACAATTACATCATTGTACTGTATTTATTGAGAAAAGTCCATGTAGAAGTGGACCTCCTTGAGTTCAAACTCATGTTATTCAAGGGTCAAATGTAGTGATGTCAGAAAATGAGGACGTCAACAATACTAGGGGATTGTAGTTGCATTTTGGGGCAGTGTTGAGAGCCTTTTAAAATTTGTGGTCATGATAGAATAAAAATAGGAAACACAGAATTAAACCCAAATACATAAATAAATTTAATATATGCTGTCAATGTGGCATCTCAAATCAATGGGATAAAGATGAACTTTTTAATAAATGGCTGTTGGACAACTAGATAGCCATTTGGAAAATATAAGACCCATACCTAAGAATAAACTCCAAATGGGTTTTTAGGAATCTAAATATAAAAGATGAAACTATACTAATACTAGAAGAAAACATTGGTGAATTCCTCTCTAACTTTGGTGTAGGGAAAAGGATCCTAAATTTAACTCAAAATTCATAATCAATAAAAGCTTGATAAATTTGACTATATAAAATAATAAAATTTTGCGTGACAAAAGTATCACAAAAAGCCAACTGACAAATTGGGAGAAAATATTCATAGCCTATAACAAAGGGCTTATATCCCTAAAATAAATAAACAAACAAACAAACAAACTCTTAAAAATTGAAGGAGAGAGGGGCACCTAGGTGGCTCAGTCAGTTAAGTGCCTGACTTTGGCTCGGGTCATGATCTCGTGATTTGTGAGTTCGAGCCCTACATCAGGCTCTGTGCTGACAGCTCCAAGCCTGAAGCCTGCTTCAGGTTCTGTGTCTCCCTCTCTCTCTGTCCCTCCCCCACTCACCCTCTGTCTCTCTGTCTCTCAAAAATAAATAAACATAGGGGCGCCTGGGTGGCTTAGTCGGTTAAGCATCTGACTTCAGCTCAGGTCATGATCTCTCAGTCCATGAGTTGAAGGCCCATGTTGGGCTCTGTGTTGACAGCTCAGAGCCTGGAACCTGCTTCAAATTCTGTGTCTCCCTCTCTCTGCCCCTCCTCTGCTGACACTCTGTCTCTGTCTCTCTCTCTCAAAAATAAAGATTAAAAAAATAAAAAAAAAACACAAAAAATTGAAGGATAGAGACCAAAACCCCAATAAACAAATGGAAAAAAGACATGAACAGACACACAAAGATTAAAATGGCCTTCAAACATGAAAAAATGTTCAAGTTCACTCATTATAGAAAAAGACAAGTCTAAACATTGATATATTTTCTCACAGACAGGTAAAAATTTTAAATATAATAACATTCTGTTGGTGCAGTTGTGGGGAAACCGGCATTCTCATACATTGTTGGAGGAAGTGCAAATGGGCAACAACTTCTCTGGGAGGTGAATTTGGCACTACTTAACAAAACTACACAGGAACTTACTCAGCAATCCTACTTCTAGGACTTTACCCTAAAGATAAATATCTAACATTATGAAGACACATATGCTTAAGCGTATTCATTGATACATGCAAAATACTAGAAACAACTTCTGTGACTATTCACGGACGACTGTTGTACATCCATACCACGTGGTGCTATGCAACTATAAAGAATGGTGAAGATTACTAGGAACTCACCACTTTTGGGGGTGATTTCCAATTACACTGTATTTTGTTATTTGGTTTTGTTTCTCTGATTTTAATGAAATCAAATTGATCAAATTTTTCACTATGGTTTGCTTCAGAAGTTCCTTACACTAAGTCAGAAAGTTGTTTTCTTGTATAATGACATTGTTCTATTTTAACTTTTAGGTATTTAATCCATTTGGAGGCTACCGTCTTGTGTCATGTTAGTAGGAATCCAGTTTTATTTTTCTCTATGTAGTAAACTAATTTTACCAACTAATTTTACCATTTTGTGGTGTGGAAAAATGGCTTAATATTTTTGGGAAGACATTCCTACCCCACCCCTTTTAATATTCTAATGAACTGTGAGCTGTTTTTTAAATTGATACATAATTGACATGTAACATTGTGTAAGTTTAGGGTATACAATGTGTTGATTTGGTACATTTGTATAATGAAATATGATTACTACTGTGTAATATCTCCATCATATCACACAATCATGGTTTCTTTTTGTGGTGAGAATATTTAAGATTTAATCTCTTAGCAATTTTGAAGTATATAATACAGTATTAATATAATCAAAATGCTCTGACTTAGATCGCCAGAATGCATCCATGTTCTAACTGCAAGTTTGTGCCCTTTGACCAACATCTTCCCAATTCCTCCAACCCGCAGCCCCTGGAAACCACTATTCTTGTCTGTTTCTACAAAGTTCAGTTTTTTGAGATTTTACATATAAGTGATATCATACAGTATTCATCTTTCTCTGATTTATCTCACTTAGCATAATATATTTAAGGTCCATCCATGTTATCCTGAATGGCAAGATTTCCCTCTTTCTCATGGCTGAATTATATTCCTGTGTGTGTGTGTGTGTGTGTGTGTGTGTGTGTGTGTGTGCGTGTGTGTGTGCCCGCACATGTGCGCACACCCCCTCATCTTTATCCATTCGTCCATTTTTTTATCCAACTTAGGTTGTATCTTGGCTATTGTGAATAATGCTGCAGTAAGTGTGGGGGTACAATTATCTTTTTTATATCTTGTTTTTCTCTCTCTCGATATATACCCAGAAGTGGGATTTTCTGGGTCATACGGTTGGTTGTTTTAATTTTTTTGAGGAACCTCCATACTGTTTTCCATAGTGACTGAAGCAATTTATATTGTCACCAGCAGTGCATGAGGGTTGTTTTCTCCACACCCTCACTAATACTTGTTACCTCTTTTCATTTTTTAAAGATTTAAAAATTTTTATTATTAAAATTTTTTGAGAGAGAGAGAAAGAGAGGGAGAGAGAATGTGCACGTGAGTGGAGGAGGGGCAGAAGGAGAGGGAGAGAGAGAATCTCACAGGGCTCAGTCTCATGACCATGAAATCATGACCTGAGCCAAAATCAAGAGTTGGGTGCTTAACCGACTAAGCCACGCAGATGCCCCAATTTGTTACCTCTTTTTGATGCAAGGTGAGGGGATATTTCATTATGGTTTTTATTTACACTTTACTGATAAGTTGAGCATCTTTTCATGTACCTGTTTGTCATCTTGATATCCTATGTCTTATTTGAAAAAATGTCTGTTTAGATCCTCTGCCCCTTCTTAAATCAGATTGTTTTTAATACCATTGATTTGTATGAGTTTTTCTATATTTTGGCTATTAACCCCTTACCAGATAAGTGATTTGCAAATATCCCCTCCCCCCCATTCATAGGTTGCTTTTTAATTGTGTTGTGTCTTTTGCTTTTTAGTTTGATGTAGTCCATTTGTTGATTTTTGCTTTTGTTGTTTGTGCTTTTGGTATCATCTCCAAAAACACATTGCCAAGACCAACGTTAAGGAGATTTTTTCTGTTTATTTCTAGAAGTTTTATGGTTTGAGGTCTTATGTTTAAGTCTTTATCTGTTTTATCCATTTTGAGTTAGTTTTTGTGAGTGGTGTAAGATAGAGGTACAATTTCATTCTGCATGTGGTCATCCAGTTTTCCCTACACCATTTTTAGAGACTGTCCTTTCCCTACTAAGTAACTTGGCTCCCTTGTCAGTATTTGTTGACTGTAGGGGCGCCTGGGTGGCCTAGTTGGTTGAGCGTCTGACTCTTGATTTTGGCTCAGGTCATGATCCGAGGGTCATGGGATCAAGCCCTGCGTCAGGCTCCGTGCTGAGTGTGGAGCCTGCTTAAGGATTCTCTCTCTCTCTCTCTCTCTCTCTCTCTCTCTCTCTCTGTCTCTCTCTCTGTCTCTCTGTCCTTCTGTCCTTCTCCACTGCTTGTCCTCTCTAAAATTAAAAAAGTAATAATTAAAAAAATATTAGTTGACTGTATATGCAGGGGTTTATTTCTGGGCTCTCGATTCTATCCCATTGGCCTATGTGCTTGGTTTTATGCCATGCCCACGCCATACTGCCATGTAGCATAGGCTGAAATCAGGAAGTGTGATGCCTCCAGGTTTGTTCTTTTCAGCATTTCTTAGGCTGTTCAAGGTCTTCGGTGGCTCCATATAGATTTAGGATTGTTTTTTCTATTTCTATGGAAAACACCATTGGGATTTTGATACAGATTGCACTGAATCTACAGTTGGCTTTGGGCAGTGGGGACTTTTTAACAATATTCTTCCCATCCACGAACACGGGTTCCATTTCTTTGTGTCATCTTCAATTTCTTGCATCAAAGTCTTATAGTTTTCACCTTATAAAACTTTCACATCCTTGATTAGATTTATTCCTGAGTATTTTATTTCGATGCTACCATGAATGGGATTATTTCTTTTTTAGATGTTTTGTTGTTAATGTGTGTAAACATAACTGTTTTCTGTATGTTTATTTTGTACCCTACAAATTCACCAAATTTGTCAGTTCTAGTGATTTTTTGGTGGTATCTTTAGGATTTTCTATATAAGATTATATCATTTACAAGCAAAGACAGTTTCACTTTTTCTTATTTGGATGCCTTTTATTATTTTTTTCTTAACTGATTGCTCTGGCTAGGAGTAGTGACAGTAGGTATCTTTGTCTCGTTCCTGGTCTTAGAGGAAAAGTTTTCAACCTTTCGCCATTGAATATGATGTTGGGTGTGGGTTTGTCATAGATGGCCTTTATTGTGTTGAGGTGTCTTCCTCCTGTACTCAATTTGTTGAGCATTTTTATCATGAAAGGTTGTTGTGCTTGTCAAATGCTTTTTTTGCATCTATTGACATGATCTTAAGATTTTTATCTCGTTCTATTACGGTGTATCTCTTTCATTGATTTGATTTGTGTGTATTGAACCACCTTGCATTCCAGGCATAAATCTCACTTGACCCTGGTGAATGATCTTTTTAATGTGCTGTTGAATTTGGTTTGCTAATATTTTGCTGAGGATTTTTCCATCTATGTCAATCCGGTATGTCTGTCTGTAATTGTCTTGTAGGCTCCTTATATGACTTTGGTATCAGGTAATGTTGGCCATGTAAAATTAGTTTGGGGTTATTTCCTTCTCTTCAGTTTTTTTGAATAGTTTGAGAAGGATTGTCATTGATCCTTCTTTAAATATTGGGCAGAATTCACCAATGAAACCATCTAGTCCTGACTTTCCTGTGTTGAGAGGTTTTGATTACTGATTCAGTCTCCTTACTTAATATTTGTCTGCTCAGACTTTCAATTCTTCATGATTCAGTCCTGGTAGGTTGTATGTTTCTAGGAATTTATCCATTTCCTATAGGTTATCCACTTTGTTGGCATATAATTATTTATAGTAGTCTCTCATATAGTATTCCTGTAGTATCAGTTGTAATGTCTCCTCTTTCATTTCTGATTTTGAGTCCTCTGTTTCTGAGTCACTCTAGCTAAAGGTTTTTCAGTCTTGTCTTTATTTATTTATTTTTAATTTTTTTAAATATGAAATTTATTGTCAAATTGGTTTCCATACAACACCCAGTGCTTATCCTAACAGGTGCCCTCCTCAATGCCCATCACCCACTTTCCCCTCCCTCCCACCCCCCATCAACCCTCAGTTTATTCTCAGTTTTTAAGAGTCTCTAATGGTTTGCCTCCCTCCCTCTCTAAATTTTTTTTCCCTTCCCCTCCCCCATGGTCTTCTGTTAAGTTTCTCAGGATCCACATAGGAGTGAAAACATGTGGTATCTGTTTTTCTCTGTATGACTTATTTCACTTAGCATAACATTCTCCAGTTCCATCCATGTTGCTACAAAAGGCCATATTTCATTCTTTCTCATTGCCACGTAGTATTCCATTGTATATGTAAACCACAATTTCTTTATCCATTCATTAGTTGATGGACATTTAGGCTCTTTCCATAATTTGGCTATTGTTGAAAGTGCTGCTGTAAACATTGGGGTACAAGTGCCCATATGCATCAGCACTCTTGTGGGTAAATTTCCCTTGAGTAAATTCCTAGCAGTGCTATTGCTGGGTCATAGGGTAGATCTATTTTTAATTTTTTGAGGAACCTCCACACTGTTTTCCAGAGCAGCTGCACCAGTTTGCATTCCCACCAACAGTGCAAGAGGGTTCCCGTTTCTCCACATCCTCACCAGCATCTATAGTCTCCTGATTTGTTCATTTTAGCCACTCTGACTGGCATGAGGTGATATCTCAGCGTGGTTTTGATTTGTATTTCCCTGATGAGGAGTGACGTTGAGCATCTTTTCATGTGCCTGTTGGCCATCTGGATGTCTTCTTTAGACAAGTGTCTATTCATGTTTTCTGCCCATTTCTTCACTGGATTATTTGTTTTTCGGGTGTGGAGTTTGGTGAGTTCTTTATAGATTTTGGAGACTAGCCTTTTGTCCGATATGTCATTTGCAAATATCTTTTCCCATTCTGTCGGTTGCCTTTTAGTTTTGTTGATTGTTTCCTTTGCAGTGCAGAAGCTTTTTATCTTCATGAGGTCCCAATAGTTCATTTTTGCTTTTAATTCCCTTGCCTTTGGAGATGTATCAAGTAAGAAATTGCTGCAGCTGAGGTCAAAGAGGTTTTTCCCTGCTTTCTCCTCTAGGGTTTTGGTGGTTTCCTGTCTCACATTCAGGTCCTTCATCCATTTTGAGTTTATTTTTGTGAATGGTGTAAGAAAGTGGTCTAGTTTTATCCTTCTGCATATTGCTGTCCAGTTCTCCCAGCACCATTTGTTAAAGAGACTGTCTTTTTTCCATTGGATGTTCTTTCCTGCTTTGTCAAAGATTAGTTGGCCATACTTTTCTGGGTCCAATTCTGGAGTCTCTATTCTATTCCATTGGTCTATGTGTTGGTTTTTGTGCCAATACCATGCTGTCTTGATGATTACAGCTTTGTAGTAGAGGCTAAAGTCTGGGATTGTGATGCCTCCCGCTTTGGTCTTCTTCTTCAAAATTACTTTGGCTATTCGGGGTCTTTTGTGGTTCCATACACATTTTAGGATTGCTTATCCTAGCTTCGAGAAGAATGTTGGTGCAATTTTGATTGGGATTGCATTGAATGTGTAGATTGCTTTGGGTAGTATTGACATTTTAACAATATTTATTCTTCCAATCCATGAGCATGGAATGTTTTTCCATTTCTTTGTATTTTCTTCAATTGCCTTCATAAGCTTTCTATAGTTTCCAGCATACAGATCTTCTACATCTTTAGTTAGGTTTATTCCTAGGTATTTTATGATTCTTGGTGCAATTGTGAATGGGATTGGTTTCTTTATTTGTCTTTCTGTTGCTTCATTCTTAGTGTATAAGAATGCAACTGATTTCTGTACATTAATTTTGAATCCTGCAACTTTGCTGAATTCATGTATCAGTTCTAGCAGACTTTTGGTGGAGTCTACCGGGTTTTCCATGTATAATGTCATGTCATCTGAAAGTGAAAGCTTGACTTCATCTTTGCCAATTTTGATGCCTTTGATTTCCTTTTGTTGTCTGATTGCTGATGCTGGAACTTCCAACACCATGTTAAACAACAGCAGTCAGAGTGGACATCCCTGTAATGTTCCTGATCTCAGGGGGAAAGTTCTCAGTTTTTCCCCATTGAGGATGATATTAACTGTGGGCTTTTTATAAATGGCTTTTATGATGTTTAAGTATATTCCTTCTTTCCCGACTTTCTCAAAGGGATGCTGAATTTTGTCAAATGCTTTTTCTGCATCAATAGACAGGATCATATGGTTCTTATATTTTCTTTTATTAATGTGATGTATCACACTGATTGATTTGCGAATGTTGAACCAGCCCTGCATCCCAGGAATGAATCCCACTTGATCATGGTGAATAATTCTTTTTATATGCTGTTGAATTCGATTTGCTAGTATCTTGTTGAGAATTTTTGCATCCATTTTCATCAGGGATGTTGGCCTGTAGTTCTTTTTTTGCTGGGTCTCTGTCTGGTTTGGGAATCAAAGTAATGCTGGCTTCATAGAATGAGTCTGGAAATTTTTCTTCCCTTTCTATTTTTTGGAACAGCTTGAGAAGGATAGGTATTATCTCTGCTTTCCATGTCTGGTAAAATTCCCTGGGAAGCCATCTGGTCCTGGACTCTTATTTGTTGGAAGATTTTTGATAACTGATTCAATTTCTTCACTGGTTATGGGTCTGTTCAAGTTTTCTATTTCTTTCTGTTTGAGTTTTGAAAGTGTGTGGGTGCTTAGGAATTTTTCCATTTCTTCCAGGTTGTCCAGTTTGTTGGCATATAATTTTTCATAGTATTCCCTGATAATTGCTTGTATTTCTGAGGGATTGGTTGTAATAATTCCATTTTCATTCATGATTTTATCTACTTGGGTCATCTCCCTTTTCTTTTTGAGAAGCCGGCTAGAGGTTTATCAATTTTGTTTATTTTTTCAAAAAACCACTCTTGGTTTCATTGATATGCTCTAGTTTTTTTAGATTCTATATTGTTTATTTCTGCTCTGCTCTTTATTATTTCTCTTCTTCTGCTGGGTTTGGGGTGTCTTTGTTGTTCTGCTTCTATTTCCTTTAGGTGTGCTGTTAGATTTTGTATTTGGCATTTTTCTTGTTTCTTGAGATAGGCCTGGATTGCAATGTATTTTCCTCTCAGGACTGCCTTCACTGCATTCCAAAGCATTTGGATTGTTGTGTTTTCATTTTTATTTGTTTCCATATATTTTTAAATTTCTTCTCTAATTGCCTGGTTGGCCCATTCATTCTTTAGTGTTCTTTAACCTCCATGCTTTTGGAGGTTTTCCAGACTTTTTCCTGTGGTTGATTTCAAGTTTCAGAGCATTGTGGTCTGAAAGTGTGCATGGTATGATCTCAATTCTTTTATACTTATGAAGGGCTGTTTTGTGACCTAGTATGTAATCTATCTTGGAGAATGTTCCATGTCCACTTGAGAAGAAAGTATATTCTGTTGCTTTGGGATGCAGAGTTCTAAATATATCTGTCAAGTCCATCTGATCCAATGTGTCATTCAGGGCCCTTGTTTCTTTATTGATCCTGTGTCTAGATGATCTATCCTTTGTTGTAAGTGGGGTATTAAAGTCCCATGCAATTACCACGTTCTTATCAATAAGGTTGCTTATGTTTGTGATTGTTTTATATATTTGGGGGCTCCCATATTCGGTGCATAGACATTTATAATTGTTAGCTCTTCCTGATGGATAGACCCTGTACTTATTATATAATGCCCTTCTTCATCTCTTGTTACAGCCTTCAATTTAAAGTCTATTTTGTCTGATATAAATATGGCTACTCCAGCTTTCTTTTGACTTCCAGTAGCGTGATAGATAGTTCTCCATTCCCTCACTTTCAATCTGAAGGTGTCCTCAGGTCTAAAATGAGTCTCTTGTAGACAGCAAATAGGTGGGTCTTGTTTTTTTTTTATCCATTCTGATACCCTATGTCTGTTGGTTGGAGCATTTAGTCCATTTACATTCAGTGTTATTATAGAAAGTTACGGGTTTAGAGTCATTGTGATGTCTGTAGGTTTTATGCTTGTAGCGATGTCTCTGGTACTTTGTCTCACAGGATCCCCCTTAGGATCTCTTGTAGGGCTGGTTTAGTGGTGATGAATTCTTTCAGTTTTTGTTTGTTTGGGAAGACCTTTATCTCTCCTTCTATTCTAAATGACAGACTTGCTGGATAAAGGATTCTTGGCTGCATATTTTTTCTGTTCATCACATTGAAGATTTCCTGCCATTCCTTCCTGGCCTGCCAAGTTTCAGTAGATAGGTGTGCGACTACTCTTATGTATGTCTACCTTTGTAAGTTAGGGCCTGTTTATCCCTAGCTGCTTTCAGAATTTTCTCTTTATCCTTGTATTTTGCCAGTTTCCCTATGATATGTCGTGCAGAAGATCAATTCAAGTTATGTCTGAAGGGAGTTCTCTGTGCCTCTTGGATTTCAATGCCTTTTTCCTTCCCCAGATCAGGAGGTTCTCCGCTATGATTTGTTCAAGTACACCTTCAGCCCTTTTCTCTCTCTTCTTCTTCTTCTTCTTCTGGAATTCCTATGATACGGATATTGTTCTGTTTGATTGCATCATTTAGTTCTCTAATTCTCCCCTCATACTCCTAGATTTTTTTATCTCTCTTTTTCTCAGCTTCCTCGTTTTCCATAATTTTATCTTCTAATTCACCTACTCTCTCCTCTGCCTCTTCAATCTGTGCTATGGCTGCCTCCGTTTTATTTTGCACCTCATTTATAGCATTTTTTAGTTCCTCACGGCAGTCTTGTCTTTAAAAAAACAAAAACAAAAACACAGCTCTTTTTTTCATTGGTCTTTAATTTTTTTTTTTTTTGGTCTCTAATTTATTTCCGCTCTGATCTTTTTATTTTCTTCCTTTTACTAAATTTGGGCATAGTTCTTTTTCTAGTGCCTTGAGGTATAAAGTGAGGTTGTTTATCAGAGTTCTTTCTTGTGTCTTGATGTAGGCTATAAACTTCCTTCTTAGAGCTACTTTTGCAGTGGTGCCTGGGTGGCTGTCGGTTAAGCATCTGGCTCTTGATTTCAGCTCAGTCATGATCTTGTGATTTGTGAGTTTGAGCCCGGCATCAGGCCCTCTGCTGTCAGCATGGAGACTGCTTGGGATTCTCAGTCTCCCTCTCTGCCCCTCCTTGGCTCGTGTGTGTGCACATGTTCTCTCTCTCAAAAATATATTTTAAAAAATTTAAAAAACCAAGAACTACTTTTGTAGTATCCCATAGCTTTTGATTTGTTGTTTCCATTTTCATTTGTTTCAGGATACTTCTTGATTTTTCTTTTTCTTCTTTGACCTATTTATTCAGGAGCATGTTTTTTAGTCTTCATATTTTTACTATTTTTCCAGATTTCCTCCTGTTATTAATTTCTGGTTTCATACCACTAGAGTCAGAAAAGATAGTTGGTACTTTTTCAATCTTTTTAAATTTGCTAAGACTTTTTAAAAAAATGTTTATTATTTTGAGAACGAGAGAGAGTGTGTGTGATCAGGGGAGGAGCAAAGAGAGAGGAAGAGAGAATCCCAAGCAGGCTCTGCACTCAGCACAGAGACCAATGCAGAACTTGATCCCACAAAACTGGATCATGACCTGAGTCATAATCAAGAGTTGGACACTCAACTGACTGAGCCACCCACGTGCCCCAAGACTTTTTTTTATGACCTACCATGTGATGTATCCTGCAGAATTTCTGTGTGCACTTGAGAAGAATATGTATTCTGCTGCTGTTGGTTGGCATGCTTGTATATGTTTGTTTGGTCCACATGGTCTAAAGTACAGTTCAAGTCCAATGCTTTCTCACTGCTTTTTTATCTGCATGATCTATTGTTGAAAGTAGGCTATTGAAGTCCCCTTCTATGGTGTTCTCTATTTTTCCCTTCCAATCTGTTAGAATTCACTTAATAAAACTCAGGTGCTCTGATGTTGGGTGCATATGTGTGTGTGTGTGTGTGTGTGTGTGTATATATATATATATACACACACATGATTTTTGTATCTTCTTGATGAATTGACCCCCTTACTCTGTAGTGTCCATCTTCGTCTCCTTTTACCAGTTTTGCTCTCCCTTTGCATGGAGTTATGCTCTCCTGCCATTCTTTCACTTTGAATCTATGTGTGTCCTTAAAGCTGAGGTGAATCTCTTGTAGCATACAGTTGGGTCACTCTTTTGTTTGCCTATTTTGTTTTGTTTTGTTTTGGGGGTTAATTTTGTTGTTGTTTTTATCCAGCCAACCTTTAAAAAAATTTTTTTTAACATGTATTTATTTTTGAAAGACAGACAGAGCACTAGTTGGGGAGGGGCAGAGAAGAGAGTGAGAGAGAGGGAGGGAGACCCAGAATCTGAAGCAGGCTTCAGGCTCTGAGTTGTCAACACAGAGCCCGATGCGGGGCTCAAACCCACAAACCTTCAGGTCATGACCTGACCCGAAGTCGGATGTTTAACCAACCGAGCCAGCCAACCAGCCTGCCTTTTGATTGAAGAATTTGGTCTGTTAACATTTACAATAATTGACAGAAAAGGACTTACTTATGCCATATTATTGTTTTCTGGCTGTTTATAGTTCAATTCTTTTCTTTTTGTTGCCTTCCTTTGCAATTAAATGATTTTCTGTAGCAGTATATTTTGATTCCCTTCTTATGTGTATCTGTTGTAGATTTTTGTTTTGGAGTTCCCATGAGGTTTACATAAAAAATCTTATAGATATCACAGTGTATTTTATGCTGATAAGTTTAATTTGATCCCATATAAAAAATCTACCCTCTTCTTCTCCCTCCTTTTACATTTTTGAGGACACCATTTACATTGTTTATTGTGTGTCCATTAACAAATTGTCAAAGTTATACCTCTTAATCTTTATCTAGGTGAATCCTTATCTAGCACATCACCATATTAACAGTATTAAGGTATTCTAAATCTGACTCTATGCTTATCTTTACCAGTGCATATTTCCATATGTTTTCAAGCTACTAATTAGCATCCTTTTGTTTCAGCTTGAAGAATTCCTTTTAGCAATTCTTATAATGTAGTTTAGTGCTGAGAAACCCCTTCAGCTTTCATTTATTAGGGAAAGATTTTCTTTCACCTTCATTTCTGAAGGACAACTTTGCTGGGTGAAGTATTCCTGGTTGGCAGTTTCTTTCTTTCAGCACTTTGAATATATCATCCCACTCTTTTTGCCTGTACGGTATCTAGTGAGAAATCCACTGATAGCCTTATGGGGGTTCCCCTCATATGATTTTTTTCTCTCTTCCAGCTTTTAAAATTCTGTTTTTCATTTTAGACCATTTCATTATTCTTGGAGAACATTTTGGGTTGAAATTTTGTGGTGACATTACTTCATGAAATTGGACGTCCAATTCCCTCCCTGTGTCTGGGAAATTCTCATTAAGTTTTTCATTTCTTTCTCCCGCTCTTCTTCTGGGACGCCAGTAGTGCATACTTTCTTTCCATTATGTCCCGTACTCCTGTAGGCTTTCTTTTTCCTTTTCCTTTTTTCTATTTGCTCTTCTAATTGTTTAATTTCAACTGATCTGTCTTCTAGCTCACTGCTCTTCTATTCAACTATGCTGTTGAAACTATTGAATTTATCAGTTCATTGTGTTCTTTAGCTCCAAAATGTGTTTGGTTCTTTATGTTTTCTCTTGGTTGAGCTTCTCATTTTGTTCTTGTATTGTTTTCCTCATAGTTAAGTCATTTATGTGCTCTTTTGTAGCTCTGAGCAACTGTACTACAGTTATTTTGAATTCTTTGTCAGGCATTACCTGCATCTCCATTTTTTGGGTCCAGTTACTGGAGGTTTACTGTATCCCTTTGGTAGTGACCTGTTTCCCTCACCTTTCCAGCCTTTATGGACTGATTTTGGTTAGGAAAGCCTTTCACCTGCAGATAGGGGCACACTGGATCATGCTGTGACCCAGGTCTAGTGGTGCAGGGCAATAAATACAGGAGTACATGGCAGTAGTGGGTCCAATTGGGGCATGATGTCTCTTTGGCTCATGTCACTGGCATGCACACTGTTGACAACTGTGTATTCCTTGAGCACTGAGCTTCTCAGACATGCCTCTAGGGCCAGTGAGTAGCTAGGGACCAGGACAGGCAGCATTGGTGGCTGGAACCAAAGGTGTGCACACACTTGACTGTGGGGGACCAGCTATAGACACCTATGAAATGGCAGAAGTGACTTGACAAAGTTGTAGCGATGGGTGTCAGAGCAGATAGCAAGGGCTGAGGCCAACTACAGGCTCCCTGGCATTGACAGAACTGAGTGCCTGGTGTCCTAGGACTTCACACTGTACCCGTGGGTATGCATGCTGCAGTGTAAGTCTGTGACAGGGTTCAGGTTGCACAAAAGGTGGGGGGCACGCAGGTTCTCAGCTGAAGGGAACAGCCATAGCTACAGGTGGGCATGGTGGTGCTGGCCGGTAACACAAGGCAGGGCTTGATCTTGACATGCAAGCAGCTGCTGGGGCCCCATTGCTGGTGTGCCTGCCAGTGGCTGCGCTGGCACTGGAGGAGCTAGTGACAGGTGTGGTAATGCTGGCCAGTGACAGGAGGCGGGGCTTAGTGGTAATAGCGTCAGTTTCCTGGTTCTGATAGTAGTAGGATGGTTATGTAAACGTTAACATTAGGGAAAGCTGGGGGAAGGATATATGGAAACGATTATTTTTGCAGCTTTTCTGGAAGTTAAAAATTAGTTCAAAGTAAAGCTTTAATAAAGCTTAAAAAGGGGGAGGGGGATCATACAGAGAACCCAGTTAGTACAAATGTGATTTTTGCTTTTTCTTCCCCAGCTGCCTTCGGCTGTTTTGGGACACGGTGAGCAGGCGCAAGATGTAAGAAAGTGACTTAAGTCTAGGACACGTTCTCTGAAGCTGGGCGAGCTACGTGTCAGCCTAGGTCGTCTGGGAAGCAGACACGGACGGAGTTGGGAGCTCAAGATTTCTTGCAGGAGGGAAGGGGCGTGCCCCAGGCTGTGTGCGGTCATTGGCTGGGGGCTGGCTCAGAGGAGCTCATCCTCAGCTCACACCCCGGGACAGCTGGGGATCGGGGCTCACCTCTTACTTTCTGGGCTAAGCACATTCTGCTGTGTGATGGCACTCGTGCCCTCTGCCCCTGAGGAGTCCCTCTCCTTAGTGTTCAGGAAATCTTCACTTTGTGAACCCCCTTCACTTTGTGTGGAAGGTGGGAAGAAACACTGGTTTCCTCAGTTCTACAGCAGGTGCTGCTCTGACCCTGTACGGAGAGACCCGACAGGCAGAGGGGAGCAGGCTGGGCCATCCAGCTGGCAGAGGGCTCCGACTGAAAAATCATCTTCTTGGCTGGTGCCAGTCGGACGCAGAATCGGCTTAAAAGCAAGATAAAGCCTAGAGGAAGGCACCCGTGGGAGCTAACTAGGAAATCGCAGTGAATTGATTTTAAGTAGCTGCAGCTGTGATTAAACTATTTTTAGCCACAGGACTACACCGGCTTTCAAAACCTGCTAATAAGAGCCTCACTGTAGCCAGCAAGTAAAACCAGCACAAAAATTTAGCTTTTCATTTGACAGCAAGAATCTGCTTAGTTAGGAGCTGGCTTAAAAGGCAAACCCAAGGAAGGGAACACTTTCCACACTTCCCAGTTTAAGACAAGTTTTCACACCTGTCACTTCTGAAAACAATTCATTTACTGAATCTGTCTTTTGCCGCTCTCTCAGTATCATGTATGCATTTTGGGTAAAACAAATCATCTCCCTAAATTCAAAAAGACAGAACTTGCTATATATATCATCCGATCCTGTTTAGCAGTATTCCCGCCTGCCCCCGCCAACCCTGGCTCATCATCTATCCCGCGAGAAGTCATTCCTAGAGCCTGGATGGGCTTACCGGGTCCACAGCAGCTGCAGTGACGGCCAGGCCCGCTGATGCTGCGGCCCGGACTGCCCACTGCTTCCTGAGAAGGGGAGGCCCCGGGAGCAGCTACGGGTGAGGCTGGTGAGACGTCACGGTGATCTCCTTGACCAAGTCTCAAGGTGAGTAAAGGAGATCTGCAGGTGGGAGAGGCCTGTGAGTGGAAGGGAAAGGAGAGGGACTGGGGGGGGGGGGGGAACAGAGGGGCCGACTGGCGGCAAACACGACAGAGTCTGGAGTACACAGGAAAAGCCAGTCCGTCTTTACTGTAGTGAGTGCAGGATACAAATAGTTTACAACAACCTCTAGCATTTTCTTAACCATTTGATAAAAAGTTCACTATAATATTTATTGTATAATGAAGAAAAAACAACACATTCAGGGAAAAATTGAGATTAACTTATTTTTCTTAAAAGGTTCATCTCAAGGATGGCAACAAAGTCCAGCTTGTGCCGCCAAACGGTTTTACGTGATCAAACCGTGTACAGCTTCTTGTGTGAACTGTTGACTACAAACATTTACCAAATACATAAATCTCTTTTTAAAAAAGCCATTTTAAATATAGCAAAGCAGTGTCTTCTTGCACAGCAAAGTGAAGAAAGTTTCTACAGAGAAATAAAAGTTTTACATTTGTAAAATCTTTTTCACATTCTACTCATCTAGCTTCTCATGATCCGACGCCAGGAGTTTTCTGGTTCCTTATTTACTATGTATTTCTTGTGCGCATGATGGTTAATCAAGAAAATATGTTAATGCTTTGTTAGCTGTCCTTATAGGTAAAGGAAATGGTAAAACATATACTGTTCTTTTAGAACAAACCCCTGATTTAGTCTCGAACACAATGGACAGAATTAGGGCTCAAAAGATGGAGTTTTGATCGGGACCATCTGCAGACATACGATGGTGGCTCTGCTCTCAGTGTCGTGCCGGGCGGCGCACGGAGGGAAACTGTACTTCAACCAGTGCGGTGTACTCTAAGCTTTTTTTGTTTTTGTCTTTTAGTAATAAAATACTTCATCTGAAGGATAAAATTTTCTTGTGATGGTGTCATACAAAACACATGAGTCTAAAACGGTAAGAAAAGTCGGTTCTAAAGAAACACCATTCGTGTCTTCCCCGCTCTGAGTTGGTTTCCACCAGGAGATGTGCATGTGTATGTGTTTGTACATGGTGTCTGGGTGAGGGGTGTCTGTCAAGTCCGTATGCTCCACGTCACACTGGGCATACAGGAAGAGGGTTAACAGTCAAATATTCACTTCCTGAAAACGGAATACATTGTTACTTGGTCAGTGTAATTGAAATACAAACTCCGAGCCTTGTGTACTATTATTTTAGAAAACAGTAGTTGTACTGATTATAAACCTGCATAGAAAGAAAGACTATTGAGATACAGTCAGAAAAGCCATCTCATAAGGCACACAAGAAAATAGACAGTAAATGTGAATGTGTTAACTCCTATTCCAATGTACAGCAGAAGTTCATGAACATGCATAAATAATAACGAAAGAATCACTTAACACTTTCAAAGCTATAAATGGTTTACAAAGTGGTAAGGATCATCTTGGAAATTCAGTGTTGGGAGACTGTCTTGTTTCAATTAAGTGTGACCTTATGAAGAAATGTGCCTGTATGTAGTTCAGTAAAAGAAGTACATTTTAACGAAAAACTAATCCTTTCTGAGGACGAGCCAAATGTCTATACTGACGAGAGGAGACGGCACATCACCCTCCCTTTTTTGGCCTCTATCGAAAATTAAAACAGAATTCCATTTTTTTTAGTTGTGAACGCCACAGGTTTATCCTGTACCTAATACCTATGTGTCAGTCAGGAAACCTGGCTGATGATTTGTCACAAATAGCATTATGAGGAAATTGTCAAAAGGAAGGCAATTTAGGGGGAAAAGCAAAACGTAAGTAAAAACTGTAGGTAGCTGCTCAATATTAAGTGTAAAATACAAAATAGCAGCAACTCTTAAACCCTTATTTTGAGTTTCTCAGGAAAGGGAGTATTTAAAAAATCTATGATGAAAGATATACAGGACTTTGAATTTTGTTTGTGGCACAAGCCCAGGAAACGCACGAACCTGCTATCACGCCTTCGCTGTCTTCCTGCAGGAGGAGTAAGGCCTTGTTCAGAAGCTAAGCTGAGTGCGGCACGGGCTCCATTAGGACGGCAGGCCGTGCCAAGGATCTGCCCACGAGAGAATTTCTCCCCACACCAAAGTGTCATTTCACTGCACAGAGAGTTCAGGATGGTAGGATTTTGTAACCAGCTGCATCATTCTATTTTAGAGGGTCAAGGAAGAAAAGATCCCTTCCCCCCAAAATTATTTCTCCCTAATCATTTACCACTTATAAAACCTTTGTGCTCATCTACTATTTTGCCATGATCTCTAATATTAGTTAAATTAGGTCAGCTTTTTCTACTATATTTTTTTCCTCACAAAAGGCAAGTTTTAAATAATGCCTTATAAAATCTGTTACAACACATTTTATATTTATGCAAGATGAACTTAACACCAGTTTTTTTTTGCCACTTTGCTATTTATGTACACATATAAAATATATAATGATGCTCAACCCATACAGCACAAAGATTACAATGTAACATCACACATTCACCACCAGTGAGGGGAGAAACCCCTTTATACAATCCTCCAAAAAAGACTGGGCTAATAATTAAAATCCAAAGTACAGTATATTTAACAAAATAGTAAATATTAAACAGTGAATACTCTACTTGATAAGGATCTCGCCTTTTCCCCCCAAATTGGCGGCAATCCACAAAAATATACTTTTTAATCTGGTGACCATACAATACATAGGTACTTACATCAAAGGTGATAATATATTTAAGATGCTATATACACAAAGAGTTTGGCTCAACTTTTAATTTACATATAGAATAATAAGTGTTCATGGCTTTTTTTTTCCAAGGTTCTGCTTGCAAGATATTTTTGTTTTGTTTTTTTTCCCCTCTTAAAATAAAACTAAAAAGTTAAAACAAGATAAAGCTATTCTCTTAAAAAAAAAAGTTACAACATACAGCTTTGGCTTATATAAATAATTCATAGCAGAATGTGTTCAAAAGTAGTGAATATAATTTTATATATAGTCATCAATTCATAAGGGTGTTTTCTTTTCTTTCATATAAAATATACATGAGCTAAAATCAGTTTCTTTAAGATATGAATGTAAAAAGAAACTTCTGACATAGTCCAATTATAACTTAATATATTAATTTATTTTGTTAATGCTCTATATTTCTAGGCTAGTATTTTCTGAATATCTCATGCGTGTTTTCTACTCTCTCTCTTTTTTATTAGCTAAAGATCACTTCTCTGACCCAATACATTTTTGCACGTGCAAAACAGTTATGTGTGGGGCTTTTTTGTTTTGTTTTTTAAAATATCAACAGCCCTTCCCATGCACCCCTCTGCAACAGAGACCCATGCCAGGCTGGGTAATTAATATAAATGACATTTTATGTACAGTATTGCTTTCTTGGTTCCTGCTTTTCTACTGCTCTGTTCTACAAAGCATTTTTCTTAAGTAACTACAGTCACTGCACAGTTAAATAAAACAAGTAGGGGCCCTCTAGGTTTCTGCAAGCTAGTGTGGGAGAATCATATATGGGTACACGTTTCTCTGCAAAAACTGGTTATCTTATGAAACAAGTAGTCCAAGGAAGTGCCAGACTAGACTCCGCCTACAGGGTGCTTTGTTTGCCATGGGACGCACATCTGCAGATCTACGAGGCAGGTAAGTGCCTGATTCCGTATGTGACACACACCCACACATACACACACTCACGCCCACATACATATATATATATAAAGGGATATATATGTATGTATGTACATATAAATATATTTAACTCATGTCCTTATTTACCAATTTAGATATGTAGGGCAGTTCACTGCAGTAACGCCACGTACAAACACCAGCCTGGAAGCCTTAGGTCACCCACGCGTCCATCCTCATTCGCTTTACAGAAGGGCTTTCTCTGTCTTCACTGTTCGGGGGTCGGCCAAGCACAATTGGAGAGTGGAAGTCGCCCCGCGGATCCTCCCGGTCACTACCATCGTAGGAGCTGCTCGAGCTGCTCAGACTGTCCACGGGGGAGCGCCCCATTTCCTGCCGGGGCTGGGGGGGTTGGGGGGGCTGCGGCTGCGGCTGCTGCTGCTGCTGGAAGCCTGACGGGGTCATTCGATCCCGGGGAGGTGAAATTGGTTCTGACTTAATGTTGATGTTTTGGTTGGTATTAATGGATAAATTCGAACCCTGAGATAACTGCCCTCCAGCACTGAAGGAAGAAAAAAAAAAGATGTTAAGTGGTTTGTGAGCGCATCCGTGTAACCGGAGTGTATTACAGATACCGCCTGACCGAAATGCTGTCAGAATTCCCCAACACTGGTTTTAGTTACCTCTCCGTGGAAGAAAAAGAACAGGACAGATGGGAGCTTTAGAGGCTAGTTCGACCCACACCCGTGGTACTCTAGCAGGTGAAGTATGCAAAACAGTGTCAGTGTCTGATGCTGTGCAGCAGAGAGACGAGAGAGGGACAACACGGCAGCCTGGGTTCCGCTTCCTCTCTTCCTTGGTTTCTTCAGTAACATCACCCTACTTTCCAGGTGAGGAAAGGGTCTCGGAAAGGCTAACTTGCTCAGAGTAGTACAGCACAGTGTGTGCGTCCAGCCTGTTCCCCCATCCTGAGTGCCAAGCCACTTCCACTTGCTTCTGTGGGGCTATTTTTAGTGTGTTCATCAGGATGAACAGACGCCTCAGAGGCCAACATGCAAAGAAAATAAATGAAGGAAAATAACCTTTGCTTTCTCTGTGGATAGCAGGGGAGGAATGGCAGGGGTTTGGTATCTTGTGTGTGAATCAGGCTATGGGGATTCACGTGGGTTGATCCCAGCTGGCTCGCTGCACACACTGTACCTCACCAAGCAGAGTTCAACAAAGAGAACACCCCTTATGGGCAGGGTGAGGGGATCTGAGTGAAGAGAATGTATGGTGGTGCCCAGGGGGAGTCAGGCGTCGCTAGCAGGAAGGAGAAGGAACAGAGCCTCTGCAGAACCGGGACAGCAATAGGGCTGTGTAGCTGGAGAGCATCTCAGCAGAGGAGACAGAAAAGCACACCCAGCTGGCCTCCATGAGGGTTGGCCACTTATTTTTCTATCCCTTATCTAATCACCAAAGCAGAGAAAACCCCCCCAAAAAGTGGTAGGTGGGCCTGAATACCTCAAAGCTGCCTTTTTCCAACACTGGAATCAGACATAGAGGTTGGGAAGGAGAGCTGGGACCGGTGGCTTAATCACTGGTGGGTAGGTAGGAGGTGCATACGGGTGACATCGGTGCCACAGTGCCCCTTGGTTACTATGTGTCTCTCTACCTCCATACAAGAGAAGGCTTGCTCCCCGAATTTCTTCAAGGAATGCCTAGTTTGCTCGGTATCCAAGCTATTATCTAGAATCATCATAAAGAAAATCTTTTCTCCAAACACTTGTACTACCTAAAAAAGAATCACTGTAGGACAGTCATGTGAAAGTCAACAGCGTGAAGACTGCAACAGCTAGAAAAAGAAAGTGCACGGGTTGGGAATAGAGATCTGGGGAAAATTTCTAGCTACTCACACCAGAGAGCTGAGGGCTGCTTGTCCTAAATGGTGTTGCTGCCAGGCCGACACCTGTCCCAGAGACAGCATTCCCGGCGAGTTGAAGCCCTGCAGGGCCGACAGGTCCGCACTAGTCAGCGAGTAATCTAAAACAAGGAAAGAAATCTTGCTCGTGTGTGTAATAAGAGGCCTGTGCAAAATAGGCTTTTCAAATAGTAGCTCCAGAAGCTCCTAGCTTGAGAGAAGCCAGGCACTTCATAACCTAAAACACCACACAGGTCTAACCCCACAACGGTTCTTCTTCTGGGAGGCCAACAGGTCCTGGCTATATTTGCTTATCTGGGATTATTTCAGTAAGTTTCAACTTTGTACTAAATGTTTATAAGTTTAATGTCTCACAAGAAGTTGAGATACTTTTTCCAGTAAATAGAAATAATGAAAAGGCCATTGCTAAAGGATGTTCCTACATAACCATTATTTTAAATGTGCCCAGCACTACCCTCCGGAAGAAGAGGGACAGGTCAGGCTGAGTCTGGAACAGCAGGTCTTAGGTTCTTGAAGTACAAGGGCAACAGGAAAGACACGGCACCCCTTCCCATGCAGCGCCAAGCTCAGTGGCATAAATCATACATTATTACACAACTGATTAACGGCATTTGCTCAAAGTACAGGGGCTGTCAAAGGTTTCTGACTGCCTGCAAAACAATTTCAAGTTCATGAAAATACTTAAGTGTTACAAGAGTACAATATATAATATAGGTTATTTTATATGAATGCTTCAGACACAAGTCACTTCAGCCAAGACTTAGGACATTAGGTATCATTCACACATAGAGTTATTTCAGTTCTTCATTAACGCTTGTCTTTTCCATTTAGTTTTAAAGAGAGGTGGCAAAAACCCTTCCAGTTTCAACTGCTTTTCCATGTCTCAAGAGAGGTATTTAAATAAGTTGGTCTTCCTAGCAAATTAACGTCAATAAAAAAGGACCGGAGCGGAAACAGTGCAGGCGGTGCTCGGGTTCCGCCTGCCTCTACGCTTGCTCCTCATGCCACGGTCTCCTGACCGCCTGGTGCGTTCCCAGAGGCTGGTGTGGGGACACCCGAGCACCGCTGCCTTCCACAGCGCCCCCCTGCGCCTCACAACTCTCTCCACCTCCAGTATTCCCAACCCCCTACTTGCTAACTTGCTACATCCATCTGGATGTCCCTCCAAACCACTCAAATTTGACACCCAAGCTGGATTCCTCTTTTCCTCCAAACCTCCTCATCTTGATAAACGGCACCGACTTTCACCTCGTTGCTGGTGCCAGAGGCCTGTGGGTGTTGATACTTCCCTCCTACTTCCACCACCAACCACCAAGGCTGCTCAATTCTACGTACTGTCTCTCCATACTGCCTGAGTCACCAGCTCTACCAGCACCACTCCAGTCCGAGCCATCAGTATTCGCCACTGGGGCCATTGATCCAGCCCCCCACGTGGGTTCCTTGCATGCAGTTTTGCCCCTCTGAACACTGCAGTCAATGTGATCTTAAAACAACAAATATGGTCATGCTACCTCTCTGCTTAAAACTTTATGGCTTCCCAGCACTCTCAATATCCAAAATCTTCAACATGGCCTCTAAATTTCTTACCTCTACAGTTTCAACTCTAACTGCCCTCCACCATCCCTGTCCTCCCCATCATGCTCCTATCTCCTCGTCTTTGTACACAATGCTCCCTCTCCCTGGAACACTCTCCACACTCTGCCTGGCTGAGTCACCTGTGCTCCTTCAGGTCAACGCTTCAATGCAGCTCTTAATATGACTACAATAAATTATTCCGAGAGCTGTCTATCCTGTGTCTTTCTCCCCCAACACTCCCTAAGTTCCACTACTAGCCACACTCCTGTTGTACCTGGCCCAGTACCTGCCTCATAGTAGGTGTTTGATAAGTATGTGCTGAATGGATGCACGAGCAAGTCTAGGAAGCTGGGAGTGACCTTACTGATGGGCATGAGGAAGTGTCTGCATAACAACTGTTGTATTTTTTGAAATGTTGCTCATTTTTTTATCCCTTTATTGACCATCTGGCACAAGTCTGACTCTAAATATGTACCGAAAGCCAGATGATATACTAAAGAAAGATGAAAACGGTTATATTTTTAGAAAGGGCAACTAAATACATTAAAGATAATATGGTAAAATTAAGCCAAATACATGCTCTGAAAAAGAGTGCAAAGTCTAAGTTAAAAGAAGGAATCAGACTGAAGCCACGCGATTGATGGTTTTGAGAGAACAGGACTCCATTTTTATGTTTTGGTGAATCCTTCTGGACTTTTAGAAAAACACGTTCTTGCGAATCCAACTGCATTTCTAAAAACAAGCATAGTGGAGTTTCTAAGTATACTGAAAAACCCGTCATGAAGTATTATTCAGTAAACTACTCTCACTTGAATACCAGTTCAAGCCCCATCTTCTCAACTAGTATCCCTCTGGAACATTCTAGCTCTTAGATTTCCCTCTTTCCTCCTCACATGCTCAAGTCTCAGAGCACAAACTGCCAACCTCGGCCACTGAGGACTTTACCTCCATAGCTGCCATCTCATGTATGTCCTGCTCCTTAGCTGGCAGAAACTCGGGAGAAAAGCTATGTCCCTAGCATACTGTCACTCATACAGCTAGCTGGTCATCAGTGGAATGAAACAATTTCTATGAATGCGTAATCTCTTGTTTTACCCTAGATTTTGCACTTAGTAGATTCGGACATGTTTCTTTTTCATATCGATTAGAAAAGGTCGACATTTTTCTGAAAGGCTTTTTCAACAAAACCTTTTACAATTTTGTTTTAAGTTCACTACATGCAATTAAAGTGACAATCAAATGTATCAGTGGCCTCAGGGAGCTCCAGACAGCAGTTTGAAAACACCGTGCTAAAGCATTTACCCTGAAGTCTAAAATTAGCTGGTTTTTATTACAGTCTACTTAGAAGAATCATGAGAAGAATATACGCCCTATACTGCAGTCTCTTCATAACTGATAAGGTAAAATTTAACCGTTTCCTTCTCTGAAGCGTCGGGTGCTTGCCTCTCAGCCGGTGAAAGTGCAGCCACACACCTCCTGCCTCTCCCCGGAAGGGCGGATGTATGTGGAGGACTGTCCACACAGTCTGCGCGGCTCCACGGACCCCTGCACTCAGGGCAGCGGTTGTAGCTTTTCTTAACACCACCCCGAAATAGTGGATTTTAAAATGAAACGTCTAAATAAACATAAATGGGTGAAAAGCTCCTCTCCCAAAAGGGGAGTGACTGGCTCTGAGGAGAAACAAGAAAGGGCCTGGTCTTGCTCCCAGGGCACAAACACATGGGAGGACAACACAACGTGCCCGGCACAGTGACACATCCACTGCCCTGCGGGGTCCCGAGTGCAAGGAGGCTCCGTCTTCCCCAAGCTGGCTAACACGGCATGAAGAGAAAAACCTCTTCCTTCAACAGCTGGGAAGAGTGAGGGACTGTGCGATGAGAAACGACGACAGTCCATCCTCCTCGGTCTGACGCACGGGCCGGAATTGTGAGAACGGCCGCCTGTTTCTTTGTCAGGGGGAAGTAAAGGTCGATGCTGGGAAACCATTCTACAGTCAATGTATTTTCTGTACATTTTTCAAAGCTAGTATTTGTTTTTTTTAATACATCCAAATGTGAATCTAAAACACTGGAAATCATTTATTTCGATCAATACACTTAAAAAAAAAATCACAAAAGCACATGCTGATCACAAAACTAAAATCCACAAAAGGCACGAGAGCAGGCTCACCAGTGTTGTAGGCGGTCGGCATGGCTGAGTACACCAGTCCCTGTGGAGGCAAGCTTGGGGTGGTCACAGACACGACTGGGGTAGCTAGAGGTTGAGTGGCTTGAGAACTGCTTATCCTCTGGGTATTCTGTGAGAGGGAAGAAAAAGTGTCATTATTTGAGTATTTATACTCAGACTTAGTATTTTAAAAATAACATTCAATTTAAAAGTGACATTTTTCACAGTTTTATGATGTGAATGTCATCATTTCTTAAAACAGTGATAATGTGAAAAAAAATCTTTAAAAATACTAATGGGAATAACTAAATGTTTAATTTCAAGGAACATAGTTAACTATTCATTTTCCCTTGTCTTTTTCAGAGTTTATTGATGTCGAGGATATACCCTTAAAACAGAAACTTGCATTATGGGTGATAACACTTTTATGTGTTAACATAAATAAGGACTCAATGGCGCTACAAAAACTGCCAGGCTACCTGAAATCAACGTCTGGGTTTTAAAGACCTGAAGAGAGCAAAAGTCATTTGTATACAGACAATGTAAGTCCATGAGTTTAGGGATCAAAACTACTTATAGTTGCAGCATTTCCATGTTAACATGGTTTTAAGTCTTGGCTTGCTGAAGTACAGCTTGCTTTCAGATTTCCTTCCTGGTGACCCTGCAGTTGATGTGCCCGCACACTGCGCACACACCACTTACCCCACCCCCGTATGTGCTCAGCCTCCTCCACTGTCAACATCACCCACCCAGTGACCTATTTCTTAGCAGTAGGTTCGGATATGCATCCCTCAGTCCCCAACTCTTCTGAAAGGAGAGGCTTTGCATAGAGAAAGCTTGTGACTAACATACTTTTGGTAGAGCTGTGAATGGAGCGAAATTAAATGCTTGCTGACTGACTCCATCTACGTGGTATTCTATCTACACTAGGAATGAATTTTAAAAATCAACTATCGGGGCGCCTGGGTGGCTCAGTCGGTTAAGCGGCCGACTTCGGCTCAGGTCATGATCTCGCGGTCCATGAGTTCGAGCCCGCGTTGGGCTCTGTGCTGACAGCTCAGAGCCTGGAGCCTGTTTCAGATTCTGTGTCTCCCTCTCTCTGACCCTCCCCCATTCATGCTCTGTCTCTGTCTCAAAAATAAATAAACGTTAAAAAAAAAATTTAAAAAAAATCAACTATTGAATAATCAAGTCAGTTTAAGATGGCCACTCCAGTACATGTTGGGGGATGACAGAGCAGTTTCTCACCACAGTGGCCTAAGGGAACACTCCAAAATGAAGATCAGAGGAATAGACTCCTTGATCCATGCAGTCAGCACACAAGAAGGCCAAAGCATATCTCCTCCAGGGTTATTATTATTTTAAATGAAATTACAGCCTGAAAACTGACATTTGGGGGTCTAAGTCATATCAATAAAACCACAATTCAATGCCCTTAAGATTATGAAGACTCAAGAGTGTGATTCGGTTTTCTCTATCACCATTTTAGATGAAGGCCTTTGGCCAGATTTAGATGCTTGAATGTTCATCATTTGATTCGGATCCAGATCTGTTTATTTCTTTTTAGTTTGTATTTTCCACCCAGTCTTGAAGTTTCTATTCCAATTAACAAAGACCATTTAGTATGTGGCTATAGCACCTGGGTTTTTGTCACAAATTCACTATTTCCTAAGTAGGGGGAAATCATTTAACCTCTCTGTACCTCTTTGTACAGTAGGGAAGACAGTGATCTTGTAGTCCTACCTTGTGAAGCTCTATTGAGATCATAGGTGGGAAGTGCTTTGGTAACTGAAGTACTATACAGATGTAACACAGTATCTTTATTGTCCCAAGAAACCCTCCCAAGATTTCTATAACTGGTTAACAAAAAAAGAGGGGGGAAGATATATTTATTCCTTCTGACATAGGTATGCCCCCTGGAGCTACCATGAAGTAAAGGTGTTTTAGTACAGCAAGGCTGCTCAAGGAATCTATGTAGCCAGGCTCTTACCAGAAGAGTTTTTAGTGTAGGCCCCAAGGCACCAGTCCGTCCTTCCTCACTTTGGGTCAGAGCCATCCATGATTATATCTGAGAGTTCAAATCAATTTGAACAACTTCCTAAATGCTAATAGATGGTGTTTGTAATTATTATTTTGGTTTTGACCACAGAGCTCCACATTTAAAACTAATTAAGTTTTACAGTCTGATTCAGCAATTAAAAACAATTTAAAAAAAAGGGGCACCTGGGTATCTCGGTCAGTTGAGCATCTGACTTTGGCTCAGGTCATGATCTGACAGTTTGTGAGTTCAAGCTCCAAGTCGGGCTTTGTGCTGACAGCACGGAGCCTGCTTCTGATTCTCTGCCTCTTCTCTCTCTTTGCCCCTCCCCCCTGCTTACACACACACACTCTCTCCCTCTCTCTCAAAAATAAACACCAAAAAAAATTTAATAGAGTCTGAATCAGCATAAGTTATAAAGGATATGAACTGTTTATAGTTTCAGGTTATGTATTTGTTTCTTAATTACAAATACCTTTTATGCTTTCTGCATTTTGTAGTTTACAAAGATTTAGAAATTTATCTTTGAGATTCTGTAACTGGGGGTGTATTTTAAGGAATGTGGAAGTCACTCTATGGTAACTGGGAAATACACTTTCATCTCAGCATCAAGTTAATAATTTTAATGAATTTTTGAGGTAGAGATATACTTTGGAGTATATAATTTGTTCTAAGATTTGGTCACTGGAAATTCAAGAGTCAAATACTAGGCAAAAGAACACAGCATGACCCAGTTTGGCCTGGTTCTATCCATGCCAGAGCTTCATCTCCATGGCAATTTCCTGGCATGACCTCCAGAAGGGGTGGTGTGTGTGTGTGTGTGTGTGTGTATGCGTGCACAACAGTGAACACCAACATATTGGTTCCAGCCATCAAAAGATCCTAATCTCCATGGCATTGACTTTTCTGAGTAAGCGACTTGTGAAACCACTAGAGGGCAGCATATTGCTAGAGAATTGAAAGGAAGCACTCCTGACAACTTAAGGTAACTAGTCTAAGATGAATTATTTTATACCGAATTATACACTTAAACCTCCGTTTTCTAATCATTGCTGTATCAGTAAATACAGTATTTCCCCAGAAGAAAGTCCGAATCTACACATGATGTAATCAACACCACAATGTCAGCGAACTAATATATTTTAGTTTACCTAAATAGAAAACCACATCTAAAACTGTGAGTGATCACAAAGTTAAAGAATGATCTCTTATTTTAAGGACAGAGCACAGACAACCTTATCTAAAAAGAAAAAAAAACTGTGCAAAACACAACCAGCATGCATATATATGTAATAATAAAATACAAATACAACCAACAGATGCCTTCCCCCCATGCTCTCATGCAATCTGAACACCTGTCCATGCTACAAACTAAAACATTTTCAAGTTTTTCCACCTTATAAATATCCAATTAGCAGCTGACTTTGAATTCATATGATCATTTCTGTGAATCTGGGAGTTTAGTTCCCAAAGAATAGATCAAATGAAAGTTCTTTTTAGTCAGATTTACTTTCTAGAAGAAAAGCCAATAGAAATCATTTGTTCTAGAAAAAAAGTAATAGCTACTTTTAAGAGCAGAGTATCTCCTGCTAGACAAAAGTATAAAATCTGTGTAAATTACATTCGTTTTAGTAAACAGGGAACCCCCTTATTGTTCAGATCATCTCAGATAGTATGAAATAATTCCAACGCTGAAAAAGGTGACCTCACCAAAAATGATGTCATCTTTTTGAAGGAAAGAGAAATGGCACAAGACCATGTGTTACAATCTGAGGAACTTCTAGGGTGAGGTCATTTTCTAAAAACATGTTAATAATTTGGGGAACTATATACGGTATTTTGTATCTTTCCTTAAAAAAATCTTTAACAAGTAAGTGTCTTGTGATCATTGACAACTCTTGTTTTTAAAGGCTCTGTTCCAGTGTTCCCTCCAGCAAACAAAAGGGGTCAAGATACATAATTATACGTAGAGAAACGAGACAGACTCTGTAGTTCCAGTAGCTTGGTTCAGTTATTCAAAGTGCTTGCAGTGTTTAGTAACTACAAGAAAAACTGTGTAACAAAGGGAACACTCATTAGATAAAAACGTTTAAGAGAATTAGTACTTTCTAGATCATTTGTAACTCCCTTCAGGCACACTCACCAACTCCAATTCCTCTTCCTCCGACTGTACTCAGCACATAAGAGGGATACAAGAGTTACTAAGACTGTTGATACTCAAAAATAAAATATTTCTTTAGAAAAACATGTTATTTGGACACTGGCAGTTACTTGGAACTCTCAAGAGATGATTATATATATGCAACGAATACAAATCTAAATTACTTGTTTCTTCACTGGTAGTTGATTTCAGAAGAAAGACAGGCTTTAAAGACACCACTCCCCCCAGGCTTCATCGGCTCCTATGCTGGCCTCACCTACACACAGCCAGCTGCTGCAACAGTATGTCAAAGGAGTTCCTCATCACGATACCAGTTTATATTTGAAATCTTGAGAATACTTCATCCTCCCGTCCCTAGCCCACTGTGTCACACATGTCCATTATTCATCTTCTAGATGTGTGCTCTTTGGTCGGCAGAAATTATTTTGTTTCCTTATCCCACAGCAGCTAGCACAGTGTTATGAAACAAGAACTCAAACATTTGTTAGTAACAATTTTAAATAACAGATTTATAGATCATCTGCAAATACCATTTTCATAAATATAATTTCACTGTGGAAAAGCCACACTTATGAAGAAAATGAGACTGGAAGAGAAGTGAACTGATAAATCATGTCCAGAAAAGAGCTGAATGAAATGTATTCGCTCCTTTTCTCTTAAGCATCTAGAAAACATTAGGCTAGAAATCATCTGCTAACTAGTTTTTTCCTTATTTTACTTTGAGTAAGTCAAATTTGTCAATCTATGGAAGGTATCTTTATAGGCACCACTGATACATGAAATCCCAATCTGAAAGCAAGTTCATCCGCAAACACTATAAAACAGGGAGGCTGGTCATCTACTCTGAGAAATAATCACTTGGTCTACAACTGCTGTTTCAAATATGGGTAAAATGTTCTTCGACTGTTTAGTTATAGATATTTTTACACATCTCCAATGATAAGATTCGCATCAAAATACTATGGGTGTGTGATGTATTAGTTTTCACTTTAACCTCAGGGAAAAGGGTGTAAAATTATTTATATGGCAAATTTTGAGTATTCTGCAAAGAAGCTTCATGATCTCTGTAAAAAAGACCAGCGATCCTGACCAGTTGCTAAATGCCTAAATGCAGTTTTGTCTTAAATTCTGCAGTTTACTGCTAATTCTTATAAACATATTTCTGAGTCTTAAATGAACCTTCCTATGGTTTTCATTTCTGAAAAATAGTGGCAGGCATTCCACATCTTGTTCCTGAAAGGTGACTATCCAAAATGCTTAAATGTTTTTTCTGAACTCCTTTTTTTTGGCGGGGGGGGGGGGGGAGGGAGGGTAGAGTATATTTCTTTGTTATGTATGTATGTAGTTTTCACTTTGTATCCTGACATAATTTTACCCTTAGAGAGCAGCTACAAACAGAGCATAGCATCACATACTGTACCCCAGCAGTTCCCCCCCATCCAGGTTTACATTCCAAAGAAACATGTTACAGTTGTCAAAACTAATAAAAAGACCATAGCAGAAACGAAAGCTACAGACTTCACTTGGACTTCTCTGGTCTTCTTCACCATGTCCCTGTACTGATTGAGGACCAAATCCTGCGTCCCATATGCCCTTAATTGTCATGCATCCTTAGTCTCCTCTAGTCTTCGACAGTTCCCTCCCATCTTTCCTGGTTTTTCATGACCTTGATAACTTTGAAGAGTACTGGTCGAATATCTTGTTGAATGAATAAAAGACAATGTGGGTCTTTTATTTTCTCAGTTAGATAAAGAGCGTGGATTTTTGCAAGAATACCAAAGAAGGTGACTGTGACCCTCTTAGCACATCATTTCAGAAGACATGCCATCTCATTACCAGTGATGTCAAGCTTGATTGCCCGGTTAAGGTTACATCTTCGAGCATTCCCCACTGCAAAAATCACCACCTTTCCTTTGTAATCAACAATTATTTGGGGAGAGACATTTTGAGGATGTGCAAATACCCTGTTTTTCCTTAAACTTTTGCTCACTCATTTTAACATCCGTTGACCTTGCCTGGCCTGGTCTCTGTACTGTAGTGTTATAACAATGATTTGCTATTTCGCTCTTTCTGTTCACATATGTTAATTAGAATTCTTCTCTAAGGAAGAGCTGTCCCTTCTCCATTCATTTATTCAATAATTTACTCGTATCGGTAATAGACTTGGTATTTTTTTTCCTTGGGTAATAATCCAAATCTACTATTACTTATTTTGTTCTTAAACTGTTCTCATTTTGGCCACTGGGAACTCTCCTGAAAGGCTGGTTCCTGTGACCTTTTCACCTGCACTTCCTTATCCTTTGGCACCTCTCTGACTCATCTTGAATTTTCGTCACCACAGCTCTACAATCACTTCTCCGAGGAGTCCTGATTCCCTTTGTTGGAGAATGTTTAGAGACAAAGATCCAGCACTAGCTGTACTCAGTTACCAGGTGTCACTGTTTCAAGGGCCTATCAAGCAGACAGAGCTAGGAAACGTATGATGTGTACTATTCATGTGTATATACATTTATATTTCTCTACCTATATATGTCAAAAAAAACCACACTGAAACTTCCAACTGCAACCCAGAAACACAGGGTTCACTGTAGCCTCCCCCAACCCCACACCCACCTTGCTTATTTGTAACTTTTTTTTCCCCAAAAATGAGAAATCTGGCTTTCTCTATCTATAACGTATTCACTGTTTTGACTGTGTAACAAATTTACTATCTTGAACACAATGATTTCCTACAATTTTTTTGTTCTACCTAGAATAAAACAATGTCCAAAGTTACTGGGAGCTCTTTTCTTCCTCATCCCCTTCAGTGCCATCATCTCACCCACTTGTGATACAGTTATATTCACATGTCACGGTCTGCATTCAGTCTTCAATTCCCCTGGAATCCTGGTTTTTAACTGCATATGGTAAAAGTCACTCTATGTATTGTATAGTTTTTACGGATTTTAACACAAGCATTGACTCATACGTACATCTAACAACACAGGATCACAGAATGGTTCCATTACCTCAAAAATTCACCTCAAATTTGTAGTCAACTCCTCTCTCCATCCCTGGCAACAACCACTCATCTGCTTTGCATTTTCCAGAAGGAAATGTAAATGGAATCATATACTATGTAGTCTTTTGGATCCAGCTTCTTTCATTTAGTAAAATTCATTTAAGATTCATCTATACTGCTGTGAATAAATAGCTCATCCTTTCTTATTGCTGAGCAGTATTCCTTTGAATGTTCCACACTGTGTATAGCATCCACCCATTCATCTGCTGGAAGGACATTTAGGTTGTCTTCAAAGGTTTTGGCAACTATGAAAAATACTGATTTCTGTAGAAAGATAGTTTTAATTCACTTGGGAAAATTCTCTAGGAGAGAATTGTTGGGTTGTATGACAAGTATATACTGAACTTCATAAAAAGATGCTGATCTGTTTTCCAAAGTGGTGTATGAGTTTGCATTCCAAGCACGAATGTGGGAGAGTTCTTGCTGTTCTGCATCCTCGCCAGAACTTGGGTGTTTTTAGTATTTTGGTTTTGTTGGGTACTTTTACTTGGGTATAGCTGACACACAATGTTACATTAGTTTCAGGTGTTCGACACAGCAATTCAGCAACTCTATACGCTATGCTGTGCTCACAAGTGTAGCTACCATCTGTCACCAAACAATGCTGTCACAGTATCACTGACTATATTCCCTATGATTTTATTTTTAAAAATTTTAGCCATTCTAATAGATGTATAGTTGTAGCATTCTGGACTCAAGTCCTTTACTGGATATGTGATTTGCAAACAGCTTCTCCTAATATTTTTATTCTCTGGATAGGGCCTTCACAGAGTAAAACTTTTTTGATAGTGAAACTATTTTGATAAGCATCAATATATCAAACTTCTTTATGGACCATGCTTTTGGTGGTATATTGTTTTTTTCCAATGTTTTCTTCTAGAAGTTTCAGGGTTTTTGTATTTTGCATTTGAGTCTATGACACATTTTGAGTTAATTTTTGTATAAGGTAGGAGTTCTACTTTGAGATTTTATTTTTGCATATGGATGTTGAATTGTTCCAACAGAGTTAGTTATAGCAACTATCCTTTCTCCACTGAATTGCTTTACTGCCTTTGCCAAAAACCAACTGAATGTATTTGTGTAGGTCTATTTTCTGGGCTCTCTGTTTTGTCCAGTGATCTACGTGCCCATCTTTGTGCCTGTACCACACATTCTTGATTACCATGGCTTTATAGCAGCTCTTGAAACCAGGTAGTATCTTCCTATTTTTTGTTCTTTTTCAAAACTTTTGGCTATTATAGTTCCTTTGCCTTTCCATATATATTTTAGAATTGGTTTATTGATACCTACAAAACAGCTTACTGTGATTTTGATTGGGATTAGTTTAATGTATAGATCAATTTAGGAATAAGAGACATACGATACTGAGTCTTCAAATCCATTAACATAATGTACCTATTCATAAAAGCCTTTGATTTCTTGCAACACTGTTTTGTAGGTTTTAGCATGCAAATCATGAACACATTTTGTCTGATTTCTATCTAGGTATTTCTTTAATTTTTGGTGCTATATAAATGGGATTTTTAAATTTCAAAGTTCCAGTTATTCATTGTTAGTATAAGAATACAATCCACTTTTATATATTGACTTTGTACCCCATGACCTTGCTAAACTCACTGACTGGTCCCAGGAGGTTGGGTTTTGTTTTTTGGTTTTACAGATTCTTTATGCTTTTCTACATAAATAATTATGTCTTCTGTGAATAGAGACAGTTTCATTTCTTCCTTCCCAAAATGTGTACATTTTAGTGATTTTTCTTGCTTTACTGTTCTGGCTGGGACTTCTAATACAATGCTGAAGATGAGTGGTGAGAACAGACATCATTGCCTAGTTCCTAAATTAATAAAATACAGTATTTTCCCTTTATTTTAATTAAGCACCTTACTTGTAGGACTTTTGTAGATGTTCTTCATTAGGTTAAAGACGTTCCCATCTTTTCCTAGTTTGCTGAAAAATTTTTGTTTTTATCATAAACGCTGAATTCTGTTTACAGTGAATTATATGGATAATTTTTCATATAACCAGCTTCTGTATTCCTGGGATGAAACCATTTGGTTTTGATACACTATCCCTTTTTACACATTGATGAAAATTATTTACCAGTATTTCACTGAGGAGTTTATCACGAGGCATACTCACGTACTTATGTACATTTCCAAGTACAGTTGTGGATTTTTCTATTTCACCTTTTAATTCTATCAGTTTTTGCTTTATAAATTTTGAAGGTCTTCTGTTAGGTGCATATACATTAAAGATACTTATTTCTTTGGGGCACCTGGGTGGTTCAGTCAGTTAAGTGTCTGACTTCGGCTCAGGTCATGATCTTGAGGTTTGTGAGTTTGAGCCCCAAGTTGGGTTCTGTGCTGACAGCTCGGAGCCTGCTTCGGATTCTGTGTCTCCCTCTCTCTCTGCCCCTCCCTCTCTCTCTGCCCCTCCTCTGCTTGCACTCTGTGTTTCTGTTTCTCTCTTTCAAAGATAAACAAACATTAGGGGCACCTGAGTGGCTCAGTCAGTTAAGCGTCCGACTTCAGCTCAGGTCATGATTTCATGGTTCGTGGGTTTGAGCCCCGTGTCAGGCTCTGTGCTGACAGCTCAGAGCCTGGAGCCTGTTTCAGATTCTGTGTCTCCCACTCTCTCTGCCCCTCCCCCACTCACACTCCATCTCTCTCAAAAATAAACATTAAAAAATTTTTTTTAAAAAGATATTTCTTGGAAATTGGACTATGTGCTGTCCTTCTTTATCACTGGTAATATTCCTGACTGTAAACTCTACATTGTTTGGAATCATTATGGCTATGCTGGCCTTCTTATGGTTAATGTTTGTATGGTATGTTTTCTCTAGTGTTCACTTTCAAATAGGTATCGCGTTAGGTGTAGGTTAAGGGCTTAGAACAGTGTATTTACGATTTGCCTCTCTGTCTTCTGTTGCCATGTATTTTATTTTTACATGTGCTAGAAGTACAAAATTCATTCCCACTGTTTTTGCTTAGAAAGCTGGTGATCTTTTGGAGCAATTTTAAAAAAGGAAAATGCCCAGATTTTGGTTTCTAATACCATTCTCCAATAAAAGGAACCAAGGTTCCTTGGAGAAATGCCCGGTTCTAGCACTGGGGCAGGAAATATATAGGATGAGCCTACAGCATTTTGTACTACCTGAGAAATTTCCAAGCAACTCCCCCATGCTCCCCGCCACCAAAAAAACCCCATGAGGATGACTGTGTGAGAGAGGCACAGGAACCACCCAACAAGTCCTCAATAGCTAAAGCTAGAACAATGTGAGCAAAAGAATAAGACAGTATTGGTAAAATTAGGTATTCACAGAATTTAGGAGTATTATAACCCCAAGTATAAATGTCCGTAAGTTCATATTAACATAAATTATTAAATAAATGAAAATGAACAGATCAGTCACCTGTGCAGAAGAACTCCAAATAACTGATGTAGACATTCTGCCCTCAAGGAGGTAGAGCCTCACTCCCCACTCCTTAAGTATGGACCTTGCATAGGGACTTCCTTCCAAGGAGGACAGTTTGGAAAGGAAGAAGAGTAACTTTGCAGCAGAGAAACCCATGGAACACTACATCAGCAAGGTGACCAAGGTTACCATCAATAGTAATTACCGATAATGATAGATATGATGTGATAAAAATGGCACTTTACCTCTATGGCCTTCCTCCCTGAAACCAATAACCCTAGTCTAATCATGAGAAAAAAATCCCAACTGAGGAGCATTCTACAAAAATACCTGACCAGTACTTCTCAAAACTGTCAAGGTCATTAAAGCAAGGAAAGTCTTACGAACTATCACAACCAAGAGGAGGCTAAGGAGACATGACTACCAAATGTAACCTGGTGTCCTGGATGGGATCCCAAAACAGAAAACACATGCAGTTAAAAACTACGGACATCTGAATAAAGTATGGATTTCAGTTAATAACAGTGTATCAACACTGACTTGTTAGTTGCAACAAGTGTACCATACTAATGCAAGATGTCAACAATCGGAGAAATTGGGTGTGTAGAGCTTTCTATCCTATCTTTGTAATCTTTGTAGACATTTAAAATTGTTCTAAAATAAAATGTTTATAAAATTATTTTATCTTCATTTACTTCATTTCCATTGTTCTTTGTTGCTTTGTATAGATCCAAGTTTTTGCTGGTATCATATTCCTTCTGTGAAGGACTTCCTTTAGCATTTCTTGTACAGTAGGTCTGCCGGCAATGTATCCTCCAGGTTTTTTGTTTGAGAAAGTTTCTCTCTTTCATTTTTGAAAGATATTTTTGCTGGATACAGAGTTCTAGGTTGAGGGGGTTTTGTTTTGGATCTCAGTACTTTGTCACTCCGCTGTTCTGCAGCTTGTGTAGTTTCTGAAATATGTTATAAATTCTTACCTTTGTTCTTCTGTCTCTTCCCTCTGGCTGCCTTTAAGATTCTTCCTCTTTGTCTTTTGCTTTTAGCAGTCTGAATGTGTGTGTACCTATCCTACTTGGTGTTGTTATGATTTCTCCAAATATTTCTTCTGCTCTGTTCTCTCTCTTCTCTTTTTGGAAGTCCAATTACAAACATGTTAATCCACCTGATAAAAGTCTACAGCTCTTGAAGGCTTTGTTCTGCTGCTGTTTGCGCCATTTATTTTCACTCTTCTTTCTCTTTGTATTGCAGTTTGGGTAATGCCACTGACCTACAGGTCTTTCCTCTTGCTAGGTCTTTAGTGTATGATTTGAGTTCATTTAATTAGGAATTGGGCTGGGTTTGAGCTTCACTGTTGCAATGGTTACCCTCAGTACATCCACCATGGGCCTCAAATCCCTCTGGGAAGACGTGAGCATTGATTTGTCAGGGGCAGTTTGTTTTTTCCCCAGTGACTGCTCCATTCTCAGTATGAAGCTTTCTCTTGTTGGTGCCGTACCCCAGGCTGTGGTGCTTCTCGGTCACCCTGCCCTGCTCCTCCACCATGGGCTGAGATCTTTTTCCATCTCCATTTCTCCAGATACAATGGGAGGTCACCAGTGCCTTCAGGGTGACACCTTCTGTTTTTCATCTCCTCACAGACTTCTGGTCCATAGGAGAGAAAGGGGAAAAGGGCCCAGGCAAAACTTTTTATCCCTAGTGCGGTGGCTGCTCTTCCCCTCTCCCACTTGTATGCTACACAGACTTTTTCAGAGTATCCCCAGTCTCTTCTGTGAGTATCTAGTGGGGTTCACGGAGAAAAAGCCTATCAAAGAACTCCGACTCCTGTATCACAGCCCTAGGGGTTTTCCACTGTCCTGCCAGTGAACAGTTGACCTCCAGCAATCCACCAATCATCTGAGCTTAACTCTTATTACCTGTGTCTTACCCAGGTAAGTCAGTGCTCAAATGTCCTCTCTCTGCAGTTTCTGTCTCTCCCTAGAGCCCGGGCCACTTGGTTGCCATGAAATCTCAGCACTACGATCTATCCACAGAGAACTGTGAACCTGTCTGTCCTACTCATTTTCATTGTAAGGCTGGGAGCCACGCGGTCTCCAGCCTTCTATCTCCAAATGAAAAAGTACTTGTTTGTTTCTTGACTTAAAAGATTTTGGTCCTGGCTCCCTTTTGTATTACCCTGGACAAGTACTAGTTTCCTCATCTCTACCTAGCCAAAATTACAGTATAATTGACAGTCAAATAGGACAATGCATAGAAGATGTTTGGGAATCTACAAAGCATCATACATACATAGAATTATGATCTAAAGCCTGACAGCATCAACTTTCACTTAGCGAAAAAAATCAAATAGTGAGTTTAGCAGCTGCACCGCAGAAAGGACACCTGGCACATCACACTGTTAGTCAAACAACAGTGATACGAAGAATGGTTTTAAAACATATTCTAATTGTTTTCTATAAGAGGCTAAAGGGGATACATATACTCTTCTTCATAAATATAGGATTAAAAAGCATATGAGGCTGGAACTATGAAGACGTTGCTAAGGGCTGGGGTGGAGAGACCTGTATTCTTTACAGAATTAAATGGGAAGGTGATCTGAGAAGGAATAAACAAAAATTATTTGGAGAATAACTCATTCAGTTTTGATGCACTGTTCCCTATTCTGCAATGGTTCTCTTTGGTATGTAGAATTTTCTAAAACCTGGTTTAGTGTTTCTCCTACAGAAAAGCATGTGTAATTGATTACTGAAAATACGCAAAGTACAGAGAAGAAACACCTAAGTCAGGTTTAATTTATAAATTTGGTGATGGGATCTCTGAGCAAAGGTTCCTGCCTGGTAAAACTAAACTTACACATAACAGCCTCTCTTTATTTAGCTATAATTTTAAATAACCACTCGGCATATTTACATCCTGTTTTTCTATAATCTGATTTCTGTGTATTTAAAATAGCTTTGCCTCTTCAAACGCTAACTTCAAATAGAAACATTCATTAGGAAAGGGTCTAGATTCTATGGCAGTACAGAAAATTCCAAAGGAAAACATAGTCTGGCTGTATAAAATGTGTCTCAAAGAATAAAGGTGAAGAAAAATTTAATGTACCAGGGGAGGCATCATGCCCTTGCTTGAAGGAGGGATGACAACGCGAAGATCTGGTTTTCGACTGTTCATTCCAAGATTGCCGCCACCGGGAGGAGGGGGAGACTTTGTAGGCATGACTTTGCCTAAACTGTTTGCACCAGTAGTTCCAATCAAATTTGGAGAAGCTCTGGAGTTTACAAATCCATTCCCTGGAAAAAGGAAATATCCTTCATTAACATGCAAAGAGTCATCAAAATACTCTGGTACAAATATGAAACAAGTTTTCCCTAGTCCTGGTTTTACAAATAAATTTTATAACACAACTCATTAGGAGCAAAAATATCAACCCCCAAATAAGCAAAAAGATCAACTCAAATCTGAAATACATATAAAACTGAAGACTTATGTCACTTGTTTTTAGTCTTACTGCTTGGTCCTACTGGGAGAGATACTTAAAACACAAGGCATCTCCTACTGGGGACTGAGATAACGGAGCTATTTTAAGAAACTGCTTGAGACCAGCCTAGTCATTCATCCCTGTGGCAGAGGCACTCCTACTAGTTCAGGGCCTGAACTAGTGACCAGGGCAACTCCTTCACTGCAGCTTCCTGAGCACTCAGCTCTACTGCTTTGTTTTCACCAAGTACTTGTTCCTTATTGCTCTACTGCTACCTGCTCCATTTCTTTGGCTGCTGGTAAGGTCTTCATTAAATATCTGTGGTCTGTCTGACTTTAATCATCTTATTCCTGCTTTTCAACTTCCCTAAAAGAACTCTATTAGAGGAAATAAGGAAATGGATATCTTGTGGTGTATGTTCTAGATATACAGTCCTTTTGGGCATCATTTGAGCTACAAGACAAATGTAAGAGGTCATCCCTATTTTCCTGGAGAGCGCAGTCATCCTAGGCCTCCTGTGTAACAGCCTTGTGGTTTCAGTGGCTGACTCCACTTCAATCACTGCTTGGCAATAGGTCCAAGCCAAGCCAGTGAGTATGGAGGCATTCTCCCTCCCTCACCACAGTGAGGGGATCCAGGAATGTCCAATCAGATCCTAAGTAGAGAAGCTGTTCTGTGGTGGTGAGGGAAGCTCCTGCATTCCTCCAAGACAACGGAGGAAGCATTTTATTCTCCAGCCATTTTGAGACTCAGAAGAAAGCCAGAATGAGGAAAAAGCTGACAGAGAAGGAACTGCATCCTGAGTTGCCAAGAAGTAAAATGATGGGTCTCAAAGAACTGCAATGAGTTAATGACGAAAAACAATTATGTATTACATGTTTTTCACTTTAAGAGCATTTGTATTGGGTTATCAGAACATTTTAAATCTACAAAAGTTTCTTGAATGGAACAGAACTATTATTTAAAGCCATTTACAATCCAGACAGCGGTTGGTGGATTATAAAATATTTTCAGCAATAGTATTATAATGAATAGAGGCAACTGATTAAAAGATAGGGGAATTCGAAAATTTTAAAAATATAACTGGAAAGAGATGGATTAAGTTCTTAAAGATAAACAACTGAAGAAAATGGATGCTTCGATATATCTGCTTATAACATATTCAGAGTTTGAAAAACATGTTATTTAGGTGAATTATTTATATGAGTAACTAAAAATCGATGTTTGACAATGTGGTATGATCAACTTTATTGAATCCTGACCAGTGCATTTTCAATGGACAAAGAAAACAGCGGTGAGGTATGGCCCTTGGGAACTGGTCTATCTCTGCAGCAGCTGTCATTCAACGTGTCAGGATTCCAGATGATCAGTGTTTCCTCTCCCCTACACCTCACTCTCCCCCAACTCCTCCTGCTTTCTCTGACACTTTTACCAAGGGACACCAGTTTTAATTCATTTATGTGATTTAATTTTGCTGTGGGGACTGGTATTTCAGTTAACCTTATGAGGCAATTTCCATTATCTTGAAGCAGTACGTATTAAGTCTGGGCCGAATCTCCTTTCCACACCCCAGAGAGCAATTCCTACGTTCTGCTAAGCTTCAGAAAGCAGTGCTATTAAGCAATCTCCTCCCCAGGCCATCCCCTGTGGAGTGGAGCGCATCCATGCACTGGGCAGAAGTAACTGCTAAACAAGCCATCTGGATAAAAACTGCTTATCAAAGATTGTTCAAAAATAGAGGGTGTGATAGGAACTAACAGAATATTAGATTAACAAGTACAGATTAACGTTTCTCTTAATTAACAGGCACAAATATACATTTGTAATCTCTTTGATAACATTGAGAAGATTCTTATTTGCCTGATTTGTACTCAAATCTGAAGGGTAAGGCAGTATTTCTTCTCAAATACATTACGAGATGATTTGAGGATAATTTAGAAGAATGCATTATCAGGAAGCTCTATACTCTCTTCCCATGTGGAGTCTATGGTGCTGAAAAGCTACACATAATACCATAGCAACCCAGAGTGAAGAGAATCTAAAAGCATGGTATTTTTTAGTGTGAAGTCAGAGTCTGCAGCAGATAATTATTACAGGATGATGTAAGTGTTGGGTAACTTGCCAGCCTGAAACATGATAACCTTACATGCACTATTTGTGATTTTGTAAAGTGTAGCGATATGCTTTCTTAATATATTTCTTACTTCCTATTCACTTTTTATGACAAAATGAAGATATCATTGAGATAGATTTTTAAGGCAAATACCTTCAGGATATAACTCATGTTGACATAGTCTATAAATTTAAGAACTGCAGTACCAATTCTAAATGGATAAACCCAATTTAATGTGATTATTATTAAAATGTGTTTTTAGGTATTAAGGTAAATTACACCCTGACATAATACATGATACAAATGCTCTTGAGCAAACTGCATACCAATGCCTCTTGAAACCTAACAAAGCTAATTTCACTTACGGTCCTATAGCTCTGAGGCATATCATTCAATTATATCAGTCTGGCTCATATTTCAGAATATCTTATCAGCTGACATAATGCATTAAGTGGCTGGAAAGCACTCCATGTCCTTAATACTACTCTTTTAGGGCTAAATTGTAGACAGTGATGCCTTTAATGTCTTATTATTATGAATTAAATTCAGAAGCTGAACTGACATGCAAAGACTTTTGAAAATCTCAAAAGATTCTGAAAAACTCATTCAAAGCAAGGTTCAAGAACTGATTTTATCATATTTGACAAATTTTCATAAAACCTGACAAAGTTTCAGCTGATTATTCAGTAAATAAGCATTTTAAAAGCCTGTAAAATTGTATTTTTATAAAGAATGAGTTGATGAGGTTTCTAAAAGTAAAAAAGCCCATGAGTTTCAAGATTATTGATGACAAAAATAAAATAACTGATGACATATTTACTTGATTCAGTGGAAATTCCTGTATGATAGAGAGCATGGATTCTGTCCATTAGAAACGCGTATCTACAACAGACAATGCTCATGAAATCCTGCTGCTTCTTTTCCTGTATACTGTATTCTCCCTCTCAATCTATCCCATGTGGACAGCCCCAAAGAGGCTTCTCCTCCTTCAGAGACTTCATGCACCCCCCGGCTTTAACCACTGCCTCAGTGTACCTCTTACATCTGCGCTTCTGCTTTATATCTCACTTCAAGTTCACATGCAACCATCTGGTGGCCTTTTCCCCAGATATGCTGCTGTCATCTCTAACACAACCTGTTTAAACTCCAGTACTACCACCATCCCCAGTCACTTCCATCCCACTTTCACAGGGCTCAAGCCCTGCTATTCTTGCTTTACAATGTTTTTCACTTCATCCATCTTCTCTTTAACTGCCGCTGCCTCTGCTACTCTGCAAGCCGTTACATGTTACTTTCACTCACCCCTAAACAATTCCAAGAGCTTCTTGAGCCCCTGTATATACTAGTCTGGTATATATATATTTTCTCTTTCTCAAAATGTTTTTACAAAGCAAAACTGCTGGAAATCAGAGACTTGATTCTACACTTGATCTTTAAACACAAGCCCAAAGTTAAAAGGAGTTCCTGAAGTCATATGAACTACAAATTATCTAAGTATTAAATGTAAATTTTCCACAGAGAAATATGTCTAGTAAGCCAAATCAGATTGCCACTATGGAGGATGGCCACAATTTACAGTATGGACAACACTGGTTTCACTTAGACAATGACATAGCCTGAAGACAAAAAATTATCACGTTACAAGGAAACACAAATGAATACTCTAATTCATTTACTATAATAAAAGTTTTATGACTGTGGAGATACCGTATCAATATAGCATCATAGAAAGTTTATAAAGTAGAAAACGAGAGGGAAGACTCCTACTTCCACCATCCCAACACAACTATGATAATCAGTTTGGATTTCCCTTCCTTTGAATTTTCCATAAGCATGGTTTTTTTTTTTTTTTGCAGTTTTAAATCACAACTCAAAAGGAATTCAGCTGAAATTTTAATCTACATAATTTTCATACTGTAGAATACGTTGGTTTCTTCCTATTGTTCACTACTCTAAATAATGTTGCAGTGAAACTTTGTATATTCTAGTTTATTTCTTTAGGAGAGACCCAGAAATGGGATTAGTGAGCTCAGAGGCATAAACATTTTTATGACTACTGAAACACCTTGCCAAAATCTTTCTAGAAAGATTGCTACAATGCCATAAGCACATGAGATCATCAGTTTCAACATCCCTTCATCAGCTCTCCATGTCACAATAAAAAGGTGGTAATAGTTGGCAATTAGTAAGTTGTTTTTCTTTGCCATTTTTATTTAAATCTCCTGATACATCCTTTCAATTTTTGAAATTGAAGGTGGTTTCTTTCTTTCATTTAGGTACATAAATGCTTATCTGCTTATTAAATATTCCCCTACTTCTGACTTGTATTTTACCTTACTTTTTCTCTTAAGAAATGAGAAAATTTTTATATCACAGAAGACTGGGGGTAAAGTGGTTGCAGGCTCAGTGGTTTTAGCAGCTCAATGTAGCGGACCTAGAACTTTCCAGCTTTCCACTCTGCCATCCTAGGCTTGTTGGCCTGTCCTCTTACACCGACTTGCTTCCTGATCTCAAGATGGGGCTGCACATCTAGCTGCTGCATGTGGGCAATAACACCCAGAGACTCAAAGACTGCTGAGTCTTTCTGAGAGTATGAATGTGTGTATGTGTCAATTTTTTTCTCTCTAGATTTTGGAATTAATAGTATAACAACTATGTACATTACATTCTCTCATAATTTTAAAAGTGCCTCCACATTGGTGGTTTATAATTCCTTTTTAAAATCAAATGTATTATGTTTATTTTAAAAACTTGTATTAATGTAACACATTATACAAAATGGTGCACAAAACAAAAACTTCAAAGATCAAGGACTTTTCTGGGGGAGTGTAGGGGAGAGGGAAAATGGGTGATGGGCACTGAGGAGACACTTGTTGGCATGAGCACCAGGTGTTGTATGTAAGCCAATTTGACGATAAATTATATTAAAAAAAAAAAGGACTTATCATAAAGTGAACATCCACGTACCCATTAGATCAGGAAAAAGAATACTGCCAAACCCCCAAAGTCTCTATAATTGGGCCCCCCAAAACATTACTATTGTCCACCTACCCAAAAAGTAACCAGTATTGTGATTTTTACAGTAACTTGTTTTTCTTTATAGTTTTACCACCTATCTATACATGCATCCTTAGCATTGTAATTTTGCTCTCCTCCTTTTCACACTGTATTTGAATGGAACCAATTTGTATTTGCATCTATTGTCTCTCATTCAATAATAGTTTGATAAATTCATCCACACTGTTAATTACTGCTGTCATGTCTTTTTGTTGCAGTATAGTATTTCTTCATATAAATGTACTATCACTTTATTTATTTGTTCTACTGTTGGTACAAATTTGGATTATTTCTAGATGTTGGTTGTAACAAATAATACCACGCACATTCCTTTACATCTCTCTTGGTGCTCATGGTATACCCATGCATTTCTCTACAGCATATAAAGATGAGTAAAAATGGTTCACTGTAGAATACACACATCTACACCTATAGTAGACAATGTCAAAATGGCTGCACCAATCTGTACTGCCATCATCAGCATATGAGTTTGAATTTTTCCATAGCTTGTCAACACTTGGTATTATCTGCCTATTCCAAGGCCATTCTGTTAGGTGTATAATGCTATCTGTGGCTTTAGTTTTGCATTTCCTTGGTTACTGAGAATAAGCATCTTTTTATTTATTTATTTAAATTTAAGTCCAAGTGAGTTAACATATAGTGTAATAATAATTTCAGGAATAGAATTCAGTGATTCATCGCTTAAATATAACACTCAGTGCTCATCCCAACAAGTGTCTGACTCCTTTAGGACCCTCACCCCTTTAGCCCTTCTCCCCACCCAACACCCTGCCAGCAAGACCTCAATTGGTTCTTATGAGCATTTTGTCACATGTTTTACTAGACACCTGGAGAGCTTCTCTTGTGAAATGTTTGTGTTCTCGTGCGCATTTTAAAAAATCAGATTTTCTTTTTCGTGATGACTTATAGTATTCTTCATAAAAAGCCCTCTGTTTTATACACACACACACACACACACCCCTATATTTTCCCACTCTATCTTGCCTTTTCATTCTCTTCATGGTGTTTTTGATGAACAAAGATTCCTTTCATGGTTAGGTTTCCTCTAGTTTCCTGGTTAATGTCTTTCCCTATCCAGAGTTTGTTCAATGCTTAAATTAAAAAGTTCAAGGATGCTTCTGCTTTCACTCTGACACGGGCCCGAAGCATCCTATCTTCTGGAGAGCAGAAGACTCAACAAAAATTAAAATAAGAATAAGGCAAATGGAGGGCTCATCTATAAAAGTATTATGCATTTGAAAATGACAGGATCAGTAAAAATGTGACAGTTTAAAGGTGAAGCGAAGCTATCTGGAAGTGGCTCATTACAAGTCTCTAAGCCTGGAATGCCACAGTAAGCTATTATACATGTTATGTATAGAACATTTGTTTTAAACAAGCATCTTTGGATATTGGTTGCTAGCTGAATTATTCTGTCACCAGAGATTTATCTCCATATGATTAAATTCTCTGAAATTTGCTGAGAGTTTTTGCGGCCCAGCATGTGGTCATTCTTCATTTTTTGTATAACAACATTTTTTTTTAATGTAAAACACAGATATTGAAAAGAATGTTTATCCTGTACTATAAGCATAGATGCCCACAGTCTAGCTTCAGAAAGTGGGATGCCATAGCTACCGCAAGGGATTGTTAAACTCTGATTCACTCTACTTCTCTGGTCCCGCCTTTTGGGGTCTCAACACAAGGGGACAAGAACACATTTGGGCCCTCCCAACTCTTTGTGGACCCTGAACCTTGATCTCTCTGTCCCTCTGGGTTTCTCAGGCTGTCATCCTCTGCTTCTGAAGCACCCCACTGTGGAAGTGGCAAATACCACCTGAGCAAAAGTAGTCACAGATTTTGGGCTCACCCTCCTGAAATCTCTGTCATTCCCTGGATCTTGAGCCAGAAATGCTTCACTATCTTGTTAGTTCTCAAATGCTTCATGCAGATTTTAAAAATGTTTTCCCTAGCATTTCTAACTGTCTTCAGTGCAAGGGCTGGTCCCAATGAACAGCTCTGCTATTAACACAGCACAAGCCTGATAGTCTTGTTTCTTTTATTAAACCTCAATTTCAACTTATGGAAGTCTTTACACTCAAAAATGCTTTTCTATGTATATTAAGATCAGAAGCAAGATTTCCCAAAATGTTTTATATGGCACTAATTATGAAAGATGCTTTTTCATGAGGGAAAAAAAATGAAGGGTTCGATTATGAAATCACTTTGAGTAACCATATTTATACACTAAGTTTAATGACTCACAAAACAGATTAACATTTTAAAGGTTCTGAATGTCCTACAGAGAAGAAAGTTGTTTAATTTCATTTAGCACAAGGTTTATCAAACATGTAGAAACATACCTTGAAAAATACACATTAGAAAACATGAGGCACCTGGGTGGCTCAGTCAGTTAAGCATCTGACTCTTGATTTTACCTCAGATCATCTCATGGTTGGTGAGTTCGAGCCCTGTGTTGGGGGATTCGACAGTAGCGCCTGCTTGGGATTTTTCTCTCTCCCTCTCTCTGCCCTTCCCCTGCTCATGCTCTCTCTCTCTCAAAATAAATAAAACTTTTTAAAAAATTAAAAAAAAACCCATACCCATATCTTTTAATATTTTTTCTTCTGCATTTCTCTGGAAATTTTAACTGTTTAATCTTTTCATTCATAAAGACTTTATTTAGGTAAAAAATGAGTTTAAACTATTTTTCCAAACTACTAAACCAAAATGGCACCATTGTTGAAAATAAGCTAAAATGTATTATCTGACTCTCTCTCACAAAATACCATGCCTAAAATACCTATGAAAGACCATTTATTTTAATAGGAAAATTTATAGCAAGAAGCACATTAAACTCATGTATGCTCCAAGTACTGCACAGAAATAACCACTTCCAGCTGGTCTCCAAACTAAGTGACATAAGAGGTCTCCTCAGTTAAGTCTAATTCTGAGGTAGCATATATTAAAAACCAGTTATAACACACAAGCCATTTAGAATACAATCCAAACACAAGTAGAATAAGTAAAATTACACCTGATATATATAAAACTAGGCGTATAGGAGTAGGAACTAATGAAGAATCAAGATAGCCAATCTCATGTGTTAGGAGATGCTGAGGTGTGTCCTAAGAAGCAGGATTTATCTGTGTACAAGTAATAATGGAAACAGACTTTTAAATAACTCACTAAGCACTTAAAATATTTTAATTAAATTTTAAATGTTAATACAAATTCATGTTTGCTAATCCTGATTATTAACACTACTAACACTAGCACACTAAGGTGGTTGCCTATGATGGGGGAAGAAGGGAACAGGAATGCAACACAGGTGTAAGAGGGATTAATAAATAACATTGAGATGCTCCATATAAACCAGTGGTGATGTGCCATGATCTAAGGACTGCGATCATGCAGCCCTCTAAACAGGAGGGTCCAGATGTGGGGGAGGCTTACAAAAAAAGAGAATGAATGGAAAAAAAAAAAAAAAAAGAAACAGGGTTACATGCAGAAGGTCAAATTAGGACAATGACAAAGTCTGAGTTTCAAATTACCAAAGGGAACACAGAAAACTGAGCAGCAGAGACAAAGTTTAGATTTATAGTTGCATGCAGGGGCGCCTGGGTGGCGCAGTCGGTTAAGCGTCCGACTTCAGCCAGGTCACGATCTCGCGGTCTGGGAGTTCGAGCCCCGCGTCAGGCTCTGGGCTGATGGCTCAGAGCCTGAAGCCTGTTTCCGATTCTGTGTCTCCCTGTCTCTCTGCCCCTCCCCCGTTCATGCTCTGTCTCTCTCTGTCCCAAAAGTAAATAAATGTTGAAAAAAAAAAAAAAATTAAAAAAAAAAAATAAATAAATAAAAGATTTATAGTTGCATGCAGATAAGAAAAAAAACAGTGAAAAAGCCTTTAGGAAATGTGGGAAGTATAAGAAAAAAAATGAGGAGAGAAGTGAAACACTTGTTTGACAGGAGGAAGAACCGTGTTTACAATGCCAGAGGATGAAAAAAAAGTAAAGGCAATGCAAAAACACATTAGAAATCATCAAAGAGTAAACTCCATGAAATAAAACGAATTTTGAAAATAAAACCAAGAACTAGTTAAAATTAACATTAAATGAAATAGAAATGTTTGATTCCAGCCTTAACCAGGCTAGGAAGTAGAAGGGAAAGGAAATCTTGGGGGAATAAAAGCATATGGGAAAATTTAACACGAAGAGTATATGGGCATGCAAATAACTAAAATGGAACTGAAATAAACTCTAAATATCTGGAAATACATGTACCAGTATAGCAGTCCTAATGTATAACTGTTAAGACCTTTATGAATTTTTCCACAATGAATTATCTGTTCAAAAAGATCCAACAATGGGTCTTATATTTAATTCCATTCAAACAGCTATTAATATAGGGGCAGACATAATTAGGCGCTTATTCCTACTTTAGGTGACTGTATGTTTCGTAACTTATCTCAACAATATGTTTTTTCTCATCATTTTAAATTAAGTTATTCAATGATCTCCATTAATTTTCTTGAGGCAGAAGCTCCTTACATTTTTGTAGAATGAATGGGTTGAATACATGCAATTGGGATCTTTCCGATAAGAGATCTATGTTCAGAAGTCTCCAGGGACACACAATACCTAAAAGCAGGGAAGAAGTTCCCACCCTTGTTTTTAGATAACAGTGATGACAACTGTCATTATCCCAGATTAAGAGACCAAGACCACTTAATGTGATGATTATCCAAAGGGATACAGTTATTCTTCTAACTCTTTAACATACATACCATATTTCTGTAATGCTCAGTTCACAGTCTATCTTTACTGGCACATCAACGTTGGGTGACACCTTCACAATGTGTTTAAACTTGCTGGTCATCTTTAGAAAGGATGCCAAAGCAAAAAAGCCAATTTGGCAGCAACTGTGAAAATATGTGAATGTTCTACACATGGCCACCAAAACAGATCCCTCAAAGACAAACTCCTCAACTCTCTTTGTAGCTCTAAAATTAGGTCCACCACTTCTGTGTACTGCAATCACTCCAAAAACATTTCATGCTACTTACTGTAAGATGTATCGGTCTGCTAATAGTCTAAGTTTGGTGAGAATAGATGATACAGAAAGCTTCTCTGTGTAAGAAATTGGCTTGATGAAAAAACTATATTAAGGCAATTTTGTCTCTAGCAAAGAACACTATCTGCTATGAAGGAGGCACTTGAGGCCAAGGTATAAAGAATACAGCAGGGTTGTTATTAAAAAATGTTAAGTATTAGTAAAAGTACTCCTCAGAAGACAATTAAGTCTACAAAGGGACATGTCTATTCTGATCATATACCCCATTTTTAGCTCTTCACTTGGTAGAAGGCGTTATTTGATGTACAATATTCCTTTCATCTCACATAGGATAGATGCCTACAAAGTGAAAACAGGAGTAATTCACGCACCCACTGGGCTGCTTCCGGCTCCATTTGGCACTGTGAGGTCTGAAGTGCTCAACATCCCACCTAAAAACGTTAGAGAAGAGAGAGGGCAAAGAATGAATATGAATTGGTTCTCCTTATCTGAATGAAGTAACCTGCACTCCTTTCCTAAAAAACAAAAACTAGCCTAGTCTGAATTTGGCATTACTGTGCAATATGATGTAGTTAAATATGTGTATGTGTGTGTATGTGTGTGTGTGTGTAAGCTCACCTATCAAGCTCTTAAAGTGTATGCCTTCCTGTATCAGTATCAAATAGCAAAATGATGAGAATGGGGCAGTGCTAATGGAGTACTAGTCAATCTAGGATTTAAAGGAGAGGAGACACTGCATTGCAAAGTGTGAAGAAGTAAATGCACTGCAAATTTTTGCTGAATTAATGAACTCTAACTCCAATCAGGTAGATCTATTCTCAGTATTTTTAACATGACTGGCTCACACCCAAACTTCAAGTCTTTGCTCATGATATGCTAATTAAATTTTCTGCCTGTCAAAGTATGGCTTTCCTATAATAAGGAAAATTCTAGACGGCAAATTCTGTAGTATCGTTCCACTGTGCCTGAAAGGATGTTAGAGAGCCCATATTAAAGTTTCAAAAATACTCTTTAAAATGGAGCCAATTATGTAGCAGTGACTCTTGCTCATCAAAGACAGAAAATTACGAGTAGCAAAATAAGAAACTGCTTATGTTAGTAATTCATTTTACCACCCTTTTTGTGAAAGAATCAGCAGAATGGGTATTACTACATACCTGCACTGCCAGTACTTGGTGGTCTCTGAGGGACTCCAGGGGACACATTTCTGTGTAACGTGGCTTGAGGTGGAGACAGCATGCTTGAATCGGCTAATGTTGAGCTGGCTGCCAAAGACGGGGACACAAGTGAACTCCCTGGGTTAGTATAGGACAAAGCATTAGGGCTGGTCACAGGGACTGTGACAGACATTGAGAAGTTTTGAGGTGGTAAACCAGGCTGTAAATAAAGAACAAGGAAGAAAAAACTGTTAGTTTTGTTTTCATCTATATTAAATGTAATAACTTACAAACTTTCATGTGATAAAGTAACTCTAGTTATTAAAATTAGAGGAAGAGGATAGTTTCCTACTAAATTTGCAGATTCAAGCTGCTTTCTTTGGAACTATATTTGAACATAAGTATGTTTGACATGAACCTTTTCAATTTCAATATTTATATATGAATACATATATGCTAATACATACATAATTTCAAATATTCAGAGATGAAAATTAAATGTCAGAAACTGATATTAAAGTTGTGTTGTCAAATTTAGACATAACAAAATATATCACTGTTACCAAGTAAGCATAAAATTAGCACTTTAATAATGCAAACCAGTTTAGGAACATTACATTTCTATCAGGCAACTACAAGTATAACAAAAGGGGAAAAATATGTACACATATTATGAACTTATTACACCAAATGTGGGACATTATAAATAAGCCCTAGTTTTATTTAATTGACTGACAGTCTTAATGGACAAACGAAAAATAAAAAAAATCAAGTTATATATACACAACGCAATGCAATCTGAGTATAATGAAAATGCAAAGAAACAATCTACACAGGAAAATTACTACTGACAACCTATCATCTTTAAATTGTATGAAGATTAAATTACAAATATTATAAATGCTATCTTCTTTTCCTCCTAAACATTCCACACACCCCCTTAAAATAATATTTCCTATTTCTTCTGGCATTTCCTCCATAGATCACATACAGTATACTTGTTAACCATGAAAATAACAGTTCTCTTTATAATATCTCTATTATAGAGAAAGGAAAAAGGTTTCCTCTCCCCATATTTTAAAACAGTAATTGCAAAGACTGGTAACACTGCTAATTCAAAGTTGGAGAATTTAAATAGTTTATGTACTCTATTCAATAGTAGCTTATTTCCAATAGTAGTTATAATAATTCATTAACTGATATAAAACAATGGATATATGATAATTTTTTTCAAAGGTAAAGCAATTTTATTTACACAATATTTTTGCAGCTTAACATTAACTACAAAGTCACCAACATCCATATGAGGCCAGAAGGGATTTAATTGTTTGCTGTTTTGTTTTTTAAGAATAATAAATGGTATCAGCACAAAAATACCTCCTTAAACTTATTTTTCATGAGCTTCTTATAATAGAAGATTACTTTGAAGAAATAATCCATGATGTATACTTTAAGGCATACTTTTTAAGAGAATTAACTCTGATAATAAGTAACTCCGAAATAAATATCAGCATTGGAACCAATCTGTCCCATGAAGCCTAAAATACATATATAACATTAGAAAATCAGATCCAGAATAGCTATCTTAAGCAGCTCTCCCCAATGAGCTTCCCATGAGAATTCTTTCAAGAACTATCAAAGGAGCATGAACTCCAAAAAGTACTGGTTGCCATGATGGTTACATGCATGAGCACAGAAAAATGTTAAGCCAACTATCTGTTCTGCAACCAGCTTAAAAACATTGCTCCCTTAAATTAAAATTGAGCCAAGGCTTTCTTCCTCAATATGTACACTATAAGGAAAGACCAGGAGTTTGGACAGATTTTGTTAAATAGTTTTGGGACATTACAAAGAGCCAAAGGGTAAGCTACTACTATTATATCAACTATACAAAATAATTCAAAATAATTCTGAAACACCAAATTTGTAATAAATCTGTTACAGATTTTATAGTCTCAAGATCGATTTAAAATACATGTAATATTTTTCAAAAGTCATGAGTGGGAAAGAGAAATCTTATATGCACCTTGTATTTACAAATCATGGAAATTTAGAGCTAGAAGGGACCTTAAAAATTACGTAAACCTGGGGTGCCTAGGTGGCTCGGCTGAGCGTTCGACTTTGGCTCAGGTCATGATCTCGCCGTTCATGAGTTCCAGACCCACATCAAGCTCTATGCTGACAGCTCAGAGCCTGGAGCCTATTTCAGATTCTGTGTCTCCCTCTCTCTCTCTCTGCCCCTCGCCCCCCTCACGCACTCTCTCTCTCAAAAATAAACAAACATTAAAAAAATTTTTTTTCTTTTAAATTACATAAACCAACTCATTCATTTTATAGATGAAAGAACTGGAATGCAGGATGTTTAGGTGCTCTACCCAAAGAGAGAGCAGGGGATAGTTAGAACAGGGGATAAGAAGTAGAATTTGGATTAGGATGTTTTCTCTTCACTTCTATGTTTAAAGACCCTGAACATGCACTATTATAAGACTATAACCAATTTATTTTAAAGTTCTATGAAACCAAAAAAAATTAATGAAATTTCTTCTCCTTCTACTTACTGGTGTCATCACCCACTGTGAAAATAAATAAGAACTGTGGCCAATCTCTTCATGCACAAGATAAAAGCACAAACCATACTTTCGTACTCACTGCGATTTTATGATTCCGCATCATATTATCAAATTCCTCATTAATTTTTTTATATTTTTCTTCTGTATGTGGAGTTAGCACATAGGAAGTATCAGGGTCTGGGCTGTCGCACCCTCTGTGTTCCTTCTTGTTCAGAGCCTATATAATGAAGTTAACAAAAAGGATCAACAAATAAAAAGTAGAGGTAAAGTAAAAGTACTTACAGGGCCTCGTTTGAAAATAAAATCACTATCTTCATTTAGTTTGCTGAATCTGTCCTCCGAGAGTGGACTGTGCTCAAAGTAATCGTCAGCATCAGGGCTCTCACAACCATTAAGGCCTTTCTTTCTTAAAGTCTGAAATACAATTGGAAAATTCACACACAAATGACACTAACTTGCCATGAGTTTTTTGTAAAATTTATTAAGAGAGCACAGACTGAATGAATTATTACAAGAGCCACTGAAATGGTTTTAAATGATCACAAATGTATACTCTAATCCTTCAAATAAGGTAAACCTTAGATATAAGCAAAATGAATGCTCCCGCTGTACATTAAGAAAAAAAAGAATATTTACTTGTTTGGATTGTTTCTTCCCAAACTTCCTAGAGAATACTAAATTACTCACAGCTCTGAAGTTATAACCTGAATATGATTACAGCCTGATCAACATATCTGACGGGGCTAATGAGTATGAGAAATGAAATAGAAATGTATCAAAATGATGCTCTGAGAAGTTATCATAGTACCTTCATAGAATGAACATTTCAGGAACTTCAACTATTGAAACTGATTTTCACCTGAGAGTCTTTTCTATTCATCAGAATTAGCACCATATTCCAATAATTTCATTCCTAATTTGTTCTTAAATACTATGATTTTCCTACATAATCTTGAAGCATAAAAACCCAAATACTTATTTACATAAGACAGTAATGACTCCCTCCTTTGCAGAATGTACATATTAGTGATTTTCCATATTTTTAAAACTTGTAAAAAAAAAAAAAACAATGTTGTTTAGCCTCTATCTTTCCCCCTTTTGCTAGCTCTTTCTATAGAGCTTCTTCATGGGCTGATCTAATCCACTGAATTGACTTTCTGGGGAACTTTCTTAAGTGTTACCAAAGTACCTCCTGGACTCTATGTTGACTTCTTTTTCTGCTTACTTTGAGGCAAAAATATAATGAAGAGTTGGTTTTCTGATTTTTAATTTTTTTTTTTCATTAAAGTCACCAAGAAATAACTTGTCCATCCATTTAAATGAGTAACTTTAACAGCAAGGGCTTAACAATCTGATACATTAATTTCCAGAATTCCTAAATTTTTAAAAATCCTGATGGGTCATATTTTAAAGTAGAATTACTGAGTTCAATAGCTTCAATAGCTTTGAGACTTGTCGATTTTCCAGCCAACACTAAGAAGTTTCGGGAAGTTAAAATTTTCTAAGTAAATTAACAGAGTTTATTTGATTGGGAAACAAAGTTTGATCAATAGACAAGTACTAGATAAATTTGTTAATAAATGATTATTTAAATTAGATGTAAGGTATACTTTTAATTAAGTCATAATAATAAATCTTGATATCCTTTATTTTTTTTAATACTTTATTTATTTTTGAGAGAAAAAGTACAAGTCGGGGAGCGGCAGAGAGCGAGGAGGACAGAGGATCCAAAGCAGGCTCTATGCTGGCAGCAGCAAGCCTGATGCAGGGCTTGGGCTTGAACTCATGAACTGTGAGATCATGACCTAAGCTGAAACTGAGTTGGAGGCCCAACCAACTGAGCCACCCAGGCGCCCCTAAATCTTGGTATCCTTTAAAACATGATTTACAATAATTATGCTTATTCTATAACTTTTTTCCTCAAGAGAATATAAATACACAATAGTTTAAGCTTCAAGAATTTTTTTCTTGGTTTTTCTGTAGTCAAATTATTATTTCACCCATTTATGATCATCATCATCATCTCTTTAGTCAACGTGACTTTGCTTTGCTGAAAGAATCCTAAGAAATCCTAAGTGCAGAGATGTTAACTTCTCAAATGACTTGGCATGCACCAGGAATCCCATACACCAATACGTGAAACCTCCACCACGACGTAATCACTAAGCATGAGCACAGAGCAAACTCTACACCTATTTCCCCAACATTGGCACCATTGCTCTAAGTTCTCTGGGTCTAACTAACCACACGAACTGTTATGTGTACTTAGCCATAAAAGGTCCTGGTGTTTAGAACTAAAGGATGGAGACATGTATTCTCTCCTGTTCATGGTAGCAAGTTCTGCTTGCCAAAGCTCTGCAAGCTGCTATCAGCAATGAAGATGTTAACACTCAGAATGTTGGAACACAATGAACTCATAACCTACACAGCCCTAGAAACAAAACAAATATAGTTGATGCCTACACAGATTTCATCATGAACTTGCTGACTTATTCTAGCCTGAAATCTCTAAGAAATTTTCCCATCATATTCATGTATCTTAAGACTAGGTAATTTAGAGTCTTGCTCTTCCCCCAACAGGAACCACCAAGTACGTGCCTCTTTGAAGCCCTTTTAAATTTACTGAAGAAAAAGAATATGGCTTTTTAAAATAATCACACAAAATTTTTGTTCTACAACAATTGGGTGAACTTGTACTCATGAGGAATAACAGAGCTCTGGTATCTCCAGCTCTGCAAGCCTTCACTTCAGATGGGGTTCCTGTCATTGTGAGGGAATTTAAGAGGCTATATCGGCTCTGCAGATAACAAGCTCATGTACCTCTAGTGGATATCCAACTTGTGTCTTCTTATCACCAGAACACAAAGAGTTGTTTTGAGGACCCAACTACCATAAAAAGACTTTTTCTGTCTTCTTTATCGTCACCACATAGCGTAACAGTAAAAGTTTCTCCTGTGTCACAGGTACTAACAAATGGAATGCTGTAACTATTAACAAGGCCAGGCGAGGCCTGTAAAAACCAGGCTGGCTTCAGTTTTTTACATGCTTCAAGTTAGCCACAAGAAAAATACTTGGTCAATGAAGAAAACACAGTCTGAAAAGCTACCATTTTGAGGAATCTGCTTTTAAGTGGAAAAAATTCATTAAGGGTACTCACACTGTGCATGCTCTATAGCTATTACTGATGATCATATTGTTCCATTCTAAAGTAAACGGTGCTTCAAAAGTTCTTTATTCTTGCACATGCAATCCAAAGTTTTCAGTGATACTATGGCAAACTTAAGGGGAAAACTTAATTACACCAAAATAATTTCAAATTTCAGGTGTATACCATTAAGTTGATTTTCTTAAACAATTATTAATCAATTTAAGCTAACTTGATGTTTATTCTATGTTCTTTTGTATCACTGTTCCAAATATATTAAAAGATTCTAACTGCAAAGATTACTTAAATAAAATCCTAAAATGAATGCACCTATAATTTTCATCAGTGTATTTCGATAAAAGAAAAATTTTATTTTTGGAGGGGGAGCTAATAATAAGCACCTTTAAAAACACACATTTCTACTTGTCAAGTAGAGTTAAACTGTATTATAATTTTAATGGCTCTTCTTTTTGTATTTTGGGCCAATTCAGTCAGGTACTTTCTACATACTTTCATCTACGGTATAAAATGTAGGTTTCAAATAATGAATGCCCTTAGCTAACATTTACCTGTAACATTAGTTATGTAAACACGGATTTTGAAAGATTTTTAGTTTTTCATTTCTTAAAGTTTATTTAAAAAAATTTTTTTTTAATCTTTATTTTTGAGAGAGAGAGAGAGAGAGAGAGAGAGAGACAGAGACAGAGACAGTGTGCGGGCAGGGGAGGAACAGAGAGAGAGGGAGACACAGGATCTGATGCAGGCTTCAGGCTCTGAGCTGTCAGCACAAAGCCTGATGCGGGGCTCAAACTCACAAACAGCGAGATCATGACCTGAGCCGAACACTTAACTGACTGAGGGGCCCCAAAGATTATTTATTAGAGAGAGAGAGAGAGAGAGAGAAAGAGAGAGAGAGAGAGAAAGAGAGAGAAAGAGAGAGAAAGAGAGAGAGAGAGAGAGAAAGAGAGAGAGAGAGAGAGAGAGAGAGAGATATGGAGACAGAGAATCCCAAGCAGGCTCCATGCTATCAGCATAGAGCCCCACATAGGTCTTGAACTTACAAACAGAACTGTGAGATCATGACCTGAGCTGAAATCAAGCTGGATGCTCAACCGACTGAGCCACCCAGGAGCCCCAAAAGATATTTAAATTGATCAAAAATTAACTGCTAAGTGTCTTCAATGGCAAGCTACATATTGTTCAGGGCACATCCTTCTAGGTTATCTGACTCTATGGGATTTGTGCCTTTGATCTATTTTACAGCTCTGTAGAGACAGAAGTTAATTTGTTGAAACTGATAATAATGGAAATAGTGTTGATAGATATGCAAATAAATTCTGTTTGATGGAGGTTCAACTGACTTCTTTCCTCACTATGGAAGAGGTCAGTTTTTTTTTTTGTTGCATCTATGAAGCAAACTTATTTTGCCTTCTTGATGGGCTTATATATTTGTCTAATCTTTGGATTTACCTACTAACCAGCTGTAACATTTTTTTTTCCAGTTCCCTCAGTCATTCATGAGTTAAAATCTTTGACTCATGTTCATTTTATATCTAAGAGTCATAACTTTATCTTTTTTGAAGATTACTGTTTAACAGTTATGACAGTAAAACTACCCTTGACTTATGATTCATAGTAAATGTAAACTCAAGGGGGAAAGAGCTTCCTAATACCCCTTGTTAGGACTTGGTATTAGATGGAGTATGGGCTTTTATAGGAATAAATGAATGTGCTGTTAAATTTTTTGAAAATATTTGGTTAACTGATTAATGATTTGTATTAATTTATTATAGTATCAAAAATTAAGGATGTATGATCAGAGAAGGCTTGCAACTCATCAGTACTCTTCTTCAAGAAATAAAAGAGAATAATCCTTAATTCTTGTGACAATTCACAAATCAATTGCTAATTCTTGTGACAATTCATAAATTGCTATTCATATCATAGTATCGAGAGTAGTACAATGGTCTAAAACTGTAAACCCACAATCTCCTGAAGCAGGGTTCCTATCCATCTGAAGCAAGTGAGGTCTAAGGTGAAATTCAAGCTGGTGGAGGGAATCTCCAAGGGCTGGAGATGCCCAAATTAAACTTAAAAGTAAAAGAAGGTTTTGTTTTTATCTTTGGTATTAATTAAATGAGTTTTAGCTAAATGAAGAGGAACTTAAAGCCTTCTACCTACTGATTAAAGACCTCATCAACAGGAAGGCTATGAAATTTTTAATTTTGATATCAATTTAAGGAAAAAACAGTGAAAACCATATTCTGGCTAGAACTTTCATTCAGGTTTTATCTACTTTACAACTCTGTAGGGATGGATGTTAGGTAACTTGCAGAAAATGAATAGTGACTGCAAATAATTCCTGTTCATAGAAAGTGTTTCCTGTGGAGTATCACTGATTATCACCTTGTACAAGCTGACCAGTTTTCTTGCATCTATAAATTCATTTCAGCATCCTTCCACTATTAATATGTGGTATTTTAAGTTCTTCTTTGAACTGGTTGTGACATCTTACTGGTTCACTCATTAGTTAAGTAAGTAAAATCTTTTGATATACATTCATTTTGTAGTTGTAGGAGTAATGATTATGTTTCCTTTCAAATCTAATCTGAAATTTGGAAGACCTATAGTCCCTATATTTTACAATTTATATGCACAAATTATATCAATCTTTTAAAATATTAATAAGCATATTTTAGGATAAATAGAATTTCTATTATTTTCTTCCGGAACCCCAAGTGATAGTTTTGTATTTACAACCTTCTTTTGAAATAACAGGACACAGAATCAAAATTCCTAAAAGCCTAAATGCAAGTCACCAACAGCCTAGCTCCTACTTATCAGCTCGCTTGTTTGAAACCCTGCCCTCTTGTCTACAGGACTGTTTTACAGCTCACTATAGCCTAGTTTTAACCCCATCTTCCATGAAACTCCTCCCATCCCCCGCTTCCCTATGCTAAAATTTTAAGGTCACTTACTCTACAGAACATTCATTTAATATATGGTACCTTGTATTTACCTATCTATGTATGTACCCTAATCTATGAACTTTCAAAAAAAAGACTAAAATCTAGATTGCTTTACATTTTCAGAGTCTAGCACAAGGTGCTACACAAACATGAAATATTTATTAATACTTGCAAGATAAAAAAACAAAATAATGAGATCAGAATGCTATGACAAGTTAGAAGCCTTCTAAAACACAAAGTTATGAATTTATTAAAACATACTTAAATAATAAGGAAATCTGGAGACATTAGTTTGTACTAGGCTGGTTGATTCACAGAAATTGTTGATATTTGACTGCTTTTGAACTACAAAAATAGAATTTCATATATATAATTTTTTTAAATATTTATTTTTTGGGAGAGTACAAGTGGGGGAGGGGTAGAAAGAGGGGGGACAGAGGATCTGAAGTGGGCTCTGCGCTGACAGGCTGATAGCAGTGAGCCAGATGTGGGGCTCAAACCCACGAACTGTGAGATCATTACCTGAGCCAAAAATCAGACGCTCAAATCGACTGAGCCATCCAGGTGCCCCTCATACGTATAATTTCTTAATTTCATACATATGTTTAACTCACAACAGCCTACATTCTGAAAGCTGCTAGGAGACGCTCCAGTGGGCTTTTGGACAGCAAAGAACAGAACTGAGCATGCAAAAAGACATCTCTTGACACTGAGTGTGTGTAATTATTACCAAAGGTTCTGATTCTGGATCTTATTTTGAACCCAAGAGGCTGGTGTACAAACTTGCTAATTTAAAAACCAAAGCTATGCTTTTCTAGAGTAAGAAAAATTCATACCATCTATAAAGGACCAACCCAGTTTTTAAAAAAAAATCTGCATCAGTACTGAGACAAAAGGTCCCACAGTTCACCAAACTTTGTCTCCTACGGAGACAAAAGACAGTACAATAACTGAAGTTTTTAATTTGGAAATTATGCTCTGATTAAAAAAGGTTAACTGGAGGGGCACCTGGGTGGCTCAGTTGGTTGAGCATCCATTTCTTGATTTCTGCTAAGGTCATGATCTCACAGTTTGTGGGATCAAGCTCAGTGTGGGGTTCTGTGCTAGCAACACGGGGCATGCTTGGGATTCCCTCTCTCCCTCTCTCTCTGCCCCTCCCCTGCTTGCATGTGCACTATCTCTCCCAAAATACATATAATAAACTTTTTTTTTAAATGGTTAACTGGATAAAGATTATCGATTATTTTTACACCAAGAGCATCCGCTGTGCCTTCAGAAGAGTAATCCTGCACACCAGCCTTGGTGGCAGAGATGAGACACCATGCAGACAACCCTGAGATGGAGTTCCTGGTGTCAAGTCTTTAGGAAATCAGGTATTCCTTACTGTTTTGGGTGCCACGTGCCTGTATTTTCTCAATAAATTCTCCTTTACCTTGAGCTACTTTAAATGGATTGCTAGTTCTTTTTTTTTTTTTTTCCTCGTGATGCTGATCCATCGGCATCAATTTCTAGTTCTTATAGTCAAAGAGCCTTGATGAAAAAAACTGTCATAATCGTTTAGGTCACATATTAGTAGTCTCCTTATCTAAGTCATATAATTCCAAAAAAAAGTCAGGATAGTGCTTCCACAACCCTGAGTCCAGAAAGGGTCCCAAACCTGGAAGTAAGATGACTGAGGATTATTTACTGTTTCTGGCCAAAGATAACAGACTCAAATAATGATATATGCATTAACAAAGATCTTTAAAGTGTTGTATTGTTCTAAAGCATTAGCAACCTCATCTTTCAAGTTCAAGGGAACATTTCGAGACCTCTGGGTATATAACACTGCTTGGCAAGTCCTGCCTGCACATTTGTCCTTCATTTTCTAGCCTATATTATTCAATCTGTTGGTGATAGCAGAGATGGAAAGAATAAGGAAATGGTAGAAAGGAGATAGGGGAAAGAAACCTGAGACAAAAACAACACTATTTAGACTTTTTTTTTCCTAAGTATATCCAGGTTTTCTTTTATACAATAAACTTAAAAAGCAAACATATTTCAAAATGGACTATAAATTAAGAGCAGCCAATTTTAAATAGATTTCTTTTAGCTTACATTCTCTTAGCAAAAAATACTGTATTTAAAGTTTTAGACACACTTATTCTGCAGGAAATTAGATATATATACACATGTATATATAAATATATATAAGCAAATACATATATACACAATCACACATATATTACTATAGTCTTTGATTTTTTTTAAATAGAACAAGGAAATCTAGTATTCATGATATTTTTCACTGTAAATAAGTTGAAATATTTAAACTATGTTAAGTCTGAAATAAGAACTGATAAAAATCCCAGGGGACTCACAGTTTCTGGAATTTTGAGATATGCTACTAACTTTTAAGACTCCGGAGTCCATACTCCTGAGTGTTTACCAGAGCCCATCCCTGACAAGACTCTATTAACTACTGCCTACCAAGAACTGAAATGTTCTTTCATGTTATGCTCAATTTTATAATTGTCAAATTCCATTCCAAACTAATAGAAGCACAGTACTTAGAAGCAAAACTATGGAACTAAAAGTACTCATAAGGTATATATGCATGGTTTTTAAATGCATGAGGAAGCTAATTAATCAACCCACAATATCACCACCCACCTTAAATCTCATTTCTGTCAAGCACCTCAGCAGTAAATGCTCCATAAATACTGGATGAATGGATAATTAGATCTAGCACAAGATAAAACTACCTGTAAAATAAAGGAATAATAGGTCTCAAGTTCCAAGGAACTTAAATGAAACAGAATTTTTTTAAAATGAGGAAAGTTCTCCTTTCCCTCATTTTTTAAGTATATAAAAAGTTTGTAATTTTGAAAGATATTTCTTAATCTTCCTAGGCACTCTGGAAATGCATAAAAACATTTAATTTTTTTAAAACTGTGAAACATTCACAAAGAAAAGTGCATCAAAACTTATTAAACTCAATAATTACAAAGTGAACACCAATAATTCTAACCAGATCAAAACCAGACTAGAACCAGAACCTATATATCGCCCTCAATCACACAACCCTTTCCTCTTCCCTCTAACAGAGAATACTACCTTCACTCTGTGATGACAAAACTTCCTGGATTTTCTTTATAGGTTTACACATATATGCATATCCCTAAAAATATTGTTTAGGTTTACTTTTAAATATTATGTGGATGGAATATATGCAATGCATTATTCTGTCTTGACTCTTTTACTATACATTATGTTTATTAGATCTGTCCTTGGGGTTGCATACACTTCTAGTTTGCTCATTTTCACTGAACACTGTATAGGTAAAAACAAAAGAAAACAAACCCTTTATTCATTCTACTGCAGATAGACACTGGAGTTGCTTCAATCTTTTGGCCATAATTAAAATGAAAATGAAAATGGTGCTATGAACATTTTTGCAGATACAGCCTACTGCATACCTGCACACACTTCTCCAGGGTGTATTCTTGGGAATGGAACTATTAAATTCATAAAATATGTGGACCTTATGCTGGATAATGCCAAACCATTTTTTAAAGTACAGTTGGCCTTTGAACACAGGTTTGAACTGTGCTGACCCACTTATTTTACTCAATCAATACAGGAGAATACTGTAAATGTATTTTTCTGCCTTATGATCTTAATAACCTTTTCTCTTCTCCAGCTGACTTCATTGTCAGAATACAGTATACATATAATAATACATATAACACAAAATGTGTGTTAATCGACTGTTTATGTTATTGGTTAGGCTTCTGGTCAGAGGCTAAGTTTTGAGGAAGGTCAAAAGTTACAGATGGATTTTTACTGCATACGGAGCTGCTTTCCCAACTGCCAAGTTGTTCAAGGGTCAACTATGATTGTATTGATGAACCTTTCTACCCACAATGAGAATTTGCAATCCCCTGATTACTAAGGACATGAAACACACTTCACACCTATTTGCCATTCGAATTTCCTTGTAAGTGCCTATTGAAGCACTTTCCAAGTTTTCCATTGAGTTGTTCGTCTTTTTATTATCACTTTATTATCATTCTTTTATTTGAAATCAACATAAGCTTTCCTAATTTTATGTACTATAAAAATCTTTTCTCATTCTGTGGCTTTTTAACACTTGCTTTCAGATAAAAGCAGGTTCTTTATTTTAATAAAATCAAATTTATCGGGGTTTTTTTTCCTTTACATTTTTTATGTCTTGTCTAAGAAATCCTTCCATACCTCAAAATCATCTTCAAAAAAGCTTTTCTCTTTGCCTTTTGCATTTAGGTCATAATCTTCCTGGAGGCAGATTTTATGTAAGATAGTTGGTTCCCTTCATGATTTCCTATATATACATATACATATATATATATATGAAACACACACAGACACACGTGTGTGTGTGTGTGTGTGTGTGTGTGTGTGTGTGTGTGTGTACATGTCCCAGCACCATTAATTTAAGATTTGTTCTTTCCCCTATGATTAGTGATCACAGCCATATATACACACGGTTCTGTTTCTGAGCTTCCTATCCCTTCACTGATACGTTTGGCATTTGCTATTTGTGCCATTGGCATAGTTATCTTCATTACCACAATTTTAAAATTCATTTCAATATATGACAGAGTAAACCCTTTCACTTTGTTATTCTTCAGGCTGTCTTCTTTTCCTCTTGAATTTCCCTACATTTCAGAATCTGTTGTTGAATTCTTAAAAAAAAAAAAAATCCTTGGGATTTTGACTGGCATTTTCTTTTTTTTTTTTTTTTTTTTTTAATGTTTATTTATTTTGGGGACAGAGAGAGACAGAGCATGAATGGGGGAGGGGCAGAGAGAGAGGGAGACACAGAATCGGAAGCAGGCTCCAGGCTCTGAGCCATCAGCCCAGAGCCTGACGCGGGGCTCGAACTCACGGACCGCGAGATCGTGACCTGAGCTGAAGTCGGACACTTAACCGACTGAGCCACCCAGGCGCCCCGACTGGCATTTTCTTAAACTCTATAAAGATTATTTATTTTTTTGTAGCACAGATGTATATAACATTGAGAGTTCCAGTCCACAATAATGGGATAATTCTGTCAAATCAACCTTGCATTCCTAAGATCAATCCAACTTATTCATGATGTATACTGTCCCTTCTATATATTGCTGGATTTAATTTCTGTATTAGTTAGCATAAGTAATCTGTATTAGTTAGCATAAGTAATGTGAGATGGTTTAACAAACACAAATCTTAGTGGCCTGATACAATGAAGTTTCTTATTCATATAAAGACAAATGAGGATGTTTCTTATCCCAGAGAGACTTGCATGAGGTTATTCAAAGCCCAGACTCATTTATCTTGTGGTTGCACACACAAAACCTCAAGAGTTCCCATCTGGATTCTCTGCACCTGGCTGGCAAACAGGGAAGAGAGAATACAAAGATCATGTGGGAGGTATTTTACAGATCAGATCTGGAAGTAGCATGTTATCACTTCTACTCCCATTCCATTGGCCAACTCAGTCACAAGGCCACTCACAAAAGGAGGCTAATATAGAGTCTATATACATGCCTGAGCAAAAGAGAAAATAGATCAAACTCAATAGTCTCTCAACTAAAAAAGATGTGAATTCAAAGAAGTAGACTAATATTTTGTTTAGGAGTTTTGCATTTATGTTCAGTGAGACTGACATCTGATTCTTCTTAGAACTCTCCCTGCTGGTTTTGCTATCAAGGTTAGGCTAGCTGCATATAATGGGGAAAAGAGAGTTTCTTCTTTTTCTATTCTCTGGAACAATTTGTAAAATATTGGCATTATATCTCTAAAAATCTGTTAGTATTTGCTTATGAAGCCATCTGGATTTGAAGTTCCTTTGTGGTAAACTTGACAATAACACTATTCAGGTTGTCTATAGCTTTATTATTCCATTTTGTTAGGTTGCATTTTTCTGGAAATTTGTCCATGGAATCAAAAATTTTGAGGCACAATTGGATCCTGAGATTTTATGTGCTCGAAAAAGTATATTAAAATAGCTGAAAAAAATTTAAATGATATATTTGTAATCTAGTTCACCTCTTACCTTTACAGAGAATATTAAGCTTAGGAGAGACCCAAGTACTCTCCCTTCAACCCTACCACATCACATGGCAATTAAATAGAACTGGGACTAGAATCTAAATCTTCTGATGTCCAGTCCAATGCTCTTTTCACTAGGCTGTTTTAGTTCAGCTGGTTCAATAGACTGAATCACTCAGTCAACAAATGAGAGGGAGAATGCAGAGAGGGCTGTGATCAGAAACCACTTCAACCTTGGGAAGAAAGCACATTCTTTTGCAGGTAGTTGCTGGCAGGACTTCAGGGTCCTTCTCCAGTTTCTCCATGATCTTATTCATATATTCCTCAGTAAGAAGTGTGTGGTATTCAAACTATGGCTTCTTTGAATTTTAAAGCCTTACCCAGTTCTGTGATACCCCTAGGTTTCATTGCAAAGATCTCAGCAAATGGTAATGGTACTTCCTTCCCCTACCCCAAGCTAAACCAACAATTTTGGGACACTTAACTCCCTGAAGCTGGATATTGGGCAGTCTAGTAGCTTCAGCTTATCAACAGGATAATGTAATTCTGTTGTATATCTCCACACATAAACAAGTATTTTGAAAACTTGATTCTCAGTGCACTGTGAGGTCAGTAAAGTACATCTTCAAAAGTCTTGGCTCTTGGTTTTCACCATCCCTCTCTCCCTGTTTTTTTAAACTGCACAAATGACTTAACTTACTTTTTTCCCCCTTTAATCCAACAAAATTTATTGAGAGCACCCTACTAGGTTATGAGGTTCACTGATAAAATATATATGGGTTACTGTCCACATGAAGGTTGTGAAGGTCATGTGATCTTCCCATGAGGACTGCTTTCTTACTATAGAAGTCTGACTTGGTTTGGACCCCTTCCTCAAACGCCTGAAGGTGGTTTAGTTGCAAAACTGATACACAGGTGTTTTGCTTTCATTTTTTTTTTTAACTAATGAGGCAATTTATTAACCCAGCATTTGTTCTAATGATTCTAGGTGGCAGCTGCCACCTGTCCAGCAATTCTGTCCAGAGCTCTCATCCCTGAGGTGTCAGTTTGCAGCCTCCACCCCTGTCCTTTTCCATTGTTTTCAGCCTCTCTAGGGCTTGGAGGACCCTGTGGGCCATCTTCTTAGAGTCTCTGCTAAAGTGGCTGGGCATGAACTTGTTCCTCTGAAGTCGCCCACAGATGTTGGCCATGAAGCTGACCCCAGCACTGCCCTGGAGGTGCAGGTGCCATACTGTGGAGACAGCTTGTGTGTAGAAACAGTTCTCATCGCAGGGAGCAGGCTCTTTATGCTTGGCCAGCTTGACAGTGTCCACCCACTGAGGGACTTTCGGCTCTCCAGACTTTTTGAGGAAGGCAGCCAGAGCTCTGACAAACTCCTATGGTTCACATCTTTTACAGAAACGCCAGACATTGAGAGGCCTACACGCTGCCAGCCAGGGGAGAGAAAACAACGGGGTTCCCCAAGAGCACAAGTCAGGTATCCTGCCTTCATTCTTGAAGATATTTTTTCTGGGTATAGTATTCTAGGTTGGAGTCCATCTTCTACTTTCTCAACACATTTAGGGTATCATTTCATTGACGACAGATTTTCATTTGCTGCTATTTAGAGTCAGCACTCCTTTGAAGATAATCTAATTTTTTTTTTGGTCTTTTGTTTCCTGTAGTTTCATTATATTTATGTATAGATTTTTTCTTTTTACTCTGTATAGTATTTGTTGAGTTACTTAAATCAATCCTGGAAAATTGTCCTTATGTCTTCAAATACTGCATCTGCTTCATTCATATTCATTCTCTCCTCTCTTCCCCTCCTTCCAGAATGCCCAAAAAAATTTAGGTTACAATTTCTAACCAATCTTTTCTCTCAACATCTTGTATTTTCCACTTTTTCATCTCTTTGTGCTGACTTCCAGATAACTTTTTTCAGTTCACAAATTCTTCAACTATGTCAAATACACTTCCAACATGTCTACTAAGTTTTTCATTTTGGTTATTTTTTTTTTTCATCGCTCTAAGTATTTTTCTCAAATCTGCTATAGCACTGCTTTTATAATTCCCTGTTTCTTGCAAATATTTGCAAGCTTGTTTATGAAACAGGGAAATTATTTATAATCTATGTATAATAACAACAGTATCTGAAATATTTAGGTGTCAGTTATATTTCTTTTTTTTTTTAAGTTTAGTTTTATTTATTTTGAGAGACAGAGAACAAGCAGGGGAGGGGCAGAGAGAGAGGGAGAGAGACAGAATCCCAAGCAGGCTCCACGCTGTCACCACAGAGCCCAATGGAAGGCTCGAACCCACAAACCTGAGCTGAAATCAAAAGTTGGATGCTTAACCAAATGAGCCACCCAGGCGTCCCAGTTTCTGCTATTTCTTGCTGCATTTTGCTTATGGTGCCTTGTTTTCTTTTATGGTTGGTCATCTTTGTATGATGGATGCTCAATGGTTTTGAAAAGTTATTTGATGCCTAGAATTAAAGTGCTTTTCTTAAAAAAGTATATAGATTTGCTTCTTCCAGGAACCTGGAGCAAAAGTTTTCTTGGACTTCTTGCATTATGTGACTTTGGCCAGTGATTCCACACAATGCTGGTAACCTGTTTTACAACCTTTAAGAAACAGGTTCTCTTTCTTTTCTTATTCTCCTTTCTCCAATCTGTTCAGTACAACAGACCTCTCCTTGCATCTTTTGCAAGTAGGAAAAAGGCAGTGGATTTTTCCTTTTTCCTTAGGTTCCAGTTTGATATGAGAGGCAATGTGTTAGCCTCAGAGACCTGGAAGTAATGACTTAACCTTTGCCTCTAGATCCACCAAAGCCTGAAGCTTAGTTTTCAAGTATTTATCCAGATGGGAAAAGAACTCAGGGTAGCCAGAACTTTAAATACTTCTTTACCTTTTAGGTTCTTACCTTTCCTCAGATTTTGGTCTGGCATATTCCTTAACAGCTCTTTGATGCTATAAAGTCATTTTTGTATAGTTCATCTAGTATTTTTAGTTGTCTTCAGCTGAAGGGTTGGTCCAGATAACGTGGACCAACATTACGTAAATTTAAAAAATCAACACTTTTAGGAAAAAATGAGCCAAACATTTTCTAATGATATCCATAAAGTTTTCTGATGATGTTTTTGCCTTTTAGGTTAAATGTGGAAAAGAGTTCAACACAGAGCTATCATACAGCCCGGCAAATTCCACTCCTAGGTAAATACCCAAAAGAAATGAAAACATGCCCTTACAAAAACTTACACAAAAATTTCATAGCTGTACTTTTATAACAATCAGAAAGTGGAAACCCAATGTCTATCAACTGATGACTGAATAAACAAAATGTGGTATTTCCATACAAGGGAATATTATCCAGCCATGGAATGAAGTACTAATACATGCTACAAAACAGACAAACCTTGAAAATATTATGCTTAATGGAAGAAGCTGGACACAAAAGAGAACAGATTATATAATCCCATTTTTATGAAATATCCAGAATAGGCAAATCCACAGACACAGAAAAAGGTTAGTGGCTGCCAGGATGAGGGAAGGGGAGTTGGGAAATGACTGCTAATGGGTACCAAGTTTCATTTTAGGTTGATGAAAATGTTCTGGAATTAGTGTTCATAGTCGCATAAACTTGTGAATATGTTAAAACCACTAAATGTATAATTTTAAATGGTGAATTTTATGGTCTGTAAATTATATCTCAATAGAAAGAACATAAAAAAGTTAATCTCAGGTTTGTCTATAATACCCACTGTGGTAGCCACTACGTACACTAAGTTACCTCACTGAACATTCAATTTCACAGGATAGTGAAAGATTGGGGGGGCAATGATTTATAAAGATGCCGGGCAATGTGAATGTACTTTATGCAGGTTACAGAAAACGCTGGAAATCTTTAATATGATTATGAATAATCTCACTGGAATTCATACCTATGGAGTTCTACATCCAGGTATATCAAGATAATCAGTGAAGAGAACTATATGAAATAAAAGCCAATAGCATCTATGAAAACAGCTTTCTTTTACACTCTAAAGGAAACTAGCAAAATAATACAACTTCCCCTCTCTGAATAATTTTCTCTTATATATAGCAGCCACTTATTCAGATGAACATAAACTGATGAATGCTCTCTTTAAAAAAAAAAAAAATTTCTATGATTAAACAATACAGTCTGCTCTACCATAATGTGTTTGGGAATATAAATTAGGTGACATGAAACTGGTAAATAGGGAATGGTGTCAGAATAATAAAGTCACTCTGGTTCAATGTGGATTTTTCCTAGGCGAGGGGAGCCAGAAAAGTGGGAACAGAAGTATAACGTTTAGCAGGAAAGGAGAAAGACCACCAAACAGCAGGAGCGTGGTGTGCATTATAAGAAAATTGAAAAGGAAGGCTTCAGAGGAGCACTCCCCGCCCCACTGCAGGTGGTAGTTATTTCCCATACTTAAATGGCAACCCCTCACCCTCCACTGCTCATTGCTACACTGCCATCTGCACTGTCCTTAGACCCACTATCTCCATCCTAATTAAAGTGCTGCCAGCGTTTCTATTCAAATAATTAATTCTGTGCATTTATAATACCCACTAACTATACACTAAGTTACCGCACTGAGCAGTTCCAGCTCTTTTAAATTGCTGATTATTTTTTAGTTTGTGTTGCTTAGAACACAAAATTGCACAGGTATTAGAGTTTGTGAGGTTTTTCAGGAACACATAAACAGCATTACAGCAGAAGCACCTATACTTTTTTTAAATCTGTTTACTTCTATAAAGGTTGGAAATACTATATACTAGGAATCAATGTGGAAGATGGGGCGATACAGAAATAAAGGCATTGTTTCCAGTGTTACAAAGTGAAGAGAATCACATCCCCTTCATTCTTGAACTTTATTTCCATTTAAACATACTCTGGGGTCGCCTGTGTGGCTCAGTTGGTTGAGTGTCCGACTTCGGCTCAGGTCATGATCTCACGGCTTGTGAGTTTGAGCCCTGCATCAGGCTCTGTGCTGACAGCTCAGGATCTGTAGCCTGCTTCGAATTCTGTCTCCCTCTCTCACCGCCCCTCCCCCACTCACGCTCTCTCTGCCTCTCAAAAATAAAGAAACGTAATAAAAAAATAAATTTAAACACACTCTGTGTTTCTGTCCCTACGAGCTGTGGGTAACATCTGAAGACGTTTTAAGAGTATCATCAATTAGTTACCACTGAAGTAAGAAACACTGCTTTTAGTTCAATTTTAAAGGTCATTATTAAGCTGTGTGCTGGATCTTTGGGAATACACTGGGAAGAAAGCTCTTTCTCAAAGACTTAGCCTCAGAAGTTCCACAGTCTTCTGAGATAGGTTCAGGGTCTTCAAGAGAACATTATTTAAGCTGTGGTTTTGTCACTGCATACTCCTAAGACCCTGGACAAGCCTTTTGCTTTGTTTGGACTCCTACTTTCTTATCATTTCAATGAAATACAGAACTAGATCAGGGTTTCCAAGCCTTCTTATAACACATAAACTCCTTCTCACAATAATTTTGGTCATTTAGTCATTTTTCCCATAATAATAATGAAGAGATTTTAAGTAAAAATACTTTAAATTGTTGCATTAAAGGAGATCATATTATAAAGATTATTTATAAAATAATATTTGAGCACATTCACATTATGGTTAAATTCTAAATATTTCCTTCTTTACATATGATACATCTCAAATTTTGTATAGATCACTTGAGAAAAAGCATGACATGTCAACATATGATCATCTTTAGAACAAAGCCTAAGCCACCATTTAATCACCTTTCCCCATTCAAACCAAATGGAATAGCATTCTTCTTCATAAAAATCTCAACATTATTAAAGACCTATCATAACTAAAAGATGGGATCTTAGTCTATTTTTAAAAGCTATAAATGTCTTCTGAAATGCTGACAAATCTACTGCCAGATTAGTATTCTTGTAACAATGGTCTGACTACCCAAACTGCTAAACCACCTCCAAGGGCTGCCCAATGCCCATGAGACAAACGTCAAATGCCACAGTTGGTATGCAAGGCACTCTATCAACTACACCCAATCTGTCTGTTCTTCACTTTTATTAGTCACATATACAAACTATTCCACAGAAATGTGTATGATGTATAGTAAACACTGAGGTTTATTTTTTCTGTCTGTATGTCCAGTGTTTCTAGGACCATCTTCTGAAAAGACTTTCCTTTTCTCATTGATTTCCCTGAGCACGTTTGTCAAACATCAGTTAACCATGCATTAATAAGGCATGGGTCTATTTCTGAGCTCTGTGTTCTGTTCTACTGAGCTACATAAACACAACTTCCTGGATTACTACAGCTTTAGAGTACGTCTCAGAGGTGGAGCATCTGGCTAGAATTCGCCAATGAGCACTTTCCATCTTCTCTCCACCACCATGACTGTACTTCAGTGAGGAGTGTGGAGGCATGTTAGCTACATCAGTATAACGGAATTAATTTTAGAACATTTGCTGGAAACTCTAGGATACAACTGATCTCTGATGCTTTATATTGGTGCCACTATATATGGTAGCCACGAGTCACATGCAGTTACTTAAGTTAAAAATACAGTTCTTTAGTTATATTAGCTATATTTCAAATGCTCAACAGCGACACATGACTAACGGCTACCATACTGGACAGCACAGACATAGAACATTTCCATCACCACAAAAAGCTCTACTGGGTAACGCTGCCATAGATGATGTTATGTGCAGATGTAAGGGCAGGAGCTGCCACCGTCAACATGAACAAGTCAGCATCAGGACACAGCTGAAGGCTTGGGGGAGCCCACTTCAACAGACACAGGCTGATCTCTACCACATTGCTAGGTTTTCTTGTTATGTGATATATAACAAGTACCCCTATTTGAAAGAGGAGTTTCAGTCAGGTCTTTTGTTGCTTGCAATCAGAAACCACCTAATTAATATAAAACAGTTTTCAAAATGTTACCATATACATTATTTTAAATGGTCCTTAAACTCCACAAGGTTTAGAACTTTAATACTGCTCTCTTTTCCTATTAAACAGGTACCATAAACATTCAATAAAATAAACTGATTAGTATAGCCAAGAAATGCTAATTATAATACTAAATATAGAAATTTCTTTGAACTATATAGTAAGTGAAATATCAAATAACAGAATTTGAGAATTAAAACACCTTTCACAAAATGCCTAAATCCCCACTAACTGCTTATTTTCTACTGTCATACAGAACAATAACTGGTAGATTTTTCTATACTCCAGTTACAAAACAATTTTTAAAAACTTAATACAACTATACAATTATGGGAAACAGCACTAAAATATTTTAATTATATCCTATTACGGGACAAGCCTATATGAATACTGGTAGCATCAAAAAGCAAGCTGATTTTTAAAATTCCTGTACAAATACTAGTTGCTATTTCTAAGGGTTTTTTTTGCAGAACATAAACATTTCTGAGGTTTACAAGACAGATTTTGGAAATAACAACTCAAGCCCAAAAATTACCACAAAATAACAAACCAGTTATAAGAAAATTTCTATAAAAACAAAAAGCATGACAGAAAACATTCTCCACTGAATTACAAGAGGTAAATTCCTGGAGCACCTGGGTGGCTCAGTTTGGTTAAGCATCCGACTTCGGCTCAGGTCATGACCTCACGATTTGTGAGTTCGAGCCCCGCATCGGGCTCTGTGCTGATAGCTGAGAGAGCCTGGAACCTGCTTCAAATTCTGTATTTCCCTCTTTCTCTGCCCTTCCCCTGCTCATGCTGTCTCACTCTCTCAAAATTAAACATTAAAAAAATTTTTTAAAAAAAGAGGTAAATTCCAATATGAATTCAAGCTTTGCTTTATTCTAGAAGTCTCAAACTTGTAGCTTATTTATTACCAAATTTCAAAAATCCCTAATACTTAAAAACCAATCTTTAAAGTTTTATCTTCTGATCTTTCACCGCTAATCAATTAAAGTAAGAACTTATAGGAAATATTCTTTGAGTAAAGAAATATCACGTAACTATGTGCCTACACTCATAATGATATTCTTCACAGAATATCCTTAGGATACACGAGTATCAAAAATTGATTTGATCAACCCACCAAACAAAACCTACATATAAGGTATGTTTACTTTTCCAAAATATAAGAGGTTCATACTACCATCTTGAATGGTTTATAGGTCAAGCGCTGACTCTAACTATAAATTTAAAAGTAGGGTTATGACCAATTTGTGCTAAGAAGATCCCTTTCTTTCTTCAGACTCTATATATCCCTAGTCTCAAAACTGAGCTACAAAAATAATTTCAAAATAAAAATGAAAACTATAGAGCTGTCTCAATTTTAAGGAACTACGTGTTTGGCCTGGTTTAAAAACACTGCACGCTTGCATTTGCTACCTCTTTATAAGAGAAATATCACTTATGCTACGTATATATCTCACTTCACAAAGGCATACACAGAACATTCTTAAACATGGTAAGTACCCTGTATCTTTTGCATTCAATAAGCTTCTAGCTCTAATAGTAATGTAATATTTATATGCTAAATGATTACTATGTGGTGGGAAACATCAAAATCTTGGGATTCTAAGTGTCTTGAATCTATATTGAAATGTATCCAACAAAGAAACTTCTGTAGTAAGATGAACACATCTTTTTAGGAAACACATCATCTTTTTAGGAAAATGGCAGAAATATGGTCAGTTATTCTCAGTGTCTAATACAATGTCTTATACACAGTATAAATATCAGTATAATAAATTAAAAGTGTAAAAATAATGCGTTATATTCAATATTTTTACCCTTTTCCTCCTCCCTTCTTTCAAGCCCCTTTCAAAAAATTACAGTGCAACTTGAACACAGTGTATTGCTTGGGAATTACAAGATAGTCAGTAAAACCTAGAGAGCTCTTTCAATAGCTATCCAAGCCTTCAGGATCTGGCTTACTTCCCAGGTCTTAGCTATTTCCACTCTTCACACTATACTACCACAGCTGCATTCAGCTGATTTTTAACTCCATAAAATAACTGTGCTATGTTTCATTTCCTAATTTCCATTAAGGTGCCCCTCTGAACCAGAACACCTTTCTTCTAGCCCTTTCCCTCCCCAACCCTGTCCTTTAAAGGCCTAAGACAATGTGTCACCTCCAGAGGAAGTTTTCTCTGACCACTCTTCCAATCCTCTGTACCCTCCCTCTCCCTTTTCTCACTGGCCAAAAATATGGCTAATGTAGCAAAGAACTTCTGGAAGATAAAGAACAACTCATCTGATTTTAACTACAAAAACACTCAATCCCTGACACAAAGACACATAAAAAGGATATACAGGTATTCATCGATAAACACAAGAAATGCATTACAGAAATGTAAGCTATATTATAAAGTGATATATATCACCCCTTTTCCCATGAACTCTTGTTTATATATCAACAAGTTCAGTCTCTGATGGACAAAACTCTGACCTCAAGAAAATAAAAATCACACGCAGAGATGCACAGTTCCTTAAAAAGCACATAAATGAAAACCAATAATTATATGATAAATAATAATATTCAAATACACAGTAAAAATAAAAAGAGTAAAACTGAAATTGCAGAGCTACGGTGACTGCAGTGTGAGGAGATGGTGCAGGACATGTGAGGAGAGGAGGGGGGCCATGAGGATTGCGTGCCTCACCCTGTGAATCACCATCCTGCTGCTTCAGGCTCTGTTAGGAATAAAAGAGCAGGGCAGGGGCCTGGAGGCGGAGGGAAGCTTTGTCTTGTCTTCAGATGTCTCATTATTTTTTCCCTTTCCCTGCCGCTCCACTGCAGCCCTGTAAAACATTAGGCAAGCCTCTTAAACACTCCCTGTCTGTTCCATTCCTGATCAGTAACATGGGGAGAAAAAAACCCAATTGGCTCAAAAAGGCTCTAAGAGAATATTGTAATACTGTCAGAAACCCTATGCATAATCATGCCTCCAGTTCTAGAAGGTCAGCACTAGATGATCTCAGGAGACAAAAGTCATTTATCTTTCTGTTTTGTTCAACTGAGGAACTGTGCAATGCATTGCTGCCCACACATCCCCACCAACCCCTAAATATGTTCAAAGAAGCACGTATGTAAAACCATGTAGGACTGCAATGAAAGGTTAACTCATTAGAAATGTGTTCCCTGGTTTGCAATTCACACCAAAATCGGTGTATTATTTTGAACTATTTGGAAGGCCTTAAAAGTTACAGTTTGTGCTTGCTCACTGCTTGAAATCATTTCGGAGGATATTCTTGGGAATAAAAATATTTAAGAATTTTTACTGCCAAGAGACTGCCCGATAACTTGAAGCTTTTAGTCTCACTCCACTTAGGACAAGTTAACTCAAATTAATACAATATTGCCTAGGCCTCTTCTCCAAAGTTTCCAATTCGGTAGGTGTGAAGCAGGGCACCAGAACTCAGATTTCTAACAAGTGCTGTGGTGATGCTGATACTGCAGGTCAGGGTACCACACCCTGAGAGCCACTGATTCTAAAAGTTGCCGTGCTCAACTTTTACTACCAGCTATTTTTATTTAATAATCGAAAGATGCATCTTATGTTTCCTCTCTTTAAGATATTAATGACTTCTAAATTCCTTTGTAATCTGAAAGCAGGCAGGGATTATTAAAACTCAGAAAAAGCAGACTTTCTCATTCTTTAAATCCAAATTATTGCCATCTTACTTTATTTATCACTGTGCCTCAAATTCCTCATCTGTGAAACGGGGACAAAAAGAGAGCTCAATCAGATAAAATAAATAAAAGTCCTTGGAAGAGTACCAGGTTATATTAGCAACTTGATAAATGTCACCAATTAATCTTACTGCAATTAATTTCACTAATTTTCTATTTATTATCAAGGAAAACTCATTCACATTTGTTACATGTTGAACATTATTGATTTATATATAAAATTGTATCCATTTATTGTGAAATGTTTCAGAGCTCTAATGAATTCAGTAAACTGGGAAGGCAAGGGAGGCTGTAATTTCAAAGACTGAGGTTCTAATCCCAGTTCTGACACTAAATTGCTACATGACTCTGGGCAAGTCATTTAACGGAGTCTCAATTTCCACTTCCGAAAAAGTTTGCCTTGGATATAAGGAACAAATGAGATAATGCAAGTGGTATTTTTTTTCTTTTTAAGTACCACAGTATTCCCGACATGAGGAAAATACCTCTATCTGGGTGCAGTTTATAAGATATTAACTAGACAGATAAATGGCCATGGTCTCTTATATCCTTAAAATGACAGCACAATGATCTGAATCATCACACAAGCTATGCACTGAATATTCTCCAATACCACCAAATCATAACTATTTTTATAGATCACATGCTGGAATATTTAAGATTCCAAATATTTTTGTAAAGTGAGAGGAAAAAAATGGATACAAAAGTAATCTCAGGAGTTTATTGTGTAGCAGCTGCTACAATCCTCACTTCACAGCTTTAGCATAATTTTTATTCTGATGCAGAACCCTTCTATTGGTCCTAGGCTTTTGTTTAGTATAAACACAATGTGTGTGTATACACACACACACACACACACACACACACGTGTGTGTGTGTGTGTGTATGTGAATAATGGTAACTGGTGATTTTCATTAATAGTTTCTAATACTTTAAGATAAATCCAATGTTCTTATAAAACTGCATACAACAGTTGACAACTTTTTAAATCTTAATTTACTAAAAAGAAAACATGGGGGTTATAACACTGTCTCTACATTTCAATTAAATTACTACTTTTTGTAGGCCCACAAAAGTGGGCCACATGTAAGCATTTTGTATCAATGCTTAATAGGAAAGATACAATGTAGATCTCTGATGACATTTGTACAGAATGTCTCCTACTGAAATATAGAAAACAAAGTAGTGAAACTCATTTTTTGTCAGGAATATACTCCTAAAAAGCAGTGTATAATAAGCATTTTAAAATAAGATGCCATTAATGCAGCAACAATACTCTCCATTTCAAAGAAATCCAATTATGAAGTTTCTTATAAAGTTTATCTTTATGACAATCTCCTAATTTACTAACATCTAAGTTTCTGTTTTCATTTATTTAGCTTTCTCAATGTAAGAGATATGCATATTCTACAGGACACTGCAGACTTTAAAAGATCCAAATGCAATTTAAAATATGTAAATGCTGTTGATTTTTTTAAAAAGCTACATGGAAATTATTTTTTACCAACTATAATTGTTAAAATTGATTAAAATTTAAAAAACTGGTTTTAAAATATAGATAATATGAAACAAGGGATACCAAAGATAGAACACCATTCTATAGGTTTCTGGTATCTGTGGTTAAAATAAAAAGGTAGACAGATGTGAGCACCATATCTTCCTTTATATCTGTTTATCATCACAATATTCGAATACCAACTACTTTTAATGTATTTATTCCATTGTGCTCCCAGAAAACATACTAGATCTAATTCCATAGGCATAATAACATGTGCATTCTTGCAGGTATGGTTTTTAGACATATGGGGGAAAATAAAATCCTACTGATCTTAAGGACTAACTTATATGCAACAGGAAATAGTAAATTCAGGTTAGAGGGCTTATAAAGGTTGTTCTCAAAGTCTTCAGTTAGTCTCACTATGGATCAAGTGCATTAGGAGACACTCTAATATGGATCACTTATAGCTGTTTATGCCTCCATTTACTGCAGATGAAGCCACAGGAGACAGCTTTTTTACACATCTAGAACACCACACCAACTTGCTCAAAGTTTACAGATATAAAATCTTCAGTTGGTACAAGTTTATCTAAGTGGTTTACAAAACTATGGGTAGAAAGAACAGTCTTGAGCCTGAGTTAGAAATGTCTAAATAATATCACTTTGCAGAGTCCATGGTACATAGGAGCCCCTCAAATATTTTTGTTAAATGAACAAATGCACAAAAGTGTCTTTCCAATTACAACTGTTTCAAAGGACCCTATATGAAAAAAAAATACTTAAAATTGTATTCCATAAATATCCTTAAATGAGATATTTGGAAGTGCCTGGCCCATAGGAAACTATGGCTTATGTATTTGTCATTACTCTGGTCCTATAAACTTAGGTTGGTTCACAACAATCTTTGTAGCTACATTAGTATAAGCCATTACCACCACTGATAAAAGGAACTCAGATATGTACATACTTCTATTCAGGATGTAGTTGCATTACCCTTCTATGTAGAAGAAAGAACATCTGGGGTAACCACCACTGTCTTATAATGAAGGTTAATTCAGTAAACTTAACATGCAAGGTAAATTAAGCCTTGTAATTTATCCTACCAACAAATTAATACCTTATAATAAGCCAATGTGTCTTCTAACCATTGCATTTATATTATTCCAAACTTCATAAAGAACTACTGGTAATATTCATGTTCACTTATACCTAAGAAATTCAATTAAAAATAAAACATCAAAATCCCAATTGATAATTGACCTGCAAAAGTTTTCCTTCATACTGAAGTAAATTGTAATAGAGACTGCTAAAAAAATGTTTGGGATTTACTCTCTTACACTTTGCTGACCACAACAGAGGTGAAGACTGAGGTAGTCTGAAAGTTCTGTGAGGATTAAATCAGACTATATTCTTCATATTCTCTAAAGAAGTAAGCTTTAGGCTGTGCGGAGCACCCTCAACTTCCAGGGGCCAAGACCAACAACTGCTGCAATGAAAGAGCAGAGTAGTTAGGGTCAAGGGGATGGCTGCCTTCTACAATGAAACTAGCTTGAGTATCTATCTGTTGGCATCATAAAAGTCAACTCTGTTTCTTTGACTTAGGCAGTGGAGCTTTTGATAAGATATAGAGATTTTTAAAATAAGATTTTAAATCAAACACACCAGGGATAATATCCATTTCAAGGAAATCCAGTTATGAAGTCTCTGATAAGATTACCCAAATAAGGATCCTCTAATTTATAAAATTACAATTCAAAATGCATTGATATATAACAGGGACAGTCTACTGACTTGTATTGCTAAAACCACAAATGCTAAATAATACAAAGTAACTTACAATTGATATAAACATAATTGCATTAAGGGGCTTGGCTAAGAGGTTATCATGTAGTTTAACTGAAATGATCAACAAGGGCAAAATCAACAGCTTCATACACATTTCAGGGGATGTTCACAGCAGTGAACCATTTAAATAAAACTGTGGGTAACAAGCACAGAGATGAGTTGTAGCTGTAATTACATGATGCTTTTACTTCTCATCGCAATTAATTAATTGCTAAAAAGTAACAGAAGTGCTTTTTTTAAAAAAAATTATAAGTAGCAGAATTTTTTTTTTCAGTAACAAACTAAATCAATTAAAAGGAATGGTTGTAGTAGAGAAATACGGTATAGGGAAATTTAGAATGCATTTAATCTGTGGAGGCAAATAAATTAGATTCCTACAAAATAAGGTATCTTTATCTTAACTCAAAATCTAGATTAGGACTTCATTTCTTCTTTTATAGTTAGTTCTTCATTTATAGTTAGTTCTGCATCATTTCACATGGTTTCAGTATTTTCACCAAGGAAATCCCTAATTAACTGGGACAGTTTTCTAATATTACAAAAGTAAGCCAAAGTATGCATCTTTTTTAGTGGGGGGAAAGACTCCCTTTTGAATAAAAAGGAAACAAAATCTCTAAATGTAACAAAAATGACAAAAGTACAAAGCTAATTTAGAGTGCCATTAGAAATATATATGGTAAGTTAACGTTTATAAAAAGACTTTGCAGTAGAAAAGAATAAAAGGGGAAAGTATACCGATTCTTTTTGAAGGGCTTGCTTTAAAACACTATTTCTGAATAAGATGGAAAAATAATCCCCGAATTTTTTTTGTTTGTTTTCATTTTAAGTAAGTCAGCAGAATTATAAGAGATACTGAAGGACAGCAGAAAAGGTAAAAAAAAAAAAAAGAAGATATCTTCCCCCACAACTAAAGCACTACTGACAAAACACAAATATTTACGTCATTTTCTTCCACTTCATTAGTGTTTCAAGTTGTGGGTAGTCACTGACATAATGAAATGATTAAGACATATTAAAACTGTAACTTCATACTATTCCAAGTGATATAGTTCATAATATTAACTTTAAAACTCATACAAAATAAGTAATCATAGATAAAATGTTAGATTATACTGCTGTATATAGTACAACAGCCTAGCTTATTTTGTCTCAATAAATAGGATGTTTATAGCATAAGTGGGTCATTACATAGCAATAATTAGATCCTTCTAAGAAATGATTCAGAGGGAAAAAAAATCTATGTATATATTATTATAGCAATAATTAGATCATTCCAAGAAATGATTCAGAGAAAAAAGTAAGTTACATATATAAACTGATTTATAATTTGGATGTGAAAAGCAATCTGACAGTTAAAGTTATTAAATGGAAGATTCAATTATAACTGCAATTCAGGCATACTAGAGATATGTGTTACCTCAACAATATCCGAGTTGGTTCTGCTTTCATGAGGTTCATTATATTCTGTATACTTGAGAAGAACTTTGTCCATATCAGTGCTGGCATACTGAAACAGTTTGTTAGAGCTGTTGAAAATGATGAGTGCTATTTCACAGTCACAGAGCACACTAAGTTCATAGGCTTTCTTCATTAATCCAAACTTTCTCTTTGTAAAAGTGACCTAGACCAAGAAAAAAAAAGGTATATTTTTAGGAAAAGCATTAGCAGTACCTGAATACAGGCTACCTAAAGATGAGCCCTCTTTTAATACTGAGTCAGATTCCAAAGATGAAAAAGGTTCCTAGCTTCACACTCCACATGAGCCTCTACTCCCCCATGTACCACAAGACTACAGTCCTACATTTAACTTCTATCTCCCGACAGAGCAGTCAGTTTCCTGAGGAGGTTTCCCTTTATCCTTCGCTGCCAGTCTGCTGCAGAAGGCAAAGAACCGGAGAAGGACACAGCTGATCACTGACCCCTTATCCAGTTTAAAATTCACAGCCTAGGGATGAACAAATTCCCCAAAGTCCTCAAATTCTTCTTTGAATATTTTTTCCAGTTTCTAACTGGAACCTGTCACCTTAAGTCCTCTCAAACAGAGACCAATTTTTGTTTGTTTTAAATATTATACCTACTATTTTCAAGAGCCTGAAAGGTATATCCTTTCTGCTCCCTACTCTGTCTTACAAATTATTTTTCCTTCCTTCTCCTTCAAAAACTTCAGATGTTTTCAAGTTCACACCATGAAATTTATACCACCAAATAATTCTCCTTGTGATGGGCACCAAATGACCCCCTCATGCACTGATAACTATCACCTGATACTTTTCTTTCTAGCCCTACTCTTATCTCTCGTGATTTCAGTATCTGTGTAAAATATCACTGCAAAAACATCTCCCAACTCCGAATGATCCACTTCCACATGTCAAGAACTCACTCCTACTGTTATACCTTTCACCAAAAATCACCTCCAAAATCTCAACTTCATGTATTCCATTTTGCCTCCTATCTAGCTCTTCTATTTTGTATTACTTCTCCAGAAATTCTTTAACCTATATCCAGTCCTCCAATCCATTTTTACCTCACCACTTTGTTACTGTCTATTCTCATGTCCTTTCTTTCCTCTCTAGATTTCATGGTCCATCACTATTTTCACTCCCTTACAAACACACATACTTTACCCTTCTCTCATGAACATACTTGCCTGGCACAGCCCAACCAGAAACTGACCCCCAATACATACACCAATTATCCCTGTATCTTTATCCAAGTAGCTGACAACTCCTGGGAACACACAGGCATGCACGCGCGCGCACACACACACACACACGCCCCTCTGGTGTTTCTGAACTGATGACCATAAATCTCAGCTAACACTCAACACTGCCTAACCATCATAACTTGGTTTGTTTCTCATTAGCCCATTCTCCAAGTCAACTATTTCCCACCTTCTCTGTCTCAAGTCCACTCTCTGCTCATAACTTTGCCTCAAACCACTTCCCATCATCATATCTATCAGTTTAAACACTTCACCTGTAGCTTTCCACATTCACCCCTCTGCTGTTATTGCTGACTTTTCTGTTCCTATTCCTTTCCAGAAGTATCATTCTCTCCCATCAAGCTGTCCTTCCTCTCCACTAGATCAAAGACCAGAAGCACAGAAGCATGTTCTAGCATCTCCCTGGACTCCATACTGCCCCTCCAGTTGCCCCTCCTCTTTGATCTACTTCACAGTAAACATGTTTGAAACAAATGTCTGTAGTTGTCATCTCCAACCGCTTACCTATTCTTTCCTCAACTACTGCAATCAGACTTCCATTCCCCAAATTCCACTAAGACTTGTCCATGTCATCATCAGCAACCTAATTAATGTGATTAGAGTCAATGGTCACTTTTTTCGTTCTTACCTTACCATATACCTCAGCAGCACTTTACACAGTTGACCATATTCACACTTTCTTCTCCAGGTGTTTTATGACACAACACTGTCCTGATTTTCCTCCTAATTCAGTGCTTCCTGTCAGCTTTTACAGCTATATCCTCTTCCTTCAATGAGCAGAAGGAAGTGCCTCACCTCTACTTACTGAAGTACCTTTAAGCTTTAGATTTGGGCTCCTTTCTCCTCTTTACCCTCACAGTCCTTGCCAGGTGATTGCATCCAGTTCCATGATTTTAAAAACAAATATGCTCTTTCCATATTCTTCTCCATTTCAGCACATGGCACCACCTCCCATTCACACAAAACCAAAAAAACATGTAAGAGTTATCCTAGGTCCTTCTTATTCCCATAATCTGCCCTATCCAATCCATCAGCAAATTGTGGCGACTCTACCTCTAAAACGTATCTCAAATCTATTCACTTCTATTCACACCACTATCAGCCTGGGCCAAGTTATATCACCTCTCATGTATATTACTGATATAATCATTACATTGAATTTTCTGCTTCATCTATTATACCCTACAATATATGTGCCACATACCTGCCCAAGTGATGTTTTTGAAACATAAATCAAATTATATAAGTAAAAGTTCAGAGCTTTTCACTGCATTAAAAGTAATATCCAAACTCATTAAGTAAACAAAATAAATTATCTGGCCTCAAACTCTCTATCTAAAGTTATTTCCCTTCACTCTCCTTTACATCCATTAAATTTCACTGATGTGTGGGGTGCCTGGGTGGCTCAGTCGGTTAGGTGTCCGACTTTGGCTCAGGTCATGATCTCGCAGTTTGTGGGTTCGAGTCCTGTGTTGGGCTCTGTGCTGACAGCTCAGAGCCTGGAGCCTGCTTTGGGTTCTGTGTCTCCCTCTCTCTCTGCCCCTCCCCCACTCTTTGTCTCACTCTGTCTCTCAAAAATAAATAAATGTAATAAAAAACTAAAAAAAAAAATTCACCGGTGTGTGTTTATGTACATATGTGCACACATGTGTCTTCCTTAAATACCAGCTACTTTCCTCCTTAGGAATTTTGTTATTTTCCCTATCTGTGGAACATACTTCACACTGCATGTTCCTAATGGTTCCTTTCCTAACCTTTTGAAAATAAATATCATTATTTAATCTTTAAAAAACTCCTTATAATATAAATGCACAAGCACATATATTAACTTTATATAAATGCATATATATGGAATGTAACATTTTATGCTTGCCTCCCTACTTTCTCTTGCACCAACATCATCCCCTTAACCAATGTTTCTGATTTAGTGTTTTTCATTCTACATTTTTGTACAAGATTGCATAACCATATTCACATGTACATGTATACACACAGAAGGGATTTTTGTCAGCCATTTTATAAAACTGGGACTCTACCAATACTCTCTATTTTGCTCATTCAACCACATCTTGTAGATATGCCTCTAAGTCAAATGGTATACTAAGGTATTCTTTTAAATAACTTCACAATTGTTTCATATAAATGTTACAACTGTTTTGCTAGTATGAAAGATATAAAATAAAAATCTCATTTCTTTAACATGCATTTTCCTAATTAGCAGTGATTAGACATCTTTTTCTTGTATTTGTTGTTATTTGAGATTTGCTTTCTCTAAACTGCTTATCTTTTGATCATTTTTGTATTGTGATGTGCTTTTTACTTATCTAAGTAAAAGCTCCTTGTACAGATATATTAACTAGGTTTTACAAATACTTTCCCAAATTTCTCATTTACATATTAACTTTGTTTACATAATATCTGTCATTAAAAAGTTTTAAATTTTTATTACTGGTTGCAATACTGTGTCTCAGAATCCTGGCATTGTATTATATCACTATAGGAATATAATGAATATAAGAATACCATTATTAAAGTTCACTATTTTAAAATACTGAACTTTAAATAATTTATGTCTTGAAATGTACCTAGATGTACTTGCTGCATTAAAACTCTGAATTTACCAAAGTTTAGTCAGAAATGTTTTTCCAGGGGCACCTGGGCGGGTCAGTCAGTTAAGCGTCTGGTTTCGACTCAAGTCTTGATCTCACGGTTCGTGAGTTCAAGCCCCACACCAGACTCACTGCTGTCAGCACTGAGCCCGCTTCAGATCCTCTGTCCCTCTTTCTCTGCCCCTCTCCTGCTTGCATGCTCTCAAAAATAAATAAAAAAAAACAAAACACTGAAAAAAATTTTTTCCATACTTCCAGTACTGAAGAAGAGGAAGAAAATGACAATCAGCAAAGCAAAAGCATTTATTCCAAGAATAATCCTTACTCTAGTCAAAGACTTTCAAATTAAGTGAGCTACGAACAAATCAGCAGTAAGACTGAGACAAGTAATGCTGCTTCAGAATATCCATTAAGCATGATGGAAGAAAACTCCATAGTTCACTATCAGTAAGTAAAGGATGCCAGTCCCTGTTTTGCTTTCCAAAAATACTCAAAAACATTTCTTCTAAGTTATCAAAGAGCTCAAGATGAAGAAAGGAGTTGGTGGAGGACAATTTATAATAATCTCTTCTCTATTCCTCCAACTTACTCCAAGCCAAAAAGAGCTTTTTCAGCAACAGAAAAATGTGCATAAGAACACACTTCTACTTCAGTGACACCAAAGACATAACGTTGAAAACTATAGTATCAATATTTCACTTTCAAGTTTAAAATTTTTTTTTTCAACGTTTTTTATTTATTTTTGGGACAGAGAGAGACAGAGCATGAACGGGGGAGGGGCAGAGAGAGAGGGAGACACAGAATCGGAAACAGGCTCCAGGCTCTGAGCCATCAGCCCAGAGCCTGACGCGGGGCTCGAACTCACGGACCGCGAGATCGTGACCTGGCTGAAGTCGGACGCTTAACCGACTGCGCCACCCAGGCGCCCCTCAAGTTTTATGAATAAAATCTTTTTTCATCTTATCTATAGCACTTAGTCGATTTTTTAAACACTCTGGTTTATTGCTAACAACTTATATGAGAATATAAAATTAACTTTATATTCTTATAAACTCTATCATACCTTTAACTTATTGTTTTTAAGTAATTTCAAACTTACAGAAAATTTTCAATAAGTAGTACAAAATTTTCCATATTATCTTCAACCAAACTCCCCAACTGTTAACATTTTACCATGTTTTCCTTCCCTAAATAAATACCTGTACACAATTTTTTTCCTGAATTCTTTGAAATAAGACAGAGGTTATATATAAGGTCCCTTTGCCCCTAAATAATTTTTTTTTCAATTGACGAAACATCATTTATTGAAAAGACATTCCTTTTTCCCCATTGAATTATCTTGACACTTCTGCCACAACCTAAATGCCAAAATCTGTGTAGGTCTATTTCCCAACTCTCTATTTTGTTCAATTGGTTGATATATCTATCTTTTAGCCAATAGAAAATTGTCTTGACTATGGTGGCTTTAGATTTAGTCTTACAGTTTTATATATTTTTTCAACATAATACTTAATTTTATTTTTTTTATTTACATCCAAATTAGTATATAGTGAAGCAATGATTTCAGTAGATTCCTTAGTGCCCCTTACCCATTTAGCCCGTCCTCCCTCCCAACAACCCCTCCAGCAACCCTCAGTTTGTTCTCCATATTTATGAGTCTCTTCTGTTTTGTCCCCCTCCGTTTTTACATTATTTTTGTTTCCCTTCCCTTGTGTTCATCTGTTTTGTCTCTTAAAGTCCTCATATGAGTGAAGTCATATGGTATTTGTCTTTCTCTGACGAATTTCACTTAGCATAATACCCTCCAGTTCCATCCACGGAGTTGCAAATGGCAAGATTTCATTCTTTTTGATTGCCGAGTAATACTCCATTATATATATACATCACATCTTCTTTATCCATTCATCCATTGATGGACATTTGGGTTCTTTCCATACTTTGGCTATTGTTGATAGTGCTGCTATAAACATTGGGGTGCATGTGTCCCTTCACAACAGCACACCTGCACCCCCTGGATAAATACCTAGTAATGCAATTGCTGGTCGTAGGGTAGTTCTATTTTTAATTTTTTGAGGAACCTCCATACTGTTTTCCAGAGTGGCTGCACCAGCTTGCATTCCCAGCCCTCAAATACTTTCTTAAAAACAAGGACAAACACAATTACCAAAATCAGAAAACAAGGATATAGCACTATTATCTAATTTACAAACTTTATTCAAGTTTCACAATTATCTCACTAATTTCTTTTATAGGGGAAAAAAGACTTTGGTTTTTTTCCCTAGCTCCAGGATCCAATTCAGGATTCGATGTTGTATTCAACTGCACCCTGTTTAATCTGAAATACTTCCTCAGTCTGTCTTTCAGGACCTTGGCACTTTCTCTCAATTTGACTTTGATGTTTCTTTTTGATTGTTTAGACTGCATTTTAACAGCTTAGAAGTGATATTCTCTCCACAATATGTCACATGAAAATGCACATGAAATCCATTTGCCCCCTAACTGGAATTGTTAACTTGGTTAAAACAGTGTCTGCCACATTTTTTCCTTTGCAAAGTTACTATTTTCCCCCTTGTAAGTAATAAGTATCTTATGAAAATTGCCATGTAAATATCCTGTTCACTTATCAAACTTTAATAAACTGATCGTAGCATCCACTCAAGATTCTTGCCTAAAAAAATTATTACTATGCTGGTTGTCAAATGGGGATTTTCTCATTTCATAATACATTGTACCTACACTTACTACCAGTTGCATTTTATTGTAAGACAGTTTGCTTTTCCTCCATTTATGCATTCATTCATTCACGTCAGTATCAACTCATAGGTTATTTTATTCTATGAGTTATAATCAATTAGTATCTTCATTTCTTTTGATGTTTAAATGGTCTTTGATTTTACCAGCAAGAGATCCACTATGCTGGTTCCTATGGTATTCTTTTTCTTCCTCAGGAACTGCAATTATATTAAGTTGGACCTCTCTTACCAATCCCCCTTTACAATCACCTTCTCTATAACCCCTTGAACATACTTATTTCCATTCACTTAGTCGTTTTCCTGCTTTCCTTCAGTGATCTTACTAAGGTTTCATTACAATCTATTCTTCTATGGTCACTATGTAATTTAGTCTTTGCTTTGATATATTATCTTTCCTTTTCTTTCTGGAGTTCAATCACTTTGTTTCATCTATGCCTTAAAAATATCCATTTCTATTCTTCCTATTTGAAAATTCTGAGTGATTAAAACAATTTTTTTTAACATTTATTCATTTTTGAGAGACAGTGTGCGAGTTGGGGAGGGGCAGAGAGAGAGGCAAACACAGAATCCGAAGCAGACTCCAGGCTCTGAGCTGTCAGCACACAGGGCTCAAACTCACAGACCAGACCACAAGATCATGACCTGAGCCGAAGTTCGATGCTTAACCGACTGAGCCACCCAGGAGCCCCAGGAATGATGATTTTTTTTATGTCACATTCCTAAATACTTATTTACAGAAAATTGTTTCAGCTTGGGAGTTATCATATAACAAGTTTCTTCCACTTTTCCATTGTTTGGGGGCAACAAATTCACCACCTGAACAGCTGTAAATTGTCATTTTGTCATCTTCTTTGTAACAGTTTGTATAGGTAGAACTGCTGACATCACGGAATTGCAATGGAAAGGACTGGCAGTGGGAGCCTTAATGGAAGGCTTTTGAGGGGTATCAGCAGTAGGGAGAGGAGTTTTCTATTATTCAATATATACTTTCTGTATCTTCTTTTATTTGACGGATTCCTACTTCCCTTCTTTTCCATCTAACAAGCATTTTTCAAAGATTACCTCTGCCTTGTTTTATACCTTCTTCTCCCTCAAACAGTTACCTTTCCAAGACCACTTCCTTGAATGGAATAAATTTTAAACCCTTTACCTCCAGTCTGTTTTATCTACAAGTAGTATTTTTCAGAATTTTGTACTTAGGGTAGACTTTCCTTTTTTGGTAATGATTTCAAATCAACTTTAGACAGTCATAAAGTCTCTTCTCTTTTCCACATAGTTTTTTCTAAAGTATGCTTGCTTCCATCAAAGACTTGCAGAACTTGAAGAAAACAGCATGTTGTTACTTGGTAATATTTTCCAACTTCAAGTTAAAATGAATTTGGACATTCTTTGCTTTCTAGTTGTGCCAAGGCTATATATAGGTTTTGTATAATTCGAATTGTTTTTTACGCTTTTCTGTATTGATTTTTTTGGAAATTATGTTGGAAGAATCAAGATTTATGCAGCCCCCATGACCTTGATTACTAAGAATTCCTCCACAAAATTTCAAATCTTTGTTTTCATTACTTGTTTTGTCGTGGTTTCTGGAGTTCTCTGATCCTTTCTCATCTTGTCATTTTTGGTCTCTTTTTTGCACTTAAAGAGTCCCCTTTAATATTTCTTGCAGCGCTGGTTTAGTGGTTACAAACTCCTTTAGTTTGTGTTTGTCTGGGAGCCTATCTCTCCTTCTATTCTGAATGACAGCCTTCTTGGATAGAGTATTCTTGGCTGAAGATTTTTCCCATTCAGCACTTTGAATATATCATGAAACAGATTTATAATTTTCTGTACATGAAACATGTTAGATATTTAATTTTATTTTAAGCATTATCAAATTTAAAGAATCCTCTTTCAAAAATATTTACTTGGAGAGAGAGCATGCGTGAGTGGAGGAGGGGCAGAGTGGGGGGTGGAGAGAGAATCCCAAGCAGGTTCTGTGCTGTGCCATGTATCTTCTTTATCCATTCATTAGTCGGTGGACACCTGGGTTGCTTCCTTATCTTGGCTATTAATGCTGTAATAAACACAGGGGTACATATAGTTTTGTAAATTAGTGATTTTGCTTTCTTTGGGTACATACCCAGTAGTGTTATTCTTGGATCACAGGGTAGTTCTATTTTTAATTTTCTGAGCAGCCTCTACACTGTTTTCCACAGTGCCTGTACCAATTTGCATTCCCACCAACAGTGCACAAGGGTTCCTTTTTCTCCATATACTCATTATCACTTTTTTCTGATCTTTTTGATTCTAGCCATTCTGACAGGTGATCTCTCATGTGGTTTTGACTTGTATCACCCTGATAATCAGTGATGTTGAGTATCTTTCCATGTGTCTGTTGGCCATCTCTAAGTCTTCCTTGGAAAAATGTCTATTCAGGACCTCTGCCCATTTTTAAATCAGATTGATTGTTGTTTTAAGTATTGATTTGTATAAGTTCTTTATGTATTTTGGATATGAACCCCTCACTGGATATACCATTTGCAAATATCTTCTCCCATTCAGTAGGTTACCTTGTCATTTTGTTGATGGTTTCCTTTGCTGTGCAAAAGCTTTATATTTTGACACAGTCTCAATAGTTTATTTTTACTTTTGTTTCCCTTGCCCTAGGAAACATCTACAGAACTGTCTATAATTGATTTCAAAGAAATCACTGTCTATGTTTTCTTTTAGGAGTTTTATGGTTTTGAGTCTCACATTTAGATCTTTAATCCATTTTGAATTTAATTTTGTGTATGGTTTAAGAAAGTGGGCCACTTTCATTCTTTTGCATGTAGCTGTTTTCCCAGCACCATCTGTTGAAGAGACTGTCTTCTCCCCATTGTATATTCTCGCCTCTTCTGTTGTAGATTAACTGACCATATTAAGTGTGAGTTTTCTTCTGGGCTCTCTATTCTGTGCCATTGATCTATGTGTTTGTTTTAGTGCCAATACCACACTGTTTTTTATTACTACACTTTTGTAATATATCTTGAAATCTGGGACTGTGATATCTCCAGCTTTGTTCTTTTTCAAGATTGTTTTGACTATTTGGAGTCTTTTGTGGTTCCATACAAATTTTAAGATTATTTGTTCTGGTTCTATGAAAAATGTTATTTAGAAAGGAATTACATTAAATCTCTAGACTGCTTTGGGTAGTATGGACATTTTTAACAATTTTTGTTCTTCAAATCGATGAACATAAAATATCTTTATATTTATGTCATCTTCAATTTCCTTCATCAATGTATTATGGTTTTCAGAGTACAGGTCTTTCACCTCTTTGGTTAAGTTTATTGCTAGGTACTTTATTATTTTTAGTGCCATTTTAAGTGGGATTGTTTTTCTTAATTTCTCTTTCTGCTACTTCAGTATTTGTATATACAAATATAACAGATTTCTGTATATTAATCTTATACCCTGTGACCTGACTGAATTCATTTATCAGATCTAGTAAGTTTTCAGTGGAGCCTTTAATGTTCTCTACATATAGTATACCATATCATCTACAAATAGGGACAGCTTTACTTCTTCCTTACCAATTTAGATGACTTTTATTTCTTTTCCTTGTCGGATTGCTGTGGCTAAGACTTCCAGTTCTAAGTTGAATAGAAGTGGTGAGAATGGAAGAGTGGACATTCTTGTCTTGTTCCTGATCTTAGAGGAAAAGCGCTCAGTTTATCATCACTGAGTATGAGGTTAGGTATGGGTTTTTCATATACTGTCTTTATTATGTTGAGGTATGTTCCCTCTAGGCCTACTTTGTTGCAAGTTTTTATCATGAATGGATGTTGCACTTTGTCAAATCCCTTTTCTTCATCTACTGAGATATTCATATGGTTTTTACCTTTCTCTTGGTAATATAAGATATCACATTAATTGATTTGTGAATATGACCCATTGGAACCACTCTTGCAACCTGGAATATATCCCACTTGATCATGGTAAATGATTTCTTTTTAATGTATTGTTGAATTTTGTTTGCTAAGATTTTGTTCAGGATTTTTGCACCTGTGTTCATCAGAGATACTGGTCTGTTGTTTGCTTTTTTTTGTATTGTCTTTATTTGGTTTTGGTATCAGGGTAATGCTGGCTTCATAGCATGAATTTAGAAGTTTTACTTCCTCTTCTATTTTTGAAATAATTTGAAGAGAATAAGTATTAACTCTACATGTTTGGTAGAATTCACCTGTGAAGCCATCTGGTCCTAGACTTTTGTTTGTTGGGAGTTTTTGATTACTGATTTAATTTCATTGCTAGTAATCAATCTATTTCTTCCTGTATTAGCTTGGGTACATTATATGTTTCTAGGAATTTAACCATTTCTTCTGGGTTGTCCAATTTGTTGGCATATAAGTCTTCATAAATTATCTTATAATCTTTTGTTTGCTGAAGTGCCAGTTTATTTCTCCTCCTTCATTTCTCATTTATTTGAGTCTTCTTTTTCTTCTTGAGGAGTCTGACTAAAGGTTATCAATTCTGTTGATCTTTTCAAACAACCAGCTCCTGATTTCTTTAATCTTTTCTATTATATTTTTAGTCTTTATTTCTGCTCTAATCCTTATTATTTCCTTCCTTCTACTGGCTTTGAGTTTTTTGCTTGTTTGCTTGTTTCCCCCTAGATCCTCTAGGGGCAAGGGTGTGTTGTTTGAGATTTTTCTTGCTTCTTCCTTTATTGCTACAAACTCCCCTCTTAGAACAGCTTTTGCTTCATCCCAAAGATTTTGGATCATTGTGCTTTCATTTTCATTTATCTCCATGTATTTTTTTTATTTTTTCTTAGAAATCTTTGTTGACCTATTCATTGTTTAGTGGCACGTTATTTAGTCTCTGTGTTATTTGTGTGAACAAACTGAATAAACTGAAAATCAACAACTCTTCTTAGATCCCTCAGAGAATTGGGGTCACAGAGCAACTTGTGCCCCCCAAATTGGAGACAGACAGGCAGACACTGAAAGTCATAAACTGCCAGAGCCACACAAGAAACCTTCACAAAAACCAGTACCAAGGTAGGAAAACATGAACTATAATTGATGTATTGCTGGAGGCTCAGTGTAGACAAACATAAAAGTTAAAAAATCCAGGCAGGGATGGGGTGCCTGGGTGGCTCAGTCAGTTAAGCATCCAACTTTGGCTCAGGTCATGATCTCACAGTTCATGAGTTCGAGCCCCACATCAGGCTCTGTGCTGACAGCTCTGAGTCTCGAGCCTGCTTCGGATTCTGTGTCTCCCTCTCTCTCTGCCCCTCCCTTGCTCGCACTGTTTCTCTTTCTCAAAAATAAATAAACATTAAAAAAATTTTTTTAAAAACAAAAAAACTCCAGGTGGGGTCTAGGCTTAGGGGGGCATGCATACACTTTTGTGGATTTTACACTTATTAGGTTCTCACAGTAAAGATCAGAGAAAAATCCCCTTGTGCTTCCAGCAGGGAGAGTGGAAAAAGTAGCCATTTTGAAATACGCCAGAACATTCTATTCTTCAGAGGCCTCCCTTCAAGACAAAATATTTTATCAGAGCCTAACTTACAAGGGTATTATCAGAGTCCAACTGACCTGGGGGAAAAAGAAATATCCAACTCCAATTCTCTCTAGCCTTTAATGTGAGCAAAGGGAAATAGTCAATCCATTCTATCCCACCTAAAGATGGGGTGCAGGGACTGAGAAACACTTATAAAGTTCAGAGTCCACAGGCACAGGTTCACTAGAAGACTGACCTAATCGTAAGACTACAGAACACTTCCCCTCTCCCCATATCTCACTACATTACTAAAGGCCTTTTTACTATAATTCCTTTTACCCAGTACATAAAGTCTAGCTTCAACAAAAGATTACAAGGCATACTAAATGGCAAAAAAATAGTCTGAAGAGACAGGGCAAACATCAGAAGCATTCAGATATAGCAAGAATATTGGGATTATCAGACCAGCAATACAAAATAACTATGATCAACAGGCCAAGGAAAGTACTCTAATGGAAAAAGTAGACATTATGCAAGAATGTGTGGGTAATGTAACTAGAAAGATGGAAATTCTGAAAAACATTTTTTTTTACATGATGATGATGACAAAAAACACTAACAGAAATGAAGAATATCTTCAACGGGTTCATTAGCAGGCTGGAAATTGATTAAAGAAAGTATCTCTAAGTTTGCAGATAAGTCTACAGAAACTTCCAAAAGTGAAAATCAAACAAACCAAAGGCTAAAAAAAAAAAAAAAAAAAAAAAAAAAGAACAGGATATCTAAGAACTATGGCACAACTAAAATATATATGTGTAACGTGAATACCAGAAGGGGTAGAAAGAGAAAGAAAGCAATATCTGAAGCTATAACATCCAAGAATTTCCCCCAAATTAATGTCACACAGCCAACCACAGATCCAGGAAGAAATGCCACACAGCCCCCAAAACAATCTACATAAACCCCCCAAAACTACATGTAGGTATATTATATATAAACTACAGAAAATCAAAAATAAATAGTCTTGAAAGAAGCCAGAGGAAAAAAACACCTTACCTACAGAAGCACAAATATAAGAATTACATCCAATTTCTCCTCAGAAACAATGTAAGGGATAAGACAATGAAGTGATATATACTGTGGTAAGGGGAAAAAAACCCCACCAACCCCAAATTCTGTATCTTGAGAAATTATACTTTAAAAGAAATACTTTCTCAGACCAAAAAAAAAAAAAAAATTGAGGGAACTCACTGTCTGTAGCTCTGCCTTACATGAAATGTTAAAAGAAATTCTTCAAAGAGAAGGAGTACCCTATAATCAGAAATGTCAATCTACATAAAGAATATCAAAGAAGGAATAAGGGAAGATAAATTAAAAACTTTTACTTTTGTTATTCTTAACTGACCTAACATAAGTTTGTTCAAAATAATAGCAACAACGTATTAGATGATTATTGTGGAATGAATTATAGCAATGACATAAGGAATGGAAAGGAGGAATTAGGAATACTTGTTATTATAAGGTCACTGTACTACCCACATGTGAAGCTATACCTGTGAAGTGTTAACCTGAAGTAGATTTGGATTAGTTGCAAATTTATATTGCAAACTCTAGGGCAACTACAAAAAAAAAAAAAAAAAAAAAAAGAAAGAAAGAAAAGTATAACTGATTTGCTAAGTTCAAAGAAAGCAAAATGGGGGGCGCCTGGGTGGCGCAGTCGGTTAAGCGTCCGACTTCAGCCAGGTCACGATCTCGCGGTCTGTGAGTTCGAGCCCCGCGTCAGGCTCTGGGCTGATGGCTCGGAGCCTGGAGCCTGTTTCCGATGCTGTGTCTCCCTCTCTCCCTGCCCCTCCCCCGTTCATGCTCTGTTTCTCTCTGTCCCCAAAAAAATAAATAAAAAACGTTGAAAAAAAAATTAAAAAAAAAAAGAAAGCAAAATGGAAGCTTATAAAATACTTATATAAAACCACAAAGGGGCGCCTGGGTGGCTCAGTTGGTTAAGTGTCCACCTCTTGGTTTCAGCTTAGGTCATAACCTCATGTGAGACTGAGCCTTGAGTCAGGCCTCTCTGTACTGGGCATGGAGCCTACTTAAGGTTCTCTTTCTCCCTCTCCCTCTGCCCTCCCCTATTCGCTCATGCTCTCTCTCAAAAAAAAAAACAAACAAAACAAAAAAACAAAAAACAAACAAACAAAAAAAACCCCAAAACACAAAAAGCAAAGAGTGTAAACAAAATAGGAACAAAGAGCAAAGTCAACTAGTAGAACACATATGTGGTAGTTATTAATCCAACTACATCAACAACCACTTTAAAAGTCAATGGTCTAAATACACCAGCTAAAAAACAGACTGTCAATGTATCAAAAACAGTAATTACATGCTGTCTCCAAAAAAACCCACTTTCAATAAAAGACATATATAGATTAAAAATAAAGGAAGATATACTTTGCTAGTACCAATCAAAACTAACAGCTACATTAATTTCCATCAGAGCAGATCTCAGAACAAGGGAAATTATCAAAAATAAATAAAGGCTAACCAATGATAAAGGAGTCAATTCTCCAGAAAACAAAACAATCCTTAAAGCATACAATCCTAACAACAAAGCATCAGGATATATGAGGCAAAATGATAAAACTTCAAGGAAATAGAAATTTAGTATCATAGGAGGAAACTTCAACACATCACTATCAGAAATGTTGGATATCAGTTCCAACAGACAGAAAATCAGTAAGGACATAACTGAACTCAACAGCATCATCAATCAATTGAATATAATGGACATCAACTTCATCCAATAACAATATAATTACTCTCAAACTCACATGGAATATTCACTAAGATAGACCACATTGTGGGCCATAAAACACCTTAACAAAGTTACAAGAATAGAAATCACACGTTATATATTCTCAGATGACAATGAAATAACAAATCAGTAACTAAAAGCTGGCTGGAAAATCCCCAAATACTTACAGATTAAGCAGCGTAATTTTAAATAACACATAGGTCAAAGAAGAAATCTCAAGAGAAATTAAAAGCTATTTTGAAGTAAATGAAAATGAAAATACAACTTAAGTTTTGGGATGCAGTGAAAGCAGTGCTTAGAGGGAAATTCTTAGTATTAGATCCATAAACTATGAAAGAAGAAAGATCTAAAATCAATAATGTAAGCTACCACCTTAAGAAATTAGAAAAGCGAGTAAATTAAATCCAAAGAAAGCAAAAGAAATAATAAAAATTGGAGCAGAAATCAATTAACTTGAAAATAAATCAAGAGGGGAAAAAAATCAACAAAATCTAACCATGATTCTTTGGCAGAGGGGTGGGGGAGAAATCAATAAAATTGATAAGCCTCTAGTCAGGCTAAGCTGGATTCACTGGTGAATTCTACTAAACATTTAAGTAATCATACCAATACTTTACAATCTCTTCCAGAAGACAGAAGCAGAGGGAACACTTCCTAACCTATTCTATGAGGCCAAGACTACTCTAATACCAAAACAGACAGACATTACAAGAAAATAAAACTACAGGCCAACAGCTCTTATGAACCACAGATGTAAAAACACTCCACAAAATATTAACAAATAGAATGTAACTATATATCACATCCATGTGGGATTTAGCCCAGGTATACATGGCTGGTTCAACATTTAAAAACAACCCAATTTAGGGGTGCCTGGATGGCTCAGTTGGTTAAGCAGCCAACTTTAGCTCACGTCATGATCTTGCTGTTCTGGAGTTCAAGCCCCTGTCGGGTTCTGTGCTGACAGCTCAGAGCCTGAGCCTGCTTCATATTCTGTGTCTTCCTCTTTCTCTGCCCCTCCCCCGCTTGTGCTCTGTCTCTGTCTCTCAAAACTGAATAAACGTTAAAAAAAAATTTTTTTTAAATAACCCAATTTAAAAATGGGCAAAAGACATGAATAGATACCTAAATGAAAAGGATCATACAGATGGTATAAAAGCATATGAAAAGATGCTCAATATCACATGGCATTAAGGAACTGCAAATTTAACAATGAGATACTACAACATGCCTTACTAAAATGCTGATAATCAAAAACACCAACAACACTAAACTCTGGCAAAGATGTGGAAAAATAGGAACACTCAGTCACTGATGGTGGGAAAACAAAATGGTACAGCCACTTTGGAGAACAGACTGCCAGTTTCTTACACAACTAAACATACTCTTACCATACAACCCAAAAATCTCACTCTGGTATTTACCCAAATGAGTTGAAAAACTTCTGCCCATATGAAAACCTACAAATGGATGTTTATAGCAACTTTTAATTCGTAATTGCAAAAAGGTGGAAGCAACCAAAATGTCCTTCATTAGATGAATGGATTAACAAACTGTGGTACATCTAGACAATGGAATATTATTCAGTCCTTAGAATCAAGCCAAGAAATGACACACAGGAACCTTAAATGTATCATTACTAAAGGAAGAAGACAATTTGAAAAGACTACATACCACATGATTTGAACTATATGAAATTCTGGAAAAGGCAAAACTATGGTCAATAAAGAGATGAGTAGTTTTCAGGGGTTAGCAGGAGGAAGGGATGAACATGTTGAGTTCTGTAGAAGATTTTTAAAACAGTGAAACTATTCTGTATGATATTATAATGGTAGATGCATGCCATTATACATTCATCAAAACCCCACAGACCGTACAAGAGTGTACAACACCGAGAGTGAACCTTGAAGTTAAACCCATGGATCTTGGGCAATGATGGTGTGTCAGTGAAGGTTTAACGATTTAACAAATGTACCATACGCTGGTGTGGGATGTTGAGGGCGGGGAGGGGGCGAGGCTGTATACTTGCGGGAACACAAAGTATATGCAAACTCTCTACTTTCTGTTCAGTTTTTCTGTAAATCTAAAATTGCTCTAAAAAAAAGTTTATTTTAAAAATGGGTAAAAAAAAATAAAAGTCCATAAGGGTACCTTTAAATAGTCTTTAAAATTGTGAAACAATTTTCTCTCTTCATCAATACCTATGATATGTTTTTTGTCCTATGAACTTTGTCTAATCATTGATCTAGACTTAGAATCAATCATTACAACAGCTAGTGAAGAAGCTGAGGATCTCTAACACAATGGAAAGTAATTGTTTCCACCACAAACTTTTTTCACAGGCATAAAATTAATTGACTACACTATTACATTACAGCTATAATGTATACATGTAAAAGAGAAGCAACAATGAAAATGCATTTCACTGTACAATTCAAAGATGTTCCTTATTTTTCAATAAATTTCATTTCCTATGTAGCATGAAAAAATTAAAATGTAGTATAAAAGTTTTCATTAAATTTAGGCAAGGTGTCTGTTTTCTTCCTTTTGGGAACATCAAATGAATTTTCTATCTGCACGTCTTAGTATTTAACTACTTTACTCTCCTAATTTTATAGAGATCTAATCTCCTTAAAATTCTTAAAACCTTGTATTTCCTTTGTATTTTTCAGTATACAAAGCACAAAGCACCACATACGACATAACCACAGAAATATCCTGTTTGCTAGTGAGCTGACTGAAATCAGGGTTGAGAAAAAGTTTTTTTTAATTTGAATTTTTTTTTAACGTTTATTCATTTTTGAGAGAGCATGAGCAAGGGAGGGGCAGAGAGAACGGGAGACACAGAATATGAGGCAGGCCCCAGGCTCTGAGATGTCAGCACAGAACCCAACACAGGGCCCAAACCCATAAACCATGAGATCATGACCTGAGCCAAGTCTAACCTGAGTTCAACAGACTGAGCCACCCAGGCGCCCTGAAAGTTTTTTTTATTAAAACTTTCATTTGACTAGAAAATTTAATTAGCCAAAACAGTCCAGCCTGTGTGGTACTTATTTATATGAAAGTTGTACCACATATCCAAAATAATTTTTATGAACTATTTTTGAATACTGGCCTACATTTGATATTTTCAAATTCTCAGCATGAAACACAAATTACAAGTTGGATAAAAAAAAATCTCAACATCTATTGAAATATTTGTTTTTACAAATAGATTTTGGGAGCTAACAAAAAGAAAATGGAATTCAGTGGGAGAAAACAGGAAAAAGAAGGAAAGGATACTGATTACTTTTTAAGGTAAAACCATTCTGCCTAGGAGATTAGATTATACCAAAATAACAAGATACAAAGCAAGAAAATATATTTTGCCCCTACTTTAGAGTTTGCAGTTACAAGTTTTTGGTTGTCATGCAGGGATTTTCCTTCTCAATTCAGCTTTACAACACATCTAAAAGTGAGTATCAGTCTCCTAATAAGTATACTGTTAATTAGTAATGTGGCAATACAGCTACATTTCAGCTCATAAATTTCACATGAAGCAGGTAACATAACCTAAAATTCAGCTACTTAGAGAATACAGACTACCTAATTACAATTTAATATTTAATTTATTATTCCAAGACAAGGGCTATTTTTAAGCTGAAGATCGAAATTTCATTAAAAGGACAAATTTGTTATTTTAAGTTCAAGAGAAATATTTATTTTCAATTCGAAATGGAAGAATGAAACCATGTTTACTCCTCTTGTAAGTCACTAAAAACATGAATGAATGAATGAATGAATGAATGATCGACCGACCAACTATGGGTTTTCTTTAAGGAAAAAGTAAGGCCTCCAAAGCATAAATTTTTATCTGCCAAACTGGAGAAATTTAAATACAAATGAGATTCTTCACAAAAGTAACAATTTCACAGCCCTGTGAAGGTCTAGCCAAAGATCCTTTGATTAGTGCTGTAAGATTCAAAAGTGAGGTAAGATCTTGAAAGAAGTGGGGGAAGAAAACCAATAAAGACCCTGTTTTAAGTACAGAATATTAGGGGATGTAAAACCAAAAAAAAAAAAAAAAAGAGAGAAGTCTCCTTTGCTAGTTTGTACCTAAGATCATTGCTAAAGGTAAGAGATAGCATAATGACCTAAAAAGTAAGCCAGTATCACTCAGAAAAGAATCAGGGAAAAAAAAAATCATGACAGATAAAAACCACAGTAAGGAAATTCAAAGAATTGAAACAAAAATAAAACATTAAAATGAATAAAGATGTTGGATATGGTCAACAGATAATAAATACTAAAAAAGCACAGAACAATTGGAAAAGAAAAAATATTTGTTTAAAAATAAAACCATGTTAGAGAAATTACTGCCTGTGCTCTCTTCTAGGATTTTTATGGTTTCACATCTCACATTTAGGTCCTTAATCCATTTTGAGTTTTTTTGTGTGTGTATGGTCTAAGAAAGTGGTCCAGTTTCATTCTTTTGCATGTGCCTTTCTCTGACATTGGTCATAGCAACATCCTTCTAAATATGTCTCCTGAGGCAAGAGAAATAAAAGCAAAAATAAACTATTGGGACATATTGGGAGAAATAAATATTGGGACAATTGGAAGAAATAAAAACTATCTGCATAGCAAAGGAAGCAACTGACAAAACTAAAAGACAACCTACCAAATGGGAGGAGATATTTGCAAATGACATATCCGATAAAGGGTTAATATCCAAAATATACAAAGAACTTTTACAACTCAACACCCAAAAAACAAATACTCCAATTAAAAAATAGGTGAAAGACATGAACAAACATTTCTCCAAAGAACACATTCAGATGGCCAACAGACACATGAAAAGATGCTCAACATCACTCATCATCAGGGAAATGCAAATCAAAATCACCATAAGATAATCACCTCACAGATATCAAAATGGCTAAAATAAAAAATGCAAGAAACAACAAGCATTGGCAAGAACATGGGGGGAAATAAAGAACCCTCATGCACTCTTGGTGGGAATACAAACTGGTGCAGTCACTGTGGAAGACAGTAAGGAGGGTCCTCAGAAAACTAAAAACAGAACTACCCTAAAATCCAATAATCACACTATTGGTGTATTTACCCAAAGAATACAAAAACACTAATTCAAAGGGGAAGGGATATATGCACTCCTATGTTTACTGCAGCAATATTTACAAACTATGGAAGCAGCCCAAGTGATTGATGAATGGATAAAGAAGGTTTGGTATATGTATACAATGGAATATTATTCTGCCATGAAAAAAGAATGAAATCTGGCCATTTGCAACAATGTGGATGGATCTAGAAAGTATATTTCTAAACGAAATAAGCCAGTCAGGGAAAGACAAATACCATATGATTTCATTCACATGTAGAATTTAACAAAGAAAAAATTTAACAACAACAACAACAACAACAACAACAACAACAAAACAACAAAGGAAAAAAAGACAGACAAACCAAAAAACAGGCTCTTAACTATAGAGAACAGATGGTCACCAGCAGGGAGGTGGTCACCAGCGGGGGCTGGGGGGGGGGGGCACGGAATGAGTGAAACAGGTGAAAGGGATTAAGATAAGAGTACACTTTGGAGCACCTGGGTGGCTCAGTCGGTTAAGCGTCCAACTTTGGCTCAGGTCATGATCTCACGGTTTGTAAGTTCGAGCCCCACATCAGGCTCTGTGCCGACAGCTCAGAGCCTGGAGCCTGCTTCAGATCCTGTGTCTCCTTCTCTCTCTACCCCTCCTATGCTCACAATCTGTCTCTCTCTCCTCAAAAATAAATAAACATTAAAAAAAAATAAAAAAAAGATAAGAGTACACTTTTCTTGATTAGTACTGAGTAATATATGGAACTGGTGAATCACTACACTGTAGTGATTCACTACTGGATGGATTAGTCTATTAAGCATCTGACTCTTGGTTTTGGCTGAGGTCATGATCCCAGGGTCATAGGATTAAGCCCCACATCAGGCTCCTCACTGAACGTGGTGCCTGCTTAAGATATATACTCTCCCTCCCTCTCCACACCACCCTCTCCCCTGCCTCTTCTAGCTCCTGAGCTCTCTCCAAAAAAACAAAACAAAAAAAAAGTATAGCCATACCAAATGAAAGAAAACAAAACAACCAAAATATTGAAAAGGCACATAATTTCCATGCACACACAAACGATAAATAATCAAAACTCATGGCATATTTTGGTTAAGTTACTAAATGTCAAGTCACTTGTTAGGAGAAGAGAAATACATAGTCTGATACTGGCAAAGCTCAAAGCTGAATGCCTTGAAATCATCTCTGCAATGTTCTAGGGAAAAGCAATGGGGTCCTAGAATTCATTATACCTACCCAAGTCATATTTCAAGTATAAAGCAACAAACACTCTCAACATAAAAGTACTCAGGAAGTATAGCACCCATAAGCTCTTCTTGGAAGAAAAAACAAAATAGAACTACTTGCTGAAAAAGTCCAGTCATCTAAGTAAAATATAAATTGAAAGACACTGGATTTTTTTCAGTTTTGTTCAATGCTGCATACGTACTCAGCTTCTAAAATGCCACATGGCACTGAGTGGTGCTAAAAAATTCTCTAAGTGAATCCATAAACCAGGAAACAGATTAAAACAACAAAAGAATGCAAAAGCCACAGTAAAGGACCAGTGATAATCAATGAATCCTTTCTATTTAGAACTACAATTAAATAACTGTGGAAATTAGGATTACAGAACAGAATACAACTACTAATTTTAACAATATGAAAAATTGCCAATTCAGATTTCTGAGAACACGTTGATACAGGATCTACCTCCCTCGGAATTAACCCAGTGGAACTAAAAGTATTATGAATCGTAAGGAATAGTGGAGAAAAGTGTCAGAAACCCCATATTATGCTGGAATATGTACTTGGTGGCTGGGGGGGGGGGCGGTGCAGGAATGTCAAGTGTGGAGGCCAGTACCCTGAATAAGAACCCCCCGGTAGGGTTATAAGAAGACAAATTTTAAAAAGAACAGCTGTGGTTCAGCCTTGTAACTCTCCTCTTCGTTCCTGGGACACTCAATGCCTACCACTTCATAACAGGGATTGGCAGCAGTGCTGGTGCAAACAAATGTCCTCTAGAGTAACATCAGAGCATCACAGAAGCACTGTTTAAGAGGAGAGTCAAAAAAACACAGGCAGGAATGGACTAACCTTTGGCACTGATTTCCCAACCATTCTTAATCAAAACCTGCAGGGTTCGTAGATTTCCATCTAGAGAAAGTAGATCTTCTTCCAATGTTCTGTTCCTTGGGGAACTCAGTGTAAAGCTGTAATCTGAGGAGTTCTTGAAGGATACAAGGAGTGATATGATGGTGACATTTTTGATGCCTGAGGCCCTCTGACAAATTAAAGTCAGTTAAGATGGTATAAAATAGTCTACATATACAAACAATACCAAAGAATAAAATCCAAGTACACTGGCAAGTCAAGAAATATGATCAGACTAGATTTAAAAAAATCCAGCCATATGCTACTTATAAAATATATAGATAAAGCATAAGGACACAGTAAGGCTGAAAGCAAATGCAGAGAACTAGACCATATCAAGAAAATATTAGCTAAAAGAAAGGTGTAGTTATATTAACGTAAAACAACGTAGATTTAAGATGAGCATGCCTCACTGAGAATAGAGAATATATTGAGAATATATTGAAAAATTGACCAAGAAGGTAGAACAATTCTAAATATGTATGAGCCTAATGAAATGTCTCAAAATATATAAAACAGTACATATTAAACTAATAAAATACAGAAAGAAATTGACAAATCTGCTTTTAGGTAAGATGGAGCAACTGGTAGAAGACCAAACAACTCACTGAGATCCACCAGATAAACAAAATAAAATACAAAAGAGATCTGTTTAAAGACCCTGGAAAGCTGCTGAAGGAAGAAGGATTTACGATGCCAAGATTCTAGAGGGGTGAGAACCTGCCTGATGTAAAACGGTGTTCTGTGGCAGCTTTTCCCCTACCGGCCTTTACAGATGCTGGGTACAGGGCAACTAAGCTTCCAGCCTTTGTTTGCACAGTGGATACAGAGCTCTGATACAGAGCTTTTGTCCTAGGTTTTGAAAACACAAAACTGAAGACTCCAGGGGTCAATAAACTAGTGAGAAGGGAGGAGTAGAAGCTGAGGTGGTCAGTCTGAGGCTGCATGGGGTAGGAGGTTAAAAAGAAAAGCAGAAAGCCTCAAAAAAGTAGAGTGGAGTTTTCTGTAAGCTTCCAATGCTGAGAAAACAAGAAATTTAAGAAATGCTCCAAGGACTGGGCCCCAAGAACACACTGGTATCAATGTTGAAAGCTTTGAAAGACTACTCCCAAAAGTAGCCTCCTTTAAGGGCAACCAAAAGCTTCATCAAAACTGCAGCCTAGCTTCCACTCAGGTCAATCTCTAGTTGGTCTAAGATACTCAGTACCTAATTTCAATGGTAAGAGGGAAGGTTAAATCATTTCTGCAGGAAAGTACCATAATAATGAATATCTATATCTTTCATATACAGTGTCTAATAGCTCATAAAAAACCATTAAGACATGTCAGAAAAAATGACCATATATTTGAAAACAAAGAGAAAAGGTGATCACATATGACACTACAGGTAATCCAGATATAGGAATTAGCAGACAAAAAAACTCTATGATTAGTATTTTCCAAAAAATAGTGGAAACTGGATAAAATACATGAAAAGATGGGCCATTTCACCAGAGACCTGAAATCTGTAAAAAGAAAAACAAAAAGAAATTCTATAATTGAAAACATAATACTAGAAATTGTTACTAGGTGTTTTAATAGCTAATTTTTAAAAAAACTAAGTAAAAGATTACTAGAGCACAGAAAACAGATTACTACAAAACAGGCCATTCGCTACAAGACACTCAGGGGGAAGGACAGAGAAAAAGAGTAAGAATTCTAGGAGAATAAAAGCATAAGAAATATATGAGACATAGTCAAAAGCACTAAGTTACATGTAACTGGAATCCCAGAGGAGGAAAGAATCCAGCACAAAAAATATTTGAAGACAGCACAATAAAAAATTTACTACCCACGAAAAAGTAAAAATCTTAAAAGTAACCAGAGGGGGGAAAATGCATTATCTTGAAAAAAGTGGGGGGGGGGGGTTGGTTACTGAAAGCTGGTCTCTCCAAAGAAATTGATGTAAGTGATAGAAGTTAAAAGACAATTGCTTTAAAGTATCAAGAGACTATTAACTGTCCACCTAGAAATCTATAACCAATGAAAACAGCTTTTCAGAACGAAGATGATATAACTCCATAAAAAGCAAAACTGGGCAAAGATTTGAATAGATATTTCTCCAAAGAAACAGCCCCACATGTGTATGATTACTTGATTCATGACAAAGGCAAGCAGTGAAGAAAAGATGGTTTTTGCAATAAACTGTACTGGGTCAGCTGAATATCCATCAGGAAAACAAATCTTGACCCCCAAACCTCAAATCACACACAAAAATAAATTCCAAATGGGTAACAGATCCAAAACATGAAAGGTAAAAAACAGAAAAAAGCATAGGAAGAAAATCATCATGGCCTTGTGATAAGTAAATATTTCTTCAACATAACACAAACAGCATTAACCATAAAGGAAAAAAAGGAAGGCAAACTGGACAACATTAAAAGAAAAATGAAAAAGTGAAAAGGCAAGCCATGGTATGAGAGAAGTTACTTGTAATGTACATAATGAACAAAACGCTCACATCATATTATACACAGAATGTATACTAATTAATAAGAGAAATATAGTCAGGTAGCCCACTAGGGGGAAAAAATGAAGTAAACAATAAACATCTTTTCATAAAAAATATGAAAAAGTGATCAACTTCATCAAAAATCACAGAAACTTAAAATTAAAATGTTACTTTTGCTCACCTACCATAATAGCTAAAAGGAAAGGGATAAAAACTAGTATTGGTGAAGATTTAGAGCAGCTGAAACTTTCACACACCATTAGTGTAAATTATAAATCAGCACAATCACTTTAGAAAACTCTTGCTATTAGAGCTGATCACAGGTATACTCTGACTTAACCTGTACACCTCGGAATATACCCAAATGTTCATGTGTACCAAACACACACATAAGACTAATCAAAAGAGCACTCTTCATAATAGTCTCAAAATAGAAAACAACCCCAAAGTCCATTTACAATAGAAAAAATAAGAATATAGGTTGTGGTCTATCCACACAATGGAATATTATTTGTTAATGAAAATGTACCAAATATATCTACATGACATGCAACAGTAACATTAATTTCACAAACATGATGTTGCACAAAGGAACACATGCTGCTCACATAAACTCAACAAGCATAATAAATCTATGTGTCAGAAGTTAGGTTAGTGGGGCAGAGAGGTAATGACTTGGGGAGACATGACAAAGAGAGTTTCTGTGGTGGTGGTGGTGCACTGGGATATGCTGGCTACATGGCCATGTACTTTTTGCAATAATTCACTCAGCCACACTTAGGACTTGTGTTCTTTTCTTTACACTTTAATACAAAGTTTACTTGTTAAATAGAAGTGTATTACACCAAGAAGGACAAACACAAAGTTTCACCAGAAACTCCCAAATGGAAGTGAAGTGAATGAAAGCTTCCAAGTGGAAGTGAAGTGAAGCAGCTCTTTAAGTGCATGATAGTGTCACCACCGAGATTTTTCATTCACTGTTCTAAAGACTTGAAGTGTGATTTTATCTTACTAGCTCAAAAAATCCAATCATTAAAACCTGTATATGCTGTACCTCCTTCTGTACTGCTCCCTGAACTACCCCAACCAGAGGCTGGTGCTTCCTTCCATAAACTCTCCCATCACCTAAGCTTACCTTCTGTTTGCCATATAGTTAAATCTTTTGTGTTGCCTATATATTTTTAATGAGTTCCCAGTGCTTAACACAGTCTCTCCCAGAATCTGTAGGTATTCAAATGTGGATGAATAAATGACATAAATTCTCTTCTGCACAGAAACGTTTTTCCCATTTTAATGCGAGAATAATGGAACTTTTAACTCAGAATCCACAAATTCAAAATGATAAATTATGTCTATGCCTAATCAAATCTGAAAAATCAATTGCCCAACTACCTATTCTGTTTCTTTTCTGCATTCTTGGCCAAAATCATCTAAGAAAACATTCAGACACCCTTGCCCCATTTGGCAGCTTGGCAAGAAGATGACCTAGCAGGTAAATTCAACATATTAATAGGCTAACTGTAGTTGCTGAGTTATAGTGGCAGCCTCCATCTTTTAAACAAGATCATTTCCTTAATTAACAAATTCTTTACACTGTTACTTACATAATCCTAGCTCCCCTTTTCCTATTCGTCATATTCCTCTAAACATGTGGGGTCTTTTCCACTGGTAGATCCAGTGTACCTATGCTGAATTTAAACACGACTCTCTAAGGGATAAAGAGAGTCTAAGGAATGTTATGTGCTTTGCCAGTTTCTGCTTTTATGTTATTCCCTAATAAACATATTTTACATTTATATTGTGTGTGTTTCACACACAATATAAGGTGTAGAGATGTGCCTCATCTACAGGTCACAATCTTCAAGTTTATGAAGGGACATTTACTTGCAACCTTGCTTAGAACCATCCCCTTTGGAATGATGGAATGGTTATTTTATCAGTCTTCCCTATTTTATCAACCTTCATAAAGAATCATACTGCGTGAGCCTTACCCTTTAACTAAAGAATCTTCATTAGATGAAACAACGGTTCTCTTTAATTTGGTCTATAGGCAACTCTAATCACTTCCACTAACTTCTCTACTAGCAGCTCAGCTGAGTTTTGTCTACAATTATAACTGTATTACCAAGTGAATTACTACTCAGACTTTGCAGAACATGCCTTTAATACTGTTCTGTTCTTGGTAAGCTTCCAGAAACCAGCTTTTCTAGACATTTCCCCGAACAGGCAACCTTTCCAGAGACAGCATCTCTCCCTCCTGCATATGCTCTGAATACTAGTTCATTTACAATATTCTATGAAACCATTTTCCTTCTTTTTTCTAAACCAAGGGCTTGGCAACTTTTTCTTAAAGGCCAGAGACTAAAGATTGTAGGCCTATGGACCATGCGGTCTCCAGGGCCCCTACTCAATTATGTCGTTGTAATGTGAAAGCAGCCATAGACAATAGGTAAACAAATGCACATGGCAGTGTTCTAATGATTTATTTATCAAAACAGCCAACCAGACCATGGTCCATAGTTTGCAAATCCCTGCTCTAAACTCTTACAACTTCTGGTCTTCACTTCATATATCAGTATTATTATAATTATCCTGAATACTTGTAAGAGTTTATTGACATTGGTGCTGAAAATTAGGTTTGGTATGTTTTATCAATTAAAACTGAGATAAATACATAAAAGCTTTAGAAATGTTTGTGATGAGTTAGAAAAAGAATTTTATTTCTTGGTTAACCAGAAAATTTAACTGACCAAAACACATGCACTGATAACTACAGTTAACTTAGGTATTACCTAATTATGAAAATAGAGGTGATAATTTATAATAATGACCAATACATAAACAAATATATTATGATAAATCTACATAATTGACAGTAACAGTGGGACTACAGTGATCTTGCTTTTCTTCTTTTTCCCCTGTTTTCTATAATTAACATCTATGCTTTCTACAATAAGGAAAAAAAGTTTAAGACACATGACAAGCTAAAATGTTTATTAAAATTTTTTATTTAGTTTGGAAATAAAAATGTTTAGACTTGAAATTAAGTTTAAGAAAAATTCAAACCAATCTACCCTATGATCCTTTTTAAAAAATATTCACATCAATTAAATAAATAAGTTAAAATTTTCATTTACCTGTCGGTTCCTTTCATCCATTATGCGTGTGATTTGTATTTTCTTCCGCCCCATTTTCAGTCACCTTTCCTTCCTTATATTCCAAATATTTAATTCAAAATTAATTTTCTTCAATACCCTAATGCATCGTACACAGCTTCTATTATTTCAGCTTCTAGTCCAAGGGCTACAGCTGAAATTTTCTATAAGATCTAAAAGAAAACACAAATTAGAAAATTTAAGTTCTATAAGTTTGCAAATCATGAAAATGTTATACAAATTTCAAACCTGCTTCTATGCTGCACATGGGCAGCATTATTAGTTGAAATTCCTGGTTATATAAAATTGGTAATTAAGTTGAAGCTTTGTTAACTTTACACCTAAAATATCTCTTGAATCTTTTAGTGCCTCTAGCTCTGGCTGAAAAGAGTACAATTATAACCTTCGAGTTTTTCTCAATGCATATAATAATAGCAACAACAAGAGCCAATGCTTACTGGGATTTTTCTATGTGCCAGGCACTTTTCTAAGTACCTGCCATGTCTTAACTCATTCAATCCAAACTGGAATCTTCTTAGTTACAATTACCATCTCTATTGTATAAATAAGGATATTGAGGCACAGAGATGCTCAGTAATGTTTCTAAAGTCACACACAGTAAAGGGCAGAGCTTGGAATATGAACTCAGGGACTCTGGCTCCAAAACTTCTCTTTAACATTATAGAAAATCCCTGAAAGTTTCTGATGGCCTCCATGTCAAAGGATGATCTGGGTAGCCCCAATCTACCTTGACACACTATTCTTGCAAACTGTCCTAGCCACCACCAAAATTACTATCTGTCAACCCACAAAGGCACTATAAGATTTCATAATAATATCCACTTAAATGAAATACTGTTCCTTTAGCCATTTAATAAAATCCTCCTAATCAGTCAAGATTCATTTCCCCCTGATAGAGTAAACGATAGCACCTTACTTTGTGGGTATGTGTATGACAAATTCCAAGTCCATTTTCCTCTGAGACTATGAATCCTTCAAGAACAGGATTTTTTTATTCCATTTATCTCTGTAATTGAACGACTGGCAATGATATAATCTGTCATGTTCTGAATAATAGTTTTGTCAAAAACCTAATGTTTCCAAAACTTACATAATAAAATATTTACAAGGGCATGGAAGACAAATGCTAAAACATTCACAATAATAAATGCTCAGTGGAATTCTATTAAAGTATTTTTAATACTGTGCATGTATATCCATAAAACTTCAATAGTACTGCCCAGCAAATCCATGTTTGATTAAACCTGGCTTTTGCTCAAAAGCATGAGTTTTTCAATTCTTATCAGTACCATTATTACCACAAGCATGGCATTTCTTACATATCGTCCCTCATACTCATTTCTCCATTCACGTAAACACTGATTGAACATCTATTAACAAGTGATAACCTATTAATTGATCATGTACTTGCAAAAAAATGTACTTCCTGACACTGTACTAGGCACATAGGGTAAAATGGTCCAAAAAGGTGGGGGGGGGGGCATGATTTCTGATCTCACAGATTTCACAGTTTAGTAGGGGAAAACAGACATTAACCAAACTATATATAAATGAATCTGTACAAATCAAAATGAGGAAGTTCATTTATCTGACCTAAATTCACAAGTTAGGGAAGGCTTCCTTGAGAATGTGCCTCATACCCAAACCTGAGTATGAGAGTGTACACACTAGTCAGAGAGAATAGCATGTGCAAAAGCCCTGTGACAAGAGGAAGCAGAAAACAGAGAAACTGAAGGATGGCAAGTCACTGGTGGGAACCAATCAAACAAGCAGCTGTGCTGTAGAATGTTTTTGTTTTCTCAGGAGACCATAATATAAACCAATAAAAGTCAGCTTATTCAAATCATGTTCCCTAACAGATCAAGCTGCATCCAATTACCGTTACAAAAACTTGCAGTGTAGTAGGCAACATAAATACTCCTACATTTCAACACTAATGCCTATAAGGTATATGCAGCACTGCATTATCTGAGCATTTAGCTTTTGACAATGGTTGAGTAGGTTACTTCAAACCAACTTATTCTAAGAATGAGAAAAAAAGAAGAAAATTAATCTGTTTAAAATCACTGGAGAACTTTTAAGGCAGAATTGAAGGGTTGAGATCTGGAAGAAATAGGTTAAGACCACACTTCAGACTATATATCCCTCTAGTCATTTGCAGATTCTTAGAACATTGACAGAGAGGCTGAGAAGCTAAACAGAGGTTTCAAGAGATCTATGGGTGGGATACAAAAACAGATTTAGGGCCTACCAAGGAATAGCCCCAGTAAACACACCAGGATTCTGGAGGGATCCAAAGGACTATGCCCTCAGTATAAAGGTAAACTAGAAATAGACCAGGCCATACAAGGGCAGTATAGCTTCAGATCATCTCATTCACTGATTAGATTAAGGTGATCTGGGCTATGTAGTGTGATTAGCTTAGCCTCATGCCAGTTAAATCTTCTGAAAAGATGTTAGCAAAAGTAAATCTTACCAGGAAAAAAGATAGTATCATCTAGAAATTCAAATGATTTTATGATTTCTATATGTCTAAAAGTAAAAAAATAACCAGTTAAGACCTGACTGAAAACTAAGATTTTAAAATGGCAATACAATTAGACCCACAGTAGATCCAGATAATGGTGTTATGAGAAAAGAACTTTAAAATAAGTAAATGTGTTCAAAGAATTAAAAAAAAAAGAATATTACCATACAATGCTAAAAGCATAGAAAACATAGAACTGAAAAGCACAATACTGAAGACAAAAAATTTAAAAAATGATGAGTTTAACAACAGGTAGAATACAGCTGAAGAAAGAATCAATAATCCAGAAGATAGGAAAGAAGAAAACACCTACACTGAAGCCCAAAAGGGCATGAAAATGGGAAATACAGAAGTGTGAAAAAACAGTAAAACATGGATCCAAAATACATGTAATTAGTGTCCCAGAAGGAGAAGAAATATTTAAAGACATATAGTTAAAAACTTACCAATGACATCCAAGATCTACAAACACTCAAGCGAAACAAATACAAAGAAAACCACAACTGAGGCATATCAGAGAAAAAAAGGTGGGTGGAGGGAAAGAGAGACACACACAAAGAAAGATCAGCCACAGAGAGACCTTAAAAGTAGCCAAAAAAATAAAATAAAATAAAGATTAACTTTAAAAGCAATAGTAAGATTTACAGTTGACTTTTTCATGTAAGTAATGGAAGCCAAATACAGTGGAATGATATTCTCAAAGTGCCAGGAATGGGAGAAATCCCAAAGTAGAATTCTAGATCTGGCAAAAAATACTCTTCAGGGAAAAAAAAAAAAAAGGCAAAATACAGACATTATCAGTCAAACAGAAACAACAAATTTAACATCAGAAAACACTGAAGGGACTTCTTCAAGTACAAGGAAAAAAAGATCCCAGATACAGCTTGGATATTGCACCAAAAATTAAGTAAGTAAATACATACATACATACATACATACAATGAACAGGGTGAATATGTAACTCTAAATGAATAATAACTAAATAAAATAATACTTTGTAGAATTTTAAATATTACAATACACAAGAACAATAGCACATAATTGGGAAGGACAGTAAGCAAAGTTAAAAGTGTTCCAGAATCCTTTCATTTACTAGGAAACAGAAAACATACTTATTTACTTTTCAGACTTCAATAAATCAAAGATGCATGTGGTAATCTCTGGGGTAACCACTGCAAGAATAGTAAAAGTTCACTCAAGCTAACAAGCTAATAGAGGGGGGAAATGAATTAATAATCCAAATTGTATGTAAAAAAACAAAACCCAATTATATGATGATTATAGATGATTACCTCTTAAATAAATAAGGATATAGAAAGACTGAAAGTCAAAGCATGGAGAACAATATACTGTGTAGAACACAAATCAAAACAAAGTTTTGTGGCTATACTTTATCACAGTAGATTTTAATGCATAAAATAAATACATGGATAGAGATACAGTAGGACTTCATTACAATAAATGTTCAATTCACCAGAAAGCAATTTTAAACTTGAATGTACCTAATAACACTTAAAGTCAGGAATCTGTTCCTGAAAATCAGATATTCTACACAAAACCCTAACCAGGAGCTTATTTTCCAATATCTTAAATAGGAAAAATTATGTTACATGTAAATTCATAATCCCCAAGCATTTCTCTTTTAAAACTTACTGAAATAGAGAAAATGTCCATTTACTACAGTAATTATCATAGTTAGGGTGTAAAATACATGACTTCATATGCGATAGATAGCTTTCTCACTGGCTTTGTTTCCTTTGCCACAATTTAACACTGTCTCAACATTTTTGCGCTTTCTACAGATTTAAGCAAAATTAAGGGCCAAATATGAATAGCAATTAGAAACTTATTAAAGACAAACACATATGGCAGATAACAGTTCAAAGGCTTCTAATATTGTAACCTCTTTCTTACTGCCAGCAGCAACAGAGATGCACATTCCCTCTGTTGACAGCACATGCTTCAAAAATGGCTACATATGATTCTAATGTTCTACAAACTGCATTTGAAATTTCATTTTTGACTTTTCCCATATGTAAGTTTGTTAAAACACTGAATTATGCAGCTGTGAAAACATACTTTTTCTAAATAAACTTCAGCCAATATCAAGGAAACTAAGTGAAGTCCACAATTCTAGCAAGTTGATTTTAACACAGCTTTCTCAGTAACTGATGGAACAAGCACACCAAAACAAGGAACAGACCAGATGAAATAGAAACAGAAAAATATTTGAACTTTACAATTAACGACCTGACATATAGAACACTATCCCTAAAAAGAGCAGGAAATATATTCCTTTTAAGTGCAAAACAGATTTACCAAAAGTGAACCAAATCTGGATCATACACTGTTAACAAGTTTCAAAGGACAGACATGTTTTTTTGACCTCCAATGAACTAAGCTATGAATTGATAAAAATGTAATTTGAAAACACTTATATTGTGAAATGAAGCAGTCAACTTCCAAATAACCCCATGGGTCAAAGAAGAAATGAGTCAAAATTAGAAAATACTTTGAATGGAATGCTATTAAAATTACATCTTATCAGGGGCACCTGGGTGGCTCAGTTTGTTAAGCAGCCGACTTTGGCTCAAGTCATGATCTCGAAGTTCATGGGTTTGAGCCCTGCTCCGGGCTCTATGCTGACAGCTCAGAGCCAGGAGCCTACTTCGGATTCTGTGTCTCCTCTCTCTCTGCGCCTCTCCCACTCATGCTCTTTCTCTCAAAAATAAATAAACATTAAAAACAAAAAATTATTCTCTTAAAAAAATTACATCATATCAAAATTTAGGGGATGCATCTACAACCATGCATAAGAGGAAATTTGTACCTTTAGAATACATATATGGAAGAAAAGCCAAAAACCAGTGTTTTAATCAACAATCCAAAAGAGTTATGAAAAATGTACCAGGGGCGCCTAGGTGACTCAGTTAAGCGTCCAATTTCAGCTCAGGTCATGATCTCATGGATCTTGTGGGTTTGAGCCCCGCATCAGGCTCTGTGCTGACAGCTCAGAGCCTGGAGCCTGCTTTGGATTCTTGGTCTCCCTCTCTCTCTGCCTCTCTCCCACTCATGCTGTCTTTCTCTCAAAAATAAATAAACATTAAAAACAAAAAACTATTCTCTTAAAAAAATGACATCATATCAAAATTTAGGGGATGCAGCTACAACCATACATAAGAGGGAAATTTATAGCTTTAGAATACATATATGGAGGAAAAGCCAAAAACTAGTGTTTTAATCAACCATCCAAAAGAGTTACGAAAAGAACAAATTAAACTCCAAAACAGTACAAATGAAGAAATAAAAGAGCATAAAGTAATGAAACAGAAAACATACAACAGAGATCAACAAAACCAAAAGTTAGTTCTTTGGAGGGATCAATAAAACTGGTAAGTCCCTGGAAAAAGTAATAAAGGGAAAAAAAAGAAACTGAATACGTATCTGGGCCCAAAAGTCTTAGATTAAAAAATACGAACTTGTTTTTCCTAACATGTCCTATACTTATCACATGAAGATTAATGCAAATAACCAACAAAATCTGAGAGTAAATTATGCCAAACTAAACCGGCATATACAACTCTGTAACTACTACCTCTCATACTCCCAGCTCAAACACTCCTAATAACCTAATTATAACAATCTTTTGATCCCATTAGGTCCTACAATTTATTACGCCTCCCACCTTTTCAGTGTCCCTCGCCCAGTTTATGTCCCTCCTTATCCAGTTAAATTTTCATATACCCTTATTCCCACTCCCTTGGCTCCTGCTCTCCCTCCTCCCTCCACTCATTTCCTGGAAAAACTCACTCTTGACTACATGCTCCCATGTAAGCTGAATATGGCTGAGAATAAACCACCATGCTAACCATGATAATTAATCTGACTTTAAGTTTAGCAATTTTCCATTTCCCAATTTTCTGGTTATTTTATGCCATATTCTCTCTCCTCACAACTGCAACACTCATCACCCATCCTCACTTTCAGCTGATGACTCTGCTACCTATTCTACTGATGGAAAAAATAGTAACCAGAAGAGAAGCTCCTCAAATTCCTGCCATCATAACTATCAACCTATCGGCATCTATCCCATTATACATTGCCTTCCTTCCTATTTAGGTCATGGCTGCAGCAATTCCTCTTTTCTTTCCTTCAAAGTTAAAATTCTCATCTATACTGAAGCACTCTCACTGGCAAAAAAAATTAAGTAAAACAAAAGATGCTATTACTTCAGTTACCTAAAACAAAACAAAGAAAACAAAAAGTGTCTTGATTCCTGAAATTTAAAATACACTAACAGACAAATTCATCTTTGCAGATTCTGAGAAGGTTCGATTTCATAAAGATGTCAATTCTCCCCAAATTAATCTAGAGATTCAATGTAATCCTACTCAAAATGCCAGCAGGTTTTCTTTTATTATATGCAGAAACTAACATGATTATTCTAAAATTCACTTGCAAATACAAAAGTACAAAGAATAGTCAAAACTACCTTGAAGAATAAAGCTAAAAGACTTACACAGGGGCACCTAGGTGGCTCAATTGGTTAAGCGTCCGACTCTTGATTTAGGTTCAGGTCATGATCTCACAGTTCATGAGATCAAGCCCCACACATCAGGCTCTGAGCTAACAGCAAAGAGCCTGCTTGGGATTCTCGCTCTTCCACTCTCTCTCAAAATAAACAAACATTAAAAAAAAACCAACAGAAAGGCGAATAGTCATCTGTAACTGGTAAGGAGATTGAATTAGTATTAAAAAAAAAAACAAACAAAACAAAACTCTTGCCAAAGAAAAGTACTCGACTTAATGGTTTCACTGGGAGTTCTACCAAACATTTTAAAGAACTACCACCAACCTTTCTCAAACACTTCCCCAAAACTGAAGGGAACAGAACACATCCTAACTTATTCTGAGGTAAGCATTGCCCTGTATCAAAGCCACACAATGACACTAAAAGAAAACAATAGATTAATAGTCCTTTTGAACACTGATGCAAAAATACTGAAGAAAATACTAGCAAACCAAACTCAGTAGCATGTTAAAAGGATTATACACCATGACAAAGTGGGATTTATTCCTGGAATGCAAGGATGATTCAACATACTAAAATCAATGTGATAAACCACATTAAGAAAATGAAGAAAAACCCACATGACCATATAAATTGATATAAAAGAAGCATTTGCCAAAATACATTACTCCTCTGTGATAAAAACAATCAACTAGGAATTGAAGGAAACTATCTCAACATAATAAAAATCATATAGGAAAATACCACAGCTTACAGAATGTTCAAATGGCGAAAGATTGAAAGCTTTTCCTCTAAGATCAAGAATGAGAAGGATGACTGATTTCACAACTCAGATTCAACAATGTAATGGAAGTTTTAGCCAAAGCAATTAAACAAGAAAAAGAAATAAGCATCTTTGTTTGCAAATGATAGGATCTTATATGTAGAATCCCCTTAAAATTCCACAACACTGTTGAACTAATATACAAATCCATCAAAGGATACAAATAAACACAGAAAAATAAGTTGCATTTCTATATTAACAATGAACAGTCTGAAAAAAGAAAATAATTCCATATATAATGGCAACAAAAATTTTTTTTAACTCAGGTATTAACTTAGTCAACATGAAAGACTTGTATACTCAAAATGAAAAAACATTGATAAAAGAAATTACAGAAATAAATAAAAAAGACACCCTATGTTCATAGATTGGACGACTTAATGTTGTTAACATATCAATATTACCCAAAGTAAGCTACAAATTCAATGCAAAACCCCAATGATGTTTTTTACAAAAGTATGAAAAGGCACCCTAAAATTCATATGGAATTTCAAGGGTCTCCTAATATCCAAACTAATCTTGAAAAAGAAGAACAAGTTGGAGGACTCACACTCTCTAATGTCAAAATTTTCTGTAAAACTAATCAATACAGTATGGCACTGGCATAAAGACATATAGATCAATAGAACAGAATAAAGAGCCCAGACAAATCCATGAATACATGATCAAATGTCAAAAAGTGTCAAAGGTCACAACAGAGTAAAACAGCAACCCACAAAATGGAAGGAAAAAATTATATATCACATTATCTGAGATTAATATCCAGAATATATAAAGAACTGCTAAAACTCAACAACAAAAACAGGCAAAGGACTTAAATAGACATTTCTCCAAAGAAGATACACAAATACCTAATAAGCACATGAAATGACGTTCATCATTAATCATTAGGCAAATGCAAATCAAAACCACAATGGCATAGCACTTCACCCTATTTGTATAACTATTATCAAAACAAAAACCAATATGAATGTGGATAAACTTTGTGCACTGTTTCTGACAATGTAAAATGGTACAACTGCTGTGGAAAAGTATGGTGGTTACTCAAAAAATTAAATAGAGAAATCATCATTTGACTCAACAATTCCACTTTTAAGTCTACACACAAAAGAATTGCAAGCAGGAACTTGAACAAAACATTTGTACATCTATGTTCCTAGGAGCACTACTCTCACTTAAAAGGTAGAAACAACTCCAATATCATTGCAGATGAACAGAGAAACAAATGTGATGTCTACATACAATGGAGTATTTTTCAGCTTTAAAAAAGGAAATCCTATCACTTGCTACATGAATAAACTTTGAAAATATTATGGTAAGAGAAATATGCTGGCCACAAAAGACAAATACAAGATAATTCCATTTATGAGGTACACCAAGTACTCAAAATTCAGAGAAAGAGAAATGGTAGTTACCAGGGATGAAAGGGAGGGACAAATGGAGAATTATGCTTAATGGGTATAGAGTTTCAATATGGAATGATTAAAAAGTTCTGAAGGCAGATGTGGTGATCACTGCACCGCAATGTGAGCATACTTAATACCACTGTACTGTACACTTATTTTTCTTTTTAATTTTTTATTTGAGAGAGAGAGCATGAACAGGGGGGGAGGGGCAGAGGCAGAAGGAGAGAGAGAACCCTTAAGCAGGCTCCACACTCAGTACAGAGCCCAAAGCAGGGCTCAATCCCATTACCCTGGAGTCATGACCTGAGCCAAAATCAAGAGTTAAACACTCAACAACTGAGCCACCCAGGGACCCCTACCTTCCCCCCACACACCCACCCCCTCTTCCCACTGTACTGCACATTTAAAAATAGCTGAAATGATACTATGTTATGTACATTTTGCCTCAATTTCAACAAACACTAAAAAAAAAAAAATGTACATACATTTAAAACAACTCCAGGATTATGATTTTATTAATTGAAGCCAACTACATTAGGTCAACTGAGCACTAATTTTTCTATGTGATAAAGCTAAAGCAGTTTTAGTAGAAATGAAAACATATAACACATACCTTTGGAACTAAAACTTATCTTTAGCAAACACGGATGGGCATTTTTCCCACAAAGTAATATAGTTATCCTTGGGGGCGGGGGAAGTAATCACTAATTAAATCCCAAGGCCTATACCTGTATTCAGGCAACACTGAAGTAAAAAATTAGTTTAAACAGAACTTTTACTTAACTGAAATTCTTTTTAGCAGGTCATTTTATAAAATCAGAAACTAGATTTAAAAAAGGAGTCCCAATATGGATTCTGCTGCCTTAATTTAAGAAATATCAGGGGCACCTGGCTGGTTCAGTCAGTAGAGCATGTGACTCTTGATATCTGCATCATGAATTCGAGCCCCACGAGCCCAATGTTGAGGGTAGAGTTTAGAGGGGAGGGAAGGGAAAGGGAGGGAAGGGAAAGGGAGGGGAGGGGAGGGGAGGGGAGGGGAGGGGAGGGGAGGGAGAAAGGAAAGGAAAAAGGAAAAAGGAAAAAGGAAAAAGGAGTGGAAAGGAAAGACAGATTATAGAATCTAGCAAATTCAGAACAATTCATACTAATACTGATCAAAGATGTTCAGTCTTTTCAAATCAACTTTGTTTACTGTTTTAAAGAACCTTGTTGCTTAAGTAACTAAATATTTTCAGAGCATGGACTTTAAACAGAAGGTAAACTTTACTTTTTAAGGTTTGTTCTTATTAAATAAACACCAATCTTTGACTTCATCATAACATCTCATTTTGATGATTCTGGTAAATCAATTATTTTTTTTCAAAAACTACTAAAAAAACCTTTCGTAATGAAAGTAACTGTACACAGTTACACAGCTATACACAATCAACGACTGAATTTTTTTAAACAAACAAGTATTTAACAAGAGAAAATCTTTAATGATTCGTTACTGCTTTAAAAGAAGGAAATTTAAGAATTCCCTTCTGGACATATTAAACTTGACATGGTCATGGATCCTACAAATGAAAATGTCAAACAGGAAGTTAGATATAAGATTTAGACATTAGAGCTAAAAATATGCCTTTGGGAATTCTGAGCATTTAGACATTATTAATGTTGTGGGAAAAAATGTGCTCACCTAGGGACAAAACAGAAAATGAAAACAGCACCAAAGTCCCAAGGAATAAGATATTTATTATTGTTGCAAATGAACAGCCCAAACTATCCTCTAGACAGAAGGTTTTTAAACAATTTGGCCAACATTAAAAAAATGTTTTTAAATTTTTGTCAAGAAGAAATCTGACTTTCAGGTTTTCTTGAAAAATGCATTCTACTTTCAATAATTTATTCTAGTTTTTCTTTTTTCTAAAATTAATACCATCGTTGTGATAAGGAAAAAAGTTACTACAAACAACAAAAACAAAATGGATGCTTTTAAATTTAAGAAGAAAAAAAATCCTGAAAGCCAAAAACCATTAACTTTAAACATCACTGAAATCTTCCTTCTACTTCTAGCATTTTGTGCCATTTCCAATTACTCTTTCTTCACAACTTGCTTGGAATTTCAAAGCGCTTTCTGACCGAGAAGGTCTATTACAAGTTGAGCGAGAAACCTAGATCCTAAACACAAACATTTCACTCAACTAGCTGTGCAAGCTTTGGTACCTGACAATTTCTAAATAAAAGTAACTTTTTAGAAGAGGAAAATGGAAATTATACACATTCTATGTACCACATGGGGCTAGAATAAAATACTACACAATTGTAAATATTTTAAGGAAAGTGATTCTTTATTACTACTAACAAATGTATTTCTAAGCATATTAATATTTATGATAAAAAAACTAAGTATTTACTATGTTCCTGCTATTTCACATATTTCCTTCCCTTGAAACAGATTAATAACTTTTTTCATACATACAACAGAAATCAGGAGAAAAAATTAAATGGAAAATATTATCTTGTAATTAATTTCCAATAATTAAATGTCAAATTGGTATCTAAGGTTATACCTTATAAAAAAGCAAACTAAAATATGAAATAGATAAAAGTATACTGTACATGTAATTATGTTATAGTTTCTATATAGCTTAAATTTTTTTCCGTAAGCTTAAATACTCTGATTTCTTCCTTTTTCTATAAATAGTATGTCAACAAAAAGAAGGGGAAGTGACTAGTCAACACTCTTCCAGAACCCATTTTAATTCAAACCTTTTTCTTTGCCAAACTTCAATCAAGCTGCCTGAAATATAACAGAATACTATAATTTTCAAATTACCTTAGAAATTATCTCATATTATAACCCCTACTCCTTCAGTAGAGAAGCAGCTGAAATCCAAGGAGAAAAGTGAACCATCAAAAGGCTCATTTCAAACAACCAGGACTTTTTCTACTGTATAACACAGCAGTTGTTCCGAAACTTTAGTCATTCAAACCTGAACTTCTCAATCTTTCCCCTAACCATGTATCATGCTTGACACTATTATTTACCTATTTTTTCTTTACATCAATTCCCATTTTCACTTTAATAAATGTATTTGAATATAAAACCTTATTACTGATATAACAGAATATAGTATAACTTGCCACAAATGAAAAATAGCCTTAAAAATAATGAAAACATAATTAAATATCAAGTAAAATGGAAGCAGTTACATATAATGTGGGTATGTATATATGTTCATGTATGTTTCATGGTATTAGTTTCCATGATTATATGGTAAATGCATATATAAATACACATAATACATATAATAATAACTGTAAGTACTAGGATTATATGGTGACAACATATATATAAAATCATGGTAACTATAAATAACAAGTCAAATCACCTACTTTGTAAGAATGCATACCTGAAAGTAGCATCTTTAGTAAGAAGAATGAGATTGTAAGAAAAATTAATATTAAAGAGGGATCGGCTCCATTTCATTTAGGAAGACAACTCCAATTTTTAGCTTTAACATAAACCAGATCAAAGAATCCCATCTCACATGTGTACTTCATCAAAAAAAGGAAATACCTGGGCAACCTTCTCTGAAAGGGTTGAAATACTGAAAAAAGTCACTTTTGGGCATCTGGGTGGTTCAGTCGGTTAAGCGTCTGACTCTAGATTTTGGCTCAGGTCAGAATCGCATGGTTGGTGGGATGGAGCCCCAAGTGGGGCTCTGTGCTGACAGTGTGGAGCCTGTCTGGGATTCTCTCTCTTCCTTTCTCTCTGCCCCTCCCCTGCTCATGCACAAGTGCACGCACTCTCTCTCTCTCACTTAAAAATAAATAAAACTTAAAAAAAAAAATAGTCACTTTTGTTCAACCAATTTTTGCCTCAAGAGGACTTCTGGAGCCTTCTTCCTAAATGTGAAAAATATAGTTGGCAATTTTCTTTCTTTTTTAAATTTATTTTGAGAGTGAGAGAGAGAGAGAGAGAGAGCGAGCAGGCGAGGGGCAGAGAGTTAAAGAATCCCAAGCAGGTTCTGCGCTGTCAGTGCAGACCCCAATGTGGGGTTCAATCCCATGAGCCGTAAGATCATAACCTGAGCCAAAATCAAGAGTCCAACACTTAATCGACTGAGCCACCCAGGCACCCGAGTTGGCACTTTCCAAATGGTTATGGGAAACAGATTACTATTCCATTCATTTTGCCATCCAGTTTGGGGAAAATGCTGTTTAAAAAGATCTTCTATCAGGCCTTTCCAGTATCTTCTCAGAATATTTAAATTATCGTCACTGTCAGTTCATCAGATAAGTCCATACCCATAGGATACAGACAATGAGCAAGTTTTCTATTATGTATTAGTTGGTTCAATGGAGAAATGGAAGCTTTTCAAGAGTTCTGGTATGTAATAGCAGTAAAGCACTTTACACATATTTATCTTCTTAAATTCTTACAACTTCTTTATTATTCTCATTTTAAATCTGAGAAAATGAAAGCCAAGGCCATAAGTTATCTTTTCTCCAAGGTCACAGCTGCTAAACAGCAGAGCCAGGTCTATGTGTAGCTCCAGAAGAGCACTCTAACAGCTGTACTCTGCTGCCTTATAAGAGGATCAGGAATCTAAAAGCCCTACATCAGTTTTCCCAGAGCTGCTAGTTTCAGGTGCCAAACACCAGACTTCACTGGTGGACCCTGAGCCCAGGGCTACCCCTGGTCAACAGTAGGGCCAACTGCTAGTCCAACCTTACCAGAAAAACCCTTCATTTCACCATTGGCAAAAAGCATGATGGGGGAGAAGAGAGAAGCCAAAGACTACCAACCCCAACAGCATAAAGAGACCCTGCTACCAATCCCCACAGCCTAATTCCTTCCATCCTTCCTTCTCCCTCCCATCCTTAATGGCCATGCCAGGGGCACCACAGCTACTTGCCCACACTTTGGGACACAGATCTTCCTTGACCTACTACCCTATTTTGCACAATTTACAATTCACATATGCCTCAAAAGAAAATATTTAAAAAGTCTTCAGCAGGTATATTAATGTTTACAACCATTTAGAAAAATTTTTAACTAATTTTAACTTTTTATTTTAAAATAATTCCAAACTTACTGAAAGTTGCAAAAATAGCATTCATTCTCTCTCCCTCATTGTTTATGAAGTGTTATATGTGTGTTATAATCTATATATAAATATTAAAAAATTATTGCTCTGAACCACATTAGGGTAAGTTGCATATATCATGTCCTTTCACCCTCAATACTTACAGCATTTCCTAAGAACATTTCTTATATAACCAAAGTACAGTTATCAAATTCAGCACATACACATCATTGATACAATACTTTAAAAAGTGCAAGCCATATTCCGGTTTTGTCAACTGTTCCAATAATGTTCTGTAGAGCATGTCTCCTCTTCCTGACAGGATCTATGCAGGATCACATATCACACTTAGTTGTCAGTATTTTCAGGCTCCTTTAATCTAGAAGAGTTTCTGGGGGCTTTGCCTAACATGACATGAAATTTTGAAGAATACAAGCCAGTTATTCTATAAAATATTTATCAATTTAGGTTTGTCTGATGTTTCTGCACAACTCCCAGCCAAAACACTGCATGAGTGATCTTGTATTCTTCTTAGGGTATCACATACCCAGAGGCATCTGATGTCCACCTATCCCTTTACTGATGTTTATTTTTGATCATCTGATCAAAACGTCATCCAATTTCTCTGCTGTATATACCTATTTCCCTCTTGCAAGTAACAAGCAATCTGTTGGAAAATATATTCTATATATATATATATATACATATATATATATATAAAAAAATATATATATATAGAAAATATATATATGTATATATACACACACACCCACACCCTACTCCTCAAACTTTTCCCCTGGACTTAGAATGTTTTCATGATTCTTCATGACAATTGTAAAATGACAGTCTTCCAATTCCACTACTACTCCCTCCACATTTACTGTGAGGAAAAGCCCTCTCCTCTGCTCTATCTGTATCTGTTTGTTCTCAGTATGGATATGTATATTTCTTTTACTCAATGAATTATAATCCATTAACCTCCTTACTGATTATGATGCTCAACTCATCCCCAATTTGGCCAGTGAGACACACACACACCCCAAACACTGGGTCCTATGTCTTTCTAATATGCACTCATCACTGCTTAGAGCACTTCCTTATTTTCAGCCCAATGAGATGTTCTGATACTAGATCTGATACTTTCCTGAGCCATCCCCAGAATAAGCCATTTATCCAAGTGATTCTGGCTCCTATTACTGGGGCACAGTATTTAGAAGCCAAGATCTGGGTGGTGCTACTGTAATGCCACTGTTCTAAGCCATTTCTAGAAATATATAAATATAATATGAACATATGTTCATACTGATACCTCCAATTTCCACAAGGTTCTTCTCTGCCTTCTTTATTCCCTATTTGTTCTTTCCTTCCTCCATGGTAAGAACCTTGGCTTGCAACAACATCAGTGCATTTATTCATTTGCTTAACCTAAAGCTTCTCAAATACATTTTAGAACAGATCATAATTCTTTGTTGTGAAGGCAAGGGTGGGAATCCTGTGTAATATTGCACATTTATGGAACTGTACTGTATTTATCAAAAAAAAATCATGTATTAAGTGGACCCACACATTTCAAACCCGTTCATGAGTCAGATATACATCATTTACAAACACAGTGAAGGAGGGAGCACTTAAGTGTTTTGTTTTATTGGTTTGATTTCAGCTGTGTTAATATGTTTACTGGGAGAGAGTGCATAGATATGAAAGAAAAGGAAATGGAATTTTAATAAAACCATAGGAGTTAGAATAGCTGGGCTGGGGTACAAAGCATTTATAGGAAAATGAGAAAAGATGATACTGGAGAAGCAAGCAGGAGATAGACAAACTTTATTTTAAATACGATGGGAAGACATCAATAGTTTTATTTTGGTTTTGCTATTAATTGTGTGACTCCCAGAAATGTCACTTGACTTCTCTACGCCAAACAATAAACTAAGGACAATTATCATATATTTCACACATGGATTCATAAGAATAAATGCAGTGGTATCCATTAAATCGTTATTAGAGTGCCAAGCATATATAGTGTCCTAGAAATGCTAGCCAGTATGTCAGCTCTAACACTCCACAATTCTAATTAATATTTATAAAACACTTCTAAAAATGAAATCTGCAGTACCATCTGAAGAGTTATAATCTCTGCTGAATAAAGACTGATTGTATCTTTGTGAATACTATGCAGACAACATAAATCATCACTGAAATGATAGTCCTTTGGAAACTTGAAGGACATCCAAAGAGTTATTAAAGATATCATTATTAAGAAAAAAATGTTCTACTTCTCCAGCTTGACTCCAATGGACAAATAAGATACTATATTCTTCTGCACAAAATTTCTTTTGCACTTTTAGGGAAATCACAAAATGCTGCAAAGATTTTTTAAAATCCTACATCAATTTTTCCAAATCCTCTCAAATCAAGTAGCTATAATGTACCTCTCTTGCTGTCTTTCTCACAGTAATCATGGTAAATGTTCTGCAACTCAAAGGAAGGATCTGTCTGGCCTCTCCACATAGTAAGAATACACTAACAATTCCACAGTTGCCCAGAGACATCATTTCTTCGCCATTCCAAAAGTCTGTGTTGGTTAGTTAAAAAAAAAAAAAAAAATTAATTATAAATACATATTGCAGCTACAAAGTACAATAAAAAAAAAATCAACTGACAATCATCAATAATTAGAGCCAAGGAAAAAGCACTACTACTTTCTAGTGACATCTAACCAGGAATATAAAGGAAAATTTCCCATCTTTGACTCTGATTTAATAGAAAATCACCCATAATAGTTCTGATAAATAATATTCATTTAACATTAAACATTTTTTCCTAAACCTTCATTTTACTTTATAATACTTAATGTCAACAGTTAGAATTAGATATGGGTCCCAATCTCTTTCTGTTACATACAAGTGCAGGCAGAGACAACAGGAGCCCACCCCAAATCACAAATCAGGAACAGAAGTGGGACCAATCAAGGCATCACAACATAATACCCTACATGACATTTACACAAGCAAGGACCTCACTTTCAACAATATTATTAGAGAGAAGGACAATCCACAAAAGGTCAGAACTTTGCATGTTTTCAAGATAATTGGATTTCCAGACAGTAGGACATACAAGATCATAAGGAAAATAATTCTTCAAATTCAGTGAAATTTGCCCTGTTTATCTGATAAGGTATTTATACTGACTGCCAGTAGAAATATATTTTCAGAACAGCCAAGGTATAAGGAATAAAGCTTCAAGTATTACAACGTTTAGCTGTATGTGAAAAACAATAAACATATCAAAATACAGAGACAACAGGAGACATACATATTCCCATAAGAATATTCTAGTTCTGTATAGTATCCCAAGTTATGATCACTGTTTTTCTACAGATGTAGAATATAAAACAATCAGAGAACAAAAATCTTTACCCCGCATCATTTTACAAACAAGTTTGTGGCCATTATAAACAGAAGGATGACTCCTCTGAGTCCAGCCTTTCATTACTAAATGAAATCAAGACAACAATTTATTGTTTACAGGGTAGGAAGACTATTTTATGTAATTAATTAACAACAAACAAATGCATCCCAAGAAATTCTGGTATATTTCCATTATATTTCTATCACCAAAAGATGAGATTCTTTCAATCTCAACTAATTTGACTGCGTATCACCAGAGAATTAAAATAAAGTTTAAACACAAACTGTATCTAAAACAGTATTCTGTACTTATGAAAATGGGCACTTAACATTAATTACCAATGAGAGCAAGACACCTAATCAATACAATGGTTATTGTAATTCTCAATTTTACACAAGAAAGGATTTTAAAGTCCAGCTACTAAAAAAATTGTGCTTTATAAAACTTCAGCTAAGAATCTTAAAATGCCTCAAGATAACATAGCTCCTATCCTAACAAAAAGAAAGACTCCTATAACCTACACAAGCATAACTTTTCTTAAGCCTATTAAAACCCTGAGGTAACCACGTGAATGAAATTCCAAAGGATGACAAGCCTCTTTCAGCAGACAGTACAGCATGAACTGATTCACCTTTGGCAGAACATGGGACAAATAGGCTGCTACCACAAAAGCTGGTAAGAAACTACTTCACATTTTAACATATTCTTAAAGGCTGAGTGGGCTAGTATGACAGTGTGGAATTCGGAAAACCCACACACAGGGGAGTATGTTCTTCCCAAGGACCTGTTCTATGTGCTCACAAAAGACATAAGGCCCCGTGGTGACACACAAACACAAAATCTTCTCCACTTCCCAGACATCAGAGTTGTTTACTAGATACAGGACTGTCAACTACAGTCAAGTAAAATTCTCTTACCCTTAGTTTTCAATCTATAAAATGGGAATACTACATTTAAAATAGGGCTCTGTGAGAATTTGTCAAAATAAGCTCTTGGCATGTATCAAGAGCTTAAAACTTTATACTATTACTCAGTTTATTCCAGGTACATATTTGATCATAAAATTAAGGATGGCAACACAAACTTGGCTGCCAGCTATGGAACATCTAAAAAGACAAAGGAACCAAAACTGGGGGGTTGAGAAGCACACAAAAGATCAATTTCAAATTCTGCTAATTGAATTCAATAGTTAGAGAAATTCAGCAGATATTCTAAACCTATCAAAAACTTACATTATGAGAGCTAGCTATTCAGGAGAAACTTGTTAGTTCTCTTTTATGAAAGTTAAAATCATTTCTTAATTTACCTGAAAGTTCATGATGTAAATATACTAGATTTTCATTAACAGCATTTACTCTTTTTACACACTTTCATTTCATACTACAGACATCACAATGAATGGACTGGATTTATTGACAGGATTCTTTATTGTCTGAGAAGCTTCTGACTGTATAGAGAGAAGCACTCGTTACTCTATGCTTTTTTAATTTTTTTTAATGTTTATTTTTGAAAGAGACACAGAGTATGGGTGGGGGAGGGGCAGAGAGAGAGAGAGAGAGAGAGAGACAGACAGACTGACAGACAGAATATGAAGCAGGCTCCAGACTCCGAGCTGTCAGCACAGAGCCAAACATGGGGCTGGAACCTACAGATGGTGAGATCATGACATGAGCTGAAGTCGGATGATTACCCAACTGAGCCACCCAGGCAACCCTCTATGCTTTTCTTAATGTTCATCTTCCCTGATGTGTATGTGTTAACTTAAAAATAAACATCATTAGATACTTAGAAGACAATTCATATTCCTTCACTTTTAAGAATGAAAATAAAAGATGAAACAGAAAATAAGCTAAGAACAATCCAGAGCAAAAAAGTCTATGACTAATTATTGTTTTTTTTCTACTCACAGTATAAACATAGTCTAGGGCAACCACATATTGCCAAAGAACTATTGTTGGTAGGGAAGGACAACTAAATAAATAAATTTAGAATCAAACAGTAGAACACGAAAATAACTGACAAAAGACAGAAGAGGGACCCAAGTTAGCCAATCCGGAACCACCCTAACTTTGAATTTCTTGTTAGATAAGATGGTAAAATTCTTTTGGTTACCCTCTCTGATACTTGCAAAGAAAGCATCCTACCTGATACACACATGCAAATAGTTGAAGAGTTAATTATAATCTGTTCCCAAAACAAATTATAGATCATTTCTAAATGTTGCAGGCAGGTCATTTTCATATCAGATAATATTCTTTCCTTGATTTATCACTTCATTTTATAATTTTTATTCTGGACATTAAAAAAGACATATATGGGCACCTGGATGGCTCAGTCGGTTGATCGTTCAACTCTTGGCTTTGGTTCAGGTCATGATCCCAGGGTTGTGGGATCAAGCCCCGAGTCAGGATCCGCGCTGAATGTGGATCCTGCTTTGGGTTTTCTCCCTCCCTCTCCCCTCTCCCTCCCTCACACTCTCATGCTCTCTATCTTAAAAAAAAAGACACACAGATGTTTGTAAGACCAGTATCTTCTAAGTCTAAATACCAGACACAGAGAAGGCTAGAAATAGAAGACAAAAATGCTTTGTCTTCTAAATATAAACAAAATACATATACAGCCTTAAAAATGAAAGTTTCCTATGTAGTTCTAAAAAAAGCTATTTCTGATATCCTATAGGTACCCAGTTATACCACAGTCTTTACAAGACATGATGATGTGTTAATTGAGCACTCAATTAAAAACTGCTAAAAAACAGCAGTGTTGGATGTAGAAGCTGGCTTTCAAAAATGAGTAATCAATTCTAGTAATATACACAGATCATAATCACAGGCAAAATAAAAGGCAAACTAACAAAAGACTGTAACAAAGATGAAGCAGGAGGCAGTGGAACAGAAAGTTTAGTAATCTAGGTAGTACTCATTGCTTCCAAAAATTCAAAAGTACCATATAAGACTGCTTCAAAACTCTCTCACATCCAACCAAACCAAACTTCAATTATCTGTTTCAGAAAGATTCTACTGGCATAGTGAGACAATTTTTTTCTTCTTCACTGTAACAGAAAAACCCTATGACCACAGCTCCCAATAATGTATCCATCACCCAAAAGAAACCTGAATGCAGCATTACTTTATGGGCATTCAGTACCCAAAAGACACTCCACATCAACTGACAGTACAAAAGTGAAGGTAGCTGATAGATGATTTTTGGTTGTTGTTTTTGTTTGTTTGTTTGTTTGTTTGTTTGTAAGAATGTGCCTCTCTGGGGCCTGGGTGGCTCAGGTCATGATCTCATGGTCCATAAGTTCCAGCCCCGTGTCGGGCTCTGTGCTGATGATGGCTCAGAGCCTGGAGCCTGTTTCAGATTCTGTGTCTCCCTCTCTCTCTGACCCTCCCCCGTTCATGCTCTTTCTCTGTCTCAAAAATAAATAAACGTTAAAAAAAAAAAATTTAAAAAAAAAGAATGTGCCTCTCAGACTAATAAGTCTTTCTGCAAAGGGATATGGGGGGGGGGGGGCAGTATTTATTCCAAAGCCAGATCCTGAAGAAGGAGCTAGACTGTTAATACTGAGCTTAATTGTTTTTCTCTGATTTTTAGTAGGCAGTAACAAGTACTGGTAAGATAAAAGTCTTAAACTCATTCCCATTTATAAAATCTCCACTGACTACATTGCCTGCAAGATCAAAGGCATTAGAAGATCTGGTTCCAACTCATAACTCCAGTCACAACACAGTACTCTACTTCCAGAAACTGCCATGTCTAGCCTAGGCTTTGCAAGAGCAGCCTGGTCTCAGCAGGCATTCTTATTCCTTCCAATCCAATTTCCCCATTTTCACTAGAGTCATTTTAAAATGCAAATGTCACTTAACACTGTTCTGAAAGTCCAAACCCTTAACATGGCCTACAGAACTTTGTCTAATCTTGCCCTGCCTCTACCCCACCATCCTCATTCCTTGCCACTCTTCCTACTACCCAGTAAGCTTCTGGGCACAGGCCCTTCTGCTTACAAAGCTCCTAAATCCTTTCTGCTGCAGGGCCTTCACACATACAACCTACCAGCTTGCCATCTCTTACTAGGTCTCATCCCAAGAACTTCCCCTGACTACGAGTTCCACAGATCCATTATGTCTCAGTATCACCATTATTTCCTCTATGAAGTGTTTCTTAACATTCAAACTATATGAGGACTCCTTCTGCTACACTTTCAGAGCACATCCTATGTCTCTTTTATGGCATTTACCAGAAATGTAATTAGTTACCTGTATAATTAGTTATCTTTTTTCCCCAACCAAGCTATAAGCTCAATGAGGAAGATCAAGTATGTTGTATTTGCCCCTATAACTCCAGCAGCTACCAAAGTGCCTAGCCCGAAACACATGATCAATAAACAACTGCATCCTTAATGAATGAAAGCAATAAATCAGCATATAGAAAGATTTCGGGTCCCAGGCTATAAAAACTCTCTAAGAGCCAATCTTCTGAAGGTGGTTAGTTGTTCTTGATTGAACTGCAAAAGGAAAGGTACCACATACCTACAATTACCAACAGCTGTGGCAGACATTCATGTATGCTACAGCCATTCAGTAGTCACAATAATCTGTGAGGTAGTTACCATTTGCTCCATTTTCTAGATGAAGCAACTGGGGACCAAAATGGCGAATACCCTTCCGAAGTCACACAAGGAGACAGAGTTGAAATTCTGGCTCTAATGTCATGTATGACAATATGGCATCACCACTGGAACTATTTAAGTAGTGGCTGAAGAAAGGTTATCAGTCAAAACTGTCCTAGGGATACTTTTGGATGGGCATGATCCATCATTAAATAAGCTGAACTACAAAATCTTCAAGGAGTCATGGAACTCCAATTTCGCAAGTCCATGCTACTTTTCAGTAGCAGAATATGAGGGGAATTTCTGCCCAACTGTGCAAGGCTGCACAAGAGAAACCAGAGATATGAAAGAACCACACAGTCATTGTGTCCTCCCCCAGTTCCAACAACAGAGAGCAACTTACCTACCAGTACAACGGGTTGTCAAAATACAAAGGCCATGGGCAGTTCTTAACCACCTTAGAGAGTTCTGACTTCCTCCTGCCAGGTCTCCATCTCCCAAGCCCTCTTTTACTGTACAGTAATGATGATTCCTTTCCTCTCTACCAAAGATAAGAGTTTCAACATTTGCAAAGGAACTGCAGCTTCTATCTACTTCACACTACACCTCCTGCCTCAAGGTAACCTAAATAACTAGAGAAGAAGATTCCTCCCAATCTCAATGCTTGGAAAATTAAAAGAATCACAATTTCTGGATTACCAACACAGGGCTAGCCAAAGAGGGGAAAGGACTGGTAGGTGGGTGTAGTTAGAATGAGTTTCTCTCGGTTGCTACTGCTATATACTACTTATACACAAAATAATAACTATAAATTTTAATAAATGGATCAATAAAACTCATTGATTTAATGTAGCAGTTCTCAAATTAAATGAATACTAGATTCAAATGGAAAACTAAAACGTGTATTTTGCATGCATCAACTTAACCTAGCCCCACAAAAATCATCAAATCAGAACTGAGACTAACGCCCAAGCAAGAGTAATTTTTAAAAACTCCACAGATTATGATACACATCTTTAGTTCAGAGAGGCTGTTTTATTATATTACAACACAAAACTCCTTATTCATTCACTGACTGGCTATATGTGAGAGTGAAATGACAAAAGTCACATGAGCACAGTCCTAACAGTGTCTACATATTGCATTTAACACATACATTTACACTCATTTTCATTAAGAAATACCTTCTCTCTCATTTCTTCAAATTACATGACTTTCTTAATCTTTTTCTTTTTCTCACATTTGATAAAGAAGGATACTAGAAAAATTTTATATTCTTCATACTTCTTCTATGAGGGTTAAGAAAATACTTTAAACACACCAAAAAGCAGTGAGAACATGTATACTGGTTTAACAGGGACAGCCACTTAAACAAATGTGTATTGTGCAGGAGTAATTACTTTTATTTATAAAAAAATTTGTTATCTAATGTTTATTTATTGGGAGACAGAGCACAAGCAGGGGAGGGGCAGAGAGGGAGACCCAGAATTGGAAGCAGGCTCCAGGCTCTGAGCTGTCAGCAGAGCCCAATGTGGAGCTAGAACCGAAGAACCATGAGATCATGACCTGAGCTGAAGTCAGACGCTAAATCGACTGAGCCACCCAGGCGACCCTATGCAGGAGTAATTATTAAGTGAGACCCCTTACTCTCAAACACCTCCTGGCTTGATAATTAGATCACAAGTATAGGCCACTCTTATCATTTCATTTCCTTTTTTTTTTTTCCTGTAAAGCAGGATCCACACCCAGCACTGAGCCCAACGCAGGGCTTGAACTTGCAGCACTGAGATCAAGATCTTAGCTGAGACCAAACGTTGGACACTTAACCGATAGAGCCACCCAACTGCCCCTCACTCTTTTCATTTTTTATGTGATTTTTTTAAACTTGAGGTATAATTCACATGTCACAAAACTCATCTTTTTTAAAGTATACAATCTGGGGCTTATTTGTCTTTTTAAAAATTGTTTTCTATTTTTTTTTTTTTTTTTTTTTTACAGAGAGAGAGAGAGAGTGCACACAGTGGAGAAGAACAGCAGAGGGAGAAAGAAAGAATCCCAAGCCGACTCCATGCTCAGCACGGAGCCCCATGCAAGGCTTGATCCCACGACTCCGGAATCATGACCTGAGATGAAATCAAGAGCCAGATGCTCAACTGAGCCATCCAGGCACCCCTTTCTCTGTTTTACTGTATTCACAAAGCTGTACAACCATTCCCACTATCTAATTCTAGAATATTTTCATCATCCCCCAAAGAAACTCAATGTCCACTAGCAATCATTCCCCATTCCTCTCCTTCCACGACTCCTGAGTTACTTTCCATCTCTATGAACTTGCCTATTCAAGATATTTCATGTAAATGGAATCATACAATGTGCAGCTTTTTGTGGCTCTTTTCACTTAGCATAATGTTTTCAAAGTTCATCTGTGTTAAGTATTATCAGTACTTCGCTTCCTTTCTGGCTGAATAATATTGTATTTTATGGAAATACCACATTTCCTTTATCCATTCAATAGTTGATGGAAATTTGGGTTGTTTCCACTCTATTCTGAATAATGCTGCTATGAACATTTGTGTATGTGTACATATTTTCAATTCTCTTGGATATATAGTTAAGAGCAGAACTGCTGGATCACATAGTAACTCTAGGTAATTGAGTTTGTTTGGGAATACTGCAATCTTAATAGTTTATATTAAGTCTTCCAAACCATAAATCCAATATGTCCTGTCTTTGCATTTATTTAATTTCTTCTTTAATTTCTTTCAATGATGCTTTCTAACTTTTAGTGTACATGTGTTGCACTTCTTTTGTTAAAATTATTCGTAGGTATTTTATTCTTTTGATGCTAATACAAATAGAACTGTTTAATTTCACTGCTAGCATTCTACATCATTCTTGATTTCAAAAACTTTCAATGATATAAAAAAGGTAATTAGAGAAGTTAATTGCATTTAAGTATAAATACCATGGCTCTTCTAATTATGATCTACTAAAACAGAAAAAAAAAATTGATCTAAACCCTACAAGAAATCCACTTTGCTAAAAGAGCTTTTTGAAAAAATCAAGCAAGGCCAAATAACTTTAATCCCAATGTCACTAGTGCCAGTGCAGCTACATTACATGCATGTGTGTGCGCATGCGCGTGCGCGCGCGCACACACACACACACACACACTGCCTTATATATATTCCCTTATAAAATATACAAACATACAAACAAAAAAACCCACTCACACTGTACATTCTCTTTGTCAGACAAACTTGGGGAAAACTATCCTACTGTTAATTTTTTTTTTAGGTTTTTTTAAAATTTATTTTCTTTTAAGAGAAAGAGAGAGACAGCACAAGTGAGGGAGGGGCAGAGAGAGGGAGAGAGAGAATTCCAAGCAGGGACTGCTTGATCTGCAGGCATCAGTGCAGAGTCCAATGTGGGGCTCAAACCCACAAACCGTGAGATGATGACCAGAGCCAAAATCAAGAGTCCAACACTTAACCGACTGAGCCAGCTGGGCACTCCCTTACTGTTAATTTTTAATGCGATCAGAGGTTTCTGACCTTATAGAATTATCTTTCAGTTACTTTTAATATAAGAACATTCTTCTTTGTTCCTTCTAAAATAGGGTGTTTTCATTACTGCATACAAACAATTAAATCCAGGCATAAACTCAAATTCTAAATTAATTTAAGACTATCATTAAACTACTGTTTTATGGAAAATGACTAAACCATTCCATTTCAGCCAGAACTGTACATGCTGTATCTAATTACACATTTTAAAAGTACAATGATATGTTGTATGAACACAATAATGTCTATTAGTCACTATTTAAAGAAATGATTCAACAAGGAAAACAAACTTTAGTTCAAATATAGAACTTATATATTTATGGTCATTATTTGAAAATGCAGCTGTATTGTATGTAACTTTCATAGAAACAGAACATGTCCTACAAACATTCATACCTAATCCTATAAAGTTCTAACTCACATTAGGTTGTCATAAATTTTGGGTAAAATTCAAAAACATAACATCTCATTAAAGAACTAAGATCAACAAAAGTACAAATAGCACTGAGAAAGTTATCCCTTACCAACTACAAAAGGGACTACTTCAAGGATTCTGTGGGTATCATGACATATTCTGGCCTGCAAACAATTCTGATGCTATAAATATATCAAAGGAAACACAAGGGGGGGGGGTGCCTGGGTGGCTCAGTCGGTTGAGGGTCTGACTTCAGCTCAGATCATGATCTCACAGTGAGTCCGAGCCCCACATCGCACTCTGTGCTGACAGCTCAGAGCCTTCAAATTCTGTGTCTCCCTCTCTCTGCCCCTCCCTGCTCGTGCTCTCTCTCTCAAAAGTAAACATCAAAAAATAAAAATGCAAGGAATCATCACGACTCAAAGCCACTATGAACAATGTGGAGGTTGTACCCTGCACATATGAGTGCACAGCCAAGAGAAAGCAAATGGGAACTGAAATCCAGTTTGTTGGCCACTCTAAGCACTGAGCGCTCGCAGAGGGCAGCATCCACCAAAAGTTGGGAGAAGAGCCTTTTTCGAGCTTTGCAAAAACTTATCTGTGGCTTAGCAATGACACCTGCAAACAACTAACTACTTGTTGGAAAAGTTAAGGCCACTGAGATACAGAATATTGGTGCCCCTGCCTGAAATCGTAACACCAAAATACCACTTCTTACTAAGCGTTTACTTAGAATGTTTTAGGTAAAATCATCAATAAGACAAAACATAAAGAGCTTGATAGGGAGAAGTCACCTAAAAATCTAGAGTGGTTTAAATATGGTATCTATCTAAATTTGGATTTCTCTGATTATTAGGCTATATATTTTTGCATGCTTTGACCCTATGCTTTTGATGAGAGACATTTTATTTTATTTTAAATGTTTATTTATTTTGAGAAAGAGAGAGAGCACAAGTAGGGAGGGGCAGAAAGGAAGGGAGAGAGGGAGAGAGAGAGAGAGAGAGAGAGAGAGAGAGAGAATCCCAAGCAGGCTCCGCACCACCAGTGCAGAGCCCGACATGGGGTGGAACTCAGGAACCCTGAGAACATAACCTGAGCCAAAACCAAGAGTCAGATGTTTAACCATCTGAGCCACCCAGATGCCCCTGGATGAGAGACATTTTTTTCAGGAAAATGCTAAAAAATTAGAGGAGAAGCATAGAGTAAAATGTTAAGAGCCTATTCCTATTAGGCTCTATTCCTATTAGAGAAATACAGGCCTTGTTTTACACAACATGCAATGAAGTGCTAAAAACTATGTATTGGTCACAAATACTGGTCAGGTAAGCATCTTAAATTTGATATGGAAATTAAGTAAATTTGATGGAAACTGGAAGTAATTTTTTTTAATGTTATTATCACTCCATTTAATTGTACAGGGAATTAAAGGTTTTCTAAATTGTGAAATTGTGCTTCCTTAAAGCAAGAAATACTATTATTTTCAAAATGATACAAGTTATTAATCATGATAAATACTCCAAATACTAAAAAGACATTATAACTTCAAAATTTTTATCAGAATGACTAGTCCATAAAATGCTTTATTTCTAGATACACCAATGAATTGTCGTGTTTGTCAGGGACTCACCTCCTCTCACCACTTTGATCAGTTCTACAAAGTGGAGCAAGAATATAGCTCAAACTCTTACAGAAAATTATGAGAATAAAACCAGAGGGCAGGCATCCTTGGCTCCTTACAGATAGGTACAATATTAAAATCAGTATTAGAAAAGAGACTTGTAAACTGCCCTTATTAAGATTAAAGCCCATCTACACATTCCCTGATTGCTTACACCTACATAACAGCAATGTCCTGTCTTCACATGGGACACACAAGAGAAATAAAGAACGCAGTAAGGCAAGGTGTGGAAATGAAAATGAGATTCTAGTCTTTCAACCACCACCAACTCACTCTTTATATTAACACTTCCTTCATGTGCAGACATTCCAAATACTTCCCAGGCTGTCATAATGATTTCTGGGAAAAATGCTTTATCAATAATTATATCCTGTATAAAGATGAATTATCATTAGAAACCGTATCAATTCTCAAAGTTACGATTCAAATATTAGATATATATTAAAAACTTAACCTCTGATCACCTGAATCAAACCTGTACATAAATGCTGCTGTATCTTTATTTATAAAGATAAATATGATTTGGGGTACACCATTATATTCAAAATCAGAAAACTTTTTAATGAATGTGGAAGGAGTATAGAAATATGAACAGGCATGCAATGGAATCAGGAATTGGCATTTCTGGTGTTAACATATAATTGTACATAAACATAAAATGTATACATTTTACCTCCTTTATTTTTGTGTGTTTTCATTTTACTTTACATAAATGAAATCACAAATTATGAATGGTTTCTAGCTTCTTTTGAGAAACATACTTGCGAAATTCACCCTGCAGCATGTAACTGTACTTCATCCACTTTTATTGCCGTAAAGTATTGCACTGTATGAGCATATCACAATTTTAGTCAGTCCTATTGAAGAACAATGTATTGAGTTTGACTCTATTACAAACAATGCTGCTACCAATGTTATTAACATTGTACATAGTGTACATGTTCACACATTACTCACAGGAATATACCCACTAAAGTAAATTACTGGGTCACAGGGTATGCAAATACCAAAGTGTTTCCTAAAGAAGTTGTAATAACATACATTTGCACCAGCAGTGTTTAATGAGTTCCCATAACTTAACATCCTCTCCAAAACTTATAATGTTAACCTCTTTTTAAATTTTAGCCACTCTAGTGGTTTATGATGGAGTCTCTTCAGTTTTAATTTATATTTCTCAGATTACTAATGATGTTAAGCACATTTTCACTTATTTCTTGCATATTTACACCTTTTATGAAGTGTATTTTCATGTCCCTTCCCATTTTTCCATTGAATTGTTTGTCAGACTGATTTGTAGAAGTGCTCTAAATATTCTGATACATGCTTTTGGTCTGTTATATGTACTGCAAATATGTTCTTCCACTCTGGCTTGCCTCTCTATTCTCCTTTGACTTTGCAAGAATAAAATCTCTTAATTTTAAGGTAATGAAATGTACCAACTGTTTTATTAATATTAGTGGATTTTATTTCTTCTTATACTTTTTATGAACATGTTCTCCTTGTATTAGCTTTTAAAGTTTTATAGTTTTGCCTCTCACATTGAGATGTACAAATCAATCTTAAATTGATTTTTGCATGGGGTATGGAGATGAGTCATTTTTTCCTATGGATCACCAATTGTTCTAGTAACATTTGTTAAATAATTCCTTCCCTATTACGCTAGAGGACCAATTTTGTCATAAAGCAAGCATCCATGTACATACACACTGGCCCTCTTCCAGACTCTTTACTTCTTTTGTTTATCCTTGTGGCATTATTTCATGCAAGTATTTATTATAGATTTATAAGTTTTGAGCAAAGAAAATTCTCCTGCTTTGATTTGTTCTTCCAAGACTGCTTAAGCTATTCTTGGGCCAAAAATTTTCCTTCAAAATACAAAATAAAAACAAACGAATGAAGATTTTACAATATTCGTTAGGATTACTTCGAGAATAATCCTCAAATGGACATGGATTATAACCTTCAGAAAGACAGAACCTTAGTGGACAACTAAATTAACCCTACATTAAACAATGTTCTGGGGGCACCTGGGTGGCTCAGTTAAGCATCTGACTCTTCATTTCAGCTCAGGTCATGATCCCAGAGTTGTGAGACTGAGCTCCACATCAGACTCCATGATGAGCATGGAGCCTTCTTAAGATTCTCTCTCTCCCACTGCTCCTCTGTCCCACTTGCATGTTCTCTCTCTCTCAACAAAAAAAAAAAAAAAAAAAAAGAAGAAGAAAAGAAAAAAGAAAACAAAACATTCTGTACCAATGTTGACAGAACTTTAAAAAAAAAAAACCCAAACTCAAAAGGATTCAGCTGATACCAAGGAACTTGTATGAATACAAAAATAAAAATTCAACGCTATGTAAAATAATATAAAAAATTTCTTCATCCTAGGATCTGAAAGTACAATGTCCACCATCCAAAAAAAAAAGTATAAGGAATAAAAAAATAAAGCAGGAAGGGGCACGTGGGTGGCTCTGTCGGTTAAGCGTCCAAATTTGGCTCAAATCATGATCTTGTGGGTCATGGATTCAAGCCCCACTTGGGGCTCTCTGCAGTCGGTATGGAGCCTGCTTTAGATTCTCTGTCTCCCTCTCTCACTGCCCCTCACCCATTTGCATGCACAGGCACGTGCGCGCGCGCTCTCTCTCTCTCTCTCTCTCTCTCTCTCTCTCTCTCGAAAATAAATATTTAAAAAAGAGCAAGAAGGGTGCCTGGGTGGCTCAGTTAGTTAAGCATCCGACTTCAGCTCAGGTCGTGATTCAGTCTGTGAGTTCGAGCCCTACATCAGGCTCTGTGCCAGCAGCTCAGAGCCTGGAGCATGCTTTGGATTCTGTGTCTCCCTCTCTCTCTGCCCCCTCCTCCACTCACACTCTATCTCGGCCTCTCAAAAACGAATAAACATAAAAAAATAAAAAGCAGGAAATGTGTCCCATAATAAAAAACCTCAATCAATATAAAGAAATTCAGATAAAATAAAGTTAATGGAATTAACAGATGAGGGCATTAAAACAATGATTAAATATATAAGCTCTGAATGTTAGAAAAGGTAAAGGAAAATAGGAACATGATGAGAAGAAAAACTGAAGAAATAAAACTTCCAGAGATGAAAAATAATTATCAGAAATAAAAAACACACTGGATGATATTAAAAACAGATAATATGCTGCAGAAGAAAAGATCAGTGAACCTGGAAACATGACAATATTAAACATACCAAAAAAAAAAAAAAAAAGCGGGAGGGGGTGCGGGGGGAGAAGGGGAGAGAGAAAGTGTAAGTGCCATGCCAAAACAGTTCAAATGTATAAATTTCCCTCCTCAACCTTGAAAAAAACACCTGGGGTAAGTGAGATATTTGAAGAAATAGTGCCAATATTTTCCCAAATCTGGTTAAAAACAAACAAACAAAACTTAACAAGGATTTTTCTCAAAGAAAACTATATACTAAGACACATCATGATCAAATGACTAAATGAAAAAGTCTTAAGACCAAAGAAAATAGAAAAATTACATGGTGGGGGGAAGGGGGTGGGGGGGAGGAGTCATGCAAACTAAGAAAAACAGCAGACCTGTCAGAAACTATGCAAGCCACTTCAGAAACAATTTCACAACATATTAATAGGGATAAAAAGGGACATTTCAAAATACAGAACCCAATTCATCAAGAATATTTAAGAAAACTAAATAATGCATGCAGTTAATATTAGAACTTTGAAATACATGAACCAAGAAGTGAAAGGAAAAACAGACAAATCCACAATTAAAGCTGAAGATTCCACACTTCTCTCTCAGCAATTACTGAAACAAACAGAAAATCAGAGAACTAAACTTTGAATAATACTATCAACTAATTTGACCTAATTAACACTTTTACAAAGTTCTACTCAACAACAGATCACATGGCATAAGTGCCCACAAAACCAAAACATTCACTAACACAGACAACATTCTGCACTTCATAATAAATACACAAAATATGTTCTTAGATCACAGCATAATTAAATTAGAAATGTATTAGAGAAATAGATCTACAAAATTAACCAAATATTTGGCAATTATATAGGTCATAAAAAAATCACAAAGGAAATTTAAAAATTCTCTGAACTCTTACAAACACAAAACAAACTTTGTAAAATGCAGAAAAAGGAAAATTAAATAACAATTGCTCCTTTAGAAAAAGAAGGAAAATCTCTAATGCCAGAACAAAAGAAGGGATATCACTATAAATCCCTCAAACATAAGAGTAAGGGAATATAACCTGCAACTTTATGCCAATAAATAGAACAATTTACCTGAAATGGACAAATTTATAAGAAAGACACAAACTGAAGCTTATTCAAGAAAAATTAATATAAATCTAAATAGCCCAATATCAGAGAAATCGAGTTCATCATTTAAAACCTTCCCACAAAGAAACTCCAAACCCAGAGGTCTTCACTAATGAATTATACCAAACACTTCAAGAAGCAGTAACACCAAATGTAAACAAACTTTTCCAGAAGAGGAAAACTTTCCAACTCCAGCCGCTGTCTAGATACAAAAAGCAGATAAAACATTATTTTAAAAACTACAAACTGGGGTGCCTGGGTGGCTCAGTCGGTTGAGCGTCTGACTCTTGATTTTGGCTCAGGTCATGATCTCACAGTTCATGAGTTCAAGCCTTGTATATGGCTCTGTGCTAGCAGTGCGGAGACTGCTTGGGATTGTCTCTCTCCCTCTCTCTCTGCCCCTCCCCTGCTCATGCTGTGTCTATCTCTCTCAAAATAAATTAATTAAAAAAAAAAACTACAAACCAATACCTACTATGAACACGGATGATAAAAAAAAGTTAATTAAGTTTTAGCAATGAATTCAGCAATATATAAAGTATAACGAATCATGACCAAGTGGGGATTATCTCAAAAATGCATGATTCCTTGGTTTGCTATTCAAAAAAATCAATGTAACTAACTATATTAACAGATAAGAAAGGGGGGGGGAACGTGATCATCTCAATAAATACAGAAACACTGTTTGGTAAAAATTCAATACCCATTCATGATAAGAAAAAAAATTCTCAGCAAGCTATGAATAGAAGAAAACTTAATCTCATAAAGGGTATCTGTTAAAAACCTATAGCTAACAACATACTTACTGGTGAAAAACTGAGTGTTTTTGACCTAACATCAGGAATAAGGCAAGAATGTCAGCTTACCACTTCTATTCAACATTGCATGGGGACTACTGACTAGACAGTGCAATAAAGCAAGCAAAAAAATAAAAGGTATAAAAAATTTAAAGGAGCAAGTAACAGTCTTTAATTCACAGACAAGATCTACACAGAACATGATCTACACAGAACATTTGAGGACTATAAAAAATGCCACTAGAGGGGCGCCTGGGTGGCGCAGTCGGTTGAGCGTCCGACTTCAGCCAGGTCACGATCTCGCGGTCCGTGAGTTCGAGCCCCGCGTCCGGCTATGGGCTGATGGCTCAGAGCCTGGAGCCTGTTTCCGATTCTGTGTCTCCCTCTCTCTCTGCCCCTCCCCCGTTCATGCTCTGTCTCTCTCTGTCCCAAAAATAAATAAACGTTAAAAAAAATTAAAAAAAAAAATGCCACTAGAAATAATAAGTTTAGCAGAATCACAAATTACAAAGTTTAACACAAAATCAATCAAAAGTCTACATACTAACAATAAACAACTGAAAACTGATTTTCTTTACACTACCACTTACAGTAACATAAAAATATAAAATAGGGATCAATTTAACAAAACAGGTGTAATAACTTTACATTGAAAACAAAACTCTGCTAAGTACAACAAAAGATGATGCAAACAGGGAGAGGTACCAAGTTCATGCATCAGAAGACTCAACATCTTTAACAGGTCAATTCTCCCCAGTGTAGCCTCTAGGATAAAAGCATTCACAATCAAAATCCCATTAAGCTTTTCTGTAAAAATTGACAAGCTGATTCTAAAATACACAGAAAGAAACGGAAAGGATGTAGAGTAAAAAACAACATTGAAAGAGAAGAACAAAGTTGGGAGGATTTATATCACCCAATTTTAAGACTTACTATATAGCTACAGTAATCAAGATAGTGCAGTATTGCCATAAACAGATACACAGATCAATAAAATGAACAAAGTTCTAAAATAAACCGTTGATTTTCAACAAAGGTGCCTAGGTAATTCAACAGAGAAAATTATAATATTTACAAAACTGCTTCTGGAAAAATTTGACTTTCATACACAAAGAAATAAATCTTACCCCTTACCTCATACCATATACAAAAATTAACTCAAAGTGTATCACAAACCTAAAATGTAAGAACCCGAAACAGTTCAAATACATGAGGGAAAGGAAGAGAGTTAGAAAAAATTTTGCCCAATCTCTGTGCCAACCTCTCCAATTTCTACTCCAAATTAGGGCAGAACTATAGGGAAAATCCCTGATCTGAAGCCCTTCAGTCAGCATATGAATCTATTCAAAAGGAAGGAGCATCTCCCATCTAGGTACTCAGAATCTTAGGTACTCCTAAGCAAGTAGTTATTAATTCAAGCACAACCCTCAGAGCCATAAAAGCCTGCCATGAAGAATAAAAAACTGTATACATCCATAAAGCCTAGTGGAGGAAGCATCATAAAGGATTCCCTAAAGCTTAAACAGGACCCAAAATACATGTGATAGAGCCCCAAAATACAACAGCTTAAGTTATGCCCACAGCCATCCCTGAGTTCACAGAAGGTGCAAAGTTCTTAATTATAGGCATCAATCAGAATGGCTAAATTCCTATAGTGCTGTAACTCAAATCACAGAGTTTTGAGCAGTTAGTGGACAAAAGAAATGTAAATAAGGTGAAAAAGAGAAAAAACCAATATTCAAAGATTTTCAGAAAACTAAAAAAGATTATATTTAAAAATATGAATTAGACTACACTATTCCCATTTTGCCTGTGTGTGTCCAAGTTCTGGACCAAAGAAGGATACTTTGATTCAATTGAAAAAATAATGCCTTTTCTCCCAGTTCCCCCTACTGAAAGATAGCATTAAAAACCTCTCTTCAGTCAAGATTTACAAGAAAAATATATAACCATAAGAAACTAGTATCAGAGTAAAGTACTTTAACAAAGAACTCATTTTCATTTTGCAAGTTCATAAAAGTTTTTTACATCACTTAATACTCAAAAAAAATGTACATTTTAAATAGCAAAATTATTTCTTAAAACAAGTACAAAAAAAATGTTAAGTACTACCCCCTCTGAAGTTTTTATTGACATAATCATCAGGCATAATCAACGATATCTAATATTTAAAATGTTAATGTTGGGCTGCCTGGGTGGCTCAGTTGGTTGGGCATCTGACTTTGGCTCAGGTCATGATCTCGCGGTCAGTGAGTTCCAGCCCCGCGTCAGGCTCTGTGCTGACAGCTCGGAGCCTGGAGCCTGCTTCAGATTCTGTGTCTCCCTCTCTCTCTGACCCTCCCCTCCCTGCTCACTCTCTCTCTAAAATGAATAAGTGTGAAAAAATAAAAAAATACATACTTTATAAAATGTTAATGTTGACTTAAAACACAAAAACTACAGATGTAACATACTGGAACCATTAACAAAGACCACTCCAAGTTTTTAAAAGTCAAATAGCCAACTCCAGGGCTTTGCAAATATGGGCCTATGATTTAAGGTGGCAGGGGTGCCTGGGTGGCTCAGTGACTTGGTTTTGGCTCAGGTCATGATCTCAGCATCATGTGATAGAGCCCCAAGTCGTGCTCCACAGTGAACACGGAGCCTGCTTGGGATTCCTCTCTTCCTCTGCCCCTCTCTCCTGCTCCCACTCTCTCTCTCCCTCTCTAAAAAATAAAAATTAAAAAAAAAATGTTTAAGGTGACAAATTCAAAGTAACAAACAGAAGCCTGCATTAAAAAAAAATCTCCTACCTCTGCTTAATTTTTTTCTTTCATCCTTCCTAAGGAATTTCAAGAAATATGGCTAGATTTGCTCGCTTCGTCTTTCATCTGAATATCTTTCTCAGCTAATGTCTAACTCATGTCCTCAAACCCTCCCTTTCTCCTAGTTATTGTCACAGGAAATATGGACTACTTACTTTAGAATTTTTTTCTTTTGTGCTTGCTTTGGCAGCACATATACTAAAATTGGAACGACAGAATTTTTCTTTTTTTAAGTAAAGGTAATTGATATGGAAGATGAAGTAGGTAAGATGAAAAAGTATGGGGTTATCTTGGCAATACCAGAAAAAATATATGAGAAACTGTCACTGTATAATACAATAAACTCCAAGTAGACTTTACAAATTTCCTTAATTCATCTACAATAAACCTCAAAATAAACTCCAAAAAGACTGCAATTCAAAGCTCACAAGACAGTCTCATTTTAAAAAAAGAAAAAATTCCATTATTTACTTCATAACATAGAAAAATGAAAATGTCTTACTAGAAATGATGTATCAGCAAAAAAGTGCACTTAATATGATCCTTGCAGAAAACTCTTCTTTGTTCCTTTTTCACAAAAGGCAATTCCTTAATAAAGAAAAAAATATGAGATGGGTTAGTAAGTGTTAACTCTAAAAAAGAATTAAATATACATTTCATCATTATAAATTCCAACTCTCAACACTATATGTCTGGCAGATAGCACCACAAATACATGCTGAATAATAGAAAAATAATTTATTAAAAGTAATTTGTTGCATTTGTCTAATAAAAACATAATGCTGGCCAATTGAGAATTTCTAATGTCACTAACCCATTTTTTTCAAGAAGTATTACTTAAATGTTCAGTAATATTCTATGTACTGCTAGATTCACAAATTGGCTTCCTAGGTCCCATTTTCCTATCCTCCACTTAATTTGATATGCTTTATATTTACTTGCTTATATTTATATGCTTATACTTACTATATTTACTGAATATATGTTTTGCTAAAAGAGCTGAAAGTAGTCATTGTATTATGTTCTCATTTAGAGAATTATCAAAGGGTCAGTGACTTGCATTGCCATAAAATACGTTTGTATTCAAATACAATGTGTATACTTGTAGCTTTCACTATCTTTTAAAGGGAACCATGGAATGAACATAATGAACATGAAATACCCAAAATGAACATTAAACTCATCACTGTCAATAATTCACATTTAAAAAAGGAACACTGGGGGCGCCTGGGTGGCTCAGTCGGTTAAGCGGCCGACTTCGGCTCAGGTCATGATCTCACGGTCTGTGAATTCAAGCCCTGCATTGGGCTCTGTGCTGACAGCTCAGACAGAGCCTGGAGCCTGTTTCAGATTCTGTGTCTCCCTCTCTCTGACCCTCCCCCGTTGTTCATGCTCTGTCTCTCTCTCTCTCTGTCTCAAAAATAAATAAACGTTAAAAAAAAATTTTTTTTTTTGAAATAAAAAAGGAACACTGGTCAATACTAACTACTGGATTAGTGCATAAGAAATAATCCAGTTTGCTTGGAATAGTAGGAAGGCAGTTAGGTAAAAAAGGGAAAGATGGTAAAAGCACCCACCCGCCTTCCTCACCCAGACTGGCCAGGATCAATTACGATGCTAATCCAGTAACTTAGAATTCCATGACTGGGTACTTCTACCAACCCCCAAATAAATCTGTTACATCAAATAAAAACAGTAATTTATCCACAGAAATACCAGTTTTTTGAATCTGATTCAGCAATATTAATTATTATGATACTGCAATTTTGTTTCTATTTGAAATGAATACCTCCTCTAGAGCCGGGGGAAAAACACAAACTGCCAAATATTCTTTTTGTATTAATGAATTAAGTATTAAAGGCCTGAACTTTAAAACACACATACAGACTTTTTTTTTTGTGCAAGGTTAAAAGGAGCTTGCTTTAAAAAACCATTTCAGCTTTTATTCAATTACACTGAAATGTAGAAAAAAACCTCCTTAAATACAGTTTCATCACCAGCCAACTTCTATAATCCAAAAATCCAAAATGAAACTATTTTTCATGAATTCTCGATCTAAACAAAACTAAACATTTTTAAATGTATTTTAACACTAGCTTTGTGTGTCACAGAAGGAACTAAGGTTTAATTGGTTATTTACTGTCAAATTGCTAAACACAAATTTGATATATTCTGGTATATTTTCTTGTATCAAAAATTCACTCTCAATTCTATAAATGAACCGTTATTAATGATTTGAGTTTTGTACACAGTTCTCAAATAGTTTCTTAAAGAAAATATTCCAAAAATCAAGTTCTTTTACTATAATCTATAATGAAACGCACTCTTACCCTCAAAATAAAACCAAAACTAAAATGCTAGTGCTACATTCAGTTATCATTAAATTTCATATACTGAACTCCAAATCTCATTGCTTCTGTCCAGACAAGAGCCAGATAACCTGTACCTCCAAATGCTATCACTCCCAAATCTGGTTCCAACCAACCTCCTAGCTCCCTCCACTTCTAATTAACCAACATTGTTGTTAACCTGGACTACAAGCCACTGCCCAAAATGTCAAGCTCTGTAATTCTGTTCAAGTTTTTACCTCTGCTGGAAAAAATTTTCCTCTGTCTCTAAAACAAATCTTTCCCAGTTTAATGGCATCTTCTGTGATAGCAACCTCAAGAATACCCTTACCATCAACATCACTTCCAGGGGGCAAAATTATTATAATTAGTTCTGTATCAGTCTCTTCTATTATACTCTATGCCTTTTTTAGAGAAGGAACTTCATTCATTTTTGTATCTCCAATATCTAGTCAATAACTAGAATACAATTCAATATAATCTATTCAGAAAATATTTACTGAGCATCCAATATATTCCAGGCACCTTTCTAGGTGATAGGGATAAGTCCCTATATCTATGACTGGCCTCATGGAGCTTACATTCTACTGGGGAAGAACTACAATACACAGTGAATGAGGTATATATTATTGTATACAACAGGTTAGTAGAAAGTCCTTGAAAAGAAAAAAATAGAGCAAGGAATTAAGTAAGATCATAGGGAAGGGATTAAAATTTCAGAAAAGGTATCCAGGGAAGACCTAATGGGGTGATGATAATAAAAGCAACTGCAACAGCAGCAGCAGCAGCAGCAACATTTGAGTATTTACCATATACTAATCAGTATCCTAACTGCTTTAATGTATAACAGAGGTAAAGCCAACAATAATCTATTATCCTTAAAAGGAAATTGAGGGGCGCCTGGGTGGCGTGGTTGGTTAAGCGTCCGACTTCAGCCAGGTCACGATCTCGCGGTCCGTGAGTTCGAGCCCCGCGTCAGGCTCTGGGCTGATGGCTCAGAGCCTGGAGTCTGTTTCCGATTCTGTGTCTCCCTCTCTCTCTGCCCCTCCCCCGTTCGTGCTCTCTCTCTGTCCCAAAAATAAATAAACGTTGGGAAAAAAAAAAAAGGAAATTGAAATAGGAGTGCCTGGGTGGCTCAATCAGTTAAGCTTCGACTTCGGCTCAGGTCATGATCTCATGGTTCATGGGTTCTAGCCCCACGCTGGACTCTGTGCTGACGGCTCAGAACCTGAAGCCTGCTTCAGATTCTGTGTCTACTTCTCTCTCTGCCCGTCCCTCGCTTGCGCACACTCTCTCTCAAAAATAAACATTAAAAAAATAATAAAATAATTAAAAAAAAAGGAAACTGAAATACTAAGAAGGTACTGCCAAGGTCACATAGCTAAGTTAGTCAAATGGTGTCGCTGGGATTTGAATCCAGGCATGCTTTTAAACAGCTGAACCCAGTTCATGCTTTTGTTAAATGAATTAAATACATGACAAAAATAAATGCACCCTGTATACAGCAATGGATTCAAAAGACAGAAAAGCAAATCTCAATGTCAGAGGATGGATATATTTGAGCAGCTTCAGTACATCAATACCTATATATGACAGGTACCCTGACAAATACAGGTGGGTGCTTGCATAAACAAGAATAATATATACTGATAATTTCTCAATAACTTTTAAAGTAAGACTTATATTTCCATATGATAATTACCAGAACTAAAACTTAAGACAGTATCACAAAAATCACATGGATAGGTCATAAAAAAAAAAAAAAAAGAAAAAAACTTTAAAGAAGTACTCTGAAACAAATGAAACCTTTCAAGACACTATCATTTTAGTAATAGTTAAATGTCAAATATCGTAATTTATGCTGTGGCACAAGTCATTATCAACTTCCAATTTCCCATATTAACAAGAAGAGTTAAATGAAATGACTGAAATTCAAATTCCTCTTTTCAAATATCTCTACTACATTTTATGAAGCAAACAGGTAACACCTAATACAACTGCTGGTAATAACTGAAGACCTGAATGACCCAAGATAATTTGCTCCCTAATGCCTATCTCTTGCTATATTAGCTTGTTAATTAAATGCTTAATCAGTGAATGCCAATAAATTAGCAAAATGAAATGAAAGTGCTATAAGACATGGTATTAACATTCCTAGTTTCAAGTCTTAAGGACCTAAATTCCTAAGCATCTCCTCTAGTCTTGATTTAAAAAAATATAATTATGAAGAAAATTATGGCTTTATGTTTGAAGTTATCAAAATTTCACTGGATACCTCTGATCTGAGCATAATGAGTGTCTAAGATAAGAGGTTTTGGGGAGCCTGGGTGGCTCAGTCGGTTAAGCATCCAACTTCGGCTCAGGTCATGATCTCATGGTTCGTGAGTTGGAGCCCCACATCGCGCTTGGTGCTGACAGCTCAGAGCCTGGAGCCTGCTTCAGATTCTGTATCTCCCTCCCTCTCTGCCCCTCCCCACTCACCTCTGTCTCTCTTTCTCTCTTTCAAAAATATATAAACATTAAAAAAAAAGGTTTCTATATGAAAACAAACAGCTTTAAAATCAATCCTGATGAAGAGAAAAATGAAACAGGACAAAAAACTTATCTACATCTATCTATTTATCTATAAAGTACAAATAAATATATATAACAGTCTGTAAATACAATAAGTACTGCATATTTGCTCAAATATTAATTTCATTTTGTAATGAAAACTTAGGTTCGGCATCACTGGCGTTTTTAATTCAAGTGAGGGTCAGCTCTCACACATGGGCATCAAACTATTCACGCCTTAAAAAGATTTTCAGTACCAGCCATGATGTAGTAACTAAGTACCAGACATGCTCTCCCAATAAACTCAACTAGAAAACTGATCAGATATATAAAACTGGACACCAAGCGGCTGAGCACTGTGATACCTGAGAAAAGAAAAAGTGTCCCCTCAAATAGCTGTATGCAAGGTGTCAGGAGGGCTCTGCAGGAATGGGAAGCCAAGTATAATATCGTGGACTCAGTAAAAGAAACAGACATCGAAATTTCGGAAGACTGAAGTAATGGGAATTTGAAAGGCACAGTAGCAGGGAGGATGGAGTTTAAGAACAGAAAGCACTCCTGAAATCTGTAGAGGAGTTTCTAGAGCAGCTCTGCCCAAAAGAAACAACATGAACCTAAAATGTAATTTTAAATTGTCTAGTACATACATTTTAAAAGTAAAATGAGGGGGGCACCTGGTTGGCTCAGTCACCCGACTCTTGATTTCAGCTCAAGTCATGATCTCACAGTTCATGGGTTCGAGCCCCGCATTGGGCCCTGTGCTGACAGCACAGAGCCTGCTTAGGCTTCTTTCTCCCTCCCTCTCTCTCTCAAAATAAATAAACTTAAAAAAAAAAAAAAAAGTAAAATGAAGCAGGTGAAACTAATTTTAACACAATTCATTTAACCCAATGTGCTCAAAATATTATCATCTCAGGATATAACTGATATAAAAAGATATTTTACATTCTTTTTTTTCCCATAAGTTCTTGACAGTGTGTTTTACACTTACAGCATATTTAAATTGGAACTAACCACAATTCAAGCTCTCAATAGCCACAATGTGGCTAAATGCTACCATATACTCCACAATGCAGTTTTTGTTGAATAAAAACCTGTGCATGGTAAAGTGAAACTCTACAAGGTCAGGCAAGGAATAATGATCAGGCAGGTTCAAAAGTTCTCAAAGATTACATAAGACTGGGGGATGTGTAAGTTTCAACCAAAAAGGAGAAAAACCTCACTGAAACCTGGGGCAATCAGTAGAAACTGAAGCACAATTATCACTTAGTAGCTGTACTAAACTACTTCTAGAGCAAAGGCTACACTAGACCTGCCAGAACAAAGCTTAAAAACAAGCCTCAAAAGGTTCAAACAGATCTACAAGAAATGTAACACCCTGCCAAAACAAAATTAAAATCTCTCCAGGGGAAATCAACAAATCCAGACAACAGTATGATGAATGTCCAAGAGTCAATCAAAACTTACTAAACATAAGAAAATGGAGAAATGCACGACACATACTAGGGGGAAAATCTGACAGAAGAAACAGACCCAGGAACAAAAGAGATTAAATCTTTGAAGACATAAACTTTAAAATATTATGTTTATGGGGCTCTGGGTGGCTCAGTCGGTTAAGCATCCGACTTCAGCTCAGGCCGCGATCTCTCAGTTTGTGAGTTCCAGTCAGGCTCTGTGCTGACAGCTCAGAGCCTGGAGCCTGCTTCAGATTATGTGTTTCTGTCTCTCTCTGCCCTTCCCCTGCTCACACTCTATCTCTCAAAAATAAATAAAACAAGAAAGAAAGAGAGAGAGAGAGAAAGAGAGAGAGAGAGAGAGAGAAAGAAAGAAAGAAAGATAGATATGTATGAAAGGATTTGAAGAAAAAAACTATTTTTTAAAGAATCAATAAATGTTTAAATATGAGAAATGTAGTATCTCAAATAAAAAACCAACTGGATAGGGGTGCCTGGGTGGCTCAGTCGGTTAAGTGTCTGACTTCAGCCCGGGTCACGATCTCGCGGTCCGTGAGTTCAAGCCCCGCGTCGGGCTCTGGGCTGATGGCTCAGAGCCTGGAGCCTGCTTCCGATTCTGTCTCCCTCTCTCTCTGCCCCTCCGCCATTCATGCTCTGTCTCTCTCTGTCTCAAAAATAAATAAACGTTAAAAAAAAAAAATTAAAAAAAAAAAACCAACTGGATAGATGTAGCAACAGATTAAAACAGTGCAGGAAAAAAAGACCCCTAACTTGAAAATATAAAAACAGAAAGCAAAGAAAAAAAAAAACAAACAAACAAAAAATAGCATCAAGGACCTGTGAGAATATCAAGGGCAGTCTAAAAATGGTATAACTAGAGTCCTGGAAGGTTGGGGAGACAGAAAAAATATCTGAAGAAATAAGGACCAAAGAATTTCCAAACTTGACAAAAACTAAACCCATATTCAAAAGACTCAGTGAACAAAAAACAGGTTAAGCACAAGAAAAATCACACCAATTCATATAATAACCAAACTGCTGAATTCCAGTAATATAGACAAAATCTTAAAAGCAGCCAAAGTGGGGGAAAGACACATTACAAACAGAGGAACAAAGATAAGAATTACCAGGCTCTTTGTCAAAAACAATACAAACAAGTTTAAAACAAAGAAAAAAAAGCCTTTGAAGTGCTACAAAGAAAAAAAAAAAACCTGCAAATCAAAATCTATACAAAGCAGTAATATGCTTCACAAAGGGCAAATAAAGACATTTTCAGACAAACAAAAGCTGAGAATGTGTCACCAGCAGGTATGCACTACAAGAAGACTGAAAATTCTTCAGGAAGAAAAAGGATAACAGAATTGTACAAGAGAGGGAACCCTAACGTAAGCTATAAACTCACTTAATAAAAATGTACCAGGGGCACCTGGGTGGCTCAGTCGGTTAAGCATCCGACTTCAGCTCAGGTCATGATCTCACGGATCTCATGGGTTCGAGCCCCGCATCAGGCTCTGTGCTGACACATCAGGGCTGGAGCCTGCTTCAGATTCTGTGTCTCCCTCTCTCTCTGCCCCTCCCCTGCTCATGCTCTGTCTCTGTCTCTCAGAAATAAATGTAAAAAAAAAAATAATGAAAAAAATTTTTAAAAATGTACCAATACCCCCTCACAAACTGTAACAAATTTATCACACCAGTGCAAACTGTTACTAACAGGGGACACTGGGGGCCAAAGCAAAAGGGAGAATAGGGGAAGGGAAAGAGGAAAGTATATGGGAACTCTGTACTTTCAGCTCAGTTTTTCTGTTCTAAGAAATAACTTTATTAATTAAAAAAGAAACAGCAGAGGGTGCCTGGGTGGTTCAGTCAGTTAAGCGTCCAACTCTTTGGTTTCAGCTCAGGTGATGATCTCATGGTTTGTGGATTTGAACACAGAGCCTGCCTGGGATTCCCCCTTTCCTTTCTCTGCCCCTCCCCTGCTAGCTCTCTCTCAGTATAAACAAACTTTAAAAAATTAAATTAAAATAAAATAAAACAGAAATAGAAACTTCTACACAAAGGAAGAACAAAAATGTGAAATGTTTACCATCTATTTTCTTATCTTTAATTTTTAAAAAGATATTTGATTGTGTAAAGCAAAAGTGGCAGTAGCATACAATAACCTGTAGAATAAAATGACAAAAATAGCACAAAGAATGAGAGGGAAAAAACTGAAAGTACACTGTACTAAGGATCTTTCATTATTCATAAAGTGATAAGTTCAAGATGCAAGCTGTAAAACCCTAGAGCAACTACTAAAAAAGAAACTAGTAAAACTAATAAGCCAAGAAAGAGGTAAAATGAAATGCTAAAAAATAAGCAATCCAAAAAAAGGAAAACACAAAACAGAAAAAATTAAAAAAATATATAACAAAACAGACTTAAATCCAACTGTGTGAATAATGATATTAAATATGTATGATCTAAATGTCCCAATTAACAGGTAGAGACTATGACACTACACTGGAAGCAGAGACTGTCATATTGGATAAAGAGATGTACCCCACTTTAAATATGATATAGATAGATCAAACATAAAATACGAACGGATATACCATACAAACATTAATCACAAGAAAGGTGGAATACCTATATTAATAACAGACAAAGCAGGTCACAAGAGAAGGTATCTTACCAGCTATAAAGGGACATACATCATAATGCTTAATGTGTCAATTTATCAGAAATACAAAGTAATCCTAAATGTTTATTCAGTCAATAGCAGAGTTTCAAAACATGTGAAACACTGACAAAATTAAAAGGAGAAATAGATAAAATTATAATTATAGCTAGAAATTCAACAGTCTCTCACAATTAGTAAAACAAGCAGAGAGAAAATCAGTAAAGATATATAAAACCTGAACAACACTATGAACCAGTGGAGTTGTTCATGTCTCTTGGTATAGTCAATAAGAGAGAATTTATGCTGGACCATAAAACAAGACACATAATAAATTTATTAGAGCTGAAATCACACTGAAAGGTTTTCTTTTTGAAGATCTGATTTGCTTTATTAAAGGATTCATGAATGGAGCGGCATCTCATCCAGCAAGCAGAGACGCATTCCCCAGAAAGTGTTTTCAGACCACAAAAGAATTAACGACCAGTAATAAAACTACATTGGAAAATTCCCCAGTTATTTGTAAATTAACACATTTCTAAATAACCCATAGGTTAAAGAACTCATGACGAAAATTTAAAAACACGTGGAACTAATGATAATAAAAACACATACCTAATTACATAGGGTGAAGCTAAGGATGCTTGGAAATTTATATCTTTTAAGTATTTACGTTTGAAAAGAATCAAGGTTTAACATTGGTGTTTTAAATTAGTTCCACCTTAAGGAGGTAGAGAAAAAGAACATTAAACTAAAAGCAGAGGTAAAGAAATAATAAAAGTAGCAATTGGTGAAATGGATGACAAAAATAAATAAATAAATAAGAAACCAAAAGTTCGTTCTTTGAAAAGAACCCCTAGCTAGGCTGGTCCAGAAAAGAAGAAAGAAGACACAAATTACTAACATTAGAACTGAAAGAGAATACATTACTACAGACATTTCAAACATTAAATGCACATTAAGTTTGTAGTAAATACAATTTTTTGCCAATAAGTTTGACAAGTTAAATGAAATAAATGAAATTCCTTGAAACATGCACATTATCAAAAGACACAAAAAGAAAGCCTGAATAATCCTCCAATTCAGAAATTTTAATTCAAAATCAAAAGGCTTCCCACAAAGAAAATTCCAGACCCAGATGGCTTCCCTAGTGAATTCCTTAGACATCTACAATATCAGTCTTACACAAACTCTTTTAGGAAACAGAGGAAAAAGAAACACATTCTAACATATTTAATAAGGCCAGAATAATCCTGACACCACAGCAAGGCAAGGCAAAGAAAATACATACTAATTATCACTCGTTTATATAAGATACAAATATTATTAATAAAATATAAGCAGGTCATATCCAGCAATATATAAAAAGTTAAATATCAATATAAATGGGGTTTGTCTTAGGAATGCAAGGTTGGTTTAGTTACATTGGTAACTTACCGTATTAACATATTAAAAAAGAAAAAGTGATTAATTTCAAGAGGCAGAAAAAATATCTGTGCATGATTAAATACCCATTTGTGGGGCAGTAGAGGGGAACACCTCTCAACAAACTAGGACTGAAGGAATCTTCTTCAACCTAATGAAAGTCATCTACAAAAACCTACAGCTAATGATAAAGGACTGATTTTTTTTCCTGTATGATTATAAACAAAGGATGCACATGCTCACTATTTCTACCATTTTACTAAAGGTCTCAATAACTACAATACAACAGGGAGAAAAAAAAGGATCTAGATTGGAAAGGAAAGAAAGAAAACAGCTTCTACTCACATATGATATGACAACATATATAGGAAATCCCAAAAAACCTACAATAAAGTGGCTGGAAGTAAAAATGGGTTTTGAGGGGCGCCTGGGTGGCGCAGTCGGTTAAGCGTCCGACTTCAGCCAGGTCACGATCTCGTGGTCCGTGAGTTCGAGCCCCGCGTCAGGCTCTGGGCTGATGGCTCAGAGCCTGGAGCCTGTTTCCGATTTTGTGTCTCCCTCTCTCTCTGCCCCTCCCCCGTTCATGCTCTGTCTCTCTCTGTCCCAAAAATAAATAAATGTTGAAAAATGGGTTTTGCAAGCGTACAGGATATAAGATCAATATTTTTAATATAAAGATTGTAATGTATTTTTTTTTAAAGTAGGCTCCATGCCCGACATGAGGCTTGAACTTACAACCATGAAACTGAGTTACATGCTCTACCAACTGAGCCAGCCTTAGATCTATAGGTTTTAAATCAAATTTCTATATACCAATAATGACAAATGCACAGTTACACTTCTTAAAAATACTATTCAAGGGTGCCTGGGTGGCTCAGTCAGTTAAGTGTCCAACTTGGGGTCAGGTCATGATCTCAGGGCTCTTGGGTTCGAGCCCCACATCGGGCTCTGTGCTGACAGCTCAGAGCCTGGAGCCTGCTTTGGATTCTGTGTCTCCCTCACTCTCTCTGCTCCTCCCCACTCATGCTCTGTCTCTCTCTCTCTCTCTCTCAAAAATAAACATTTAAAAAAATGTTTTAATACATAAAAATAAAAATACCATTCATCTGAGCATCAGGGATATGAAATATTTAAAGACAAATTTAACAATATATGTGCAAGACTATTATCCTGAATACTAAAAAACACTGAGAGAAATTAAGGAAGACATAAAAAAAAAAAAGGAACAATCATGTTCACAGATCCATACACTTAATATTACTATGATACTGCTTCTCTGCAAATTGATTTACAAATTCAAAACAATCCCAATCAAAATCCCAGCAAGTGTTCTTGCAGAAATTCACAATTAAAAATTTATAATACAGGGGAGCCTGGGTGGCTTAGTGGGTTAAGTGTCCAGTTTCGGCTCCAGTCACAATCTCGTGGTTTGTGAGTTCGAGCCCCGCATCGGGCACTGTGCTGACACCTCAGAGCCTGGAGCCTGCTTCAGATTCTGTGTCTCCCTCTCTCTTTGCCCCTCTCCCGCTGGTGCTCTGTCTCTGTCTCTCTCAAAAATAAACATTTAAAAAAAATTATAACATAACTAAAACAATTTTGAAAACAAACAAAAGTTGGAAGATACAGCACGATGTTAACACACACACACACACCCCTAAATCAAAGGAATAGAGTGCAGAAGTAAATCCACACACATATGGTCATTTGATAGTCAACAAAGGCACTAAGGTAATTAAAATGAAAAAGCCTTATCAACAAATGGTACCAGAACAAATTAATGAATCTTGATATTACCTCACTAAAATTATTACCACTCACTAAAATTAGTTCAAAATGGATCACAGACCTATGTGTAAAAACGAAACTATAAAACCTCCAGAAGTAAACACAAGACAAAAAAATATTACTGCCCCACGTAAAGCAAAGATTTATCAGACATACCACAAAAAGGCAAAATTGACAATTTTAGAAGGTCGACAAGCAGTACTTTATCAAAATTAAAACCTTGTTCTCTTTGAAAGACAACATTAAGGAGATAAAAATCAAGCCACATACTCCAAGAAACTAGTCAAAGTAAAATAATGAAAATAAGAAAAAGACTTCTATCTAGAATGTATAAAAATCTCTTACAGTTCCGTCATTAGAAGACAAACAACCCAATTAAAAATGGGCAAGGGGCACCTGGGTGGGTCAGTTGGTTAAGCATCTGACTCTTGATCTTGACTCAGCTCATGATCTCCTGGTTTGTGAGTTTGAGCCCCCTGACAGGCTCTGTGCTAACAGCGCAGAGCCTGCCTGGGATTCTGTCTCTCCCTCTCTCTGCTCCTCCTCCACTCTGTCTCTCTCTCTCAAAATAAACTTTTAAAAAATGGGCAAAAGACTTGAACATTCACCAAGGAAAACAAATGAATACCCAGTAAGCAAATGACAAATGTTTAATATCTTTACTCATCAAAGAAATGCAAAACAAAACTATAATAAAATGCCAGTATATACCCACTAAAACGGCTAAACTTAAAAAAACTGACAATGCAGGGGTGCCAGGGTGGGTCAGTTGGTTGAGCGACCGACTTTGGCTCAGGTCATGATCTTACAGTCTGTGAGTCTGAGCCCCATGTCGGGCTCTGTGCTGACAGCTTGGAGCCTGGAGCCTGCTTATGATTCTGTGTCTCCCTCTCTCTCTGCCCCTCCCCCACTCATGCTCTGTCTCTCAGAAATAAACATCAAAAAAAATTAAAAAAAAAGAAAAAGCTGACAATGCAAAGTGTTGAAGATATGGAGAAACTGCAACTCTCATTGCTGGTGAACTGTAAAATCGTATTACTTTGGAAAACAGTTTCACAATTTCTTATAAGGTAAAACATACACTTATCATGTGACCCAGAAATTTCATTCTTTGGTATTTATCCAAGAAAAATGGAAACATATGTCTACACAAAGGCTTGTACTCAAATGCAAGAGTAGCTTTATTCATTATAGCTCCAAACTTGGAGTGTCCAAGCAAGATGAATGGAGAAACTGGTCTAGACATATAATGAAATGCTAGGCAACTCTAAAAACAAACTACTCAAACTACTCAAACTACACACAAACATGGATGAATTGCAAAAACATTATGGGGGGGGGGGGGAGGAGCCAGACACTGGTATCATTTAATATCTTATACTAGAACTGGGGAAAAAATTACTTAGGCCCTAAAAAAACAGATTTATGAACAAATAGATACTAAGTCACAAGAAAAATCTTTAAGTCAATAAAACTTCACAGAAGGAAGCATTTAAGAAAGTGATTCTAAGCAGGAAACCAGGGACTATTCCAATTAGAGGAACTAAGGAAAGATGACACAAACATGAGTAGGTATCAACAAAAAGAGCAAAGCAGAGTGTAGGGTGGACAGATGGGCAGAACACAATTACGCACTACCTTGAAAACAGGCAAGCACTTGAATTTAATATGACAAAAAATGCAAAGATAAGAGAAAGGCCAGACTATCCTCTCAACTAGGATAATGCACAATTCCCACCTCAATGCTAAGTAAGGTTAAAAAGCTGGGTTCATATACAGTCCACTAAAACACAACCTATTGCATTCTTAGTGGACAAAGAAGATAGTATTGTGTCATCATGCAATAGTATACTAATGCCAAGAAATGCCCATTTTCCTCCTTGACCTTCCACCTTCATCTATTATCCTCCAAACTACCCATGAGGACCAAAATACCTCTTCACACAGCTTCTGTTTTACAAAAATACAAAAGAAAATAACTTTATTAAGAAATAATTAACATACCATATTAATTCAACCACTTAAAGAACACACTTGAATGTTTTTTTATATTCCAAGGTATGTGCAACCACTACTATCTAGTTCCAGAACATTTTCAACATGCCAGAAGAAATATAGTACTCATTAGCAGTCACTCCCCATCCTTATCTCCACCTATACCTGCAGCATTTACTTTTGTCTGCATAGATTTGCCTATTTTGTACATTTCACATAAATTAAACCATACAACATATGGTCTTTTGTGGCTTAGTTTGCTCAACAATATTTTCAAGATCCATCCACTTTGTACCATGTATCCATACTTAATTCCTTTTTACTGCCAAATAATATTCTATTGTATGGAAATACAACATTTATTCATTCATCAATTAATGGACATTTGAGTTGTTTCCACTTTTTACCTATTGTAATACTATGAACACTAGTACACAAGTTTCTGTGTGAATATATGTGTTCATTTTTTTTTTAAGTTTATTTATTTTGAGAGAGAGAGAGGGATGGGGGAAGGGAGAAGTGGAGGAGCAGAGAGAGAGGGAGAAAGAAAGAATCCATGTTCATCACAGAGCTCGACATGGGGCTTGAACTCATAAACCATGAGATCATGACCTGAGCCAAAATCAAGAGTCGGATGCTTAACTGAGCCACCCAGGCTCCCCTTTACATAGAGTGTCTTCAGATTTTCTTTTCTATAATCTCACTTCATTACAGTAACACCCCCCCCCCACAGTGATAGACATACCTGTTGTTATGCCACAGGTATAAATTAGGCACTTTAAGTAATTTACTACGACCTATTTTATTCTCCCAAATAACTTACCAACCCCCTCAATCTATAATCAGCAAGATTACTGACAGTTTTCACAATATTTAATATTTATTACATATCTGATAATACTGTCATTCTTCAAGTGAAGGATGTGACCTCTCAAATCCTGAAGATCCATTTGTTCTACTCCTTAACCTTACCTTAATGGCTAATACTCTCAGTATTGCTTCTCCCAGTTGAGAACCAACAGTCCTCAACTACCCACATTTCAATAACAAGAAGCACATTTTGTCCACACACCAGAACAACAGTAACAAAAAAAGTTTAAAGATCAGCATACTGTAAAATGTGACACTAAGTAGTTAAAATAATAGCCACATAAATACCAGTTTGGTTAAACAGTCTGGTAAACCAGTAAAGTCAAACAGATGTCCATATTAATATAGATGTTGGCCAGAATCTAGAAAAGCTTGGACACTGTGTTCATGATATTCTGCAACTTCCTGAAGTTTTGAACTGGAAGAGGCCTTAGAAAGGTCTTTTTAGCGACACAAATTCTAAAGCTTATAGAAATGAAATGGAATCCAGGTGTAAAATCCAGACTACCAATCTAACCCATATTAAAATAGGATTCTCCCTATTTAAAACAAACAACAAAAACACCTGAACAAATGGAAATGAAGAAATCCAGAAGAAAAGGGCCAAACCTATAAAAGGGATTATGAGATACAAGCTTCTAGTTACAAAATAAGTAAGTCACAGAGATGAAAAATACAGCATAGGTAATAAGATATATCAATAAGATGGTAATAACCATCTTGGTGACAAGATGGTAACTACACCTCTCGTGCTGAACACTGAGTAATGTATAGAAGTGCTGAACACCTATTGTATACTAGAGCTAATATAACACTGTATGTGAATTGTACTTCAAATATATAAAGTTTCCATCGCAAACAACAAAAAGGGAAAGAAAAAAGGTCTTAAAGTTACCATGAAAGATGGATACCATAACTTGTGATTTCTCTTGAAAGTTATTTGATACCTCTAAAGTGCCTGATTCTGATACCCCTTCTTAAGTGAAAGAGAACTGGGAAAAGTTATAACTACTGCCCTAAGAACTGCACATTATCTACAACATAACCTAGAATAATTGTGGCAATTATAAACTACTATAATACTTTACTTCTCTGCTAAGTAGATCCATGGTTACACGTGTCAAAATTTCATCTCGCTGCAGAAAAAAAACGTTAAGAACTACTGATCTGGACCAGAAGGAGTAGAGATGTCTTAAAGGCATTGTTTTAAAAGCCTAGTTCAATCCAGATCCTAGGTTTTACACTTTACAAAGGGTCATTTGAAAGACAGGAATTTAAAGATTCATTTACGGGGCGCCTGGGTGGCTCAGTTGGTTGAGCGTCTGACTTCGGCTCAGGTCATGATCTCGCGGCTTGTGGGTTCGAGCCCCACGTCAGGCTCTGTGGTGTCAGCTAGGAGCCTGGAGCCTGCTTCGGATTCTGTGTCTCCTTCTCTCTCTGCCCCTCCCCCACTTGTGCTCGGTCTCTCTCTGTCTCTCAAAAATAAATAAATGTAACAAAAAAATTTTTAAAGATTCATTTACATTTACCAAGAACCTACAAGAAAAGAATGCAGGAACTAACACACCACCATAAAAATCTTCAATGCAGCATGTATGGGTTTACTGCCCTTAGTATAAGATCAAACACGGTAACTACAGTAAGACAGATACAAAGTACTATTGGATTTCAAAAGAAAAAATTTTTTAATTGGAAAGAACCTGTTTTTTTATGGAGAGCAGAGCCTTGGAAAGGAGACTAAGAAGTGGGATGCAGAAGATACACAGGAAAACAAGAAAAGACATCTTTACCTATGCCTTCTACCTGAAAGGTATGTATCCCCACCAATTCCCTTCAAACAATCAAATTAAAGAATGAGCCTAGCATTGTGCTTTTTAAAAAAGTGTTGCTGGGGAGAATTCTTTAAGGAACTAACCTTTAGTAATAAAGAAAAAAGACACACACATTAGCATCATTATCCTGTATGGGCATATTACAGAAGGCACTGGTTACTTCCATGCTTCCAGAGCTCAACAGCTCTTCCTTAACTATAAAAAGCAAAGTCCAAACTGCTCAATATTCAAGATGGTCTCCAATCTGGCCTCAAGCCCTCTTTCCTACTTTACTTCCTTTTTTTTTTTTTTAATGTTTATTTATTTTTGACAGACACACAGAGCATGAGCATGGGAGGGGCCGAGAGATGGGGAGACACAGAATCCAAAGCAGGCTCCAGGCTCCAAGCTGTTAGCACAGAGCCCAACGTGGGGCTCGAAGTCACAAACCATGAGATCATGACCTGAGCCAAAGTCAGATGCCCAACAGACTGAACCATCCAGGCACCCCCGCCACACTTCACTTCTGAAAAGCCTTACTTTTCTTCTGAAAAGCCAAACTAAGTCTGATACATACCTCTAACTTTCCTGTCTTAGTTCCTTTGCTCCAATTGTTTGCTCTATGTGGAGTATCTTCCATATCTCTGACAATTAAACTTGACATTCAACTCAAATATCAATTCTTCCATGAAGCAGCCTCCCCCATCACTTCTGAACTTTTCTTCCCTGAACTCCCTAATTCATTCACTGAGTCTAAGATTTACACATCACTTGGTAATTAGCACAGCACAGCAATTAGTGGGAATTTTACCCTACCTAAGCCATTATCTCCCAGAAGCAAATAGCTGTATCTCATAGGTGTTTTTATTTCAGAACCAATAATAAAAAAACAACAGTTAAAGCACTGATAACAGATAAGGGATAGTCCAAAAGAGGGAGTGAAGGATCAGAGCCATGGACATTGCTTTGGGGCTACCATATTTACCAGTCAAAAGAAAAAGGGGAAGGCAATAAAAAGAAAATGTACAAAGTGCATGACAAGTCATTATTTAAGATTTGTAGAAACTATGGAAAAACAAATGAAAGCTTATAAATGAGGATCCAAAGACAACTAGGCATAGGTACTGATTGGCTTTTAAACACCATTAGAAAGCCAGGTCGAGAATTCCAAAGATGTATCATTAATAACAAAAGATTTTAATATATATGTAAGATATCTGATGCTTAAAGTCAATACACCTTTCAATCCTGTTTGGTACTTTTATTTTTTAAAAATGTACAGTGACTAGTTCAAACAAGTCCATGTCTACTCCAACAACATGAAATACTGACAAAAAATTTGTTAATTCTAGGAAAAGGAATGTTTTAAGGTAATAAATATTTTAAACTGAATTCTAGAACCAACGTAATTCCAACTTTAATTTCTCATGTTAACAAGACAGATAAATAGCATAAAAGACAAAAAACCCAGTAAACTTAGCTAGAGTAAATAGACTTAGTGCTATCTTATTAAACATAATAATGAGTACGTAAGCAAGGAACAACCCCACACCTACCATTTACTGTAATCAAAAGACAATTGTCAAGATCATAAAATAGAGAAAACCAAGAGAGTAGAAAAAGAACGAAAAGAGATACATGTAGTTTAATTTTCAAAGAAGTTAACACCTATCAGATCAATTCCCAAGTTTAAAAGTTACCTTCTCCCAAAAGTTCACATACTGGCTTGCTATTAGAATAAAGAAGTACCAAGAAGCCCTTGGCTAAATATAGGCCTACAACTCATTCATGTTATAATAAAACCAAGGCATTTCCAATATACATTCTATAAAAAAATCTTTTTGAGTTAATAACTTTGCTTTACAGAGAAAAGCACTTAAGACTCCTGTAATACCAGAAACTGCATTTGCATGCTAATAGAATGAAGTAAGAGTATTTAAATTTGATTAGTTTATTTCTCTTACAAGGTATTTTCTAGAGTCTTTAGCTCACCAGTGGAAGCTGAATGCCTAGGTCTCTTTCTAACTAAAGGCTTTGTAGCACTGGCAGCATAATTCAAGATTTCTGCTCTTCCTCCCCCAAAAGTAGAGACTTCAGTGAGGACAACCGTGATGGTATACCTAAGTAACTCTAAAAATATTCCCCCTAAACCATATGAAAAAAAGCAAGAAAGGAAAAAGAAGTTCTATACAAAACCATGTTTTCAGCACAGCCTGAAGACAAAGACCGCTGATACTGCAGAACAACTGTGAATGAAAACAGAAAAATCCCCCAAATCCTAGCACTTAATCTCTTAGGCTGTCACTCCACCCCTACTTGAACACAGAGGCTTGGTGGCAAGGAGGCAAGCAAAGGAGCCTCAGGGTCATTTGCATGAAAACTGAAAGTATGAAACCTTTCCTAAACCTGGATATACTGGAAAAGTGTCTGGGCAGATCAGAACACAGACTACAGGTAACAAAGTGCAAAGTTCTGGTGATTTAAAGGAACAGGTGCCATTTAAGGCACTGGCTGCCACATAAAGGGACACAACTTTGAAACACATAGCTTCTGGGGGAGAAAACAGGCAAAAGGAAAGGAAGAGAGTTCTTTGGCAATTGGACGGTAATAGGAAACAGAAAAAGGATAAAATTTAAGGTCTTGCATGATCAAAGAGAATTATAAAACTGGAAGTCTCACAACCCTTCTCCAACCATTAAAACAAAAATCAACTGAATAGGACTGTTCTATACTGACAGAAGAGGGCACCATTAAACTAGGAATACTGTAAAACACCCCAATACCATAAAAATGAACAAAAGAAAAGTGAAATCCAGAAAAATCAGGAAACTGAATTTGACACTTACCAACTGAGGAAAACCCACTGCCAAAAACAAACTCAAAGCAAGAAAAAAAGGTAAGTCAATACTCCAAATCAAAGACATCCAGACAAACATTTAAGGATATGAAAACTACTTTGAATAAGCAATTCAAAAACTAAAAAAAAAAAAAAAAAAAAAGTGGATAAAACAGAAAGAGAATTTTAAAAGGTGAATGAATTCAAAAAAGAAATGGAGAAACTAAAATTAGAAATGCAGAATAAATTGCAAGGCATCCAAGAAAGAACAACTCAAATGAATATGAGCTACCACAGTCTACCACAAGATTTATAAGCCACATCCATCCACATGTGCTGTTATTTTCTCATCTGATTTCAAATAACTGTCTATCCACCAACTGCTTCACAATCACTCACAAGCCATACTAACACTCATATAAGAAAACTTCATGTCCTTTTCATAGTGAAATGCCATATTACCAAGTATTGCTTAACTATTCAACATGTCTAAAACTAAGCTGTTGTTCTAAATATATTAGGTCCCTCCTTACTGTGTGTCACTGACAGTTTTTGAGTATTATTCAGCTAACTCCACTGATCCCATGAACTCCATCCGTGGTTTTTACTGCATGACTTTGCATAGCATGGTGATTTTTTAGGAACACATATACTGTGTTATAGTAGAACTGAATGTGATGTGTATGTCTGGGTTAATATACACACATCTATTTTCTTAGCTCTGCTGAGAAGGCAGGCACAGACAATGACACCCCAAAAGCAATGAGCACACCCAGCATCCAGATCTTGGATTCTAAATGTCATCCTCCAATAAAAGGAGTCAGGGCTCTTTGGAAAAGAGAGTAATTCCAGGGTTGGGATAGGTAAAACATAAATGAGCCTGGAGTTTCTTGCAGCACCAGAAAGTAGGGAAGTTCTTTTAAAAAAAAGATGAAAGTATGTCAAAAAGACACAAGAGTCAAACAGGAGGAGCTCTCAATGGCCAAAGTTGGACAATCTGAGAAATAAAATGATAGCATCAAATTATAATCTACAATATAAAATACTTGAGTCTATAATGATATAAAATAAGTAACCGAATAGAGAAGTGACATCTCTTCATTAAGAAGAATTCTATTTGATAAATGAGAAAGAAACCAAACAAAACCAACAACAACAAAAACAAAACAAAACAAAATTGCCATTAGGTAACTATTACAATAATACAGGTATCCCCCCACCCAGCTTTTTGAAAATTTACATTAAGCCACTTCGCTTTAGAAACACCCACAACAGCACCTATTTTCTACCTGAGAGAAATATGGAAAGAGTTTTTTTCTTTAAAGAAAAAAGGCAAAAGACAAAGAATGAATAGAGAAAGAAAAAACAAAGAAAAAAGGCAAAAAACAGTATTCAGCATTTATTTTGCAATGAGTCATTACAGAGACAGCACACACCCTGAGTAGCACCACCAAGCTCCTTTTTCTGGTAACTACACTCAGCATCTCTAATCTCAAGCTGCCATAGTTTTGAATTTTGTTTGTGCACATCTGTGCTTTATCTCTATTCATTCTGCACATCCATTAACATGATGTGTTCTAAGGTATCAGAAAAGCCTAAAAGAGGTTATTTTTTTAAACAAAAATCTCAAAAATTTTTCCATATAAATTAATGGTAATGGCTTCTTTACACCATTTCACCTTTTTAGAAGGTTTCACAGGCACAATCTACTATTACATAGTGGGGGAAAATCCTCTAATTGTTGCAGGTTAAGTTCCACCCATGAGTGCTAAAAACAAGTGAAAGTTTAAGAAGAAACAGAAAATTAACATACTCTCAAAGTATCTCCCCCATGATATTTATCATTTTCAAAGAGGAAAACTGTGACTTTACAATGGAGAAACCAGCAGAAACCACTTTATGTAATCAAGATTAACATCAGATATTGACATCATGTACTCCTGATATAAAATGTACCTCTTTGATATGCTACCATTACTTCAGTGGTTTTATTGCCAAAAATGCAAAATTCAAATTAATTTTAAGAAAGCAGAGAAACCCAAATTGGACGACATTCTACAAGATGACCAGTACTCCTCAGGAAGCATCTGGGTAGAAGAATGAGAAAGGAATGAATTATCACAGATTTGAAGAGACTATATAAAAAATAAATGCAATGTGGGATCCCGGGTTGGATCCTAGGACCAAAAAAAAGGTCATTAGGAAAAGAACTGATGAAGTTCACATAAGATATTTAGTTTAGCAAATAGTATATTAATTTTATGGTTTTGATTATTATACCATAGTGGCCCAACATTAGGGCAACAGTCATACTATTTTTTCAACTCTTCTCTATCTCCAACATTATTCCACAATGTATCTTTTTAGTAAAATATAAAAAAAGAAATACCCACAAAATGATTAGTTTTTACAAAATCTTACTAAGTAAATTATGATAATTCTCATGGCAATTCAAAGTATAATTCATCAATGACATATCATTTTGTTCCAATGTTAATATCCAATTCATTATACTGAAAGAACGTGATTGCAATGGATTATTTGTTGAGACATAAACTGCAGAAGGATATGCAAATTCAATATCATTTTATAAAGTTTTAAAACATGAAAAACACTATATATTTTTAGCAATATAAATGGATATATGGTCTTAAAAATGAATGAATGTAATGAAAGGAATGAATGGAACAAAAACAGACACTCAGATCAATGGAACAGAATAGAGAACCCAGAAATGGACCCACAAACGTACGGCCAACTTATCTTTGACAAAGCAAGAAAGAATATCCAATGGAATAAAGACACTCTCTTCAGCAAGTGGTGCTGGGAAAACTGGACAGCGACATGCAGAAGAATGAACCTGGACCACCTTCTTACACGATACATAAAAATAAACTCAAAATGGATGAAAGACCTAAATGTAAGACAAGAAGCCATCAAAATCCTCGAGGAGAAAGCAGGCAAAACCTCTTTGCTCTTGGCCACAGCAACTTCTTACTCAACACATCTCTGGAGGCAAGGGAAACAAAAGCAAAGATGAACTATTGGGACCTCACCAAAATGCAGGACCTCATCCTGGACAGTGAAGGAAACAATCAGCAAAACTAAAAGGCAACCAACAGCATGGGAGAAGATATTTGCCAACAACATATCAGATAAAGGGTTAGTATCCAAAATCTATAAAGAACTTATCAAACTCAACACCCAAAAAGCAAATAATCCAGGGAAGAAATGGGCAAAAGACATGAATAGACACTTCTCCAAAGAAGACATCCAGATGGCCAATCGACACATAAAAACACATGCTCAACATCACTCATCATTAGGGAAATACAAATCAAAACCACAATGAGATACCACCTCACACCTGTCAGAATAGCTAACATTAACAACTCAGGCAACAACAGATGTTGGTGAAGATATGGAGAAAGAGGATCTCTTTTGCATTGTTGGTGGCAATGCAAGCTGGTGCAGCCACTCTGGAAAACAGTATGGAGGTTCCTCAAAAAACTAAAAATAGAACTACCCTATGACCCAGCAATTGCGCTACTAGGTATTTATCCAAGGGATACAGGTATGCTGTTTCGAAGGGACACATGCACCCCCATGTTTAGAGCAGCACTATCCACAATAGCCAAAGTATGGAAAGAGCCCAAATGTCCATCAATGGATAAATGGATAAAGAAGATGTGGTATATACATACAATGGAGTATTACTCGGCAATCAAAAAGAATGAAATCTTGTCATTTGCAACTACGTGGATGGAACTAGAGAGTATTATGCTAAGTGAAATTAGTCAGAGAAAGACAAATATCATATGACTTCACTCATATGAGGACTTTAAGACACAGAACAGAGGAACATTAAGGGAAAGGAAGCAATAATAATATAAAAGCAGGGAGAGGGACAAAACATGAGACTCTTGAATATGGAGAACAGGGTTGCTGGAGGGGTTGGGGGATAGGGGGATGGGCTAAACGGGTAAGGGGCGTTAAGGAATCTACTCTCAAAATCATTTTTGCACTATATGCTAATTTGGATGTAAATTAAAAAGATAAAATTTTTAAAAAATGAATGAAAAAGGTAAATCCTATTTAAGGTAATGATTACCTCTGCAGAAGAAAAAGGGCAATGGGATTCATAAAAATTCTTACATTCTTACATTACATTCACGCTACATTATTCACTCTGATTTTCGTATACCTGATAGGTTTCATAATTTTTAGCCACTACTGAGAAGCATTCACACTTTTAGCTAGCTGGGGCAATAGTTTCCCACTCTGTTTAGGAAAAAATGTTTCACTGTTGTGGGTTTTTTTGGTTGTTGTTTTTTTTTTTTTTTTTTGCTCTTGTGTTTAATAGGACAATCTTACTAAGACCCTATCTGAAATTTTTCATTTCTGTTTTCCAAACCAAACAATGAAAACCTTAAGATCATCTAAAATAGGGTACTCTGCCTTAGGACACAGACCTGTCCTTGGCTATACACACACACACACACACACACACACACACTTTCCAGATCATGTCCCACCTTCACTTCCACTCCTCTTCAAACACCCATTCCATGGCCAAATCCCAAGGTCTTGTCATTACTAGGAAGTCTTCCACCTCTGACTACACCTCTTCATCCTCCAGGCACTCTCTCACAAGTAAACTCATCATAGTCCCCTCAAGCCTGCTCTTCTTCCTGTGCTTCCTGTATCAGTAAACTACCCATTCATTCCCTCAATCGCCCAAGCCATAAACCTAGTCATCATTCTCAACTCCTCTTTCTCTTTCACCTTCCACATGCCCTCCATCACTGAATCCTTCCATTATTCTACCCCCCTATATATCTCTCAAATCCACTTATTTCTTCCATCCGCATCCTATACCACAGTCCAAGCCACCTTACCTCTTAACTAATTTGCTGTAACACCCTCCTAATTATTCTTCCTGCCTACCACTTTTAACTCTCTGAAGAATTCTCCACAGTGCAATCAGTATTATCTTTTTTTTTCTTCCAAGATTCTATTTAAATTCAAGTTAGTTAACATACAGTGTAGTATTGGTTTCAGGAGAGGAATTTAGTAATTCATCACTTACATATAACACCCAGTGCAGCATTATCTTTTTAATTTCCTCCCAGGCTTAAGATATTCTAATTTTCCCTTAAAGTTCAAATTCCTTAACACAGCTTAAGGGCTCTTCATAATCTGGCCCCTACTTATGTCTTCAGCTTCATCTTTCACTACTCCTACAGTGTCTGCCCTCTCTTATACTGCCTGATCCATCCATACTGTACTGAGTTTCTCCAAGCAATCCAAACTCTCTTAAGTGTATCTCTCATCCTTAACACAGCTCTGGTAAAACTACCCACCCTCTTTATAAGGCTAAATGCTCTTGAGGCTTCAAACTAAATGGAAGTGTCACTTCCTCTGGTATAAATTTTCCTGGCCTCCCTGAAACTGGGTTGATCACCCCTTCTATATGCTCCTATAGCACTCTGCATGGTACACATCAAGTGAATAGCAAAATGAATTATAAAACCATATGTCCATACTGCCACCTATGAAAGCCAAGCCTGTTCACTGTATTCCTCATTCACCTAGACCAATGGACTGAACGAATAAGGTAATAAAGACCAAACTGTGAAATAAATTGCTAAAGTAACAGTATGCTTACAAAAAATTAGAACCCAATGACTCATGGTCCAGGCACACAATATTCTTTCCACTATACTCTGTGGCACTTAATTTTACTTTCATAAACAATTCAATGCTAATTAAGCATAAAGTAGGTAACTCAGAGTTTAAAAGGATCTAGATATCATCTCATTTTATAATTAAAGAGATGCCCAGAAAGGTTATTACTTGCTAATGAACAAAACACTATTAAACAGCAATACCAAGACGAGGTATTTTGATGTTCTTTTAATTACATACTTTAATCTCAGGAATTAAGTTTTTAAGCCTTTATTTTTAAACAAAACTTTTTCTTTAATTTTTTTTTTAACGTTTTATTTATTTTTGAGACAGAGAGAGACAGAGCATGAACGGGGGAGGGTCAGAGAGAGGGAGACACAGAATCTGAAACAGGCTCCAGGCTCTGAGCTGTCAGCACAGGGCCTGACTCAGGGCTTGAACTCACGGACCGCGAGATTGTGACCCGAGCCGAAGTCGGCCGCTTAACCGACTGAGCCACCCAGGCGCCCCTAAACAAAACTTTTTTAGTCTTTATTTATATTTGAGAGAGACAGACAGAGTGTGAGCAGGGGAGGAACAGAGAAAGAGGGAGACACAGAATCCGAAAGCAGGCTCCAGGCTCCAAGCTGTCAGCACAGAGCCCAACACGAGGCTCGAACTCCCAAACCATGAGATCATGACCTGACCAAAGTCGGCCACTTAACCAACTGAGCTACCCAGGTGCCCCAGTTTTTAAGCTTTTAAAGTTGAAAAACTTTCAAGTTTTTCATTTCTTCTAGGATAACAATGTTATCAAAAACAGAACAAATTCACTTCAAAGTTCCCACAAAATTACCTAGAATGTTATAACAAACATAACAATATTTAATCACAGTATAAGAGTAATAAAGATAATAGTCGTTACTGTAATTATGTATCATAAGCAACACATGGGTTATCAACCATGTTCAAGGCACTGTGGAACACAATCACGGAATATACAAAAAGATATAAAACAGCATGCCTAACTCCCAAGAAGCGTACAGTATGTTTTGGAAAACAAGAACCAACCATTATAAAGTTGAACAAAAAAACTAGGCAGGGGCACGTGGGTGGTTCAGTCACTTGAGCATCCGACTTCTTTGGCTCAGGTCATGATCTACTAGTTCGTGGGTTCAAGCCCCACATCGGGTTCTGTGCTGACAGTTCAGAATCTGGAACCTGCTTAGGATTCTGTGTCCCCTCTCTTTCTGCCCCTCCCCCACTCACACTGTCTCTCTCAAAAATAAACAAACATTAAAAAAAATAAAGTAAAAGCAAACAATCACTTAAATTATTAACACTTTCAAAAGAATAGACTTTTCTTCTAAGGAGTTTCAGGAATGTAAAGAGAAATGATAATCTACTGTCTGAGAAATCAGCATAAACTCAAAATTTCTTAGGTTGGTCAGCTGACAGGCCTCTGAAACAGTGAAACTCCAGTATCAAGGAGCATACCAACAACTGCCCAGTTCCTGGTTTCTAAACAGTCTTACAAGAAGAGAAAACAGAACTCCTTGAAGAAATGGCTGATTCTAGGACATGAGCAGAAAAAGCAGATGAAGAGCCTGGAATATCTTAATGTCCCAAAAGTAAGACACTACTCCAAACATGATAGAAACGTGTCAAAATGAGGAGGCTGCAGGATTTCCCACTGACCAAACCTGAGTTAATCTGGAATACCAAAATACTGATAGTAACAGAGTATAATCTACTTAATAAAAAAAAAAACTATGAATTTATATTGATATTAAGTAAGCAAATGAGAAGGAAAAGCTCTTCTTTACAACAGATTGCCAACTAATAAATGCAGACGAATAGCTAGAAAAACACCATTTTGGAACCAATGAGTAATAACGGACTCAGAAAGGAATCAGCAATGAATTATGTGAACGTTTTGGGGAGGACAGAGCATTTACACGGTCTGAAAGTGCCTCCCCACAGATTATTCAATAACAACAATGAGGACAATGATAACTTTTATATAGAGAAATCTGGCAGGCAAACCTTAACTAAGTGATCCAAGTAAACATCACCATCAGTTTGACATCATATTGCCTCCTGATGTGATGCACTGAGGGTATATCATCACTTATTTTGTATTGCTGCCAAAAATGCGTAACTTGAATCTAACAAAGAAGCAATATGACAAACCCAAACTGATGATATCCTACTAAACAAAGGGCCCGTACTCTTCAAAACTATTAATTTCAGGAAAAAAAGGTTGAAAGACTATTTAGAAAAAATGCTATTAAAATGTATTATTGGCACAACTGAAGAAATTTCAACATAAACTATAGACTAAATTACAGTATCAATATTAAGTTTCTTGCATCCATCATACTATTCTTACATGTTATATAAGAACATGTCTTAGTTCTTAGGAGATATCAACTGAAGAATTTAAGGATAAAGGACCATGATGTATGCAACATATTCTCAAATGATTCAATAATAAAATTATAAGAGGAAGAGGAAGAAAAAGGGAAACAGGGAGAAAAGGAGGAAGAAGGAAAAAGAGATCAACAGAATGGATTCTTGCTATTACATGTTAATGTTCAATGACATTGTATAATATTAATATGTTTTCCTTGTTAGAAAGGTACACAATGCATTAATGCAAGATTCCATCTATCCCCTAGACACATCTGTAAGGTTTTGCCTCAAATGATTTGCCTCTGATTTTAACTGAATAAACTTACATCTAGAGCATACTCCAGAAGATGTAATCAAGGAGCTTAAAGCTATAAATAAAACAGTAATATCTATTTCCAGACTTCAGGGCCACTCTGCAAATATAAAAAATGATAAAGCAATTGTGCTAAACAGTAACAATTAGTGTCTCTAGGTGACCAGTATATGACAGTTCACTGTACTATTCCTGAAACTTTTCTGTAAATTTTTTAAGACAAAATGTTTTGTTAAAAAACCTGCCAATGCTGAAACTTTACTTTGACGAAAGTCATTTGTGAAAAACAAAATCTTAACTCCCAGATTCTTCTCTCCTTTTCCTTTCATAATCCATGTCAAATTAAGTTTAATACTGTTATGAAAAAAATTTTCAGTATTAAGATAAACATTTTACTAAAGCAGTCCCCAAATGTTTTAAAAAGCCCATTTATAAATCAGCTGTGTATAATGTGGAATGATTTTCACTATTACAAATGGTGGTTAAGTTCCTGATATTGGCCACAAAAGCTCTTTGATAAATCTTCTTTAGCAATACAGCAGAAATAGTATTGTATTTCACATATACCATGTTAACTTGCACATCTCCCTAGCCTTTCTGAAATAACATGGAATCTGCTGGATAAGATGGAGAGAGAGAATGTTAGTAAGGAACAACCAGTAACTAATTGTAATTTCTAACACCGTTTTTACTAGGTTACACATTTGAAACTGGAAATAGAGCCCTCAGACAAGATGGCTACTCGCTGTCCAGAAAGAAGGCACACGGAATCTCAGGAAATGCCACTTGTGCTCAACAGCTCTGGGATTCCTGTCCTGACCCAAAATGATGACGACAACATGTTAATATGTATAGAAAATATGTAAGGCAGTACTTTGTAGTGAAAAGTACCTTTATAATTTTGAAAGTCTGATGTGGGTACACTGGTTTGTGGTCAGTCATTTTAGTTGATTAAGACAACTTCCATTCACCATTTACTGAACGTTCACTATGTACCATGATAGACTGGTAGGTCCTGAGCATACACAAAGAACAAAATAGTCCCTGACACAAGAACTCAGCACAGCAGAAGAAAATGACGTCAATTAAAATCCTTTAAATCTAAAAATGGAATTACTCTTCAAATTGTGTCTGTATCAAGAGCAAGGGAGACAAACTTTGTCTAGAGACTAAAATTGGTATCATACCTGACACCTGAGCCACAACTTAAAGGTAAGAGCATTCCAATCTCCAGCAAAAACATGCACAAAGATACATAAGCATTAATTCAAATTTTTCTGTCTTCCGAGTGTCCTACAGTGTGCTAACGCCTGTGGAGACTGTTATCAAGAAGACAGACAAGGCCTCTGCCTTTAAGGAGTTTACATTCAGATAATGGACAAATAAGGAATAACAAAACATGTACAAATTACAGTGTCTTGAAGTAAGTGAGATGCACAAAAGAGTATCAGAGTGCAACATTAAAAAGGGTGTGCTGGGTGACAAAGTGAGACTTGGGCCATATTCCAAAGGGATATGCAGCCTTCTGAAGAGCATTTCAAGCAAGTAGTGCAAAAAGTGCAAAAAGACCCTAAAATAGGAAAGGACATATAAGGTTTAAAGAACAATAAGAGGACTGTGTGGCTGGCACACAATAAAACAGGGGAAGAACAATGAGAAGGAGAAAGATTATTCAGGGCCATTCAGGCCATGGAAAGAAATACAGACTTTATTTGAAGAGGAATGGGAAGTTATCGGAAGATTTTAAGCAGAGTAATGACATGATTTAGGATATTAAAGTGATCCCTACAGCTGCTATGTGAAGAACCAACGTCTGAGGAGCAAGAGAAGAAACAAGCCCAGTTAGGAAGCTACTGCAGCAATTCATACAAGAGATAATAATGCCTTGAAATAAAGAGGGGGCAGTGAAGACTAGAATGGCAGACTGGCGCAAGATAAATTCTTAAGGTACAAGAGAACGTATGGATGGACTGGATTTGAGAGAAAAGAAAAGAACCCTGGCATATCTTTTAAGTTCTTGACATGAGTACTGCCATTCACTGAGATGGGTAAGGGCCAGTAAAGACATCAGAGTCTGGGGTAAGGAGGAGGAAGGTTGGGGGAGAGGAATAAATAACTATATTTCAGTCATATGGTTAATATTATGTTTGAGATTCCAACTAGATTTCCAAGTGGAGATCAGGCTCGGGAAAATTCTGGGGTAAAAAAATAAAAGTGGGAGTCATCAGCATGAAAATATATGGCATTTTCAGGGAAGAGCAAACAGCTGGCCTTAACTGGGTCACAGAAACTGAAGGGTAGTGGCTGACGATGAGTTTGGAGAGACTAGAATCATTAAAAAGTGAACCATGATGAATTAATGCCAACAACAGAAGTAACAGCAACAGTGACAGTAACAGTAGGAGGAAAACAAAATGTAGGTACCCAGCATTGTGCTAAAGGCTTTATAATAAACATCTCATTTAATCCTCTCAACAACCCTATGAAGTAGGTAATATTATAATCACTATTTTATACACTGAGCCTCAAGAAGGTTGAGAAACTGCCAAAGAACACAAGGTGCTAGAGTTGGGTATTCTAACTTAGGCAGTCTTCAATCTTATCCCTTAAATTACTGCCTCTCTACTGATTTTATATCCCTTCAAAGTTTTCCTTAAAAGAATGACATTTAGATGTAAATTTTAGAAATATAGTCCCCGTCTCTATGTAAAATGCAAATGGCTAGGGAATAAGAGGTTAGACTTGTAAGCAAGAGCACCAGAGTTTTACTAAACCAAGAGTTACAAGTACATGAAGAGTATCCCTTTGTTACAAGAGTCACAAATCATACCTCAAACTAATCCAAGTCAACCTGCATATGCATGGTGCTTGTAACAAAAATAACCTGGTAAAAAGGTCCAGCTCATGCAGTATAAATTTGCGCTCCAATACCAAAATATTTCCCAAAACATGTAACTTTACTGATGGTTGAATTATTTTTTGAGTTCATAAAGTTTACATTTTTGTATAAGGAAGAAAATAAAATTAGCATTGATTCAAAACAAGATGTGCCTTCATTGATATTTATTAAAAATCTGATCAACTAGTGTGTTTTTCACCCATGTTAACAACTCCTCTGGCTTTCAGCATCATCACTTAGGAAACCAATAAAGTAAATTACCTGCTGTCATATACTAATGTTCAAACAGTTGATATTCCACCTCACAAACCAGCTAATTTTTTTTAACTCATCAGTTTATGATTTCAAGTGATTAAGACAATTCAATATTAAATATTTAGTTTAGTAAATATCAATTAAACTCAATAAATACAAATATTACTAAAATCAGTAAATAAACATCCAAACAAAAATACAGTATTTATTAAATATATGGCAACACATATGCTATACAAGAGATAATAAATGAGTTTATACTCTTAATTATAACACACTGGACACAGGTCCATTTATTAAAGATTACACTGATAAAGCATACAGATTAAATCATTTAGTTCCACAGAGCAGGTAAATGAAACATAAAAACTTACAGATACCCACTAAAGAAAGGCTATTTTTAAAAATATACCTATTCCAGGTAGGAAATAAAAATATTTTTCTAATTTCAAATTTTAAATACTGTATCTTGAAGACAACTCGCACGGATAATTCACAAAAAACATGTTTCAGTGAAGAGTAGGGAATATACTTACATTGAATTCTAATTTTTTTTAATATTTAGAGAGATTATGGAGGTTACAATCAATGATTGCAAACCAAAAACCTAATGTTGACTGGCCAACTAAACATTTTATATATAATCTGACAATAAATTTAAAATTCTGGGATTTGGGGGGTTCCTGGGGGGCTCAGTCGGTTAAGTGTCCAACTTCAGCGCAGGTCATGATCTCACGGTTCAAGCCCCGTGTTGGGCTCCGTGCTGACAGCTCAAAGCCTGGTGCCTACTCCAGATTCTGTGTCTCCCTCTCTCTCTGCCCCTCCCCTGCTTATACTCTGTCTCTCTCTCTCTGAAAAACAAACATTAAAAAAAAATATTTTAAAAAATGCTGGGATTTTTATGTTCCAAAAGTAAATGAGCAATCTCCTGCATTTATACATTATATGAAGTCCTCTTGGTCACAGACAGAGGCATCGGATACAGCACTTTTACAGTCTTCATAGGAAATAAGGGAAAATGTATGGAGAGGAAGGGGTGTACAGGGGAAGGGATGAAGGACATCAGGCGATATGCACTTTTGTACATTAAGCCTCAGGTAGCGTGCTAAGAACTCTCACTCCCATTACTTCATTTAATGCTAACAATTCCATGGGGCAGGTAGTATAACTCCCTCCCACTTTACAGAAGACATCTCATAAGTGACACCTTATGAGTAAGTGGCGGAGTTGGGATCTGAACCAAGATGTGATGACAAAGTCTAGCAGCCTTCCTTTATGAGGACTTGCAAACACAGCAGGACGTGTTAAAGTGTTCTTTTGCAGGAGGTTATCTAACTAGATTGATTTTGCAGGAGGTTATCTAACTAGGCACTCACTTCCCAATTTACTAAGAATGTACACAGATTTTCTCTCTCATCTAGAAAAGAGCAATGATCATTTTCAACCCACAAAACAGTATTTTCAGTGCTCCATCACTGCTAAAAGAAAACTTCAGCTAGACTTTGTAGTATTCATATGCACCATGAGCACCTCTTCAAAAAAAAAAAAAAAAGTACGGTCTAATTACAAGACAAAATACATGAAACTGAAAATGCCCAGAGAAAATTTAAGACCATCAACATTGTATGTTGGACTAAACTCCTCTTGCCAGACTTACAAGCAGTGAAGAGAGTGAAGGAAAAAAAAAAAAAAAAAAAAAAAGGTGGCCTTCCAAAACCTGACTGAAAGGCATGCTACTGCTCAAAAACAAATTGCTTAGTTTCCTCCTCCTAAATCAGAACATAAATCTATTAAAAGACTTCTGAAGTATTTCAAACTTCAGAATTATTTTCTAATAGAAAACACTTTTATTATTACTTAACCACCCTCAGAATATACTGATATTTCTCTTGGTAGCCAAATATTGATACTACTTGCATATTAATAAAATTAATATTAACCTGTACTGCATCCTATACAAAAGTATAATGCAATTGCTTTGAAAAATAAAACATCACCACCAGAAAACAACTCAATACCTTTAAAAGACTATTTCCGGTTGTATTTACAAAAAACAATCTTTGTCACACATACCCGTTAAGGAAACATAGAAACTCTTAAGCATTTGGAAGGAGATTATTCTCAAACCATAATTCAGCATAGTGACATTACAATTATTATTTCAGAGCCCCAATGAGCTATTTTCCTTCCACTGGGCACCCCCCACCTCTCACTGCCTCCCTCAAGAATTTAAACTTTTGCTAGGAAGTAATTTATGGGGTTAAACATAATTTTAGCCCCTCTGTTCCAATATGAACAAAACCATGGTTTTATATATAACAAAATGTGAATCAAATGAAACAGATATGCAAATAATTACGTTTAGAAAAATATTTGTACTCATAATTGCTGACTGCTTTAACGAACACGTTTCTATTGGAAACACTTCCAACACTATTGTTAAAAACTAGGTCTGTACAAAGTATTTAAATCACTAGCTTTAGCTCTTCAGAGTTTAATTATAATACCATTATCACAACTTTTTACAGTGCTCACTGAGAATTAAAAGTGATTCCAGATTCAATTAGTGTATCATTACACACACTAATCTTAATAATTTATAGGACACAAGTGTTCCTTATGTTTGTTATAAAGCCTAACTAAAATTGGCATCCCTTTTAATTTAAACACCTTGTGGACTTTTTTCCTAAAACAAAAGTTGCCATTTGGTAAAGACTGAACCCTCCAAAAATATACCCAAAAAAAAACCCCAAAAACGAAAATGTACATACAAAAGCCATAACAAGCACAACACAGCTATTTAATCCTCACTTTCTAAATTCATACTAAAATAAATGCCATTTTTGCGTTTTCAAAAAAAGATTTTTTTTCAAGCTATTTTGTTTACCTTTTCCACAGACTGTTCAAGTACTGCCAAGGTAACAGATTTTAAAACTGACAACTGGAGCACTTGGCAATTGGCAAAACAACACAGCTGGATTCTTAAAGGGAAAGTACTCTTGTGTAATGTACACCTAATTACAGCTTTGGAGAACCTTCTCTTCATATAGTAAAAGATGATACGAGACACAGGGGAAACAAGCTGTGCTAAAAAAAAAAAAAAAAAAAAAAAAAAAAAACCTTGAAAAATCTTAGGCATTTGTTCAAAAATACTTACACCACTGTCAACACATCACAGCAAGCCTTTCAAATAGCGCATTAATTGCAATACCAATCTTACTGTCAACTAAAATGCAGGTCAACGCTGCCGCAATTCTTCAGTCTACACGCGGTTTCCCTGCTGGACCATGACGGCGGGGGGGCGGGGGGGGCTCGCTTCGTACCTCTGGAGCCACACTTCAAGTCTGTAGAATGTTTTTATAGTCACACTTCCACGGGGAGGGAGGGGAGATCTGTTTTTCTAATTCAGAGATGCTCACCTCTTCCAAACTTGTTTGCACTACCTCACCTACCGACTTAATCCCCGCTGTTCGAAGACAGAGGATATCGAACTAAAAGGCAAAGTTTCTACCACATAAAACCTTTCCTGGGAGCCGGGATCTACCGGGATGTCAGGGGTAGCTCGCTGTTCCCTCTGTAGCCTCCCCTTCCCCGCTACGTCTCCCAGAACCCTTGGGCGTCCGCACCCCGCAGGTGCCCCCGGCCCGGGCCGCCCCAAATACCGACCCCGCCACTGACATCTGCATACACGCGCCCAGAGTTCGGACCTCAATGTTCCGCCCGCTTCGACCAACCTTCTCCCAAAGCAGAAGTGGGGGAACTTCTTCAAGTACGACCAAAGCGCAGAGCGCCCTCGGCACGAGGGGTCAATCCCTCTGGGGAGACCCGGGCCGCGGAGGGCAAGAGGGAGGAAACGGGCCTTCGGGCGGAACCCCCCGGAGAGACTCCGGGCCCCCAGAGAAGTCCCTCAACTTTCAAGAAGGCGCCGTCCACCACCGCCCCCCAGCCCCAAGCCCCGTGCGCGCACGGGGAGGCTCCTCGCGCCGAACCCGCGCGGCCGAGCCTCCCTCCGCCGGCCCGCGCGACAGCGGTCAGACCCCGGGCCCGCCCTCGGGGCACCCCGCCCCCACCACCGCGGGCGCCTCGCCCCTCCACGCAGACCCCGCGCGACCACCCCGCGCCGCCTCCCCGCACCCCACCCGCCCCGCCGCCGCGCGCCCGCGACCCCGGCCCCCTGCCAGCCGGACGCCGCCCTGCCCTGCTGTCCCCGGAGCCCGGCGGGCGCCCCTCCTCGGCCGCGCCGCCCCCCGCCCCAGCGCCCCCCGGCCCCTACCCGGCCCCCTCGCCGAGACGCCGCCCCCTCCGGCACCGTCGGCCCGGTGGACGGAGCCCCGCCGCCGCGGCCCTCACCGTGTCTCCGGCGCAGCTGACGGGCGCGCACACGCTGCAGCCCGGGCCAGCCACCAGCGCTCCGCGCCGCCCGGAGCCGCCTCCTTCAGCCCGGGACTCGCCGGGACATCCGCGCACGGATCCCCACACCGGGGCTATTTTTAGGAGACAGGCCCCGACCAGACCGGAACTCGTTCCTGCCGCCGCGCGTGCGCACTACGGCCGCGGTCCTCGGTGTCCCTCCGCCAGCCTCGCCTTTCCCTCCCTTCCCTCGGCTCCCTGTCTCTCTCTTTTCCCTTGAGGTTTCTCTTCAGCGCTGACTTATCCTCTCGGTGGGTCCTAGAGTACTTGGAATGGGAAAGACGAGGGTACGGGCAAAGAGAGTCAGTGGAAGCAAGCGCTACTCCACAAGGACGCGGGGGGCGGACTATGTTTTTCCGGGTGGGTGAGGAGACGGATCACCCGGCACAGGAAGGAGATGACGGCGGTTTGGCGCCGGGGCTACAGGCTGGAGCTCGCTTCCCTGTGAAGAACCGTGTTCTCCTGGAAGGGATACTGGTCACTTGATGAGGGCCTAGGCGCCTCCCAGGGCGGGGCGGCCCGGCGGCGTCGCGCCCTACAGCCCCAGCCTCCCCCCGCCGCTGCCTCCTTGACCAGCCCGCGGGGGCCGGGACCAGGAGCGGCTTCAATGACGCGGCGCGTGGCAAATCGCCGCGCGTGGCCGCCGGCTCCAGCCAACCGGGGGCACCGAGGGGCGGGGCTCCGGGGGCGGGGCCGGGGCTCCGGGGCGCGAGTTCGGCAGACGCCCGGAGTCCGGTGCCAGGCAGGGTCCTTCGGGACGGCCCAGACGCCTCCTGCCGAGCTCCTGGGGCCGCGCCAGCACCCGTTCCCCACCCCCCCCCCCGCGGCCCCGCCCCGCGGTCGGCCACACTGGCCCCCTGCAGACCTCTGCTCGCCACGCACGCGCCCACGCCCTCATTGTGGTCAGGGCCGCACCTGTGCTCGCGTCTGGGCCGCCGGCCCTGTCACCCTCACTGAGCAAGCACAATGGGACTTCGGTCCCTGGCGCGCCGTGGCGGCTGGGATCTGGGCCCAGGCCCGGAGGGAGTAGTACTTGAAGGGGCCTGGAGTGGGCGACCCCTTTCAGGCTGGCGAGCCAAGAGCCCCCGGTCCCGGGAGAGACACAACCTCCTAGTAATAGCCAATTACTAATAGGCATCGGTAGCCTACTGCTTGAGCGCCAAACTGTGCGCGGAACGTTTTGCATCTGATAGCTCATATATTCCTCACAACATCCCCAAGAAGTAGATTCAGTTTCTATTCCCATTTTACAGAAGAGGAAAGGGAAGCTGAGCGCTAAAGTGACCCTTTGAGGTCACAGCTTAAGAGGAGGGCACCGAGGACTTGAACTCCCAACCACTCTGCATACTGTCTTTTCTGAAAGAGGTGCAAAGGAGATATGCTTGGGACTGCCCTTCTGTTTTGTGGGGTTGTTGGTTTTGTCGAGCCATTGTTGGTCCCTGCATCTTGAAGTCTGCTAACCTTTGGAGAGTTTCTACAGCCGCACTGCCTATTTCTGCACCCAGAGGTGCCTATGCAATAAACACAGAGCTAAATGGTTATTTTCATTTGAAAGAGAAACTCAGTACCGCAGCACTTTGAAACAAAGTGACTGGGGTGGCTAAGCAGATGCGCAGAGGACGGGCAAAGGAACTGGGAAGTTACAGAGGAAGCTGGAGGCTCGCAGGCTTCCTCTCTCAAGGACAGGGCAACGTACTGGGGAGAACCCAACACAAAAGCGGCACATAAACACCAGACGCTGGAAAATAAATCCAGAGTTCTGCTCAGAGCCCCACAGTATCACTTTCCAGAAGAGCCAGCAGCAAGGACTATAGGGAAGTTTTGGAAACACATTAAAATTTGGTGTAAATCAGCAAGTCATGTGCAAATGCATGTTTTTTAACCTGCCAGAAGCTGCAAAGGCAGCTGCATTTGACTTCTTTGCTCCACGAAAATAGAAGAGTTTGATACTTTTACTTAAAAGCCTAGGCTCTGAGGTGGAGGGGACAGTGATCAGTAGCTCCGTCATTCCCACCTGCCCTTCACCCTGGAAAAAAAGGGGCCATGTAGAACAGACTTCCATTACTCCACCTCATGACCATCCCAGGGCACAGAAGACTAGCTCAGACTGCCTGCCTTCCCATTCAAATGCTGTGGGTCACTCCAGAGAACCAGAGAGCTTGGTCATGGCTCCAGCCAAAGTAGAAATGGAAAAAAAAAAAAAAATGTTTACATCACCTAAGAGAGTGCCTCTCTCCCCACCTCCTGCTTGTCAAAGCCCTTGTCTGAGAATTTCAGGGTATGATAAGAAGAAAGGAAAGCAGAGGAAGAAAATGGAGAGAAATAAGAGTAAGTTTAAAAATTCTAGAGCACAGCTATAGTAAAATACAGTCGCAAAACATAATCACTATTTGTAATTAAAATAATCAGTTTTAGGAAATCATCACAGCTTCTGTTCAGGTCTTAAAAGTACATATCTGAGGTTCAGTGTCTCCAGCAACTTCCAGCACTCAGCTTGGCATAGACCATGTGTGGAACACTTACATGTGTCATTGGCTTGGAGGGAGCTTATGACGAGCAGCATCTTTGAGTCCTCCAGCTCTTTCTGGCCTGCTTAAAGCACTCTGGAGGCCAGGAATGTCTGAACTGAAAGGACTTAGCAGCATTGTAGTAGGCACTGTGATATGGAGGTGAGGAAGAGCAACACTTCCTTCAACGGGGCTGGCGGGCCCTGGGAGACATACACCTTAAAACTCAGCCTGCTAACCACCAAGAGGGGGTTCTGAGGGCACTAGGAAAGCACAGAAGATGGCTCCTTAGAGGAGGCAGTCCCATAGTGAATCTCCAAAGTGTCCAGAAAGATGACAATGAGGCCCTCTCGTTGTGTCTTGATCTGAAGAACAAAGGCCAGGCTCCCTTGGAGGCAGGGATCCCTGACCACCTGGCAGCCTTGGCCTCACCTCTTCCTGCCAGACCACTCACCAGCCCCATTCAGAAATCTAAGAAGTTCCTCTGCATACACCAAGCTGTTTCTTTCTGTGTGCACGGTAAACCCCCTTTATCTCCATCAAGTCTCCACTTAGGCATCATTTTCTAGCACCTAGTTGAAGCATAAGTATTTCTTTATGTAGAAGTCTGTCTCCTCCCCTTTGGAGAGTGAGCTCCTTGAAGGCCAGAACTGTGATTCATTCTTTGTTGATCCAAAATGTCTAGCACAGTGCCTGGTGCATAATAGGCAATGAAGGAATTGCTCCTTAAATATTTATGAGCAGCCTTTAGGCACAAAGACTGCTTTGTGCAGGGACCCTTGAGTGTGGCTCAAGAAAGAAACCACAGCTAGTGTAATGTGCCTGAAGCCTGGAGTCTGGATTAAGTGCTGGGGAGTGGTAGGAGATAAGACTGGAAGGGTGAGACAGTATAGAGCCTTAACATATCAGGCTAGGCCATTTAGATTTCATATATATATATATATATATATATATATAATTCATATATATATATATATATAATTCATATATATATATATATATATATAATTTTTAAATTATTTATTTTGAGAGAAACAGAGAGCATGGTGGAGGGCCAGAGAAAACGAGAGAGAGAGAGAATCCCAGGCAGACTCCACACTGTCAGCACAGAGCCCTACATGGGGCTCGATCTAATGAACTGTGAAATCATGACCTGAGCCAAAATCCAGAGTCAGACGCTTAACCAACTGAGCCACCCAGGTGCCCCCATTTGGATTTCCTTCTGAGAGCAATGGGAAATACAAATTTGAAATGGTGGAATAGTTTGATCTATTTGGCATTTTAGAAGGATCACTTAGGGCAATGGTTGGGAGTAGGTGAGAGAGAGCAAGACCAGAAGCAGTATGGCCAGTTAGGAGGCACAGCCGCTGCTACCTGAGCACCCACACACACACTTCCCATCCCCAGAGGTCTCCACCAACTGCCCCATACATGCTGATGGCTTCCTGTGTCTCTGGGTCACTTTGGCCCCAGCTTCCTCATGTCTCAAGAAGACAGTTCTGAAGCATGTTCCCCAAAGTCTCTCAAGGGTGGGGGTGGGGGGGGTCACAGTGGGTTGGGCTCCAGTTGTCCTCTGTGGTGACCCACTCATTAGCCACTTTTTATTGTCTCTCCTCATTTCCCCTGTGTCACATCACCACTCCCTCAGAACCCTTGCCAGGATCACCTTCCAAATAAGCTACCCACACCCAAATCCTTTTTTGGGGATCTGCTTTTCAGGAGACCCACTTAAGACAGATGGTAAGTGAGTTAAGGAAGACAGAAAGCCTAAATGAAAAAAAGTTGCCTGACAGCAAGGAGAAGACAGAAGCAAAACAAAGAGCCAGCTAGAAGGTAGAATTGACCTGCTTTCTGTCATTGAATCTGGGGTTAGGGAAGGGAGAGGAGCCTCAGTTTACCCCCAGGTTTCTGGTTTGGGCTCCCGAGTGGATAACAGCAGCATCACTGAAGTGGGGAGCACTAGTGGAGGAAGATGAGATCGAAGGGGCTGGACAAGGAGAATGTGATGAGTTCCATTCTGTTCATGTTGAAATTGAAGTACCCGTGGGACAAAAATGTCCTTAGCCTTGTGGGGTTAGAGAAAGACACAACTAGATGACACTGGACAGTGCCAGGAAGGCTTTCTGGAGGAGGAGAACTGTAAGCAGAATTTTGAAGTTGAAATATATGGGATGGAGAAAAAGAGAAATAGCTTATGAAGCAGAAGAATGATGAGAGGGATGGACAATAAAAAGAATGGATTAGTAGAAAAAGGTAAGTTTATCTCAAGGAGGGGAACCTCAAAGTGGTTTTAATTTGTGAGTTTCTTGAAGATAGGGGCCATATTCAATCTTGTGTTCCTGACACTTACACAAAGTTAATATTTATTAAATATGGTGTGAACCAGGCAAAGGGGCTCAATAAATATGTTTCATGAAGTCTCAATTTTGCATGCGTGTAAATTAAAAGTAGAAGGTTTTTAAACATTTTTTAAAATGTTTTAATTTATTTTTGAGACAGAGAGAGACAGAGCATGAGCAGGGGAGGGGCAGAGAGAGAGGGAGACACAGAATCCAAAGCAGGCTCCAGGCTCCGAGCTGTCAGCACAGAGCCTGACACGGGCCTCGAACTCACAGACTGTGAGATCATGACCTGAGCCAAAGTCAGACGCTCAACCGACTGAGCCACCCAGGTGCCTCAAAAGTGGAAGGTTTTAAGATGCAAAGACACATGAAATGATGTTCATCAGGGAAATGCAAATCAAAACCACAAAGAGATATCGCCTTTCACCTGTCAGAATGGCTAGAACCAAAAAGACAAGAAATAACAAACGTTGGTGAGGATGTGGAGGAAAAGGAACACTTGTGCAGTGTTGGTGGGAATGCAAATTGGTGGAGCCACTGTGGAAAACAGTATGGAGGTTCCTCAAAAAATTAAAAATAGAAATACCGTATTATCCAACAATTCTGCTACTGGGTATTTACCCAGAGAAAATGAAAACACTAATTTGAAAAAATATATGTATCCCTGTGTTTTTTGCAGCATATATATAAAGATATATATATAGAAATATACACATATATAAAGAAATAAGAAAAGAATGGGATCTTGCCATTTGCAACAACAGGGAAGGACCTAGAGGGTATTATGCCAAGTGAAATCAGAGAAAGACAAATAAATATCATATGATTACACTTTTACATGGAATCTAAAAAACAAAACAAATGACTAAACAAACACACAAACAAAAAGCAGAAACAGACCAGAGAACACAGAGAACAAACTGATGGTTGTCAAAAGGGAGGAAGGTGGGGGGGATGGGCAAAATGGCGGAAGAGGAGCGGGAGATACAGGCTTCTAGTTATGGAATGAGTAAGTCCTGGGGATGAAAGGTACAGCATAGGGAATACAATCAATGGTATCGTAATAGCGTTGCATGGTGACAGATGGTAGTTACACTTGTGAGCATACTATAACGTATAGACTTATTGAATCACTACGTTGTGTATCTGAAATGAATGTAATATTCTGTGTCAACTATACTTAAATTAAAAAAAGATGTAGATGTAGGGGCACTTGGGTGGCTCAGTCAGTTGAGCGTCCAACTTCAGCTCAGATAATGATCTCATGGTTCGTGAGTTTGAGCCCCTCATTGGGCTCGTTGCTGTCAGCGCAGAGCCCACTTCAGACCCCCCCCTCCTCTGCCCCTCCTCTGCTCATGCTCTCTCTCTCAAAAATAAAAATAAACATTAAAAGAAGATGTAAAAAATGGAATGTTTTAAATGTGTTACCCCAAATTAGTGAATTCTCCATATATAACTCTGTCTTTTTTTAGAAATATCACATATAAAAACTACATCTTACTTGTAAAGTTACTTACTTTACTTGTATATTTTACTTGTAACTCTGACATAGGACATAATGACTTGTAAATATTTCAGAAAATCAAATCTCCACATTTTAAATTAAACCTAAAAACACAAATATAAGCCACTTTGTACTGTACATCACAGGCTTTTTAGAGTTAAAATCATTGATGTATGCATGCAAAGAGAGATAAATCACGTGCATCCTTTTTCTATTACAAGTTTCATGATAAGCACCCAGATATAAATGCCATTTTGCAGTAAAAGTAACCAGGGCTCCTTGGAGAGATGGTTGACTCCAGGACTGGGAAAGGAAAACAAACTAGATAAATCTATGGTGCCAGACAGCAAAGAACTGCTCAAAAAATGATGAGGGCATGTCAAAGGGACATAGGAGCTCACCTGAAAGAGCTACCGATGGCAAAACCTGAATGATTTGAGTAGCAAATAACACTAGCATTGGATTATAACCTGTAGAATAAAATAAATATCCATGAGCCCGTACTGATATAAATAAATAATTGGTTAAAAACATTGAATAGGGGAGAAAGCACATATCTTGCTTACAGGAGAATTCCCACGAAAAAAATGCAGAAGGAATGAGAGCAATACATAAACCCCCTTTGGCAAACACCACAATTAATTATTTATTGCAGGCAAGAACTATCAATGGATGCAAAAAATTCATGGGTAAAAGAATGATGAGAAACAGGACATTTGCATAGCCTCAAAGTAGTTCCCTACGAGATATTTATTAATTACAACAGAATAATAGGAATTTTGCAATAGAGGAACCCAGCAGACACCACCTTAACCGAGGGAACGAGGCCAGCATTACCGTAACAAAGCATTTGGACTTCATGTACCCCATGATATGATGCAATGGGAAGGGGCACATCCCTTTTTTGGTGTTCCTGCCAAAAAGCTATAACCTGAGTCTAATCATGAAAGAATATCAGACAAAGACAAATCAAGGGGAATCCTACAAAATATCCAACAGCTAAATACAAAATGGGATTCAGGATCGGATCCTGGTGCAAAAAAGAGACCTTAGTGAGAAAATTGGCAAAATTTAAATAAGGCCTGTAGCTTAGTTGATAATGTTACATCAATGTTAATTTCCTGGTTTTGATCATTGCACTATCCTTCCATAAGATAACCCTAGAGGAAGCTGGGTGAATTATCCATATGATGTTTGCAACTTTTGGCAAGTCTAAATATTAGACTTTGGCAAAGTCTAAATTAGACTAAATATTAGACTTTGGCAAAGTCTAAATATTTTTAGACTTTTGGCAAGTCTAAAAATATTTTAAGATAAAAAAATTTTTTAAGTGATAAAATATTTTAATATCCTGTAATTTACTCAGCTCTTCAATAGTAGCCATCATATGGAATTCACATAACTAGCAGAAAACATGGTTGTAGTATCTTACAATAGTAGATTCAACTCTTCAAATTGGACACTGTTAAAATTATTGGTAACATGTTTATAAGTATGTATGTTTTCAGATGATCATTGTTCTGAATTGAGGAAAAAACACAGAAAATAAAGTGCTTCTGGTTACTACACAAAACAATAGGGTCCATGGCTGCCATGTGGCCATGTGGCTATTCCTAAATATCAAAACATAAAACACACACACACACACACACACACACACACACACACACACACACATTTAACTTCTAACATTGCCTATTACATCTTTTCCAGGCCTTAAAAATGTTGTTGTCACTTTTCTTATTTGAATATCGTGGGGGCTTTTATTCTTGAATGCCTGATGATGAAAAGGATGAATTCAGGTTCTCAAAGAAGGGGATAAAAGAACTTTCTTTTGCTCAATTTGTATTCTAAATGTCAAAGTCTACATAAAGATTAAATAAACTTTAAAATGTAAGAAATCAAATCTTTGACAGCTGGATGTTTTATGCAATTGAACTTCAAATAAGTCTTTCGATTTCTATTATATGTTGTCATTTTGTTATATTGTATTTTTTTTCTTTGGCACAGTTTATTCAGACTCTGTGATTCTCTCCACAACCAACAATACATTCACATGTCAATTATAGGAATTCCAAACCTTGAGGTTATTCTGTTCACTTTCTATACTCCATCCAAAGAGGAGGTGTGTTCACTATCTTCCCCTTCTCCAGTATCCCATTCACATCTACCCCATGCATATGAGATCATGATCTCTATTGTCCTCTTGGCTTGTGTATTTTTGTCATAGATATTTCTTCTAAAGGTGGGAAGCATCCTAGTTCCCCCTCAATAATTTCTTTCAATATGCATCCCAGGCATTACCAGGCTCTACCATATTTCTTAGGAAATCCATTTTGACCTGTTCTAGGCCTATATGTCCCTCAAAAGCTCATAGAGAGAAAAGTCAGTTCTCTCTGTGGTGGCCACATCATACAAATCATTCCCAAATTGCAACTTCAAATCTAGCAAAGAATTTTATCTTTAGAATTTGAGAATACTGAGACAAATCTGGGAGTCACTGAAAAGGTAGGACCACACATTTTATTTATTTATTTATTTTAAGGTTTTTTTTTTAAATGTTTATTCATTTTTGAGAGACAGAGTGCAAGTAGGGGTGGGGCAGAGAGAGAGGGAGACACAGAATCAGAAGCAGGCTCCAGGCTCTGAGCTGTCAGTACAGAGCCCGATGCAGGACTCGAACTCATGAACCATGAGATCATGACCTGAGCTGAAGTCGGATGCTCAACCTACTGAGCCACCCAGGTGCCCCAAGGCCACACATTTTAGAGTCAAATCTCCTCTGTTTAAATCACACCTCTGCCATTTCCCAAGTGTGTAACTTTGGGCAAGTTTCTCAGTCTCTCCAAACCTTGATTTCTGTACATGTAAGATGATAACAATCCTTACTGAAGGTTATTTTGAAGATTCAGTAATCTACATAAGCACCAAATGTACCTACATAAACAGTAGACACACATGTGGTTGTTCATTGATGCATTCCACCAACCCTTCCTGAGCTCTTACTGTGTGCCAGGCACTGTTCTAAGCACTGGGACTACAAGGAAGATCCATGTTCTCATGAAGTTTCTAGTCATGTAGACAGACAAAAAATGTATAAACAAGAAAATGTCAGATGATGATGAAGAAAATAACTATGAAGAAAAACAGACTATGAAGAAAATAACACAAGACCATGAAATAGAGTAACAGAGTGGAGACCTTAACTTGGGTTTCAGGGAAAGCTTCTCTGAGGCAGTGACACTTAAGCTGGGTGACAAAGGAGCTGAAGGAGTGAAGACCTGGGGAAGAGTGTCTCAGGCAGAAAGAAGAATAAAGTCCCCAAGATGAGACTGAGCTCACTTTTTTTGAAGAACAGAAAGAGGGAAGTTATGTCTGGAGCAAGGTTGGGGGCCCAGGGTGGTTTATAAGCCATTGGTGCATTGTGTTACTTAGGTAAAATAATAATAGAAATGCAATAAATCAAATCACCAGCATGTTAGCACACATTGTTCCATTCCTGTTCAAAGAACCAGCAGGTTTTAGCTGTAAGTGACAGCAGCACAAGTCAAATCAACTGAAGCCAAAATATTAAAAGAGGGAGAATTTGTTGGCTTGTTTGACTGAGAGATTCAGGAGTATTTCTAATTCCAGAATTGCTGGATTGGGAAGCTAAAAATTAGGTATTATTTCTCTCCCTCTCTATCTCTCTCCTTGTTCTGTGCCCCCAAATTCATGTGTTGAAACCTAATCTCCAGTGTGATGGTATCGGGAGGTAAGGCCTTCCGGAAGTGGTAAAGCAGTGAGGGTGGGGCCCTCATGAATGAGATTAGTGCCCTTATGAAAGATGACTCCCTTGCTTCTCCAGCCATGTGAGGATACAAGGAAAAGAAAGCAGTCTATGAACCAGGAAATGGGCTCTCACCAGACACTGGATCCGACCTCACATTAATCTTGGACTTTCCAGTCTCCCAAACTGTGAGAAATAAATTTTATTGTTTAAAAAAAATTTTTTTAATGTTTTCATTTATTTTTGAGACAGAGAAACAGAGCATGAGCAGGGGAGAGGCAGAAAGAGGGGGAGACACAGAATCTGAAGCAGGCTCCAGGCTCTGAGCTGTCAGCACAGAGCCCCATGCAGGGCTCAAACTCACAGAGTGTGAGATCCTGACCTGAGCTGAAGGCAGAGGCTTAACCAACTGAGCCACGCAGGTGCCCCAAGAAATAAATTTTATTGTTAACAAGCTACCCAGTCAATGATATTTTGCCCTGACATCCAGACAGGACTGAGACAATTTCCACTGAGAAAGAGTTTTCTTTAAATTTTATTAGCAAAATCCCAAAGGCGAGCCTGGCCTGGGTCACATGTCTGGTTCTGAACCAATCACCGTGTCCAGGGTGATAGAATGCTCTGATTGGTCACTTTTAGGTCAACAGCCCCTCCCAGGAGTCCTGGGAGAGGGTTGAAACTCATCAAAAGTTCAGGACCAAATGGACTGAGAGTGAGGGGTTGTAGTTCCCCTCAATTGGAATACTATTATGGACGAAGGGGGCCTGCATGCCAGACAGACAGAAAGAAAATAGACATCACAACAGCTGAGCAGCAGGTGTTGATTGTATGCCTGTAGTTAGACTGTCAGTTGCAGAAATTTGGTCCCTCCCCTCAGAGCTATCCCTGGGTTCGCAATGGCAAATAGACACAAAAGGGAAATTGTCAATAAGAAACCTAACAGGCTGTCCCTTAAGGCCTGAGGTTCCGAGCGCTGCCTTGACATCTTTGAGCCTCCCCGAGTCCCAACCATGAGCTCCCTGTTCTCACCACACATGCATGCCCACTACCCTGCTAGCTCCCCGATCAGCCAGGCCAGCCACACCCAACCTGGTCCTGAACCTAATAGGTTTCATATACCTTCCAGTCCACACAATAATTCAAACGTGCAAATCACATTCTGCTGTAAGAACCAGGGAGCATCTCATCCTCCTCTTAGTACAAAACCTTTCTGGGGCACCTGGGTGGCACAGTCGGTTAAGCGTCCGACTTCAGCCAGGTCACGATCTCGCGGTCCGTGAGTTCGAGCCCCGCGTCGGGCTCTGGGCTGATGGCTCGGAGCCTGGAGCCTGTTTCCGATTCTGTGTCTCCCTCTCTCTCTGCCCCTCCCCCGTTCATGCTCTGTCTCTCTCTGTCCCAAAAATAAGTAAACGTTGAAAAAAAAAAAACCTTTCTCTCACAGCTCTTCCTAGTTCAGGCTGCTCCCGAGGGCAGCCCCCACGTGCCCCTGCACTGGGGCAGCCAGAGCCGTTTGCACTGCTGGGTTAATTGAGCCCTCACTGGACTCTGATGAACCCCATCCTGCTGGTGGTTCTACGGGCCTGCACGCACACTAGCAAAGCTTTTCCACACCCCTGGCTCCCAACCTGTCCTCTCTGATGATCTTCTTTAACATGAAGGCTGGCCAACCTCGTGGCATCTTATGCATTATCGCCTTGGCCTGAGTCTAGCTGAGGACCTAACTATCACATAGTAGGCTTGGATAAATGTTCCCTGAGTAAAAGAATGGATCTTTGTCCTCAGTCAGGCAACAGCAAAGTGTGGAACATTCTGGTCTGATGCAACTGTTTGAAAACTTGGTTTAAGTTGGAGCCAAAGTGACCAACCCAGAAAATCTGAGAATGGAAAATCTATTTTATCCTGGGCTTTACAGAGGAAGGAAATACTGCAGGTCAGAAGCCATGGTTTTCAATGTTCACATTAGAGAAGTATCAAAATGACCTTTTTTTTTTTTTTAATGAGGCTTCATTTTTATGCTTACATTTTCAATGAGGTCCCTGTTTTTGTCAGAAATCTCAACCTCTGCTCGGTAATTGCACAACCCCTGGCTTCACTTGGCCTGCATAGCCTTGGCACGACTGGCTTTTTTTGGTACATGCTGTAGGCAAGATTTTTATGAGGCTTGATTCTTGTCTTGACTTTATTTGATCATGTATCTCTGTAATTCAGCACAGAGATTAAAGCAGACAGCACCTCTCAGCACCAAGACAGTGAATACAGCAGAAAATGGTAACAAAGTATTTAACATATACTAATGCAAAAAGTCTTTCCAGAAATCATGCTTCAGCGTGAATTAAGCACACTGTTTCAAGGGGCCCGGTCCTCTCCTTGAGAAGCATTTACAATTTTCAACAGTTTGGATAATTTGGATTCAGCCTGCCAAATAAAAGACAAAGATCTTCATCAAAATTCTTGACTAGAATTCTGCACCCTGGACTTTGCATCTTCAAAAAGGTGCATCTTTGAGCAACTTCTCATCAGGATACTTGCTCTAGAACTGAACATAGTGGCAAAACTGAGGTTACAGAAAGGCTCCATTTTTTTCACCTTTTGGAGTTAAAACTATGAAAAGGTTTGTTAACACACTGAGTTGGCAAAGGTGTATAGAAACAGGCACTCCTGTACATTGTTAGTGAGAGTGAAAATTGGTACAATCTCTTTGAAAGGCAATTTGAAAGGTTAATGTCTATTGCAATTTTAAATGTACATGCCCTTGAACCAGAAATTCCGCATCTAAGAATTTACCCCGTAGAAATGTGTATACTCATTGCAGAATTGCTTATAGCAGCAGAATAATTCAAAAAAAGAAACAAATACCTATCAAAGTGAGATTGGGTAAATAATTTGTAGTACAACCATATAAGACAATACTATTCAGCTATTACATAAATATAATATATGTATATATTCTTATATATATATATATATATATATACACACCATATGTGTGTATATAATATATATATATATATCCCAAATTTATTGAAATCTGTTACAGAAGACACAATTCAAATAGGAACTACTGTGTATGGTTTTTTTAAATTTGTTTAATTTACATCCAAGTTAGTTAGCTTATAGTGCAACAATGATTTCAGGGGTAGATTCATTAATGTCCCTTACCCATTTAGCCCGTCCCCCTCCCACAACCCCTCCAGTAACCCTCTGTTTGTTTTCCGTGTATGGTTTTAAAGTATGTAGAAATCTGGGGCACCTGGGTGGCTCAGTCAGTTAAGTGTCCGACTTCAGCTCAGGTCATGATCCCGTGGTTCATGGGTTTGAGCCCTGCATTGGGCTCTGTGCTGACAGCTCAGAGCCTGGAACCTGCTTCAGATTCTGTGTCTCCTTCTCTCTCTACCCCTCCCCCACTTGTGCTCTGTCTCTCTCTCAAAAATAAGTAAACGTTTTAAAAAATGTTAAAGTATGTAGAAATCTGAGTTATGTTTGACTGCAAAAGAGTATAAAGTACATGAATTCAAACTACAGTGTAAAAAGAAATAGTACATCCTCACTAAATTAAATGTTTACAAATGGTTTTTTTCTTAAGCACCAGCTATAGCCCTTTTTAAAAATCCAATAAGCAAGTTTTAACTTAGTGAGAAAGCCTATCCATATTGTAACATGAGATATGTCAGCCCCAATTTTCCCATATAGAATATGTATATAATAAATAATATAATTATTTATGGTGTGTGTGTGTGTGTGTGTGTGTGTGTGTGTGTGTCTAGACAAGCGGTTTTTCACATCTGATAATATCTAGAGACAGCTGGAGGGGGCATCTAGTGGGAAGATACTATGGGCATCTGGTGGATAGAGGCCAGGGATGCTTCTAACCATCCTACAGTGCATAGAGCAGTTCCTCCTCTCCAACAACAAAGAATTATCCAGCTCAAAATGTCAATACTGCCAAGGTTGAGAAATCCTTCTCTCAAATTTTCTTAAGTAACAATAGTAGCTGAGAGGGGAAACTGGAAGTCTGGATATAACCCTTTTGTCCCTACAGAAATTCTACATGTGTGTATAGTTTATATTAATGACCTACACACTGAGCAGTTTTTAAATGCACATTCTCAAGCTCTTTCAGCCAGGGTATCAGAAAGCAGCAGTTTCTTCAGGAGACATTTCTCTACCTATTTTTGCCTCAGATCTCCTCCTTGCTTAGAGCAAATGACAGACACAGTGAGTAAGCTTGAGGATGAGAAAAAAAAAACGCATTGAAGTCACAAGTTCCTGGGCCATTTCGGGTCCCCTAGGGACAGAAATATCACTGATGGGTTGACTCCAGAAGTAAAGAAAAGTGTAGGTTTCCTTTACAGCTTGCCTCTGCTCATGTTGACTCTAGAACTTGGCAGTGCAAAGGGGCAAGTGCTCTTTCCCTACCTCAGGTGTATCAGTAGGATAAATAACCCCAGGAATGTACTCTCTTATGGCCTGCATGTGCAGTTTTTATGATCCAAACCATAAATTATCTCTTGAGGTATTTTAAACACTAATTCAAGTTTAGCATATAAAATTTACGCACAAAAGTCTGTCGAGTTAGGTCTACAAGGATGTCCATTCCAGCATTGTTTATAAATGGCAAGAATCTAAAAATAAGAACAGAATCCAGGAGAAATGTTATATAAACCATATCCCAGTCATTCTACAGAATGTTCTGCTACTGTTAAAAAATGAAGTCTATCCATACATGTTGATGGGAGATGATCTGTAAGATATATCACTTGAAAAAAGCAAGTTTCAAAACAGTAGATATAACGGGCTCCTTTCTGTGTGAGTTACAAAAAAAGAATATCTTTTAAATTCTATCTTGGCATATGCACATTTCACTTTCTGGGAAGAATAGTAAGAAACTCTCAACAGTAGTTAAGTCCCTCTTTGGGGAAAGGGTTGAGAAGAGGGAGCTGGTGAAGTGTCACAGGCAACTTTCACTTGGCATTTTGTACCCCCACACACTGTTTAAATGTTCTGTGTATGCATGCATGCATTCTTCTACATTTTTCAACAGAGGTTATCAGGATGGTAAGAGCATGGACTATCTAAAATGTTTTTCTTAGTATTACTTTTTATTTATAGAAATGTACACAGCATATAAATACTATAAAAGTAAATTTAGAAAACAGCAGAATGTAAAAGAGATAAGAGACAATGGAATTAAAGAGACAATTGAATTAAAACTATTTAAAAAAAATTATAGCCAAGTCAATTTACAGTTAAAGGGCACATATATGAGCCTTCAGAAGTGAATGATGCCATTGAAAAAGTATAAATAGAAACTGTCTTCTTCTTATAATAATATTTTCATTATTATTATAGTTACCATTGTCCCTTAATCTGTTAGTATTTTTAAGTGCCTACTATACGCAAAAAGCATTGTGGTTCATTCTACAAAGGAAGTAGCATTGGTATAGACATGGGCACACACCTATATGTCCCTTGAGTTACTTGTCAGCTAAGATGATAGATTTATAATGCATTATGTCTTCAAACTAGCTAACCAGGGTGAGGGACTCAGGCAGCTCCCTAGCAAAAATCAGGTGCATGAATTGAACCAGTCTGGTTTGAGGACTAATGGCCACAAAACCTCTCCCATGTATATGGACCAAGGTCTGAAATCTCCACCATTACACTGAGTCCCAGAATTGGCAAAAGAGGCTGATTTCAGATAAAATGCTCACAATTAAAACACACTCAAGCAAGTGCACATTTCCTAAATCATGTAATCCAGTGTCTAAAGATATCTTTAAAAACTTCTCCTATTAGCAGATAATGTAAGTCTTAGCCAATTGAGGGCAAAGTGGATTATTTACAGTTGAATTTCATCTAATTCAAGAACCACAGGCCCCTGCCCCCACCTACTTTCTCCCTCAGATCGACCTATATTGGGATTAGGGTGGGAAAAGGGAGATGCTGGTTCCTGGCCATTCTCTGCAATCAGTTGGCATATCACAACATCCACAGTCCACTCTGGTTCTTAAATACTGTGTTGTCTGTCAAGGCTGGGATGCAGTGTCCCTCACCCTGCTGTGAGGCTCTTCCAAGTGCTCTATTGGTCATAAAATGCACGTAGGACCCTATGGGACAAAGATCCAGAAATCAGATTACCCAGGTTTTCATTCCAGTTTTGTGGTTTTCAACTCTGGCTGTACATTGGAATCAATGGGGGATCTTTTTAAAAGGTCTGAGCCCTGCCCTTCCCACAGATCTAATTCAACTGGCCTGAGGGGACAGCCTCAGCATCAGGGTTTATTTATTTATTTTTTTAAGTCTCCAGGTGATTTTACTACTTAAAAAAATTGTTTTAAGTTTATTTATTTTGAAAGAGAGAGAGAGAGAGAACCAGCAGGGGAGGGGCAGAGAGAGAGGGGGACAGAGGATCTGAAGTGGGCTCTGTGCTGACAGCAGAGAGCCCATTGCGGGGCTCAGACTCATGAACCAGGAGAGCATGACCTGAGTCAAAGTCAGATGCTTAACTGACTGACCCACCCAGGTGTCTTGATTTTATTGTTTTTTAAGATTTATTTATTTCTGAGAGAGAGAGAGAGAGAGAGAGAGAGAGAGAGCTTGCACACACACGATCAGGGTAGGGGCAGAGAAAGAGGGAGAGAGAGGATCCAAATCGGGCTTTGCGCTGACAGCAGAGAGCCCTGTGTGGGGCTTGAGCTCAGGAACCACTCAAACTCACAACCATGAACTCATGCCCTGAGCAGAAGTTGGACACTTACTTGACTGAGCCACCCAGGTGCCTCAAAAGTCTCCAGGTGATTTTAATATGTAGCCCTGGCTGAAAGCCCTGCCCTAGCTGGGGCTGAACACCCTGCCCAGACAATCCACTTAGTTCTCTGAGGTTTCAGTTGAAGAACTGGGTCCCCATGTGGCCCCCGATCCATCAGATTTTACCCCTTCTTCACCCTCTGACATGACCTATCACTGTGCTAGTTAGTGCAGACACAGCTTTGGTAATAAAGATGCCCAAATGTGTGATTGCTCAACATGAACTTCCTGCTCAATCCAGGGAGTCCCAGGTGGTCGTGGTGGTGGTGGTGTGTGTGGTAGCAGACTGTTCTGCTTTAAGCAGATCTCTAGAACACAAGGTGATTGTAGTTCTGCCATCCTCAATGGCAGCTTCCAAGTTTCCTCTAGAGTCACCAAAACAGTCAGCTTAATGGAGACAAGAACATGGAAACACACTTACGGAAGGTTTTGATGACCAGGCTTGAAAGTGGCCCTTAGATCTTTTGTTCCCATTCCATTGGCTAGAATCAGGCATATGGTCACATCTAACTGCAAAAGACTCTTGGAAATACATTCTAACCATGTTCCCAAGAAGAAGAAGAAAATGGATTTTGATGAACCCTTAATAGTCTCCACTGCAATCACTATACAGTTGACTTTGAACAATATAGGGGTTGGGGCACTGATCCCATTCCCCACACAGTTGAAAATCCAAGTGTAACTTTTGACTCCCCCCCAAACTTGACTATAAAAAGCCTACTGCTGACCAGAAGCCTTACTGATAACATAAACAGTTGATCAGCACATATTTAGTATGTTATATGCATTACATACTGTACTCTTACAATAAAGTAAGCAAAAGAAAATGTTATGAAGAAAATCGTAAGGAAGAGAAAATACATCTACAGTATGTACTGTATGTATTTTTAAAATTGGGTATGGTTCAAACACAGTTCAAACACATGATGCTCAAGGGTCAACTGTGGTTACTGCAATTCTCAGTTCTCTTGCCCCTCTTTGCCTTCATCATAATTAGCTGTCAACACTCTAACTTGTGATAAGCTCATCATCTGCCCTCTTATTGACTACACATGGCTAAACACGGTTTCACATTTAGTTCATGATTTTAAACCTCAAATGGGCACCCAACACTGTGGCAGTCCTACATTTCCTTAGTAAGCTTACCCTCCTGCTGCCCAGTATGACCATTTTATACCTCAGTCTTAGTATATTGCAAATTGAGCTTGAGAAACCCAAACTTGGTCCTCCCTCAAGCTTCCCCATCTTGGGAAACAGCACCATCGAGCAAGTTGCGCAACCCAGAGACTTGGCCATGACCCGGATTCTCCTCATCATCTCCCCCTCAACCAACTCATCCTCAAGTCTCACCAACTTTGCCCCTAAAGCATATCCTGATTCTACACTCTCCCACCTCTCGGGGACAAATCACCATTATCTCTCACTTGGCAAGTGGTCCACTGGCTCTTGCCTCACTCACTTCTTGCTCTCTATAGGTGGCCCTGGAACGGGTATTCCTGAAATAGAAGCACTAGAATGTCACTCCCCTCCTTAATCCCCTAGAGTGACTTTCACTGCACCTGTAGAGCTCAACCTGGTTACTGTGGCTTACATGGTACCCACTGCAGAATTCCTACCCCTCCTGTCCCATCCAGCACCCCCTCCTTTCCTAGACCTCAAGCCCTCAAGTCTCTCCTTCTGCAGGATCTTCATACTTGCTGTTCCCTCTCACTAGAATGCTTTTTCTCTTGTCTTTTTAGGGCTAGATGCTAAACATCTTTACGTCTCCGTTTAAGCCCCAGTGGATAGGACTTTCCTGACCACACTTCCAAGCAGGTCCTCATTACCTCTATCATTTTGCTCTGCTTTCCTCATGGCACTCATTACTATTTGTAATTAATTGTGTGTGTTTACCTGTTTGTTATTCCATCCTGTAAGAGTCTTTAGCTACACCACATGGTAGGGCTAGGTCAGCTTTGTTACTGGCTGTCCCTGGTTGCCTGATACATTCTATCTACATTGGTTGAATGTAATATAAATCACGGAATGCAATGCAATAGGTCAGTGGTTCTTAATGTTTATTTACGTATTTTTTTAAGGTTAAGGATGCTTTGAGAACCTGATGAAAGCACTTGGGCTTTCTCCCCTGAAAAATCATGCACATGTAACATCGCATTCAGTTGTGAGTAATCCCTGGGCCTCCATAAACCTATCCTCTCAGAAATTAGATGGATAATTCTAGAACAAAATGGTACTTTTAGCTCTAATATTCTTATAGTAACACATTTTATTATATCAACTATTCTGTTACCAATAAAAGTGCCAACAAAGAAAACAATAGAGCCTTAATAAAAAGGCACTCAGGAAAGGTAAGCTTTTACCAGACAGTGAGAAGAAGCAGGGAATACTAGGAATATAGTCTGTTGCTTTTGAAAAACAACTGGAGAAAGACACACCCAAATGTAATCTCAGGGTAGCCAGGAACCGTGAGTACCTGAGTAGGGTCCCTTGGAGGCAGGTTCCGGGCCAGGTGACCACCCCCCAGAAAACCTGATACATGGCATAGCTTACAAGGAGCGGGGCGGCGGTGGGGGGGAGAGTCCACGTGCAAGGTCATCATTGTGAGTTCCCCAAAAGGCCCTTCAGAGGTGTTGGAGCACCCATATTTTATCTTCTTGGCAGCTGTGACTGATAGGGGTGGGGGATGGTAGAACAAGTTCAAGGCACTCTTTCAAAGTTGAGTTGTGACAGCCCTCGTGGTACATCTTCCCTTGTCTGGATTCCTTCAGCACTTCCACATTTCTGTGTGCCGCAGGCATTGTATCTCACCTCCTGGACAGCAGGGTCCACAGCAGCTACTGAAGGGTTTGTACGTGGAGCTTCCTAGAAATTCTTGTCTGAGCAATGAATAGGTGTCATGATGCTACCCGGGCATTCGCAAGCCCCAGGGGAGTCTCGCTAGGGACTGGAGGCAGGGACCACATCCAAGGAGCCCCTCCAGAGAGGTGAGAATCCATGTTATACAGGGAACTTTAGGACCAGAACAACTCATCATCTCTAATTTCATGTGACACGTGACAGCCCAGTTCTCAACCAAACAGGTGCTGCGGCACCTGTCAGCATAGCTGTTACGAATTCTTGTGAATGTCACAAAAAGAGCCCAGGGTCATCAATCTGAAGGTAAGAAGGGGTTTGAGTAACCACAGGGGCTTCACCTACAGGTCACAGCTGTCCCTAGCCTCAGGCAAACAGGCCAGTAGCCACTAGCAGGTGTCGCCCATAACTGCTGTAGCCCAGAAGTTGATACCTTGATCATTCAGCTGTTGGGACATTCTGTGAAGCATGTGTTGTCGGTTGCTGTGGTGGATGATGTTAGCGCTTAAAATTCTGAGAGCAGCTTATAGATGGGCTATGGTCCCAGTAATTATTTATACAGAAAGGTTTCTGTGTAAGACAGAAACTATCCTGTATGTAATCAGTGCCCCTTGACCCTATTACATGTCCCATCAATGGACATTTTCTTGTTTCAAAAGGGTTTTTTTTTTCCTTTGCTTATTAAAGACATTTTGGAAAAGGTCATGATTGGGACTGTATATTATTTCAACTTTCAATTAGTACATTAAAATTAAGTTGGGACTCTATATTGTTTGATAGACACATTTAGTGTAAAAGCTGGGGTGGTATATACTAACCTCAGGAGAGTAAAACCCTCTGGCATGGGAAGGAAAAGGGAAGGAAAGAGGAATCAAGGGGAGGGACTCTTTAGTTACTTCTGTTTACTTAAATAAATAAAAAAAAACCACAAAGAGCTAAAGCAAATATAGCAAAATACCAACATCTGTTCAATATGGGAGGTTGAAGCTTTCTGGATGTGTGTAATATTATTTTTTGTACTTTTTTTGTAACTTTGAAGCATTTATAATCAAAATAAACATTTTTTTAATGAAGGGATGTAGCAGGAATTAGACTTTATGGAACTTAGGTGTATATTGGGATATTTTAAAGTTCTCCGTGTGATTATTTTTCCTTGGAGATGGGAGAAGGGAGATAAATGTCACATTTGGATATGTAAGGCATAATAATAATTAGAGCAAACACCTACACATGTGCTTAGCATGTGCTAGCCGCAATTCTAAGCATACTACTCATGAGTCAGATACCAATACAAACCTCCATCTGGGGACAAGATAACATGATAAAAAATAGTTTCATTGCTGGGGTTTCCAGCTCAGACTCAGTGAAATGATGCAGGGAAGCATGTAGCCAGAAAAGATTATGTTCCTGTTTCTCAGTGTGTGGGTCTCAGAAGTAAGTGAGCCAGGGACAAATAGACCTCTCTACCTCTGATGTCGCATCTTGGTGGGAGACGGACCTATGGAAAACATGCCCCAGTTCCAGGGACCAGATGCTATAAAGGGTCAAGACTTGCTGGGATGACCGCCATTCCCAGTTACTCTCCCTTCCCCTGAAGGTAACCATTATCCCCCCCCCACCACTAACCCCATCCATGACTCTTGCTTACTTGTGACTTATATAAATGGAATCATTTGAGGGATATTCTTATGTCTTGCTTTTTTACTTAACATTATATTTGTGAGTTTTAGTTATGTGATTGCATGTACCAATAGTTCAACTCATTTTCATTGCTTTAGAGTTTTCCATCATATGAATATGTAATAATTTATCATTCCATGATGCTATTGATGGACATTTGGGGGGTTTCCAGTTGATGCTATTATGAATGGTGCTGTGCTGAATGTTCTTGTGTTCTGTCTTTTGATTCAAATATATATGCGCATTTCTGTTGCATATATCCCTAGGGTATACATATGGTCAACTTTTGTATACACGTCAGATGATTTTCCAAAGTGGTCATACCAATTTCCACTCCCTCAAGGAATGTGTGAGAGTTCAAGTTGCCCTATAATATCATCAAAACTCAAATTTGTCTGGTTGTTGTTTTCAGTGAATACCTCATCTATGCCTCTTTGTATTCGTATTTAATATTTTTCCAAGAAAGAGATTTCTGGTGGGGTAAGAGCCTCCTCTCGCACTGCTTTTCTTTTTCAAAAAGTTTCATGGTTTTTTTTTCTCATTTTTTTTTCTTATTTTCTTTTCTAGGTGAGTCTTTGAACAAATTTATTAAGTTCTGTTAAAACGTTAGTAATTGCTAGCTTAACGTCATGCACATTTTTGATGGATCTTTTCATATTTTCTAGATCTGCGCTGCCCAATAAAATACCACTAGCCATATTTGTCTATTTAAATTGAAATTAATTTAATTAAGTAAAATTTAGAATTCAGTCCGTCAGTCATACCAGGCACATTTCAAGTGCTCAATTGCACATGTGGCTAAAGGCTATCCTGTCAGGTAGCACAGGGAGAACATTTCCATCATTGCAGAAAGTTCTATTAGACAGCATTGGTCTAAATAGTAATACTTGTCCTGTATTCATATCAAAATATTTTCTCTCAGTCCATCCTTATAGTTAAACTTTTGAGTACTTTCCTTTGAGGTACAGAAATAATACATTTTTATGTGGCCAAATATATTCATCATTTTTTACATAGATCTTGCTTAAGAAAAATCTTCAGAGCACATTTCCCCGTGTTTTCTTCTAATTATTTACAAGATTTGTTTTGTTACTTCATCTAAAAATTATTTTTTATCATAGTGTGGAATGGGAGCCCTACTGAATTTTTCACAGTCTTTCTGGTACCATGTATTGTGCTTGAAAAGAAAAAAAAACAGAAAATTTAGTGAATAGTATTAATAACTACTACTACTACCTTTAATCAAGGTAATGAAAATTTCCTTCTGATTTAGTTTGCTAAGCAGTTTTTGGAAGAACAAATATTAAGTTTGTGTAGAACAGTGAGAGCCACTGCTCTTTCTGTGGCTCTCAAGGGGATCTTTTTTTTTTTCCTCCTTGAATTGGGACAAATCCTACCCTTAGTTGGAGATAATATATTGTTTTTTAATTCACTAATGGATTTGATGTGGTAATATTGTATTTAGAAATTTAATATCTTTGTATTGGTGTTTTGCTATTTCATTTTTTAAAAAAGCTATTAATCTTTGAATGGCTTGGATTTTCCTGAACTAAGAGTTTTCTGGCAGGGGACAGTATGGGAAGGAGGAATCGGGCCAGTATTGCCTTCCAAACTCCATAACTCAGAGAATGTGTCCTTCTCTACCACCACAGAGACAGACTGCTTCCTGTAAACATGGCTCAACTTTGTGATCCCTTGAGTGGCTCTACTGTAAAGTATCTTCTTTGAATCAGATAAGGTTCAAGAGTGTGTCTGCAGCTGCCAGTCTTGCTTACTATACTTCTTGATATTATTACTGAACGTGGGAGATAAAAATGTAGACTTCAAGGAGAGCCTCTTATTTATTTTTATTGACACTTCCTGATCTGCCCCTGGACCTCAGGCTACCTGGCCATTTGCTGAGCCTTTTTCTGCAAGTTCTTCTTGTAGCTTTGCTTAATATCAGCTGTTTTGACATTACTTGCACATAGTTTGGAGTCTGCATATAATGTCTGACTGTCTTAGTTTCACTGAAAATGGGTTAAGTTTTTTTTTCCCTTCTCTTTTCTGCTTTTGCAGGATTTCCTGGAGGGCCAGGGGAAAGATGTTGATTTACTCAACCATGTTCTTATTTGAAGTCTGACCCTGTTCTTTGACCTTGAAGTCAAAACATCCTGTTGCCGCTGCTCTTGCAAATTCTGAAAAAATGAATTCTTACCTAAGTTTTCAATATTTCAATTACATGATTTTTATTGATTTGATTTTTATTTTATAAGATAAAAAATGAGAAGGTACTAGCAAAGTAGTGAAATACACACCAGTTGGGGTATTTCTTCTTATGAGTGGTTCCTTCTTGTGGAATTGGCACCAATATTTAAGGAGAGGCCTTATTCATGTCCCTCTGACCACAACTCTTTGGTACAGTAATATACATAATCAGTAGGAAATATCATAGCCAATAATACAAAAATATCATAATCACTAATTTGAAAATTTGTATCTCCCCACTTTCTTTGCTTTACTTTCTTCTGGATCTATATCTTAGGATATATCTTAGGGTAGATAACTGCTATCATTACCCTCATTTTACAGATGATGGTACAAAGCTCAAACAGATTCAGATGCACAGATGGGATTTGAATCAAAGACCACCAAACTATGAAGTCCACATTCATTTTATTATACTATATACTATCTATACTATACTATACTGCCATTTGATACTACACTATACACTATATTATCTATACGATGTGCCATGCTATACTCTATACTATCTGTACTATGTGCCATACTCTTCTATACCATACTGTGCTATGCGGTTTCCTAACTTTCTGAGGTGAGTTTGCACTTCGTGAAAATATACATACTATAAAGGCCAATAAACTAAATAGCCACTATTGAGTTTAAAGACAGGTACATTAGTTAAGTCGTTAGGTTTCTAGTAATGACTATTTTTCTTTTTTAAAAAAATATTTATATCGTGTTGGGGCGCCTGGGTGGCTCAGTCGGTTAAGCGGCGACATCGGCTCAGGTCATGACCTCGCGGTCCGTGAGTTCAAGCCCCGCGTCGGTCTCTGTGCTGACAGCTCAGAGCCTGGAGCCTGTTTCAGATTCTGTGTCTCCGTCTCTCTGATCCTTCCCCGTTCATGCTCTGTCTCTCTCTGTCTCAAAAATAAATAAACGTTAAAAAAATAATAAAAATAAAAATAATAAAAAAAATTTATATCGTGTTAATTTTAATTTTTTTGTTGTCTCAACCTTTATGTCCAATCTTATTTTTTTAATTTAATTCCAATATAATAACATACAGTGCTATATTAGTATATTAGTTGTATAATATAGTGATTGAACAATTCCATACCTCACAGTGCTTATCTCAACAAGTGCAGTTCTTAATCCCCATCACCTAGTTCCCTGTCCCCACACCCACCTCCCCTCAGTTCATTCTCTATAGTTAAAAGTCTGTTTCTTGATAAAAGACCTAAACATAAGATAAGAAGCCGTCAAAATCCTTGAGGAGAAAACAGGCAACCACCTCTTTGACCTTAGCCACAGCAACATCTTACTTAACACGTCTCCAGAGGCAAGGGAAATGAAAGCAAAAATGAACTATTGGGACCTCATCAAGATAAAAACCATCTGCACAGTGAAGGGAACAATCAGCAGAACTAAAAGGCAACCAATGGAATGGGAGAATATATTTGCAAATTACATATCAACCCTTTGAATAAAGGGTTAGTATCCAAAATCTATAGAGGACTTACCAAACTCAACACCCAAAAAAACACATAATCCAGTGAAGAAATGGGCAAAAGACATAAATACACACTTTTCCAAAGAAGACATCCAGATGGCTAACAGACACGTGAAAAGATGTTCAACATCACTTATTATCATGGAAATACAAATCAAAACCATGATGAGATACCAACTCACAACTGTCAGAATGCCTAAAATTAACAACTCAGGCAACAACAGATGTTGGTGAGGATATGGAAAAAGAGGAACCCTTTCGCACTGCTGGTGGGAATGCAAACTGGTACAGCTACCCTGGAAAACAGTATGGAGATTCCTCCAAAAGTTAAAAATAGAACTACTCTACAACCCAACAATTGCACTAGTAGGTATTTATCCAAAGGATACAGGAGTGCTGATTCGAAGGGGCACATGCACCACATTGTTTATAGTGGCATCATTGACAATAGCCAAAGTATGGAAAGAGCCCAAATGTCCATTGACTGATGAATGGATAAAGAAGATGAGGTATGTATATACAATGGAATATTACTCAGCAATCAAAAAGAATGAAATCTTGCCACTTGCAACAATGTGGATGGAACTAGGGCATGTTATGCTAAGTGAAATAAGTCAGTCAGAGAAAGACAAATATATGATTTCACTCATATGTGGAATTTAAGAAACAAAACAGAAGAACATAGGGGAAAGGAAACAAAAATAAAATAAAAACAGAGAGGGAGACAAACTATAAGAGACTCTTAAATACAGAGAACAAACCAAGGGTTGCCGGCAGAGTGTTGGGTGAGGGGATGGGCTATGGCTGATGGACATTGAGGAGGCACTTGCTGGGATGAACACTGGATGTTATATGTAAGTGATGAATCACTAAATTCTATTCCTGAAATCTTTATTACACTATATGTTAACTAAATAGGATTTAAATTTTAAAAAATAAGTAAAAAATGAATTTGGAAAAAAAAAGAGTCTGTTTCTTGATTTAATAACTTTTTCTTTTATTTTTTAGTTTCTGAATAATAATCAAAAATAAACCTTGCATGGGAAAAAGCTTTTCCCCCTCAAATGTTAAAGTTTCTTACAGGGAATAAATTTTTTTAAATTCTTTTTTTGATGTTTTGTTTTATAGGTGAGAGAGAGAGAGAGAGCAGGGGAGGTACAGACAGAGACAAAGCTGTCAGCACAGAGCCCAACACGGGGCTCAAACTCACAAAGAGTGAGATCATGACCTAAACTGAAGTCAGATGCTTAACTGACTGAGCCACCCGGGTGCCCCTTACAGGGAATGAATTTAAAGAAATTAGATAGTTTCTTAACTCAAGATCTAAAGGCAGAAGCAAATTTCCTATTTGGCAAGTCCAGGAACTCCACTACATTTCCTCTGGGTCAAGAGGCAGAGAGAAGCCAGAGACCTTTCAGCTCTTGTCTGAAGGTAAGCACAGACAGAAGATGAACACAGACATGGACAAGTCAGGAGGCAGCAGGATACCAGCACAAAAATCCAGGGTTCCATTCCTGACTCTGTGGCATATGAGCCTTGGGCAAATTACTTATCCTCCTGGGATATCAGTTTTCTCATTTTTAGAAAGAGTATGTTGGACTAGATACCTTATGTAACATCTCCTTTAGGGCAAAAAGTGATATAATTTCATATTTTTAAAAATGGGGACTGTGTGAGTTATACTGGTACAATTGGAAAAAAAACACAGCTTACCAAAGTATTCTATACATTATAATCCAAATAGCACCTTACAGGAAATGCAACACATGAAAAGAAAATCTATATCTCTGGGTGGTAGAATTCTCTTCTGTGTGTTTTTCTGCCTTTTTCAATCTCTGTACAATGAATATGTATTATTTTTGTATTTGAAAAAAAAGTATTTTGTTTTTTTTAACACATTGGAAACTGCAAGAGAACCAAAAATAGAATAAAACAACCCAAATTTTAATGTAACCAGGATACCAGACGAAAGGCCCAACATCCCACATATTATGGAATGTTTTAAGATGTCAGGGGGTCAGGATCTCATCTGACAGATGCACTCACCAGCAACCCGGTCCCTCTCAGCAGCATCTGGGGACAGTGTTTCCACAATGACTCATAGGGACTGTGCCAGCCAGCCAGATCACAGCCTTTTCCATTTCCAGCTCCAGAGTTGTGACGGCCTGACACTGTGGTTCTCATGGAATTCTGAAACAGGCCTGGCTTCATCATAATGACTGCCTATTCAAGGCAGAAATGGGAAGGAGGATATGACTAATGACATTTGGAGGGAGTATGGGAACAAAACCAAAAATTACAGTGACTTTCTGGTTGGGACACACTGGATAGGAACAGAACTCTGTATTCACAAATCCAAGAATGTGTGGCCTGGCCAAAAGACCAGAGGCAAAAATAAACAGCAGACCTGCCCAATTTGTCAGTTATGAGTGATGGGACTTGAGATTCAGAATGGGAGTTGGACTAGAAGCCATTTGACAGGTAGACTCCTCACCACTGGGGATGAAATTCCTTGGTCTGGGAATTGTAGAAAGAAGACCCATTTTGGCATAAAGGACTCTCTCAGTTGTTCTGTGAACATGGCTTCCACCCTTCTACCCCCAAACTATCCCCATGGTACCTCACCATGCTCATGGTAGATTCAAATGAAATCATTGCCATTTCATAAGTCTAAGCAATTGTGTAAGACCTACAACTTCCAGGCCCTCCAGTTTCCATGTATTAAAATAAGTATTCTTACTCTGGATCTATAGACCTCCAAGGGGTCTATGGAGAGAATTCAGGGGTCCTTCAACTTGAATGAGAGCAAGTGCATGTTTCTTTTTACTAGCTTTTGACTGAAGTTAGCATTTCCTTTCTTTTTTTTTTTTTTTTTTATGAAGTTTATTGACAAATTGGTTTCCATACAACACCCAGTGCTCATCCCAAAAGGTGCCCTCCTCAATACCCATCACCCACCCGCCCCTCCCTCCCACCCCCCATCAACCCTCAGTTTGTTCTCAGTTTTTAACAGTCTCTTATGCTTTGGCTCTCTCCCACTCTAACGTCCTTTTTTTTTTTTTCCTTCCCCTCCCCCATGGGTTCCTGTTAAGTTTCTCAGGATCCACATAAGAGTGAAACCATATGGTATCTGTCTTTCTCTGTATGGCTTATTTCACTTAGCATCACACTCTCCAGTTCCATCCACGTTGCTACAAAAGGCCATATTTCATTTTTTCTCATTGCCACGTAGTATTCCATTGTGTATATAAACCTCAATTTCTTTATCCATTCATCAGTTGATGGACATTTAGGCTCTTTCCATAATTTGGCTATTGTTGAGAGTGCTGCTATGAACATTGGGGTACAAGTGCCCCTATGCATCAGTACTCCTGTATCCCTTGGGTAGATTCCTAGCAGTGCTATTGCTGGGTCATAGGGTAGGTCTATTTTTAATTTTCTGAGGAACCTCCACACTGCTTTCCAGAGCGGCTGCACCAATTTGCATTCCCACCAACAGTGCAAGAGGGTTCCCGTTTCTCCACATCCTCTCCAGCATCTGTAGTCTCCTGATTTGTTCATTTTGGCCACTCTGACTGGCGTGAGGTGATACCTGAGTGTGGTTTTGATTTGTATTTCCCTGATAAGGAGCGACGCTGAACATCTTTTCATGTGCCTGTTGGCCATCTGGATGTCTTCTTTAGAGAAGTGTCTATTCATGTTTTCTGCCCATTTCTTCACTGGGTTATTTGTTTTTCGGGTGTGGAGTTTGGTGAGCTCTTTATAGATTTTAGATACTAGCCCTTTGTCCGATATGTCATTTGCAAATATCTTTTCCCATTCCGTTGGTTGCCTTTTAGTTTTGTTGGTTGTTTCCTTGGCTGTGCAGAAGCTTTTTATCTTCATAAGGTCCCAGTAATTCACTTTTGCTTTTAATTCCCTTGCCTTTGGGGATGTGTCGAGTAAGAGATTGCTACGGCTGAGGTCAGAGAGGTCTTTTCCTGCTTTCTCCTCTAAGGTTCTGATGGTTTCCTGTCTCACATTTAGGTCCTTTATCCATTTTGAGTTTATTTTTGTAAATGGTGTGAGAAAGTGGTCTAGTTTCAACCTTCTGCATGTTGCTGTCCAGTTCTCCCAGCACCATTTGTTAAAGAGGCTGTCTTTTTTCCATTGGATGTTCTTTCCTGCTTTGTCAAAGATGAGTTGGCCATATGTTTGTGGGTCTAGTTCTGGGGTTTCTATTCTATTCCATTGGTCTGTGTGTCTGTTTTTGTGCCAATACCATGCTGTCTTGATGATGACAGCTTTGTAGTAGAGGCTGAAGTCTGGGATTGTGATGCCTCCTGCTTTGGTCTTCTTCTTCAAAATTCCTTTGGCTATTCGGGGCCTTTTGTGGTTCCATATGAATTTTAGGATTGCTTGTTCTAGTTTCGAGAAGAATGCTGGTGCAATTTTGATTGGGATTGCATTGAATGTGTAGATAGCTTTGGGTAGTATTGACATTTTGACAATATTTATTTTTCCAATCCATGAGCAGGGAATGTCTTTCCATTTCTTTAAATCTTCTTCAATTACCTTCATAAGCTTTCTATAGTTTTCAGCATACAGATCCTTTACATCTTTGGTTAGATTTATTCCTAGGTATTTTATGCTTCTTGGTGCAATTGTGAATGGGATCAGTTTCTTTATTTGTCTTTCTGTTGCTTCATTGTTAGTGTATAAGAATGCAACTGATTTCTGTACATTGATTTTGTATCCTGCAACTTTGCTGAATTCGTGTATCAGTTCTAGCAGACTTTTGGTGGAGTCTATCGGATTTTCCATGTATAATATCATGTCATCTGCAAAAAGCGAAAGCTTGACTTCATCTTTGCCAATTTTGATGCCTTTGATTTCCTTTTGTTGTCTGATTGCTGATGCTAGAACTTCCAGCACTATGTTAAACAACAACGGTGAGAGTGGGCATCCCTGTCGTGTTCCTGATCTCAGGGAAAAAGCTCTCAGTTTTTCCCCGTTGAGGATGATGTTAGCTGTGGGCTTTTCATAAATGGCTTTTATGATCTTTAAGTATGTTCCTTCTATCCTGACTTTCTCAAGGGTTTTTATTAAGAAAGGGTGCTGGATTTTGTCAAAGGCCTTTTCTGCATCGATTGACAGGATCATATGGTTCTTCTCTTTTTTTTTGTTAATGTGATGTATCACGTTGATTGATTTGCGAATGTTGAACCAGCCCTGCATCCCAGGAATGAATCCCACTTGATCATGGTGAATAATTCTTTTTATATGCTGTTGAATTCGATTTGCTAGTATCTTATTGAGAATTTTGGCATCCATATTCATCAGGGATATTGGCCTGTAGTTCTCTTTTTTTACTGGGTCTCTGTCTGGTTTAGGAATCAAAGTAATACTGGCTTCATAGAATGAGTCTGGAAGTTTTCCTTCCCTTTCTATTTCTTGGAATAGCTTGAGAAGGATAGGTATTATCTCTGCTTTAAACGTCTGGTAGAACTCCCCTGGGAAGCCATCTGGTCCTGGACTCTTATTTGTTGGGAGATTTTTGATAACCGATTCAATTTCTTCGCTGGTTATGGGTCTGTTCAAGCTTTCTATTTCCTCCTGATTGAGTTTTGGAAGAGTGTGGGTGTTCAGGAATTTGTCCATTTCTTCCAGGTTGTCCAATTTGTTGGCATATAATTTTTCATAGTATTCCCTGATAATTGTTTGTATCTCTGAGGGATTGGTTGTAATAATTCCATTTTCATTCATGATTTTATCTATTTGGGTCATCTCCCTTTTCTTTTTGAGAAGCCTGGCTAGAGGTTTGTCAATTTTGTTTATTTTTTCAAAAAACCAACTCTTGGTTTCGTTGATCTGCTCTACAGTTTTTTTAGATTCTATATTGTTTATTTCTGCTCTGATCTTTATTATTTCTCTTCTTCTGCTGGGTTTAGGCTGCCTTTGCTGTTCTGCTTCTATTTCCTTTAGGTGTGCTGTTAGATTTTGTATTTGGGATTTTTCTTGTTTCTTGAGATAGGCCTGGATTGCAATGTATTTTCCTCTCAGGACTGCCTTCGCTGCGTCCCAAAGCGTTTGGATTGTTGTATTTTCATTTTCGTTTGTTTCCATATATTTTTTGATTTCTTCTCTAATTGCCTGGTTGACCCACTCATTCGTTAGTAGGGTGTTCTTTAACCTCCATGCTTTTGGAGGTTTTCCAGACTTTTTCCTGTGGTTGATTTCAAGCTTCATAGCATTGTGGTCTGAAAGTATGCATGGTATAATTTCAATTCTTGTAAACTTATGAAGGGCTGTTTTGTGACCCAGTATATGATCTATCTTGGAGAATGTTCCATGTGCACTCGAGAAGAAAGTATATTCTGTTGCTTTGGGATGCAGAGTTCTAAATATATCTGTCAAGTCCATCTGATCCAGTGTCTCATTCAGGGCCCTTGTTTCTTTATTGACCATGTGTCTAGATGATCTATCCATTTCTGTAAGTGGGGTGTTAAAGTCCCCAGCAATTACCACATTCTTATCAATAAGGTTGCTTCTGTTTATGAGTAATTGTTTTATATATTTGGGGGCTCCGGTATTCAGTGCATAGACATTTATAATTGTTAGCTCTTCCTGATGGATAGACCCTGTAACTATTATATAATGTCCTTCTTCATCTCTTGTTACAGCCTTTAATTTAAAGTCTAGTTTGTCTGATATAAGTATGGCTACTCCAGCTTTCTTCTGGCTTCCAGTAGCATGATAAATAGTTCTCCATCCCCTCACTCTGAATCTAAAGGTGTCCTCAGGTCTAAAATGAGTCTCTTGTAGACAGCATATAGATGGGTCTTGTTTTTTTATCCATTCTGATACCCTATGTCTTTTGGTTGGCGCATTTAATCCATTTACATTCAGTGTTATTATAGAAAGATACGGGTTTAGAGTCATTGTGATGTCTGTATGTTTTATGCTTGTAGTGATGTCTCTGGTACTTTGTCTCACAGGGTCCCCCTTAGGATCTCTTGTAGGGCTGGTTTAGTGGTGACAAATTCCTTCAGTTTTTGTTTGTTTGGGAAGACCTTTATCTCTCCTTCTATTCTAAATGACAGACTTGCTGGATAAAGGATTCTCGGCTGCATATTTTTGCTGTCTAGCACCCTGAAAATCTCGTGCCAATTCTTTCTGGCCTGCCAAGTTTCAAAAGAGAGATCAGTCACGAGTCTTATAGGTCTCCCTTTATATGTGAGGGCACGTTTACCCTTTGCTGCTTTCAGAATTTTCTCTTTATCCTTGTATTTTGCCAGTTTCACTATGATATGTCGTGCAGAAGATCGATTCAAGTTACGTCTGAAGGGAGTTCTCTGTGCCTCTTGGATTTCAATGCCTTTTTCCTTCCCCAGTTCAGGGAAGTTCTCAGCTATTATTTCTTCAAGTACCCCTTCAGCACCTTTCCCTCTCTCTTCCTCCTCTGGGATACCAATTATGCGTATATTATTTCTTTTTAGTGTATCACTTAGTTCTCTAATTTTCCCCTCATACTCCTGGATTTTTTTATCTCTCTTTTTCTCAGCTTCCTCTTTTTCCATAACTTTATCTTCTAGTTCACCTATTCTCTCCTCTGCCTCTTCCATCCGAGCCGTGGTGGTTTGCATTCTGTTTTCCATTTCCTTTAAAGCGTTTTTCAGCTCCTCGTGACTGTTCCTTAGTCCCCTGATGTCTGTAGCAAGAGATTCTCTGCTGTCCTGTATGCTGTTTTCCAGCCCAGCGATTAATTTTATGACTATTATTCTAAATTCACTTTCTGTTATATTATTTAAATCCTTTTTGATCAGCTCATTAGCTGTTGTTATTTCCTGGAGATTCTTCTGAGGGGAATTCTTCCGCTTGGTCATTTTGGATAGTCCCTGGTGTGGTGAGGGCCTGCAGGGCACTTCCCCTGTGCTGTGGTGTATAACTGGAGTTGGTGGGCGGGGCCGCAGTCCGACCTGATGTCTGCCCCCAGCCCACCGCTGGGGCCACAGTCAGACTGGTGTGTGCCTTCTCTTCCCCTCTCCTAGGGGCGGGATTCACTGTGGGGTGGCGTGGCCCGTCTGGGCTACTTGCACACTGCCAGGCTTGTGATGCTGGGGATCTGGTGTATTAGCTGGGGTGGGAAGGCAAGGTGCACGGCGGCAGGGGGGGCAGGCTTAGCTCACTTCTCCTTAGGTGATCCACTTCAGGAGGGGCCCTGTGGCAGCCGGAGGGAGTCAGATCGCTGCCGGAGGTTTGGCTCTGCAGAAGCACAGAGTTGGGTGTTCGCGTGGAACGAGCAATTTCCCTGGCCGGAGCCGGTTCCCTTTGGGATTTTGGCTGGGGGATGGGCGGGGGAGATGGCGCTGGCTAGCGCCTTTGTTCCCCACCAAACTGAGCTCTGTCGTCCGGGGGCTCCGCAGCTCACCCTCCCTTTGTCCTCCAGCCTTCCCGCTTTCCGAGCAGAGCTGTTAACTTATGACCTCCCAGACGCTAAGTCGCGCTTGCTGTCGGAACACAGTCCGTCATGCCCCTCCGCTTTTGCAAGCCGGACTCGGGGGCTCTGCTTGGCCGGCGAGCCGCCCCTCCGCCCCGGCTCCCTCCCGCCAGTCCGTGGAGCGCGCACCGCCTCGCCGCCCTTCCTACCCTCTTCCGTGGGCCTCTCGTCTGCACTTGGGTCCGGTGACTCTGTTCTGCTAATCCTCTGGCGGTTTTCTGGGTTATTTAGGCAGGTGTAGGTGGAATCTAAGTGATCAGCAGGACGCGCGGTGAGCCCAGCGTCCTACGCCGCCATCTTCCCAGAATCCAGCATTTCCTTTCATAATGCATTTGGCAACAAACGGCATTAATATTAACAGTATATTGACATGGCCGCCAATAGGGAGTACGGATATATTCAAACAACATTACAATTGTTTCACATATCTCAGAATATTGTTTATGCTTATTACTACTTGAAAATTATAGAAATTATTAGACACATTGATAGAGCTGTCACTTAATGTATTAAGAAGTACATCTGCTACTATAGGATATCACAGAAAAATATTCTAATAACTATATTCACTATAATCTTTTTTTTTTTGGTACTTGTCTGTGCTTTGTGCATTTGAAAACACCATTCTGAGAAGCTATCTATAGGTTTCAGAAGATGTCCAGAGGGTCCATGGTACAAAAATAATTTTCAATGTCTGCAATGAACTATATGCTGCTCTCTTTTTTACCCACATTCAATATGAGGCTAAATCCTTGGCATTTCATTACCTCTGAAGATTTCTGCTTCCAGATAAGATCTAATGGCAGGAGCTGGATTTACTCTCCACTAATACAGTTTAAAAATTGTGAAAAATATATGAAAAAAACACTTTCAAGACGCTGGACATCAGGCAACAAAGGATAGTGATCCTGAGAAATGGGAAATGAACAAGGTGAACCCTATAATCCCCAGGCATACTGCCAGATGAGAATTTTCAGGCATCAATGCAGGGAGGGGCAAACACAGGTGGAGTCTGACAATCTCCCTGGGTTGAGGAGCTAGAAGTCAGAAAGGCCAAAGTGGCTACAGTTTGCAGAGCAGGGTATCAGAGAAGAGAGAGTTACATGGAGAGAGGATTCTGGAGATCTTCAAGGAATGCCCTCAAATCTTCATTTGAGGCTAGATCAGCATAGCTGTGAGAGAAAATGACCCACAGCTGAAGAAAGAAGCACCTGAAAGGATTAGAAGAAACAATCCCCAGAGCTCTGCTGAGCAGGAAAGAGTTTATAATTTGTTGGCATTGGTTTTGCCTCAGTAGTGGGGGGAAAAATTAGCCCTAAACTACCACTCTGTCTCTATCAAAGCTTGAAAGTAGGATCTGAAGAAATCAAACTGATCCCAAGTAACTTAACTTAATTTCAGAACAAAACTTGAGAGTATCGGGGTGCTTGGGTGGCTCAGTGGGTTCACTGGCCTGCTCTTGATTTTGGCTAAGGTCATAATCTCACAGTTTGTGAGTTTGAGCCCCACACTGGGCTCTGCACTCACTGCGTGGAGCCTGCTTCTGATCCTCTGTCTCCCTCTTTCTGCCCCTGCCCCCATCCTGTCTCAAAAATAAATAAACATTAAAAAATTTTTAAAAAGAAACCTCAAGAATACTAATAGGATTAGGAATACCAAAATGCTCAGTGAATGCAACAAGATAAAATTCACAATGCTGGTCTCCAATAAAAAGTACCTACCATGCAAAGAAACAGGAAAATATGAATCAAAATGAGAAAAAAAATCAATAGAAACTAACCCTAAAATGATATAATTAGTAGCCAATAAAGACAGTTAATTATAACTGTATTTCATGCATTAAAGAAAATAGATAAAGATTAAGCATGTGAAGTAGATACATCATAGATTATATAGAGAGAGAGAAAGAGAGAGAGAATTTGGTTTGAGATAGCACTGTAGGAAGATCTGAACTCATTCTCTCCCATGGATACAAGTATACAACTACATATGGAATAATTCCCTCTGAAAAAGACCAGAAAACTACACGAATAGACTTCCACAACAAAAGACAAAAAGGACAACATCAAGATGGGTAGGAAAGGCAGAGACACTATCTCAATAGAAATAACTCACCTTGGGGCACCTGGGTGGCTCAGTCGTCTAAGTGTCCAACTTCAGCTCCAGTCATGATCTCACAGTTTGTGGGTTCAGGCCCCACATCAGGCTCTGTGCTGACAGTTCAGAGCCTGGAGCCTGCTTCAGATTCTGTGTCTCCCTCTCTCTCTGCCTCTGCCCCACTCATGTACTGTCTCTCAAAAATAAACAAACAATTAAAATAATTTTTTTTAAAAAAGAAAGCAATATCCCACCTCAAGCACAGTGATACATAATCAGGAGGGATCTCAAAGGCACAGAACTTTGCCCTAAAGAGCAAGGGGTCTATGCTCCATATCAGGCATCCCAACTCTTAGATTCTGTATGAGAGAGATGAGCCCCCAGAATACCCAGCTCTGAAAGCCAATGTGGATTACATCCAGGAAAACCATAGAACTATAGGGAATGGAGAATCTGCCTCTAAAAGTCTTGTGTACAGGGGCGCCTGGGTGGCGCAGTCGGTTAAGCGTCCGACTTCAGCCAGGTCACGATCTCGTGGTCTGTGAGTTCGAGCCCCGCGTCAGGCTCTGGGCTGATGGCTCGGAGCCTGGAGCCTGTTTCCGATTCTGTGTCTCCCTCTCTCTCTGCCCCTCCCCCGTTCATGCTCTGTCTCTCTCTGTCCCAAAAATAAATAAACGTTGAAAAAAAAAAAAAAAATTTAAAAGTCTTGTGTACAGATTCACTTACCCCACAGGGCCCAGTGCACGAACACCAGTTGGAAAAGCATCCGGACTATATGTGACTTACTAATTTTAAAGTTTCTTCTAGGGGCTCCTGGGTGACTCAGTCGGTTAAGTGGCCGACTTTGGCTCAGTTCATGATTTCGCGGTCCGTGAGTTCAAGCCCCGCATCGGGCTCTGTGCTGACAGCTCAGAGCCTGGAGCCTGTTTCAGATTCTGTGTCTCCTTCTCTCTGACCCTCCCCTGTTCATGCTCTGTCTCTCTCTGTCTCAAAAATGAATAAACATTAAAAAATAAATAAATAAATAAATAAATAAATAAATAAAGTTTCTTCTAGCAAGTCAGAAAACCACTAGGACTTTTTCCAAAGATAAGGACATTGGCAGATGCCATATTTGCAACCTCATTCTACCTTGCTAAGGTCAAGCACCAGTGGGTGCCATTTGGAATTATCCCTCTAACCTGTTGGAGCTGGTGGGCATGTCCAGCTGAGAACCTTATCCACACCTCCAGTGCAGCCACACATCCCAGCCAGGCCAGGGGACAGACTCGCTTACATCTGCATCCCAGTGAGTCTGCTACTTGCCACCAGGATGGCCATCCAACACTGCAGGGCAGCTGCGTGTCACAGCTAGGCTGGCACCAGCTACTCCCCCTCCCACTGCAGACATGACCCTACCACAGAGATGGACATGTGCAGGCCACACAGGAGATGCCCCTTAAATACTTAGCTCCAGGGGTCAGAGAGGAGTACTCTTCTGGTCTCCACATGGCATCTCCTATACAAGGCCACTCCTTCAAGACTGGGGCAAGTGGTTGATTCACCTAATACCTAGAAGCAAACACACAGAGTCAGACAAAATGAGGAGACAGAGGAATACATTCCCAAAAAATAACAAGAGAAAACATTTTTAAAAATTAATGACATTAATGAAATGGATATAAGCAGTCTATCTGATAAAGGGTTCAAGATAATGATCATGAACATGCTCACTGAACCAGGGAGAAAAATGGATGAACATAATGAGATCCTCAAAAAAGAAAGAAAAAATTTAGAAGTTCCATACAGAAGTTACAGAGCTAAAGAATACAATAACTGAACTGAAAAATCCACTAGACTAGATGAAGCTGAGTATCAGATCAGTGAGCTGGAAGACAAGAGAAAAACAACTTATTATATACAAGGGGAAACCTCATAAGGCTATCAGTGGACTTTTAAGCAGAAAATTTTCAAGCCAATAGAGAATGGCATGGTATATTCAGAATGCTATGAGGAAAAGTCTTCCAACCAGGAATTCTTTACCTGACAAGGTTATCATTCAGAATTGAAGAAGAGATTAAGAGTTTTTTCATATAAGCAAAAGCTAAAGGAATGCATCACCACTAAACAAGACATGTTAAAGAGACTTCTTTAAACTGAAAGGTAATGGCACTAATTAATAACAAGAGAACATGCAAAAGTAAAAATCTCACTGAAAAAGCACTTATAAAGCAACTATGAAGGTTAAAAATAGTGAAACTAACTAAACCTACAATAATTAGTTAAGGAATACATAAAATAAAAAATGTAAAATGTGACATCAAAAATATAAAATGTAGTGAGAGAGGAGTGTAAAGTTTTGGAATGTGTTCAAATTTAAGTTGGTATGAACTCAAAACAGACTGTTATATACATAGGAAGTTACATGTGAACCCCAGGGTAATCACAAATCAAAAGCTTTTACAAAGAAAGTGAGAAAGGAATCTAAATATAACACCAAAGAAAGCCATTGAACCATGAGGGAAGAGAGAAATAGAAAATGAAAGGAACAGAGAGGAACTATGAAAATAACTGGAAAATAATAAACAAAATGTCAATAAGTATGTACCTACCAATAATTAATTTAAATGTAAATTGAAAGACAAATATCATATGACTTCACTCATATGAGAACTTTAAGACACAGAACAGATGAACATAAGGGAAAGGAAGCAAAAATAACAAAAACAGGGAGGGGGACAAAACATGAAGACTCTTAAATATGGAGAACAAACAGGGTTACTGGAGGGATTGCGGGAGGGGGATGGGCTAAATGGGTAAATGTAAATTGACTAAACTCTCCAATTAAAAGACATGGAGAGACTGAATGCATGAAAAAACAAGCCCAATCTATATGCTGCCTATGAGATTCACTTCAGAAGTAAAGATATACACAGGCTGAAAGAGAAGAGATAGAGAAAGATATTCCATGCAAATGGAAACAAAAAAAAAGCTGGTATAGCTATACTCATAGCAGACAAAATAGACTTTAAAACAAAGCCAATAATAATAGGTACTACATAACGATGAAGGAGTAAATCCAACAAGAAAACATAACATTTATAAATATACATGCACCCAACATAGAAACACCAAAATATGTAAAACAAATATTAAAGGACCGAAAAAGAGAAACTGACAACAATACAATAATAGCAAGAGACTTTAACACCTCACTTACATCAATGGATAGATCATGCAAACAGAGAACTAATAAGAAAACATTGGCCTTAAACAACACATCATACCAGATAGATTTAATAGATATATACCGTAAGTATATTTTCCCTTTCTTATGAATTTCCTAACAACATTTTCTTTTCTCTAGCTTACTTTATTATAGAATACAGTATATAATACATACAACATATAAAATATATGTTAATTAACTGTTTATGTTCTCAGTAAGGCTACTGATCAATGTAGGATATTAGCAGTTAAGTTTGGAGGGAGTAAAAAGTTATACATAGATTTTTGACTGTGTTGGGGAGTTGGCACCTCTCTTGTTTTTCAGGAGTCAATTGCAAATGAAATAGAGACTAAAAATCGATATAAAAGATCAATGAAACTAAGAGCTGGTTATTTGAAAAGATAAACAAAATTGACAAAACTTTAGTTAGACCAACCAAGAAAAATAGATAGGGTTCTAACAAACATCATCAGAAATGAAAGAGGAGAAGTTACAACTGATATCATGGAAATACAAAGAATTATGAGACTATTATGAACAATTATACACCAATAAATTGGCCAATCTAGAAGAAATTGATAGATTCCTTAAAATATGAAGTCTTCCAAGACTGATTTATGAGTAAATAGAAAATCTAAATAGATTGAATACCACTAAGGAGATTAAGTCAATAATCAGAAACCACCAAACAAACAAAAGTTAAGAACCAGAGAGCTTCACTGATAAATTCTAACAAAAAATCAAAGAAGATTCAATACCTTTTTAAAGCTCTTTTGAAAATTTAACAAGGAAGAAACACTTCTAAACTCATATCATGAGGCCAGCATTGCCCTGATTCCAAAGCCAGACAAGGGAACACACAAAAAAGAAAATTACAGGCCAATATCATTGATGAATGTTGATGCAAAAATCCTCAGCAAAATATTAGAAAATGGAATTCAACAATACCTTAAAAAGATCACACATGATCAAGTGGGATTTATTCCAAGGATGTAAGAATGGTTCAACATCTGCAAATCAATTATTGTGCTAAACCACATTAACAAAAAGAAGAATAAAAATCACAATGATCAACTTAATAGATGTAGAAAAAGCATTTGACAAAATTCAATATCAATTTATGATAAAACTCAACTAAATGGGTGAAGAGAGAACATACTTAAACATAAGGCTATATATGACAAACCCACAGTTAACATCATATTATGTTGTTATATTATATTTCAATGGTGAAAAGCTACAAGCTTTTCTACTAAGATCTGGAACAAGACAAGGATGAGCACTCTTGCCACTTTTATACAACATAGTACTGAAAGTCCTTCCCAGAACAGTTAGACAAGAAATAAAAGTCACCCAACTTGAAAGGGAAAAAGTAAGACTGTCGTTATTTGCAGATGGCATATGATATATAGAAAACCCGAAAGACTCCACCAAAAAAAATTTTTTTTGAAACTAATAAATGCATCCAGTAAAGTAGCAAAATACAAAATCACATATAAAAAATTGTGGCATTTCTACACTAAAAATGAATTATCAGAAAGAGAAATTAAGGAAACATTTCCATTTACAATTGCATCAAAAAGAATAAAACACCTAGGAATAAATTTAACCAAAAAGGTGAAAGATTTGTACACTAAAAACTATAACAGGGGCACCTGGGTGGCGCAGTCGGTTAAGCGTCCGACTTCAGCCAGGTCACGATCTCGCGGTCCGTGAGTTCGAGCCCCGCGTCGGGCTCTGGGCTGATGGCTCAGAGCCTGGAGCCTGCTTCCGATTCTGTGTCTCCCTCTCTCTCTGCCCCTCCCCCGTTCATGCTCTGTCTCTCTCTGTCCCAAAGATAAATAAACGTTAAAAAAAAAAAAATTAAAAAAAAAAAAAAAAAACAAAAAACTATAACAGAGGTGCTTGGGTGGCTCAGTTGGTTAACTGTCCAACTCTTGATTTCAGCTCAGGTCATGATCTCATCGTTCATGAGATTGAGCCCCACATTGAGCTCTTTGCTGACAGTGTGGAGCCTGTTTGAGATTCTCTCATTTTTTCAAAATAAATAAATAAAACTTAAAAAACCCTATAAGATGCTAATGAAAGAAACTGAAAATGACACACAAAAATGAAAAGATACACCATGTTCATGGATTAGAAGAATTAATGTTGTTAAAATGTCCATTCTGTCTAAAGCATTCTACAGATTCATTGCAACCCCTATCAAAATTCCAATGACATTTATCACAGAGCTAATATTAAATAATTGTAAAATTTGTATAGAACCACAAAAGATCCTGAATAACAATCTTGAGGAAGAACAAAGTCAGAGGTATTATGCTCTCTGATTTCAAACTACACTACAAAGCTAAAGTAATTCAAACAGTGTGGTATTGGCGTAAAAGCAGACACACAAATCAATGAAACAGAATTGAAAGCCCAGAATTACACCCATACATATATGGACAATTAATTTACAACAAAGGAGTCAATAACATACAGTGGAAAAAGCACAAACTCTTCAATAAATGGTGTTGGGAAAACTGGAAAGCCACATGCAAAAGAATGAGACTGGACCACTATCTTACACCACACATAAAATTAACTCAAAATGGATTAAAGATTTGGATGTAAGACCTGAAACCATAAAATTCCTAGAATAAAACATAGATGGTAAGCTCCTCAACATTGGTCTTAGAAATATTTTTGTGGCTCTGACTCCAGAGGCAAGGGAAACAAAAGCAAAATAAACAAATAGGATTATAGCAAACCAAACAGTTTCTACACAGCAAAAGAAACTATCATCAAAATGAAAAGACAACCTACTAAATGGGAGACTTCTGTGAATCATATATCTGACAAGGAATTAATATACAAAATATATAAAGAACTCATACAACTCAATAACAACAGCAACAATAAAACACAAACAATTCAATTAAAAATGGGCAAAGGATATGAATCAAAATTATCCAAATCAAATCAAAATCAAAATCAAAATCAAAATTTTCCAAAGAAGACACGCAGATGATCAACAGGCATATTAAAAGATGTTCAACATCACTAATTATTAGGGAAATGTAAACCAAACTACAATGAGATTCCACCTCACACTGGTGAAATTGGCCATTGTCAGAAAGACAAGAAATAACAAGTGTTGGCAAAGATGTGGAGAAAAAGGAACCCTAGTATACTATTAATGGGAATGTAAATTGATTCAGACAATTTGGAATTTACAATATGGAAAACAGTATGGAAATTCCTCAAAAAAATAAGAATACAACTACCATATGATCTAGCTATTCCACTTCTGGGTATTTATCTGAAGAATACAAAAATACTGGTTTAAAAAATGTATGCACCCTTATTTCATTGTAACATTATTTTCAATAGACAAGAAATGGTAACAACTTCTATGTCCATAGATGGATATCCATAAATGGATAAAGAAGAATTAGTGTGTGTGTGTGTGTGTGTGTGTGTGTGCACGTGTGTGTGTGTGTGTATAAAATCAGAATACTACTAAGCATAAAAAAATGAAATTCTGCCATTTGCAACAACACAGATAGGCCTTGAAAGTATTATGCTAAGTGGAATACGTCAGAAGGAGAAAGACAAATATTATGAGTTTACTCATTCCTGGAATCTAGACAAACAAACAGACAAGAAAACAAAAACAAACTCATAGATACATAGAACGGATTGGTGGTTATGGGTTGGGGGAGTGTGGGAAAAATGGGTGAAGAGGGTCAATTTTATTGTGATAGATGGTTAACTAGATTTTTAGTGATGATCACTTTGCAGTGCATACAGATGTCAAATTACAAAGTTGTAACTTGAAACTTATATGTTATATACCAATTTTGTCTCAACAAAATATATACACATATTACCTATATAGCTTTTTGTTTTGTAAGTTTATTTATTTATTTTTGGAGAGAGAGAGAGAGCATGAGTGAGGGCCAGAGAGAGAGGGAGAGAGAGAGAGAACCCTAAGCAGGCTCGACACTGTCAATGCAGAGCCCCCATGTGGGGCTTGGACTCACAAACCATGAAATTATGACCCGAGCGGAAACCAAGAATCAGATGCTTAACCAACTGAGCCACCCAGGCACCCCTATATATACATATTATATAATTGTTGTACATTTATATATACATATACAATATATACAGATAAATACATATATATACACACACACACACATAAAATATATATGCATTTCAGAATTAAAGGGATGAGAATTACCATGTCTGGGATGAAAAAATACACTGGATAGGGTTAATGCTGCAGATGATGGGATGTATTAGATTCTGTAGAACAAAAGTTCAGTGAACTTGAAGACAAAGCAATAGAAACTATCCAAAATGAAACACCAAGAGAAAAAAAGATAATGAAAAACAATGAACAGAGAATCTGTATACTGTGGAACAACTTTAAGTGGCCCTAATACATGTGTAATTGGAATGTGTGTAGAAAGAAAGTGTTGAAAAAATATTTTAAGATGTAATGCCCCCAATTAAAAAAAAATTTGATGAAAACCATAAACTGTGATCTAAACTCAAAAAGCTGAACGAAACCCAAGCCCAAGAAACATGGAGAAAACCAAAATACATTATACTCAAATTAATTAAAATCAGTGATAAAGAGAAACCCTTACAATATCCAGAGGGGGGGAAAAACACTTTATAGAGGAACAAAGATAAAGATGAGAGCATATTTGTCATCTGAAACAATGGAGATGGGAAGATGGTGGAGCAGTATCCTTAAATACACACGCACACACAGACACAAACCTCAGGCCCCAGATAGCTTCACTGATTGTTCTACAAACATTTGAGGAAGAAATTCACATCAAATTTACAAACTACTCCAGAAAACTGAAGAGGAGGAATAGTTCTCAACCCGTTCTATGAGTTCTGCCTCACCCAGATACCAAAACCAAAGACATTACAATAAAAGACACTACAGACTTGGGGCGCCTGGGTACACTCTGATACACTTTGATTCTATGAGGTTTTAAAGGCCTGTTCAGGGGGCGCCTGGGTGGCGCAGTCGGTTAAACGTCCGACTTCAGCCAGGTCACGATCTCGCGGTCCGTGAGTTCGAGCCCCGCGTCGGGCTCTGGGCTGATGGCTCAGAGCCTGGAGCCTGTTTCCGATTCTGTGTCTCCCTCTCTCTCTGCCCCTCCCCCGTTCATGCTCTGTCTCTCTCTGTCCCAAAAATAAAAAAAAAAAAAAAACAAAAACGTTGAAAGAAAATTAAAAAAAAAAAAAGACACTACAGACTCAAATCCTTCATGCATGTAGATGCAAAAATCTTAAGAAATATTTGCCAATCAAAGCAATTCCTCTGGATAATCTAAAGTTCCCCAAATAGCCTCATATTCTTAATTCTTTATTAAGGAATTACCAGTTTTGTCTTTGTTAATTGAACCTTCTCTGATGCCAGTCTGTCTGTGTGTGAATGGATGGGTAGATCGTTAGATAGATACTAGATAGATAGATAGATAGATAGATGATTGATTGATAGATAGATAGATAGATAGATAGATGATAGACAGATACTAGATAGATAGATAGATAGATAGATAAGATAGCCCCCAACAATGGTTTGACTTTCAGGTTTTCAATTTTACAATGAGGTGAAAGTGATCGGCATTCAGTAGAAACCATTCTTTGAATTTGGAATTCTGATCTTTTCCTGAGCTAGTGATATGTGGTACAATACTGTCTCTAATGATGCTGGACAGTGGTAGCAGTGAGGTACAACTCCCAGTCAGCCATACAATCATAAGAATAAATAACTGATACACTTACAACCATTCTGTTTTTCACTTTCAGTACAGTATTCTGTAAGTTACATTAGGTATTAAACATTTTATTAGAAAATAGGCTTTGTGTTAGATGATTTTGCTCAACTTTAGGCTAATGAAGGTGTTCTGAGCACATTTAAGGTAGACTAGGCTACGCTATATCTGGTAGATTAGGTGCATTAAATGCATTTTTGATTTAAAATATTTTCACCTTAACCATGGGTTAATTGGAACATAACTCCGTCATAACTCAAAGAAGATCTCTGTGTGTGCATGTGTGTGTGTGTATGTGTATATGTATAATGAAAACTCTTGAAGGTGGATATTATTGATCACATTATATATATAAATGAAGAAAATGAAACTCAGAGAGGTTAAGTTCTCAAGATCCCATAACTGCTGAGTGGATTTGAATCCAGGTCTTCTATGATGCTCCTCTGCTTGCTAAGGAACATTAAACCTCTTCCTTAAGGAATATTCCAGCTTTACCTTCAGTCTGAAATGCTATCCCCAATTTTCTTTTCTTCTTTTTTTTTTTTTTAGTATTTTTATTTTTTAGAGAGAGAGTGCAAGCAGGGGAGGTGCGGGGAGAGAGGGGGACAGAGGATCCAAAATGGGCTCTGCGCTGACAGCAGAGAGCTGGATGTGGGGCTCAGACCCACAAATGGTGAGATCATGACCTAAGCCGAAGTCAGACACTCAACCACCCACCTGGGTGCCCCTATTGTCCCTAGTTTTCAGCTCCCATCAAAACAGACATTGGTTTCTGTTAAAAACCACTTTTTTTTATTTAATGAAACTTTGCCCAACCCATTCCCTCTCCCTTAATCTTCTACCAGGATAAAAGGGCCTTTGGTGGTAGATTGTCAAAGCAGTTTTGCCCACTTGGATTTTCTCTAACACTTCTTACCACTTGCATGTTAGCTGCTTGCTTGTTATTTTTCCTTAGCAGATTAAGAGCAGGGTGCAGTCTTATTTCTAAATCTCCTAACACCTCACAGAGGGTTTTATACATAGTAGATGATCAACACGCAAATGTGGAATGAACTAGAATGAAAATAAGAACCGACACAAAGTAAATGGCAAAGCTTTTAGAAGAAGCTAGAAGGACTAATATGTCTTCTTAGCACTAAGATTTATTTCCATAGTTACAAGTAAAGTAAGGAAAACCTGAAAGAGTCCAAATTTTGGAAAGTGATGTTGATATAAAAAGATTCTTATCTGAAATTGGAAATAGGAGGAAACAGAACTTTTCATGCCATATTCATTTATGAACATGGCTTTGCTATGGAACCTGATTTCTGAAAATGAAACTGGAGAAGGGGAAAAAGTGCTTCTCAGATAAAAATTAACATTTGCATTTTATTTCGCTTTTACCGGCTAGCTTTTCCAAATAATTTCCTACCCAATTAGTTTGGGCAAGGATGTTTTAGACCTCACCACAAGAATAGAGAGTATAGTAATACACCCGCCTGCCATAGTGTGGTATCAGGGTTTTATAATTTACATAAGCACAACATTTAAATGGAACATATAAAATAAAGACTGGAGTGTAGCAGTTTCAGCGGTGGCTAAGGAACAAATGTCACTGTGGCAAAAGTTTTAATTGGGTCAAAATGTAAGAAAATAGAAACTCTAAGTCTCTAAACCCCACTGTCCTTCCTATGTTTTGCTTCCCACACTATGGCAGGGAAGGACATGACTGTCTTTTACACCCACGGGAAAAATTTTAAATACATTCAAACACTTTCAGATAGCCATAAGTCTATGGAAAGTAAGGAAGCTGTGTGCCCCAATTTTTCATGCATAGAATGATCATTATTATTAATGTAATCTATACTAAACATGTAGTTCTGCTTTTAGACATGATAATATAACTGATAATGTGTTTATTCTTGTACCTAATCACCTAGAAAACCAGACAAATATATATAAAACAATGGTTTGGAGAGATTGACAATAGGCAGCACGGGCCTATGATTATCAAAAGAGAGGAAACAAAGCAGATGAGCCCTGTGATTGTCTGGCTTACAGCCTGGAAGCAGGTTTTAGGCTGCAGTGTAGGGATGGGGAACCCGTATAGAGCCAGTGGTCTAAATGACCACCCAGTGGTCTTACTGAGTTAAAGAGTCACAGTTTTGAGAAGTCAGCACAGCTAGAATTTCCAGAACAGAATACTAGAGAGGAGAGAGATACACACAAAAAGATACTGGTGATATACAAAGGGGTACCCTTGAATCTTTGGCTAAGTACTCATTTGCACATGTATGGGGGAAAAGAAACTATCTAAGACCAGAGAAAGAATCACTAGAAAGCAGTTGTTATGCACTGAATGTTTGTGTTCCCTCCAAATTCATATGTTGAAGCCCTAACTATCAGTGTAGTTATATTTAGAGTAAGGAAGTAATTAAGGTTAAATGAGGTCATAAGGATGCAACCCTGACTTGATGGGATTAGTGTCCTTATAAGTACAGACACCAGAGCATCCACTCTTTCTCTTTCTTTCTTTCTTTCTTTCTTTCTTTCTTTCTTTCTTTCTTCTCATTCTTTCTCCCCTGTAAAACCCTCTTCCCACCCCTTGCACACACTGAAAGCACACCCCTTCCCACACCTTTCACACATGTGAAAGCACAAAGGTGCTGATCTTCAAGCCAGGAAGAGAGCTATCACCAGAAACTAAACTCTGTCAGACTTTGATCTGGGATTTTTAGACTTCTGAACTGTGAGAAATAAATTTCTGTTATTTAAGCCACCCAGCCTGTGGCATTTTGTTATGGCAGTCTGAGCAGACTAATATACTAGTAGACTAAACAATTCTTAGAGCTAATACAGTACTGGGACTAACTCATGGTCCCATTAGCCAGCATGGAAAGACCATTTAACACACAAGGCATTGGGTAATAGTGGGGTTAAATCACCCTAAGACTAAAAAATGGTCTGCACTCACAATAACAAATCTTAAAAGCAAACCTCAAAACGATCAAACTGATTCCAAGAAACTTAAGCATGTCAGAACAATGGTTAACACTATTTCAAAAATATAGTAGGACCCAGCACCAAGCATCATAAAATTTGCAATGTCTAGCATGAAAACATTTATGGAAAGAAGTAGGAAAATGTGTTCTATAACTAGAAAAAAAAACCTAGTCAATAGACACAAAAAGTTGTTGTAGATGATGAAAGTATTATAAAAGTATTTGATGAAAACCATAAACCCATAATAGAAGAAACACAACAAACCTGAAGCAGAGTAATGTAAAGAAAACAACATAAAGGCACATAATAATCAAATTGCTAAAAAGCTATGACAAAGAGAAAACTCTTAAAAGCAGCTAGAGAGGAAAAAAGGCAGAGAACATATCACATACAGAGGAACAGTGGTAAGAATGAATAAAGCAAATTTTTAGTCACGAACTATGCAAGCCACTAGAAAATAGGGTAACAGAATTAAACTACTAAATGAAAATAGCTGTCAACCCAGAATTATACACCCAGCAAAAAGATTTTTCAAAACATAGAAGTAAAAAATGACAAATAAAAGGTAAAAGAATTTCTTCCCGATAGACATGTATCACAAGAAAGGTTAAAGGAAGTTCTTCATGAAAAAGGAAAATGATATCAGATGAAGATATGTGTCTATACAAAGTAAGAAGTACAGGAAGTAGCAAATCTGCGGTCAAATAGAAAAATCTTTTCAATGCAGTCTAGCCATGCATCTGTTCATCCCCCGGTAGCAGGTGGGAGAGATTCATGGCTACTTATGGTAGCTTGTGTGCTGGTACCAAAAGGAGATCTGCCAGGAGCCAACTTTGGGTTGAGAGTTTGCTTCAAAGTCAAGTGCAGTGGCTTTAATTGTAAATACAACTGAAAAGCTACAAGCCATTCATAGTGGAAGATCTGCTGTGTGTTCCTGACTTTCCCAAGGATGCTTTAATCTACAGCACTAATGGAAAGTGATGTGAGTGTTTATTGCCACAGAATGAGAAGAGTAGGCTGTAGAGACATGTAAGGTGTGTTTCACTGTGCCTGATCCTACGGTGGGTACCTCATACACCTCCTTCTATTTAATCTTCACAATAGTATTCTCCCCATTTTACAAATGAAAAAGCTCAAAGATTAAATAACTGCTGAAAAACCAATATGCAGAGCAGTTATATAGTAAGCTACCTTTTCTGGAAGAAAGAAGGGGGGATAAGAAAAAATACATGTGTATATTCTCACATTCGTATTTGCTGATTTTTGCAAATAGAAACACAGAAACTAATAAAAGTGGTAACAGACAGGTGGTGGGAGAGGGAGACAGGAGTGTGATAAGGAGAATATATATATTTTTTATAGTTTTGAGTTTTGACTGATATAAAAGTTTTACATGTTCAAAAAATAACATTTAATTTGAAAGAATGGAAAAGAGCAAACATTAGGGCTGAACAAAAAGTAATGAACACTGTCTCAAATTGATAACGTATTCAGAGACAACAATTATTTCAAGGAACTTAAACTCACAGCACTCCGACTATATCCTTAGAGGTGAGTTTATAACTTATTATGTTGTAAAATAAAGGAAAGCAATAAGATGATACCACAATAGTAAGGATAATGGAAAGGCTCCTGGACAGAAGTCCTGTGCCTATTCTATCTTTTCCTTTGTGGGCAAAGAGCTTCCTCTACAACTTTCAATATCCTGTGTAAATAAAAAGGGTGGAACTTCATAATAAAAAGATATAAAGTATCCTTTTGACAGTCATTCCCTCAATACAGAACATATAGTAGCATGGTGCCAATGAAAATATTGAAAGGATAATTTAATGAAAGAGTTCATTGGCACAGTTTAGAGAAAGATGTGACAATATACCTGCTGCTGTAGTTAGTACACAAGAACTTGAGCTGCTTAAAAATTCTTTAATTTCTTGACTTGAAACTAGAATTTTCAGAGAAACCAGTAAAAGATGAAGGTCCAGGGTTCAGTGTTGGATATTTGTAGTATGTGGATCATAATTTGGAGCATCTGAGGGGCATGATGGTACTGGTTTGGTAAATAAAATTTCGAAAGCAATTGAAAAAACTTTTCTGTAGGAAAGAAATGTTCATGTGCTACATACTTGCCACAATCTCTGTAAATATTTGGTGGATGAAAAAAAGAGGGTGTGTATTAAATAATGTCTATCAAGTACTCACCATTTACCATGGATGTTGCTCAATTAACTGATGGAGGATTTATTTATACCTAAATCAAAATGACTACCAGTTTTCGAACTTTGGTTTTTGGTATTTTTGGCTTTGGTATTTGCTATTGTCACATATTAATATCTTATTTTCCAGAATTTTTAAGTTAATTATTATAGCAAAAAGGAACATTCTTTATTTTTCTTTCTTTCTTTCTTTTTCAAAATTATTTATTTATTTGAGAGAGAGAGAGCAAGTGGGAAAGAGGGGCAGAGGAGCATGGGGGGAGAGAGAGCATCCTAAGCAGGCTCCATGCTCAGCACAGAGCCTGACATGGGGTTCCATCCCATGACCCTGGGATCATGACCTGAGCCAAAATCAAGAGTCAGATGCCTAACCAACTGAGCCACTCAGGCACCCTGAAATGTCCCATATTTTTAATGTCCTTAAATTATAGTGGTTTTTTAGAGCAAAATAATAATCTTCTCTGAGTTTTCTTAACATATATAGAAGTCTTGAGGGTAGAAGTGGAACTATACTGTTGGAAGATTACTACATCATATAGGTTATACAATATTATTTGAAATAATATTAAAATAATTTTATATATGATTTATATGGTTGTTATAATTTATTAATTTACTATTATGTATAATTTATATATAAATTATCTTATTCTTATTTCAAATTTATATATATACTGTATACTCCCTATATATAACATACACATTAGTACTAGTATATATTACTAGTATTACTATATATATTTGTATTAGTATATATATTACTATTAGTATATTAGTATATACTAATATATAGGTATTAGTATATATATATTAGTATATATATTGGTATTGGTATATATATTAATATACATATTAGTATTAGTATATATATTAGCAACCACTAAAAAGTAAAACCAAGAGGTATAGCTGATAAGCTGCTAGTGGATATACAATGGGATCATAAATAAAATTCAATTAATTCCAAAGAAAGCCAGAAAAGAGGAGAAAAAGGAAAAAACATCAAATAGAACAAATAGTAAAAATATAGCAAGATAGGTTTAAACCAGCCATATTGATAGTTACATTACATATGAAAGATATAAACATTTCTATTAAAAGGCAAGGAATGTCATATTAGATTTAAAAAAGCAAGATCCAAATATATGGTGCTTACAAGAAAGCCATTTAAAATACAAAGTCACATAGAGTAAAAAAAATGAAACAATAGAAACAATATACCATGTGTGAAGAAAAGAGTTGATATAGAAGGCCTGAGACTGCTATCCTTAGACAGGTCTTCTTGAATGGTTGGCCTTTGGTTGGTGTTTGAGACTTCGGATTTTGGGGGGTTATTATCATTTCCAGAACTGATAATAGAGGCTTGTTGTGCCTAAACTATTTGTATAAACAATGTGGCTTATGGTGAACAACTGCTTATCTTTATTTGGCAAGGACGTATCATATAAAATTAATATAAAAAAATTAAGTATATTTATAAATAAAAACTGGCAGTTAAAATGGTAGTACCTATTATAATAACACTAGAAATATGAAATAAAGATATATTTACAAATAGTGCAAGAGCTGTAGACTAAAATCTCCAAATCATTGCTAAGGGAAATTTTAAGAGACATAAATAAATGGAGAGAGATACCATATTAATGAATAGGAACATTGTTACAATATTAACAATTTCCAAATCAATCCATAGATTCAATGATATTAACTAAAATCCCAGCAGGCTTTGTTTTTGGTGAATGTGATCATAGAGGTTGACAACGTGATTTTAAAACATGGAAATTCAAAGGACCCACAATAGCCAAACTTGGGAAAGCACAGAGTTTGAGCCTTCATACTATCTGCGTTTAAAGCTTAGTTAAAAAAACTACAATAATCAAGATAGCATGCTATTGATTTAAAGATAGAAATATATTTCAATAGAACAGCATGGAGAGTCCACAAGGTGACCTAATAGTATATGGTCAATTAAATTTCAGCAAAGGTGCCAGGTAATCCAATAAGGAAAGGATTGACGTTTCAATAAATGCTGTGGGAACAATTGGCTATTCGTATACAAAAAACAAACCTAGATCCCTTATATCACATCCTATGAAAAAATTATGTAGAGATGGATCACAGACCTAAATATAAGATCTAATATGTTAGATCAAAGCTCCGAGGGTAAGAGGTGGAGATAAGAGGTGTGATTCCCAAGAGGGCTGCCCATCAGCTGTTGTGAGACTGAGAAGCCAGCCTGACCTACGAGTATAGTCAGCTGGGATGTGATGGACTTTTCAAGATGCTTCTCCCACATTAATCCTCAATTTCTACTTGTACTCTGTTGGGTTTGTTTTTTTTTTTTAAGTTTATTTATTTATTTTGAGAGAGAGAGAGAGAGAGAGAGACGGCATGAGTGGGGGAGGGACAGAGAGACAGAGAGAGAGAGGGAGAATCCCAAGTAGGCTACACCCTGTCAGTGCAGAGAGCGATGCGGGGCTCAAACTCATGAAACTGTGAGATCATGACCTGAGCTGAAACCAAGAGTCAGACGTTTTAACCAACTGAGCTACCCAGTTGCCCCTCAACATCTCTTTTATGGGGAGAAGACACAATTCAACTCAAAATGGAGCCATAACTCTGAGAAGAGGTGAGTCAATGAATCAGACAGTACCTGAAGATTGCCCTACCACTGGATTTCTTAGTTATCGGAGTTACTAAATATCAAATTTTACTTTAGATTGTTTGGGTCGAATTTTCTGTTTGCCTCTGAAAGACTCTTAATTATTATAGACAGGCAACTAGGGAAGCATTTCAGAAAAAATTTTTTTTTTGAACAATGGAAAGACTATATTAGACTATAACCAAGACTCTCAAAGAGCTGTCCCTAGACCAGGAACATCAGCATCAACTGGGAACTGAGCAGAAACACAAATTCTCAGGCCTCACCTCAGATCTACTGAATCTGAAAATTTGGGTGTGAAACACACTGCGTGTTTACAAACCAGGCAGATGATTCTGATGCCCGCTGGAGTTTGTGAACCACTGGACTATAAAATGGACTGTGGTTTGATAGGCACAAGCTAGAAATACTTTGTTATTCATGGCACAACCACAAAGGACATCATTTGTGGGGCAAATGAGCTGAGGCAGGAAACTATTTCACTGCCCACTATGTTTCTTTCCTTCTCCTCTGTGAGTGTGTTTTTTGTTTTTCTTGATTGTGATAAAATATACATAACATAAAATATACCATTTTAATCTATTTCAAGCACATTCACAATGTTGTACAATTATGACCACTGTCCATCTCCCAGAATGAAACACGGTACCCATTAAACAATTTCCCATTTCCTCCCCTTTTCCATCCCTGGTCACCTCTATTCTGCTTTCTGCCCCCGTGAATTTGTCTATTCTAAATACTTCATGTAGCTGAAATCATACAATGTTTGTTCTTTGTGTCTGGCTTATTTCACTTAGCATAACGCTTTCAAGCCTTATCCTTGGTTTTTGTAAATACCCAAATCAAATGCCCTCCGTCAGTTTTGGCTGGTAACTCTCAAGTTTAATCCTGTAGGATGATCATTACTTTCTTTGCCTAATATGCTGACTAGATTAACTTTTCCAGAGGTAATGTGCCACCCACAGTTTTGAAGATATCTTATCTGATCATTTTTAAACATTTAAGAGTGAAGCACTTGGGTGACTGGGTAGCTCAGTCAGTTGAGCATCTGACTCTTGATCTCGGCTCAGGTCATGATCCCAGGGTCATGGGATTGAGCCCCACATTGGGCTCCATACTGGATGTGAAGCCTGCTTAAGATTCTTTCTCTCTCTCTCTGTCTCTCTCTCTCTCTCTTGATCTTTCTCTCTCTCTCTTGCCCTCTGCCCCTCTCTCCCACTTGCTCTCTCTCTCTCTCTCAAGTAGTAGTAGTAATAATAATAATAAAGCATGAAGAACCAGTTGCCAGGAGACTTAGGCATCCATAACACCTCAAAACAGGTTCAGGAAACTTCCTGTTCTTAGTACTCTCTAAATACTTTGGATTCCATTTAAGAATTCAACCTTCAATTGTGTTGAGCCTATGGATCATAATGAAAATCTGGAATTTACTCTCAAAGAAGGAACCGTTTCAAGTTTTCATTGTGACAGCAACTCAGAAATGTTCACGGTGTGGGGTGAAAAACATTGTACCCCCACAACAATTACAGAGCTATGGAAAAGGTACCTTCCTTACAGCCCAGTTTCAAAAAACACGTGAAATAATTTTGCAGAAAATGCTGCATACAGATAATGTATGCATTACAACCAAAACAGATTCCAACCTTTAAGCTCCAAAACAAAATTCGCTCTTTTAGTACTACCCTATTAACACGCTTATTTTTACTTTTTATTAGAGAAAATTTCCAACACAGGCAAATGTGAATCTCATGTACGCTTCATCATTCATCCACATTTTGGCAGACATGTTTAACGTATTCACCCCCACAACCTGCATTTTATTTATTTATTTATTTGTTCGTTGGAGTGTTTCAATTAAAAACCCCAACATTATCTCATTTCACCGGTGTATTCTTAAATATGTATCTTTTATGGATAAACACTACTCTGCACATCCATAATACCATTCTCATTCCTCGTGAAATTACTCCAATGACATCAAATACCCAGGCCATTATCAAATGTCTCCCATTGCTTCAAATATGACTCCTTATAATCACTTGTTTGAATCAAAGACTGAGAAGGGGCTACAGATTGAATTTAGTTATGTCTCTCCATCTCTTTTTCTTTTTTTTTAAATTTTTTAAATGTTTATTTATTTTTGAGAGAGAGACAGAGAGAGAGAGAGAGAATGCATGCATGTGCGCATGTGTGTTTGTGTGTGTGCACAAGTTGGGGAGAGCCAGAGAGAGAAGGGGACAGAGGAACGGAAGAGCCCTGACAGTCCGTGCAGGGGCTAGAGCTCACGAACCGTGAGGTCATGACCTGAGCCAAAGTTGGACACTTAACCAACTGAGCCACCCAAGCGCCCCTCTCCATCTCTTTTAATCCATAAGAATTCCCTCTTTCTTTTGTTTTATGTCATTTGTTGGAGAAAAAAAAACTGAATTATTTATATTGAAGTATACTTTCCCAGATTCTGTGTTTATTTCCTTGTGTTATTGCTTAATTTATTCCTTTACCCCTTGTATATCCTGTCAACTGGGGTTAGATCCTAGAAGCTTGATAGATTTCTGTTCAATTCTTTGGCTTGTTTGTTTGTTTTTACTTTCGGCAAGAATATTTCATACGTGGGGCTGTGTACTCTCTGCTGCATCAAATCAAGGGGTGAACCTAATGTTTAGCTGTCACATTTTTAGCGATTTTAGGGTTGATCAGTATATTTAGGTGTTTTCTGCCTGATTCATCTTTCATAAAGTTCTTCATCAACGTTTCATCTAGTGACTTTAGCAGCCATGGACAATCATTTCAGGAAGTATCAAAAATGGGTCCAAATACTATTTATAGAAATGTAAACTAAGGGGGAATAGTATTATATGTAGCAGAACTTTAGAAATAAGATGTTTGTTGAAGCATTATTTGAGTAGCAAAAAGAAAAAAGAAAAAGAAAAGAAGAAAAGGAAAAGAAAGATGAAGGAAGGAAGGAAGGAAGGGAAGGAATCTGATAATACAAAAAAATAGAGACATGGTTTACAAATGACTATAAATCCCATAGTGGAATAAAATAGGTATAGGATTATGAGAGCTTTTTTGATTCTTTGTTCTTTCTCATAATTTCCAATTTTCAAAATAAATGTATGCATTACGTTTATCCTTTTAAAAAAGTTATAACAAAAAGTTCTTAGCCAGATGGTATGGTACAGCAAAAATCTGGCTATTTGAGAGTAAAAGAGACAAGAAAAAAATATTTCTCAGATCATTTCTGGATCTAAAATTCCACGATTTTCCATTCCCTCTGGTTAGCTACAACTCAGAGTAAATGAAAAGCAGCTTCTGTCACTCTGTACAGGCCACCATTACTGAATCCTGATGACCTTGCCCCAAGACAAACCACTCTGACTTTCTCCAACCCAAATCTCCATCGTGAGTAATGATCCAGTCAATTACTTGGTTATTTCAGTAGTTGTCCCTTGTCCCTGACCCGACAATATTTATGGACTCTAGACCATTATCTTTCTGGTGTCCCGGGTTGGTATTTTTTAAAAATTGGGGGGACATATTCTTAACACACTAAAACCATAAAGAATAGAATTATTATATATAACATTACATATGTAACATTATGTATATTATATATAATATTATACAGAATTATCTGGATCAGACATCTTGAGTCTTCTTTCCAGATATCTTTAAAAATAAAAAAGTAATATAACTTTTTTATATGCTGTTCCTTCTGTCAGGAATCTTATTTTCCCCTTTACCCAGCTGACTTCATTTCATCCCTCAAAATTCAGCTGGGCCATCGCTACCTCATGAGAGTCTTTCTGGACATCTCAGACTAGATCTGGTTCAGTTTTGTGTTCCTACAGCTCCTGGTTCTTTTCCGAATTGCAGGATGCAGCTGTACACATACAACTAGATAATGTCTAACTGTGCTTCTATAATGTATATTCTCTGGGGGTAGGGATTGTATCTGATTGTTCATGTGGCCAGTCCCACTTTTTTACTCAGTGCTTGATACATACCAGGAATTCAATACATATTTGTTGAATGAATGCATGAATTTTCCATCAAAACCAATAAGTTGGAGGCATCTGGGTGGTTCAGTCCGTTAAACGTCTGACTCTTGATTTCAGCTCAGGTCATGATCCCAGAGTTGTGAGATGGAGCCTCACATGGATTTCTACCCTGAGTGTGGAGCCTGCTTGGAATTCTGTCTCTCCCTCTACCCCTCTCCCCTGCTCGCTTGCTCTCTCTCAAAATAAAATAAAAAACAAAACCAAAAAACCCAATAGAGTTGGCTTCAACTAACGTTTCTACTAGTAAGATTGAATTGACCACAACGCAACATATGTGCTTGACTCAGTTAAGAGATCTTTGTAATATCTTTCTTTATATTCATGCTAGTCCCAGATCCATAACCACTGACAACACTGTAAGTACCCCATCTTCCCCAAGTTCATCCTTTCCATATGAATTCTTTTCTTTGTTCAACGTCTTCAATTTCTCTGGATAAATTGAACTGTATCCACTTAATACTTGCACTAAGTGTTCTGAGGCTGTCTGAAGTTTTTGTCTCCTAAACTCAGTCAATGGTTCCTTGAGCCAGAGAATGTTTTTGTTTCTTCAGAAAACCTGCAAAGGATGCAACACAATAGATAGTGGTTGAAACTTGGTCGCTGATTACCACTAACTTATCTAACATACTTCTTAAGTATCTGCAAAGCAAAAACTAACTTGCTCATCTGATAATTGCATCAAAAGCAATGAACTGATTTTGCCTAAGGTGGTTACTTCTAACTTTTGGAGATTGCAGTCCCCTTTCAGGATGATGCAAGCTAGGGACTTGGAAAAAATGCTTGTCTACAAACTGCAGTTTCAGTAACCTTGCACTAAGGTTTATATTAAGCAGCATGCTTAGAATGTAGTGTAAAAATATATTTGTTGAATTGAAGCCAGTGATGTCTTAACATGTTAATCATTTTATGAGTTCATGTTCATGATATGCTACGTAGAACCTGTGTCTTTGGATGGCAATTATTTTAGTAATCTGGGAGATTCGAAGATGAAGAAATAAATTAACATTACCTACCCACCACGTAACTGCACTGGGCTGGGCCCCGTGTATGCATGATCTCATTTCATGACACAGCAACTCTGGAGAGAATTATCATTGGCTCCATTCTATGGCTGAGGAAATTGAGGCTCAGAGAATTAAACACTGAGTCTGAGATAATGCCATTACTAAAGAATGGATTCAGGATTTGAACCCAGATCTGTCCAGTGTAGGGGCTCTGGAACTCTCTTGTATACTACATGCCTCTCAAACACCGGCCAGACTTTGTATAATTATAACTGCACAAACCTCACTTTGGGTGAGTATATAGAAATTTTACTCACAAGTCCTGTAATGCACCTTTTTATTTTAAGTATCAGCATTTGGAGTGCACAAAATATAAACAGTGTCCCTGGGTATGGGTGAAGGAGCATTTTGGCAATAAGAATGAGAAAGTAAGAGTTAAAAAAAAATTTTTTTTTACATTTATTTATTTTTGAGAGACAGACAGAGCACAAGTGGGGGAGGGGCAGAGAGAGAAGGCAACACAGAATCCAAAAAGCAGGCTCCAGGCTCTGAGCTGTCAGCCCAGAGCCCGACGCGGGGCTCAAACCCACAAACCGTGAGATCATGACCTGAGCCGAAGTCCAGCGCTCAACGGACTGAGCCACCCAGGTGCCCCTAGAAAGTAAGAGTTTAGAATAAAAGTAAGACACATCTTATTTCTCCTGCCATTCACCTCAGACAAAGCTGTAAAATCCCATTATTACTATTACTACTATTATTATTAGAAAGAGAGCATTGAATACAGCAGTTCTAATCTGTGTTAGACTCACTGCTTTCCTTTAAAACAAAAATTTAGTTTCTCTTAAGATCCTGCAATAAAATTCATGGATAACCTACCTACATACACAATTTCAAAATGATTAACATGCTGTAAATATAAATATAAGAAGAAAGAAAGAAGACATTAATTTATAATAAAATACGTATTTCAATATGCAGATACTCAGGCATGTCCAGACTAGAAGGACATAATGAACTAATCAGTTTTTTGCACCAATATGTAGAATCACACTTTCAAATACAGCCTGAGCCTAACGTGTTATATTGAGGGTTCGTATAACATAAGCAGTGTTGTTAATGGAGAAATGATCTTCTGAAAAGGTGAACAATCCTCAATGGAGTATCAAACAAAATGAAACACAGCCTTTTCTAAATTTATGTGATAGTTGCATTCCTGGAAAATTCAGTGCATATTAAAATGTGCAAATGTTACTTTCTGTTTATATGCAAAAGAGAGTATTATAAATGCAGATAATTACAGGCAGATTTCCCCCCTACATCAACGTCTGGTGGGCTATTCTAGAGTTGTGTGGGATGTGAGACAGTTCTTGGCATCGAATGGTTGCCCCATAAGCATTGTCTAGTATTCTTGGCCCCTGCCCTCTAAATGCCAATAGTGTCTTCCCAATTATTGTGGTAACCACAAACATTCCCCACCACCCCTGACCACATTTCCAAAATTTCCCAGTGTGAACCACTGATCTAATATGTGCTAGGCACTCTGCTAAATTCCCTATGAATGTCATTAGTAATTTATTAATTTTTTTCTTATTCAACAAACATCACATACCCTCTTACAGGCTAGATGCTGTGCTATGCTGTGGATATACAGTTGTGAATATTTGTGAATATTTGAACCATAGTTGATGGTTCCTGACCGCAAAAAGTGAATGATCTAGTAGAAAAACTTACAAACAAATGAATATGTAATTACAGATTGCGTCAAGTGCTATGAAGGAAAGAATTGTATACTGTGAAACAGAGTGACACTTGCACCCATTTTAAAGAAGAGTATCAGGAAAACCTCTGTGAGTCAACAATTTAAGCCAAGACCCAGAGGATGCCGAAGCTCCAGAAATGAGAAGTTATTCTGTGCTCCTTGTGGAGGAAGAAAATGAAGCCTGAGAGGTACTCAAACCAAAGTTACAATGCTCCAAAATTGTTGAACATAGTTCCAAAGGCCATTAACTTTTTAGATAAAAAATAGATGGGTAATTCCTCAAAAGAGTATACACAAATGGCCAATAAGCACATGGGAAGATGATTAACATCATCAGTCGTTGGGGAAATGCAAGTCAAAACCATAATGAAATACCACTTCATACGAGAATGGCTGTAGTAAAAAAAACTGAAAAATCAAAAGTACTGGTGAGAATGTGGAGAAATTGAAACTCTTTTGCTCTCCTGTTAGGACTGTAGAATGGTTCATCCATGGTGGAAAATAGTCCTCAAAAAGTGACGCATAGGATTACCATATGACCCAGCAATTTCACTCTTGGGTATGTGCCCCTAAACATTGAAAATGGGTTTTCAAACAAAACCTTGTACATGACTGACCATGCAGCACTCTTCCCAATGGTCAAAAGGTAGAATAAAACCCAAATGTCCATCAGTGGGTGAATGGATGAACAAATTATGATACACACATGCAACACAATTTTATTCAGCCATAAAACGGATTGAAGTTTTGAGATATGCTACAGTGTGAAAGAATCTTGAAAACATTATCCTAAGAGAAAGAAGCCAGACACTAAAGATCACATGTTGTATGATTTCATTTATATGAAATATAAAGAATGGATAGTAAATCTGTAGAAACAGAAAGAAGGTTGGTGGCTACTGAGGGCTGGGAGAGGAAAGAGTGAGGGATGACAGGGTTTTACTTTGGAATGATGGAAATCTTTTGGAATTTGTAAAGAGGTCGTTGTACAACATTGTGAGTGCACTGAGTGCCACTGAACTGTTCACTTTAAAATGGTTTATTTTGAGGTGCCTGGGTGGCTCAGTTGGTTAGGTGTCCGGCTCAGGACATGACCTCATGGTTCAGTTTGTGGGTTCAAGCCCTGAGTCGGCCCCTGCACTGGCTTGGCTCCCTCTCTTTCTGCCCCTCCCCCGTGCACATGCGCTCGCTCTCTCTCTCAAAATAAATCAATAAAAATTTAAAAAAGGAATATTAGTTTAATAAAATTAAATAAAATTGTTGATTTGATTTTATGCTTTGTGAATTTCACCTCAATCCATTTTTGTTTTAAATGACTGAATACATTCTCTTGCCTTTTTAGATTATAGCTCTCTGTTTTAGGAAAGACCTGCCTTGCTTATGTATTTTCTTCCAATGTAAAGTTACATGGCCAGGTAGAGAATTTTCTGGTGAGAAAAGCAGTCAGAGTAATAGAAAAACTCTACTTCCGAAGCTCTGGGCCTTCCTGAGCTTCCTTGACCGAGAGGTAAAGGAGGGGCAGGGGATATGGTTGGTGTTAACAGGGTCCTAGCCCTCTTGGGTCTGGTGGACAGGGACATCCTTGGGGAGAAGAGCACCACTGAGGGGAGGAGAAATAAGAGGGGCTGTGTGGTGGGAAGAAACCACAAAACAATGAGGGCCAGCATTTGGGGGGGAGGGGAAGTGCTCTATGGTATATGCCAAGAGAGCTCAGAGAACCACCCACTAGAAACACCAAAAGCTCTACCCTGTTTGTGAAGATTTCTGGCGATGGATTAGGGTTCTTTTAGAACATGGAGGAACATGTGAGTTCATAAAATTCACTTGGTTGCAGGTAAAAATGAAAAGTTTTCCCAATTTTCTCGGTGAAGGTAGAGACCATGACATTAGCTGACAGGGAAGAGGACCAGGCCACTGGAGGGATTTGGCAGAGGGCAACCAGTCCCAACTAGTGAGGATACAGCCAGGACTGGGATCCAAATTTTCACAGTCCCGAGCTGCTTACTTTCTAAGTCAGGAGTCACTCACTCATAGACAACCGAAACCACATTACTTATGTTGAGCAGAAAGGAATTAAAATTTTTTTCAATGTTTATTTTTGAGAGAGAGAGACAGAGACAGAGTGCAAGTGGGGAAGGGGCAGAGAGTGGGAGACACAGAATCGAAGCAGGCTCTGAGCTGTCAGCCCATAGCCCAGCATGGGGTTCACATTCACGAACCGACTGTGAGATCATGACCTGAGCCGAAGTAGGATGCTTAACTGACTGAGCCACCCAGACGCCCCAAGCAGAAAGGAATTTAATACAAGGAACTGTGTGCCTAGCAGTTCATTGGAAGGGTCCAGGATGGGCCATGAGGAATAACTTCCAGCACATCAAGGCATGGTAGAGGGCTCTCACAAGCATGAGGAATGGGCTTCCAGAAGCTGTCCTAGACATGGTGCCACCAGTTGGTCACAATCCCACTTGCAGTCCCTTAGTTGTAATGCAGTGCTCAGAAAGTTACTGAAAAATACAGGCTCTCAAGTCAAGTCATGACTCATGACCTCTGCACTTGGCCTCTGGAGGTCAAGATCGGAAGTAGATGGGGCTTACGCTGAAGCCCAATCTAACACATGTTTTGTGGCATTTGTCAGCAGAAGCAACAAAGATACGGTCTCCATGTTACTTGTGCCTCCTGAACTTCATGCAAAGGTACTCAAAAGGCCAAAACAAAGTCATATCCAAAAGTTAAGCTGTAAGGGATCCTAGAAAAGGCAGTTGTTAGATCTCCAGGCTTGAGGGATAAAAAGGGCCCACGAGGGGGGCCAAATAGAACCACAGTATTTGTCACACCTTAGCCTCCCTTTAGATTACTTCTTAATCTTAATAAAGTCACAGCAGATCAAGGTTTGTATAGAAATCTAGAAGCTCTAACTGTTGTCCTCAGGCTCCTGTAGATTGCAAATCCTAAGGGAAGGGGCTTTGTGAGGTATTGGTTTCTTTACCGAACTTCATCAGACCTAAGAGAATCTGAGAATTTGGGGGTAATAAGGGATGTAATTTTGTCCTCATACTAAAGATAAAGAATGAAAAAATAAAGAAATCGAAACCCCTGATGCTCGTAGTCAAAATTGCAGCATGCAGACACGAAATACCCCCGAGGAGAAAGTAGTTGCTATTCTAGAAGGAAGCTCCTACAATCATATTTTCATAGGTTTTGAAAGAGTTCATGGACCATAATGTTAGATGGGGAACTGAGCAGTCTTTTTATGGCTGGAGCAAGTTCCAACTGCCCCTCCAATTTGCCCCCCTAATTTGCCAAACCATGGAAAAACAAACCTGCAATTAGAGTTGTATTTTTAAATCGTCTTAAGTTTTATGTGGCACTTTTTTCTCCTATACACAGTCTCACCAAAATGCTGTTATTTTCACAGAGGAAATACAAAGAGTGGGTTTAAAATTACAAGTCACATTCTAAGTCAGAAAAAGGAAGTGGGTTCTCTGGGGCAACCTCCAGGCTGGGCTCTATGCTGTTTTCCCAACCTCATGATGCCACACATCCAGCACCTGGGACAGCCGTGGCCTGTCCCTCAAATGTGAAGACTCTTGCCTCCAATTTTTCTTCACAGATTCATGGCACCTTATTGGCCACAAGATGTGCGTGCGTACATGCATGCTTTTGGTTGAGGCTGATAAGGAGGAAGTTTGGTCCCTTGGCTTCACATCACTTAAATGTCAGAAATGTTCTCATTGCCTCCGTTGGCGAAATGTCCCTGACCCATACCCCACTGAAGCTCATGACATTTTCTCTGTTCTAGAAATGACAGAAGACAGGTCCCTCTGGGATTCACGCGCCTCTGCTGGGATTTTCACACCATTTGCCATGTTAACATGAAGCAACAGCTGGGTTGAAGAGAGCTGATAAAAATAGCAACATCACCCTGCAAGCAAGCTGCATGGAAAAGAGGGGAATCAAGTATTTGATTTTTTTTTTTTTCTGAGTCCAGAGCTGTGTTTCTTGGAACATCTACTCTTTCAGAAAGAGCAAAGCAGGTTTATTTTCCATCAAAGTGGTGTCTGGGAGGATGTGGAGAGGGGCAGACTATTCCCGCTCTTCCCCGCTCCCCATTTGTGGGCATCTGGTACCCTGGATTGTTAACTGGGAGATCACATAACCTGACAGCGGAGCCCCTGACCGGTGGAGCTCAACGTTGGGGACTTGGTTTTCAAGGTCGCTGTGTGTTGCTGCAGAAACTTCCTGCTGTTACCCTATCTTTCCATTCATTAAAGCGTAGCTTGCAATTGAACATTCTGACATAACATAGCTGAGATTTTTTGGCAGCAACGGTAACCATATTCAAGAGTTTCCTTCAGACGACATTAAATTTTCATATCCTCATGAATGCTTGCCACCTTCTTTTAATAACTTGAAAAAACAAGCTTCTCTCAGGAACTTCATTGTTCCAATATTTTCCCAGCACACATTTCCTTCTTTTAGAAGTATGTTAGGTGTGTGTGTATTTATAGAGTCAGGGTGTACCTAGGTGGGTTCGAATTCGACATTTGACTTATAAAAAGTCCACAATATGAATGGATCTCAGAGAAAAGTTATTAGAAATCTAGTATTTTCTTCACAAGGTCTTATTTTTCTCCTTCTAAGCCACTTGGTCATATTGCCACAAAATTATATTTTGTAAAAAAAAAAAAAAGGGGGTATATTCACTAACTCTAAGCCCTGGGGTTTGAAAATAGGCTTTTAGAAAAATGTACTAAAAGAAGTTACAAAGGAGAGGTGGTAAAGTGAGGCTTTCCTTCCCTTCCTCCATAGTGAAAACTTCAGTCTTACTATTTACAGTTACCTTAGGAGACTTTTTTTCAAACGTTTATTTATTATTTTTGAGAGAAAGAGAGAGATGGAGAGTGAGCAGAGGAGGGGCAGAGAGAGAGAGAAAGAGAGAGAGAGAGAGAGAGAGAGGGAGACAGAATCCCAAGCAGGTTCCATGATGTCAGCACAGAGCCCAATGGGGGGCTCTAACCCGTGAACCTTGAGATCATGACCTGAGCCAAAACCAAGGGTGGGATGCTTAACTGACTGAGCCACCCAGGCTCCCCAGGAGACATTTTTGTTTTTTTTAATGGAAAGTTAGTTGGTTTAAAGTTCTAGCTACTTAGACAATTGGAAATTTTTAAAACCCATCCTTATTAAGATGCAAAGAAAGAGAGTGCCAAATGCAGTGGAAAGCCCAAATGAATTCATAATTTGTAAGTGCCCACACAAATGGGAAGTTTGTACTCCTCTTGGAAGGCAAGCGGTTTAGAAAGTTCTCTAATTCCCTATTTCAAATGTGGTGGTTGTTTGCAGGCTGAATGATGGCAGCAGAGTTACTGTTCCCCAAAACTATACAAAGCATTATGTAATATAACACAATGTGGTTAACTGAGATTTTCACTCAAGTTGTGACATTATTGAACCCAGCAAGCTCCATTTCAGTTTGGAAATTCAGATCTGGTTCTGCTTCTGTGTCCCTGATCTGCCCCTCAGTCCTACTACATGAGGCATAAGCAAGCCTAGGGCCATAATAGCAATGGTGTCAGTGGTTTACTTCATCTTGAATTCACACAGCAAACTTTTGTAGCCATTGTTTCGCAGATGAGGAAAATGATGCTTAGAGAAGTTAAGGAACTTGTCTGAGCTAATATAACTGAATGGGATTTGAAATCCCAGGTCACTGACAGCAGGGTTAATAATACAACCACTCACCTGCATTTGCATTGGTTACCTGTACCTTTGATATCGTGTTGGTATCTCTTATCTTTAGGTGAATTTATTTTTTTTTGATTTTTAAAATATGTTTATTTATTTTTAAGAGAGAGAGAGAGAGAGAGACAACGTGAGCAGGGGAGGAACAGAGGGAGAGGGAGACGCAGAACCTTATACAGGCTCTGTCAGCACAGAGCCCGAGGTCGGGTTTGAACCCACAAACCCTGAGATCATGACCTGAGTGGAAGCCAGAGGCTTAACTGACTAAGCCAGCCAGGCACCCCTGAATTTAAATTAAATTAATTTATCCACTTTTATGGCTTTTATCTGCTTTTTCTCCCAAACATGTGTAACACCAAACAGAAAATAAAAGATCACAGATGGGATTCTAGAATATAATTTCTCCAACAAATGATTTTATAAATATATCAGGCCCAACTTGCTTGGTTAGCCAGATGCTAAAATTGTATCACAGAAGTTCGGGCAGCTTCTGAGGAAACGGGGCTGCTTCCTGTGTGCATTTGTCTAGCCTGCTGTGGCAGCAGCCTCCCCCACCAAGGCACATCAGGCCAGAGTGTGTTTTGGGTGGGTCAGCAGGGTCCAGCCCAGCCAGCAGCCCCACAGTGCAGAGCTGGGGGGGGGGGGCACTCAGAGAGCACCAAGGAGCAGGGGCACGTGGATGCCCTTATTTCCCAGAGGAATAAAATACTATGGGAAGCAGGAGCCAACAACCAAAAAGTCCATAGCAGCCAAAGGCTTGGGTCAATAAAAGTCTGCAGTGAAAAGGAACAGAATTGGAGGAGATATGGGGGTGGAAAGAGAGCAACTGTGATATCTAAGGAGATGTGTGAAAAGGCCGAGGAAGAAAACCATGTATGTACAGGGAAGGGTCAGTGCAAATCAACTGGCATTCAGAGACCGTTGCCTCAATGCCCAGGGATACTCTGGAACCCTGGCCAACCCTTCTGGTTTTAGTCTGGCCACTCTTGCTTGGGAGTGCAGAAAGAACCTTAAGTGAACAGTTTCTAGTTACTTTAAGAGAAACGTACTGCCTCCAGCAGCCAAACTGTGGAGGCCAATGGCGCCAGGACCCAGGGGAGAGTACACTGCTCCCCAACACTCCCCCTACCTCTCACCTTAGCCTCTCTGTGTGAGTGGGCTTCGCTGACTCAGACCACCCCTCCTTGAGGCAGCAGATGTGCTACTTGGGCTTAAGGTTCTCCTCCGCTTCAGCTTCTAGACCAGAGAGAGAAGCCTCTCCATTTCCTCACCCTTTTCCCACTCCCACCCCTTCCTACTTCTCCCCACCCCTCTACCAGCCCCCCTCTAACACCTCCCTTTCACCTCTCCCCCACAGTTTCCATTTGCAAGGTCCTAGGAGGGTTATGTCATAGGCTCACCCCCTGGGCCAGTCCCTGCAGCCAGAGCAGGCCAGGCACTAATGATTGGCCCAGATTCGGTTATGTGCCCACCCCTTGGGCCAATCCCCGCAGCCAAGGGAAGGTGAGGCACTATGATTGGCCCAGATTTGGTTATATGCCCACTTCCTGGGCCAATCCCTGCAGCCAGGGGCAGGTGAGGCACTATGATTGGCCTGGCTTGGCCATGTGTCCATCTGTGGGTGAGAAAAGGCAAAGCTTATTACGCGGGACAGGGCAGACAGGCTTGCTAGGGAGATGATAACAGCGTGGGTCTGTTGTACTGTCCACATCTTTTCATCATGTTCTGACAATGGCTTAATCTATCAAAACTCTGCCGAGAGCAGCCAACTTGTCCTTATTGAGGGTCATATCAGGATCCCCTGGGGTAGAGTCAGTTTGCACAAAGCCTATTAAATTATGTAATTCATTTGATTTGCTTTGAATCTCAGTGTTGAATACTATTGGAAATCTCCAATAATATTGAAGGGCATTCATGTTTACATTTATCAAAATGGGGCATGGATTAAAAAGTGTTTGAGAAACAGCCTTTTAAGAGGGAGAGACTCCAACAGTCTCACCAGCCGTAGAAGCCATTCCCGTCTGTACGGAGGCTGACTTGATCTCTCTAGTTCTCTGTGGGGTGAATGGAGGGTGGGACATAAAATGGTCAGCCACATTCGAGGGAGCCGGGGAGGAGCCACTCAGGTACTGAGCGCCTACTGTGTGTCAGGCACACTGTGTGCACTTTCCCCAAAGCGGCCCCACTTCATCCTCCTGGCATCCCAGCAAGGTGCTGCCTCTCTGGCTATTTGTCACCGATGCACCCGCCAGAAGACTAGCATCTTGGCAACTCGCTTGGACTCTCTTTCAAGGTGCTCGCAAGTTTACCGCATGGCTAACAGTCCACCGTGCCTGCGTCAAAGCTCAGAGAGGATTGATGAGATGGTGTTGGCAAAGCTGAGCATGATAAAGACACTCCTTTCTGTTCTGAAACCTTATTAGGATAACCGAGAGTTCTTTCAATCCAGAATCCGCTAGGGAAAACTGGTTATGCCTTGAAAAAAATGACCAGCCTGTTTCCATTTCCTGCCCAGAGCTGGCTCTCAGCAGAAAGCGTAGGGGAGAGGCAGCGGGGAGGGGAGCGAAGGGCTGGGTGACCACAGGCAAAACACCTCTGGGGCCACACTGACTTCACCGTGCAATGGTCCTGACGATGCTGACCTGCAGGGGTTTCAGTGAGGGACAGAGGATGACTATAGTTTCTGGCAAGGTGCCTGGCACATAGGATGTGCTGAATGCGAGCAGCTAGTGTTGCAAAGGGAAGCGTAAACATCTGCCAACTTATTTTTGTTTTATTTATTTATTTATTTATACCCTTAGCTTGGAGGCTTAGCTTTGCTCAGCTTTTTGGATGCCAGCCAGGCTAAATTAACACTCTTATCTTCTGGCCCCTGCAGCTGGTAGCCTCGATACAGGTCCCTGAGGCATTCACTGTAGGTTCAGCCATGTCCTGGGCCATCCCAGCCTGTCTCTGCCAGGGGCCCCTTTGCTCTCTTGCAGGTGAGACCACCCTGGGCTCTGTTTCTGGGGCCAGCGGGGCTCATGATCCTGTGCAAGGAAAAGGAAAGGAAGTTAATAGGGAGGCCCCGGGCCCTGTATGCCGTGGAAACACACACACCTTGCCATGATTGTGAAGAACCAGGCACAAGTATTCAAAAGAATTCAAAAGAATTCTGCCGGGCAGAAGTTCGCCCAATTTTGCCTGAGTTAGATGTATTTGATCCATCAAGTAATAGCTACACCACGGAACGCTGCCCCGGGGTTTTCTTAGGCTCTGCTTCTCAAACTCTGATTTGCATTCTCATCCCCTAGGGACTTGGTTAAAAATGCAGGTTCTGATTGAGTAAGTCTGGGGTGGGGCCCGAAATGCTGCAGTTTTAACAAGCTTCTAGGCGATGCCCGGGATGTTGTCTGATGACCACGTTCTGAGGAGGTGGGCTCCAAGACATTACTTGGCAGACTTTCATCACGGTTTTTGCCACATGCCATCTTTATTATTAATATTAATATTAAGCTAATACTTTTCTTTAAACTGACCCTGCCTTGGGGTGCCTCGGTGGCTCAGTTGGTTAAGTGTCCACACTCCATGCCGGGTGTGGAGCCTGCTTAAGATTCTCTCTCTGCTCCTTCCCTGCTCACGCTTGTGCGCGCGCTCTCTCTCTCTCTTTCAAAAAAAAAAAAAAAAAAAGAAAAGATTTAAACTGACCTACATTTTAACTTCAATATATGTGTATTACCATGAAATCACAGCTTTAAGGAGTAAACTTTGTTTTAATATGCCTTCAACTGAATGCATAGCTGTTAAGAAATATATGTCTGCAGGGGCGCCTGGGTGGCTCAGTCAGTTGAGCGTCCGACTCGGCTCAGGTCATGATCTCACAGTCAGTGAGTTCGAGCCCCGTGTCGGGCTCTGTGCTGACAGCTCAGAGCCTGGAGCCTGCTTCGGATTCTGTGTCTCCCTCTCTCTCTGCCCCTCCCCCACTCATCTGTCTCTCTTAGAAACAAATAAACATTAAAAAAAAAAAGAAATATATGTCTGCAATCATTTTATGTTCCACCAAGGGTATGGCATAGCACCATGTTCTAAGAAACCTGCCAACAGGAGTTCTGGAAGAAACTATAGTCTGGACTGCCTAGAACTTGTTCTTTGGACCCTTTAATTTCAGCAGGGTCAATATTTCTGCAGAAGCACGGGGGATTCTGGAAGGAAGTCGAGGTGATTTTTGAACAAGGTATTAAGTGCAGCAGAGAGCACCTTCCTGTGCCCAGCGGGCTGTGTGGGAGCAGATCCCTCCTGTCAAAAGCAGGAGCACGTAAAAGGATGGCTGGCAGCAGTGGCCTCTCATCCGAAGCCATATCCAAATCACTTTTTCTGCTCAGCCACAATTTTGTGAAAATCTGCGGAGAGATTAGAGAATACAGGAAAAAAATTTTTAAAAACAAAAACAAAAAAAACCCCCACACACAAACTCCCTTTTGACTCTGAGGTGCTTGTTTACAAAGTAAAAAGTCCCTGGCAAACCATTTCATTTATAATTAAATCTAATAATAAGCCATTGTGGCTAAATTAATTTTGAGCTAATTCCACGGGAGCCCCATGTCCTCTATCACTTCTGAACAAAAGAGCTTGGTGGCATATAATCTGACTCATTCTGAGGCCAGGTCTCCAGGGAAGAGCTCCAGGAGGGCGGGGCATAACTACTGCATTAAGAGGGCTAACACTCAGGACCCACGGAAGCAAGAGACACCAGCAGGATGGGTCCTGGAGGCTCCTGGAGGCTGTGTAAGGGTTGCTCAACAGAGATTGGTTTTCTGCTCAGGGCATCAACCTCTGAACAGCCCTTGACTGACACAGAACTTTCCACCAGAACTTGATCCACTCGGGCCACAGCCTGGAGGAGCAGGTGTCCAGGCCACAAGTGGCTCCGTACAGGTACTTCTGCCCTGGGAACACCGTGATGTGCCAAACACCCTCACAAACAGGATCCTGCATCACCCCCCAGCCTGAGAGGTTTCTCCCTTTTGTTGGTGCAGTAAGGAAGCTTAGAATCACCCCAAGTGATCAGCCCAAGGCCGACTATGAAGGAAGGTTCAGAAGTGGCGTTTCCAATCAGACCCAGTGAGTCCGGCCGTCCCGTTGCATCATGGAAATGGTGACAATTAAGAACACTTTCTCCGTGCAGTTCCCCCCAATCTCCCAGTAAAGATCCTTGAAGCTTGGTGGGATTCCTTTACCCTTGAAAGATATGGCCATCCTCAGTCTTTCTCATGCTGGATTGTCTTTTCTCAGATTGCTGCACTTCTGGCTTTGATTTACTTGTGTAACCAAGTTTCAACATCTTCCCAATTTGTCTGCAAATCTCTCTTGGGTTGTGTGCATGATTTCACTTACTCAGTTTGCCATCCAGTGATTGCTTCCAGTAAAAGACACGGTGTTATGATGCCCACGGAAAGACAGACCTATAAACATTCCACCATCTCTGGGATTAAGACCCCAAAGACATGTGAGTCTTAACTTTTATGAGCTATAAACACCTGCCTGTGGGTGTTTTCAGCCATATTAGATTAGCATTTTTTCCTGGTCATGCCAGTGGTTTGAATTATTAAGATGACCTTTGAAAGAATTCACAGAGCAGGTCCTTTATAGGGTTTCTGAAGTGAGGCATTTCCATTTGGATTGGTTTCACAAACAAAAAGATTAGGTCAATGATAGTGCTCTTGTGTTTCCTGTTGGCTTGGCCTTCTTAACTGAGACAGGTTGTGTCTGAAGGCAAGCACAGGGCCATTGGTCAGGAAATTTGGAGTCCTGGGGAACCGGCGCTGTGAGACAGTTTGCCTGTGTTGGGGCCTGGGGAGCGTGACATTTATGTTCCTGAGCAGGATGTAATTTCCAGCTGAATAGCCCGGGCACTTACCCAGCTTTTACTTTGGCCCCAACTGTGTATTAAGTGCAACCGACATCTCTTTTAAAAGCTCCTAACGGCAACCTGAATTGATGTGGTTGTTTTGTTTCTAACCAAAGGAAGCCAGCGGCATCAGCAAGGAAGTCCATCCCCGGCACACGGTGATTGTAAGAGCTGGACAAAGGGGCAGGAGCCACCTCCACCAGCGATCGGTGTCCTCCCATGGGGGGAGGAACGGCCAGAGCAGTGCCCTGAAATGTTTCTGTCTCTTCTGGCCACGTTTCTTCTTTGCCTCCTGAGGGCTTGCCCTCTGACCTTCCCGACAGGCTGCAAAATAGCAGTGATTGTCTCCTGGGGGAGGTGAACTTTTGGTGGAAATACCATCCTTGTGGACAAGAGGCCACAGGCAAAAGGTCACCATGTGGAATAAAAGGGAGCTGCCTTGTGTCCCCACCTGGAGTCATTACCGTCCCTCAGCCTTGGAGCTCCTGCCCCTTCCCTGTCTTCTCCTGGGTGGATGGGAAGTAGTCGCTGATGCTCACATCCAAAAGTTGAGGTCTTTGCCTCATCCTGCTAACCCTGCCCTAATTTCAGCAGAACCTGCTTTCACCCTGACGAGTTGGAGGGAGGGCTGGTGAAGCCTATTACTAAATATCTTTACTCTTGGCCAGTCAAGCACTCCTGGGCACAATGGTGTTTCCTTCAGGTTAGTGGTATCCTCCAGCCTTAAACCGTCCTCAGAGGAGGGGCTCCTCAGCAAGTGAGGTCTTCCGTTGTCATTCTCATCTCTCATACTACTCCCCGTGCCCTTGACCCTTGTCACACCTCACCACCCCCTCGCCCCCTGAGACCAAATGTCTTTGTGCCCTCAGCCTCCCACCCGCTGGCTGGTTCCCATCCTTGGATGCCACACCTGAGATTACCGGAGAACCTTCTTGGCCCACCTCTTGTGTTGTTCTCCTGTGCAAAGAGGACCCTGGTCATTTGTTTTGCTTCCCTGTATCTTTCTTTGGAGAATTGCCAATTATATGAGCCTGTGAGGAACAAAACCACCTCGCCCATAGGTACCGTGACAATCAGATACTTCCTTTCCCAGCCTGCCTTGCAACTGGGGCTCAAAGCAGGGGCCTCACCACTACCAGGCCAATGCACCAGCACAGTGACTCAGGAGGCAAGAGCCAGCGGTGGCCACAGTAGCCGTGGCAGCCGAGCACAGCTCCTGGGACAGAAGATGGGTGATGCTCAACTGCCTCCCCATCAGCCCTGCTCTGTTTGTGGCTTGACTCGTTGACTTCAAGGATCAGCATTGAACTTTTTCTCTGGCTGTCTCCATGATTCTGTGAGCTGTTGTATACTCTCTTAACAGACACTTTTCCTTATAATTTAGCCAGAATTGGTCACTGGTGCGTGCTACTAAGAACTTTGTTGTACAGAGCATCTGTTTCCCTCCACCTTAGAACACATCACAACCCCTGTCACTGGGATTACTTTTCTCTATCCTTTTTTCCTATTTCTCCTTATTTTCCTTGTTGCCTGCATCCCCTACACAATTCGAATTTCTTAATGGACTTTTAATTTTTAATGTTTATTTATTTAATTTACTTCCTTATTTACTGAGAGAGAGAGAGAGCGCAGGCAGGGGAGGGGCTGAGAGACAGGGGGACAGAGGATCTGAAGCAGGCTCTGCCTTGGCAGCAGAGAGCCTGATGTGGGGCTCAAACTCATGACTCGAGCCGAAGTCAGATGCTCAACCGACTGAGCCACCCAGATGCCCCTTAACGGATTAAAAAAATTTTTTTTATCATGTTTCTTTATTTTTGAGAGGCAGAGAGAGACAGAGCATGAGTGGGGGAGGGGCAGAGAGGAAGACACAGAATCCGAAGCAGGCTTCAGGCTCTGAGCTGTTAGCCCAGAGCCCAATGCGGGGCTTGAACCCATGAACCGTGAGATCGTGACCTGAGCTGAAGTCAGACACTCAACCGACTGAGCCACCCAGGCGCCCCACCCCTTAACGGGTTTTTAAAAAAAAAAACAGTGACAGTACTCTTGAAAAGCCATTGCTTTGGTTACTTCAACAAATAGATTGAAGAGTTGGTGGGGAGAGGGAGAGAGCGGAAGTTTCTCTCTCGGAGAAACCCATGTGCTCATGACACCAGAATAGGAACAGCCACAGCATGGAGGGACCTCAGCAGACAGGCCACAGATTGGCGTCCCAGAGCCTCCAGCACCCATGGTGGGGCAGCCAATGTTTCTGTGCCACGGAGGGCATGTAGGTGTGCCCAAGAGCAAGCTGGGAAGCTTTTGTGGTGGGATAAAGAGGACACGGAGGGATTGGCTTGGATCTGGCAACTGGAGACTGGAGGGGCCACAGATGCACGTGTAGTACAGTAGATGCCAATGTCCTGAGGCCAATGAACATCGGACATCTTGGTCACAGCTACATGGTGTCTCCCAATTCATAATGCATCCTCCTCAATCTTAACACCTGGAGAGAAGGAAGGGAAAGAAGAATCAGAAAGAAATCCCTAACTGATTCAGTTTTTACCCCTTGTGGTAACTGAACATAAACAAGGGTGTGGGAGCTAAGTTAAGTTTGATCATAGGGGGGAAAAAAAGTAAGTTATTTGCCTGCATAAGTCTGCAAAATTTGTACCCTCTTTACCTCCTGTGGATACCCTAGCCTTGGTGCGTGTTAGGCTCTGGAAGAGGGTGGGGTTTGGGGATAGAGACCCATCCTTCCTCCAACTCAGCTTTGTCTTTCTCTTTAAGAATTCCAGGCTTTCTGAGTTTGATGTGGTCACATTTCTGAACTTGTTGGCAAGATACATATGATTACAAATTGGCCTTGAAAAGTAATGCCTACAGACAGATCATCTAGAAGGGCCAGGACCCTTATTCCGGGAAATTGTTGGCTTTCCTGGGAAGAAAATGCTTCAGTGAATGAAAACGAGGTGAAACAAAACCAAGGGAATCAATATGTTTCCATCCGCCTTCGCCACGTCAGCCTCTGCTTTTGGAAGCTCAGACTTCAGAGGTTGTGGAAGAGCCCGCTGAGGAAGTTTTTATTTTTACAAGATCAGCATCCTCGGGTTATCGGGGCTAGCCCTGGAGCCCCAGTTTCCATTGCAGGGCCCCTCCTCTGTGCCCTCCAGCCTTATGTTGCCCTAGAAACATCCCCTCTGATCAGGGCGCCTGGGTGGCTCAGTCAGTTAAGCGTCCGACTTTGGCTCAGGTCATGATCATATGGTTCGTGAGTTCGAGCCCCACATGGGGCACTGTGTTGACAGCTCAGAGCCTGGAGCCTGGAACCTGTTTCGGATTCTGTGTCTCCCTCTCTCTCTCTGTCCCTCCCCCCACCTCTCAAAAATAAACATTAAAAAAAATTTAGAAACATCTCCTCTGATCAAGTATGAGTGGACAGATTGACCTCACCAAGCCTCCTTAATAGCACCTTTCTTTAGACTCCACGACGCTTGGGCTGATGACATACATCCGCCTTTGTGTGTGCGCTGTTTTACGCCCCCCACCTTCAAAGACAGACACCCTGCCTGTTGTAAACTCAAGGCAGGGGTTTCGACAGGTGTCCTGGGCAGCCTTGGCACACTCCTTCAGGAGTCTCGCTTCCTCCCATATTCAAGGAACCCTGTCACATGACACCAGCCTTCCACTGCAGTGGAAGACTTGTTCATTTCCAGAAAAGTCAAACATTTTTTCATCTGTGCCTTAGCCATGTTGTCTCCTCAACCTAGACGTCCATCACTCCCACATTCCCAGCCTACTGCAGGAAGATGTCCTGTGATCTAATGACAAAAGTTCAGTAGGACAGAGAGGCCAGGGCACAAGAAACATGAAATGGTGAGGTCTGAGAAACATTGTGAGCTTAAGATCAATCAGTTTATCTAAAATGGGACTATGAGGGGTGACTGGGGGGCTTAGTCGGTTGTGCCTGACTCTTGATTTGGGCTCCAGGTCATGATCTCATGGGTTGTGGGATCGAACCCCACATAGGGCTCTGCTCTGGTGGTGCAGAGCTGACTTGGGATACTCTCCCTGCACCACCCCCACCCCCCAACCGTCCCCTGTTTGGGCGTTCTCTCTCTTGAAATAAATAAACATTAAAAAAATGAAAAGAAAATAAAATGGGACTATGAGTCAAGGTGTGGCTTAGGCACTGACCAGATGTGTGATGTTGATGGGTTATCCGGCCTCTCTAGGCTTCTGCTTTGTCTTCTATGAGCTGACAGGGCTGGATGGATAAGCCCTGTCCACCATATTAGCCTGCCACTGCGATTCTGGGCTTGCTTTCAAAATGCCCCACTCACGTGGCTTTTGAAAGGAGGCCCCAGTTCCTTGCCATGTAGACTTTTCCACAAGGCTACTTTAGTGTCCTCACAACATGGCAGCTGGCTTCCTCCAGAATGAGTGACCCGAGAGAGATGAGCAGAAACCACAGTGTTTTTCTAACCTAGCCTCAGAAATGATATACCACCACGGTGTCTTATTTCATCAGTCACACGAGCCGACCTTGATCACTGTGGGAGGGGTACAAGAGCCAGACCCTTGGAGGTGTGGGCCGCTGCTGGCCATGTCAGGGGTTGGCAGTCACAGTGCTCCCAGTTAGGCTCAATTGCAGTATCAAGAAATCTGTTTGGGGACTTCTCAGTGGTATGTTCCCTCAGTGTTTGTGACCTGCTGCTTTGTTGCTCAGGAATGGATGCATCCCATGGAGCAGGATACAAGGGAAAATCCTTGCATGACATGGAACAAAGCTGGGTACAGAGTTAACAGATGAACAGGAGTCAAGAGAGGGACTTGAGGGGGCGCCTGCATGACTCAGTCGGTTAAGGATCTGACTCTTGATTTTGGCTAAGGTCATGATCTTATGGCTCATGAGTTCAAGTCCCACGTCATGCTCTGCACTGACAGCACAGAGCCTGCTTGGGATTCTCTGTCTCTTCCTCTCTCTCTGTCCCTCCCCCACTCACACTCACTCTCTTTCTCCCTCAAAAATATAAACTTAAAAAAAAAGTAGTAGGGGTGTGCCAGGGAGGCTTAGTCAGTTAAGAGTCTGACTCTTGATTTCAGCTCAAGTTCATCTCATGGTTCATGAGTTTGAGCCCCACATCAGGCTCTGCAATGCAGGTGTGGAGCCTGCTTGGGATTCTCTCTCTCTCTCTCTCTCTCTCTCTCTCTCTCTCCCATTCCTTCACTCACACTGTCTTTCTCTCTCCCTCTGTCTCAAAATAAATAAATAAACTTAAAAAAAAAAAAAAAGAAGGGGATTTGAGGACCTAAGGCCTTGGAATATCTAGAGGCACATCCCAAGTAGGAAGACCCAGTGTGGAAAGTACAGTTGGAGCTAAATACACAAATTCATGATTTTCTTTTTGAAGGAGGGAATAAGTCCTTCCTAGTTACCACTGAAATAAGTGTGTTAAAATCAATGCCTTGAATTATATTAATGTGCTTTCTTTTTTCACTTCCTCTTTGTGATTTTCCCTTATTTAGCCACAGTTTCCATTGCTTTCACGAGTAGTAGGTGGAATGAAGGAGAGAGGAGTGTCTGGAACGAAGAACAAACGTCCAGCTTTAGATATCCAAACAAACTCAGAAACAATAGGATTTAAAGCCAAGTTTTCAACTGCAAGATCAGGCCATCGAGAGAGGAAAGGTTTTCATAAATACAAATGGATTTCTTTTATTTGTTTTACTCTTTTTCTTTCTTTTTTTTTTTTTTTAATTTTAGAGAGAGAGCGCACAAGCAGAGGAGAGGCGCAGAGGGAGAAGGAGAGAGAATCCCAAGCAAGCTCCATGTGCAGCATGGAGCCCGATGTAGGGCTTGATCACACAACCCTAGGATCATGACCTGAGCCAAAGTCAAGAGCCAGACACTCAACCAACTGAGCCACCCAGGAGCCCCTAGATTTCTTTTAAATATAGCAATCTTGGAACATGATGAACATGAACATGGAATTTTTACCACATATCATAGAGTAGGGAAGGACGGGCAATGTGACCTAAGAAAAGTTCACAATCTCGCAGGTAAGGGAATGGCCCTTTCTGGGTGGGGATGTGGTGGGGCAGAGACTAGAGACATGTTTAGTCAATAAAATTAGATTAAGACACTATTCTTAGGGTTCAGGGTGAGACTGTGGGTATGGCAGATGGTCTGAGGAAGTCTCCAAAAGTTTGTGCTCCATTTGCAATTAGAATTCCAGGCAGAGAGCACCTTGCTGGGTGACCCACATCCACATGGGGTGATTTCAGAAGAGAAGTGCTAATGCGGCACATTTAGGCAGAGAAGGAGCCTGAGATCCCATAGACCAGGTTCCCTGGATGCAGCGTGTTGCTTGCATGGCATTCAGAACTTTCTGTGAAGATTGGGAATAGGGAGCAGTAGTTCTCCTAAGTCTGGTAGGACACAAGACTCTACAAGTGGAGGCCAAGGCAGGATGGTGGTCAATAGTAGCATCAGTCCAGTTTGGAGCTGCCTCCAGAGACACTGGCCAACCTCAAGTGCTTCCCATACAATCCAACTTGAAATTGGAGGACAGAGAACAGACCAGGTATGTCTATGTTGTGGCCATCAAGAATGTAAGTCACTTCCTGATCATCCTTTGTGGGGACAGGAACATTTTTGAGAGGATAGAGATCTAAAAGGGACTTTAAACTTTGTTCAGCTAAGTTAAATCCTGAATCGCCTGAGTAATTCTACAAAAAAAGATTGTCTTTAAATGGGAGGGAATTTACCTTCAAGTAGTAAGATTAGTTGTTTTATTTGCTCATTTGTTTTGTTTTCTGTTTTCAGTAGAAAGTAGAGCCTCATGAGGCAGTTTGAGTTAGATTAAGTAGAATTTAGCATTTCTGCCATTGGGGTCACAAAGCGTGCATTTTAAACTCAGTACATCACCCAAAGTGATATGATATGAAGTAGGATGAAGGAGTGACAGGTATTCAGCTTATGGGACAGGGGTAGCATGACTAGTAGCTACTGATCTACAAATCTTCCTTTGGAGGGTCTAGAATATGTAAAGAATGCCTACAAATCAACAACACCAAAAAGATGTTGATTTTCAGCCTAATTTTCTAAGTGGACAAAGGAGTTCAATAGACATCTCATGAAGAAGATCCACGACTCATCAATAAACACATGAAAAGGTGCTCAACATCATTAGTCATTAGGGAAATGCAAATTAAAACCACATTGAGATGCCATTTCACCTTTATGAGAATGGCTAAAATAAAATACAATGAATGTTGGGATGTGGGGCAACTGGAACTCATAACCCAGTGGATGAAGAACTGGTTAGCAGTCTCTTATAGTGGTGAACATGTATCTACACATGACCCAGAAATTCTACTCTTAGGTATTAACTCAAAAGAAACAAAAACATAGTCGACACAGAGACTTGTACACAAATGTTTATAGTAATTGTGTTCATAAGAATCAAAAACTGGAAACCACCCAAATGCCCATCAACTGAACAGATAAAAGAATGTGATCTAGCCCTTTAATGGAATATTGCTCAGGAATAAAAAGAACCATTTAGTGTTAAACCTACAATATGGATGAATCTCAGAAAACATTTTGCTGAGTGAAAAAATCCAGACACAAAAAAGTACATACTATACAATTCCATTTATACGAGTTTCTAGAACAGGCAGGATTGATCTATGTTGGTACAAATCAAAAAGCAGTCAGGGGCATGTAGGAACATTCTAGATGATGCATATGTTCTATATCTTGGTTTTGGTGGCAGTTGTTCAAACTTCATCAGACTGAACACCTTATACTTTAATTAAAGAAAAAAAAAAGAGGGGCGCCCAGGTAGCGGTTAAGTGTCCGACTCATGATTTCGGCTCAGGTCATGATTTCACAGTTTGCAAGATTGAGCCCCATGTCAGGCTCTGCATTGACAGCATGGAGTTTGCTTGGGATTCTCTCTCACCCTCTTCCTCTCTCCACCCCTCCCTGCTCTCTCTCTCTCTCTCAAAAAATAAACTAAAAAAAAATTTTTTTAATGTTAAAAGAAAAAAAGAATATTAAAGACTCTTTTCTCAGAGTTTTGGCCGAAACTCTTACAGCAAATCAGCCAGGCAAACAGAATTAACCCAGAAGTCCCAGAAGTGGCTGAGTCTTGGGGGGGTGCAACTTCCCACCCTCTGTCCGTTGGTCCATTTCAAGGGTATGTACACACACACTCACACGCACTCACACACGTACTTTTGTAGATGCCGCAAGTACCCCCACAGCATGCCCCCCTCCTCGCAGGGAGCCTGAAGGATCCCCCCCCCACTACCACTCTGTCCCCCTGCCAGCCCTGCCCACACCCTCGGCCCCCATCCTCGGTCTCCAACTGCACTAGAGTCATCTCCGGTTCAAAACCTCAGCACAACCTAAATCATAGTTTGCGTGTGTTTTTTTCAGCGAAATACGGATGCCTTTGAAACCACTTTCTCCTCTAAAGGCCTCCTCCTTCCTTGTCGACTCCGGGCTCAGCCGTTTCATAAATAATGCAACTCCCTTTCTCATCTCAATTACAAATGTGGACATCTCCTTGTTTTGAAGGATCGGACCGGCCTCTTTTGGGTTACTTTCTTGGGTCTCAAGTCCCACCCTCACCCGGCCCCCGGGAAGGAAGGCTCCACCGACCCTCTGTGCAGCAAGCTTGATGTTGGGGCTCCGTCACTTTGTTAAAAGTGCAGATTCCCTCCCCCTCCCCCCGCCTCCCTTTGCCAGAAGCACAACTTGGCAGCTGGGCTCTCTCTCCCTCTAGCCTGTGGGTCTGTGTGGGAGGTTCCAGTGTGTAAACGGTTCCCGGGGGAATGGACCTTTCCACAGGATCGGTGCTCGCCATGTCACCAGCCCCAAGGGACAAACATGTCTGACGTCAGTGTCCAGATCTCAATGGCTCTGAGCTCCTGACTGCTTTACCGTAGGAATTCTGAGGCTCAGGCTCTCCCAAATATTTACCAATTCAGCATCTGAGCGTTGTTCACCATCCCAGCTAGTAAACCTGGACCTCCGTAAAGCCAAGCCCCACCCTCATTGTCCACCTCTGCTGGTGGCCTGGGTGAGTCTGGACCCGCCTAGGGCTAGAAGCTGGGTGCTCCCCATCCTTGCTGTAGATGGTAGCTGGGCCCCATTTAGGGAATGAAGAGCATCCTTGGTCCATCTGCCGGGTGTTGGGCCAGGCTCTTCCTTGCTGGGATCCAGTTCACCTTAGAGTTTCTAACCTTTCTGTTGTTCACCCAGGGTTGTTGGGTCCTTGATGAGGGGCATCCCACACCTGACCTGGCCGCATCTGCTGATGGCAGCAGCGAGACCCCACTCCTGAGAAGAAGCTAGCCTTCCTGGAAGTGGTGAAGGAGGCCAGTGGGTAGAGCACCCACACTGAGATAATGGCTCAGCCGCTGACCTGAAAATGGGCTCCCCAGAAATCAGCCCTGGGACATAAGGCCTTATCAGTGCCATGAACACATGACCTTCACAGTGCTGTGGTGGTAGAGGGAGAGGCCACAGGAGAACAATGTCATAGCTCAGTGGTGGCCCCACAGGGCCAGGGGCAGCTCTGAGTGAGCCACTGTGGCCAATTCTCAGTGGCAAAGCGCTCCTCAGGGAGGTGGGACATCTCTGCACCTGAGGAGCTGTGGCACCTCCACCTGCAGGGTGAGGCACACCTGGGTTGGTGGTGCCGTCCGCTCAGGTCCAGCACAAGGTCCTGATTGCTGTTGCTCAGGAAAAGCTAACAATCTTATGTGGCAAACAACATTATCATCAAAATTCCCCCTCATTTCTATAGTTTCCATTCTTGAATTAAAAAAAATCGGTTTCCCAGGTTCCCCTGTACTTCACATGCAGGCAGGGGGAGGGGTGAGTCTGTTTCATCTTCTCTGGGGTGGTGGGGAGCACAGCCTCACCCATGGGCACCTATGAGGCCGTAACAAATGCTGCAGTGATAATAGCGAGAGCCTCCAAGGATGGAGACTCCAAGGATGATGTTGGCTGACTTTTCTTTCTTTTTTTTTTTTTTAAGATTTTTTAAAATGTTTATTTATTTTTGAGACAGAGTGAGACAGAGTGAGTGGAGGAGGGACAGAGAGAGAGGGAGACACAGAATCCAAAGCAGGCTCCAGGCTCTGAGCTGTCAACACAGATCCTGATGTGGGGCTCGAACTCATGAACTGCAAGATCATGACCTGAGCCAAAGTCAGATGTTTAACCTAATGAGCCATCCAGCCACCCCTAGGCTGACTTTTCAACAGAAACTATAAGTGGCAGTCAGATAATGGCCCCTCAAAGACATCCATTCCCTAATCATCAAACTTATAAATATGTTACCTTACATGGCAAAGGGAGATTGCAGGTATGATTAAGTTAAGCATTCTAAGATGAGGAAAGTATCCTTGGTAACCCAGGTGGGCCCAATGTCATCAAAAGTGTCCTTACAAGAGGGAGGCAGGAAGTCAGAGAGGATGATATAATGATGGAAGCAGAAGTCAGAGTCATGTGCTTGTCGGAAAGGGGCCAGGAGGCAAAGAGTGTGGGCAGCCTTTAGGGGCTGGAAAAGCCAAGGAAACAGATTCTCGCCTGGACCTTCCATTAGGAACACCTTGATTTTAGCCCAGTGAGACCTCCAGAACTGTGAGATAATAAATTTGTTTCTTTTAAGCCCTGAAGTTTGTGGTAATTTTTTACAGCAGCAAAAGCAAACTAATACTGTAGGAGTTGACTGACTTAGAAATGGTATCTTCCTGGCACTGAATGAAATGTAGGGCAAAGTGCTGTCAGTTCCTAAATACAGTGAAACCTTGGCTTGTGAGTAACTTGTTCTGCGAGCATCCACAAGATGAGCAAACATTTCTAATAAATTTTAACTTGATAAACTAGAGAAGTTTGCAATATGAGTAGTACGTGAAGTTGAATGTCCCATGATCACAACTGAGCCAATGGTTCTTGAAATTTGCTTTGATATACAAGTGCTTTGGATTATAAGCATGTTTCTGGAGTGAATTATACTCGCAAACCAAGGTTTACTATAAATAGATTAGCTGCCACTTAGGTCACCAGACCTCTTACTTCTCTCTTCCTTCTCAAAGCTCAGGGATCCTGTCCGCTGACCACAATAAGACCCTGTAAAACAAATTCTGATACCTCAACCGGTCTTAGAGACAGACTAAATTCAAATTTCTTGACCAACTCTAGTACCTCTAACACTTGGTTCATGAAAATAAGAGGTAACATGTAAAACTAATTTTTGCCCACTTCTTTGTTAGTGACCTCCTTTCTGGTTTAGCAAGAGGGGATTTGGGTGATTTATAGTTGGATTAGAAAGGAAAAGAGACCCGGGCGCCTGGGTGGCTCAGTCTGTTAAGCGTCCAACTCTCGGTTTTGGTTCAGGTCGTGATCTCACAGTTTCGTGAGTTTAAGCCCCCCATCCGGCTCTGGACTATCAGCATGGAGCTTGCTTGGGATTCTCACTCTCTCTCTGTCTCTCTGCCCCTCCCCCACTCACACTGTCTCTCTCTCTCTCTCTAATTAATAAATAAACTTAAAAAAAATTTTTTTTAAAGGGAAAGAGACAGTGTTCATTTCTTGACATGAAAGCTAGGTTCTTGAAAGCCCATTCTAAGAAACAAGAGTAAGACTTTTCAACTCTAAGAGCCAGGTACTTAAGAGAAAAAAAGTCTTCTAAATTCCACAAGACTTGGTGACATATCAAGAACCAAAGCCAGAAAGGGGCGCCTGGTGACTCAGTCAGTTAAGCATCGGACTCGTGGTTTCGGCTCAGGTCATGATCTCACGGTTCATGAGTTCAAGCCCCACCTAGGGCTCTTTGCTGACAGCATGGATCCTGCCTGGGATCCTCTCTCTCCCTCTCTTTCTCTCTGCCCTTTCTCCACTTTCTCTGTCTCTTAAAATAATATTTTTTTGGGGCGCCTGGGTGGCGCAGTCGGTTAAGCGTCCGACTTCAGCCAGGTCACGATCTCGCGGTCCGTGGGTTCGAGCCCCGCGTCCGGCTCTGGGCTGATGGCTCAGAGCCTGGAGCCTGTTTCCAATTCTGTGTCTCCCTCTCTCTCTGCCCCTCCCCCGTTCATGCTCTGTCACTCTCTGTCCCAAAAATAAATAAAAAACGTTGAAAAAAAATTAAAAAAAAATAATAATATTTTTTTAAAAATTTAAATAATAAAGAAAACAAAGCCAGAAAGACTAAAAACATGGAGTTTTGTTTTATTGTGGGAACATATACATAACAAAATGTACCGTCTTATTAGGTTTCGGGACATTTCACAACGTTGGGCAACTCCATCCATCTTCAGAACTTTATCTTCTTTCGGAACTGAAACCTTGAAACGATTTAACAATTTCTCCTCATCCCATCCCTCTCGTCGCTGGCAACCACCATTCTACTTTCTGCCTCTCTACGACAGTTTTGGTTTTAAGCTATAAACAGGGAAAGGAGTGGGGTATTACATACGGGCAACTTCCTGCCACACAGGAATGCAAATCGCATTTTCTTGAGCTGGAGGAAGAGTCTGGAGAGAGAGGGAAAGTAAGAGCATTGAGGCTTGGGTGTGTGGCCTCTGTACCCCCTGTCCCTGGAGGGAGGAAAGACAAGGGCCCCCCCAGCAGACTTGGGAATCCCAGAATGGAGGGAGCTCGCCCTGCACTTCCTAACAAAAGGAGGCCTGCACGCCAACCAGAGGCCCAGCCCCTCTGACAAGATTGCACATGGAAGTCCCCATGCTCCATGTGCCTACAGGAAAGACGGATATTTTTTCTTCCCAGAGACCGAGTTCACCGTACTAACTCAGTGTCGCCGTGTTCTCCTGGAGGGATGAGGTGAACCTTCTCACTACTGGGTAGAAACGGAACTGTTAACAGAGTTCTACTGGAGAAAATAAGGAAAGTTACTTTATTTCCTGTAAGTTTCATACCTGCTACAAATACCCTGGCCCAAGAGATTCCTTCATCTCCCCTGAGGGGTTTGAGGCTAGCTTCCCCTGGCTTCCCTGGCTGTTTGGCTCTGAGCTGGGTGGGGCCGGCACGCAGGAGCAGGAGCTCCACGTAGAAAGCTGTTTCAGATTTCTCCCCTGGGCAGGATGCCACACGCACACGCTGCCTGTGCTGCTGACAGCTATGCCCAACGTGCAGGCAAGCCCCTCACCTCCTCCACTGCTCAGATCACTTGCAAATGCCCTCCCCTGTCCCACCCTCTCTCTCTTCCCCTGTTCCCCACCCCCCACTGCCCCAACTCTCTCTCCAGCTCCAGGAAAAATATTTGGGTATTCCACGTCCCTCCTGCGACGAAATACACACAGGCAGAGGAAAGAGGATGAAGGCGGGGTCCATAGGAGCCCAAGCGACCTTAGAGCAGTTGGCTCCTGGGGCCAGTGCTTGGGGACGTGGGCCGCATGCACGCTCCCAGCCTGGGGAAACTGGCCCACGGAGCACAATGGAGGAGGGTGGCTGGGTCCTTCCCTTCCAGGGACTGGAGGTCTTGGAGAATGTAGGATTCACGTCTGTGGCTCTCACCTCCAGCAGACAAGCTCCGTGAAGGCAGAGCGGGGCTTGGTTACTTGGTGGCCCTTCATCTCCTGTGTCCTTCCCTCCCCTCCAGCACTGGACTATCTAATCCTGCCACCTCTCCCTGCAAAACTGCAAAACTTACTGAAACACAGGCAGGCAAAGCTGGCAAAATGAGAGGCCCAGGGTGCATTCGGGGACCCACTTGGCTGAATTTCAACAAGAGCGGCTGGCCTTTTTTCTCCAAAGGAGAAAGGAAAACAAGGTATGCAGTTTAAAAGCAGTCTGTGCTCTGTCTCCCCAGGGAGGAGAGATCTGTTCCTTTTCCTAAAACATCCCTTTCTTTGCATGACCTTTATGTCCCCGACCCCCGGCTGCCTGCTCACCGCACCACACACTGCCCGGGCCCCCACCCAGGCATGTTCAGCAACAATCTCCCCTGTGGCCTCGGAGGCCAACATGAACACTCTGAGTTCCCAGGAGCTTCAGGAAGTTCACCTAGAGGTTGTGGGACACATGAGGGTCAGAAGTCTCTGAGCATCAGAGAGAAGCACATTCCCCTTTGTCACTCAGAAGGGGACAGGAAGCTGTCAGGTGAGCCAAGGAGAAGAAATGGCTGTCGTCTGCTTTTCAGGTTTGCCGTGGTGCTGTGGGTTTTTGTTTGTTTGTTTGTTTTCGCTTTTTTTTTTTTTTTTTTGTCTATTTTTTATCTCTGCCCACTGAAGTTGTGGCGTAAGAGAAAGCCTGGCCCCTCTTCCAGCAGCTTTGAGTGTGTGTTCTGGGCAACATTTCTCCTCCAATTAACTTCATCTTTTAACTCTTTCCAGATAGGAGCACCCTCCAGGCCAACCCTTGAACAGCAAAGCCAAATAATAAGCATTTTCTTTCTTCTTCCTGAGCCTCAAACAGATAGCCCCACATCGTGAGTGTGCCCGAGTGCTGTAGGTACTCACAGAAAGCTACTCCCTAGGTCTGGGGTGGACCCCAGAGACCCTCACCCAGCAAGGACCCTGAGTCCTCCCATGCCTGGGGACACTGTCGGGCCCTTCTGTGCCTTGATTCCTCACCGTGAGGCAGGTCTTACATTGCCTCCTTCAGACAGGCCCTTGGGTGTCTATAGAAACTTCAAAGGCTTAACAATGATAGCTGAACTTACTTTAGTGATTCCTGTGTGCCAGGCACTGTTCTAATTAATTTAGCCTTTACAACCACCTCGTTAGGTCAGTACTATTGTTGTCTCCCATTTTACAGGTGGGAAAGCTAGAGCCCTAAAGATAAGGGACTTGTCCAAAGTCACACAATGAAGAAGAAGCAGAGGCAAGGCTTGAACTCAGGCCATCTTCAGAGTCTTGCCATGCTCAGCTGGGCCAACCACAGGCAGTTGTTACCATGCATGAGAGCGCCTCCGTGTTGTCAGATACTCATGTTTTTCAAGAGAAGCCAGGAATGTGGATACGTGAAATTTCATAAATGAAAAATGGCATTAAGTAATTCAAACTTTTAAAAATCTTATGTAAGACTCTCTCTCTTTCTCTCCTTCTGCCTCTCTCCCCCTCCACTTGCTCTCTTTCTCTCTCTCAAATAAAATAAAAAATAAAATAAAAGGCTGGCTCAGTTGGTTGAGCATCTGACTCTTGATTTCAGCTCAGGTCACAATCCCAGGGTCGAGAGATAAAGCACTGTGTTGGGCTCCACACGGGAGCATGGAACCTGCTTGTGATTCAATCTCTGTCTCTGTCTCTGTCTCTCTCTCTCTTTCTCCCTCCCTCTCTCAGGTGCACACACACACACTCTCTCTCTCTAATAAAATAAAAATAAAAAATAAAAATAAAAGTCTTATGTGAGAAAAAAACCACTATCATATCTCCATCCATATCCAGCTCATCTCCTTGCCTGCCTGTTTGTGGCCTCTGGCTCAGGCCAAGGAAGGCAGATTGATTTATTCTCCCAAGACAACAATCCATTGGTAGTAGCTACATGGAGTGCAATGTTGAGAAGGATTCTCAGTGTGAGTCTGGCCTCGAGAGAGAGAGTGCTGCAATCCATTAGTAATGTCTGCCCTGGGCGCAGCCTGGAAGCATGGCAACCTCTATGCCATGAGTTTGCCATGACTGGGCTAGACACTATAGAGAATGGACTGATGTTCAGTTCCTGTTCCTCTAGAACCTGTTTAAGTCCCCCCACTCCCCACTCCACCTCACCGTGGCCCAGAGCACCTTCAGATCAAGCAAGTGTTTGGCAGTCAAATGTTGCAGGCACTAAATGCTTACATTATTAACCCTCCCACCAATCTTGTGGGGGAGGTGTAGTCATGTGCATTTGACTCTGTGTCAGCTCCACTTTCACCAGGAACTAGAAGTCCTGCATCTTTTGCCATTACCGCAAGAATTCCAACCTCTCCGGACACTTTGTGACCTCCTTAAAAGGGTCTGCGTCACTCAGTACAGAGCAGTGCATACACACACATTGTTTTCAGTTGAAAAAGCCTCAGAAGACAAAAGTCTTCTCTAGAGTGCCTTCTCTTTCACCCCGCTGTGAGGATTATTCTACCTCTGGCACACCCCTCCCCTCTCCTTTCAGGGTCTGACCCTAGTGGCCTTTGCCTTGTGAGGTTTTCCTCCTGGAAATTCCCAACACTTCCTCCCTATCTGGAGCAGTCACTTCAGCTTTGAGCACACTCTTTAGAATCACTCTTTGTCCTATTTCGCTTAAAAACATACTTTTCCCAAAAAAGTGAGCCTCTCCTTAGGAGTTCTCCTACCAGCTACTAACAGGAAATGGAACTCCCAGGCATCACGATTTCAATACAGTTACACAGAGGCCATCCTTGACACAGATGTGTGGCATTTATGACAACCAGACAGCCTGACCCGCGTACTGACTTTTTTCTCTTCACCATATCCATGTTTGCTTACAGTTTCTTTTGTCCGGTTTAGCTCTCCTATTTTCCCTCTTCATGAAATTGGTTTTCTCAGCCAAATGATAAGGAACCTGAGAGTAGATCCTATTTCTCTTACTTCATTCGTTCATTTGACAAGTATCATTTGAGCGCCAGACTCTCAAATTGGCCAGACTCTGTTCTAGGGCCCAGGGATACAGAACTGAGCAGAACAGAGTATCTACGCTCTTGGAGCCTCCTTTCTCTTTCTTTGACTCGTGAAGCAATGGCTGCCCATAAACACGTTAGCCTTGAGGATTCTTGAGGTTTCCTTGGGCACAGTACACGCTTAGATCTTGCCTCAGCTTGCACTGCCTCCGTGCATTTGATTTTACTTTCTCCTTGTGGAAGCTTCTTTTTCTAGCTGTGTTGACACATATGCTGAAGAAAGACCACCCTCTCCAGGCCCAGGCATTGTCCCTTGATCCCAGACAAGGCACTTGAACTTCCTAAGCCCCTTTCCTTACTTGTTAGAGACAGCTAGTTTCCACATGTCTGGCTCTGGCGAGTTGTAAGTGGAGTCAGCATGATGCAAATGTTCTTTATTGCTGCACAGTCATGTTTAGAGACAAAAAAAAAAAATCAGTGTCCTCCTTCCACCTCTCCTCACCATCACCATTTTCTTATTGCCCTGATTCTTCCACAGATCTCCTTTCCCTGGGAAAGAGAAGGTGCAATAGAATACAAATACCCAGGAATCGAATTCTTGGCTGTGAAATTTCAAAATCAACATTTAAACCTTATAAAATAGAAAATAATCTTGTGAATCTTGCTATGCAAGAGTGTTTATTAGTCAGCATTCTCCTGAGAAAGAAATAGAACCTGTAGGAGATATATACATACATATACATCTATCAAGATTTATAAGGAATCAACCCATGTGATTATGGAGGCTGAAAAGCCCCAAGATCTATAGTTGGCAGGATGGAGACTCAAGAGAGCCAATGGTGTAATTCTAGCCTGAGTCTAAAAGCATGAGAACCAGGAAAACCAGTGCTGAAAGTTCCAGTCTAAAGAATGAACAAGACTGATGATGGTCCAGTTCAATAATCAAGCTGGAAGGGTTCCCTCTTTCTCAGTCTTTTTGTTCTATATTCAGACCTTCAACTGATTGGATGAGGCCCACCTACATTAGGGAAGGCAATCTGCTTTATTCAGTCTACTGATTCAAATGTTAATTTCATCCAGACCATCCTCATAGACACACCCAAAGCAATGTTTGACCAACTGTCAGGACATCCCATGGCCCAGTCAAGTTAACACATAAAAGTGACCCTTACAAAGAGTGAGCCTTTTTGGAAAAAAACAAAAAACGAAAAAGGTTTGCTGAGTTTCAAAGAGAAACTAAAGAAGTTTAAGAAATTGCAGCATAAAGTTTATTCCCCAAAGAGTAGAATGGGAAAAAGGACAGAGGAAGCCAAATAAGCCCCCCTGCCATGTGGGCCAGATTCAAGTTCCCAAGGCCGAGCATGGAGGAGCTACAAGGGAGAAGCCTGCAATTCTCTCTGTCCTACCAACATGGCTCAGGCTCAGGGGAAGATAAAGAACCCCCTAGATGAATTTGGGGAAATATTGCACCAGCTTCCTAGTAGGAGAGCAGTCGAGGAGAGATGGGTGTGGGGACATTTGAGCGAGAGCCTGGGGTTGGGTTGGGTTGGGTTTCCAGCCCCACAGATACTGGGGGAGCAGCCAAAACCCTGCATACCCCCAAGATGCATATGGCGGTAAGCAGACAGTGGTAGTTGGTGGCCCCAAAGATGCTGGGTGTGTGACAAGAAGACTCAGTCATCAGTGGCAGATTCAGCCATGCAAACCAGAGGCAAGATGGGGACGTGTTCAATCCCATGGACATTGACATGAGGAAGTGCTGGTTAGCAGTGGAAATCAATGTTGACAGTTAACATTGAACAGTGTGTATCTCAGTGGAGGCAGGCCTAGGATGACTCTTTTCTTATTCAGGCTAGACTAGACTATAGCGACAAATTATAGTTTGTTAGTACAAACAAGTACCCAGAGAAACTTGGTACATAAAAGTTTGCTTCTCTTTCATCTTTCATGAGTCTGATCCATTGAAGCTCCTCCTGAGTAGCTCCCTTCTAAGTGACAACTCAGGGGTCCAACATGCTGTATTTTAGTTATGACTTCTGGGGTGTCCTCAGCAGGGGAAGAGCAAACTGGCAAGTCACATGGGGGTTTTGCATCCCCTTAGCAAAGAAATGACATATGCTATCTCCCTCATAGCCCCTCGGCCAACACTAATTGCATGACCCCAACCTAATTACGAGGGAGGCTGGGAAATGCAGTCTTCCTTTGTGCCAAGGAGAAGGGAAACGAAACAGGAATTAGGAAAATCTAGTGTCATCTCTATCACCATCATGAACCAGGCATATCCGGGACAAGAAGATCCATAAATCCCCTGTGGAAAGGAAATGTCATCCCAGGGAGGAAACCCTAAATTGCAACGAGCTTTAACCTAAATTGAGAAATCACTGAATTCTACTGGGTTTTTATGAAAATGACTAGGTTACAATTCTTGTCATCAGGGAGAAATAGGGATTGAAGACAGGAAATAGATTCAGGTGTAGAAAAATAAATGAAGTTGAATCTTTGCCCACATGAGAACATGGATCATTATGTTATTACATGGGTTGTTACATTACTCTGGGTTATATATTATTACAGCTGGAAAAAGCTTACAGATGGTAGGTCAGAAGTGGGGTAGCATAGAGGCTCAGTGCATTGGAGCATGGGTTAAAGTCTTGAGTTCTGCCCTTTGCTGGCTGGTATGAGGCTTACATGGAATCAGATGGGAAAATGCTCAGCTCTGTGCTGGATACATCATAAGCCCATAATAAAAGTTAGCAGCTGTAAACATCCACAAATGAAATTAAGATCCAGGGGTTTTGATTTCTGATCTGGTTGCTTTTCCATTACCCTATCCCCCAAAGATTTGTCATGATGTTTCCACCACTAAGATCAATGAGGACGAGGACAAGGAGGAGGAGGAAGAAGAAGAGGAGGAGGGTGGGGGGAAGGAGAGAAACTACCACTGACTGAGCTCCTACAATTGTGCAGGCGTTTTATATAACTTACCTCATTCAATCCTGGAAACAACTCTATGAACTGGGTATTAATATCACCATTTTGCAGATGCGACAATCAAGGCTTACAGAGGTTGAGTAACTTGCGCAAGGACACTGGGGGAGTTTTAAAACATATCCACAGTGACCTCCAACACTGGCCCTGCATCCAGTGACTGACCTTGAGCAAGATACCTCAAGGCTGTAAGATTTGTTTCCTTTGCCTATAAAAGGGGAATAAAAATAATACTTGTTGCAAAAAAAAAAAAAAAGTCCACAAATTCTTTGACCTTCATCCCACCAAGAGGTGGGGTCTCTATTCCCTCCCCTTAAATCTGAGCTGAACTTGCTTGTGACCAGTAGCATGAAGTTCAATTTCCAAGGCTACTCAGAAAAAAAAAAAACATGTGGGTTTTTGCCTGGTTCCCTTGGGAACACTTCCCTTTGGAGCCCTGAGTTTTTGTTATGGGTTGAATTTCTCCTACCCCCCAGATTCACATGTTGGAGTGCTATCCCTCATTACCTCTGGGTAGTTATATAGGATATTTTCAGAGGCAATCAAGTTAAAATGAAGTCAGTAGAGTGGGCCCAAATCCAATTTGACTGATTTCCCTATAAAAGGGGAGAATTTAGACCCAGAGACATACATAAAGAGAAGATGATGTGAAGACAGGAGGGGAGAGGGCCATCTACAAGCCAAGGAGAGGCCTGGAGCAGATTATTCCCTCATGACTCTCAGAAGAATCCCTACTGACACCTTGACCTTGGACTTCTAGCCTCCAGAGCTGTGAGACAATACATTTTTGTTGTACTAAGCCACTCAGTTTGTGGCACTTTGGTACGGCAGTTTTTGCAAACGAATACAGTTTTTTTTTTTTTAATTTTTAAATGTTTATTTATTTTTGAGAGAGAGACAGAGGGTAAGCGGGGGAGGGGCAGAGAGAGAGAGGGAGACACAGATTCTGAAGCAGGCTCCAGGCTCTGAGCTGTCAGCACAGAGCCCGACACGGGGCTCGAACTCACGGACCGTGAGATCATGACCTGAGCCGAAGTCGGATGCTTAACTGACTGAGCCACCCAGGCGCCCCACAAACGAATACAGTTTTTATGTAAGAGCTCTGACTCCCCTGAGGCCACCATGCTGTCAGGAAGCCCAGGCCATGTGAGGAGGCCACATTTCTGTGTTCTAGTGACAGTCCCAGCTGCAGTCCCAGCTAATAGCCAGTATGTGACACATGTGAGCAGACATTCAGCAAAGATGTGTGAGCAAAGACGTCTCCAGACGATCCCAGCCCCCAGCTATCTGTAGCATTACTAGTTAGCTCCTGTCCACCCATGACCTGATGAGGCCCCAGATATTACCAAGCAAATGGATCATTCTGTATTCCTAACTGAATTCTCAACCCAGAGAAACTGTGAGCATAATAAAAAAAAAGGTTTCTTCTGCCTCCAAGGTTTGAGACAGCAAAGGTAATGGAAATAGTCTCGCAGCTAGTGAGGGCCGGAACTGGGGCTCCGTGACTCTGGAATGCAGGCCTTTTCTCTGCTCCCCGATGTCAGCTCAGCAGCTTTGCTGTCTCAGAGGGCGTCTGGGGAGGAAGATCTTTGCTGAGTCTTGTCTCTCCCAGGAAGCAGGCGGGCCCATGCGGGCTAGACTCTGGTTAAGCTGTGAGGACTGTGTGGCCCCTGAGGGAGCCAGCTCCCCTCAGCCTTCTTCAGCTCGAGGTCAGGCTAGGCTCCCAAAGGGGGCCCTCAAGTCTGGTCTTTTTGAGGTCTGATCACTTGGTTGAAGGCTCGAACTATAGGTGTTGCTTGTACCTGTTCCCATGGTCATTTTGCTCGTGGGTTTGTATGCTAGGAGAGCTGCTGAGAGGCAGGCTGTAACTGGGCATCTGATTTAAATTCTGGCTGTGCAACTTCCTAGCTACATGGTCCTGAGTAAGTTATATCACCAACCTGAGGCTATGTCTTCATCTGCAAAATGCAAAAACAATAGCATTCACCTTGTAGGGATTCCCATGAGGCTCTGTCAGGACATTCTCACTGGAAGCATCGAGCTGGGGCCTAGCACACAGTCAGCCCACAGTGTACGTGAGCTACCCCCACTATTCATCAACACCAACTGTTTGCGTGTCAGAATTTGTTCTCTTCCAAGCAAACTAGTGTTGTTCCTGGGAGCTTCCCTGCAAAGAGGAGAAGCTAGCTTAAAATAACCCCCAAATGGTTGAGCTCTTTCAAAAGTTAACCGAAAAGAAAAAAAGATTCCAGACAAACCTAGGGTAGCATTGTTATGACTGGTTTTATTATTCCGAACAGCCTCGAAAAACTCCTAGCTCTGAAGCTACAAAAGGTAGCAATTAGGCTTCTCATCAAAGTCAGCCCTGCGGTAAAGCCTGGCCGTGGGGCACAGGGCCTCACTTCCTTCCCCATTTGTGGCCACCATATCTGCCCGTGTCCCGGGAGTGGTGGGAGGGCCACGTAGACTCATTACCTGCCACTGTGATGACTCCTGGGGAGAGAAGGCGGATGGGGTGACTCAAAGTGTACCGTCTTCTCCCTCCTCCCACGCCCCCCCATCCCTCACACTGCCAAGCTGATGAGCCCCCTCTCCTAAGGGTGAGAGTGAATCAGGGCTCACGGCCCTGGGATGCTCATGGGCCCCTTTCTCCAGCGCTGATCTGACTGTAGGGTGCTTTTCTGGATCAGAGCACGTTCCCTCCTAAGCAGCGGCCTGCCCCATGGCGGCACTTTGTCAGAAATGATCTCTGGGCAGGCCGCTGGCAGGCTGCTTGCTGGCTGCGAAGTCTCCCTCCTGCTCCACGCGGGGCAAGGCTTGTCCAAATATTTGGCTTGATCCTGCTTTCTGATTCATCATGTGCAGGAACCTCTGTAATTTCATCTACTGCGTGACTCAGACCAGAGCAGAGCGCGAGTGCCTTGCACCGGAGGCCAGGCCTGCAGCCAGCGCCCGCTGCTCCCTGCTCGGTGAGAGATGCGGGCACTCTCTAGACCGACTTGCCTCAGATTAAATCTCTTTTGTCTGCGATGATTAATGAAGCCCCAAACACGCCTCAGCACAAGGGTGTGAGGTGCGAGGTGCACTTTGTACCTTTTCCAAGTGTTTTTTTTTTTTTAATGCTAAATCCATTTGCATCTCATAAATTATATCGGCTCCAAGAAGAAATGTTCATGACAGCCGCAGGCAGGGTGTGGGCTCCACTAAAACATTTTCCCCCACGGTCCCCTCTCTCATGTTGAGACCCTAGGAGAAATCCTGCTTGTCTTCCAGAGGAGGAAAGGAGACGGCAGAATGACCTAGATTCCCAATCTGCAAGACAGGTACAGCTGTCTTGCCTGTCTTCAAAAGGCTGCCAATGCACAGGGTTCCAGGGTTTTGGAAGGAGCTGGCGGGAGAAGGCTCTCTCATGTTCCTGCCTGGGCCCTCCCTGCTTATGGGTGACTTGGTCATTTTCTTCTTCAGCAGCTTTTGTCTGCTGGGGAAAGGCCACCAGTTGGGCTGGTGGGCCCCTCAGCCTATAGGGGTGTCCCTGAGTGATGCTACCCGAGTAGGGAGCAGGAGAGAGGGTGTCATCAATAGCTTCCCCTGTGGAGGTGTGTGGAGCAAGGGAAGGGGGCCTCTGAATGGCAGAGAGGAGTGGGGACGACACCTCAGACCCTGGGTTCTCCAGGACTCAGAGACCATGGAGTTTAAGCCCACCTTCCACCACCTTCCAGCTCTGTCTGTGGCATTAGACAAGTTACTCACCCTCTCTGAGCCTCTGTTTCCTCATCCATTCATTCATCTAATGTCTATTTTCTGAGTATTCCCTCCCTGTCAGGCCTAGCCCACCCCTTTGGCGCTTATATTCTAGACATGTATAAATAAACGCAACCACGTACATTTGTCGCAAGTCAGGTGGTGGAAAGTACTAAGCAGGAGAGAGAGTGGGGTGGGGGCCGGAGAGCCGCGGGACCCTCAGTGAGCCCTTGGGCAGGCTGTGCTGTGTTGGGCTACAGCTATGAGGTGAGGGGGTCCAGCCGGGGAGAAGGTGCCGTCAGCGAGGCAGGAGGGACCTGGGGACAGTGACCATGAGGAGGGAGAAGTCCTGTGCAGCCCACAGTACAAGCTAAGTAAATGTCTCTGCTACTGTTATTGTTATTATTTGCCCGTGGCAATACACTTGGGGGTGGAAGGAAGGAAGAAGGAGGCCTGGGAGCGATGAGGGAGCCTGCGGCAAGCTGAGGACAAAGTACAGGTGCTCGGGTGGGACACTCCTGGCTACCCAAAACAGGACAGGGCAAAAAACAAAGAGTCTCCACCAGTTTACAAGAAAAAGCCAATCCCATCAATGGCCTAAAGTCCAGGAACTCCCTACTGTCTTAATGTTAATGATTTGCTGGAGGGAAAAACAACCTTAGCTTGACAATAGCTAGGCCTCCGGTCAGTCTTTAGCCTGTGAAAGTCTTTTTGGATACTCCCTCTGGACTTTGTGTCCCCCAACTCCATAAAACATCACCCCCCACACTTGCAGTGCAGCTCTTCCTGCCCATGGGTCCTGTCCCCGTGCTTTAATAAAATCACCTTTTTTGCACCAAAGACGTCTTCAAGAATTCTTTGCTGAGCGTCAGCTCTGAACCCCACGAACCCCACCAATCACCCCAAAACTTCATCAGGAGGAAGATGGCTTAAAAGGCCAAAGGTGAAGGGCACACGGCCACATAGTGTCGGGTGGGGAGGGGCGTGGTTTCCCGCCACTGCTCACCGCCTCCATCCCAGGCCTCCATGGCACAGCCAGGCTTCGCTTCACACCCTGCCCAAAAGGTCAGCTGGCTAGGGTTTCACAAGCGGGCGTTCCAGGTCTGGGGCCCACACAGGGAGCACCCTGCTCGTGGTCAGGCCTCCAAGTTCCCGTCCAGGGCCAGCTGCCGGAACTTTGGCCCATCCCAGTTGGCCTCAGCTGTTGCCAGGCAGGGGTGGGGTGGGGGAAGCGAGGAGAGAAGCAGGCCCCAGGGCAGGTGTCCTCCTGTAAGAACCTGAGTCACGCCCCTGCCGGGGAGCCAAGCTCAGGAGCACCCCAAATTCTGCAGGAGGCGGAGTGCAGTGCGTGCATGTGTGTGTGTGTGTGTGTGTGTGTGTGTATGGATATGAATGCTTATACACATATATGTGAGTTATTGTATGTATTGCTTATTTAATTTCCCATTTGTAACTTCATAATAATTTATAATTAATTTAATAATTATATATATAATATAATAATCTCCATTAATTTCCCAATAATAATTTTAATTATTGTATGTATTTCTTATTTGACTTAATTTTCCAAGATCTGGGCAGTGGCTACAGTTTATCCCCATCTTACAAGCAGAGAGAAATGAGACTCGAGGAGATCCAAAGGGACTAAGCCTATTAAGTAGATGGCAGAACAGAACAAAAGTTCAAACCCTGTATTGTGTCCTGTGTGCCTTCAAGCAATGGCCACGAAACAGGAGGACACGTGTAGTGTTGGTTGGGCCCCTTTTGTGATCACAGATCTCCTGATGCTCTACTGATAGAAACAAAGGAAAGCATTGTGTCTCCTGTCTTTAAGGTCCAAGGAGAGTCAACAGAAGGGAATGGAATCTAAACCAGGGCCCCCAAAGCGTCTCCACCCGAGTGGGTGATGCCAGCACAGTGGTCCTGTCCCCCCCCCCCCCCGCTGTCCCCGCACCCTGGGCTCCTGCAGGAGCTTTGCAGGTGGTGGGTGGGCTCCATCAGAAGCCCACACTCAGCGCTTTCCACCGCCTCTCCTTTCCCCTTCCCCTTTCACTTCCGGACACTATTTGGGTCTTTGCCTGCCTCCTACGAGGGCACAGATTGCTGTGTTCATCTTGGCGTCCTTGGTGCCTAGCAAAATGAATTGCCATGGGGTGGGGGGGCAAGGCGCTCCCTCTCGTTTTTCACCTTTATTTCCACAAGGGAGATGAGAATGCCCTGCAAACCAGGCCAGGGCACAGCCCGGACGACCTGTCGGCAATGTTGGAGACTCAGCTGAGAAACACAATCCTACCCAGGCTTTCTGCGCCTGCAGCCAAGAAGACTGCCAAATGACAGGACAAAAAACCCACCTCGGCTTTGGCTGCTGCCTGCCAGCCTGCAACAGAACGATTCCTCCAAGTGGGACCAGGCCCTCAGAGAGTGGCCACGAAGGGGGGTGGCACTGCCTTTCTGTTGGGGGCGGGGGGATGGAGGAGCTTTCCAGAAATAAATGAAAGTAGCCCTTACATCTTGGGGAAGTTTAAAAGACACCCAGAGAATAAAATCTTAGATTTTTTTTTTTGCCTTCCTGAAAGGCTGAGGCTGGGCATAATTCCTTGCTTTTGTTCCCCTCCTTTGTTGAGTAAATGTTCCTGGCCATACTGTACCTGTGGTTTTATTGTCATCCGTTTCGGAAATGGGCAGGGTATAAATCAGTCCGTGAAATTTAAAAATGTAAGCTCTTTGGTCTAGCATCGAAGTAGACAAAGAAGAAACAGGCACTTAATAAATGCCTTTGGAGGCTTGGGATTTGCATGGGGCTTCCAATAAAAGGCAAAGGCTTTGCTTTGAGGTTACACAAACTGGACCCAGGGTGGTCTTCAAGCCTCTGGTCACAGCATGAGCAGTGCTGGTGCCTTGATCTACAACCCTGGCAAACGCAGCTGCTGGGGACCATCTGTGCCATAGCCACCTCTGGGACCTAGCAGGAAAAGGGGAAGGCTCCTTGCTGCAGGCAGCAGTGGATATGCCCCCTTGGTCACTCCTCTGGAAAAGTGGTAGGGAGAGAGTGACACAGAACAGCCCTGTGCGTCCTCTGCACTCTCCCTCTCCTACTCTATTTTGCCACCACTGGCTTCCCCAGGTCTTCCTTCAATTCGCAGCCGAGATCTGACAATACAGGGGAGTCAGAGCCCGGGGAGGGCCCCCACCCCATGAAATGAGGAGAAGGCTGGTTTGCCTATGTGTCATTGAGCACAGAAATGGCTGGGTCTTGGGGAGTCAGTGACAGAAGAAAAGTGAAATGTGTCACTGTCACAGTGGAGGGCTCCGCAGAGCCAGCACCAGGGACCATGGATTCCCTGAATTGGGGGAAAGATCCAAGGAAGGATTGTGGGATAATGGGCAAAAGATAAAACAGAATGCTTTACAAACTTAAGTTGTAACAGGGAAAAAAAGTGTTATGACAAGCCACTCACCTGAAATCCCTGCTTTTTATTTGCAAGGGCAGCGATGAGGAAAACCTTCAAGTGAAGTCAAGGTCAACACGAAGTCCTGAGTCATTAGCCATACATAGATTAGTAGGTTAATACAGAACAGTCTCGACAGATGAATTACACCCAGAAGCTGTGTATAAGTCCTTGGAGTTGACATTGAAAGGTTCAGTTATCATAGGGAGAGTGATGCCTGCTTAATTTTGATAGGGCTTAATTATTGTGATAAATGTCCTTGGAGCTTAACTGTTTCACTTCACCTGGTGTCAGGATGAGGCGTTCAACCACAACTGGGTGTAAGAGGGCTGGTTCCCTCTCTCCCCAGCTTCTCTGGGATCCTTGGGGAGAATCCCTGAAGAGTAGAAGTCTAGTGTGTCAAAAGGATACATCCTCCTCACCTGGGACTGACAGGACACTTTGGGTCAAAAATGACAGAATCCCACGTCAAACAAACCCATGAAATGTATTAGAAGGAAATTGGGTGCTTCCTTGGAATCGAATGTGAAATCAGACAGGCTGGGCCTCGGGAGAAGTAGGAACTGGCCTAGAAAAGTGCCAAGGATGCAGGAAGCTACTTCCTGTCTGTCTCGGTCACGGGCCACACCTCTTCTTGCCTCTACTTCTTCCCACCCACCCATCTTCTGCATTGCCTGCCGTAGGTGGAAGATGGTCATTGCACAGCACTTGCGTTTATATTCCCTCTCTTCAAAAGACCAGCCATTTTCAGCCAAGCACTAATTGGGCCAGACTGGTTTAAGTGTTCACACCTGATCCCTGCCTCTGGGGCCCGGAGGCAGGCTTGTGTGTGTAGATGTGGCTGCCAGAACCCTTACCTGGAAGGTGGGAGGATACAAAGGTTCAGCACTTGGAGAGCAGACACTGTGAGCAGGTCAGACACTCTGAAATAGGGTATAACCTGGTCCTGAGATCGAAATGCACTCCCAGGATTTCCTGATGCCGGGAAGAGCTTGATGGAACCCTGGCAGTCGGAGGCCTCTCTTAATCTCCCATGCTCAGGCTTTCTCCCCTCCTCTTTTTTTTATCTTTTAATGTTTATTTATTTTTGAGAGAGAGAGAGAGAGAGACAGAGCATAAGTGGGAGAGGGGCAGAGAGAGAGAGGGAGACACAGAATCTAGAAGCAGACTCCAGGCTCTGAGCTGTCAGCCCAGGCCCGACACGACACGGGGCTCGAACTCACAAATTGCGAGATCATGACCTGAGCCAAAGTCCTATGCTTGACTGATTGAGCCAACCAGGCATCCCTCCCCTCCTCTTTATTACGATTGCTTTAGTAAGGCATCTGGGAGTAGCTTTCTTCAGCATGATCATTTTCTCGTACAATGCAAAGCTTGATCTCCTAGATGTGCTTTAGACATCCACACCTGGGCTGGGCAGCAGGATTTGGAACACTGAGATTGCCTTTTCTCCTCTCGAATGCTCCCTTCACTGGGGGTCTATGTGGTGGGTAGAGAGTGCATCATTTGATATCAGACTCCCTGGATTCTTACCTATACCCAGCCACTTAGCTCATGTCTGACTTCTCTGAACCTTGGTTTTCTTGTCTGTAAAATAAGATAGCAAGGGAGCTGTCTCCCTCGGGGTTGTTGTGAGAACTTAAGATCACGTATGTGAGACGCTTAGTTCACTTAGCTTTGTTCCAGGTACAGAGAAGGTGTTCAACACACCCCAGCCCTCTTAAATTCCCTCCCTACCAGAGGTCTTCCAAGGGCAAGATTGTTGTTCTTCTTGTCTCTTCCCCACCAGGGCAACTTTTAGCCCAAGACGTAGGCATTACCACTCAGGTATGCTCAGGTACTTGGGATAATTGGCTGTCATAAATATTTAAACAGGCTTATTCATTTGTAGTCAAGTAGGCCATCTTGACCCAGTGCCTCAGAGAGTGGAATGGATACAATATTCCCTTGAAACCACCAACAGAGACATAGTCTGAGAGGTTGGGCCGTGGCAACTCTTTAATTTTTGAGTTATGTGCGTTGAGTGAATGAGTCATCATTAATAGATGATTCAAACCTAGAAGAAATCAGACCACATAGAAAGAATGAAGAAAGAAGCCCACAGGACCCAGGAGAATTTCTGAAGAATCTTCTTAGGGCAGTTAGAATGGAAAAAAAAAAGGGGATTCCATCTTGTCTCCCACATGGCCATAGCCCACCCACCACCAAAAAAAAAAAAAAAAAAAAAAAAAAAAAGACCCTTTGGAAGGGGCTGCATAGAAAAGGAAGGTTCTGGACTTGAAGGAAAGACTGGAAATGCAGACTCATAACTCTGCAGTAGTGGGAGAAGGGGCACAGATTTCACCATTTCCATTCACATTTGCCACCCCCTCTCAAGAGTCAAAGTCTCATGGCCTGAGGTAAAGATGGTGGAGCCTGGGTTGTGGCAGGGCCACTTGACTGAGGACCTCTCCAAGATGTCACCAAAGGAAATCATGGCTCTATGAGCAGAGATGGGGGCTTGACTGCTGGGTCACCAAAGATCAACACAGGTTCCCCACACCAAGTCCTGTTCATTCTGCCGACAAAGTATTTTTCAGATATCTTTCAATTATATTTCTTAAAAAAAATCATTCCTGCCCTTCTGGTTCCCTGGCTTCCACGTTATCACAGGGTGCCTTCGCTGCTGCAGCACAGGCCTTCCAAACGTCCTGGGCCTCTTCCCCTTTCCTTCCACCCGGCTGCCAGACTCGCTTCCAGAAACGCACACTGACCTTGTGACCCTCCTGAGCACAAACCTCTGATGGCTCCCAACTGCCTGCAGAACAAGAGAATGTCAACATGGGCCCCCAAGCTTGCTGCTGGTGGCATGCTTCCACTTCTGGTTTCAGCCACAGGTTACCCTCTGCCTCCATGCCTTGGTCCATGCCCATCCTTTCACTTGGAAAACCACTTCTTTCCCACTCAACCCAGCTCACTCTTATTCATCCTTTTTCAGGGACCCAGCCTCTTCTCTGAGGCTCCCCGGGGCCTCCAGCAGCTGTGATTTCAGGATCTCATGGCACCCTGGTGACTGGACTGCCATGGCTCTCCTGCCTGGTTGGTGAGACCCTGGAGAGCAGGGGACTCTGGCTGCCCAGCACCCTGTGCAGAGCCTAACACAGTGGCTGGCGGTTTCTGAAATCCACACTCCTGGCCCGCCTGCCCTTCTACTGGGTTCCTGGTGCTGTCTGCATCAGGAGACTGGGAAAACCCCAGCTGGCGCCATTTCCTGTCCACCACATCCGTGCCGATCTTCTTTGTCCCAGGCTCTTCCTCTCCGGAGAGCTCCTTATCTGAGGACGGTCCAGTGCACAGCAGCACGCCTGAAGGAGCCAGCCTGCCGATTTCCTGCCTTAGCCTCTCTGGATTTGAGTCAGAAGGTCTGAGTTTAGAGCCAAGCTCTGAACCTCTTTCCAGCTGGGTGACCTTGGCCACTGCTTTTACCTTTGCTAAACCTCAGTTTCTTAATCTACAAAATAAAGTGTTTTGTTTGTTGGTTTGTTTAGCACAAGTTTGTTGTTAAAAGTGTGATCCCCAACCAATTCATTTCTCACCGTGAACACTTTACAGCGTACCTGCCCAGACCTTTTCTATGTATTTGCAAAATACTTAAATTTTATCGTCTTTTGTCAAAAAAGAATCACACGTACATAGGCTTCTATGCCTTGCTGTTCTCACCCAACTGATTTGATGCTCCGTCACATAGATCCCTCTTTTTCTTTGTATCAGCGGCTTACCTCGCAGCATACGAATGATGCAAAGTCCGTATCTCTGGGCTCTTCACAAAAGATACTTTAACTGTTTCCTTAAAAAAAATTGCTTGTTATTAAAGTTTTTATTTTGTGATAATTGTAGATTCACATGCGTGTGTAGAAATACTACAGAGAAATCCCATGGACCCTCTACCCCCTCTCTCTCCAGTGGTGACATCTTTTGAAACTGAGTACATCCCCACCAGGGTATTGATACTGGCCACAACAGTCAAAATGGAGAACATTTTCATCTCCACAAGGGGCCTTCCCGTTGTCCTCTTCCAGCCATACCTACTTCTCTCCCATCCCCACCCCTGGCTCCCCACATCCCTGGTCCTTTAGCTCTGGCAATCACTGATCTAACTTCTATTTCTACAATTTTGTCATTTCAAGAACTCTATATAAATGACAGCACACCAGCACACAGAATGTAACCTTTGGGATTGGTTTTTTTTCCACTTAGCATAATTCCCTGAACACGCATGCAGGCTGTCGGATGTATCAGTGTTTTATTTCTTTTTATTGCTGAGTACTGTTGCATGGGACGGATCTGCCACAATTTGCTTAATCATTCACCATTGAAGGACATCCAGTTGTTTGGGGATATTACCAATAAAGCTGCTATACGGGTGCCTGGGTGGCTCAGTCAGTTGAGCGACTGATTCCTGATTTTGGCTCAGGTCATGATCCTGGGGTTGTGGGACTGAGCCCCAAGTGGGGCCCTGCACTAAGTGTGGAGCCTGCTTGGGATATTCTCATTCTCTCTCTCTCTCTCTCTCTCTCTCTCTCTCTCTCTTCCCATGCCCCCACCCTTCCCCTACTCGAGCATACATGCACACACACACACTCTCTGAAAGTAAAAAAAAAAAAAAAAAAAGTCAAAAAGTTGCTATAAACATTTGTGTACAGGATTTTATGGAAATATAAATTTGATTTCTCTAGGATAAATGCCCAGAAGTGCAAATGTGAGGTTGTATAGCAGCTACATGTTTTGTTTTATAAGGAACTGCCAAACTGATTTCCAGGGTGACTGTACCATTTCCCATTCCTGCCAGCGTCGTAAGTGATCCAGTTTCTCTGTTAACATTCAGTGTTGTTCCTATTTTTTATTTCAGTCATCCTAACAGGTATGTAGTGATATCTCATTGTGGTTTTAATTTGCACTTCCCTGATGCCTAATGATGTTGAGCATCATTGGTGCAATGTCTCTTCATGCCATTTTCGAACCAGCTTTTGTTTTGTTTTGTTTTACTGTTGAGTTTTTTGAGAGTTCTTTATATATTATCCTAGATACCAATTCTCAGTCAGATATGTGGGTTGCAAATATTTTCTCCCAGTCTCTAGCTGGTCTTTTCATTTTCCTACCAGGGTCCTTTATAGAGCAAAAATTTCAATTTTGACAAAGTCCAATTTATCAGTTTTTTTTTTCCTTTCTTTTCCCTTTTTTAAAGAGAGAGAAAGCTTGAGCAGGGGAGGGCTAGAGGGAAAGAGAGAATCTTAAGCAGGCTCCACGCCCAATGCGGAGTCCAATGCGGGGCTCAGTGAGATCATGACCTGAGCCGAAATCAAGAGTTGAACGCACCTCACCAGTTTTTTTCTTTTATAGATTAGGCTTTTGGTGTCAAGTTTAGGAACGCTTTGCTTCACCCTAAATCCTGAAGATTTCTTCCTGTATTTTTTTCCTAAAAGATTTAGGGCTTTACATTTTACATGAAGTCCATGATCTGTTTTGAATTAGGTGTGAAGTTTGGTTCCAAGTTCACTTTTTGCCTATAGATGTTCAACTGCCCCAGCACCGTTTGTTGAAAAGGTTACCCTTCCTTCATTGAATTGCTTTCACATCTTTGTCAAAAATCAGTTGGACATTTTTGTGTGAGTCTATTTCTGGGTTCTCTGTTCTATTCTGTTGATCTATTTGTCTAATTCTCTGCCAGTACTGCACAGTTTTGGTTACTCTTCTTTTTCATAATTTGCTCTTTTCTTTTCAAAATTGTTTTAGCTATTCTAGTTCATTTGCCTTTCATATAAATTTTAGGATAACTTTGTCAATATCCACAAAAAATATTTGTAAGGGGTTTTGATAGGAACTGTATTAAATCCGTGTATCAAACTGGGCAGAACTGACATCTTTACTATGTTGAGTTTTCCAACCCATAAATCTGGTCTGTGTGTCCATTTTTTTAGATCTTTGATTTCTTCAACAGAGTTTTGTAGTTTTCAGAATGTAAGTTTTTCAGTCTTGTTAAATTTGCATGTAAGGATTTCATTTTTTGAGCAATTGTAAATTGTATTGTATTTTTAAATACTAGTGATCATTGTTAGTATGTAGAAATACAATTGATGTTTGCACAATTATCTTCGATCCTGTACCCTATCTGAACTCACTTATTAGTTCTAATTTTTTTTTTTTTGTAGACTCCTTGGGATTTTCTATGCCATTTGTAAATAAGTGCATTTTTTATTTTTTGTGTGCAATTAAGATGTGTCACTTTTATTTAATATTCTTCGACTTGGGACACTCTTATTTCTTCCTTTACAAATTGTATCCATTTTATTTCCTTTTCTTGCTTTACTGCTGTGGATAGAACATCCAGTATTATGCTGCATAAGAGTGGTGAGAGTGGACATTCTTGCTTTGTTTCCAGCCATTGGTGGAAAAGTATTCAGTCTTTCATGGGTAAGTATAATACTAGCTGTAGGTTTTCTGTAGGTGCTTTTTATTAAACTGAGGGAGTTAACTCTATTCCTAGTTTGCTGAGAGGTTTTGTTTTGTTTTGCTTTTAACTGTGTATTGTATTTTGTCTAATGCTTTTTCTTCTGTCCATTGATATAATCATATGGTTTTTTGTCTTTAGCCTATGACATGGTGGATTTCATTGATTGATACTTGAATATTGAACCAGCCTTGCATATCTGGGATAAATCCCATTTGATCATGATGTATAATTCTCTTCCTAAATTGCCAAATTCTATATGCTAAAATTTTGCAACTATATTCGGTGAGTGACATTAGTATGTAGTTTTATTTTTTTAATACTGTTTTTGTCTGGTTTTGGTATTGGGGTAACACTAGCTTCATAAAATGAATTGGGAAGTAGGTCCTCTTCTTTTATTTTCTGGAAGAAATTATGTAAAACTGGTGTCAATTCCTTAAAGCTTTGCTAGAATTCTGTGGTGAAACTATTTGGGTCTGGAGATCCCTTTTATGGATATTTTAAAATTAAGAATCCATTTTCTAAATAGCTACAGGTCTATTCAAACGACCTATTTCATATTGGATGAGTTATAATTTTTGCTTTTCAGGAAACTGGTCCATTTCATCTAAGTTGTCAAATTTACATCTTTGGAATTGTTCATGCTATCCTATTATTATCCTTTTGATGTCTGCAGTGTTTGTAATGATATTTTCTTCTCAATATTATTCATTTGTGTGTGTCTTTTTTCTTTTTCTAGTCAGTCTTGCTAGAAAGTTGTTAATTTTATTGATCATTTCAAAGAACCAGCTTTTTGGTTTCATTGAATTTCTCTTGTTTTTCTGTTTTCAATGCCATTGATTTATGCTCATAAACTAATAACTTCCTTCTGCTTACTTTGATTTATTTTTGCTATTCTTTGTATTTGTTTTTGAGATAGGAGCTTAGGTTATTGACTTGAGACTTATCCTTTTATTTACTATAGCATTTAATGCTATAAATTTTCCTCTCAGCACTGCCTTAGCTGTACCTCACAAATTGATATATTGTAGTTTCATTTTTATTTAGTTCAATATGTTTTAAAATTTTTCCTTGAGATTTCTTATTTGACCCAAGATTATTTAAGAGTGTGTGTTTAATTTTTGAGTATTTGGAGATTTTCCTGTTATCTTTCTTGTATCAAATTGTTAATTCATAGTTTGATCCCATTGTGGTTAGAATGTAATTCTATATATCAACATGATTTATTGTTATTTTAGAAAAATGTTTATTTACTTTGGGAGAGAGAGGAGTGGAGAAGGGACAGAGAGAGAGAGGGTGAGAGAGAATCCCAAGCAGGTTCCCCGCTGTCAGCACAGAGCCAGTCACGGGGCTCGATCCCATGAATCATGAGATCATGACCTGAGCCAAAATCAACAGTTGGACACTCACCTGACTGAGCCACCCAGGCGTCCTGATTTATCATTGATGTTAACCTTGACCACCTGGCTGAGATCATGTTTGTCAAGTTTATTTATTACAAAGCTACTCTACCCCCACTTCACTCCTTTCTACACTGTCCTCTTTGAAAAGGAAATTACTATGCACAACACATGCCTAAGAAATGGAGAGTTATGTTCCAGCTCTTTGAGGGCAGAGTGTCTACATAAATTATTTAGATTTCTTCTGCATGGAACATTTGCCTATATTCTCTGTTTGCTTATGTATTCAGTCACTTTTATATTTTATGGACTCAAGGATATTTATTTCACATTCTGGGTTATAATACAATACTAATTTATTTTCTTGCTCAAATTGTTCCAGCTTTCCATCTTGGGAGTCCTTTCAGTTGTCTCTTGTGTCCCTTAACATACTTCTATCATTGTGTACTATTTTGTGTCAGCTTGGTGTTGAGTACTTTACTTTCTAGTGTTACAAGATGCTCAGAGATCATCAAGTATGCCCGGTTGTAGAATTGGCCATTTCTCTGGGGATCTCTGCTTCCTTTTACTGGATAATGGTATTAGAAACCAAGATCTGGGCACTAGGTGTGCTCATGGGATGTCAATACTTCTAGGCCCTCTTGACTGAGAGGGCAGGGAAATCCATGTGTGTATACTAACCTGTGTTTTTTTTTACTGAAGTATAGTTGATATACAATGTTGTATTCACTTCACGTGTACAACATAGTGAATTGACAATTCAAAACAAGATGCAATACTCACCACAATAAGTGTAGTTACCATCTTTCACCATACAACTTTATGACAATATTATTGACTATAGTCCCTGTTCTCTGTGACATATTTATACTAATCTGTGTGTGTGCACATATCTATAAATATTTCTATATGTGTACATCTGTATTTATATTAGGTTAAACACAAGTTCACACTGATACTTCCAACTCTAATACGTGGCCCCATGGATCATCCTAGCCTCCTCCCTTTGTAATGTTCCATTCCAACAGTGAGAAACCTGACTTCCAACATCCACCCAACCATTCATTTATTCAATTCCAGTATACATGCATATTTGTTTCAGAGTTTTTAACCCATACCTCCATGGGAAACAACTTGATCAATGAGAGTACAGTGCTGGTATACAGTTCTTATCGCCTTTGGTTGTATGATTTCCATTCATTCCCAAAATTTCTTAGGTCAGCACCTTTCCCCCACCCCCTTCAGGGATGTTATTTCATGCATTTGTAATACAATTATATTGTTTTGTCATAGTATGCATTCCATCCTGGGATGTCTTGACCTCCTAAATAATTTTCAATAATTTGCATACATTAAAAGATCACTCTGTGCTATAAAGTTCAATGGATTTTGACACATGCACAGTGTCAGCAATCCACCATTATAGTCTCATACAGAATACTTTCTCAGCCTTAAAAATAATCCCCTGTCTTTCACCTATTCAACCCTCTTCCTCTCAAAACCCCAGCAATCAGCGTTCTGTTTGCTGTGTCTATAATTTTGCAATTTCCAGAAGTCATATAAATGGAATTATACAGTTTTTCACATTGGCTTATTTCAATTAGCAATGTGCATTTAGGATTCATCCATTTTTGTGGCTTGACAACAAATTTTTTTTTTTTTATCACAGACTAGTACTCCATTGTCTGGATGTACCATGGTTTGTTTATTTACCTATTGAAGACTTCATGGTTGCTTCGAGTTTTTGCCAATTCTGAATAAAACTGCTGGCAACACCCACATGCATGCTTTTGTGTAGACATTAAGTTTCAAATTTGATGGGTAAATAACTAGAAGCATGATTATGGACTGTACAGTAAAACCATGTTTAGCTTTGTAAGAAACTGTGTGTCTTCCAAACTGGCTCTACCATTTTGCATCCTCGCCAACAATGAACGAGAGTTCCTGTTATTTATAATGTACCCAGCAGTTGGTATTAGTTTTTACTTCTGCTTTCTTTTAAGTGATATTTGCACAACATATGCTTTTCTGTCCTTTTACTTTCAACCTACTTACATCTTTATATTTGAAGCGAGTTTCTGGTAGACAGCATACAGTCTGGTCAAACCGTTAAATCCACTCTGCCAATCTCTGTTTTGTAATTGGTGCATTTACAACATTCACATTTGACGTAATTATTGACCTTTGTGGGCTTGTCTGCAATTTTAATTTTGTTTTCTATTCGTTCTCTCTTTTATTTCTCTATTTTCCCCCCTTTTCCTGTGGGTACTTGAACATTTTTTCGAGTCCCATTTTGATTTATCTGTAGTATTTTTGTGGATCTCTGTGCAGTTTTTTTAGTGGTTTAGTTGTTACATTGTGTCTATCTAACTTATCATAGTCTACTGGTGACATTTTACCAGTTCAGATGAAATTTTAAAACCTTAATTACTTCTACATCCTTTACCTTTCCATGTTTATAATACAATTGTCTTAAATATTTTCTCTACATACATGTAGAACCACATCAGACAGTGCTATAATTTTTGCTTAAACTGTCAGACACAGGGGCGCCTGTGTGGCTCAGTTAAGCTTCCAACTTTGGCTCAGGTCATGATCTCACCATTTGTGAGTTTGAGCCCCACATCAGGCTCTGTGCTGACAGCTCAGACCCTGGAGCCTGCTTCAGATTCTGTGTCTCCCTTTCTCTCTCTGCCCCTCGCCTTCTCTCTCTCTCTCTGTCTCTCTGTCTCTCTCAAAAATAAATAAAACATTAAAAATTAAAAAAAAAACCTGTCAAACACAATTTAGAATACTCAAGAGGGAAAGAAAAATGTATTATATCTGCCAGTGTTTTATATATTTCCATCATTCTTTCTTTGTTCTTAATGTTCCAAGATTCCTTCTTTTATCATTTCCTTTCTGTTTAGGGAAATTCCTCTAGCTATTCTTTTAGGTCTCTAGTGACAAATTCTTAGTTTTCCTTCACCTAAGAATGTCTTGATTTCCCTTTAATCCCTGAAGGATACTTTTGTTGCACATAGAATTCTGGGTTGTGACTTTTTTTCTTTTTAGCACTTGGAAAATGTTGTGACACTTCTTTTTGGTGTCCTTTGTTTTGTGTGTGTGTGTTTTTATCTTAAATAAGAAATCTGCTGTCATTGAATTTTCTCCTATAAGTAGGTGTAATTTCTCTCTAGCTGCTTCCAAGATTTTTCCTTATTTTTTAGTTTTCAGAAGTATCACTGTAACATGTCTATACCAATATTTTTTTGAGTTTATCCTTTTTAGCATTTGATCAGTTTCTTGAACCTATATGTTTATGTCTTTTGCCAAATTTGGGAAGTTTTCAGCTATTTTTTACTCAAGCACTTTTTTAAGTGCAGCCTGCTTTCTCCTCTCCTTCTGTGACTTCAGTGACATAATGTGAAATTCTGTTGTTGTTGTTGTTGTTGTTGTTGTTATGATCCCACAGATCCTGGAGGCTCTGCACAGTTTTTTGTTTGTTTGTTTAATCTCAGTCCATGCTCCCTTTGTTGTTCAGACTGGGTCATTTCTCTCATTCTACCCTCGAATTCACTGGTTCTTTCTTCTGCCCCCTCCATACTGCATTCTCCATTGAGTTTCCTATTTTAGTTATTGGATTTTTTGGTGTTAACATTTCCATGTGGCACTTCTTTATGTCTTTGCTCAGATTTTCTATTTTTCATTTGTTTCAAGTGTGCTTATAATTTGCTCACGGAAGCATTTTTAATGATTGCTGCTTTAAAATCCCTGTCAGACAATTTCAACAGATCTATCATCTCAGTATTGGCATGTGTTGAACGTCTTCTTTTCTTTGAGTTAAAAGTCTTCCTGGTTCTTGGTATAATAAGTGACTTCCAATTGAAACCTGGACATTTTAGGTATTCTGTGGTGAGATCCTGGATCCTATTTAGGCCTTTGATTTTAGCTGGCTTCTTCTGAAATTGATCCAGCAGCAAAAGTGGGATATTACCTCACTACTGCTTCTATCTTTATGATAGAAGTCTAGGTTCCCCCACTTGGCCTCCATTAACACTTGAGGGAAGGGGGTACCATGTGACTGCTGGTCCAGGGTGAGAATTCTAGTTTCTCATTTAGCTTCCACTGGTACTACCCCATGGGGAGGCGGAGGGATACCTCATTACTGCTGAGGAGGGGCAGAAGTCTAGTTTCTTCCTATATTTTCCACTGACAATGCAGAGGGCAGGGAGCTAAGTTGATTTCCTTTTTTAAAAAAATGCTGTCATAAACAAAGCTGTGCTACACATTTGTGCTCCAGTAGGAGGCTCTAGACTCTTGGAGGTAGGACTGAAGGTGAGAGAGAATGTTCATGGCACTTTGAGAGCAATGCTTTCAAACTGAGGTGTCCATGGGATGTTAGAGACTTCGTAGGGCAACATAGGGAACTGTATGGGGTGTCAGGAGGGTGGGGCTTTGGGTTCTCCACCCCGATTCAATGGAAACTGCTCCCCACTCCCCTGTCCTATTTGCTCAGCTTCTCAGAAGGATTTTATTTGAAGAGGTAGCTCCATGGCTAAAAGGGTTGGGAGGTGGCATTTGGAAACCACAGTGAGAATGTCTGTGATGGTGCGAATCATAAAATGTCCCAGCCATGTTTCCCAGGCTGCTTTCCGGAGAGGAGGCATGAACTTGAGTATAACGGGTTCTGAGAGTCTTTGAAAATAGTTTGTTGTAGAATTATCTTAAAATGTCAAACCATCTTGGTGCACTTAAAACTGCCTTTGATTTATAGCAAAGCTAATTAACACAGAATTCTTTAGACACACATTGGTTATGTGAAAAAGGTGAACCTGGACCAAAATTCCCAGGCTCATGATGTAGATGGGCCCTCAGAGAGCACTGAAGGTTCAAAAGGAGGGACAGGCCAGGAGGTTGCCAGGGGAGAAAGATAGATGCAACACGGTTCCCAACTTTAAAAGAAAGGTCCCTTCCTAACAGAAGTTTCCCACCCGCCCCCCACACGCCCCCTCCCCCCGAACATCTCTCCTCCTGACCTCCCACCCACCATTCCCACCCTGCCTGGGGGTCTCACTTCTAGAGGCAGCTGCCTCACATTCGGCTCATGACACCTTCAGAAACCCTGTTAATAAATGCATATCGGAAAAGCGTTCTGCCCATGGGACCAATTTCTTTTTCCATCACCCGTGGCTTCTCAACATGAAATTAAAGGTGGCAGCAACTAATTGCAGCTGGTGGCAGCTCCAAAGCTTCAGCGGCTGCCAGGGAACCCGGTCCGTGTGCCTCCTCCCTTTCTGACACTCTCACCTCCCATTCTGGGATCGAGCAAAATGTGGGACTCGTCTTTAACGAGACCGACATCATTCTGTCAGCACCTGGCTAGGCTCAGGCTGGTCAGCCGAGGCCTCCTGGGCTGCCCGGCATCGGCTTTGCCCGGCCCAGGGCACTGTGGAGAATGGCCTCCAAGGTCAACCACAGGTGGTCCTCTTGGCCAGACCACAGCAACTGAAGCAGTCATTCGTGCAAAGTCTCCAGAGGTGGCCCACTCAGGGGGCTTCTTTAGGCCTTGCCCCGAGTACGGGGCTTGAAGAGAGATGTTACCAGCTCTCTCTTCCCCCTCAGGACCATGAGTGTCCCCATGGGCTGCCTCTGCCTTGTGACTGCAGGCTCTTGTCTCTGTCTTCAGGGAGAAGGTGAAAGAGAGGGAGAGCTTCTCATGGCACCTTTGCAGCCCCAGCCAGAGTCACTGGTGACATTTCACAGTCACATAGTCAGACTCAGGTGTGCAGAAAAAAGGCAGGTAGAGTTTGCGGAAGCTTTGGATATAAGCAGTAAGAGAGATAGGGGAGTCCAGAATGTCATTGTGGCTTTCGGCCTGAGCTAAGAAAGGACAGAGCCGCTGAGGAATTAGGGGGAGTAGCTTCGGGGGGGTAGAGACCAGGGGTGCTGGTCTGGGGAGGAGACAGTTGGATTTATAAGCCCAGAGTTCAGGGGAGAGGGCCGGGCTGGAGATAGAAATGTGGGAGGCATCAGCTGGTTTGGACATTCTTTCCCCGACTACTTCATACCTGGCAAAGGCCCTGCTCCCCCCCCCCCCCCGGTGTGTTAGATGCTCACCCCCTTGGGTGCCCTGCCCACCTGCCCTTTCTCGCTGTGGAGAAGCAAGTCGGTAGGCAGCATGTCGCTGGAGCCAGCAAGCCCTCCCTGTGTTTGGGCCCCAAAACAGAACATCCTTGATAAGATCCCCCGGCCCACTCCTGGCAACCCACCCACACCGGCCAAGTGTCATGGAAGGAATGCAGTGGCAGCTGGGCCCTAATCACAAGACAGCAACACCCAGGACACGTATATCAGGCCGGGAAGTGCCTCATGAAAGGGAGAAGCCCAAACAGGCCACAGGGTGTGGGGGTGGGATGGGGGTGAGGGTGGGGGCGGGCTCAGAGGAAACCAACACTGGTGACTCAGCCTGCCGTCTGTGGGATGCTGCGTTGTTGTCAGAGAAAACAAATTCCTCAAGCAGGTTTATCTCCTTGTGGAGGAGGGATAATCAGCAGCATGAAGTGGCAGAGGAGGGAGGTCATGTGCTCCGGCCCCAGCCGGGCAGCCTGTGCCAGGGTCAGCCAGGCGAAGCAGACAGGGTTCCGGGAGAACCTGGTTCTAGATGGAGGCGTCTAATGGCCTCATGTAGGGGAGAGGCCCCCGCCCCACACGCGCCAGCTGAGTCCCAGCCCAAGTCGTCCCGGGGTTGGTACACACAGGGCGCTGAAGCTCCTGCAGAAATGGGGAGGGGCTGAGGGAAGACAAGTTAAAGCAAATGTAGGCACAAAATTTCCAAGGCACTGTGTGGAAATCTCCATGGTGACACTCTGAGCTTTCAACAGGAAGCCTGTCAGGCTTGACAATACTGGGAGGCATAGCTCACACCAACGTGCATGGTGGCCCCTGGATTTGTGTAGTGTACAACCTGCCCGGCCATCTCTGGGAGTCCTGGATGTAGGTCCCAATTCTCCATGTATATGGCTGTAATTATGTTAGAAGAGACAGATTCCCATCCTCAGCAGGTGGATTTTGGAGAACCCATCCCTGGGGAGCCACATGTAACACTTAGGAAAGTAAGACAGGTGGGTCCCGCTCAGTAGAGCAAGTCATAGCTTAATGGCCAAATGGAACCTTTCTTAGCTTTACCTCTGCCCCTTTTTTCTTCTACTCTAGTGGGTCCCAGAGTGTTGTGCCCAGTCTGGTAGCAGGAGCACCTGAGAACTTGAAAATATAAATTCTTGGGCTCTCCCAAGACCTGCTGAATTAGAAACTCTGTGGGTGGAGCCTGGCCATCTGTGTTTAGCAGCTTTCCAGGGGATACTGATGCCTCTGCTAATTTGCGAGGGACCCACACAGTGTGGGGACAGCTGGTTCTCAGCCTTGGAATCACCTGAGGAACTTTAAAAATTGCTGATGACTGGACCCCCCCCGTAGAGACTTGGTTTTTGTTGGTCTGAAGTTCAGCCTGGCCATCAGAATTTTCACTCCTTCCCCAGTGGGAACCTCCATTTCTTGAAGGGCTTGGCTGAGAGTCATCAACTGGAACCAGAGGGTGGAGGCTTCAACTGATAACCTTGCAGATCTGACCTTCACACTGGGGAGGTCCTTGAACTTTGGGGTGCACCAGAAACGTGCCAGGGCTGTGGGGGATGCTCAGGGATGCAGATTCCCTGGGTACCTCCCCTCCCCCACAGATCCTAATTCAATGGGTCTGGAGCGAAACCTGGAATTTGCTTGGTGAGGCAGTGCCCAGCAATTTGGATGTGGGCTCAGGGAACCCTCCTTTGAGAACCACAGGTCGGGAACACCTGTGGTTCTGGTTCTACCATTCACCAGTCACACGTCCCCAGCAAGTCACTTCATCAACTGTTGCCTCATCGATGCCTTGGGAGGAGCAAACAGCAGCCTCCAGTCACCTAGGGCTGTCCTGCAATCACACAGCGACGGTCGAGTCTGACCACTGAGGAGGGCAGGGCAGAGGTAAAGATTTGCTGGACTGTCCCCCTGTCTGCCTGGGATTGAGTTCTTCTGGAAGACTTTCATAAAGGTGCCTGGCACCTCCACCTTTATGGGGTGGAGAGAACTGTGGCCGAACAGGCAGAACTAGAGTGGGTGGGCACGGCTCACAGCTCCTGGCAGTGAAAGGGAGGGGGTGAGGGCCAGAACCAGGCTTTGGGACGTGCGGTGGAGAAAGGGGCAGGCGCAAGGTTCTGAGAGCCAGATTCGAGACAGAGAGGCCGTGGGTAACCAGGGGACCCCTCCTTTCTGATGGGCGCCACGGCCTTTGGGACTTGGGATTCTGTTCAGCTGCCCCTGAACACAGGTGATCACAGCCACTTAGCCTGATGGGAGTTGGGTTTTCTCACAGAACCAGTCCAGAAGCAGACACGGCTGGCGGTGCTGGGAAGGTGCTGGGAGGGGCACCAGGGTCCCAGACTCCTGTGGGTTCTGGGCCTTGCCATCCCCAGTCACCGCACGGCCACCCCAGGCCGGATTTCGCTTCTGCACTCAGACAGGAAGAGCAGGAAGCAGCTGGGAGACAGGGCGGTGACTGTCTGGAACCAGCTCTTCCCCAGCACCCCAGCACCCTATCATGGGCAACTCACTGGCAACCTCAGTCACAGTGGTGACCTCGAACACACCCAGGTCCCAGCTATTAGGGAAGCTGGAAGTGTAGTAGCTGCCTGAAGCAAAATCTAGGTAGGGAGGCAGGAGGTGGAGGTGGAGTTGGCTCTTGGCCGGTCAAGGTCAACTCTGATACCTGCTAGGTCTGCCTCTGCTTGGCTACTCCACAGTGGGGTCCCTCAGACCATCATGGGCCCAGAACAGAGCATCTAGAGAGACTGTGCCATAGGGAGAAAGACACTGGGGAAAGCTTACTTAGGTCACCAAGGATGAGCTGAGTGTTCTGGGACACGGTCCTGTGCCCAGGAGCCTTGGTTTCCATGATATTCCCATTCTGTCCACGGTTGCTTCTAAGAATCAAATGAGGATCGTGGGAACGATGGGAGGGTTGAGGGTCTGGTGAAAGTGCCAGGCATTAAACCCTGACTCATCCACTGCCTGCCTTCTTATTCTCAGAGCCTCTCAATTCAGACCCTCCCCTCTCTGCTCGGTAGGATTTGCATTCACGTCCTACTCTCTTCCGAGCTTCCAGCGGTGCTGGTGTCTCTGGACAGCTTGCTCCCCCAGGCCGGGGTCCCAGCCCCTGCACGCCCACCCCAGCTCCCCGCTCAGTGTCCATGGCTGCGCCCAGTCTGACCTTGGCCAGCATGGGGCCTTCCACGGTCAGCACTTCTTCACCTGTCAAGGGGAGATAATAACGTTACCCCGACTCAGGCGGGGGCAGGGAGACAAAGGCAGACAAAAGACCCAGCACTTGGCAAACCTAGACAGCCCTGGAAATGCTTCATAATCAGAATGCTTTCTCCCCCTTTTGAAAACAGAAACGGAGGGAGAATATAAAGGATGGAGACAGGGGAACAAGGTCACAGGGTTGGTGGGCAGAGAGGAGAGGGAGAGAGGAGGGAAAGAGGGCATCTGCTGAAGGCACGTGGTGGGGGTGCTGGGAACAGCATCTGTGGGGACAGGGTGGCCGAGGGGACTCTGCCACTCCACTCGGCAGGTGTGTTAGTGATCTGCAGTGTGTCCTTTTTGGGGCTCTGACTCACAAGGGTGCTGGAAGGGAGGGGGCTGCGGGAGTGACTCGATCCCACTTATTTAGGAGGGAGATGGGCAGCGAGCACCCACAATCTCTCTGAGCAGGGAATCTGGGTCACTGCCGCTGGCACATCATCCTGGGGGCCACCTGGGGGCTGTCTCGGGGACCCTGGTTTCACTGTCGCAGCAGGGAGGTTCCAAACGGCATTCATCACACAGAGCAAGGCTTCTGAAGGAGGACCCCGTCTTCCTCATTAAACGTGGCTTTACTTAGGAAGCTCCTTCCCAGTGTAAGAATTCACTGTTGGTTTTATAGCCAAGAGTCTATGGGTGCACAGGCTCCTGGGAATCAGGCTGAGTTTTCCACCTTGTCATGGTGAAGTTGTCACCTTTCCACAGGGACAGGTGTCAACCATTCCTTTTTTTTTTTTTTTTTTTTTTGCCTTTCTCTATCTTGGGGGGAAGGGTGAGGGACACCGATCCCATGGTTTGGGATTACATGACCCCAAAGGGGCTGCTCTAACAGTGACGGGATTTGGAGCTTTGAACTTAAAAGTCTCCAGGGATGGGGTCCCCTTGCTCCTTGTCTCCAGCAGGACGGTGGGAGATTTATTCCGAATGGGGCTTGGCCCCACTGAGGGAGGGAGTGTGCTGATGAAGGCAGGAGACTGAGTTTAGACGCTGGCAGTGAGCGGTTTCCTGACCAACAGGGTGAAAATCAGTCGCTGGCGTGGGTTGTAGAGGAGAGACGCAGGCCAGCACTCGTCCTGGGCCAGGGATTACTTTTATAAATTATTTATTTAAAGAATTATAAAACCAAAACCCCACATGGCACCAAAGTTCATGACAGCAGTGGTTCTCAAATGTGGTCCCTGGAAACCTGTTGGAAATGCACATCCAGACCTGCTGACTCAGACATGCTAGGGGCATTCCAACAAGACCCTCTAGGGGCTCCCCATGCACCCAAAAGCCTGAGAGCCCTACAGCACACAGAGAGGGAAGGGCATAGTGCAGGTGAGCTTCTCCCAGCGGGGCTCCTCCCCTGAGGGAGCCTTTCTCCTTCATGTAATCACACTGATGGGAGGCGGCTTCCCCACATGGCTGCACTCCACCTTTTCACTTAATATAAATATATCCTGGATGGGGCGTCTGGGTGGCTCACTCGTTAAGTCTCTGACTCTTGATTTCAGCTCAGGTCATGATCTCACAGTTCGTGGGATCGAGCCCTGTGTGGGCTCTGTGCTGACAGTGTGGAGCCTGCTTGGGATCCTCTCTCTCTCTCTCTCTGCCCCTGCCCTGCTTGTGTTCTCTCTCTGTCCCAAAATAAATAAAGTGTGTGTATAAAGTTTATACAGAATATATATATTTATATGATATATATATACTTTATACAGGATATATACAGGAGATATATATATATATATATATATATATATACACATATATATCCTGGATTACCCCCAACTCCCATCCCTATGCCAGAATTTCTGAATTGACCTCGGTCCCTTTAAAATTTAAAAAAAAATTTTTTTTTTTTTTTTTTTGAGAGAAAGAGAGACAGGGCATGAGCGAGAAGGGTCAGAGAGAGAGGGAGACTCAGAATCCAAAGCAGGCTCCAGGCTCTGAGCTGTCAGCACAGAGCCCGATATGGGGCTCAAACCCATAGACCACGAGATCATGACCTGAGCCGAAGTAGGACAGTTAGCCGACTGAGCCACCCTGGCGCCCTGACCTTGGTCCCTTTAACACCTGAGTGGAATTACATTTCAGGGAGCAAAAGATATAATTCATCCAGTCATTGCCCTATCAGTGCATTGAGGCTGTTTCTAGATTTTTTTACTATTCCAAAGGCTAGTGCAATGAGCATTCTTAAGAATCTGTGGGCAGATACAGGTTTCCCCCACTATCCGAAATCAGAGTTTTTCCTGATTCCAGATTCCTGTGAAACCTTTCATAAGCCAAAACGGTGTAAAGCAAAGAAGCAATGAACATTAATTTATATGGAAAATTGTTGGAGGGCTCTCAACCCCCCCCCCCAACCTTTCTTTTTGGATACCTTTGGACATACCATGCTGATGGATGCACAAAATAAATTGAGATAAGAAACAGATGCTCACAGAAAAGTTCAAGGCTCTGGTGGCTTGTTGCTGAGATGCTGACTGTAGTTCCCAGGGAGGGGGGAGTGTGGGGCCATCCTTGCTGCTTGGCGTGAGCACGGCCTCTGTAAGGGCTTTCTGCAAAACAAACACTGAATATTGTTTGTGGCTTTTGAGTAGAAGCAAAAATCCTTTCATATTTCTTTTGGTTTTCAAAAACAGGTTCCAATGCAGTTCTTTTGTAAAAGAGAAGCGGTGTGACACAAACTTTCAAAAAGCAGGAGATACCTGTACCTCGTGGCAGCATTGCTGAGGGGAATGGTATTTATAAAGCCAGTTTTGTTTGGATTCTGCCAGATCCTAGATACCTCCTAACAGGTTCCATCAACTTATACTCCCTCCCCAACTACAGAACAATTTCCCTTTCCCACCCTCTCATCAATACTGGAATCGTCAACCTTTTTATTTTGCCCCCCAACAGGTGAAAAAGGAGACTCAGTGATTTCCATTTCTTTGTTTGTTTCGTTTTTGTTTTTAACCATGTTATTTATTTTTTTAAATTTACATGCAAGGTAGTTAGCGTACAGTTCAACAGTGATTTTAAGAGTAGGTTCCTTAATGCCCCTTACCCATTTAGCCCATCCCCCTTCCCACACCCCCTCCAGTAACCCTCTGTTTGTTCTCCATATTTCAGAGTCTCTTGTTTTGTCCCCCTCCCTGTTTTTATATTATTTTTACTTCCTTCCCTTATGTTCATTTGTTTTGTATCTTAAATTCTTCATATGAGTGAAGTCATATGATATTTGTCTTTCTCTGACGAATTTCGCTTAGCAAAATACCCTCTAGTTCCATCCATGTAGTTGCAAATGGCAAGATTTCATTCTTTTTGATTGCCAAGTAATACTCCATTGTATATATACACCACATCTTCTTTAAGTGATTTCCATTTCTTTAACTGTGAGGGCTCTTGGGTTGATCCTTCGCATGTTAGTAGCTACTTACATTTCTTCTGTGAATTTCCTGTTCATAGATTTTCTTTCTTTCTTCCCTCCCTGGCCCCCATCTTTCTTTAGGGTTGTTGGGCCTTTTCTTATTGATTTGGAAGAGCTCATTATACATTAAGGAAAGTGGTAATTGCTACATTTTACATGTGTTTTTCCCTGGCCATGAAAGAACTTTACTGGGTAATTAAATTTATCAGTCTTTTCCTTAAATACATCTAGATTTCTGTCATGCTTTAAAAAGCCTATCCCACCTTGAGATTTTTTAAAAATTTCCTACATTTTCTTCAAATTCTTGGGTAGGACTGTGAGCGCCAGGATGAGCCAGGCTGGGTCCAGGCCCTAGATCTCTCCCACTTCCAGGATAACTCTGTGCCTCACTTTGCTACTCAGGAAAGTAGGAGTAAGGGCACCTGCTTCATAAAGTCAGGTTGCGTGTGTGCTTCTCACCTCACACTTTCGACCCAAAGAAGTTAAAGGCTCCAGATTCACCAGAAAGATTAACTGGTGGCCCACTGGAGCAGGAGGCTAGATGAAGCAGATCCAGGATCTTCCAACTTCAAGAAGGAGTGGTTTTCTTTGAGTCTGGTTCCATGCTTGCTTCCTTCATCATTGATTGTCGACCTCCTAGGAAAAGGACCAGTTGTGTTCTGAGGGCCATCAAGCCCCAGAGAAATAGCAGGTCCCTGGGAGCCTGTTAGGGGCTCAATTGTGCCCCTCTTCAAAAGCCATATGGTAAAGTCCTAACTCCCAGGACCTCTGAACATATGCTATTTGGAGATAGTGTATTCAAAGTGGTAATTCAATTTAAATGAGGTCATTAGGTGGGCCCTAATCCAATATGACTGGTGTCCTTATAAGAAGAGGACATTTGGACACAGACATGGACAAAAGGAAGATCATGTGAAGACACAGGAGAAGACAGCCCTCGACAAGGCAGGGAGAGAGACCAGGAACAAATCCTTCCCTCAGGGTTCTCAGAAGAAACCAGACCCGCTGACACCTTGATCTTGAACTTCCAGCCTCCAGAACGGTGAGAAAACAGCCTTCTGCCATCTAAGCCTCCTTGTCTGTGGTTATTTTGTTGGAGCAACCCAAGCAGATGGGCACAGGTGCTCAGAAGGGATGTGCTCTGGACGGTGCAATTCTGGCCTCTGACTTTCTGGGCAAGTGGGGGTGAGGGTTATCTGGGGGTACCCCTTCCCTGATGCTGAAGACTATGACCCAGATGTAGAAAACGATTTTGCCTGCTTTCTCCTTCTCCCTCACAGTTGCCCTCCCGGAAAGACAGTATACGAGGCTTTGGGTTTGGACAGAGATAAAAGCTGGAGGACAGGTGCTCAACCACAGCGTGAGGACCCTCCCTTCACCGGGTGTGGACAAGGACATCCACGTGGACCTCCTGAAAGCTGCTTCCCCCACCGCAGACCCCTGGAGGCCCACTGACAGCTGTGGCAAGAACAGGTGTGGGGACACAGGAAGCTGGCAGCCCCCACAGCCCCGGGATGGGTGGGCAGCACACAAGGGTGGACAGAGGTTAACGCGGGGGAGGGGCGATGGAGACGAGACAGTGTGGCCCCTGTTGTGAGATTTCCCGTCCTCCCTCCCAGCTTGCCAGGGCCTCCTGTGGGTGCTGGTCATGTCCCCAGAGCTGTCAGAATGCTCCTGTGCCCGTCCCTCTTCCTCTGACCCCTACATGCTATCTTCCCGGATCCCAGACTGGGAGCGAACCAAACCAAGGGCAAGAAAGGGACCGTCAGGGAAATCTGGGAAAGCTGGACTGTGGTTTCAGTGATGGCGATTAGGGTCCACAGGCTGGGGCAGCAACGTGTCTGAGTGGAGGACAAGCCTCCTGGCCAAGTTCATGCTTGAGAGACTGTTGGTGCGTCCCTTTACTATTCCTGCGAGCTCTGATGAGGTTCCTCCACACGGGACAGGGTAGGGGGCCTTCTGCAAGATGAAGACCCTGACGGTCCAGTACACTTGGGCCTCTGCATGGGTAAGGATTCTTCCCCAGCCTTGAGGGCCTGCAGGTCCTCTACTCGATACCCAGAGCTTAGCCAGGTTGGGAGAGGCATGGTGGGGGGATGTGCCATTCACACTGTGATTTGGCCCCAAGGCCCAGACAGGCCTGGGCGCTATCCCCCACCCATCTCTGCCCACCACGCAGGCCATGTCTACTAATGAGCCAGCTGCCGAGGAGTGGCTCCCAGCAGCTGCCCTGGCCCAGCCAGGTGTGTGTGGCCTGGGGCGGGCAAATAGCCGGGCAGGCCGGGAACCACTTGTAAAGCGTAATAACCCAGTACAGCAGGATAATCGCCCCTTCCCGAGAGGCAGACGTGATCTCATTGGCAATCATACAGAAGGTTGGAATAAGTCTCCATGCTCTCTGGGGTGGGGGAGGCACTCAAAGCCAGGAAAACTGCACTGTCTGCTCCAGGTGCAAATGGGACCAAGCTCCAAGTTTGGAGAAACAGTAGAGTGATAGGCAGGGAGACTGGGCGTGCTTAACCAAGATGGAGAAAAAGACTCGGGGCTCAGGGCTGGCAGGCCACGCTCCCACCTGGGAGACTGCTCTGCGTCCTCACCCAGAATACCCTCCTTGGACCAAATAAGCCCTCCTCTGCTGGGAAGAGCTCTTATCCAGGCCATCCTGTTACCCTCTCTCCTGTGAACTCACCTGGTACTCTCACCTGCACCTGCACGGAGTTGGAAGGAAAGAATGGCCAACACCTCACTGCACAGGGGAGGCTCTATAGTTTGTCCTGGGTTATGTGGTCACCAGTGTCCCCTGCTTGGCCAACTTCTGTTCTCCTAATATCTTTCCTTTATGCAGGGGGTTACGACCCTTTTTTGGGATGCATGGCCACTTGTGAGAACCTGGTGGAAACTACCAAAGTCTTCCCAGATGAGCACATGTAAAAATAAAATGCCGTATCTTATATCTAGGAGTTAGTGGATTCTCTGAATCAGTTCGTGCATGGATATTCCAAGCCAGTGATTTCCATAGTGTGCATCAGGATGATCTGGGGCTTGTCAAATCTAAGGATGTACAGGCCTCACCAGCTGGACTGGGGTATGACCAGCAATCTTCACTTTGGCCAGGTCCCAGCTTGTTGGGAAACAGGTTCCAGAACTGCACTTTGAGAAACACTACTGGATGAGGCCGTGAGGAACAAGTGAAGATTCTGCTTCAAACCCATCTCCGTTTGTCATCTATTCAGATGTATGGATCTTGACATCCCAAAGGAAGTTGCAAGCTCCCCATCAAAAGGGACGTCATCTTAAATCTTTCTGTATCCAAGACCTCAACCATTAAGGTCTCATTAAGTGTCAAAACTCCTTAAGATTCCTGGAGGAGGAGTCCCAGGAAAATCTACAACCCAACCAACACGGGGAGACTTTGTTTCTTCTGTTACCAACCGTGTCAGGCAACGTTGCCTTGTTGTGATACAATAGGATTCCTTCCCTTCTCCTCTATTCATCTACCAATGGGGGCACTTAGCAACTGGGGTCTATGTCTGGGAGAAGCATCTTTGCACAGGTAGAAATAGTCACCAGGGATCCTGGCTTTCCCACCCCCAGGCTCCAGTGGCTGTGTGCAAGCTGCCAACTGAAAGGCGATACGTGCGTCTTGGCATTGTTACACCCCTGGGTTAGCTGGTTTGAATTTGGAATTCTAATCTGATTGACTAAGTAACTTTTACTCTAATGAGAACAGTAGGGTTTGGTCTTAATCTGCAACCATTTAATCTTCCGTCTCATTAATTGTACAAAGGTCTTTATGAATATGTAGATTGGGAAGGGAATAAAAGATTATTTGACCTTGAAGAAACACATATAAAATAGGTGAACACTCTCCCGGTCTCCCGTTTCCTTTTATTAGGCAGATGCAAAAATTGGTCCAGCTCCAAATCAGGCTATTGTGGGTTATCGGCAATCTTGCAGCCAATTACGATACAGCATTCTGATGAGCCATAGAAGTATAATAATTAGAATAGTATTCACATGCGAGCTGCTTGCTGCGAATTTGCATGTAAATAAAAATGTGGCTATCAAAACCAGGCAGAAACGGCCCACTGATGAAAAAAACTTCAAAAGGGTCAAATGTGAAAAAGAAAAAGGCCTGTGAAGGAAAAGGTTAAGTGTCATGGGCATGACGTTGAGTCCTTTATGAAGAACTCGTTTTAGGGTAGATGGCCTTCCGAATATACCTCCCTTCTTCCCTTTTAGATAATTGGTAAACTGTCCTCTTTGAACTAGTTAGCTGGCTCAACATCCTGGCCCCTCCATCAATAAGCCAGGACCTCCTTGAGTCTCAATGTCCTTGTCTATAAAATGGGGACATTCCCACCTTCCCACAGGCCTGTGAAGCTTAAGTTAAATGAGATTGAACATGGAGCTCCTGGGACACAAAGACTGCCCATAAAACGTCCATTTTTAAAGTTCCTTTCTTCCTTCTGACAACATACATGGAAGGCTAGGGAGGAAATATTTTCTTAGCAGCCGAATCGATCCACAGGGAGAAAGCTGTTCTTGCCTCCAAGTAGAATGGGGGGAAATAGCAAACCAATTTAGCAAACCACTGGCTTTTGTGGCACCACGTGGGGTGTATAAGTCAGAGCCCAGGAGACGGAAGTTCATGGTTTGCTGGGTTTGGACCTGGTGTGGTTGCTAAAAGCCCCCCCTTTCACTTCCAGAGCACCCTGGTTTGAACCATAAATTATACAGCTGCTGGTGTCAGAGCAGAATTACTCAGGACCACTAGGAAGGTCTTCGGAGGCTGTGTGGGAGAAAAGGACAATGCATGAGGCCACTGAGGGTAGAGGAGCGGGCATGGTTCCTGCAGGACTATGCTTTGCTGAACACTGGGTGACAATCTCTCCCGGATCCCCTAATGTCTTCAGTATATTACCTCCTTTTTATTAACCTGCTATGGAGTTGAACCATTGAGCGAGACATAGGATTGCTGAGGATGGTCCCAGAGAAGGTGCATAGAAAGAAGGTAAGGGCCACCGAGCCCATACTTTTGGTTACACCTGGGACTAGTGTCCAGCCACTACCCCCAGCGATGGGTATTGGGTATTGGGTATTAACCCAGCCACCCTTCCAGATCATGGCCCCATAACGGCTGCTGGTACTCCCACTGTTAGTTGCCCCAGTCCTTTTCCAGGGCCCCTCCCAGGTGCCCACATCTAAAGCATTAACACCTGTTGCCCCTCCCCCCACCTCTAGGCCACGGGCTCCAGGATCCAACACCAGCTTGCTCACTGCTATGTCTTCTGATTGGGTGACGCCTCTCCAGCTCCAGTGTTAAGGGCTGTGACATCCCATCTCCTGTTGCCTACATCTGCACCAAGCTCAAGATTCTTTTTTTTATAACTTTTATTTTTTTTTTAATGTTTATTTATTTTTTATAGAAAGAGACAGCAATAGACACAAAGCACCAGCTGGGGAGGGGCACAGAGAGAGGGAGACACAGAATCCGAAGCAGGCTCCAGGCTCTGAACTGTCAGCACAGAGCCTGACTCGGGGCTCGAACCCACAAGCTATGAGATCATGACCTGAGCTGAAGTCGGATGCTTAACCAGCTGAGCCACCCAGGCGCCCCAGAGATTCATTCTTAAATAAAATGTCCAAAGGCAATCTGTCCTGAAGATTCCACCTCATCGTCCTCTAAGGGGGAACCATATACTCTCTTTTCCAACTTGGTCCAGTAAGTATTTAAGCAAACTTCATGAAGGGGAAAAGTTAGCTTCCAAAATACCCACTGTCCTGCTCAGTGATTTCTTATCAGGCACCGGTGGTGTTGGGTCTGGTGGGGAGAGGGCAGGGCCTGGAGAGGAGAGTGTTTTCCTGGCTAGTGTGCGGTGTGAGTTTTGGCTCCTGTCCTCTGACATAGTTTGCTAATCCTTTCCACGCCAAGGGCCTGCGAGGAAGGGCATGTGTGACGAAGATGGAATGGGCTGGGCTGTTTCTCTGCTTGCCATTTTCTGAAGCAGAAGAGGGGGCTACATGACTGTTATTACGTTTAATCTTTACATGTAGAGCAAAGGAGAGCTGAGCCATTTTAATAGTTAATCAGTTTTCAGACGACATATTTCACATTCCTTTTTGTATTCAAACACCAGTGAGAAAACTCCTGGCAATAATATCCACTCCATAGATGCTTGAGTGATGGAAAAAAGTCGTGACACAGTTTTTCCATTGCAAATCAAAAAGATATGATCTTATGTTAGTACAGGGAAATGTTTATGAGGGGGGCAAAACAAAAGTTGGCGTGTATACACTAATTAAAAGTGTGTAGAAACAGCTCTAAGTACATCAACAAAGATCAGATGGAATCTTAAAGCTATGCTTTGGGTTGGACTCTCTTCTGAATGCAAAGTTAAGTTTTAAATTATTCTTGTAAATATTAATTAGTGATCTGGATCAATAGTTCCAGGAAGAAGGCGGCATTCCCAGGGCCCATCCGAGTGTTTCACAGACGTCTGATGCCAGGCCCTCTCCCAGGACAGACACTGAGGCCACCTTCCCTGCTGCCTTGGACGACGCACATCAAGGATGACTTCGGGTGGGGGGTGGGGCACAGCGATGGAATGCTCTCAAGATAGGAGGGTGAGGGAAGGAAGCAGAATAGTGCCCACTGTAAGCAACAGCCTTGGGGCACCTGGGTGGCTCAGTCAGTTACGCATCCAACTTCGGCTCAGGTCATGATCTCACAGTTAGTGGGTTTGAGCCCCGTGTCAGGCTCTGTGCTGACAGCTCAGAGCCTGAAGCCTGCTTCGGATTCTGTGTCTCTCTTTCTGTCTGCCCCTCCCCTGCTCATGCTCTGTCTCTCTCTCTCAAAAATAATAAATAAATGTTAAAAAAAAAATCATAAGCTACAGCCTGTGTACAATACACACCCAAGCACAAAGAAGCAAATGTGCCTGAGGGTGCTTGATCTGTGTCTGGCTGGACAAGAGACCCTGGCTCTTATGTTGGCCTCCAGAGAATAAACAAAGAGCTTGGAGATGGGGTAGGAGAGAGGTTTCACTAAATTCCACTTTGTACTGTTTGGAGTAAAAAAATGCCATGCAAGCATTTCCTATTCCAAAAGGAACTTATTAATTACTTTATATGTTTAAATGGACCTCACCCATGCACACAGCCAGACTCCAAACCAGAAGTCCTTAAGACATGTAAAGCTGGTCCATCCCCTTGGGTTGCCAGCCCAACTCCCTCTCTTCCCATTCCCCCACTGCACCTGACAGTAATGGCAGCTTTGGCTGTTGGTTCGCTGGCTGGTTGTGCAGAGAGACCGTGGTTCAAAAGATTCATCCCTGAACTGCCTCTTTCCTCAAGTCCTCACATCCAACCTTTTCCCTTGTGGCCAGTCAGAGGTGGCCACACCCTGATTATTTTCAGGAGTAATAGAAATACTGTCAGTTATAGCGGGAATGAAAGCAGCAAAACACAGGCAATGTGTTTAACAGCAACATCAAAAATCCAAGACAGCTTTTTGTAAATCCAAAAGGAAGCCCAAGATAAGCATAGAGTTTGTGTCTTAGTAGTGTCAAAGCAAAAGACAGAACATCCTCTTCTCGGAACTGAGGAGGGGCACATGGGCTTGGGGAGGGGTAGGAGCGGGGTGGGAGAGGAGCACTGGGGCCAGGCTTCCTGGAGGTTGGTGGGCTGGGGGCAGAGACCCCAAGGGAGCATGGGGTCTGCTGTAGGGTGTTGCCAGATAAAATACAGGATTCTGGTTAAAACAATTTCAGATAAACAATGCTTTCAAAGTGTATGTCTTAAATATTGTATGGTGTTTCTGTAGACAAGGAAGCTTCCACATGGGTTTGGGATGGGACCCTCTGAGGTAAACCCTCCTCTCCCACCAGCCACAGTGATATTGCAGACCCTCGACCACAGGAGATGGGCATCTCCCTGCCACGAGAAGCCATCATCCCAATGTTCTCATTTTTTTTTTTTTCAGTAAAAACCTGAGACTCAGAGAGTTTGAATGAATTACCCAGTCTTTGTAGTTGCCCACCTGGTCAGAGGCAGGTCTGGATTCCCACTGAAACTGGGGGCTCCTGTCACGTGCCTTGAGTGTGGGGGGAGGCAGTATGCTGAAGGCTAGGAGAGGCAGCCGTGTCTGCCTGCCCCTGACTCCAGATCAGGTCCTCAGGCTCCTCAGTGCTTAGATGAAGAATCTCAGGCATCACTGGACACCTGCCCTGCCCTGCCTGGTGGATCACACGTGTTGTGTGCCTCTTCATTCTTTCACCTTTGGAACTATCACCACTGGGGACATTCAGACCTCTGCTGGAACTAAGGTTGGCATCAGTGCCTATGACTTGTCAACCTGACCATGACTGTGAGCGTCCATATTCACAAACCCACCCACTCAGGGGGTTGAAGCTCCAAGTCAAAATGCCACCTGCCTGGGACAGATGTCTCTATCCCTTGCGGACCTGCTTCCAAATTGGGTCTCAAAAGAAGCAGAGAAATGGAGGGCCAACCAACGCTGGGAGTCGGCGCTAGGAATAACCATTTTACCCATGAGAAAAATGAAGTGTGGAGACGTTAAGTACCCTGCCTGTGATCACTCAGATCTTCAGCAGAAGAGCCAAGAGTTCCCCAGCTGCTAGTTGGCTATGGATGACACAATTCTCTGCAGCAGCGTTATGGAGAAATCCTCCAGTCCCCAGGCTTCGCCACTCCAATTGGTGGCATTCGAGGACAAAGCTATGCACCCTTCCACCTTCTCAGATCTGGAAGGAGCCTTCTGAACCAAGCAGATGTAGTGGTATGGCAGGAAAGATGGGGAAATTCAGGGCAACAGTAAGCTACTAAGATGCATCGCTGAGACTATGTATAGTGACGGAAAAGTAGGCTTCAAGCACGCTTAAGGAAAGGAAAAAAAAAAGAAATTGATTTCCATAATACACTTCTGTGCAGTGGGGACAATTTCAACCTCTCTTTTATAGATGAGAGCACGGAGGGAGAATGTGGTGGAAACGCTTGCCCAGGCTCACACAGCAGATGACAGAGCTGGAACAGAACCCAGACAGCTCGGTGCTCTAACCATGGCCGAACACAGTGACACCGCCTAGGAGCCTGTTAGAAATGTTGAGCCTCAGGACCCTCTTCAGCTCCTGATCAGATTCTGCTCCTGCGTCTAACAAGGTCCCACGTGATATGTCTGCACGTTCCCGTTTGAGAAGTTCACCCCAGAGAACAGTCAGATGTTCTGTCCGGGTTTATTGGACCACGTAGCCGATGTCTACAAGCATGGCTGGCAGGAAATATTTTTTAATTTTTTAAATGTTTATTTATTTTTGAGAGAGAGCGAGAGACAGAGCATGAGCCGGGGTGGGGGTGGGGGATGGGCAGTGGCAAGCAGAGAGAGAGGGAGACACAGAATCCGAAGTAGGCTCCAGGCTCTGAGCTATCAGCACAGAGCCGGATGTGGGGCTCGAACCTATGGACCTCGAGATAGTGACCTGAGCCACAGTTAGACGCTTAACCAACTGAGCCACCCAGGCAGCCCAGGATTTTTGTTTGTTTGTTTGTTTACTGCTATATGTCCAGCCCCTAGAACAATGCCTGCCATATAGTAGATGTTCAATAAATGTTTACTGAGTAAAGGAATAAATGAATGAATGAACTGAATTTGGGTATGTCTGCTTAGGCTCCAGGCTCAGAAAACTAAGACCATCCCCTGTATCACCATGGGGTTTCTGCCAGGGTGGGGACCACTCCTCCCCAGCCATCTTGTTGGAAGGTAGGAAGGGGGCGAGCCTCCGACATGGGGATACCTCATTGTTTGGACGATGTGTTTCCCTCATTAATGGAGGTAATCAGCGGTGGCCAGCAACATTGACCCGATGTTGGATCAAATCATAAAAACCCCTGAAATCCCCCAAGAAGCAGGCTGTCTCCCAGCCATGTTCCTCATTTCTACTGTTTGTTCATCAAATCTTCTCCACCTTGGCACAGGGACTGCTGTCCTGCCGCTCACACATCTCGGCCGATTTCATATACCTGGGAGTTATTTCAGCAATATTCCTCCAGTGTCTGCAAAGGGTTTTATTTTTGTTCGGTGAAAAGCCTTCAAAGCCCTCTCTCTGAGCTTTGAGTTTGGCGTGGACGATCTGAAACATTTAATGGGAATTGTTATGTTTTTTTTTTTTTTTTTTTTTTCAAGAAGGAATTATTCTCAGCAAAGTCTGGGACCGGCCCGAAGGAGACAGCCAGACATCTCCAGGTAGAACGAGCTTCCTGCTGTTCTTGGGGTAAATCAAAGAGAAGCCGGCAGCTCCCGCCCCCCAACATGCCTGGCCTGACCCCAGCCTTTCATGCACGGCTGCCACAGAGAAGAGAGAAAGCACAAAACCAGAACAAACCCCCAAAGTAAAGGCTTAAAATGAAACCATTTCACAAGGACAATACTCTGTTCTTTAAACTCTACCTAAGAACAAATGGAAGTCTTTTTTCAGTGGAAAGACTGGATTCGGGCTTTTATCCTCAGAGGCCTTTATTTTGGGTACCTCCCCCCCCTTACCTCCTTTCATTATTTCAAAACTTCTTAGAGACCAGGGTGGGGGCAGGGAGGACAGGAGCCTGGGTCTGAGGACGCTCGGTCTTGGGCCAGCTCAGGTTTGGGGGACAATGAAGGGTCTGCTTTTATCTGAGCAGTCTGGAATAAAGTAAGTCCAGGGGAATAAATAATGTCGCAGGTACCTCCCCCCCCTCATTCCCCAAATCGGGGTGGGCGGGGGGAGCTGCCCTGCCACGTCCTTTGCAACATGCATTCACACACAGGGTCATCACGCAGTTTGGTGCAACTGGGTGGGAATCTGGATGTTAAAATAGATCGTTGTCATGCAGCCCACTTAGCAGTGTGACTCTGCCTTCCTGCACCAGGCGTGGAGCAGACAGATGCAGCAGGAAGGTGACAGGGAAGGGCTGTGTTAGCCACACCGCCATTCCAGGCAGCCCAGGATGACTCAGGAAAAGTCTCAGGGCTGCAGGGTTAGATGCTGCTAATCGCACTAGCTGGGGAAAAGCACTTAGATTTGGCTAAAGGTGCTCCGAGAGGCAACCCCGGGTTTGGAGTAGAGCAGTGCCCCTTCATCTGCGAGGGGTCCATTCCAAGACCCCCAGTGGGTGCCTGAAAGCATGGATTTCCGGTTCATACATAACTACGTACATTTTTTCCAATACATACGTACCTATGATAAAGTTCAATTTATCAATCAGGCAAAGTAGGAGATTAACAGCAGTAACTAATAATAAAACAGAACAGTGATGTAGATGTGGTCTCTCTCTCTCTCGCTCTCAAGTATCTTACTGTGTTGTACTCACCCTTCTTGTGATGATGGGAGATGATAACCTACCTACGTGACGAGGTAGAGGGAGGTGAATGCAGTAGGCACTGTGACGTTGCGTTAAGCTACTACTGTCCGATGATGTCAGAAGAAGGATCATCTGCTTCCAGACCACGGTTGACCACGGATAACTGAAACCATGGAACGTGAATCCACAGATGAGGGGGGGACCGTTGTACAAGATCACTGTTGCCTTGGGAATGAGCCTTTACAACCAGGGATGGTTACCCAGTCTCCTGGCCTCAGTGACCCAGTGCTGAACCCACTCCACGAACCCACTCCACACCTCCGGACGCCAGACATTGGGGTACCTTCCACGTGGAAAGTCATTCCAAATGAAGGAGGCAGGGAAGCCCAGCGCATGGTGAGAGCCCAGGCCTCGGGCTCCGGCTGGCTGCGTTCCCTGCCTCGCCAGCATGGAGCAGATGGCAGCTGTTCCCCGTGGCTAGAGGGGGCCACGGGGTAGGGGGAGCAGGAAGCAGTGAGTGGAGCGGGTACATGGGGAGGATCCCGGGAGGCAGGGGTGAGGGGGAGAGCCCCCAGAGAGCCTTGCACGCATCCCGGCCACTGGCACCGAGGACACTGGCTGCCTTGCATCTTGGGGTTTTGTGCAGCTGATCATATCTCCCTTCCCGGTCACCCGGGCTGGGGCTGAGGGACTCCCTCGGAAGTGGTGGGTCTGCTGTCTTCACCCATGGGCAGTGGTCTCACCTTGCTGCACAAAGCCCAGGCCCCACGCCAGATGGGTTCAGATCCAAGCACTGGCATGAGGCTGGGCACACAAAGTGGGCAACATGGAAAAGCCAGAGGCTATTTCTCTCCCAACCAGGCGGGCAGCCTTCTTGGGAAGATGCAGAAACAGGTATACAGAGGGGTCGGGGAGGAAGAGCCAAGCCAGGGGGCAATGAGACTTGGCTCAGGCCACACAGGTCTCCCAGAAGGACTCTCATATGTACCCATGCTGTAGGGAAAAGGGGTGTGACTGGGACGGCAGACCCCTGGAACCACACTTGGGGAGCAGAAGACAGTCCCCAAAGGCAGACGTGCTGAACTGGCCCACCTGCCAGCGTCCCCACATGGCCTATGACTTAACAACCTCCATGACAGTGGCCCTGGAGGGAGGCCATCAGGCCACAGACGCCCAGATGGGGTCACTGAGAGATCTTCTGGTACTTTCTATTTTACAGCCAAGGACAGGGGGACCCAGAGGAATTACATGTCTCCCCAGGGTCACACTCAAACTAGTCTCAGAGGCTCATCCTACAGCAGCTCAACACAACAGAGGGCCTACTGGGTGCCCCCAGGTACACGACAGAGGGAGTTTGCTGAGTGTGGGGACAGGCAGAATGGGACCCTCCTCATGGGAGGGGCAGCTGTCCGGGGGGCTCAATGCAGGCGGTGGCCTGTGGCTGGGGGCACAGGGAGGCCCCTGAAAGCAGCGGGCTTTGGCTTGAAACAGGAAGGATGAAGCGGATTGTATCGACCTGGGATGGCAGAGAGGTCACAGGTTGGGGGCAGACCACTGGGACATGCGGCAGCCTGAGCAGTAGACGATTAACCCCCCTCTGACCCCAACTGGTTCCATTTTCCTTGAATGTGCTGATCACAGGTGAAATCAAATCCACTTTTGTTTCCTGTCTGGGTCCCTTGTGGCATTCTAAGCCTCAGGAGGGGCGGCCCAGGGTGGGGGGGGGGTGCAGCTTGGTGTCTGCACCCAGCACGGTACTTATCCCCGACAATGACTGATTGGCAGCGGATGGAGCAAAGCTGGGCCGAGAGAGCCAGAAGAGACTGGAAGGACCTCCAACCTCTGTGAGCCTTTGGGGGAATTACCTATCCTGATACTTAGCCTCCTCGTCTTCTTTTAGGCAACGAAAATGAAGACTTCGGTAATCTCCCCGGGGAGACAATTGTGGGGTTACCCTCTCTGCAGCTGTGAAGTGGAGGAAGGAAGACGGAACTTACCTCTTACCAAGTCACTTCGGGCATGCCACTTACCTCTGATCTGTGAAAGGAGACAGTATATGGGATTAACACATTCTCCTTCTCTCTCTTCTTTTAAAAGTAGCGAGAAAAACAGGGCACCTGGGTGGCTCAGTTGGTTGAGCATCCGACTTCGGCTCAGGTCATGATGCCACGTTTGGTGGGTTTGAGGCCTGCATTGGGTTCTGGCTGACAGCTCAGAACCTGGAGCCTGCTTGGATTCTGTGCCTCCCTCTCTCTCCTCCCCATCCCCCCCCCCCCCCGTCTCTCAAAAATAAATAAACATTTAAAAAAAATTTTTTTAACTAAAAAAAAAAAATAAAAGTAGCACCTGGGTGGCTTGGTCAGGTAAGTGTCGGATGTGAGGGCGATCTGGCTGCGACATCTGTCACCCCATTGATCACCAGGGTTGATTCGGCTGATCTGGCTGGCTAGGCGGGTGTCCCCTTCCTCCCTCACCGCTCCATGTGCGTCCCTCCCGAAGCTGCGCGCTCGGTCGAAGAGGACGACCTTCCCCGATAGAGGAGGACCGTTCTTCGGTCAAGGGTATACGAGTAGCTGCGCTCCCCTGCTAGAACCTCCAAACAAGCTCTCAAGGTCAGGTAAGTGTCCAACTCAATTTGGGCTCAGGTCATGATCTTCCAGTTTCTGAGTTCGAGCCCCACGTCAGGAGCTCCACATCAGGACCTGCGTCAACAGCACGGAGCCTGCCTTGGATTCTCTCCCCCGCTCCCTGCCCCTCCCCCACTCGCGCATATGCGCACTCTCAAAATAAATACATTTTTTAAAATCTTAAGAGAAAAAGTAGTGAGAACTTACTTCTGAAGAGATGCCTCATTCAGAATTCCAATAATATAAAACAGATAAGAGCAGAGCTGCCTGATTGAAGGTGGGATGTGCCCACCAAGGTGGCCTCCTTGCCCTGGTGGTTGCCTCCACACCCCTCCATGGAACCCCCTAGGGAGCTGGAGCCCCCGTGTGAATATCACTCTGAAGGCTTAGAACTCTCTGGAACCAATTCAGAGGGAGCAAACAGAGCCTCCAGCTGGAAGCCTGACCCTCCAGCTACCAAGAAGCCCAGTGCAGGTCTCTGCAGGTACCGGGGGTAGGCTCCTTGAGTGTCATTCGCTGAGGGGGAGGGCAGCGGGGGGGGGGGGGCAGTGGCAAGGGGGGGCAGGGGGGCGGTCCAGCCTCGAAGAGACAAAAGCCCAGCAGGTTGGGTGGCTCGCAGACGTGGGGGAGGGCTGGGTGCGGGCCCAGGGAGGCCCCTGAGCTGCTGGGTTCACACATTCTCCTGCATCTCTGTCACCCGGCTCCTCCCCTGCCATCCCCATGGGTGCTCACCCCGACAGACGCTCACGCAGAGGCGGCTGCCTCCTCCCCCTACACGTCCCGCCACCGGCACACCCTGCAATTAGCCTGCTGCCCTTCCCTGGCTCTCTGGCTCCCTGCTCCCCGTGGCTAATTGCCAGGTTTGCCCTTCACCGTTTCCGCCTGCGGTAACGCTGAGGCTCATCCCTCTCGGCTGAGGGCACTGTTTTAGTAGCTGCAGAGGAAAAAAGAAATCAGGATGGTTTCAGCGAAGCATTTCCCTCAGCCGGAGAGAAGAGGGCATTTGTGGGCGGGCCACCGGGGCTTCTCAAACTGAAATGTGCACTCGTATGGACCCAGGGACTTGGTTAAAAAGCAGACTCTGGTCTCATGGGTCCAGGGTGGAGCTGGAGTTTCGCCACCTGCCAGGGGATGGTCGGGGGTGGGGGGGGGGGGGTGGTGAGGAAGTGCACCTGCCGGGCAGCTTGGAGCAGGTCCCCCCCACCCACCTGGGGGGTCCAGGCCCAGGGCCTCCCAAGTTGCAAACAGGATGGGGAAAGGGGTGCACTTGATTCTAGGCCATGACAGGAGCTGCCAGGAGGGGCTCTGTGGCAGGGACCCCAAGGTCCTTCTTCCCCAACCTGCTGAGACAGCGTCACCTCTTCTGAGCAAGGGATCCTTTTGATTCCTTCCAGAAATACTGATTGAGCACTTAGGGCATGCCAGGCAGTTTAGCTTCTGAGGATACGGAGTAAACAGAGCAGACTCGCCACTCCCCCAGGGAGCATCTATTCTACTGGCAGCAGAGACAGAGGTGAATCCAGGCAGATGGTGGGGTGGTGGTGCTATTTGAAATGGGGTGGCCATGAGGCTCTCCAGGGATCCCAGGTTGACTTTCAGAAAGTAGATTTCTTTTTTTTTTTTTTTTTTAATTTTTTTTTCAACGTTTATTTATTTTTGGGACAGAGAGAGACAGAGCATGAACGGGGGAGGGGCAGAGAGAGAGGGAGACACAGAATCGGAAACAGGCTCCAGGCTCCGAGCCGTCAGCCCAGAGCCCGACGCGGGGCTCGAACTCACGGACCGCGAGATCGTGACCTGGCTGAAGTCGGACGCTTAACCGACTGCGCCACCCAGGCGCCCCTCTTTTTTTTTTTTTTTTTTCTTTTAATGTTCATTTACTTTCGAGAGAGACAGAGACAGAATGCGAGTGGGTTAGGGGCAGAGAGAGAGGGAGACACAGAAGCAGAAGCAGGCTCCAGGCTCCGAGCTGTCAGCACCGAGCCCGATGCAGGGCTCGAACACACGAGCTGTGAGATCATGACCTGAGCTGAAGTCCTACGCTAAACCGACTGAGCCACCCAGGCGCCCCTAGAAAGTAGATTTCTTATCAGAGGTAAAGGTATAAGCTCTTGGGGCGCCTGGGTGGCTCAGTCTGTTGGGCGTCCGACTTTGTCTCAGGTCATGATCTCACAGCTCGTGTGTTCGAGCCCCGCATCGGGCTCGGTGCTGACAGCTCGGAGCCTGGAGCCTGCTTCTGCTTCTGTGTCTCCCTCTCTGCCGCTCCCCTGCTCATGCTCTGTCTCTCTTTGTCTCTCAAAAATAAATAAATGTAAAAAAAAAAAAAAAGGTACAAGCTCTTGTGAGAAAACGAATAAAAGAAATTTCTGAATGTGTGATGAAAACATGAACCCCTCATGTCAGGTCTTGTTCTTCCTATGCTTGGCCAGCAAGGTCTGCAAGGTGGCTGCTGTGAGGTATAGTGGGGGGTAGGGGCAGGCTGTCCCAGGGATGGCCGACTGTCCATCGGGACGCTGGCAGGTGGCAGGGGCTGGGTACTTTGAGTCTCTGGTGTCATTTAATGACCCCCGCAGCTTGTCCCCTTGGCAATGAGGCACCTTCTGGTCCTTCACCTCACTCCAGAGGAAATAAAATGGAGGCCGTCACAGGCTTTCGTGGCCCCTCCAACCAGTTCAGTGGCTGTACATGGCCATCTGCCCCTATAGCTCTTTGGGGGCCCTGCCACGGGAGAAGTTGCTAGAAACCCCCAGAGCCCAGGGAAGAGCCAAAGGGAGCTCCAGCAGGAGAGGCGGATTGAGTCACAGCTGTTCTGATTTTTCCATTTTCACTGGAATCCCGGGAGTTAAATCTGGCCTTCACCTGGTGAAGGAGCCTCTTGATGCCCCCATGCTGTTCCACCAGGGGGCCCAGGGCCCACCCTGCATGTTCCTCTTGGGGCCTCTGTTCCCATCAGTTCAGGTCTAACCCAGGATGACAGGGGTGGGGATGGAGGGAGGGGAACCAAGCCAGGAAGCTGCAGAAATAGCTGTGAGGGGTGGAAGGGCGTGGTGCCTGCTGAAGGCCGAACACCCACGCTGGGCGTTGTTCCCCAGCGGCTGGGCCGGGTGGATGCCTCAGCTCCGGGGCCGCCTTCCCCAGGAGTCAAGACCTGCATTCAGTGAAGTCCTCGCCCTGCCATTCCAGCCTCTGGTTCCTCTTACTGTTCTCCACCTAACAGCAGGGAGGGGGCAGCAGGGTCCTGTGGGCAGTGGCCCCCGAGAAGGGGAAGTGACCAGAGTATGCCTGTACACTCCACACCTGGGTCCCTGGCCAGCACCTAGGCTCCGTCTGACCCCCTCCCCGCCACCATCATGCAGCACAGACCAGCTCCAGGCATGAGTGTGGCTGAGGTGACACCTGTCTTCCTTGTCTCGATGGCCTTTTCACATCCTCAGCTCACCCCTGGAAGCCACCCCTGCCCCACATAGGACTCCATATGAATTGAGGCTTTGCGACATGCGGGGTGCTCATCTTGGGACAACTGGGAGGGGACCCCCCAGCAAATGGGACAGCGGCCAGCCGCTGTGAAGCACTCAGGACTTGGAGAAGCTGTGAGCTCTCAGCCAGGGCCCAGAGTGAGTGCCGAACGGGCAGAGGCAAAGCCCAGGAACGGGCCTGAGAGGCAGCCGCCTGGGTGTGCGGGGTGGTCACTGCTGCATGGATGGGTGCCCTGCCTCCCTCGGGTGGGCCAACAGGCCTCACTCATGCCCTGTTACCTGCTTGCCATTCAGTCTTCCATTGGCAGCTTCTGCCCACTCCCGAACCCCACAGGAAGTCCAGCCTAAGTCTCTACAAGGCTGTGGCCACAGCCGGCCACAGCCTTCTTGCGCTGCTCCCCATCAGGGAACGAGGTGGGGGAGGGGATAATAAAGGTCAAAGGCAAACTGGCATGGGGCATGAACACTGGGAGAAGTGGTGCCCCAGGTAAAGGGGGTGGGTCTCAGCAGCACATGTCTGAGCTGTCAGTTACTGAGCCATCCTCAGAGCTGAGCACTGTGTTAAGTGCTTTCTCTTATCCGATGCCACCAGCTGTGCGACCTCCATTCTGTTACTTTACCTCCTTGTGCCTCAGTGTCTTCATCTGACAGAACAGGAGTGGATAAGACTCGCACCCAGGTGGGGGGGCTGGGTGAGGAGGTAAGATGCTCCTGTATGTCAGCCACTGAGAAAGTCCCCTGTAGGCTTTCAGTGTGTGTCACGGCCAGATGACAGGGATGTGGGACCAACCGAGAGCCAGGGTGAGGTGATTTGCCCAAGGTCACACAGCCAGCAAGGAGCTGGTCACACTGCCAAGAGCCCACAGGAAATAGATGGGGACAAAAGAACGTTGGTTTCTAGCCTCCCTCCATGGCAGAGTGAGCTGAAGTTGACCTCACCGCACAGAAATCGATAAGCAGGAGGCTGTTAAAAACCACCTCCCCATCGAGCTTGCCGGGGTTGGGAGCTGAGGGATGCTCGTTTTGTGGGCTGCCCGGCCCGAGGGCACTTAGGGCTGCTCCACACAAGGTGTGCAGAGCATGCCCATGGGTTTCAGACAGACCAGGAGACGGGGCTGCACCTGCAAGGTTATTCACGCACATCTCAGCCCCCTGCTTAACCCTGAGCATTCCAGGGAGAGAGATTTCTCCCTGCTGCCTTCATATCCAGGGGAGACACCATCAGCTTTCAGCAAAAAAACAAGGCAAGTGTGAAAACAGATTTTTCTGCCAATTGGGGTCCGCACTTCCAGGAGACACCTTCCCTGGAGGTCACCCAATCACCGCAATTCCTCAGCCTGGCTTGAAATCACAGCCCCCCGGGGCAACAACTGTTACAGATGGGGCCAGACCCCAGAATGAGTGGTTGGGGGGCTTTCTGAGTGAGGGGTGGTGGTGGAGGCATTGAAACAATCCAGGGATTGGCCAGGAAAACTAGGTCAGACCCACCAAGAACCTGAGATCCAGCACATTCTGGCCATGACCGGAAGGAAAGTCAGGCGATTTTTCTGGGATTATTGAGAATATTTGGACCTCAAATCTGCCAGGACAAGCTAGGTTATGCTGCCGTCACAAACAACCCCCAAATCGTGGTGACTAATAGCAACAAAGGTTTCTTTCTTGCTCATGGCACATGCCAGTAACGGTTGATAGGGAGATTACTGACCTTTGTTTTCCCTCTAAGACCCGGTTGATGGGGCAGCCACCATCTTGAACTTTGCCAGCTTCTATTTCAGAGGAAAGAGACCTCTGGAAGATCTCATGCCAGCATACAGATGCATAAGGTTGAAAGTGTCACAGGTCACTTTTGATCATTGGCCAGAACTGGTCCCATGGTCCTGCCCGGACATTGGGGGGCCAGGAAGTCAGCCCCACTGGGCGTCCAATCACTGGGTGGTTGACACCACTAATGGACACCATTGGCCTGCTCCAAATTACACTCATCTACCTCAGGGGGTTTTCAGCTCAGCCCCTCCAGCCATCACAAAGCCACACAATAGCCACATCAGGATATGTTTATGGAGCTCAGAGCCAAGCTCACTCCAAGCGCCCTGGCTGGGCCACCACTGTGAGCTTCCTGTTCCAGACATTCACTTTTGAGCTTCTGAAAGTGTTCTCAGATATCCAGGGCTTAATGCACTTTGTTTCTTATTCTTACAAAAGTTATATATGTATATGTGTGTGTGTGTGTACATAGTATATACATATGTTTTATATATATATGTGTGTGTGTGTATGTGCACACATTTGGCAAAGGTCTGCAAAGACCTCAAACTTTATAGGTATATAAAAATATCATGGCAGCTTCCCTTTGGGGCTGGCTTGAAGCTCTTGAGAAAACCTGGGGCCCAAGTACCTTCAACGTTGTGGCCCATGAAACCCAGGGGTCAGTCAGTGGGCAGCAAAGTTGCCCTGGAAACCATCTTGCTCCAGTCTAGGCCTCATCAGGCAGATGATCAGAAAATAAAAGTGGAGCCAGGAGGTAAAAGTTGTCTGGTATCCCCACTCTTTCCGGGGGGATTTGGGACCCTGCAAAGTGACATCTAATGCATTGTCTGTGGTATCCATTCACACTATGGTCCCACTGGGATTGCTGTGTCCTGCCTCAGTTTGACCCAGATCCACCCTGCCCCAGACTATATATTACTACCTGGGACTGTGAGTGCTCTGGCCACTCAGTCAACTTACTTACCTGCCACTCACAATCCGGAGAACCCAGGAGGGGACAGGTGAAGCAGCCAACAGGACCATTTCCCCACCTGTCTTCAATTCAAGAGACATTTTCAGTTGATTTTCTGCCTAGCAGAGCCTTTATACATTTACACCCATTCCTCCATGCATCCATGTATCCACACATTCATCCATCCATCCATCCATCCATCCGTCCATCCACCCATCTGTCCATCCATGCAGACGTCCATTCAAGAAACATTTTCCTCTTCTTCTTCTAGCTTACTGAACACCTACTATTTGTGAGCTGCTATGTTCATCAACTGAAGATACCATGACGACCAAGCTGAGATGTTGGCCCTAAAGGGGAATAAATGATTGCTCTCTGATCCTTGCAGGGGCGGATTTTGATCAGAAGAAGGGAACCCAGTGGTAAGAGGAACCATGGAGTGGAGTGGCCCAGAACAAGGAAGCCCAGGCTGCCGAAAGTCTTTGCTTTGTTCACAATTCACAGAGCGAAACTGACCATCAGCCAATACCCGAGCCAGAGAGGAGTTTGGGAGTCCTCAGGACAGCCTACAGGGGCAGGTGTGGGGCTGCCTCATCGCTCGGTGCAGGGTAGGGGTGAGTGGGGTCCTGCCAGTCCTGCTGACCGAGAACACGGGGTGAGGAGCTGCCACTTGAGAGGGTCAAGTTGTTCTCCACAGGAGGAGGAAGGGAAAAGAGTTGAGGCCTGCAGGGACCTTCGCTGTGCAGGACGGTTATGGCGACTACAAGTAAAACGTGCCACGCTGGTTACCGAATTGTCTGGTTGCCTCCACATTTTCAAATGCAATTTATAGGCCCTTATCACCTTCCATATGGTCAAAGTGGTCCTTGTAAGTGGCATCTTTCCCCTCTGCCACACCCCTAGGCTACTCTGGCCCAGGCACATACAGGGGCCCATCTCCCAGATCAAAGTTGTCTGTGATGTGTCATTCATTACCTGTCGCTCAGGCCATACTCCTTGGCCTCAACCATAGTCCAGCCTGATCAGCTGCAGGGTGTGGCCCTCTGGCTCGTCTGTGCCCTGTGTGTGTGGACTGTCCTGCCCCTGCCGTCCCCTTACAGCGGCTCAGTGGGCCGCTCTCCTCTAGGCTGTACCCCTCCCCACCGTCCTGTGACAGGGACCCTTCCCAACAAGGTCCTCCAGAAGGCCCATAGTTATGATTATGCTTGGATGGTTATTGGCCAGCTTCAGTGGCTCAGGAGAGGTCTCAGCTGGGACCACCTTGTCTCCCAAATCAGGAATAAGCTCCTTGAAAAAAGAAAGCCCACTCAGTGTCATGGAGAAGACAATGGCTCAAAACAGCTCGGTTCTGATTCTACAACCACGTGACCTCATGCAAGCTTCCCTTTCCTCATCTGGAAGATGGGAGATTTCATAGACTTGTGTACCCAGAGGTGGCCACAAGGATCAAAATAATGGGTGATAAACTGCAAACATCTTTCAGCTGCCAGCGCTGTGACCAAAAGGCCTGACGCTTGCGTCTGTTCCATTTCATGGTACACAATAGGCACTTAATCAATGCAGGTGACCGTGGAGCAGGGCTGAGGCCAGTGGAGGGTAGGCAGGTCAGGGTATGCTGAGGTGCTAAAAGGCAGCACCACGGGAAAGGCCAAGGGAGTTACAGGGACAGGATAGGTGGCCCTGCTTTGGGGGATGTTGGCTCAGAGCCAGTGCCCCTCTTTGCCTGCTCCTTAGTCAGGGAGCCAGGAGCTTCAGGTGGCCTAGGCACCCCACCTGCAGACATTTGGAGGACCAGGAGGCCACTGGCATCCTGGCAGGTTCTGAACTCGGTGCTCAGCCTCCCACTGGCCACAGATGTGGCTGGAGTAGTGTGCCTTAGTGTAACATACTCAGATAAGCAGCCTGGGCTGGGTCTGGGGCTGAGACCCCGGACAACACACATCTGGGGCCACAGACGTTTGCCAGGTTCCTGAAGGAATGTGGGGCAGATGAGGGACAGAGCTTTCATTTGTTGACTGCCAACCCATGAGCTAACTTTCTAGAGTTCCTTCTTCCAGGGGGAGGAGGCTGGGGGAAGAGCTGAGCACCCCCCATGGACAGCTCCTCCCCTTCCTCGAAGTACATGTGGGACACAGATGTCAAGAAAATGGTTTAGAGAGAGCCCAAGTGATGAGCTGCCCCTCTGGGGTGAAGGATGGAGACCCGGGCAGTGGGCTCCAAGACAGAGCAGCAATGGGTCCTGGGGGTGTGCAGCCCCCATGCCCCAGCCAGGAAGATTGCAAAGAGCTTCCTGTGGGCCTTGCTCCATTAACCCCAGGCCAGGAAACCTCTTTCCTCCCGGCTCTGTGGTGGGCCAGCTGCATTCTTCCTGCTCGAGAGGGGCCTCCACCTTCCCCTGTTGGCTAAGGAAGAGCAAGGCCCAGGCTGGGGGCCAGACTCTCGTGCCAATTTGGCATTTGGCCTGAGCTACAGAATCCCAGCTCCACTGCAAGCTGGGAGGGCACTGCTAGAGCATCCTGGACTCAGATGGGGGCAAGGGAACCACCCACTGCCCTCCCCTCTATTCCCCGCCATCCACCCAAGCCCCATTGTGGGTGTCAGTGACTCAGAGGAGGTTCTGGTTTCTGTTGGATTCTTGAGGCTCAGGCAACCTGATCTTGAAACAATGACAAGCCTTGGAACAATCCTTCCCGGCTCCCAGAGAAGTATTTCAGGCCTGGCCAAAAAACGCAGCAGAATGGAAAATGATGTTGGGAGGGAAAGGTCAGGTGCTGGGCCTCCCATGGCCGGAAGCAGGTGGCTGCTCAGGCCAGAGGGCCGAGTGACGTGGCCTGCGGGCACAGGTGGGTGGCGGTGACTCTGCAGATCAGTCTGCTGAGGTCCCGGCTGCTGACACCAAACAGACAGTGTGCCCATTGGCATTCTCCCGCCACCCCCGTTCTGGGACATCTCAGCACAGGGCCCGGCCACAGGCCGCCAGCAGGTGCAGGAGGAGGGAGTGGAGCGTGGGTGGCGAGAGAGAAACCAGAACCCAGAGTCACACACAGCGGCCATCCTGCAGCAGACGCATGCCGCCACTCACAGAGCCAGCACTCGGCGGAGCCCCTAATTTAGGCCAGGGAGTACATTTGTTATTACTCTCGCTAGCCCCATTTTACAGACAAGGAAATTGAGGCTTTCCTGATTGAGCATAGAGCAGAGACTGCAATGCCTGTCCAGCTTTCCCACTGGGCAGGAGACACCTACTGGAAGCTTCTATTTTCTCCTCTGCCATCTTGGGAAGTTGCTCCCCCACTGCAGGCACCGCCCAGAAGTGCCGGGGGAGGTTCTTGCTCTCAATGGCCTCTCCTCATCCCATGGGGATGGGGGCTTGTGGACAAATGCACCATGGAGGCAGTTTCCATATCTCTCTAAGGGCCCAGTGGGTTGAGCCCATTGAGGGCTGTGGAAACATGTCAGGGGCCCCACACCCTCCCTCCTTCATCTCCCTTCTCCAGCTCCAAAATCAGTCACCCACAACCAAGTCCTTGTTGTGGGGTCTGCTTTGGGGGACCCCCAAATGAAGACAGGGAGAAGTATGGTGCCCTCTGCCAAGTGTGCCATGGATGGGGGTGGGGGGAGCCTGAGCATCAGTGTTCAATTCAGAATCACACCAGAACAAGGGAATCTGCTATAAGGATGCACACAGTTTACAGGTAACTTTTCATCAGGTTAAAGGGGGAACAGAAGTTGGATAGAACCATAGTAGTCAAAGTGCTTTTGGCTGCAAGTAACAGGAAATTGAGCTCAAACTGGTTTCAGAAATTCTCTGGTTGGTATTACTGGGGGTCAGAGGTGAGGGGCTCCAGGGTGGGCTTCACTGTGGCTCTTGCTCTGTCCCTGTGGTTCCTCTGAGTGGCCCCCCATGCCCAGCCCAAGAGTGGCCCATTGTTCCTACCTACTCACGATGATGTCCAGGGAGCTATGCCTCCTGGGGCTCACCCTGGGCCCTCTACCAAGAGAGAGGATGGGGGTCACCCTAAGAAACAATCTGAGTTCTTGAGATAGCAGAAGGGGGTAGTGGAAGCTGAGTGAGTAACCAGTGTCTACTAGAATAATTTTTCCTGGTTTAAGTTTCTCCTGCTGAGTTATCCTTAAACTTTCAGAGACTGTGAGCAGTAACTTCCTTGCAGGCAAATGAGAGCGGATGACAAAGGCAATGAACAAGTAGGAAATTAATCCTTACAGAAAAGCTCAGAAATGGCCAATCGTTTTGCAACATCCCTGTATATGGCGAACCCACGGGCTCTGGTTTTAACTGTGTGTAAACATAATGAAGTCATATTGTGCAAGTAAATATGTTCCTGATTTGAGGGGTGGATTTAAATGTACGAGTGTTCTGAGGTCTTCTCCGATGAGCTGGGCGTCCCTCGGTGTCCCGCCATTGACCTGGCCACTTGCCTGCCTCCGTGGGCAGCCAAGCTGTGGCCAGCGCTGGGGCAGCCATTTTGGACAGCCCTGAAATGCTGCGGTGTATAGTGGGCAGGGACTCCATTATATCCCTTCCCAAATCCCAGCCACGGATTTCAAAACCCCAGCACGTCCTTTAAATAATTCCCAGCTCCGTGTCCTCACAGACTGAACACAATGCTCCCAAATGTGGGAGCAACTTGACCCTGGAGTTCCAAGTCCCCGCCGTCCCTGGAGGAATGAGAGATGGTGTCTCCTTCTGGCAGGCAGCACAGCGCAGCAGGGGAGGAGTGGGGTGGTGGGTGTGGCCTGCAACTGCAGGGGCCAGGAGCAAGGGTTCACCCTGTGAACCACCAGGCCCACTTGAGAGCCAGTGAAATGCTCACACCTGCCTCGCAGGGCTCCCGGGAGCATGATATCGGAGCTTGAGGGAGGCCCCGGGCACAGGGCAGTTCTCCAAGCATGCTGACCACTGGCCCCCTCCTCCTCCTCGCTGTGTCACTCAGGGCACAGCTCGGGGTAGAAACTCCACCAGCTCTTTGAACAGAGAAAGTTTACCACAAAGAATTGCCAAATTGGTTGGTGAAAAGGCAAAAAGGGGAAACTGAGGCAGCACAGTGAAGCAAGTGCAAGAAGAGGGCTGGGAACAAAGAGGCTAGGGAGGAGTGATTAAAACCCAGGACCAAAGGACCCCATGAGGCAAGGAACCAGATTTACAAGGAGGTGGGCATGGCCGATTGCTGCTGCCTTCCACCAGTGAGGGGGAGGGGGAAGAAATGATGGAGTGGGCTCTGCAATGTCCCTGTGCATTTATTCCCAAAGGCACTGGGCCTTTTCCAGCTCCATGGCCTTCACTAGGCTTTGTTCCCACTTCTTAGCTGGACCCCAGTGATCCTGCCTCTTGGTATTCCCATGTTTGGGCAATTCTCCCCGCTTACCTGTGGGCTAGAACTAATGAGTCACTTCTACTAAGCAGGATATAGCAAAGGTGATGGGATGTCCAAGATCATTAGACAACCAGATGACTGCCACCTCCATCAAACCTTTCTTCTCTCACTTTCAGAGCCCTTGCTCTGGAAGAGGCTAGCTGCTGAGTTGTGAGCAGCCCCATATGGAGGCCCACATGGCAAAGAACTGATTGATATCAGTTCAACCAACAACCAGCTGGTGGCCCTATAAGACAACTTGGAAACTGATTCTCCAGCCCCACATGGGCTTGAGAGCCTGCCCCACACTTAGCAGCTTTGTAAGGCTCTGAGTTAAGCTGCACTTAACTCACAGAAATTCTTGACACAGAAACTGAGATAAATGTTTGTTGTTTTAAGCTGCTACATTTTGGAGTGATTTGTTATGCAGCTAGAGCTAACTAATACACCCGTGCACCTCTGTCTTGTCTACTCATTCCTCCAACAACACAGATACTGAACTTCCACCTGTGCTGGGTGCTGCTATTGCAGAGATGACAGGAAAAAGCCATGGTGCCCTGGGTCACAGCCCTCGCAGAAACAGTGTGGCCTGTGTTGGGTTGGAGAAGGATGTGACCATGCCTGGTATTGTGCAGTTTCATTCTCAGAACTCTGTGAGCATTTTTATGGATATTTCCCATCTGCTCCAGTGGGACAGTGGGACAGCATCTTGCCTTCACTTGGACACCTACAGTCTTGGTGTTTCTCCTCCACAGAGTACTGTGTAGTTGCTAAGACACCACATGCTAAGATAAGTCTTATACTGCCACGATACATACACCGTTCATGGCTACACCATGAGGTCCTGGAGCAGGCTCGGCCAGCATCCCTCTAGTGCCCAGCCTTGTACCTGGTGCTAGTAGGTATCCAGAGATGGAATTAGAGTTGATGTGTCTAAAACTTGTCTCTTCTACTACAGAGTAGGTCTCTGAAGCTCAGCATCTGAACTTGTGGCTCCCTAGGCACAGGCAAGCCACCGAGGACCTCAGAGAACTTCCCCAGGGTCCCCTTCCTACCCTCTTAGTCTCTTTGGGAGGCTATCACAAAATACCACAGACTGGGTGCCTTAGAAACAGCAGACACTTATTTGTCCCAGTTCTAGAGGCTGGAAGTCCAAGATCAAGGTGCCAGCTGTTTTGGTTCTTGGTTCCCAGACGGCTGTCCCTGTGACCTCGCATGTTGGAAGAGAAGAGGGAGCTCTGTCTGGCCTCTTCCGTGAGAGCACTAATCCCATCATGAGGGCTCTACCCTCATGAAACTAATCACCTGCCAAAGGCCACACCTCCTAACACTGTCACATCGGCAGTTAGGATTACATACATCTGAATTATGGGGGACGAAAACATTCCGTCTACAGCACCTTCCATTCCAGACCTACTTTCTCTGATGTGATAGCCCTTACATCAGTCCTATTATGGTATCAGGGCAGCTGACATACACTCCCCTCGGGTGGGCAAAGATTAGATAGATTATTTCCTGTAACTGTTAGCAAAGACAAATGTCTCACCCCTGGGAGGGTGACAGCTGAAGTGAGGTGGGTCTGTCCCGAAGCTGGGATTCTGCCGGCAAACCGTGCTGAGCCCTGGTGACCTCAGGTCTCTTCTCCTGTGGCCCCATCAGTGTCCATCTCCCTACACTGCAGGTTTGGTCCGCCTCATTCCCTACAGGTGCTGTCCTGAGACTTTCCTGGGAAGACGTGAGATTGCAGGCTCCTCCTTAACTCTGCGGGGACTAAAAGGGTGACGAAAACAGACACTGAGTCCCTCCTGCCACCAGAAACCTCCTGCAGTTGGATTCCCAGGGAAGCTGCCTGTGAGGTGGAGACTGGCCTACAGGAAGGTTGTCAGGGTATCTTCTGGGGGTCGTCCCGGTGGAAGGAAGGGAAGGTGACTGAGCAGGACGGGGCAGAGGGAGGAGGTGAGCTGTGACATAGTCTTCAGGTGGTCGGGTGCTGGGGTTGTCCCAAGTTGGGGTGAGGGGACCGAGCCTTATATCAGTCACTAGGTATGGTCCACTCTTGGAAAGGGCTGTGCCCTTGGGCGAGGCAGCTCCCTTCAGCCTGAAGGGCTGGCAGCTCTGAAACAAAGACCTTGAGGTTCTAGGCTATTCCTTCCCTGAGCTGTAAGCTCCGTGGCTCAGCCATGGAGGTGGAGGGCAGCAAGGGAACAGGGTCACCGTCTGTTGGGACAGAGGAGGGAAGGAAAGGGAGTGGACACTGTCTAGTGAACTCTCATGGTGAACCCAGAACCTCAGGGAGCCGAGCTCCAGCAGCAGGGCCTGGATCTGAACCATCTCTGAAGGTCCGTGGCCCCTAGACCAAGCACTGCCGTTGGTGACCAGCAAAGCTGCCGGTGTTTGTGCCTTTGCCTCCTCATTTTTTGCCACTTTCTGTGCACCTCAGGAATGACTGCTTGTGAGGATCGGCCCTGGGTGGTGCCTGGAGACCCTTATTTGAAGCGCCACCTGCTTCCTGGCCTCTAGCTCCTCTCTGGTAAGGTTAGTCCCCCTCACGGCACTGACAGGTGCCCCACCTGGCTGGCGATATCACTTGCTATTCTGCAATTATGCTCTGCGACAGATCACCCCAAAACTCAGCGGCATGGAGCATTTATTTACCTCAAAAGTCTCAGGCTGGTGACTTAGGCTCTGGACTGTCATGTGTCTGGAGATCCACTGGCTGTTGACTGGTCTTGGATGGAGGGCGGGGAGCTCAGCTGGAGCAACTGGGGACACTAGTTCTGTCCACGTGTCTTGGCAATAAGCAGGCCAGTTAGGCATATTCTAATGGCCGTGGCAGAGAAGCGGAATGAGCAAGCCCCATTTGCCAGCACTTTCCAAGGCCCTACTTGCATCACACTTGCTAATAGCCCCTTGGCCAAAGCAAAGTCACGTGATTGCCTCTGGGTCAAAGAGGGAGGGCCCTACAAGGGGACTGAAGACTGACAGACTGTCTGGGAAGTGCGTCAGGGAGGGCAAGGGCTGCCCGCTGACAGGAGAGGGAAGGCCAATCAAAGAGGCCCCAAGATCCAGCCAGTTCTGATATTAGAGCCAATGGCCAGGCCCCTGAGGACTTCCATGGGCTGGAGCAGAGCGGCCATGACAGCATTGCCATGAGGCCCCTGGAGTCCAGAGCAAGCAAAGTGCCAAAGGACACTCAGCCCTGAATGGCGGTAGCTTCCTGGGAGCCTGGCACTGGTGGGCTGAGGCCCGCGGGTCTGCTCTGGCTGGCGTGTGGCTGGCGCCTGTTTGCAATTAGAGCCGCCTGGGCTGGCCTGGCCTCGTGGCTGGGGAGGCGGGAGGGGCACAGGTGGGGTGAGGAGGAGAGGGCCAGACAGCCTTCCTGGGCCTTCTCTGAGAGGATGCTTGGGCGCGAGGCGGTGCAGTATGTGGAGACACATCAGACTGCCGCAGACAAGCCAGTTCCCTCCGGTGGCGACTCCTTGTTACCTTTCCCTGTGCGATGTCCCCACTTGCCTTCCCCGGTGTGCCTCTGTAGGTCTCCTCTCCAGGACTAATTCTCCTCACCTTTGTGCTGGAATGAGCTGAGACTCCACACAAGGTGTATCTCCAGAGGGGATTCGGAACACAGAACAAACCCAGGCACTCAGGCCATTCAAGGCCGCCATGATTGTTGATGGCGTGATTTGTTCACAGGTGCTGGACGGAAGGGATCTTCATTTCTTTAGTTTGTATTGATCAGTTTACCTTGGGCTCCAGGCATGCTGGGCTCCATGCATGCTGGGCTGCAGGGAATTTGATCGCAGTCATCTGGGGACCTCTGCTTCAGGAAGAGCAGGGGTCCCCAGCTCTCTGTCATTGGTGTGTCCTGGGTGCAGTGAGATATCGGCCCCCAACCTGCCGTACCCTTCATGTCTGTGCTTCGTGAGCATGAGAATCTTGACAAGTCTAGGAATTCTGGAAGCCTCATACCTCCGAGTACAGCCAGGAGACGTCAGATGTGCACTGCCTGGGTCCTTCAGACACTTCTCCCCAGGGAGGAAAGCAAACTAGTATCACAAAAAATATATATAAAATAAGAAACCCACTCAACTGAGCTTCCATTCCTACAAGTAGTAAGCACTAAATGTGATTGCCTGCTTACTATGTTTCTAGCATTGTTCTACATTTCTTACAAAAAATTAACTCATTTGATTCTGTGGCCAGAATGACTCCCATTTTACAGGTGAGGAAACTGAGGCACAGAGACACAGTTATTTGTCCGAGGGCAAATAGCTAACAAGAGTCAGAGCTAGGATTTGAATCAAGGTAGCCTGGCACACTTGACCTGCTCTCCAGCCTCTCTAAAGAGAGACACAGCCTGCCATTGTCAAGTGGCGAATCTGGGCTCCCTCCCTAGGAGCAGAGAGCTCACTTGGATACCACCAAGACCAGCCTCCAGTCCTTCTGCTGAGGGTCTTCACAGAGACCAGAGAGGAGCATTGGGAAAGAGATCCAGGATGGGCAAAGCCAAGGCCAAAGATAACTTTGATGCAACTGTTTATTCGAGCTTATCAGTCCACGGCATCAATGTACAACAGTGACTCCTGAGTCACCTGGACTAGTCTCAGAGAAGGTAAGTCTGCCAGAAAGTGAATTTATGTGTGTAGGTGTATCAGGGGTGGGGGTGCCCGGAGGAGGCCCCCAGACTTTGCTTACCTACATGCAAAGGAAACTACCTCCATGAAGATACCAAACCACGGGAAAGTCTGTTCTCACATAAGGAGATGCTAGTGTTAGGTGGGCTTCAGGGCTGGCTTGATCCGGGGACTCTGGCCCCATCTGTGATTCTCTCTGCTTTCCTTCCCTAACTGTATGAGCCTCATCCTCAGTCTGGCTTCCTTCACGGTGGCAAAATGGTGGTGGCAGTCCCATGCCTCATAGCCACATGCCCTGATATTCAGAGAAAGGAAAGACATTTCTTTCCCTACTTGCTGTTAAGAGGGAGGAACTGTTTTCACATCTCACTCTCTCCATCTGGGTCACATACCCCCACCCAACCACTTGAGAACCAGTTCTGGGGCTCAGGGTAATGCTGTGCGCTGATTGGCTTAGGCCTCAATCCCTCAATCAATCACGGTGCCCAAGATGATGAGCTAACCCTAGGGCCAATCGGTCTGAGCGCTAGGGCAGGGATGCTTGGGACAGGCCTGGGGATGGGTTAGGGGAAGGACAGAAGCAAGGGGTAAATAGACCCCCAGTCTAAAAAGAGAGGAAACTGGTCAAAAAGGAGGCAAGCCCCAGAAAATCAAACTCTTCAGCTCAGACTGGTTCTTTGCTTCAGAGTCTCGGCAAGTAGGCTGGCTTGTGTCCTGGCTTGCATCGTGACAGAGAGAGAGAGAAACAGACAGCCAGAGAATGGCATTGGGTGCGTCTCACAGAACCCTAGGGCAGGCACTGAGGACCCCCTGCCGATATCCCCCTGCTTGGAGGGGAGTTTACCACACATAGAGCCCTTCTAGAAGGATTCCCTGTTCAGTGGGGCCCTGGGTATCAAGGGGTTGATGGGAAGGAACCCCTGCTGGCTGCCAGACCAGTGCTCTTGGTGATGCTTTTGACAGGTACAGATTAAAGGTGTGTCTAAACAAGGCAGTGGCTGGAGAGGCAGGTGAAGCAGGTAAAGCATCAGGCCCCAGCCTGGCCTGGGCTCTGGAGCTCCCTCTGCTCCTTGCCAGGATTAGGTGCTCTTCAGGGTGCCAGGGCTGTCACCAGATCTGGAAACTGTCATTTAGGTGTCTCCTGGCCCTGAGGGTCTTTTGCAACCCTCAAGCGGCACACAGAACCCCCTCTCAACGTAAAATTGGGCCAACACAACTTGCTTTTCATTTCTTTGAGTGACATTATCACTGCAATGATCATGTTGTGGTGTGGAAGGAGCCACGGAGCTCCTTGGCCAGACTCACACCCAGAGTCAGCAAATGAGGGTCCTTTCTGGGGGTGCGGGCGGTGGCCAGGAGCTCAGGAGAACCCCATACGAAATGGATTGATGGGCTCCGTCTCAGCAGAGCAAAGTAAGTGAAGAAAAATGGTTGAAGAAGTGACATTATCCCCATAGTGCCCACAAAACTACACCATATCGCGCGCGGCACTTTTCTGTCTGTAAACACATGACAAAGAAGCAGAGAAACTCCAGACCGCGTTCACAAGACAGGCTGCCTCTGTTGAAGGGGCCAGAGTCTTGGGAGGGCGCAGCGTTAATACCGCCACTAATATTTTATTCTTTCAAAGTCGTTCCTGGGGTTGGCGGGAGTGGAGGCCTGGCTGCACAGGGAGATGTGGTTTGCTGTGTGACCTTGTTTGGGGTTTGAAGGCGTCCAAGTAATTCATGTCAGCAGGAGAAGTGTGTCAGGCCAAGTGTCTCCAAAGTATGAAGCATGAGGAGAGGGAAGGCGGCCCTGGGTTCCGTGGGAGTGTGAACTGAGTGGAGGCAAACTTGTGCCCGTATCACAGGCCACGCACATGGGCTTCAGGAGGGCTTCGCATCTACCCACAGGCCTCTCAGTCAGATCTGAGACTCTGTTGAAGGATTATTGAGAAAAACAGAACGATCAAAGAGTTGTTAATAGGAGCAGGTTTCCAGGGACACCTGGGGGGCTCAGTCGGTTAAGCATCTGACTTCGGCTTAGGTAATGATCTCGTGGTTCGTGAGTTTGAGCCCCGCGTCGGTTCTGTGCTGACAGTTCACAGCCTTGAACCTGCTTCAGATTCTGTGTCTCCCTCTCTCTCTCTGCCTCTCCCCCACTCACACTCTGTCTCTCTCTCAAAAGCAAGTAAACATTAAAAAATTTAAAAACAACAACAACAAAAAATAAGAGCAGGTTTCCAAGGCACTCTGGGCCCTGTGTGCCTGAAATGAATCTTTTGGGCCCATAGGGACCAGGTGGGGTCTTGGCAGACAGACGTCAAAGGGTCTCTCTGAGCCCTCCTTGGCCAGCGGCCCCACATATCCTGCTCTCTAGCTGCCTGCCATCATCCCTCATGCCGCCCGAGGTTCCAGCCAGGCAGGGTGTGTGCACAGGCTGGACTTCCATACGGACCCGTTGACTGGCTAGTGCTTAAGCTGAGAGGTGTGTGACGTGGGGCAGGATGGGTAGGCCCCAGACAGCATTGCTTGACTGGATGAGAAGGAAGAAGGTGCTGGGTCTGTGCCCCCCCGCCCACCCAATCCCGGTGCTTCTGACTGTGTGTGTGTCCACCTGGATGGGCTGAAAGCTTCCTCAGATCAACACGCAGCACCGTGCTGGATGAAGGTGGGGACATGCCCAGTTTGAGGCTGGGGTGGGGGTGGGGGTTAAGAAGGACAACTGAGCCTCTGGAAGGAACCATCCAGTTACCTAGCTTGGGTCTGGGTAAACGTCAGGATTCTTTTTCTTTTTTTTTTTTTTAATTTAGAGAATCTGCTCTTTTCCTCTTTCTTGTCTGCAGAAATACCACCGAGTCTGCCCTAGCTTTCATTTGGAAGGAGTCTTTATTTTTAAGACGCTAACCCTGGCACATCCAAGACAGAGCGGTAGCTGGCGGGGAGCCTGGGGAGACCTGAGAGGGCTGTTCAGCGCACCTGGAAAGTCGCCATTGCTTTCAGAGCAAGGATGAAAATTCTTGTCACAAACCTCTGGCCCTGTAAGGCCCACTAACCGCCTCAGAACAAAGCAAGAGTTTTGTGACTGAAGCATTTTTTGGTGCAAGAGTTATTTTTCTGAGACAGAAGGTGTTGATGCCACCATTTTACGTCTACGAGAATCACTTACAAGTCATTGCATCGGGAGCTGCATGTTGCTCAGTCTGACGATATCATGTCTATATTCTCTCACTTCCCAGTAATGAACACAGGTGCCCTTTGTCCCTTGACCATGCCATGACCAATTCCTCCAGCCACAGCCTGCCCAGGTGCCCAGTGTGCCTCGGCTGGAAATGGCACTGTTTGCCAAAGAACAGAGAAGAAGGTTCTTGGGGACCCTCCCCCATCTCCTGGGGCTGGCCCATCTTCTTACTTTGTGGGGGAGCAATGCTGTGGGACAATGAGCGCGTGGTGATCTAGAAGCCCAAGCCCACGCGTGGGCATGGCAGATACCATTTTATTTCAGGGGACTTACTTTCTCATTCATTTCCTCCATTCATTTGTTCACTTTAGAAGACACTATTTGGCCTTTGCAACCAGCCCGGACCATTAGGGTCCCCCAGAGGAGTGGCAACTGGGCTTCCCTCTGTCATGGCCAAAAGCCGCACTCCCTACCCCCCATCTCTGTCTTAGAAAAAAGGATGCGAGGACCCCAGAGATTCTCATGGAGGACTCTCTTCCTCCCCAAGTAAATTGCTTTCTCCAATCCAACAGCACAGGGCAGTATTGAGGGGACTTCACGAGGCCCATAGGACAGGACCTTGTCCTTGCTGAGCTTGAGGGGGACCTTCCTGGGGAGGACTGCTATGGCCAGCACCTGGACTCCCTAGCTTAGTCACCATGTCACGATGTCCTGGCCGGGAATACACAGTGGATTTGAACAGAGTGACATTTATCCTTATCTGATTGTAAATGCTGCCTCCTTCCTCTCTCTGTCTCCCTTTTCTACTGATGTCCTTTCACTGCAAGGGCTATAAGTGAGTATATTACGAACTTCTCAAAGGTATGGACCACCTCCCCTGTGTACGAGTCTCTGCGGGAGCTAGAATAGTATCTTGACCATCACAAATGTTCAGTAAATATTTCGGCCACGATAGGACCCTGCGTGGGAAGCACTGCTGTGGGAGGAATGGAAAGAAGGAAGTGATCTATAGCATTAGAGAGCTATGGATAAAATGTTATGAGTCAGGGAAGGGAGAGCTCACTGCTGACCAGCGGTGGTGAGCAGGGCCGCTTGCCCTGAAGAGGGGGTGTGAGGAAGTCCAAAGCCATCTGACCCAGAGAGCAAAGAATAGCAGCACGGGTCCCAGGGTTCTGGTGGGGCTTCACACGGTTACTGTCACCAGCTTGCTTAAGGAACAGGCCATACCAGCCGGGGTCAGCAAGCTGGAGGGGAAGAATGACCCTATCCTCCTGCATTCCCCAGAGAGCAGGGCGGGGCCTGGCAGGCGCGTGTTCTGGTGGAGGCTCCCTACTTCTATTACTCTCCCTTTTTATAGGGCCCACGTGGGCCTTGTTATAGGGGAATACCCAGGCCTCTTGGTGCCAGGAAGTCTGGTTTGTAAGTGCCAGCTGTTTGTAGCAGTCGGCTGGGAGCGCCAGCTGCTTAGCAACTGGAGACCCTGGGCCCAGGAAAGGTGCAGAAAACCACCTGTCCCCAGGGAGGTTGAGCCCGGGGGCAGCCCCTCTTGTTGGAAGAAGCAGGGGGGGCGAGGGGGGGCAGGTCCCTGCTGGTGCCACATCCAAGCAGGACAGCGTGAGCGTTTGCGGACTGCCCTGCTCCTTCACTGTAAAGACACGGTGAGCGAATCAGCTGCTCACATCTAGATAGAATGAGTAATTTTGCATTCGAGAAAATAGAAGAAGGCATTCTGCGTAAGAAATGCAGGAAAACAAAGAGCGGAACAAGTCGGTACAAGAATGACTTAGTATCAGGATAAGTAACAGCAGGCCGGATTTCCCTGTATGGAATAGAGTGGCTAGGACATTCTAAAGTCCTGGAGAACAGGGGGACCGTTGATGTATGAAGCTCTCTGGCCTCCCTTCCCCACCCACAGATGCCCAGTGCCTTAGATCCATACGACAACCCAAAGCACGCTTCCAAAGGGGCAGGTGCTCCTAGGTGGCCGTGCCCATGCTACCAACCACCGACTGGAGAGCCCTAGAAGGGCACTGTGGAGTCATGGTGGGGGCTCAGCAAGGGTGGTGATGGGGGCTGACCTGGATTTGAGAAATACTGGTGGGTGAGAGTTGGCTGACTGGCAACTTGCTAGACTTGGGGAGTTACTCAGAGGGAGGAGTCAAGGGTGATTCATGTCTGAGGCCAGAGGTGGCTCCCTGGTGACAAGGGCATGCATATGGAAGTTTGGAATGGGGGCCAGGGCTGGGTGCTGTTGGACTTTTCCCTTTGTTTCCTAAAGCTTCACTGAAGTATAATTTACACACCATAAAACTCGCACATTTTCAGTGCAGAATTCAGCGGTTATTACTGCTGCCATCACCACAACCTTGTTTTAATGAGCCCTGGAGTTTTCTTGAGGCGGAGGTGGCAGGCCAACCCTGGAGGCCTGGTCAGGCTAGGCCTGGGGGCGTGGTCAGCTGGGCCTGCGGGCGTGGTCAGGTCAGGCCTCGGGGACATGATCAGGCCTGGATGAAGTTGAGAAGGCAGTTTTTTTAAGGCGAAGATGGAAGCTCTTGGCAGTGGTGGACGCACAGTGGTCGGGACAAGAATGCTGAGCAGACCCTTAGTCCAACACCTTGGGGCCTGTGTTCACTTAGTGAGTGGAAGGAGAAGGAGGAGCCAAAGACAGAGACAGGTAGGAGGAGGAGCCTGTCGGGCCAGAGATCAAGGGTGAAGTTCCTAGTACCTTCTGTTTGCCTTCCTAACACTTGCCATTCTTTGTTGCTATCCACTTGGGTATATTTTTGTTTACTGTCTATTTTCTTTTACTAGAATATCCGCTCCCTGGAGGCAGGCCCCAGCCCTGGACTGTTCACTTTTGAATCCCCAGAGCCTAGCACCGCACCTGCCACTTTGAAGTGTGTACTGTGACGGAGAAACCTTAGCTATACCTCATCGTTTTCCTTGGAGAGCCTTGGTTTTCTTCTGATCTTCGGGCTGCTCATCTTGGACACTTGGTCCCGTGCATATCCCCACACCAGGTTGTGCCCCGCACCACTTGGCACCTGGTCTGAAACCCAGGGTGGGTTATTAGCGTCTTAGTCAAGTCCTGCGTCTGAGGGGCACGTGTTGTCCCCAGACTGTGTCTCCCGAGGGCTCAGCCTTTGAATCTACTTAAAGCCATTCCCAGCCCTGCCTATGGGTTCCTTTCCCAGACCCCCAAACAACACGTTTCTTGACTGTTTTGTGTGGCCTTTCGGCAGGTTGGATTTTCTCATTTATGATGTTTGGAGAGGGAATCAGGTGTCTCCCCTCACCCTGCTACTCTCTGCTCCCTCTGTGGGTTCTGGGACATGTTGCCAATCTTTAAATGATGTTTTAGTTCTTTCTTTGTTGTTGTTTTGGATCTGGGCACACTGCTGTTAACACCAGGTGCTGAAAAATTAAAACTTATCATCAATTGCCATCATCAAAGCAAGGTGGGGTAGGGTGGTTTCAACTAGTCCCAAATTTCTTGAAGGAATTTGGCGTCTTGTCAATTCTGCTCTCCTGAGGCTGATGTTACTAGTAGAACAAAGTTCTCTTCAGCTGCCCAGCACAGTCTGGGTTTACTCAATTAAAATCCCATGCAATGATCTCAGTGCTAAGCACAAGAAAGGAACCATTTCTGGACTGATAACACATTAGTTGTTCTTTGCAATTGGACTGGGGGACTCTAAGAATAGTATAGTTTTTTTCTGGAAGCAGAGTTTTAACAACCTAGAAAGCTTAATTAAGCTTTCCTGCTGCACTTTTTTTTAATTGAGTTAGTAGCAGGAGAGTATTTTTAGAACTGAAGTGATTATTTCGTGTAACAGATACACATCTGAATATTCTTAAGCCTCTATATAGGGCAAAACATAGCTAAAGAATTGACTTCACAAGTCTAAAAGTATGACCAGTTGTTTTTACACACGTCATCCCCGTCATATCTATTTATTCTATTCATTCATTATTTATACCCTGCATTCTTTCTTCCTAAGTACAAGACAGGGTGGGGTTGGGAGGAGAATTATTTTTAATGCTTTACAAACTTGGTGGACATTGAATTTTTTCCCCCTCAATTCCCTCTGAGTGCTGATCTGGGTGAGCTCCCTTTCTAGATTTCAGTCCCATTTGAATTTTTTTCCTTTTATCAAGAGGAACCAGGATGTCATTTAGAGGTGAATGCTTTGTATGTTACTTCGAATAGTAAAAATACCATTAAAAAGTGTTAGTATGAGGAAGATGCTGGTTAAAAAAGAAAGGAGCCACTTAACTAAAACTAAAAAGTGTGCAGTGTCTCAGCAACTTAGGGTGATAAGGTGCCAGATGGCACGTTTTCAGATGAAGGCTCGAGCGAGATTGGCTCTTTTAGATGCTAGTGAAAGACATGACGTAGAAGTGGTCCAAAATAAACTTTCAGATACTTCTAGAAGGCTCCTTGAATACAAGTAGAGTAGAGGTGATTGTAAAATTGATAATGTGGACAATGCAGTTTTGCAGATTATAGCTACTACAACTCACTAAAATATTTATGTACAAATAATGTGAATCATCTCACAGAAACAGAGTAACTGATCTGAAGTAGAAATTACCCACATTTGCACACATCACCTACAAGTTTGGCAAAGGGGCTGAGAAGAACCCTGAGAAAACCTGAGGGTGAGGTGGGGTGGGGCGTGACGAATTCTATTTAAGGAATTTTCCACATTCTCTGAAATGAGGTTGCCAGTTCAGATCCATCAGTGAGATCCATGCAAAGATAGGGGACTGGGCAGGACTGTCCCAAAGGAAGGTGGCATGTGAAGACAGCTCCTTCAAGTAGTCACAGGCACAGGCAAAACTCAAGTCATTTCTTGTTCTTTCTGATATTTGTAGGTATCAGATAATCTTGTTCCTCCATGTCACATTTCCATGCTTGACTTTTTTTTTTTAAGGCCAATTTATTATTATTTTTTTAATTTGAGAGAGAGAGAAGGAGAGGGAGAGGGGGCAGTGGGAGGGAGGGGGAGAGAGAATCCCATGCGGGCTCCACGCTCTGCGCAGAGGCCAACACAGGGCTTGATCCCAGAATCATGACCTGGGCTGAAATCAGAGTAGGTCGCCAGTCGCCCCTTGAGGGAGCCCCCCGGGCATCCCTCCATGCTTGCCTTTAGAGTGAGTTTCAGAATTTCCGCACCTTCTTCCTCTGCCAAGCCCTGCACATCCAGGGCTCTTTTGGAAAGGATCATGCACCATTTCTTCTGAAATCGTGGATCTCATTCAATTAGGGCTTGTTTAACGACCTGCAAAACTTCAGGGCTTATCTTCACCTTCGAATATCCCCCCCCACCCCCCACCCTTAGCCTCCTAGAGGGTAAACAGAGATGGGCTCCCTCGTGTTCTGTCTAGGCTTCCTGAACACCCTGAACACCGAACCCAAGAGCTCCAGGGGAGCCGCCACCGCCAGAGCCAGCAAGACCTCCTCCAGGCCACCCACCCCCAGCCGAGAAGCAGGCTCAGCCTCAGGGGGTGAGCACCTGGCGCCAGCAAAACCGGGGCCCTTGGAATCATAGCAGCACCATCACCGCGGTGGGCCAGAGGCAGGGGAGAATACCCAAGGCAGCAAATTCAACGTCCTTCCTTAAATTTCCATTCTGTTTCACTCAACCGGGGTACATATTGTTAAAGCAAAAGAGGATGAGAAGGAAACATGGGTACAGCTAAAATTATGCACGCTTTTGTTTTAAGTAAATGCCTTCCTCCAGAACAGTGGTATTTGCCATCATCTCTCCCCCCACCCCCATCCCCGCCCCCTGTCCCGCTTGCTTTTCTCCTTAGTCTAATGTCTTTGCTCTTCACACTTCTTAAGTCTCCAGAATTCCTGTTACTTGGACGTGAGCCGGGAAACTCCCCCAAAGGGTGCGGTTTGCCTCTGCAGCTGACTCACGTCCCTCCTGCTGCTACCTCGTCTTTTCGATGCCATTTTCTCCTTGCCATGAATGCGGCTCTGTGAGCTGCTTCTCTTAAAGCTGGATCCCGGATCTTATTTTTGCAGTGACCCCAGATTATTAGGCTAACTCTAAATATCTTGGTGGTGAATCGGCTGTGAATGCTATCAATTTAATATTAAACAACAGCTTAATCAAATTCCAGGTCATGTTTTTATTGCTGTTCTAAATATAAACATAAATACAAATATATAAAGCAAATGTATCTATATATGGAAATGTTTGGGGGGAAAACTCTTTCCTGGAAACTACAACTGGTGGTGGCAGCCTAGACAGTGACACAAATAAAAGTACCTTTTGTTTTTTTTTTGTTTTTGTTTTTTTTTCATTTTTTTTTAACGTTTATTTATTTTTTGAGACAGAGAGAGACAGAGCATGAATGGGGGAGGGTCACAGAGAGAGAGGGAGACACATAATCTGAAACAGGCTCCAGGCTCTGAGCTGTCAGCACAGAGCCCGACGCGGGGCTTGAACTCACGAACCGTGAGATCATGACCTGAGCCGAAGTCGGACGCTTAACCGACTGAGCACCCAGGCGCCCCTAAAAGTATCTTTTGAATTACATCCTAGTTCAGGTCTCTAGTCCCAGAGAATTTGACGTTAAATAAAAGGGTTAAGTTTCCCAAGATTGCTCTGGTTGAAGAGAGTGAAGCTGGTGATGTGTGCTTAGGAAATTAGTAATGCACTACTCTACTGGCTTCAAGAAGCATCCCTCTCCCACATGCTTTCCCAAATGAGTTGGTCCTAAAGAAATGGGGGAAAATTTTTTATTTTCAACTACATTAGAAACAAAAATATATTTTTGTCTGGCAGTATATTAAATATATATAATATGTTACATAATATTGGTAGAAATGTAATTCTATGCAGTGATTACGTATATCTGTACTTATTGATGTGAATTTTTATAATACATCATGTGAAGAAAGCAGGTTATAAAATAGTAGGTGTACTAAGATGCCATCCAGGTAAATCCACATGTGTGTGTAGAATTCATAGAAAATTCTGAGTGAAAAGATAGACAAACACTCATCCAAAGATTGGTGGGGGCAGGGGGGGAGGGAAAGGGGGAGGAGGGTGTTACTAGGATGGGAAGGTTTTCTTCATTGCTTTCCTCTAGCCTGCAGTGTTGCTTTTTTTTTTAAAGTTTATTTATTTATTTTTGAGAGAGAGAGAGAGAGAGTGTGTGAGGGGTAGGAGGGGAAGAGAGAGGGAGAGAGAGAATCTCATGCAGGCTCTGCACCATCAGCACAGAGCCCAATGCGGGGCTTGAACTCACGAAACCGTGAGATCATGACCTGAGCCGAAATCAAGAGTTGGATGCTTAACTGACTGAGTCACCCAGGCACCCTGCTTTTGTAATCAGAAAAAGGCTACTTTCATATGAATTATGAAACCTTGAAAAAATTACCTGGATAGAGAATACTTGCAGGAAGTCTTAGATTAATTAAATTAAAAAGAACAGGTAAATTAAAAAGAACAGGTTTTTCCTTTTAGGATGGTCTAATAACTGCTTTTTTGCATGATTTAATTATATAATCAATGTACAGAACTCAGTAGTAATAGCTCAAAAAATAATTTACCTGTATTATTTCAAATAGGAAGATAAAACTAACAATATTACAATTGAATTTTCCATTTTTTTCTCTTTAAATTCTTTACCAGTCCAATCAACTAAAAATAAAGAGCATATACCTGAATAGAGCCAGATATAACTACTGTTTCTTACATACAATTTAAAAATCCCTACATTTTATTTAAAATCTAGACATAGTTTTGGTTTACTAAATTAGGCTGACTATCCTCAAACAGGGTGTAGTTACTTGGCCAATATATCTAATAGTGACTTTTATCAGTTTCAGAGAATTCTGAACAGCTTTGGATTAATGTGTTTTTGGAATACCTGATAAAATAAACACAAATATTTAATAATTATGCTTAAAAGATAGGACCTGTAGTAAAGAATACCTCCCTTTACATTTTTGTTCCAGGTAAAAATGGTGCCAAGACATGGGATTGCAAACTAGAAAAAAAAGCAAATATGGCTTCCTAGTACTTTACAGAATTTTCCACTTGATTGTATTTTCAAGAAATTTTTTAAATTAATTTATTTTTAAAATCTTTTATTGCTTAATTTACATCCAAATTAGCATATGGTGCAACAATGATTTCAGGAATGGATTCCTTAATGCCCCTTACCCATTTAGCCCATCCCCCCTCCCACAACCCCTCCAGTAACTCTCAGTTTGTTCTCTATACTTGAGTCTTTTGTCCCCCTCCCTGTTTTTATATTTTTTTTGTTTCCCTTCCCTTATGTTCACCTGCTTTGTATCTTAAATTCCTCATATGAGTGAAGTCATATGATATTTGTCTTCTTCTGACTAATTTCACTTAGCTTAATACCTTCCAGTTCCAGCCATGTAGTGGCAAATGGCAAGATTTCATTCTTTTTGATTGACTACTAATACTCCATTGTATATATATACCACATCTTCTTTATCCATTCATCCATCAGTGAACATTTGGGCTCTTTCCATACTTTGGCTATTGTCGATAGTGCTGCTATAAACATTGGGGTGCATGTGCCCCTTCAAAACAGCACACCTGTGTCCCTTGGATAAATACCTAGTAGTGCAATTGCTGGGACATAGGGTAGTTCTATTTTTAACTTTTTGAGGAACCTCCACACTGTTTTCCAGAGTGGCTGCACCAGTTTGCATTCCCACCAGCAGTGCAAAAGAGACCTTCTTTCTCTGCATCCTTGCCAACATCTGTTGTTGCCTGAGTTGTTAATGTGAGCCATTCTGACAGGTGTGATGTGGTATCTCATTGTGGTTTTGATTTGTATTTCCCTGATTGTGAGTGATGTTGAGCATTTTTTCATGTGTTGGTTGGCCATCTGGATGTCTTCTTGGGAGAGGTGTCTATTCATATCTTTTGCCCATTTCTTCACTGGATTATTTGTTTTTTGGGTGTTGACTTTGGTAAGTTCTTTATGGATTTTGGATACTAACCCTTTATCTGATATGTCATTTACAAATATCTTCTCCCATTCCGTTAGTTGCCTTTTAGTTTTCCTGATTGTTTCCTAAGCTGTGCAAAAGCTTTTTATTTTGATGAGGTCCCAATGGTTCATTTTTGCTTTTGTTTCCCTTGCCTCCAGAGACGTGTCGAGTAAGAAGTTGCTGCGGCCGAGGTCAAAGAGGTTTTTGCCTGCTTTCTCCTCAAGGATTTTGATGGCTTCCTGTCTTAAATTTAGGTCTTTCATCCATTTTGAGTTTATTTTTGTGTATGGTGTAAGAAAGTGGTCCAGGTTCATTTTTTCTGCATGTCGCTGTCCAGTTTCCCCAGCACCATTTGCTGAGGAGACTGTCTTTATTCCATTGGATATTCTTTCCTGCTTCGTCAAAGATTAGTTGGCCACATGTTTGTGGGTCCATTTCTGGGTTCTCTATTCTGTTCCATTGATCTGTTTTTGTGCCACAAAATATTTTCTTTAATGTTTATTTTTGAGAGAGACAGAGCATGAGTGGGGGAGGGGCAGAGAGAGGGGGAGACACAGAATCTGAAGCAGGCTCTAGGCTCTCAGCTGTCAGCACAGAGCCCAATGTGGGGCTCAAACTCACAAACCGTGAGATCATGACCTAAGCTGAAGTTGGACACTTAACCGACTTAAACATCCAGGCGTCCCTCTGTTTTCAAACACATTAATTTCATGGTGTCTTACTTTCAGTGGGCTTTGGTTTGAGAGGCCCACACTGGGATGGTGACTGATCAATGGATTAAGTGAGTTGGAGAACTCACCAAGTGGAATTTTTAAACTACTGCAGAATTGGCTTGATGCTGGTGTTAACCAGTGAGGACAGACTCTGAAACTAGATACGTTGTTAACACTGAGTTTTCATCCATTTCACAGCCATAGAGATGGGCAGCTCCATTCATGGCTTTTGGAAAGATTGTTGGTCTATCCAAAATTAGTTCATTAACAGGTATGTAAATTTGCATCACTGTCTTTGATTTTAAGATTGAGATATAATTCACATAAAATTCATATTATTCACATAAAATTCACCCAAACTCACTGAAACTGTGAGATTCAGTTGTTTTTAGTATATTCACAAGGTTGTGACACCGTCACCACTAACTCCAGATCATTTTCATCACCCCAAAAAGAAAGTACACACCCATAAGCAGTCAGTCCCCATTATCCCCTCCCCCTAGCCCCTGGCAACCCTTAATCTACTTTGTTTCTATGAATTGGCTTATTCTGAACATTTCACATAGATGGAAGCATACAATATGTGGCCTTTTGTGTCTGTTTTTTGTCATGTTTTCAAGGTTTATTCACGCTGTAGCATGTGTGAGTACTTCATTCCTTCTCATGGCTGGTAATATTTCATCATATGAATACACCATATTGTATTCATCCATTCATTCACCGATGGGCATTTGAATTCTTTCTACTTTTTGACTGTTATGAATATAAACATTTGTGTACACACTTGTGTGTGGACATAAATTTTGAATTTTCTTAGGTACTTAGGTGTCACATTCTGGCTCATAGGGTAACTCAGGTTTAACCTTTTGTGAAACTGCCAATCTGTTTTCCAAAACAGATGAGTCATCATTGTACAGTTCATAATCTCCACCAACAATTAGGTTTCAGTTATTCCATGTCCTTGGCAACCCTTGCCATTGTCCATCTTTTTGTTTGTAGCCACCCTAGTGGGTGTGAAGTGGTATCTCATTGTGATTTTGATTTGCATTTCCCTAATGACTAATGATGTTGACTATACTTTCATGTGCTTATTGGACATTTAGATATCTTCTTTAGAGAAATGTTATTCTAATCCTTTACCTAATTAAAAAGATTTTTTTTAATATTTATTTTTGAGAGAGTGCACACAAACATGTGCACACACAGGGAGGAGTGGCAGAAAGAGGGAGACAGAGGTTCCAAAATGGGCTCCACACAGCAGAGAGCTTGATGTGGGGCTCAAACTCACGAACCAGGAGATCATGACCTGCACTGAAGTCTGACGCTCAAATGACTGAGCTCCCGATGTGCCTCATCCTGTACCTAATTTTTATTTGGAGTTCTTTTCTTTTAATTGTTGAGTTGTTAGACTTCTTTATATATACTGAATACTAGGCCCTTGTCGGATATACAGTTGGAAATAATTATGCCCATTCTGTGGGATTTTTTTTTCACTTTTGTGATAGTGTCCTTTGAGGAACAAAAGTTATTAATCTTGATGAAGTATAACTTGTTTATTTTTTCTTTGCTTGTGCTTTTGGTGTCATATCTAAGAAATTTGATTTGTCCAACATCATGAAGATTTATACTTATGTTTTTTTCTAAGAGATTTTTTAAGTTTATTTTGAGAGAAAGAGAGAGAGAGAGAGAGAGAGAGGGAGAAAGAGAGAGGAAGAGAGAGGGAAAGAGAGAGAGAGATAGCACAGGCAGAGGAAGGGGAGAGAGAGAGAGAGAGAGAGAATCCCAGGCAGGCAGGCTGTGGACTGTCAGCACAGAGCCCAATGTGAGACTCAAACTCATTAACCATGAGATCATGACCTGAGCTGAAATCAAGTGTGGGACACTCAACTGATTGAGCCACCCAGGTGCCCCTAAGAGTTTTTTATCTTAGTTATTACATTTAGGTCTTTAATCCCTTTGAGCTAATTTTTGCAGGTGGTATGAAGTAATGGTCCAGTTTAATTCTGTTGCATGTGGTTATCCAGTTGTTCTAGCACCATTTGTTTGTTAAAAAGATTATTCATTCCCTCATTACGTTGCCTTGGCACTCTTGTCAAAAATAAATTGACCATAAATGTAATAGTTTATTTGGATTCTCAATTTTATTCCATTGATGTACATGTCTATCTTTATGCCAGGATCACACAGTCTTAATTAATGTAGCTGTGTAGGAGGTTTTGAAATTGGGAAGTGTGTGTCCTACAAGTTTGTTCCTCTTTTCAATATTATTTTGGCTATTCTGGGTCTCTTGCATTTCCATATGAATTTTAGGATCAGCCTGTTCATTTCTGCAACAAATGCAGCTGGTATTTGATAGGGATTTGCAGTGAATCTGTAGACTAATTTGGGGAATATTGCAGTCTTAACAATATGGCGGTCTCCCAATCCATGAGCATAGCATTTCTTTACATTTATTCAGGTTTTTAATTTTTTCAGTGATGTTTTGCAGTTTTCAGTGGGTAAGTCTTGTGCTTCTTTTGTTAATTTGTTCTTAAGTATTTTATTCTTTTTAATGCTGTTGTAAATATAATTTAATTCCCTTTTTGGATTATTCATTGCATATGTATAAAAACTAATTAACTTTCATATATTAATTCTGTATCCTGCAACCTTGTTGAACCTTTATTAGCGCTAATTGTGTGTGTGTGTGTGTGTGTGTGTGTGTGTGTATTCCTTATGATTTTCTATACACAAGATCATGTTATCTGAAAATATAGTTTTAATCCTTTGTTTCCAAACTGGATGTTTTATATTTCTTCTTCTTGCCTATTGCCTGGGCTACAACCTCTAATACAAATTTGAATAGAGGTGGTAAGAGGGACATCTTTGTCTTGTTCCTGATATTAGGCTGAAAACTTACATTTTGCCACCAATATGATGTTAGCTATAGGTTTTTCATAGATGTCATTGATCAGGTTGAGGAAGTTCCCTTCTAGTTTTACTTTGTTAAACATCTTAATTTTAAAGCATTTCTCAAATATTAAACTTTTTCTGCATCTACTGAGATAATTATGTTGTCTTTGTCCTTCATTCTAACCATGTAGTGCATTACATTATTTTCTTACAAGAGTTTATGAATAAATTGGTGTTAATTATCCTTCAAATATTTTATAGAATTCACCAGTGAAGATATATTCATTCTTAGACTTTTCTTTGTACAATCCTTTTTGGTTCCTAATTAGATGTCTTTTTTAGATAAATTTAATCTTTTTTTATTCTTGAGTCAGTTTGGGGGTTTGTGTCTTTTTACAAATTTCTTCATTTCATCTAAGTTCTCTAACTTGTTGGCATCTAAATCCCCTTATAATTCTTTTATTTTTAAAAGATTGGCAGTAACATTTCATTCCTGATTTTAGTAATTTGAGTCTTCTTTATTTTTTTCCTGGTGTAGCTAAGGGCATTTCTGTTTTGTGGATTTTTTTCTAAGAACCAACTTTTCTTCTTTTTATTCACTCATATATTGAAGTTTGGTTTCAATTTTATTTATTATTTTTCCTGTTCTTTATTTCATTTATTTTGACTAAAATCTGTATTATTCCTTTGTTCTGCTTCCTTTAGGTTTAGTTTTTTTTTTTTTCTAGTTCCTTGAGGTTGCAGGTTAGGTAATTGATCTAAGACCTTTATTTTGTAAACATAGACATTTATACCTATATATTACCCTTTAAGTACTGCTTTAGCTGAATCCCATATGTTTTGATATGTTGTGTCTTCATTTTCATTAATCTTAAGGAATTTTCTAATTTCCTTTGTAATTCCTTCTTTGATTCATCGGCTACATTAGGAATGTATTATTTAATATTCATGTATTTGTGAATTTCCCAAATTTCCTTCTGCTATTTATTTCTAATTACATTCCATTGTGGCCAGAGAACATATTTTGTATGATTTGAAATCCTATTAAAAATATTAAGACTTGTTTAATGACCTAACATATGATTTACCCCAGGGAATGTTCCATGTGCACTTTAAAAGAATGTGCATTTTGCTGTTATTGAGTATAATGTTCTATGGATGTCTGTGAGGTCTACCTGGCTTAAGGTATTGTTGAAGCCTTCTATTTGTTGACTTTCTGTCTAGTTATTCTATCTATTACTGCAAGTGAGGCACTAAAGTCTCCAAATGTTATTATTGAATTGTCCATTTCTCCCTTCAATTCTATCAGTTCTTTATGTATTTGAAGCTCTGTTGTTAGGTATACATATGTGCATAATTACTTCTTGATGGATTGATCCTTTATCATTATGTAATTGTATTGGTCTCTAGTAACAATTTTTGCCTCGAAGTCTATTTTTTTTAATTAGAGATTTAATTTTTTTAGTGTTCTTTTTAGAGAGAGATAGAGGGGAGTGACAGAGAGAGAGAGAGAGAGCGTGTGCAAGAGGGGAGGGGCAGAGAGAGAGGGAGACACAGAATCTGAAGCAGGCTTCAGGCTCTGAGCTGTCAGCACAGAGCTCAACACAGGGCTTGAACTCATGAGCCATGAGATGGTGATCTGAGCCAAAATCAAGAGTCAGAAGCTTAACCAACTGATCCACTCAGGCGCCCCTCAAAGTCTATTTTGTCTGATATTAATATACCCACTCCAGCTTTTAGTTTGCACAGATCCTTTCTATCCTTTTAATTTCAACCTAGTTGTGTCATTGACTGAAGTATGTCTCCTGTAGGCAGCATATAATTGGATCATGATTTTTACCCATTCTGCCATCTCTGCTTTTTAACTGGAGTGCTTGATCCATTTACATCTCATGTAATTACTGATAATAGGATTTAATATGCCACTCTCCTATTTGTTTTCTATATGTCTTATGTCTTTTTGTTCCTCTATTCCTCCATTACTTCATTGCCTTCTATTGTGTTATTTTCTAGCGTACCATTTTAACTCTCTTGTATCTTTTGCTATATATTCTTTAGCTATTTTCTTAGTGATTTCCCTGAGGATTATAACTAACATCTTAATGTATAACAATCTAGTTTGGATTAATACCAACTTAATTTCAGTAGTATACAAAAATTTTGTTCCTGTGAAGGTTTGTTCCCTCCCCCTTCCTTTGTACTTGTAGTATCATACAAATTTTGTTTTTTCACTTTATGCCCATCAACAGATATATCTATATATGTATATTTGCAGAGATAGACATTTTTATATATTTGCAGTTGCCTCAAATCAGGTAAGATAAGGGGCACTTGGGTGGCTCAGTTGGTTAAGCATCCAACTCTTGGTTTTGGCTCAGGTCATGATCTCACAGTCATGGGACTGAGCCCCATATCTACACCCAGCATGGAGTCTGCTTGGGATTCTCTTTCTTCCTCTTTCTGCTCCTCCCCTGCTCTCACACACTTTCTCTCTCTCTCAAAAAAAAAAAAAAAAAAAGAGAGAGAGAGAGGAAAGAAAAAATCAGATAAGAGGAAAAGAGTTACAAACAAAAACTGCATTTTTGCTATATTTTATATTTACCCATGTAATTACCTTTATTCATGCTCTTTATTTCTTCATGTGGATTTGAGTTATTTTCTATTATCCTTTCATTTCAGCCAGAAGGGCCCTGTTTACTTATTTTTTTTGTAGAGCAGCCTTGCTAATGATGAATTCTTTTTGTTTATCTGGAAATGTCCTACTTTATCCTTCATTTCTTTTTTTTTTTTTAATTTTTTTTTCAACGTTTATTTATTTTTGGGACAGAGAGAGACAGAGCATGAACGGGGGAGGGGCAGAGAGAGAGGGAGACACAGAATCGGAAACAGGGTCCAGGCTCTGAGCCATCAGCCCAGAGCCCGACGCGGGGCTCGAACTCACGGACCGCGAGATCGTGACCTGGCTGAAGTCGAACGCTTAACCGACTGCGCCACCCAGGCGCCCTATCCTTCATTTCTTAAAGATAGTTTTGTTGGGTATAGAATTGTTTAACAGTCATTTACTTTAGCACTTTATGTCATCCCACTGCCTTCTGGCCTCCGTGATTTCTGATGAGAATCCCATACACACAAGTAGCTTCTCTCTTGCTGCTTTTGAGATTCTTTCCTTGTCTTTATCTTTTGACAGTGTGATTGTATGTCCAGGCATGGACCTCTTTATGAAAAAAAAATATATGTTTATTTTTGAAAGAGAGACAAGAGGGTGAGCAGAGAGGAAGGCACAGAATCTAAAGCACACTTCAGGTTCTGAGCTGTCAGCACAGAGCCCAACATGGGGCTCTAACTCATGAACCAGAAGATCATGACCTGAGCCAAAGTGGGACACTTAACAAACTTAGTCATCCAGGTGTCCCAGGAATGGGTGTCTTGAGTTTATCCTACTTGGCACTCACTGTGTTTCTTGGGTATGTAAATTAATGTTTTCCACCCAATTTTGAAGTCTTTAGTCATTATTCTTTCAAATATTCTTTGTCTTTCTCTTCTCCCCTAATAGGACTCCCTAAATTATACATGTTGGCACATTTGATGGTATCCCATGGGCCTCTGAGATTCTCTCATTTTTCATTTTTTCTTCTGTTCCTCACACTGGATAATCTCAACTGACCTATATTCAAGTATGCTGATTCTTTCTTCTGCCTGCTCAAATCTGATGCTGAGCACCTTTCAGGGATTTTTCATTTCACTTATTGTATCTCAATGCCAGAATTTATATGTGGTTCTATTTTATAATTTCTTTTTATTGATACTTTGCATTTGGTGAGACATTTCCATACTTGAGTTACTTAAACATATTTAAAATAGCTGGTTTAAAGTTTTTGTTTACAAAGTCCAATGTCTGGACTTCCTCAGGTATAGTTTATTCACTTTTTCTCCTGTGTATGAGACATGCTTTCTTGTTTCTTTGCATGTCTCATAGTTTTTTGAGGAAAACTCTATATTTTAAATAATAATGGGGGAACTCTGAAAATTAGATTTGCTCACCCTTTGCCAAAGGTTTGATGTAGTTGCTGGGTTTTGTTTGTATAGGGACTCATTTCTGTAAGGTCTCTACTCTTTGTAATGATGGTCACTTACATTTCACTCAGGTGGTTTTGTGGTAAGCTAATGATTGGAACCTGAAACCAATTATTCTCCTAATGTCTGTTGAGGGCTTCCTGTGCATGTTGGGACACACTTCAACATTAAACGAGGAACTCTGACTTAGGCTTCACCTTCCGCTTGTGCAGGCCCTCAGTCAACCTAAGGTGAGAATGTAGGATGTTTTTGGGTCTTTCCTGAGGCTTAAAATCCTTGGTGTGTGTAAAGCCCCATGCGTGAGCATTACCATCCAAATTCCCAGGAATATCAGAGCTTCTCAAAAGTGCTACAAATACCTCATTCTTCAGCTTTTCCTTTTAAGTTTTTGGCGAGCCTATTGTTTGCTCCAATGGTTATCCATTGCTTCAGGCAGCCACAACTGGCTCTGATTTTTTTTTGTTTTTTGTTTTTTGTTTTTAATAAATGTCCCTGTGGAAAAGGCTTTTCACACCCAGCAAGCTCTGATCAGGCAAAATAAAGACAATCTTGCAAATGAGATCTTCCAGGGAATCACCAGACAAGTTAAATAATGACAATTCTCTAGGAATACGGCTTTGAAGGAGTTCCAACCCCATTCTGTCCCCTCCAGTGGCTTCTACACAAGTGCTTCTACCTTGATTGTAGATTGTTGGTTTTCCAGTTGGGGTGGGGGATGGGGATAGAAATAGGGCAAACTAGAATGCTACAAAGCTTACTGTTCTTTCTGATATTCAGCTTTTTCTCTTGAATAAATATTCCTTGGATTGCTATAAACCTTTGGTTAATATCCAGAGTTCTGAAAAAAAGTTGATTCTGACATGTTTTGACAATTTTCTTCTTGCTTTTATGGAGGGGAGAATTTTTGGAGGTCCTTACTCCATCATTTTTGCTGGCTCAAAGTATTTAATGCTCTTTTATTTTTAACAAAATGAATCTGGCTAAAACAATGAAGCTACCATCATCAACATTTCTAGGCATCTGCATGATTGAAGCTCAACTATTCTATAAACAGAAATAGCTATAAGAACAACCAAACTGGATACAATGTAAGTTTTAGAAAATGTCCACTGTCCAAGTGAATGTTGCCATAGTTTTTCAGTAGACAGACTCAGAGTTTTAAAAAATCTTTTCATTGTACAAAAAAAAAAAAAAAAGGAGGGAAGGAAAATAGATCGATCAAGGATTTCTAGTCTCAAGAACATTTTGAGAAGCAAAACCTGGTAACTCTTGAACACAGGTAGAAAGGATAATCCACACTCTACTGTAAGGTGAATGGAAAAAAAGCTTGCCAACCCTTCCAAGTTTCTTAATTACATATAGAAATGATCTTCACATGCTCTACCTTCTGCCCAGCCACCACACTGGGCAACCAGTACTTTTCTGTCTCCAAACAACAAGGAACCATATAGTCATGCTTCAAAGAGAACATCTTGGCCTGTGAAGCAATCTCTTTTCCTGAGTAAGGATAACAGTCACTGACCTATGATCAATCCCATTTTTAGAGACACTTGTGTTTCATCCAGGTCTATTAGCTGATGACACGGGGAGGTACCTTCTGGGTAGGGGCAGTGAGACTTGGATGATTTGTACACAGACACAGAGCTAATTTCCAAAAATATGCATTTATAAAAAAAATCTCCCCTGTTTAGGAGAAGGCAAAATATTCACTGAATTCCTGGTAAAAATGTAGGAAAGCCTCATTAGGAGGAAGCAGGAGTCAGTGGAAACCACAAAAATAAAGACATAGTAAAATGGCCAGGGTTATGTAAGGATACATTTTAAAATAAGATTCCTAAAAAGAGAGTGTTTACAAGTCTGTGAAATGAATTTACATTTCAATATTTAATTACATCAGGTTGCATTAGTGTTGGCCCAGTTAGGAATCCATGTTCATAAATCATCTGAATGAAAATGTTTTGATTTCTGAAGTAATGCATCATGTTTAAGCTTTCTGCAGTAAAGATAAAAAAAGGCCTGATTTTTCAATCCAGGAAACAGAAACCTAATTTCACTATTAATAATCTTTTAAATTGGCTTTGAAAGTTCCCAGAGATTATTCAATAGGTATATATTTCAGGGAAAGCTATGTGCAATGCCTCAGTAAGCCAAGTGATGCTGAAGGCTTTTTTTGTAACTGTAAACAATTGTAATTTGTTCTGTTAAATATGGAAGAGAAGTGAGATGTACACTGAACTAGTGAGACAAGTCAGTTGTGAAAGGTTTTAGTGATCGTGAAGTACGTGGACCAAGATATTTAATGTATACCTCACTTTTCTGGAAGAGAAGGGCTAGGTAACAAAAGAGGTCATCTTTCTTCTCTGTTCATCGGAGTGCATCCTCCAGCAGCCAGGGCTCTTTTGTGTACTGATCATTTTTGAAAGTTTTAAAATGTGCTCAAAATATAGATTTTATTCACTGAAGATGCGATATTTTGTCTGTGCAACGTTATATAAGCAAGGATTTTGGTATGATCACAATTAGGCATTTTGAAGAACACTGATAGGATAAGCCACTTAAAATGGACTCCCTTTGCACTAGGTCATAAGAAGGCCTCTGCCCAACAGGGTACCCTAGATTTAAAAATTTACCATTAACCACATATCAGATTGCTGAGGTAAACTTCCCTGAACAGACTGCATTTTTCAGGTAAGTCACTTTTCTTTTTTGCATTGTTATAATTGTATCAAGTATCTACCTAGTATAACTATTGCTTAAGAAAACACATATACTGTAGAATAACCGTAGAATTTTCTGCAAAGCTCTGGACTCAATTCAAATACATAGCATATGGGCAAATTTTCTCCAGTCTGCAACATTCCTTTATAGTATCAAAGGGTTAAGAATGACATCAGTGAATCCAGCACAAAAATTTTCATGATGAAAAGCACCATGGAGGCCAGATTGTAAGTTCCATTGCTCATCAATTAAACTAGGTGCTGCACCGGGGATTAAGATTGAGACTGCCCTAGAAGGTTGTCTGCCTAGCCTACTGCTGCTATTGAAAGCGCACCGTTCACAATGGCAACAGAGAGGAGGCTTGGATTGTAAGTGTCTTTGTCAAATTTCAAACAACTTAAGACAAAGGTATTACATATCCTTAACTCAACAAGAAACCTGAATATCAGGTTAGCACATTTCTCGGCTCCATTTGAAGACACAGGATTATACAGGGTGACACCGAAAGATGCTGCAATGTATTTACCGTCGCTTACATGACAGAGGCAGCAGCCACTTAGGCCTGAATCACATTTGTGAAGTTTCATGCCACATTTTTTAGCTGCCAACTTATGTACATGTAGGGGTTACGCTAAAGCTTCAATTATTCCAGAGGATGAAAGAAGTGTTATATTTTGATACAGATCTTCAGTTCCTATTATACTAAAAGCCTTTGAAATGTGAAGGCTGAACAGGCCAACTTATGAAAGGGACAAGAGGAAGTAGGAACAGTGGAAATGCAGTTGGAACGCACGGGAATGTTCTGTCTTCACCATTCTACGTGGATAGTCTGCTTTCCGGGCAGCAGGTGGTGTGACTGTGAAAAGATCACACATTCGTCAGGAACCGTGTAGGATTTTTAGCACTGTTAGAGCCTAGCATTACAGATTTAGGGCAGCTAATAAGATTCCAGAAACCAAGTTTTTGACAAGTCTGAAATTTTTTGAAAATAATTTTCCTACCAAGGAAATCTTGGTTGTTCCCCTTTTAGTTCTGTGTTAGAGAAGACTCTGTATAATTAAAATTAAAAAAGAATCGCTTCGCAGCAACCAGATGAACATCTGGCAGCAAAGCAACATAAAAATGCTATCCTTTCAAAGGAAGAGCAAGTATGTGGCTCCTCCATTAAGAGCATTTCTTCTGTCAGAATATAATCTCACAGACTTGCCATGTATGGTCTTTTTTTTTAAAGTCCAAGGCTGAATTTGGACTTGCTTTTCCTGTATTTTCTCAGTGGTATCTGGACAATAGCATGTTAAGTACAGAAGAAATCTAGGGTCAAAATGAAGATAATCTAACGCACCAGGTACTTAAACAAATGTGCACAGGTTGTGCTTAGAATCACTTTGCTAAAAACCGGGAGTAGGAATTTTCCACATGTAACGAAAATATTTCAAAGTCAATATAAATTTAATCCTAAACCCATCTAACAAGTAACCATGGAGGACCTATTTTGATGTGTTTTATCTCCCCCTTTCTCATTAGCCAAGAAATGTTTACGTCTAGAAAGAAGAGAACATCTTTTGAAGCCTCAATTATTCCTCAGACTCTTCTCATATTAAAAAAAACCAAAAAACCAAAAAACTTCTTAGGAAATAAAAAATTTCAAAAATCATTTTTCTCTAAATAGTCTTTCAAAATATGAGGGTATTTCATTTATGATGTACATTTTTAGGTTTAAAAACCCTCACAAAAGTCTCTTAATGTGTTGCAAGACTTATAAACAGGGTTGTAACTTTCCAGAGGGTGTATGCTGGGACCCTGGCAGGGCCTTCACTGGAGTCTAAACTTCGCTGCCAACTCAGGCACTTCCCCCTCCACCCCCAGCCCCCCCAGGCCCCCCCGCCCCCCACCCCCTCCGCCACCCGATATTCAATATTCTGGAGGCCATTGGAGTTTGCTGGACTCCGGTAAAGACCTGGGAGAATAACCTGTGGGGAAATAATTCTCTGGGTAAAGAAAGAGAGGAGATTAAAAGTATCCTTGAAGGTATATGTGTTCAAAAGTTAATTTGGCTGTCTTATCAAATCAGAGAGTTCTTCAGGGAACTGAAACTTGCTTTGAGGATTTGGGGAGGCACATCACACTACATAGTTTGCTTATGAGACATACTCACATAAAAAGAAAAACACAGAAGACAAGGGGTCCTTAATTTGGGGGAGGATCTATTCCAACTTGGGGTGGGGGAAGGGTGAAGGCATTTCAGCTCTGAGCTCAATCGGGACATTTCCAGAGAGTTCTTGCAGTCCCCCGCATTTGACAGGACAGGATGTAAGGGCCTGTTCCGCCAGGCTGGACCGTCCCGTCCCTCTGCCATACAAACAGTGTGCGATACACAGGCAACTGCAGTGTCAAGCTGGCAAAACTCCTGAGGCTCTCGAGTGTTTATCAACTCAGTAGGTCAAATGTCTGCAGACACTGGGCGGAGCAGCAGTAAGCCACAAAACTAACTGTTGTCCTCCTGGAAGGGGAAAAAAGGGAGAGAACACTGTGAGTTCCAGATGAAAGTCTCAGGATTCTTTCCATGAGAGGCAGTCATGGAAAGTAAAGGATTAAGGCACGGCCCCCCCAAAAGCACACAACAGAAATGTAAATTTCCTTTTAAAACTGAGCACTGGAATCAGGTGAGGTATGCGCGTGCTCATTCTTTTACCAGTTTTCAAATGATATAATATCCCCCAACTTAGCAGCTGAAGGAAAAGAAGCTTTTTCCATGTTACGGTCTGAATTCCGCTTCTGAGGGCCAACAAAACAGTAACAGAATTTGAAATGCGTTATTAAAAATCACGTAACAGAAAACATCACCAAATTTAGCTAGAACGCTTAATATTGAAGAACTTGTAAGAATGTGGTTTTAAGGACTTTATCCCACAAATGTATTCACACAGATTGTTTGTAGAGGTAATTTCAGAATCTGAGTAAGAGAGTTTGGGGGTCTTCTTCCCACAAAGCAGAGGAATCCCATCTCAAACTCCCATCGGCACCTTTCCACACGGAGTCACGAGCCCTCTGACCCACTCTGGACCTCTCCAGCTATGAGAGGCCTGCTTTTCCCACCAGAAGTGCTATCCTCCTGTGAGGAGAGAATAATTTACTGTTGTTTCCACAGGATCCCCTGTGTTGACTGTCTTCTGGGTCTCTACCCTTTAATCCAGGCTTTGCCTTTCTCTGTAGCCCACAAGGTTATATCTCCAGACCTTGTCACCAAAGCTGCCTGATGGCTGGTTTTTTACTAGATTAGGCCAGTGGAGGCATAGCAGGAGGATTTAGGGCAGTTGAATATTTCTTTCTTTACTTCTTTTTAAAAGCCTAGTTAATTGAGGTATATTAACAAACATATAATAAAATTTACCTGTTTTAAGTATACAGTTGAATGAGATTTGAAAACTAAACAATTAGTTAACTAACACCAAAATCAAGATATATTTATCTCCGGAAATTCCTTGTCTTCATTTGCAGCTGAGAGCCACCCCCCTCCTCAACCTGCTCCCCACCAAGTCTCTGGCAACCACCGGTCATTTTGTTTCTCTGTGGGTTTTTGATTCATTTTCCCCTGGGCTCTGACAGTCTTCCAAAAGAAGCTTTGCTACCATTTCATCTTCACTGATTAATGCCTCCAAGGCAAAGCTAGACCCACCTCTGTAGATTCTTTTGTCTTATATTTCTGGATCAATCCTGGATTCCCTTACCAACTGGCTGCCAGCTAGGTTTGGCTGATGGGAGGATAGAGCTCCCCTTCTTGTATGGCTCCGGTAACACTTCAACACTTTGCCGGGTAGCACCAACTCCGCCTCAGCTTTCACTTCCTGCTTGCAAGGAGCCTCAAAATCAGCCAGAGGGGAGAGCTCAGGGCCTTCCCGGGTCTTTCCTGAGCATGTTCACATCCCTATGCATGCATGTGGCCATACAGACTTCCAGGAATTTGTTAGTGCTTTTTAAATAAAGCCCCCACAGAAACCTTATTCCCTCGACTTCCCTTTTTCACTTTGTGGTTAGTCTATCATTGGCCCCATACTGCCTCAGGCAGCTGTGACGGTTAAGCAGTTGCCTGTAATTGGTTTGACAGCTTTTGATAAACACTCTCAGAGAAGAGGCTTTTTGCACTGGTGGGCTCTGAGATCAAATAAAGATAGCCTGGCAAGTGGGGTCTATCAGTGAACCACCAAGTAGGACAGTGACAATGCTCTGGCATTGGACCTTTGAAGAAGCTCCTTGTACCCCTTTCCAGTTGCTGCTAGAATGCTGGTTTTACCTATGATTGCAGATTCTTGATTTTCAAGGTTATAAATTACAAGATAGGGTTATGATGGGTTATTATATTGCAAAGGTCTATGTTCTTACTGAGCATCAGTTGCTTTTCTTAAGTAAATAATCATCAGGTGTAAGCCTTTTGTTAATTTCCAGAGTTCTGAAAATTTTGATTGTGACCATTTTTGCCAGTCACCTTTTTGCTTTTGTGGAAAGGTTGGGTATTTATACCCCACTCCATCTACTTGTCTGACTAGAGCTTCTATTGGGCAGCCCCTCTGTTGGCTTCGGTTCTCAGCAGCCTCTAGATCCCCTAGTCCTTCAGGCCGAAGGATAAGATGGCAAAGCTTCCTACTGTTCTAAGTTTCCAGGTGCTTTATCATCCTTCTGGGTGCTCTGAACCCTGCTTCAGCTCCTGCAAATAGGCCTTCTCCATTCACTTCTCTCCAAAATCCCAGCTAATGTGTGTTCTAGCCAGTTCCCCAACCGATTTAGTAAGTGTTACAAGGAGGGATGTAAGGAAATAGTCCATCCAGGTGGAATTCTGGAATTGAGTTGGTAAGTGCATGTAGGGCGTTCTTGCTAGGGAAAAATGGGGTACTGCTAAAGTGCAGTATGGTTTGACATCATGAGTACTCAAAGTATCACTTAAACAGACTGCCAAGGGAGGGTAAGGCACTGGGAAGTCAATGGCTGAGGCCCTTGATTGCTACGGCATCACAGTGAATTCAGAGATTGTGGAGCAAGATGGCTTCTTCCGACTGCTAAAGAGATTATCACTCACAGGCCCTCATCTCCATTCCTACCCCCAATTAAGCTTCATGCCTTGAAGTCTCCACTCACGGCATAGGGGGAGAATCTACATTTCTGCAGTGGTCCTAAAGGAGTTCTTATTCCATGAAACTATAGGAGGGGCACGTCTGAAGCATGAATGTACAGGTTGCAAAGTCACATGCCAGGTACAAGTACATTTATGTGGAGTCTCTTAAGGTAAAGGTACTGGCTGGGAAGGGGTAGGACCCTGACACTTGAAATGGAAACCTCTGTAGAGACACAAAGCTAAGAACCTTGAACCTCTGATATCCCTAAACATTTCTTCACATCAGAAACAGCCTTTTTTACCTTCTAAGACAATGAGCATTTCCTTCCATAAAAAATATGGCACTGACTTCATCTGGGGTAGTTACCTAAAAAGGAAGTCCCTATTCTCTTCAGGACCCACTACCATCAATGGCCACTGTCTTTAGGGCCATAAGGGGTGTCAAATCCCAGCACGATCCGGAAAATTAATTGCAAGGCCTGCTACTGGGAAAGAGAACGTACATGAAGAAGTTGCAGGATCTTGCCAAAGTTTATGAGCAGGAACCTGGACAGCAAGCATGTAAATGGATTCTAAGTAAATCAGCCAGCAGGACTAAATCTAAGGTTGGATCAGGCCAATGAGGGTGTTCACATATGCCTCAGGATTTAACGTGTTAGCCTGAGCCCCTGTCATGGGTGACAAAAGTTCTGAGTCACTACTTGATTTCAGCTCAGGTCATGGTGTCGCGGTTCATGGGTTCCAGCCCTGCATTGGCTCCACACTGATAGGGTGGAGCCTGCTTCTGATTCTCTCTCTCCATCTCTCTCTGCCCCGCCCCAACTCATGCTCACACTCTCTCTCAAAAATAAATAAACCTTAAAAAAAAAAAAAAAAGAAGTTCTGAGTAATGCCTATAGTCAAGGAGACAGGGTGGAAACCCACTGCACAGTCTGGAGGGAAGAGATCGTAGGTTTAGAGAAACTGGAACTCTAAAGTGGATCCCATGTGGTGCCCCTTGCTCAGCCACCTCCTGAAAACCTGTGGGAGCGCCAGAAGGCATTCCTTTCACCAAGACATTACAGTTTGTATTGATGAGGGGAATACAAACTGGAAGTAGCAAGCACACGTGATACTTAATATGACACATGTACTAGAGGTGAGACAGAAATCCTCCAGGAGGTCAGGTGTCTACTGCATTGGTAAAGTTTCAGAAGACTTACATCTGGAACTACACTATGAAGTAATAGATACTCCCTGTGGGTCCCTTTGGATTTTAGTGACAAAATATATTTGGTTGGGGACTTTTGGTTCTGCCAAGATAGAACAGTCCAGTCCTTCTGGATCCATCCTCTTACAATTAAAGCACAACAAACTGTCCATAACACAACAAACAAGCATAGGAAGACTCTAAAAGATAGACTGAAGGTAGACAGTCTATGGACCTTGGGACTTGAGGGGCAACATGGCAGCAGTGGGTTTCCTAGGTTTTCTTACTGCTTCCCATATAGCTAGATAGGATGCTCGTAGAAACCCAGAACCACCAACAGGCATAGGTTTAAAAAAAAAAAATGCCAAGAAAAGCTTGTTCCCCCTAGCCAAAGGACTGGGGCAGAGAAATCTACAGAGGAAGAAAGTAAGTGGTTGCTTCACGCTGGGTATGGGGGAGTACAGAGGTGACAGCCGAAAGGTACAAGGTTTCTTGTAGGATAAGAAAAATGTTCTAAAACTGACTGTGGTGCTAGCTGCACATATCCATGAATATAGTAAAATCCACACTGAACTGTACACTTTAAACAGGCGAATTGTATGATATGTGAATCATCTCATTAGTCTTAAAAATAACAGCACTGAAAGGAGAAATAGACAAATCCACAATTAGAGGGGATACTTCACCATCTTGCTTTCAGCAAATGACAGAGCTACTAGGCAATCAGCAAAAGTACAGAAAAACCAAACAACTCAACTGACCAAAGAATCTAATTGAGGTATATAGAACATTCCACCCAAAAACAGAATACTCTCCCCTTCCACCACCAAATGTCCATGGATAGACAGTATCCTTAACTATAAAACACACCTCAACAAATTTGAAAATAACTGTAATGTACAGAGGACACATGTAGTTTCATCTCTGGTAAGTAGCCTAGAAGTCGTCACTCCTAGGCATATAAGAACAAGCTGAATAAACTGAAAACCAACAACTTTTCTTCTGGCCACCAGGGGACTGAGGGTGTAGGGTAAAGAGCAACCTCAGAGTCTGGAGAGATGGATGAATCTGGAGAGTCACACCTGGATTTGCTCGCCTGGACAGAAGACATTAGAACTTCTGGAGGCTGAGCGCAGGCTAGCCTGAGAATCATATAATGCTGGGGCTGCAATCTTAGGATTGTCACACATATTCTTGGGTTTTACCTACAGAAATTCTATAGGCTGTCATAGTAAAAATTAAAAAAAAAAATCCCCTTGTAACTCAGTCAAGAGCAGGAAAGAAGTAGTTTTCATGTGTCACACCCAGAACATCGTCGAGAACAAAGGACTGCTTTCCAGAGGAAAAGAGTTTACCAGAACCTTATCCTAGCTTGGGAAGGGCACTGTTGCCATTCCAGCCCCCTCTAGCCTGCCCATACCACCTCAGTGGAAAAAACAAGCTATGAGACATAAGAAAAACTTGTTAAAGTCATAGCCTAGAAATACAGGCCCACTTTAATACTTAGATATAATCATAAAACTTCAGAACACTTTCCTTTCTCACACCATACCACCAGAGTAACTGGTTTCCAGCATAAGAATAGGGGCCCTGGGTGGCTTAGTTGGTTGAGCATCTGACTCTTGACTTCAGCTCAGGTCATGATCCCAGGGTCGTGGGATTGAGCCCTGTGTCAGAGCTGAGCTCCACACTCAGTGTGGAGCCTGCTTGAGATTCTTGCTCTCTCCCTCTGCCCCTCTCCCTGAATCGTACTCGCTCTCTCAAATAAATTTAAAAAAAAATTAAAAAGAACAGTGGATTACAGATAAAACAGCTGCAAGATGCTGACTCTCTTAAGAGTACACAGGGAAGTCCAATGTCAAGTTAGGAGACTAAAACAAGCAAACTAGGAATTTGAATTTGAAGCCTCTGATGCCTACAACCATAGCAAATATTAGACACAGCCCAACTCCCAGCCAGATTAACATAAAATCTCACGCTAAATGCCTACTTACCTCAGTTCTTTTTTACCTAATACAATATGTCTGACAAAAAATTAGAAGACATAAGGCAAGAAAAAGCACATGTTGAAGAGACAAACAGAACATCAGAACCAGAGCCAGATATGACAAAGATGTTGGAATTTTCAGAGAATTTTAAAAAATAGAAAAGAAAATCTAAAATCTGTGGGACAATTTCTAAAGGTGCAACATATGCATAATTAGAATACCACAAGGAGAAGGAGAGAAAGGTAAAGAAATATTTGAAGTGATAATGGTTAAGAAGTTTACAAAATTAGTAACAGATCCAGTAGTGTAAGAGCACCAAGCAGGATAAATATCAAAAACAGAACAAAACAACCCCCAAAAGACACACAGGCATATCATACTCAAACTAGAAAAAAAGAAAAAGAAAATTTTCAAAAGAGCCACAGTGGGAAAAAACTCTTACCTATAGAAGAACAAGCATATGAACTACAGTGGACATATTAGAAAGCATGCAAGCAAGAAAAGAGCGGAGGAAAATATTTAGTGTGCTCAAAGAAAAAAAAAATCACTGACTTAGAATTCTATACCCAGTAAAATTATCCTTCAAAAGTAAAGGAGAATAAAGATTTTTTCAGACAAACTGATAACTGAGGAAAATTCATTGCCAGGAGGAAAACAACAGAACTCAGATCTAAATAAAAACAGGAAGGCTGCTGGAGAAGGCATGAATAAAGGTAAAGTAAAATAGTTTTCTAATTTTCAATTGAACTAAAGTATAACTTGCTTAAAGTAATGAGGGTAGCAATGTAGTGTGTGACTACAACAGATGGATGTTGACCCGAAGGGCAGCAATTCTGTAAGGGATGACAGGGAGGAATGTGGGATATTCTGTCACAAGACACCTTTATTACACATTGAGTAATATAGAGTCATTTGAAGATGGACTTAAATTAGTGAAAAAAATACATATTGTAAACTCTAAGGAAACCATTACACATTTTGAAAAAGGACTATAATGGGTATGCTAATAGAGGAGATAAAATAGAATCATGTAAAATGCTCAATTAAAACCAGAGCAGGCAGAAAAAGAGGGAGGAAAAGAAATAAGAATGTAAAAAATAGAAAATAATTATAAACACAATAGATATTAATCTAACTAAATCAATAATCACTTTAAATTTAAATCACCTAAATATACCAATTAAAAGAGACTCTATAAGCAGATGAAAAAACTAGGCCCAAATATATAATGTGTACAAAAAACCGACTTTAAAGATACAGAGGCAGACAGGTTAAGGGTAAAGAGATGGGAAAAGATAAAGCATGTTAATACCTATATCAATTTCAGATGACGTGGACTTCAATTCAGGACAAAGAAAAGTGTCAGACATAAGGAGGGGCATGACATCATGATACAGGTGTTAATTCTCCAAAAAGACATAACAATGTAAAATGTGTATGAACCTAATAACAGAGCATCAAAACATGTAAGGCACAAAATGATAGAAGTGTAAGAAACAGACAAATCCACTATTAGAGCTCTTTAAGTAGTTGATAGATCCAGAAAACAGAACATCAGAGAGAATACAGTTGTTAGTTATCATTAATCAACTGGACCTAATTGACACTTACAGATACTCCATCCAACAACAGAAAAATACACATTCATACACACTCATCTCAAGCTCATGTGTAATATTATTCAAGACAAACCACATTCTAGGACATAAAACTGCACCATAAAAAAATTTAAAGGAAGAGAAATCAAACAAACTTTGGTCTCAGACCACAACTGGAAATTAAACTAGAAATCAGTAACAGAAAGACATATGGAAAATCCCCAAATATTTGAAATTTTAAAAATTAAATTCTAAATAATACATGGGTGGAAGAACAGGTCTCTAAAGAAATTAAAATATTTTGTAGTGGGGGAGCATGGGTGGCTCAGTAGGTTAAACGTGTGACTCTTGATTTTGGCTCAGGTTATGCCTTGTGGGTTTCAGACCCATGTCAGAATTCTCTCTCCCTCTCTCTGCCCCTCCTCTGCTTGCTCACGTGTGCTCTCCCTCAAAATAAATAAACCTAAAAAAATATTTTGAGCTGAGTGAAAATGAAATACAACTAATCAAAAAGTTGTGGGAAGCAGCAGAAGCAGTATTAAAGGGAAGCTCACAGCACACTAAACACATGTATTAGAAAAGAAGAAGGCTCTAAAATCAATAACCTGAGCTTCCATCATGAAGTCATAGAATGAAGAACAATTTATTGAGGAAGATATAAAGAAATGGAAAAACATTCTGTGCTCATGGATTGGAAGAATAAATATTGTTAAAACGTCAATACTACCCAAAGCGATCTACGCATTCAATGCAATCCCAATCAAAATTGCACCAGCATTCTTCTTGAAGCTAGAACAAGCAATCCTAAAATTTGTATGGAACCACAAAAGACCCTGAATAGCCAAAGTAATATTGAAGAAGAAGAAGACCAAGCGGGAGGCATCACAATCCCAGACTTTAGCCTCTACTACAAAGCTGCAGTCATCAAGACAGCATGGTATTGGCACAAAAACAGACACATAGACCAATGGAATAGAATAGAGGCTCCAGAATTGGACCCACAAAAGTATGGCCAACTAATCTTTGACAAAGCAGGAAAGAGTATCCAATGCTAAAAAGTCTTTTTAACAAATGGTTCAGGGAGAACTGGACAGCAACATGCAGAAGAATGAAACTAGACCTCTTTCTTACACCATTCACAAAAATAAACTCAAAATGGAAAAAGGACCTGAATGTGAGACAGGAAACCATCAAAACCCTAGAGGAGAAAGCAGGAAAAAACCTCTCTGACCTCAGCCGCAGCAATTTCTTACTTGACACATCTCCAAAGGCAAGGGAATTAAAAGCAAAAATGAACTATTGGGACCTCATGAAGATAAAAAGCTTCTGCACTGCAAAGGAAACAATCAACAAAACTAAAAGGCAACCGACGGAATGGGAAAAGATATTTGCAAATGATATATCGGACAAAGGGCTAGTATCCAAATTCTATAAAGAAGAACTCACCAAACTCCACACCCGAAAAACAAATAATCCAGTGAAGAAATGGGCAGAAAACATGAATAGACACTTGTCTAAAGAAGACATCCAGAGGGCCAACAGGCACATGAAAAGATGCTCAACATCACTCCTCATCAGGGAAATACAAATCAAAACCACATTGAGATATCACCTCACGCCAGTCAGAGTGGCTAAAATGAACAAATCAGGAGACTATAGATGCTGGTGAGGATGTGGAGAAACGGGAACCCTCTTGCACTGTTGGTGGGAATGCAAACTGGTGCAGCCGCTCTGGAAAACAGTGTAGAGGTTCCTCAAAAAATTAAAAATAGATCTACCCTATGACCCAGCAATAGCACTGCTAGGAATTTACCCAAGGGATACAGGAGTGCTGATGCGTAGGGGCACTTGTACCCCAATGTTTACAGCAGCACTTTCAACAATAGCCAAATTATGGAAAGAGCCTAAATGTCCATCAACTGATGAATGAAGAAATTGTGGTTTATGTACACAATCGAGTATTACATGGCAATGAGAAACAATGAAATGTGGCCTTTTGTAGCAACGTGGATGGAACTGGAGAGTGTTATGCTAAGTGAAATAAGTCATACAGAGAAAGACAGATACCATATGTTTTCACTCATATGTGGATCCTGAGAAACTTAACAGAAAACCATGGGGAGGGGAAGGGAAAAAAAAAAAAAAGGTTAGAGAGGGAAGGAGCCAAACCATAAGAGACTCTTAAAAACTGAGAATAAACTGAGGGTTGATGGGGGGTGGGAGGGAGGGGAGGGTGGGTGATGGGCATTGAGGAGGGCACCTGTTGGGATGAGCACTGGGTTGTATAGAAACCAATTTGACAATAAGTTTAATATTAAAAAAATAAAATAAAAATCCTAAAAAAAAGAACAATTTATGAAGAACAATCTAAAGTAAGTAAAAATCACAGAGCATGTTCTCTATCCAAATGGAATCAAATTAGAAATCCATAACGGAAAGACAACAGGAAGATTTCCAAATGTGGATATAAAAGAACACAGTTCTTTGACCTTCCTTGACCTATGGGTCAAATGACTACTTTCCCATGGATTAAAGAGGCAATCTCAAATAGAAACTTACATGAACTGAATGAAAATGAAAAGACAACATATCAAAAATTTTGAGGCATGGGAAAGCAGTGCTGAGAGAGAAATGTATGGTACATAATGCTTATGTTAAAAAGGAAAGTTCTCAAATCAATGATCTGAGCTTCTACTCCAATCCCATCCCCCAAAGGCAAAGTAAACCCAAAGCAAGCAGAATGAAGCAATAATAAATCAGTGAAATCAACAATTTCACTAGGATTAAGAAGATCAATAAAATGGATACATCTTTAGCAAGACTAACAAAGATAGACAGAAGGCTCTCTTAATATAAGAAATGAAACAGGTGTTATCAGTACAAATCCTGAAGCCATTAAAAAGATGAGAATAAGCTGAGAGTAGATGGATTCCTTGAAAACTACAAACTACCAACACTCAACCAAGATGAAATAGCCAACCTGAAAAGGACTGTAACTATTAAAAATTGACTTCGTAATTAAAAAAAGAAAATAAATCTCCAGGTCCAGACAATTTCACTGGAGAATTCTATCAAACATTTAAAGAAGAGCTAAGAGGAATTTTTACAGTCTCTTGCAGAAAAACAGAAAAGGAAGAACACTTCCCAACTCATTTTATAAGGCCAGTAATTACTCTGACTCTAAAGCCAGAGAGTTTAAAACCAGAAAACTATAGACCATCTCTCTCATGAATACAGATAGAAAAATCTTCAACAAAGTATTGAACTAATACAGAAAAGTATAAAAAGAGCTATACACCATTGTCAGGTGGGGGTTATTCTGGGTATGTAAGGTTGGTTTAATATTTGAAAATCAATTTCATCAATCATGTCAGCAGGTGAATGAAAAAAAAATTGTATGATATCAATGGACTCAGAAAAAAGCATTTGAAAAATCTCCACTAATGATAAAAAGCCTCAGCAAACAGGAATAGAGGGGATCTTTCTCAATCTGGTAATTAGAATCTACAAAAAACCTACTGCTAACTTCATACTCTATAAGGGATGTGTACTTTCAACACCTTAATCAACACAGTACTTGAAGTTTTAACCACTGCAGTAAGGCAAGAAAAAGAAATAAAAGGCACAGAGAATGGAACGTGGAGATATAAAACTATTTCTACTTTCAGATGACACGATTGTCTACATAGAAAACACCAAAGCATCTACAAAATGTACTCCTAGACCTTTAAGCAAGTTCAGCAATGCTGCAGGCACATAAGACTGAAATACAAAAATGAATCACATTTCCACATACTAACAATGAACACATGGAAAGTGGAATTTAAAAGTATAATATCATTTATAGTCACATAAAGAAAGTGGGACACTTGCGTATAAATTTAACAAAACATTTAAGGACTTCTATGCTGCAAGTTATTAAATATTGATGAAAGAAATAAAAGACTACTTAAAAAAATGGAAAGACACAGGATTCACACACCGGAAGACTCAACGTCGCAAAGATGTTAATTCTCTCCAAGTTGATCTATAGATTGAATGCAATTCTTTTCAAAATCCAGCACAAGGGTTTTTTTTTTTTTTGAGACAAAGATAAGCTTTTTCTAAAATTTATATGGAAATGCAGAGGCCCTAGAAGAATTAACAGAATTTTGAAAAAGAATAACAAAGTAGAAGTATCACTTTATCTGATATTAAGTGCTAATATATAACTACAGAATCAACACAGTTTGGCATTGACTGAGAGACAGACACAGATCAATGGAAAAGAGAACATCGTTATGACCCTGGGGTAGGTAAAGACTTCTTAGGACATAAAAAGCACTAACTATAAAATTAAAATGGATAAATTTGACTCCATCAAAATCAAAACCTTCTGCTTTGCAAATTACACTCATATGAAAATGAATGGCAAGCATCACTTTCGAGATTTTCTTAATTCAGGAAACTATATAAATTTTAAGTCATTGGATACTCTGTATTACCTTAACTAAAAAAAAATTAAAGTTGGTTAGAACCCTACTTCAGATAATTTGCTTCACACACACCAGCATGTATACATGTATATAAATCACAATTGAAATGAAACTCAGACACAAAATGATCTTAAGTATGATAAGTGGATTTGTGAGGATCAGCTAACTAAACTTAACTCTCCTGACTTTAAAAAAAAAAAATTATGCTACATGAAAATCATTCATAGAAACAATACATTTCATGCCGCTGGATTTTTAAAAATAAAGGCTGTAAGCAAAAAAATCCAACTCCATAAAAATGTGTTTTGTTGTTGTTTTGTTGTTTTTTACTTACTGAAGCATAATGCCCACTGATCATTATTAACTCCTTATGATGCTCAAGGGTGGGGTGGGTAACCTGGAGGTGCCATAGTTGTGCTACAAAAAATCCAACTGTGTGGACTTATGACTTGTGGGAGATTCTAACAACATATTGTATCTGCTTGTTGCATTAATGATCTAAGTTGTTACAAGTACACCAAATCTACTGCCTTAAGAATGGATTTGTGCTGGTTTGATCCTTTAAAATTCCTAAGCTGTGGCACCAGGGATGTGACAGTTTTAAGGGAGAAATTCTGAGCTAAGCAATAAACTCTATAGTTAGGAAAAGGAGGTTAGTACATTCTACAAAGAACATCAGACATGACATTTGTTGCTTTAGAATCTCTTATTTATAGGCAAGACAGGAGAAAGAGCATTTCAGCTTAGTTTTAAAATACAGAAATACACTATTCTTAAAAAAAAAAAATCACAATGTGGTTGGCACATTCTGGAGCCCCCAAAAAAACATAAGAAATATGGTATCTTCTTTGCAAACGTGTCTCCTGATTAGAAACAAAAAGCAAAAAGCATATCCTTGACTCATACAGAAATTCAAGCCAGAAGAAAAACAATATTTATTAGACAGAGTTGATCAGATGACATCCCAAACTCATACACAAATTAAGGGAGAATTATCTCATAACATATTGTATCTGCTTGTTCACTTATGTTAACGGTGACGGTTTCTCATGGGAAGATCCTACGTGCAGACCTAGAGGCTTAAATATGACATACTGGTTTCTCTATTTGATCAGTCCATGCCCTAGGACGTCAGGGGTGAAATATATGTATGTGAAAAGAAGTTATCAGGTGGTGTGGTCAGGGCTGAATCCCCGGTACCTAATACAGAGTTTGGCACATTGCAGAGGTCAGCGCACAATAACTGAGTGATACGAGTAGGAAAAAACAGTGAAGAACAATTTACTTAATTTGTTGAAGAGTATTTGACCTGCGCAAAGTTTCCTAAGTCACCTTAAGAGGGTGCCGGTCAATGAATAGGCTTTGGCTAAAAGAAAAAAAAAATCCTAAATACAAGTAAGCAAATAATGTCAGTATTACTGATGTTAACTGGTTTCACAGAAGAAAGTAATAGCCATAAAAAGCAAGGATAAGGTAATGAGAAACATTTCGTAAGTGAGTTAACCATATAAGAATTAGGAGAGATCATTTAGAGATAAACTACAGTGAGTGAAATTACAGTGAGTGGAGAAGAGAGTATTAAGTTGTCCTGAAAGATGAGGGAAGCCATAAGACAATGAGTTCTGCACGCCTCTCACAGGCCTCTATCCCAAGGCACATCCGTCACCAGGACATCTGGCCCTCTCACGTAATCGCTCTGGCCTAAAAGACCAAGGAGAATTCCTGAAGAAAACCAAACTCTACATCAGAGCTTGAAAGCAGCTGACTGAAGCCAGGGTGTCATTACCTCCCACAGTGCTCTGCTTGCGGGGAATGCTCGCTGCATATCTGCTAACTGGACACATTAATAAATGAGTGGATGAGTTACTCTGAGCTATTTGGAACTAACTCCAATAGCATTTTTAACAAGAAGAGAAAAAAAAATTCCTAAGACTCACCTGGAGCCAACAGAAGATCCCACAGAGCCAAGCAAATCTTGAGAAAGAACAAAGCTAGAGGCATCCCATTTCCTGACTGCAAAATATTTTACAAAGCTACAGTAATCAGAACAGTATGGTATTGGCATAAAGACAGATACACAAATGGAACAGAACACAGAGCCTAGAAACAGACCCACACAAAACTGTTAACTGATCTTCCACAAGGAAGCCAAGAATATACAATGGGAAAAAGAGTCTCTTCAAAAAATGGTGCTGGGAAATTGGATATCCACATGCAAAAGGAATGAAACTGAGAGTAGAAACCTTATCTTACACCATACATAAAAAGATCTACTCAAAATAGATTAAAGACTTATATGTAAGACCTGAGACTATAAAACTAGAAGAAAACATTGGGAGAAAGCTTCTTAATTAACACTGGTCTTGACAATGAATTCTTTTTTTTTTTTTTTTAAAGTTCATTCATTTATTTTTGAGAGACACAGAGACAGCATGAATGGGGAAGGGGCAGAGTGGGAGGGAGAGAGAAAATCCCAAGCAGGCTCTGTGCTGTCGGCACAGAGCCCAACGTGAGGCTCAAACTCACAAAATCACGAGATCATGACCTGAGCTGAAACCAAGAGTTGGCTAAACTGACTGAGCCACCCAGGCACTCCTACAATGAATTCTTGAACATGACACGAGTAGCACAGCAACAAAAGCAAAAACAGGTGAGCAGGACTACTTCAAACTAAAAAGCTTCCCCAAAGCAGAAGGAAACAAAAGGAAAAAGCAACTTATAAAATGGGAAAAAAATATTTGAGAATCCCACTACTTGATGATGGGTTAATATCCAAAATATATAAGGAATTCCTATAACTCAATAGCAATAAACAAATAATCTGATTTAGAAATGGGCAAAGGACTTACATAGACATCTCTCCAAAGACATACAAGTGGCCAACAGGCCCATGAAAAGGTTCTCAACATCATTCATCATCAAGGAAATACACATCAAACCACAGTGAGGCATCACCTCATACCTATTAGGATCGCTATTGTAAAAACAACAAATGAAACAACCAAACAAAAAATAATGTATTGGCAAAGATACAGAGAAATGGGAATCCTTTTTTTTTTTTTTTTAATTTTTTTTTTCAACGTTTATTTATTTTTGGGACAGAGAGAGACAGAGCATGAACGGGGGAGGGGCAGAGAGAGAGGGAGACACAGAATCGGAAACAGGCTCCAGGCTCTGAGCCATCAGCCCAGAGCCCGACGCGGGGCTCGAACTCACGGACCGCGAGATCGTGACCTGGCTGAAGTCGGACGCTTAGCCGACTGCGCCACCCAGGCGCCCCAGAAATGGGAATCCTTGTATACTTTTGGTGGGAATGTAAAATGCTGCAGCTGTTATGGAAAATAGTACAGCAGCTCCTCAAAAAAATTAAAATATAACTGTCATATGATCCAGAAATCCCACTCTGAGTATGTAACCAAAAGAAATCAGAGTCTCAAGGAAATACCTGCACTCCATGTTCATGACGGCATTATTCACAATATCCTAGATATGAAAACAACCTTAATGTCCGCTGATGGGTGAACAGATAAAGACAATCTGGTAGAAATATGGGATGAATATTTTTTTAAATAATTTATTTTTAATATTTTATTTACTTATTTTGAGAGAGAGCATTCACAAGCGGGGAAGGGCAGAGAGAGAGAGAGGGAGAGAGAGAATCACAAGCAGGTTCTGCGCAGAGCCCGACGTGGGGCTCGATCCCATGAACCACGAGATCAAGAGTCGGATGCTCAACTGACTGTGCCACCCAGGCATCCCATAAGGATGGAATATCACTTAGACTAAAAAAAAGAAGGATGTCCTGGCATATGCAATGACACAAACAAACCTGGAAGACATTATGCGAAGTGAAATAAGCCAGCCCCAGGAGGACAGGATTTCACTTACACGAGGTATCTAAAAAAGTAAACTCATAGAAGCAGAGAGTAGAATGGTGGTTGCCAGAAGCTGGAGAAGGGGAGGAAGAAATGGGAGTTGTTGTCAGCTTCAGTTATGCAAACTGAACAAGTTCTAGAGAGCTGCTGCTGAATGTGGTGCCTGTGGTTAATACTATTGTACTATGCACTTGAAAATTTGTTAAGAAGGTAGATCTCATGTTTAAATGTTCTTAATACAATTTTTAAAAAAAGGATATAAAGAGCACCAATAATCTGATTCAATGGATCCTTGGTTGAGAAGTCAATTTAGAGACGGGTGCCCAGGTGACTCAGTCAGTTAAGCATCTGACTCTTGATTTTGGCTCAGGTCATGATGTCACAGTTTGTGGGATCGAACCCTGCCTTGGGCTCTGTGCTGACAACGCAGAACCTTCTTGGGATTCTCTCTTTCTTCCTTTCTCTCTGTCTCTCCCCTGCTTGTGTGAACATGTTCTCTCTGTCCCTCTCTCACAAAAATAAATAAATAAACTTAAAAAAAAAGTCAATTTAGAGAGATTCTACTTTAACCTATTACCAATGGTCATTTCTGGTTGAAGTTCTTCAGTTTCCTTTTGCAGAATTGTATTTTCTTTAAAAAAATTTTTTTTAACGTTTATTTATTTTTGAAACAGAGAGAGACAGAGCATGAACGGGGGAGGGTCAGAGAGAGAGGGAGACACAGAATTCGAAACAGGCTCCAGGCTCGAGCTGTCAGCACAGAGCCCGACGCAGGGCTTAAACTCACGGACCGCGAGATCATGACCTGAGCCGAAGTCGGACACTTAACCCACTGAGCCACCCAAGTGCCCCCAGAATTGTGTTTTCTAATTTTGCTTCTATGATCATGTATGAATTGAATAGACATACTTTGTCCCCCACCAAAATAAAAATAAATAACTGGTCTAACAATTTTTTTTTAATTTCTTTTATGTTTTTATTTTTGAGAGAGGACACACACACAGTGAAAGCGGGGAGGGGCAGTGAAAGAGGGAGACACAGAATTCAGAGAAGGCTCCAGGCTCCAGGCTCCAAGCTGTCAGCACAGAGCCTGATGCAGGGCTCAAACTCACAGACTGTAAGATCATGACCTGAGTTGAAGTCGTATGCCCAACCAACTGAGCCACCCAGGCGCCCCTGGTCTACTAATGTTTTAATAATTAAACATATTTTTATATGGTTTTTATATGGTTTATAACTGGAGAGGAGTCCTGCCCCAGGAAGAATTATACCCAAGTTTTACCCTTACCTGATTTAGATATTTAAAAGGAGATTTTGAACTCGGGCGTCTGAACAATCAAGTAAGTGTCCAACTTCGGCTCAGGTCATGATCTCACGGTTTGTGGAATCGAGCCACTGACAGCTTGGAGCCTGCTTGGAATTCTCTATCTCACTCTCTCTGCCCTTCCCCCACTTCTCTCTCTCTCTCTCTCTCTCTCTCAAAAATAAATAAAACATTTAAAAAAAAAAGATGAGATTTTTTTAACTTACAAGTTGATGTTGGAATGGGTTAGGATTTGGGGGGTGTTGGGATAGGGTGAATTTATTTTGCATGTGAGAAGAACATGAATTTTTGGAACGGATTGTTATGGGTTGAAGTATGTCCTCCCAAATTCATGTGATGAAGCCCTGACCTCTAATGTGATGGGTATTTGCACTTAGGTCCTTCTGGAGATAGTAGGTTTAGATGAGGTCATGAGGATGGGGCACTCATAACGGGATTAGCACCCTTATAAAAAGAAGAGACACCAGAGAGCCTGTGTGCATGTGCTCACAAGCTCTCTGCCATGTGAGGCAGCAAAAAAGTGGCCATCTGCAAACCAAGAAAAAAACTCTCCCCTACAACCTGACCATGTGCACCCTGATTTCAGACTTCCAGCCTAAGAACTGTGAGGAAATAAATTTCTGTTGTTCAAGTCAGTGAGTTATGGTATTTTGTTATGGCGGCCTGAGCAGAGTAATGCAGTGACATTATTTGGAAACAGGATCACTTCAGGTATAATTAGTTAAGGGAGGATTAAAGCCCACCAGAGTGGGCCCTAATGCAATATCACTGGGGTCCTTACAAAAAGGGGAAGTTTGTTTAGACACAGAGCAAGACAGACATAGAGAGAAGATGATGTAAAAACACAGGGAGAAGACAGGCTTCTATCTCCAAGCCAAGGAGAGATGCCTGGAACAGACCCTTCCCTCACAACCGTCACAAGGAACTACCCCGCCAACATGCCGATTTCAGACTTCCAGCCTTCAGAGCTGTGAGACAATGGATATCCTATTATTTAAGTCACCCAGTTTTGTGGCATTTTAAATGTTGTGGCATTCCTAGCAAATTAATATATAGCCCTGAAAAACCTTGGGTGACCTGATTTCCTATTGGAAAATACAGAACTTGTATAAATCACGCATGCATGGGGAAAAGCCAGACACGTTGTTATAATAATAAATAACCCTCTATGCTGATGTTCTCCATTTTAATAAGTGAACAGTAAGTTTTAGGAAAGAAAATGTGCTATAAGGATTCAAAAATCATGAATATGCTAGCCATTCTTCTGTTTTATTGATATTTGAAGGTTTGGGAATCTATTGTTTATTAAAAATACTATAATTTCTTTTTGTTTCACTCGGTATTAAATTTAGGTTGAAACTAACACTTGTATGGGACTTGGTATTTTAGAAGAATATCCAATATGTTCTTTTAAAATGATGCCAGATGTCCACAATGATTTAGGTATTGGCTGATACAATGTATTATTTACAACAAGCAAAGCCAACTGAACTGAATATATTATAAAACTTAAAAATAATATTATCAAGACCTTGTAGAGTTAGTTTATGATATTAAAAATATTGATTTTATTTTCAGCAGTAAGCTACTGAGATTCAAGTAGTTGGTTTTCAGTTACAAAAGAAAGTACTTTAAAGACTATGATAGAAACTGAAGTCAATGCTTTTAATACAATCTCCATAGCAACATGGGAAGGAGCAAAGTCTGGTGGACCGAATGAAAGCCACAAACTCTCAATTTCAACCCTAGCATTAACTTACCACAGAAAGCCATGTTTATGTCTTGGCATTTCATCTTTGCTATAAACACAGGCACTTCTGGCTTTGCTCAACAAACGGGCACTGCTTAAGTCCTATGTACTGGATATATTCATTTTGTGAAACTAATACTATTATATTTTATGTCCCGAAACAATATAAGATTATTCACACTGACATTCTAGGTTGTAGAAGAGAAATAAGTAACAGTCAATAAAACATTCAAATGCTGAATAAATTCCCCAAATCTCATATAAAGATAACACACACAAAAAATGTCTCCTTTTGAAGGATCTAATTTACTTTCACAAGTTAATTGCCATGGTAAAAAGAAAGTTTATCTTTTTGAAAAAGGTATTCAGAATTTTATCAGCTACTGACAGGGTATCCTGACCATACAGAATTGTTTTCATTTTCATATTTTCAATAAGAAAATGTCTTCTATAAAAAAAAAAAACAACACAACACTGTACTATGCATAAGGATTTTACGATAGTTTAATGAATTCGTTAAGATTATCCTATGATGATATCTTACTAACATGAAAAGCATTTGCTAGAAACACACACATACGAGAAATTTTTAAAAGTCTCTGCGCTAAAAAAAATAGATTAAAATAGTTACCATTTACTTAGTATTTATTACATGCCTGGGCTCTTTCCATGAATGATCTCATTTATCCTCACAATGACCTTATTAAATAGATATTAATATTATGCTCATCTTATTAATGAAAAGTTGAAGCTTAGAGATTTTACGTCCTCTGCTCAAGGTCTCCGGGCGGAGGAGCTGGAGTCAGGGCCCGGGCACCTGCCCCTATGCAACTATGGCTCTCCTCCACTGTGGCTACTTCATTTGTTAATTTTATTCGTGTAGGAAGTAATACACGCAGACTCTGACTCAGTCCTTTTAACTCCAATCTAAACGGAATCCCACTAAATTTGGTGATGTGATCACTTCGGATTGGAAGTAGCAAATTTAGAAAGGTTTGGAGGAAGGCTTCTTGTGGGCAGGCACAACGAAGCAAAAAACGTTAAAAATACAGAAAGTGGAAACAGGAACCGGAAGTATAACAAAACAGGATTATTCGGGGTAAAAGTGCAGTTGTGCGAGGGAGTGGGTACACCGCTGGTAAAGGTAACTACCACTTGTTGAAGAGCCTTTACCTTCATCATCTGCTCATCCTCATGACAGCCCCACCCAGCACGATGTTCTCTCCCCAGTCTGAGGCTCAGAGAGTTTCAGCACCCCGCCCAGGCTCGCTCTCTTTCTACAGAAATGCTTACAAAGTAAATGCTTCTTGGCACTCAATAGGGGGTAACAAGTTCTCTGAAAAACTTACTAACCCAAAATACCACTGGATGGATAAATGAGGCGTTCTAGTACTTTCTCTTTTTTTTTTAACTTTGAAAAACGTGAATTTAGAAAATCCTAAATTTAGAATATCTATATGCTAAGGTTGTGTTAATGGGGGATTTTTCATTTGATGTCCTAATTTTAATTGTCTGGTTTTCTTTTTTTAAACCACCAGTTTAGGGGTTTTTGCTTGGTGAACATTCTTAGCATATTCAAGGCACTGCGCCAATAAATAGAGAGTGGCAAGAGAATGGCATTTGGAAGTGTTAGAAATTCAAAACAGAAACACATACACACACACACGCACACACACAATGTTCAGCCATGTACTTTCAGTTAGCAACGCCAATTAAATAGAAAGGCTGGGCTGGTCCCATTATATAACAAATATTTTGTTCTGACATTCCTTATTGCCTAAAGACTATTGTGAATAGCGGAATAGCAGGAAAAGGCTCCTGGCAAAGAATGAGCTACTCTAAAGAACATATGCAATAAAACTCTTCTGTACACGGCCAAAAAAGTAATAGAGGGAAGTCCAGTTTTCTTGTGATGCTGAGAATGTGCTTTTGTTTCCTTCAGCTGTATCTCAGGAAGCACTCTGGGCACCTTGAGAGCTGCTGACTTAACAATACTTCCCTGCATGGCCTCCACCCCTCTCCCAGGTGTAAGCCCTGGTGCCCACTTAGGCATGATTACCCCTGGTGCAGGCCTGCCATCGGCGTCTCTCTCAAGGGGAAGAGCTTGGGGTAGACAATTGTAAACATGGGCTCACTACACCGGTGACAGTGTCCCAGGGGGCAGTGCAGCAGCTCCAGGAGACTTCTGGGTAACGAGATCGGAGACAGAAAGTTCAAATCTGGAACACAAGAGAAAATCAGGCATGAATACAAAAAAAAAAATCAGATTTCCTTACACGGGGCTTGAAATACGTTTCTTTGTTACTCAGTCCACTCGGTTAGTTAAAAAGTATTGCGTGTTGAAAATAACTGTTATCTGATAGGCACTGCATTATTTGGAAATGAAAGATTTTAACTTTTTTTGATACTAAGAGGAAGCCTAAATTTGCTCTTTTAAGAGCAAACAAAAGCTGGCCTGAGGCAGAGGCAAGGAAAGAATAACACCAAATATTCTTTAAGAACAAAGATTAAAAAAAAAGGCATTAATTTACCCAGAGAGGGTTTACAAAACGTTCTGTGAGAGACCAAGAAGAAAAAAGGGCTGGCACCAAAGACTAACACTGACTTCCATTAAGTTCTTCCCAAAATCGACTGGGCATTTAGCATTACTCAAGCTAAATTGTATTTACTGAAAGGAATGAAAGCGGGAAGCAAATCAAAGAAAAAAATAATGAAACCAAGCTTTTCCCTGTTTCATTAATAAAGCTGTCATTAATAAAGAGGGGGCCTCCTTCTCGGCTGAGCCTGAGCGATACAAAAGCAACGTTGAAAGCAAAACATCCCAGTGGCCCAGACAATCGTGAGCACAAGTGCACACTGATTCCCACCGATGGCAAACATCCAGAAGAAAGAGAAGTGGTCACAATGAGGCAAAACCTAAAAATTACAGACTCGTCTTTGGGAAGGAAATACAAATGATCTTATCATCCTTTAGATCTATCTGGACTTACCAATAACCATTTATAAAAATGGAACTTACCCATAGGTGAATAATTATCAGTTTTCTGTCTAGTATTAAAAACCAACTCAACTTTGTATTAGACATTTCTAGAAGGCTGACTGATGTTAGATGCTTTTGTATGGATTTTTTTTTTGAAGCAAAGACAAAACATTTAGCAGTTTAAAAAACTTGAAATGTAGCTTATTTAACATGGCCTACAGCTTTTTCAAAGCGTCTCCGAGACCCACATCACAACACCTCTGAAATCTATGTACCGCCAAATCCTTTCCAAACCAAGAGTTAACATGCTGTGGTGGTAGTGCCGAAGGTTCCTGATATTTCCTCCCCTTCAGGTGTATAATTTCTCAGATGTAAGCAGACTGCATGGCAAAAACCCACTCTGCTGGAAGGTACCCAACTTTGCGTTGAGGAGAAGACCTTTCATTTTTTTTTTCCCCCACAAAAGAAAAGTGTCTCTGCCAGGCTTTTCACTTCCACCAGATACATGTTCCCAAATACCAATTTCCTTCATTTAAACCACATGGTTTCCATTAAATTTTCTTTAATCTTTATTTATTTTTGAGAGAGAGAGAGAGACAGAGTGTGAGCTGGGGAAGGGGCAGAGAGAAAGGGAGACACAGAATCTGAAGCAGGCCCCAGGCTCCGAGCTGTTAGCACAGAGCCCGACACAGGGCTCGAACTCACAAACCGTGAGATCATGACCTGAGCCGAAGTCGGCCGCTTAACCAACTGAGCCACCCAGGTGCCCCTAAACCTCATAGTTTAACTTTTAACCTCTGTCCTTTATGACTGAAGACCATATTTTAGCAAATGCTCCTGTGTCAGCAGGGGGTACTGAAGGGATCACCATTGATAAAATTACAACTTTTTTTTAATTAAAAAAAAGTCCCATTGCACAACAATGTGAATGTTATTTCATGTCACTGTACTGGGCATTTAAAACTGGTTAAAACAGTAAATTTGGATCCACCCATAAAAAAAAAAAATGGACACCAAAGTACTTTGGCAGCATAAAACATAATTTCCAAGTTCACTGAGTAAGAGGCAGAAAAAGAGAAAAGCCCCGTGTACCTTTAAGGAAAGTATGGTATGTGTGATGTAGACTCCTCATGGCCAGCTCTTGCAGAGGCAGGACGCGATCATTCTCTGTCCCTATGGCCTTCACCTCAGCAGGGAGGAAGACGGTTAGTTGCCCCGATGAAAAGGAAAGCAGCTTCACCTCAGAAACTTGAATGGGAGCACCACAGCTGCAGAAAGACACATTCACAGTAGTATTAGCAAAAAAGGAAAAGAATATATATGCCAATAAAAATGTGTTAATCAAAATATACATTTAAAATCTTAAGACGCTGCTGAATTGCCAGAATTCTTTTCAAAGTGAACAGATGCTATCCTGGGTTCCTTAATAAAGCCTGGCACAGAAATGTAAACTCATCAGTTGGAACTCAGCTATAGCACTGCTGAGGGCCAGTTACTTCCAGCAAGGACAAACTTTGAAGGAACTTCCCTTCCCAAGACCGCCACAATTTTCTCTGGAAGCTCCATTTATCCTCATTTGATTACCCTTTCCAAGTGCATGTTCATTGAAATTTTCAAAATTAAAAGGAAAAAAGAGTACTCTGTTGAGTTATCGTATTTTGGTTTCACAGCATTTTTGTGTGGGAGAAGAAACCCTACAAAGCAAATTGATTTCTGATGGATCCTTCCATAAACTTGTGGGGAAAATATTCACAGCGAAGCCTTGTGAATACACGAAGTTATGCCTTATCCCCTGTAGCCACCAGAAGGCAGAGGTGGCTTTGTTCCTGTGGTTGCCAGGTTGCCAAATCTAAGGAGCCTGACCTTATCTGACCTCCAGGTTACCTAAGTCTCAAGACTTTTCATTGCCAAGACTAATGACAAACAGGTACCAACAAATCTTGGCTCTCCAGATACAACAGGAGATAGTATCTCTGTCCTCAACTAGAAACAGGCAATGGGAAGGCACAGGCATGGGCTGCAGTAGCCCGTGGCTCATATGTTTGAAGTTCCAGCACTTGTTCATTCCTCCCACCAGAAAACGTCTCCAGAGCATCGGTTCTACACCAAAGATACTCAAAACAACAAAAACCAAACCAACCAAACCAAACCAAGATGACTCCTTCCCTTGGAAAATGTAAAAAATACAGTATAATTGTTCTAATGTTTGTTCAGAGAAGACAGAATGACCACCTGTTCAGGGAATTAGGGAAGATTTTACAGAGGAGACAATATGGAACTCAACTGATTTCACTCAACCAATTTCTCCACCCGGCTCAAGGAAAGAACCTCAGAAGGCCACTCTGGGAACCCCTGACTGGGAAAAACCCATATCCTAAATGGAACCGGTATTTCAAATTCGAACATTATTGTTTGGTTTTGCCTATTTGAACAGACACCTTCTGTGTCTGGCTCCATTTGTCAACATTCTATTTCTGGGATTCATCCGTGTTGTCGCATGAACTATAGCTTATTCATTTTCACTGCTGTGTAGTAATGATAAACATTTGGACTGTTTCCAATGATGGGCTATTATGAACATTTTTGTGGATATTTGATACATATGAGTATGAAATCCAGTTAGGTACACATGTAAGATCAGAAGTGGGCCTTACTACCGTGAGCAGAGACAGACAGTGAAAAGGTAAATCTATAATAAAACAGAGCGAGAGGGGAGTGAGAGCTGTATTAATCAAAATAAGTCTTTCTGAGGAGGTGACACTTGAGCACAGACCTGACTGAAGAGAACAGTTTAATCAGGGAAGAGGAAATCAGTCACAGGATGGCAGGCACCTTAAATTGAGGACAAGGAACGAAGAGTTCAGGGAGTCCAAAGCAGCTAGAGTTTGCAGGACAGAGAACCTCAGAGGAGAGAGATGCACAAAGAGGGAGTTCTGGAGATCTGCAGAAGGCCCCCATAAGTATTCAGATGAGTACTGATCAGCCCAGGCATGTGAGGAAACTATCCGAGGCTGGAGAAAGAACCAGCTGAAGATATTAAAGGTAACAGTGCCCACCGCTCATACAGGGATGAAAACAGTGTTTGTTCTTATCAGACTTGAACCTCATAATTCATGATGCATTAGGTAGAGTGCATGTAAGGGTCTTATCTCAGTAGTGCAGAATAACTAACACTAGACGGAACATTATTCCATTCCCATCTAACAAATCCTAAAAGCCATATCTGAAAAGATAAAACTGTTTCCAATTAACTTAGTTGTGTCATATACCAAGAATAGTTGTATGAATACAAAAATACCCAGCACTCAATGTGGTAAAATTCACACTGTCCGGCATCCAGTAAAATATTACCAGGCTTTCCAGTAAGTGAGAAAACATGACCTATAATGAGAAAAATCATGTAAGTGAAATCAACCAAGAACTGACAGATGTTAGAACTGGCAGCAAAGGTTATTATAATAACAATTATAATTACTGCCTGGAATAACATGTTACACACAGAGCTCTCACCCAAGAAACTGGAAATAAAAGAGCAAATTAAACCTTAACAGAAAAAAGAAATAATAAAGAACATCAAGAAAATCAATGACATAGAGAATGGGATGATAATAAAGAAAAATCAATTAAAGGCTAGAACTTTGAAAAGATTAATAAAATTGAAAAATTTCTAACTAGACTAACCAGAGAGAAGACACAAATTACCAATATCAGGAATGAGAAAGGAGACATTGCCCAACTTCTACAGATAATAAAAAGGCAATAAGCAACTTTATGCTAATACAAAGTCCTTGAAGGATAAAAATTAGAAAGCTCACTCAAGAAATAGGTAAGTTGAACAGCCCTATATTTAAAGAAGTTGAATTTTAGTTAAAAGGTTGGAATACTTCTCAACTCATTCTATGAAGCCAGTATTATCCTGATACAAAAACCAGACAAACACATTTCAAGAGAAAAAAACAAAACAAAACAAAACAAAACAAAACCCAGCATCACTCTTGAACATAGTTGGAAAAAGTCTAGACAAGATTTTAGCAAAGTGAATTCAACAATGTATCAAGCTACTATGACCAAATGAGGTTTATCTTACTAATTAAGATTGCACTAATATGAGAAAATCAATGTAAATCACTATACTAAAACTTAAAAGAAAAATAACCATAAAGTCATTTCAATAGATACAGAAAAATTGTCTAACAAAATTCAACACCCATTCCAGGGAGAAAAGAAAAAAAAAAAAAAAAACCCTCTTAGCAAATTAGGAATAGAAGGGAGTTTATTCATCTGATAAAAGCTATCTATGACAAAACAACAATTAATACTATACTTGGTAAAAGACTGTTTTCCCAATAAGTTCAGCAAGACAAACATATTTGTTCTCTACTTCTATTTAACATTGTACAGAGCTTACAGCCAGTGTAATAAAGCAAGAAAAAGAAATAAAGGGCAACTAGATTCTTTTTAAGGAAGAAGTAAAACTGCCTTTCCTCCCCAAAGACACTACTGTGTATGTAGAAAGTCCAAAAGAACCTACACACACCAAAACAACAACAACAACAACAAAAAAAACCACCAAAAAACAAAACAACAATAACAACAAAACTACTGGAACTATGAAGTGAGCTTAGCAAGTTTGGAGGATACAAGATCAATATACAAAATTATTTGTACTCTATATGGTAGCAATAATCACTGGAAATGAAAAAGATTTAAATATCATATATGATAGAATGAAAAATATGAAATATTTAGGGATAAATTTGATGAAAGATATCCATGACCTGTACACTGAAAAGTACAAAATACTGCTGAGAAAGGAAGATATTTATTGTGATCATAGTTTTAAAGGCTCAAAACTGCTAAGATATTAATTCTCCTCAAATTGATCTATAATTTAATACAATCAAAATCACAGCAGGTTTTCTTTTTAAATATATGTTGAAATTCTGGTTCTAAAATTTACGTAGAAATGCTGAACAATTAGAATAACCTAACAATTTGGAAGATAAATTTGGAGGACTAACACTACCTAATTTTAAGACTTACAGTAAAATTATGGTAATCAAGACAATATGGTGTTGTTGTCAAACAGACTAATAGATCAATGGAGCAAGGAGAGTTTCTAAAAATAGACCTACAAGGGCGCCTGGGTGGCGCAGTCGGTTAAGCGTCCGACTTCAGCCGGGTCACGATCTCGCGGTCCGTGAGTTCGAGCCCCGCGTCGGGCTCTGGGCTGATGGCTCAGAGCCTGGAGCCTGTTTCCGATTCTGTGTCTCCCTCTCTCTCTGTCCCTCCCCCGTTCATGCTCTGTCTCTCTCTGTCCCAAAAATAAATAAACGTTGAAAAAAAAAAAATTAAAAAAAATAAAAATAAAAATAAAAATAGACCTACACATATAAGGACAACTAATTTTCAACAAAGGTACAGTGGAGAAAGGAAAGTACTTTTAACAGATGGTGTGGGAATAACTGTATATCCACATGCAAAAAAAAAAAAAAAAAGGAACTTTAGCCATACTTGTACCATATACAAAAATTAATTCAAAATGAATCACAGACCAAAATGTAAACATAAACCTTAAAAATTCCAGGAGACAATCCAGGAGAAAACCGTTGTGATCTGGGTTACACCAAAAGCAAGATCCACAAAGGGACACATTGATACAATGGACTACATCAAAATAAAAAATGTCTGCTCTTTAAAAGGCCTCGTTAAGACAATGAAGAGACAAGCCATGGACTGGGAGAAAATATTTGCAAAGTATACAGAAGATAAAAGATTTGTATCCAGAATCTATAAAGAACTTTCAAAACTCAATGAGAACACAAATATCCAAAAAAAACAATGGGGAAAAGATGTACATAGACACTATGTCAAAGCAGATATAAGGATGGCAAATAACACAAGCAAAGATGTACACTCTTACTCACTGGAAAAATGCAATTTAAAAATATAATGAAATATCACTGCAGAACAGTTAGGGTGGATAAATTTAAAAGGCTGACTATTCCCAAAGTGGCAAAAATAGGGAAGAACTGAAAATCTCTTATATTGCAGGTGGGAATGTAAAATGGCGCAGTCATTTTTTGGAAGTTTGTCAGTTCCCTAAAAAATTAAGGATATATATGGTCCAGACTCTCCTCTCCTAGATATTTATCCAAGTAAATTTAAGTCTAGGACCATTAAAAGGCAGTTAACATATGTCCATAGCAGCTTTATTTGTAATAAAGTCAAACACTAGAACCAACACATATGCGCATTAACAAGTAAACAGAAACAATCTGTGGTATAGCCATAGAATGGAATTCTATATAACAATAAAAAAGAATGAACTACTGATACACACTACATCATGAATAAATCTCCAAAGCCTTATGCTGAGTGAAAGGAGCCAGACCAAAACAGAGTGTACACTATTTAACTCATTCATATAAAACTCTAGAAAATACAAATTAGTGTATAATAACAGAACACAGATCAGTGGTTGTCTGGAGACAGGATGAGGGCAGGAAGGAATGACTATCAAGGGGCATGAGAAAACTTAGGGATGGATATGTTTATGATCTTAATTGTACAGATGGTTTCAGGAGATGTGTGTGTGTGTGTTTGTGTGTGTGTGTGTGTGTGTGTGTGTGTGTGTGTGTGTGTGTGATATACACACTAGGAGAAGCAAAGCAAAATAAATACAAAGTATGGATAGGATATTGAAAAACATAAGAACTGAAATTGATGAAAAGGAAACAAAGCATAGAAAGTATAAATAAAAACAAAACCTGGTTCTTTCAAATAAAAAATGTACCCGGCATGTATTGATCAAAGGAAAAAGCAGAGAAATTTGCTGGAGAGTGTGGGTTTCAGCTGGATAGTGAAGGCTGCTGAGGTGTTACTGGGCATCCTTTTGCTGGTTGCTGCACAGAAAAGAGCACCCTGGACGCGGGAAGGAAACCCCTGTTCTGACCTTGCACTATCTCTCTAGGGCCCTCTATTGAGAAAGTTTCATATAAATCAACGACAAAGGAAAACATTCTACAAGCGTCAGTCCCAAGGAAAAGGGTAGATCTGGAACTGAGAAGCAATAAACTGATAAAAGGCACACATACTTGAGTCCTCTCCACAGGGAGATAATGCAATTTGAGGCCTAGCATAATGTCACAGTTCCTTATATACTGCATCTGGCAGGCACTCAAAACTAACTAGGTACAATATAGATAAAACTATCTAAAATAAAATCAAGAGAAACAGATTTAAAAAAAGAATTTTAAAAAAGATGTAAGGTTATGGAATTATCACATACAAACTTTACAGTAACCATTCTTAATATGTCTAAGGAGCGCCCTAAGATTGAGAATTTCAATGGGAGCTATAACACATGTGGTGTTAGACTATGAACAAATCTGGGGCACCTGGATGGCTACATTGGTTGAGTGTCCAACTCCTGATTTTGGCTCAGGTCATGATCTCACAGTTTGTGAGATCGAGTCCCGTGTGGAGTTCTGTGCTGACAGCATGGAGCCTACTTGGATTCTCCCTCTCTCTCTCTGCTCCTCCTCTGCTTGCGTCCTTTCTCTCTCTCTCACAAAATAAATAAACATGAAAAAAAATCTCTCTCTCAAAATAAATAAATAAACATGAAAAAAAAAAAAGAAATATGAGAGAACAGTATTCCAGATAGAGGAAAAACAGGTGCAAAGAGGCAGGAGTCTGGTGTGCTCAAGAGAAAGGGAGGAGCAAAAATGGCTAAGTGGACGTTAGAAGGGAGAGAGTGATAGGAGAGGAATTCAAAGGTGTAACCTACAAGACAAGTCATGTACATGCTCACAGGTCACTTCCAAGTCTCTGGCTTTTATGCTAAGTATAAGGAATGCCAAGAGTGATGACTGAGTACAGGCAAAACGGGATCTGTGTTTTGACTTGGCTAGGATCACCAGACACTATGTAGAGAATAGACTAATGGAGGCTGAGACAGAAGTAGGAAGGCTACTGTTATAATCCAGGTGGGAGATGATGGTAATTTAGGTCAAAGTGACAGTAAAGAAGTAGTAAGAAGTGACAAGAGCCTGAATATATTTTTGAATGTACAACCAACAGGCTATGTGATGAGTTGGTTGTGGGATGTGAGAGAAAGCGAAATCAAAGACCCCAAAGCTTTTGGGCAGAGTAACTGGAGGAATGAAGTTTCTATCGACTAAGATGTAGCAGACTGTGGGGGCGCCTGGGTGGCGCAGTCGGTTAAGCGTCCGACTTCAGCCAGGTCACGATCTCACGGTCCGTGAGTTTGAGCCCCGCGTCAGGCTCTGGGCTAATGGCTCGGAGCCTGGAGTCTGTTTCCCATTCTGTGTCTCCCTCTCTCTCTGCCCCTCCCCCCTTCATGCTCTGTCTCTCTCTGTCCCAAAAATAAATAAAACGTTGAAAAAAAATTAAAAAAAAAAAAAGATGTAGCAGACTGTGGAAGACTGAGTTGAGAGATAAGGGAATTAGGAGTTTGATTATAGATATGTTAACATTTAATTGTACACATCTATGCGGAAATGCCAACTGGATGCGGTTGGATATGAGTCAGACCAAGTGGTCCAGGCTGAATGAAGCTTGCTTTATTTGGGAATCATGCATGAATAATATTTAAAGCATAATTGTGATGGCATGAAATAACTGGCAATGCTTCTTATTGGGAGTGCTTTTAGCAGTTAGTGGGGGCACAAGTTCTTAACTGTTTAGAACTTTTGTGTGCATTGCAAGACATTTAGCATCCTAACACATGTCAGTAGGGACCCCAGGCTTAAAGCCGACTCCCTCCCCAACTTACACACATTTCCAAACACCCTGGAGTGGAGCATTACTGTTCCTGATTGAGAATCACTGACCTAGAGAATAGGTACAGATGGAGGAGATTTTGAGTCCTGATCCCCGTATATAGTGAACAGGGGAATACATTTTAGTCTTTACTAAAAATGCACCACGGCCACTCCTGCCTACAGGCCACACCAGGCCTGAAAATTTCCACATCCTGTCACTCCAAATACAAATCTTACTCATCATCCCAAATCCAATTCCTTTATAAACTCTTCTCTGATATCCTCTCTTGCCAATGATCTACCACAATGTTTGAAGTTTCTATTACACATTTTCTAACTGTATTATAGGTGTTCTGCTGCTGTTCATTCGTGTTCAAGGTTTCTCTTCTATCTAGCAGTTTCCATACTGATAGCTAAGCAGTTCCAAATACAGATCCGTTGTTTTGAGTCATCACACATAGATAAAGAAGTCTGAAAGAGAAAAGATAAAAAGGAAATGGGAAAAAGAACACTGAGTCATCCATATGGTGGGAGAAAAATAACTTGGGGGTGCTCACCGGGGCCCATCACAAGTCTCAGGGTCAGGAGATGTGCTAGCAACCTAATAAGCATTAGAAATATCTGTATTTGGTTACCCAGCAGGATGGCCACATTTAGGGAAATGAATATACAGGAAAATGACAGTAATCTGTCAAACAGGATTTTGGAAAAGGTCTTATTTATGGATTAAATTAAATGTATCTTGAGTCGTGTGTGTTGGGGGCGGGGGTGGGTACTATGAGGTGCTATAACATATACCAGTTAATTCTGTTAAAACAACCGACAAGCCACAGACTGGTGGGAAATATGTGCAAATCACATATTTGATGAAAGACATGTATTCAGAATATATAAAGAACTCTCAAGAAAGTCAATAATTTAAAACAATCCAATTTTTAAAAAATGACTGAAAGATTGGAACATGCTTTACCAAAGAAGATATATGGATAGAAATAAGCATATGAAAAGATGTTCAACCTCAGTAGTCACTAGGGAAATACAAATTAAAATGAGGTATCATTACTTATTAGCATGTCTGAAAGGGGAAAAAAAAAACCGACAAGAACTCTTATAAGTTGCTCACAGAAGTACAAAATGGCACAGCCATTTTGGAAAACAGTTCAGTTTTTTATAAAGTTAAACATACACTTAACCATATGACCCAGCAAATGCATTCTCAGGTATCCTACCCAAGTGAAATGAAAATTTATGTTCACACAAAACTCTATATATGAATGTTTATAAAAGCTTATATTATTCCATTTGCATGACATTCTGGAAAGGGTAAAGTATAGGGACACAAAACAGACCACGGTTTCCAGGGGCTGGAGTGGGCAGCCAGAGGTTCATTTCCAAGGGACACGGGAAGACATTTTTGAGGTGAATGAACTATTCTGTATCCTGATTATAGTTGTGGCTTTATGACTGTATGTATTTGTTAAAATTCACAGGAATGTACACTAAAAGGTGACTGTTACTGTATGCAAATTATACCTTATTAAAACAAACAAAACCCAAACGGTCTTATGCTGGTGAAGCATGGTCCTGGAGCCCTGTGCCCTGTTAGTCATTAGCCTTTTGTTGTGGATTATGAGCTCTCAGGGGAGAAGCAGACCTGGCAGCTGGGGAACTCAGGGAACTTCGCCCAATAGCTGTTCACCAACTTGGGTAGAAATACTTCAATACCGTCAATAATTTCACAGCTGGTATGGGTGCACTCATGCAAACCAGCTATACACTCGCCTGTCAAATAATGTCAGAGTTTATATGAAAGTTTTCGCAAGATCTGCCTTTGCTATTTACTTTGCCTTTATCCCTCTGGCTTTCAAAAACCTCTGTTCACCCCATGTGATCACATAAGCACCAGAGTCTGTAGCAGCACACCTGTGGGTTGGCAGGAGAATTTTGCGGGTTAGAAAGATATTACCCTGATGAAGCATTCTGTGAAGTTGAGGACATGAATCTAAAGTTTATTTTATAATCATTGCTTCTTTCCTAATACAGACAAAATTAACATGAGAAGACCATATCCAAAATGCTATTATGCAGTATGGCCACTAAGTCTGAAAGCACAGGCAAACGCACAATAAATGATTCTTTTGATGATATACTACATGTAGCGTGATGATTAAATTTTTTGTATTAAGGTGGCTAGGCCATGGTAGCCAGATATTTGGTCCAACACTAGACCAGATGTTTCTGTGAAGGTATTTTTTGGATGAGATGAACATTTAAATCGGTAGACTTGGAATAAAGCTGATCACTCTCCGTGATGTGGGTGGGCCTCATCTAATCAGCTGCAGGCCTTAGGAGAGAAAGACTGAGGTCCTCTTCCAGATTGCCGTCAGACTCAAGCTGTCACATCAACTCCTCCTTGGGTGTCCAGCCAGCCCTGGAGCTTTCTGACTTGCCAGCCCCCACAATCATATGAGCCAATTCCTCAAAACAAATCAATCTCCCTCTCCCCCTCACCCCCACACACTTCCTATTGGTTCTGTTGCTGTGGAGAACCCTGGCTAATACACAAGGTAAAATAATATGATTTGCTTCCAAACTTTACAGCTACACTGCAGTATGAGAACCCTGGGCAGAACCATAAAACAATGCAAATGCAGAGTAAAAAACAAGCAAGTCATTTGTGAATTATTTACTTCACGCTCTTATTGCCTTAACAGCTGCTGCTTCTTAATACAATTGTGCATGAGCTATACATGGACACTGCCCAAAGAATTTAACAATACAGAGTAACAAATAAAGGTGTAGAAAACTGAAAGCCAGATTTTTCCTAATGCTTTCCTCATCTCCCATAATTAAAAAGACAAGTATCTGAAGGAAACTGCTGAAAAGGCTCACATTAACAAGTAAGTGGATCCTCATTTTATATGGAATCTAATTTCCCTTGGACAATTCTTTTAGCAGAAGTTCCTACTCTTCACCACTGGATATAAAAAGCTAATTAAATTCATTTTATGACACGTCTATTAAATGCCTTCTCTGCTTCATGCTGGAGAAAAGCTGCCGCTATGAAGAATGCAGGCAGGGGTGCCTGGGTGGCTCAGTTGGTTAAGCATCACACTCTTGATTTTGGCTCAGGTCATGATGTCACGGGTTCATGAGTTCGAACCCCACATCATGCTCTGTGCTGACAGCACAAAAACTGCTTGGGAATTCTCTGCCTCCCCCTCTCTCCACCTCTACCTCACTCGTGCACACATGCACTCTAAGAAAATAAATAAACATAAAACATTTAAAAAAAAAACACCAATGCAAGCTATAAGGGATGAGATTACATGAGTTAGGGGACCTGTCTGCTGGGCATGGCCAACCTCCCTTGATCTCATCAGATATGAAATATCCTACACCCCCATTACATGAAATGATGCAGGAACAAGAAAGGTATTTTCCGTCTCTACTCTCAAGGAGCTAGCAGAGGGGCTTAAACATACAGAGGTGACTCTAGACCAAAGTTGGAGGCAGTGTGCACAGTGCAGAGGTTACGAGTATGGACGATGAAGCAGATGATAACTCTATACCACCTGGCTTTGTGACCTGGGGCAGTTTACTTAATCTCTCTGAGCTCCGGTTTCTTCATTTCTAGAATGGGGCAAACATCGCAAGGGATGCTGGGAAGATGATGTGCAAGACACAGATAAAATCAGCGAGCACACTTCCTTGGCACACAAAAAAGGTAAAGCAATGTTTATAGCTGTTCTTGTTTCCTATTCTTACAATAAGTGATTCTTTTGGTAGCATACCACAATACACAGTGCAATGGTAAAATTTCTGAATCAAAACGTCAGTCTAGATGTTGCCGTGAAGGAATCTATTGTTCCAAATTAATATTAGCACCATGATATTCCAGGGAAAGGGAACAGGGATTCAGCTCTGTGAATGTGCAGGGCGCACAGGGTTAAACACACAGTTCCCTCCGGCCAGAATGTCTGGCCCATGGAAGAGAATGGCAAGTGGGAGAGCAGGCTGGAAAGCTAGTGTTGCACATCTCAATAAGAAGTGATTACGGAGGCACCTGGGTGGCTCAGTCAGCTGAGTGTCCAACTCTTGGTTTGGGTTCAGATCATGATCTCACGATTCATGGGACTGAGCTCCATGGTGGGTTCTGCGCTGACAGCGCGGAGCCTGCTTGGGATTCTTTCTCATCCACTCTCTCTGCCCCTTCTCTGCTTTCTCTCTCACAAAACAAATAAATACACTTAAAAAAAAAAAGAGGTGATTATGAAATGAATTGCCAGTAAGGAGGGATGGAAGCCCCATATATGTCTCAGTTTACAATGAAATAATTATTAGCTGGCAATTATGAAGCCTTGGTATCTTTGATTTCCAACTCAGTAGTTTTTATCACTTTAGATGAAATACCAAGGCGGTTACCAAAAAAAAAAAAAATTATGTATCTGAATCCTTAAGTGAGTTATAAAAATGAGTTAAAATCTGTCACAAATGTTAGTACTTTTGGCTTAATTATACAGATAGTTTACAGCAATTATCACACAATTTTCTTTCAACTCAATGTTTTCGGAGCTGCCGTTCAACATTTAACCCTAAATAAGCTATGTGAATGGTGACATCTTTGTGCCACTAAGATTATGTTCCAGAACATGTATGTCATTTAGCACATTAACTTGTATGCATTGTCACACTTATTTCACCTAACATGTTAAAATAATAAAATTCTCTTACCAAAAGCACCTAAATGATGATCTTGGAATTCCTTAGATAGTACATGATGTCATTTGCATGTTCATTATTGTGGGAACAGCTACTAGATTTACCCTCCCTTTAGCAAAAAAGTTTTTTTTCCCAGCTTAAATTACAGGGAAAGGAAAGGAGAAGTGGATAAGGAGAAGGACAGACACTGCCACCCAGAGAAAATGGGCCTTGGTCTGAATACAGTCTGCCACTTTGGCAGGGCCTCATTTAAGGCTTAGCTTCGTTCGGTCTGAGAATGCATTTATTATGCTTTTATTCTTGAGAAGTATTTTTGTGCTGGCTGCTAGGTTGACTGTTTTTTTGCTGTTGTTGTTTAGCACTTTAAAAATGTTGTTCTCCTGTTTCCTGGCCTTCGCAGTTTCTGATGAGAAGGTAACATTCTTCTGAATGATTCCTTTGTACGTAATTTGTCATTTTTCTCTGGTTGCTTTCAAGATTTTTTTACCTTTGATTTTTTTTTTAATTTAAATTTTAGTTAGTTAACATACAGTCAAATATTGGTTTCAGGAGGAGAATTCAGTGATTCATCACTTATATACAACACCCAGTGCTCATAATAACAAGTGCCTTCCTTAGTATCCATCACCCATTTAGCCCATCTCCCACTTACCTTCCTCTAACAACCTGCAGTTTGTTCCTTATCATTAAGAGTCTCTTGTGGTTTGTTTCCCTCTCTCTTCTCTTCCCATCCCTTTCCATGTGTTCATTTGTTTCATTTCTTAAGTTCCACATGTGAGTGAAATCATATACTATTTGTCTTTCTCTGACTTATTTCACTTAGCATAATACATTCTAGCTCAATACACCTCATTGCAAACAGCAAGATTTAATTCTTTTTGATGGCTGAGTAATATTCCATTGTATATACATACCACATCTTCTTTATACATTCATCAGTAGATGGATATTTGGGCTCTCTCCATAGTTTGGCTATTGTTGATAATGCTGCTTTGAACAATGAGGTACATGAACCCCTTGGAATCTGTATCCTTTGGGTAAATACCTAACAGTGCAATTGCTGGATTATAGGATAGTTCTATGTTTAGTTTCTTTTTTTTTTAAATGTTCATTTATTTTTGAGAGAAAGAGAAAGAGAGAGAGAGACAGTGTGAGCAGGGCAGGGTCAGAGAGAAAGGGAGACACAGAATTTGAAGCAGGCTCCAGGCTCTCCCCTGTCAGCAGAGAGCCCCACACAGGGCTAAAACCCACAAACTGTGAGATCATGACTTGAGCCAAAGTCGGATGCCCAACTGATTGAGCCACCCAGACACCCCTTGTTTTTAGTTTCTCGACGACCTCCATACTGTTCTCCAGAGCGGCTGCACCAGTTTACATTCCTACTGACAGTAGAAGAGAGCTCCCCCTTCTCCACATCCTTGCCAACACCTGTTGTTTCCTGTGTTGTTAATTTTAGCCATTCTGACAGGTGTGAGGTGTTACCTCATTGTATCTTTGGTTTGCAGTAGCTTTGCCTGGGCATTGTTTTCTTCATAATTTATACTGCTTAGGGTCCGCTGAGCCCATTGAAAATGTGAACTCAGGTCTTGCATCATATTTAGGAAATTTTCAGATGTGATTTCTTCAAACATTTTTGAGGCATTTCTCTTAGTTAAGAGAAAAATGAGGAAAAATTTGTGCCTTCTGGGACACCAATTATACCTCTATCAGGCTTTTCTACATTGTCTGGCAGATCCCTGATGCTGTGTGTTCATTTTTGTTTCCAATCCTTCTTCTCTGTTCCTCACACTGAATGATTTCTATTGTTCTACCTCCCAGCTCACTGCCTCTTCCTCTGTTATACCCATTCTACTCTTAAGCCCATCAAGTCAAGTTTTTATTTCAGATATTGTATTTCAACTCTAGAATTTCCATTTGTTTCTTTTGTATAGTTTCTTTTTTTCCCCTGGTCTTTTATTCACTGCAAACTTATTTTTCTTTACTTCATTGAGAATAGTTCTTTTAAAGTCCTCATCGGCCAACATTTTGGGTCCTCTCAAGCAGGTTGGTCTCTGCTGATTGTCTTTTCCCTTGAGAATAGGTCACATTTTTCCTTAATTATTCAAATGTAATTTTGGGTTGTGTCCTGGACACTGTGAAAGTTATACTGTGAAGATGCTGGATTCTGTTATATTCCTCTAAAACTAGAAAGGAGTGTTAACGTTTTTGTTTTCATAAACAATTAATTACTTTGTCGGAACCAAACTGAAAACTCTCTCTTTGGTATTTTTATCTGTAGCTACACTGTTTTGTGCTTGCCCCAAAGTGTGGTTCAGGTATCTAATATTGCTTGTTATTAGATGGGGAGCAGCCACTACATAAAAATAGACTGTAATATAAAGGCTATTTTTCTAGACTGCTGGGTTAACTCGGAACTCAGAATGCATTTCTCATATAAACAATTCTGTTACCTTAAGTGGTTCTATTAATCAAGTCATTTAACCAACCTGCACCCCAATCCAGCTGTTTTTACAAAAGAAAAAGCAAAGCAGTGGCTCAGTTTTCTTTTCCGCATATGATCAGACAACTGAAAAAAATAACTGGTATAGGATAACTTTTACCATTAAGTTCTCTCAAATAGGCAAATGTGCCAATTACCATTCTCTAAAATTCTAATGGGAGGGACTTCTCTTTGTAGGTAAAATACAGAAGAACTGAAGACATTTACTCCTATAGTAACAATCAGAAAGAGCCAGACAAAATAAAAACCATACTTTTCCATGAAACTAGCAAAGAGCAGTGGATGCAAGGAAGCTGTGAGGGCCAGTCTCCAAGATGGCGCCCACGACCTCCCCTCCTAGTATCCGCTCCCTTAAGAAGTCTCCTCCCCCAGTGAGTAGGAGTTACCTGTGTAATCAATAGGATAAAACAGAAATGACCATGTGTAACTTCAAGGCTAGGTCACAAAAAATATTCCCATGCTCTACACTTCTATCACTCTACCTCTCTTAAGGTATTTATTTTTTGTATTACAGCCATTTTATGTATTAGGATTAACATCTAAGTTATCTTTGTTTTTTCCACAATTCTTAGCACAGGGCTGACTTGCTAGTTACTGATGAATAATTATATGACAAATAAATGAACATCTTATAAGGAGGTGCTAACTTTATTTCCACCAAAGATAACTGTGTGAGACTTCTGAGGTTTCTTGAAACTGTATGACATTTGTTATTTGCTGTATTTATATCTGTTTATAATTTTATATATGATTCTGTATTCTCCTTCTGAGATACGAATTATACACATAGCAGATTTTTTTTATATTGTGCCACAAGTCCCCAAAGCTGTGTTCATTCTGCTCTGTTGCTCTAATTCTTAGACTCTCTCTCCATCGGAAGAGGGAATGTAATTGTTTCAGAGATGGTGCGGTACAGCAGAAGCCACTGTGCCCTTCTATTCCAGGCCTGCATCTAAGAAGCAACACGTGAGAGCAGTAGAGAACCAAGCATGTTGAACCTTAGGTTCTCTGCTTGACTATCATCTCCTTAAAGAGAATTAGCATCAAGTCTGATCAATTATTTATTGTTTATTTGGATCCCTGGTTAGATTATATGGTTTTACTCATCACTGTATGGCCATTGTCTGACATATGATCACAGCAGTCGCTCAATAAATATTCACTGAATGAACTAAGTGAACCAAGATCCTTGTTCAGAATCAAGAAGCACACTTTCTAGGCCTCAAAAACCCTTTTGCTCTTTATATTAGGTTCACCTCAGATCCTTGTTCTACTCTTTGCCCTTCCTTCTCCCAGCGCCCCCCCCCACTTTGACTTGGAATAGGGGAGTCCCTTTGCATATATTCAACAAGACAGAGAAAGTGAAGGGGGTCCCTTAATTCTGTTGCCAAACCTTCAGTAACCACCATCTATTAGAATTCTGAGTACAGGGTTGCCTCGGTGGTTCAGGTGACTGAGTATCTGACTTCACTCAGCTCACGTCATGATCTCATGGTTCGTGAGTCTGAGCCCCACATGGGGCTCTCTGCTGTCAGCATGGAGCCCGTTTCAGATCCGCTGTCCCCCTCTCTCTCTCTGCATTTCCCCTTACACACTCTCTCTCAAAAATAAACATTAAAAAAAAAAGAATTCTGAGTACATTTTGCCACAAAATATCATGGAATTTTGGGGGGGTGCAAAATGGGGTTAAATGACTTTTTAATAAGTTGGCTAGGAATATAACCACCTGAATTGATCGTAGTGAGAAATGCATTCTGAGTAAAACCACAGACTAAATATGCCTTTTGGATCACAGTTCATCTGTAAGTGGGACTACACTTACTACTACCAAAAACTACTAATATTACAAAACCGATTGTCTGATACTGTCCTCTGAATATTTTTCTTACCACTACTTCCACAGGAAGGTGTTAATAGTAATAATAAAGGTAGACTACTGGCTAATAATTTGCATATTTTGCCCTATTATTTATACTCTCAAAGATTTGGAGCTCTTATAAAATTCACTACTTCTGCTACCAGACACCAAGGTAAACATGAAAAAGTGTCTCCGTATTCAGCACAGTCAATAACATCCATATCTATACACCAAAGTAGAAGGCTCTTTATCTTAAGTAAAAGCTGTTCCTTAATTGTGGTAGAGACTTCTGTGCAGTCTCTGAAGGCTTAGGTGGGGGGAAAACTGCCTTCAGCCTTGGAGCCTGCTTGCATCATTCTGTGTATCTTGGTAAGGGAGGGCATTTTACTTACCACTTGGAAGAATTAGGCTGTATTACAGATCATTTAAGAACTCATTAGGATTAATGACTGAGTAGTATCACAGCTGTCACATAATCAGCTGTCGAAAAATCACCGAGCTAAAAACTCCACCACACATTCTATTATCTCTGCTTCACAGAAGGTTCTGAACTACATCTCTGGGCTTGTATTTCATCAGCCTACGTGCGCACTTCGAAGCATCATCGAAGGCTCTTCCAAGATAACAAGTGTATAATTTTTCCTAAGGGAAGGCTGTTATTCCTAGGAATGCCCTCTCTGGGGCCATCACTGCTCAGAGCCCATCCTCTGGAGCCAGGCCAACAGGGGAGTGGCTGTTCTCTGTGTACAAGCTTATTGTCATCGTTCTTGCCAGAACTACATATAGTATGAACCAGGTTACGCAGGGTGTCAGGATTATAAGGACAGAGTGAAATATATGGGCTAAGTAGCCTCAAAGATCTCCCAAATATTCTTTGGCTGTTTATGTGAGGAAAGTTAGGCCAGTTAAAAGCAGGCTCTGGTAGCCAAGTTGTCCTATATTAATCCCATACCACTCTAGGAAACATCTTAAGGTGGTTCTGTCTCACTCTTATAGAAGAAGAAGCTGAAGGGCGCCTGGGTGGCTCAGTTGGTTAAGCATCCAACTTTGGCTCAGGTCATGATCTCACGGCTCATGAGTTCAAGTCCCACGTTGGGGCTCAGAGCCCCAACAGCTCAGAGCTCGGAGCTGCTTCAGATTCTGTGTTTCCCTCTCTCTCTCTCTGACCCTCCCTCACTCACGCTCTGTCTCTCTCTCTTTCTCTCTCTCTCAAAAATAAGTAAAACAAAATAAAGGAAAATAAAAAGCTGAAACTGCTTTTCTAAAAGCCTGACTGAGAAAGATTATTGCTGCTCTGAAAATAAAAGCCTATCACTTTCCTTGAACTGAAACATCTGTTTTGGTTGCCAGAATCATGATTCGTATTAAGGGACTATTTCAAATGTTGCATTCTAAATATTTCGAAATGGTCAAGTTCTAGATACTAGGGCTATTCCTGGAGTAAAACTGTCACTGCAGTGGAGTGCAGAAGCTTTTAAGTTCATGCTGATTCCTCCAGTTTCAGTGACTGATACTACTGAGTTTATAATAGTATACATGGATTCGTTTTTGACTGGAAAATAATAAACCACTTGCTTACTAACTGAACTGGAAGTATAATACTGCAAATTGATTGCCCAATATTCTTAGTTGCAAAAGGTATTTGGTTTAGCATATTAAGGCCAAAGACAAAATCAAAAATGATTATCCAAAGTTCACCTATTTCTAAGTTACATCAGGACCAAAAAATGAAATAGAAATGAGCGTGGAAAAGAGTTTAGCTATAGTATAAAATACGAAATCAGCCTTACCCACTGCACCCGACGACTTTATTGTACAGATAGGATGGCAAGCCTTTCAGGTGAATGTTGTTATCCACGTATACGTATTGTAGTTCTCGAGATCGACCTAAATCTGGATTAGAAAGAGAAGAACTGTAATTCCCATAACTACATACTAGCACGATGTGAAATGTAAAATGTAATCCATAATATCAGAATAATTCAAAGTTTCTATTCTGGAAGACAAACTGTTATAGATTTCATTGAACTCTGCATATGTAACCAAGCTCACATAGTAGATTATGTGCATCAGAAAACGTGACTGTATGGGGCACCTGGGTGGCTCAGTTGGTTGAGTGTCTGAATTTGGCTCCAGTCATGATCTCACGGTTCATGAGTTCAAGTCCCATATCGGGCTTGCTGCTGTCAGAACAGAGCCTGCTTCAGATCCTGTCTCCCTCTCTCTCTGCCTCTCCCCTGCTCGTACTCTGTATCAAAAATAAATAAACATTAAAAAAAAAAAAAAGAAAACGTGACTATAGAAAAATTACCTAACCCACCTGGACCTTGATTTCTTGAACTGTAAGATGAGATAAATGGGAATTGAATATTATTAAATTTCCTTCCCACACAGAACTTCTATGACTTTTTATAAACAATTTTAATTTAAGAATAATGTTTGTTGTAGGTCTTCATTCAGTTTCATCTTCCTCCAATGGAAAGTTGGCAGATCAGCCTAGACCAGCTTAGTTCTACCCCTGTATTAACCAGTGTCTCACCTGCCCCGGGCAGAGAGATGGGAACAGCAGAAGTGGGGCAGGGCGAGGGATCAGGCCCTGGCTGGGCTGAAGTCTCTGGAGCTAGGCTGATGTAGGAAAGGAACAAGTGTCCAATGCTGCAGGGAGAGGAAGAAGAAAAGGGAACTCTAAATCTCAGTCCCCTAGTGAGGTATGAAAGCATGGTGGACAAGGCCAATAAGGATGGGAATGGGCCTTGTTAAAAAGAAAACCACAGGCCCAGAATGGAGTCACTTATGCTCGGCCACGTCACCAAACAGGGGCTTAATACCTAACCTAATTGCAGTTTCAATCCCCCCACCCCCACCCCGGAATGTACCCTTTAACCAGTCAACATGGAATTTCCTGGTCAGCACCAGGAAATTTACTGATAGACCCCATCCGTTCCCCTTAGCGGGGCAATCTTGCCTGAAACAATGCATTCTTTCCTAATAATTTCCTTTTTACTGCTCCCTCTCTGCCTTTAAAGATTTTTTCTTTTCTACAGCCTGACAGAACTCCTTTCTACTTGCTAGATGGAATACTGCTCCGTTATCACTTAAGCCAATTAGATCTTCAAACTGACTCAGTTGAATTTTTGTTATTTAATAGTATGTACCGGGAATGGGGGGCCCAAAAAGAGGGGTCTGCAACAGGAACAGGTGTGCCGAAAGAGACAGAATCCAGATGTTTTCCAGAAGCAGCTGGGCAATGGGGGAGCCAAGACTGGAGGGGGGACTCGGTGAAGAGATGAGGCACAGAGTTAACGAAGGCAGTAGAGACACTTCCAAGTGCTAAGGACGTCCCTTCCTGCCTACCATGTGCCCAAGAATATTCAACCACCTTCCTTTCCACTCCTAGCACTCACTGGGTGGGTCTCTTTGTCTTCACTGCCACAGAACAGAGTCCTCAGCAGCCTTGCTAACCCTCTACTCCCTGAAGCAAGAGCATCATTTTTGAAAAATTTTCTGGAGTTCTGTTTGTGCAAACAGGCAACAGGCTTCTGAAGTATATCTCTTCCCTGCAGTTCTGCAGTTTGGGAAAGACTGGGGGGATCCATAGAGCTAAATTAGGGTGTTCTTAAGTATATTTACATCTCAAGAGAAAACCCACTTACCCATGAAGGACCTTGCAGGCACTGTGGTAGGCCTTGGGGATAGAGATGAGAGTATGTAGTAATACAGATGAAGACGGACAGGAAAAAAAGAGAACTGTCAGTACAATCACTGCCCTAGAAAGTGGCTTATAGAAGTTTTATGGATTCACAGCTGGGTTCTGGACACTCTGTTACAGAAGGTGGGAGGGGTGATAGAAGACTGAGGTAAGAAGGGCTCCTTGTGGCATCGGGTGGGGAAGGGTCCATATTGCCTCCTCCTTCCCACTGCTAGTCCTATCATAATCCCGATAATCCTGTCCGGGACTAGCACTAGAGAAAGACACAAAAAGAGGAAGCAAAGATGGCGGTGCTGGGAGTCAACAAAGAGGAAGTGGCAACTCTCAGGGAGAAAAAATAATTTCCGGGCTGCTGGCTAGAGATGCCCTTCCCCAGTGTGGTGGCTTAACGATATCTAACAAAAAGAAGAGGCAGAAATGGTATGTGACTGCAGACAGTAAGCCACAGAAGGCATTGTGGCTTCCTCTTTGCTTTCTGCCTTGGATCACTCATTCTGGAGGAAGACAACTTCCTGGTCAGAAGAGACTTCCAGCAGATTTCTGGAGAAGAATTGAGCCCATGGCCAGCAGCCATGTGAGTGAGCCATCTTGGAAGTAGCCCCTCCAAGTCACAGGTCCAGTCTTCACATTACTGCAACCCCAAGGCTATGGAAATGTCCTGTTCGTCCTCAAATCTTGGATATTAATTTCAGCATCCAACAACGGATCTTGGTTTGCAATAATTACTGCACGGTATTTATCTAATGCTATACCATCTTTCTGTCTACATTTATTAAGTGCAATTCGGTAAGGAAGAGCCTTCCCTTCCTTCCTATTTATGTATTTGACTGATTTTTTTAAGTTTATTTATTTATTTAGAGGGAGACAGAAATAGCACAAGTGGAGGAGGGGCAGAGAGAGAGGGAGACGGGGAGAGGGAGAGAGAGAGAGAGAGAGAGAGAATCCCAAGCAGGCTCTGCACTACCAGCACAGAGCCCAATATGGGGCTTGAACCCAAGAAGCTGTGAGATCATGACCTGAGCTGAAACCAAGAGTCAGATGCTTAGCCAGACTGAGCCACTCAGTTGCCCCTATCTGACTGATTTTGATATCAGTATGGATTCATGGATATTTATTTTATCATAAGGATTAAAATCCCAATACTATTATGATTTTGTATTGGTCAAAATGTTCCAGCTTTGGCAATTAGGAGCAGCTTAAAGTTGGCTCATAGGTTCTTCTAACAAATTTTCATCCTTTTAAAAAATTTTTTTTTAATGTTTACTCATTTTTTTGAGAGACAGAGTGAGCAGGGCAGAGGCACAGAGAGAGAGAGAGAGAGAGAGAGAGAGAGAGAGAATCCGAAGCAGGCTCCAGGCTCTGAGCTGTCAGCACAGAGGCTGATGTGGGGCTCAAACCCACAAACCCTGAGATCATGACCTGAGCCGAAGTCAGACGTTTAACCAACTGAACCACCGAGGCCCCCCGGTTTTCATCCTTTTTTGAGCACTTCCTTACTTTCTGGCACAAGATGTTCTAAGCTCAGCTTGTATTTTCCTTCCTCTAGCCCAGAAATCAACTACTTCTCCAAGGAGCCTCCACTCCTTTTATTGGGGTATGGTGTTTATAAACCGAGATCTGAGCCACGCATGCTCAGTCCTGTGGGGGGTGCCACTGCTTCTAGGATCTCTCAGTGGACAGAGCTATAAAACACATGGATATACGTGAATCCGTGTATACATCTCCACCTGTGTCAAAAGATGGGTAGATTCTTGGTATTTCCCTCCAGAGGGTTCTACCAATTTGCATTCCCTCCAGCAACATACGAAGGCATTGCCTTTCTCACAGTCTTGCCAACTTTTAAAACATGTTATCCTCTTTACAAATTTGTGTCGTTCTGATAGGTGAGAAATGATATCTCGGCATTGTTTTAATTTGCATTTCTTTAATTATGATTGTGAACATATTTGAAAATGTTTTCAAATATGTCTGAGGGCCATTTTTTACTTGTGTGTGTGTGTGTGTGTGTGTGTGTGTGTGTGTGTGTGTGTGAATTGTCTGCTCATATTTTACCTGTCTGTTCTTTCAGTTATTAGCCAAGCGAGATGTTCAATGGCATAATAGTGCCCAGTCCCTCAACCTTACCAGGTTGTTATGACAAATGAGAGTAGAAGTAACCTGTGAAATTTAAATCACTACACAATATTTCTTTTAAGCCTAAGAACATACACTTGCCAAAACAATGTGTCCTGCTACTTTAGTAAATGTGTATACACATATATACTGGTATTAAAGGCTATACATTTAAAGAACACACATGGGAAAAATAGAGAGAGAAATACCAGAATCCACTTGCAATGAAAAAGGCCTCAGCATTATCAAAAAACTTCCTATTCTAGATTCCTTTACTACTTCTCTGACGTGCCTACAAATCTCCCGTCATCACAAATAGACATCTGTAGACTTTAAAGGCATATAGAAAACTCTGGAATTTTTTTTAAAAAGTGAAACTACATTGATAAAGTGCAAAAAGCCCTAGTTTCAGAGCCCCTGTGGGACTCAAAGAAAGATGGTTTACTTGAGCTTATGCAGCAGGAAAGAGTAGAATATACTAATTCATGGAGTGAGAACACAGTCTTGGAGTCCGACAATCTGGGTCAGAATACCGTTTTATTTACTAAGTGAGTGTCCTCAGTTTTCCCTAATCATATAAAGGAGAAAATCATGCTGGCTCTTAAGTTCAGTGAGAATTACTAATGAAGTTTCTAAATTATCAAGCAGAATCCTTGTCATACACCTCCAATATATGGCAGTTATTATTATTCTAATTATTAGTAGGTGACATATTTGGAAGTGTGGCCCTACAGCAGAAGGCCAATTAAGAGAGAATTCTCCTTGGCATGCAGCAAAAGGCACTAACACTTTTCTATAGTTTAATTGCACAGAAAAGAGTTGGAGGCAACAGCCTCTAGAGACAGTGATTCATTCTGAGTCAAGGACACAAAATGGGACATGACAGAGGAAGCACCTCTCCCCTCTAATACACCCAAAAGAGCTTGTGCAAAAATTAAGTGAGCCCCATGCAAAGATCATAATACACAGTTAAATAAAAGCTGATACTTGCTGCTTCTTACATGCTTTCCTCTTCTTTCCTATCCTAGTTTTATAGGGGAAAATATGAAGAGTGAATGATTTAAAAATGCTGTTTGGCTCAGATTTTTTTTTTTTGGTAATGTTTATTATTGATTTTATTGAGGGAGAGAGAGAGAGTGAGAGTGGGGGTGGGACAGAGAGAGGAGGAGACAGAATCCAAAGCAGGCTCCAGGCTCTGAGCTGTCAGCACAGAGCCCGATGCTGGGCTTGAACTCATGAACCGTGAGATCATGACCTGAGCTGAAGTCGGATGCTTAGACTGAGCTACCCAAGTGCCCCACTTTTCGGTTCTCTCACCTTAGATTTTAAATATTCCAGAAACCTTTTTGTATCTCATGACCCTTTTGGGGAATGTAATTTTTTTATATATGCCCCATAATGGAATGAACTGATTTCCACTGAAGCTCGAAGAAAATGTGAATCAGTGGTGTTCAAATCCATCCCACAGTGATAAGCAAAATACCGCATGGACAGGAGTACTTGATACAGAATCTTCAACTCTGCATATAACACAATCTTGTAGACAGTAAGAGAGAGCAGCACTGAAATTATGGATGTCGTGGGCCATGGGGTTGGGATAGAGTCTGAATCCTGGCTTTCCACTTTCTAACTGCTCCCGGGCACTAGGAAATGAAACACTCCCTGTGTGTTACCCCCTCTGCAAAATGGAGACAATGATATGTATCCTATCTCACAGGCTTCTACAGCACCAAGCTTGATCCCTTGTGTCAGAACCGGTTCTCGACACATCTTTGTCTCTTACTTCTCTCCTCTGAATATAAAGGAAAGATCACAAAACGGAGTCCGAGATTATAAAGAGAAGTGGGCAACTCTTGCTTTAGCTGACCCAGCACAGCCTACTGGTGAGGCTGAGACACCTAGACACCTGGTCTGGCAAGGTCACAGGCTGTACGGGCAGAGCTGTGACAGCCTCATGAGAGTATGCTCTTGGCCAAAAAACCCTTCCGCTGGCGAAACCCCAAGCACAATGGAATGGCATTTTTAATCATAATGAGGCTGAAATGTAAGTGGTTTCTGCTGAAAAAGCTTTGAAACAGTTCTTCTGTTCTTTAAAGAGAAAAATCTTCACTCAATAACTTTGGAAGAGACCATTCACGTACTAGCTAATGAGTTGGTTTGTTTTCTTCCTTCCGTTAATTTTAATATACCAATACCTTGCAATAAATATACCAGGTAATAATATTTTTTTAAAGTTCCTGTGCAAAAACTGCCCAGTACATCAACCTTATAAAGCAAGGAAGTTGTCCATATGCATATATGCTAAAGCAACAAAGAACTTTTTCATGTGGCTTTTAAAAATGCGGTACTGTCTAAAATGTTTCCCCTTTTTTCCCAGATGCACAGATCAAAGTATTGTTACTTGGAAATTAGCAAAAGCTAGCAGTCCTGCACAAACTCCAATTCTTTCTTTCTTTTTTTTTTTTTTTTTTTTAACTTCAAGGCTCTGGCATATGCAGTCCACATGGCTGAAGATGGAAGAAAAACCTGTGTATCTCGGTTGCTGCTCCTTTAACTCTACTGTAAAAAGGAAGCACGGAATGACAGCATGGGCCAGAACTGAATAGGAACTGTTTACTGCACACTTACCAGTATGAAACTCATTTATTTTATCAAAAGGTGAATGATGTATCCCCTTCCACAAAAGGATGGGGTAACAGAAACTACAACATCAAAGCAACAGACCTACATAGGTTGTTTGGAATAGTCTATGTCACACCAATTATCATAGTTCCACCAGTCAGATAGATCATTAGTCATAATTACACTTTAGTGGAATTATAAAACGTGGGCTTCTTCACAAGGAATTCAGAGTAATTTACAGCACACTCCAAAATCATCTTTAAAACAAATTTAAAATTTACCTACGTGATGCCTTTTATAAAGAGAACTTTTTGACCACTTTTTCAGAAGAATGACTTTTTTTTAAGTGTTAGTTTCTTTTTTTTTATTAAAGTATAGTTGACAGTGTTAGTTTCTGTAAACATACGCACACATATCCATTAAATCTTTTACATAATCATATTCTTTGTGATCTATTCAACTTGTACAAAGTAAGATTTCACAGTGAATTATAATAAGATGCTTTATACATAGATTATCAACAACTGTTAAATTAAATCGATTTTAATGAATTTGAATGACTGAAGGCTTCCTTTGCTGTTGGCTTAATTATTCAAGCATCAGGATCTCTATTTCTCTTCTCCACCACCCCACCCCCAGCATCTCTATTTGTATTGCATAGTTCAGGTGACAAAGAAATTATTACAAGCAATGAGCCAGACATTGTGCTAGATACTTGGGGTACAAAAGTGAAGATGCATACAGTTCCAACCCTCTCGAACAGTCTAGTGAAACGATAAAAATAGTTCACACTGACTGCATGCTTATGGTGTATTTACGAGTGACAGAGGTGTTTTAAATAGATCTTATTTAATACCCACAATAGTCCCATGAAGTTGGTATTAATTTTACCCTGTTCCTGAGAGTTAGACAAATCAAACAGTCTTTCTAAGCCCAAGATCACACAGCAATTACATGGCAGAGGTGGAATTTAAAAGCGTGCTGGCCTGGTTCACCATGGTATTAGTTAGACAGCCTCCCTAAACACATTATTTCCATATAAGCAGGGAACTCCCACATAACATAGGAGGTGATACTACCTAGGAAGCCGCCTGGGTGCTGTGGGTGCCGGAGGATGGCACTGTGCCCAGGCATCCAGGTGTGATGTCAAGACACTGCCAGGCAGACACACGATGAACAAAATATCCCTTTGCTTCCTTTAAAAGACCTGATAACGGGTAGGGTAGTTCTGACTTACAGATTTACAGCAGTAATTTCAAGAAATGCCAAGAATTCCCTCAGAGAAGATGCCAGAGAAGGAGACTTCATGCTGACTGTCCAGCAGACTCAGGAATTACAACAGTGTGTCTTTTTATTTTAATTTTTAATGTTTGTTTATTTTTGAGAGAGAGAAAGAGAGCGCGCGCATGAGCGGGAGAGGGGCGGGGAGAGGGGTGGACAGAGGATCCAAAGCAGGCTCTGTGCTGGCAGGAGCAAGCCCCATGTGGGGCTCAAACTCACAAACTGTGAGACCTTGAGCTGAGCTGAAGTCAGACACTCAACCGACTGAACCCAACAGGGGCCCCTACAACAGTCATCACCATGGCAGCCAGCGTGGAGAGCAGTGTCTTCACTCTGTTATCTCCTGAGCTGTTGCCCAACTGGACTTATACCTGTTTTTTTTCTGCCCCCCAAAGTTGAAGAACTTTATTGAAAACTATGACTGATAGAAGCTCCAGATTTTTGCTTTACAGTCCACTGACAACATCTTCCAGTTTTCCCTACTAACGCCCATTCTTGTCACCATTTTAAAAACTCCAAGTTCCAAAACCAAATTCACAAAAGCTTTGCTGGCAAAGATTCTGCTCAAAGATCTAGTCTTCCTACTACTACTTTTTCTAAAAAACTTCACATCAGTATCTTTTTTACTATATTCCCTATACTGCACATTACATTGCTGTGTGACATTTATTTCAGGACTAGAAGACCGTACGTACCTCTTAATTCCCTTCACCTATTTTTGTCCAACTCTCCACCCTCTCTACTCTGGCATCCATTAGTTTGTTTATTCTCTCTAGCTATCTATGTTCCTCGTATTTATGAACAAAACTCATAGTTTATACATTCATTAGATGGTTAATTTTTGTGTTTTAGATTCCACACGTAAGTGAAGTCATTCAGTATTTCACTTCCCATAATGCCTTCAGGGTCCTTTCACATTGTCGTACGTAGCAAGATTTCATTTTTTGATGACTAACATTCCATTGTTTTTACATACTGCGTCTTCCTTATCCATTCACCTATCAAGGGACATTTAGATGGCTCCCATATCATAGCTATTTACAATAGCTAGTAAATATGCTGCAGTGAACATAAGAGTACATGTCTTTTTAAAGGTACATGTGTCTTTTTGAATTACTGGTTTTGTTTTCATTGGATAAATACCTGGAAGTGGAACTGCTGGGTTGTAAAATAGTTCTATTTTTCATTTTCTGAGGAACCACCATACTGGTGAAGCCAGAGTGGCTGCACCAATTTATATTCTCACCACAGTGCACAGGGTTCCCTTTTCTTACATCCTCACCAAATACTTACTTCTTGTCTTTTTGACATTAGCTATTCTGACAGGTGTGAGGTGATATATCAAATTGTGGCTTTGATTTGCATTCCCCTGCTGGTTAGTGATGTTGAGCATCTTTTCATGTGCCTGTTGGCCATCTGTATGTCTTCTTTGGAAAAATGTCTATTCAGGTCCTCTGTCCATTTTTTAATTAGTTTGTTTATTTTTTTGATACTGAGTTTTATGAGTTCTTTACAAATTTGGATGTTAGCCCCTTATCGGATATGTAATTTGCAACTACTCTCATTCAGTAGGTTGCCTTTTCATTTTGTTGCTGGTTTCCTTCACTGTGCAAAAGCTTTTTAGTTTGAATATAATCCCATTTATTTTCACTCTTGTTGCCCTTGCCTGAGGAGACAGATCCAAAAAAATATCACTAAGACTGATGACAAAGAGGTCACCTGCCTGTGTTTCCTTCTAGGTGTTTTATGCTTTTAGGTCTCATATCTAAGTCTTTAATCCATTCTGAGTTGATTTTCATACATGGTGTAAGAAAGTGACCCAGTTTCATTCCTTTGCATTTTGCTGTCCAGTTTTTCCAACACCATTTCTTGAAGAGACTGTCTTTTCCCCACTGGATGTTCTTGCCCACTTTGTTGGAAATTAATTAACCATGTAAGTGTGGGTTTATTTCTGGTCTCTCTATTCTGTTCCATTGATCTCTGTGTCTGTTTTTATGCCAGCACCATACTGTTTTGATTACTATAGCTTTATAACACAGCTTGAAATGATACTTCCCACATTGTTCTTCTCTCTCAGGAATTGCTTTGGCTATTTGGGGTCTTCTGTGGTTTCATACAAATTTTAGGATTATTTTCTTCTAGTCCTGTGAAAAAATGCCATTGGTATCTTGATAGGAATTGTACTGAACCTGTAGACTGCTCTGGGTCGTATGGCTATTGTAACACTGTCACATCTGTATCTTTTAAAGAATGAGCAGCTGCTCTTTTTTTTTTAACTCGTATTTAAGAAAACAGGGCTAACTTTTTCATATTTAGTCACTTTCATATCCCCAAGTCCTATTTCAAAACTTAGAGAAACACACACAGTTGTTCATTTAAAGCTCACCTACACCAGGTGAACTCTTCACACATTAGCACAGTACAGTCAGTGTGTGGCCCATGCTGCAGAAGCCATGTTCAACAATCATATTCACTCTCAAGAAAACCTTAAGGCAAGAGCAAAGGCTTACTGTGATACAAGGAAAACAAAGCAGAGGTATCATTAAGACAGCGGAAAGGGATCAGATGAGTAAGCAGCACAAAGACGAATAAATATTTTTTGTTACTAATCCTTGTAAAAAAGATAGAGCTCAAAAAAGAGCACTGAATATCTACTTTCTCGAAGAAATACAAGACTTATAATAACTTTATTCCTGAAACAAAGTCTGCATGGACTTTAACTGACAGAATAATTCTCTCTCATTTTTTTCCATTACTAGTTTTTGAGCCTTGTTTTCAAACCCTTTTCTCCTGTTTCACTATGCCTTTGATTAGAGACATACCCAATAATCCCCACAGAACATGATATTAGAGGCATGCTTGGGTCTCTCCTTGGAAAGCAGTCATCATAACTTCTACTCAAACACAGGGCTAATTCCAAACTCAGGGACTGCTGGTCTGTACTAACAAACCTTCTAAGCAGTGAAACTGATTTAAGGCTAAAAACTTTGGAAATAATTCCCATTAAACAATGACCTCAAGGCAGTAGTTCTTCAAGCTGCAGATCAAATACATTCATGGTTCAGCAGAGTGCAGTTTACATTCATCTCTAAGTCTGAGATTACAGAATTATTAAGTGGTTTCCATACTGGTTTGAAGTTTGAGTAGTTTCACTGCGTGGACTTAAATATTTTCTTAAAAAACAGGAAACATTCTTTTGTGGACTTTCTAAGCTGATACAGAGCGAACAAGCACAAGAACCAATGGGAAACAAAGCACAGTTAACAGATTTGTGTCTTTTATATGCCATTTGCAGTGAGAGAAGGGATTTCAGTGTAAGTTTTGAAAATGCCTAGAAGCTACTTTCTAAAATGGCACCATACTTGACATAAACGTTTTTATTTCTATATGAGGTATCCAATTCCTATAAAGGAAAAAACCACTACAACTTCTACAGAAAACTGGAGTGATCTCCTGTTATGTGATAAAAGGGCCAGTTTTACCTCCTTATCAAAGTCATGCTCGATGTCTCTGATTACTCCATAGCAGTAATGGAGTGGTCGCCTCCCTCACAGCACATCTGTGGCACACAGAGTAACTCTTCCTGAGAACATAAACACTGCACTACTAGAATCTCCTAGAAGGAATGGCTCTGGGACTGGTTTAGAAACCCACATAATTTCCTGTTAGTAGGAAGTTATTCTCTAAGGTTTGGGTTCACTCCATGGTAGTTTATGTACTAGAATATTCTATAAATCTCAGAGTCATCTGCCAAATGTTCTTAGTTAAGAATTCGTTGGTTGTTGGAGCGCCTGGGTGGCTCAGTCGGTTCAGGTCATGATCTCGTGGTTTGTGAGTTCGAGCCCCACAACAAAGCTCTGTGCTGACAGAGTGGAGCCTGGAGCCTGCTTCAGATTCTGTGTCTCCCTCTCTCTCTCTCTCTGCCCCTCCCTCTGGTCACACTCTGTCTCTCTCTCTCTCTCTCTCTCAAAAGTAAATAAACATTAAAAAAAAAAAAAGAATTCGGTGGTTGTTTTCAAATAGTCGAAAGTTCCACCTGCTAAGGTGGGTGCAACTTTTGTTCTCTTGTTTCCTTAAACTACAGAAGTGACTGACATTGAGTTTAGATGACACAGCACTTCCTAGGGGCTCGCTAAAGGATGCCCTTCCACAGCCAGTTTGTGCATGGGCAACCTCATGGTACATATATCTATTATTCATCATTAAATAAGCTGTGAACATCACTGAATAATCAGGCTTATTCATTATGCAAGAGAAACCAGGTACACCTGGTTTAAAAAAAAAAAGCCTAAGGTGGGGGAGGGGGGCAGAAACCCTTTCCTTTGTATTTTCCTACTTTCAAAAGCCCAGAGATGAGTCACAACTCTAGCTAGTGTACAGAACTCTATTAAATCAACAAATACATTTCAAAATCTCTAGTGAACATCATAGCTTTCATTTCCCTGTTCTCACTGATAGTAAGCACTGTGGAAAAAGCTTCTGTTAGTAGACCAATCTGTCACTCAATTACCATTATTATGGTATAGTTAGAATAGGAGCATCCTTCTTTCTTAACGCATCTGTTCATCTTAAAAAGAATGTACTCCAAGAGTCGTATGGTTTACTAGCATTACAAGTGATTTACGTCATCCAACATACACCTTCTATAGTTGCTTTCTGAAGAGGCTGAAACATGACATTCTTTTAAGAGGCCCCATAAAAAATTGCTTTTCTTCTAAGTCAACCTTCTTTGGCAAGCAACTGAATTCAGTAAGTAACTCCCCGAAATAAGATTCCTACCTCCAACCGCAGGCAGAGATATTCTAGCACCTGTTTCTTAAGTCTTCAAGTTCCTGTACTGTGCTTGCAGAATCACATTTAGACATAAGAGACGCATATTTGAAAACTTTGGTTGTGCGTGTGTGTGTGTGTGTGCGTGTGTGTGTGTGTGTGTCCCCACATAGTATCTCCTAACTATTGTAAAGAGGCGTCCTTATTAGCTAAGTCTCCAAGAAAAGTTCTGTTCTCTGAGGAAAGGCAGTGCCAGCAGCTGCATGTGTCATCTGACTCTGTCCTTGATGGTTCTTACCATTAGACAGCTTTGGTTTAAATTTTTTTGTAATGTTTATTTATCTTTGAGAGAGAGAGACACACAGCATGAGTAGAGGAGGGGCAGAGAGAGAGAGAGAGAGAGAGAGAGAGAGAGAGAGAGGGAGACACTGGACCCAAAGCAGACTCCAGGCTCTGAGCTGTCAACACAGAGCCTGACGCGAGGCTTGAACTCACGAACTGCGAGATCATGACCTGAGCCAAAGTCGAACGCTTAACCAACCGAGCCACCCAGGCACCCCTAGACAGCTTTGGTTTATGAGAAAGGACTTCAAAAAAAGGTAGCAAGTACACAAACACCACGGAAGGACAGCTACGGATTTAATTATTTTTCTCTGAAAGACTCAATTGAATTCCCTTTCCAACGCCACCTTCACCGTATTAAAAAACAAACCAGAAAAGAAAACAACTCCCCCTCCCCCACAAAACCCACAAACAAGATGGAGAAAAGGGCTGATTTTTCTCTCGGATTCAACGTCCTCACCTTCACAGATGACCCTGTCTCCAAACTCCCAAAGCCCTCTCTGGCTGCCTCTCGCTGGTGCAGCTCTCTGGTCGTCTCACCCACTTCTTTATGAAGATTCACCCAATACAACAAGATAGAAAGGCCACCCGTGCTTCCCAACCCTTTATTTCAGCTGTTCTCAGAGACTCAGTCCGAGACCAGGGCGGAGCACTGCTTCCGGCAGCCTGTTTCTTTCTTCGGACAATTTGCAGCCTCCTCCTCTTGCTCCTAAATCTTCCTATGGCAAAAGCAAACCTACCTACCACAGGCCTGTGTCCCGCCAGGGCCGTGAGCCTTGTGAGCCGGGATGGCGCCCAGGGGAATGTGAAACTGCTTCCGTCTCCTGGGCTGTCCGTGGCTCCAGGCTTGAGAGTTGCGGTCACCTCGACTGTTGGGAGGGACCCTCCTCAGAGCCCAGGGCAGATCCGCCTGCTTCTCACACTCTCTGACACCCTATCGACCAGTGCACAGAGGAAGCCTCTCCGAACGCAGGGCCAAGGTTTTGGGGGTGATGAGAAACCCAGAGACAGAAATTAATCTGCAAGGCTCCACTCACCACTGAACCCTGAGTGCTGACGAACAGACACCCACTTCCTTACCCGTGCCAGCGTTTACCAGGGCGCAGAAAGAAGATGCGCCAGTAAATAACTAACTGAGTTGCCAAAGCAGAAAAGCAGCCAGGCAGTGTTTAGTGGACTGTGTCTTCTACCCAACGACCACTTCTATCACCGTGTACCAGCCACTGCCACTCCTGCCATCCGCTGCTGTAACGTGCAGCCTGACAGACAGCGCCACTCCTCGGCACCACAAACACTCACAGTGGTCAAGTTCCCTTGGCTTCTGTTTTATCCCAACACCCAACACCACTGCCACCACCACAACACACGTTTGGCTGTGCCACTGCTAAAACGACAGGTAAGAATGAGTGGCAAATGACCAGCATAATAAGGTGCCGTGGTTGGACAAGCCTCAGTGAGCAAGGTAGAACAGGCAAGACAAAGGAGACTGGCTGCACTTGAGAAGGCCCCCAAAGGCTAAAGACTGGTAAACAAGATTTCATTTAGTTTAAAAAGTCCAATTGTATACGGGCTTCTAGGCTGAATCAGGGGTCCAGAGCTGGATGGCATTCTGGTCAGCGTACCTCTGGTATCAGACATGAAAACAGGGCTGCAGATCAGAGCCAGAGGCAGGATGGGGCCAGTTGTTGGGTGAATGGTTCAGACTTGAGACAAAGCATATGTGATGGAAGAAAGAAGACGACAAGGAAATCAAGTTGTTAGCAGCACAACTTCAAAATGAAGGAATCAAGAACTCCACCGAGGTGGGAGGGGCCAGGCAAAGTAAGAAGAGTGGCTAACACCAACGGAGAGCTAGATAAACTCTGGTCTTCGGCCTAAGCTGAAGATTCTTCTTACTACAGGATCTGCTAAAGACAGATTAGAAACAAGTAACTGGGAGCACCCGGTTGATGTCCAGAGTGGGCAGGTGAGACAAAGCTACACCTTCTGGCGGCAAACAGACAGAGACTGAATAGGGCCCGGAGCATTTCCATAGGAGTGTATGAGTCCAAAATAGCTGCCCAAATTTGGCATTGGAAGTGGCCATATTCCCAAGTGAAGTCCCCTAGCAGAGGGATCATGCCTGGAATGTGGAGATAGCTTGTCAAAGTGGAAAGAATGTGGAGATGAGAATCAGACAGAGTTTGCAACTCAATTCTGTCTCTCACTAGCTCACTAGCTGATTCTGGGTGGGTTACTTAACTTCTCTGAACCTCAATTTCCTCATCTGTAAAGTTAAGTTGTCAATAGGTTTTGTATAACAGAACAATAGGTTCTGTAATAATTAAATTAGAGAGCCTCTGTACCGTGCCTAACAGAATCCCTAATTCAATACACGATTGTTCTTACAAATACTTGCAGTAGCATTACTCACGGAAACACTCCTTATATATGTGGTCAGTGGTAACAATGACAGTAATAATAATCCTACCAACAATAGTATGGGCAACTTCAGATTTAACAAGCTAATCTGTTTCTGGTTACACCGGAGAGTCAAACCATGGTTGCTTCTAATGGAATTTCCACCTTTACCCCGAGGGCTGATGTTATACCACTGAGTTCTACACCACACAAATCAAATCATCACATCCTTCACTTCCCTCCCACACTCCTTTCCTCAATTCATTTATCAGCACTGACCCTACCGTCCTAGCAATCACTTGGTAGGGAGTTAGCGTTGGTATAGGCAGCAGCTCTTAGGAAGTGGTAAATACAAGTCCGGGTGGTTACTACAAAGGGTCTTGATATGAGAAGGAGGACAAAACTTTTGTTTTTATTTTTCTTTAAAGAAGGCTTCCCGCTCAGCGTGAAACCCAACACAGGGCTTGAATTCACGACCCTGAGATCAAGACCTGGGCTGAGATCAAGAGTCAGATGCCCAAGCAACTGAGCCACCCAGGCTCCTGAGGACAGAACTTTTAAAAAGCAGGATATGGTAATCCACAAGTTGTACCTTCTCTTTTGAGTCATCTGCATTTGTAATACCACTTTATAGCTCTTATACATGAACTATCTTATTCAACTTCAAAATAACTCTAAAGTAAACAGGATAAATGCTATTATTTCTGGTTTACAGATACGGTAAATGAAGCTCAGAAAAGTTTCAGTGATTTACTCCAGGTCATGCACCATGGAGTGGTGGTACCAGGTTAGAACTCGGATTTTTGGATTTGTAGCTTGGTACTTGACCACTGTAATTGTTTTATAACCTGTGGTTCATGCAGCAGGTACATTTAGTTTTTTAATCTCTTTATATTTAGTATTTTTCTCACTTGATTTTTTTAAAAAATTGTTTTAAGTTTATTTATTTATTTTGAGAGAGACAGACACAGTGTGAGCAGGGGAGGGGCAGAGAGAGAGGGAGAGAGAGAGAACCCCAAGCAGGCTCTGTACTCATGAACCATGAGACTAAGCCACCCAGGTGCCCCCTCACTTGATTTAAGTTTATTTATTTTGAGAAAGAGAGAAAGAGAGAGAAAGAATGAGCAGGGGAGAGGGAGAAGGAGAGAGAGAACCCCAAGCAGGCTCTGCACTGTCAGCATAGAGCCCAACACAGGGCTCAATCTCACAACTGTGAGATCATGACCTGAGCTGAAATCAAGAGTCAGACGTTCAACCAACTGAGCCACCCGAGAGCCCTGTGATATTTTTCTCACTTGAAAGAAAGCTCTGATTTCTTAGAAATGTAACTGGCTTCTGAAATGGCTTTATTTCATCTTGTTAATTTTCTAAGTATAGAATTTATTTATATTTATGGAAAAGTAATCTTCTTAAAGTGGATAATTATTTGTTATTATTCAAATTGCTTTTCATGTTTCCCAGTTATTTTTAATTGAAAATAGTATGTGTACTGTATTTTTTTATTATTATTTTTAAATGTTTATTTATTTTTGAGACAGAGAGCAAGTGAGAAAGGGGTAGAGAGAAAGGGACACACAGAATCTGAGGCAGGCTCCAGGCTCTGAACTGTCAGCACAGAACCCAACGCAGGGCTCAAACTCATGAACACTGAGATCGTGAACTGACCTGAAGTCGTATGCTTAACCAACTGAGCCACCCAGGTGCCCCATGTACTGTATTATGGTGGAAATATTTCCTTTCAGGGGCTAGTAAATGATATACTCCACTGCCATGAGGCACAAATTATTCATTATAAAAAATGCTTTTATGAGTAAGATCATAGGAGGCTTACTGTGGTGGCTTAGGGTTCTACGGGGGCTCATATTTTAATTTTTTTTTAAATGGCAACTTTGTTTCTTACAAGCTAACAAAATACAATTCTCAGTGAATATAAATGTATTGTAATATTAAAATGGGCCAGCTACGGAAATCTAGAGTGCATCATATATTATTTGTTAGCCAGTGTGACATTTCTAGCGCAGCAGGCAGTTCAGGCAATTTTAAAGTTTTAAAAATTGTGTAGTCTGGCAATTCTAATCATTCTAATCCAATACACATTGTTTTACATTGAATTCAACATCTAAACAGGTATCTTTGTACCAGTAGCTATCCTTCCAGATTGCTCAATATCCTCTGTTAATTTTATGGTCTTAAATGTATAATACAAACACATATGTTTTAATACCTTTTTCAGAGCAAATCCTCTCCTGTCACATACGTTTTGTGTCTAAACAACATTTCAGCACAGATTTGTTATCAAATATGAGGTCCCTGCCTGAAATAAACATTTTTGGTCAACTGGGAATGAACGATGCTTTGTTCACTACAAAAATGGATTCAGAGAGGCAATATTCAAGGCGAACAGAATGAAGGAAACCACCTTATCCTTACTAGTCAAGAAAGCAAAGGCTTTCCATCCTATTCTTTGGCTTTTTTGCTTTGCCATCCAAACATGATCACTTACCAAGTGGCAAAAACGCAAGACGGTTTCCAGCCATGGAGAGCTCATTGAGGCTGGGCAGCTGGCAGAGATGACGGGGCACACACCATAGACGATTTCGGTCCACAGTGAGGTACTGCAGAGAAAGGCACAGGTGAAGCCTCTCGGGTAAAGTTAGCAAACGATTGGTAGAAATGTCTAGTGTCTGCAGCTCCTTCAAATCGCCAACCTCTACAACCAAAATCAAAATTAAGATAAATCGCATTCTGATTAAATTAAGTGAATAAAATGAATCAATACTGTAACAGTTCAAACAAATAAAATCAGTAGCTGCCATGATTTCCAGAAACATGAATGCTGAAGTATGCAAATAATCCAACAGAGGTAGGTGTCTTTAAATTAGCCTGCCAACGTTTTTTTCTTAATGGAAAAGAGGGCTAGCTTGGAAAGGGGAGAGATACAAGGTAGTGAACATGAGCCAGAAGTCTGTCACTAGGGCTTCTGCTTCTTGATGAAATCGAAAGTTGTTGCTAGTGTGGGAAAAGAACAGTTACAGTCACTTCAAGGTGAAGTGACTTTGCTACTTTTGTGACTTCTATCTAAGTAAACAGTAGGAGACTTAAAAATATATAGTATCCCAGGGAGTGTATCTTGTTCATATGAACTAAACAGAAAAACTTTTGGACAAAAAATTAGGATGTCTTGTGGAAATTTTCACCATGGTGAAGAACATAATAAGATTAAATTATCGGTAGGTAACATTTTTAGATATTGTCCAAGCATGTGGTTCTTTATTACAAACCCACTCAAAGTGTACACATCCTATGAAGATTTACTTTAATTCCACCCAAATGAAGTCCTTCCATTTACTTCAATATGCCCTCCTTGTCAATACCCATAATTGTAATCTGTTCCATGGGGAGTACAATCATGCCAAGTCTGAAGGTTGGGAGGTTGTTACAAGGTACTTTGTCCTTCTCAGTTAAAACCACCCCCAAGCCTCTCTGGGCAGGGTAAGTTCTGCTAAGCGATCTCTAAGGAAAGGACATTTATTCCGTCAGGACAGCACAATCCACTCAAGCCTCTACAGGAAGCCCTGTGTAGGGCAAGTCTACTTCTTCCTCATCATGAACTTCCAAGTTGAAGACCTCAGCGGCCATCTCTTGGCCTTCTCTAACCCTGACCCTGTTCCAGGAGTCAGTCCTCTCAGGGTAAGGTTTCCTGCTTACCTGCTAAGGTTTCCTGCTACTTTACTGCACCCCACTGGGCACATCCCAGTTTGTTCAGGGCTAGGGTTAGTATTAGCAATGTCTTCTCTACTGGACAGAAAGTCTTCTACCCTCTTGGATGCCCAGTTATACAGATTACCTTTTCTTACTGCTACAGACCAGGGGTTGGCAAACTAGGGCTCATCGGCAAACTCTGGCCCATGGTGCACTTCTGTACTGCTTGCAAGCTAAAACTGGCTTCTACGTTTTGTTTTTATTATTATTTTTTTAATTTTAGACACAGAGAGAACACCAACAGAGGGAAAGGGACAGAGAGAGAGAGAGAGAGAGAGAGAGAGAGAGAGAGAGAGAGAGAATCTTAAGCAGGCTCCATGCTCAGTGCAGAGCCCAATGCGGGACTCAATCCCACAACCCTGGGATCATGATCTGAGCCAAATTCAAGAGTTGGATGCTTAATGGACTAAGCCACCCAGACACCCAAGTTTTTATATTTTTAAAAGGTGACTGGGGTGCTTGGGTGGCTTAGTCTGTTAAGTGTCTGATTCTTATATTCAGCTGCAATCATGATCCCAGGGTCATGGGATTGAGCCCCACAATTGGGCTCTGTGCTCAGCATGGAGACTACTTGGGATTCTCTCCCTCCTGCCTCTGTCCCTCCCCTACTTGCACGTGCTCACTCTCTTGCTCTCTCTCTCTCTCAATAAATAAATAGATAGATAGAAATATAAATAAATAATAAAAGGTGGCAAGAAAAACCCAACAAAGGCAAAAAAGAATACATGGCAGAGACCGTATGTGGCCTGCAAAGCTTAAAAATATTTACTATCTTGCCATTTACGGAAAAAGCTGGTCAGTCTTTGTTAGAGACGGCTACCTGGAATATTTTTCGTAACTATTTTTAATAAAAAATAGTACTAGTACAAAATGTATTAATTTCTAGTTATTTTTATATTACAAGGGATTTATGCTAGGGAATTTATACTTTATTCCACAATTTCCCTAATACTGGACAACGTTTGCATTTGCAAAAGGGCAGGGAGGATTCAGGGAACAGTCTGTGATGCTTAATTGGAGTTTTGTTCTATTTGAACCAAACTGGTGCACACAGGAGTCAATTTCATTCTTGGTTCCATTAGCACAGCATTTCATTTACGTATATCTGCCTATCTACCTACCTAATTCACACCAAAAAATGCTTCTGATTTGGGTAGTATGGGGTGAGGAAGTTGAGGGAAGAATCATTATGTTCTAGAATTGAATAAATAGCACCAAGAAGCTTTCCTGACATCACTTTATAAAGTGATTATAGGAGTGAAATGGGATGGAAATACAACCAATCAGCTACACACCACGGGGCAAGGCGCCAGAGAAAAAAAGAGACCAGGTCTCCACCACTGAGAATTGCATTACATATAAAAGACGATGCATGATAGGAGGTCAGAGAAAGAGGAGGTAGATGAGGGGCTGGAGAAGCTTTTGCAAAGCCTGGAGGAGACAACAACTTGAATAGGTGAAAAGAAAAATGGATATAGCATTCCCAGCAGGGGGCGGGGGGTGGGACTGAAAGATCTGGAAAGGCATGGAAATGAAATAACAAATACAGTACACACAATGGGCTATTTGGAACCTAACAAATATCTATGGGAGAAGGGTAGGAAATAAGTTCAATGCGAAAGGCTTCATGGAGGCATGAGTAGTAATGAATAGTGGGTAGAGAAGCTTGGGTTTACTGTAGTGAGAACACGACATTTCCTGAAGATTCTTGAAGACGAACAGCACTCTTTTGAAAAAACTAGAATGATGGATATATAAAAAGCAATGGAATGGAAAGAGATTCTAGGCTGAGAAAACAAGTAGACATTTGATGAGAACAGAGGCAGCGTGACAAATTCAAAGAATTCCAGAAACATTTTAAGAAAAGCATCAAGTATGCTTGATTAGAAACAGAAAATAGTGAAATAAAAACTGGTCAAGGATAATTTTAGCGTTTCTAGATTACTACACTCTAAGTATGGTGATGCCAATGTCAAATACTTTATTTTTTATGAAAAGACTAAAATTATACCAATACTTTTGAATTGCAGCATCTATTAAACCATGTATTTAAAGAAATTTGAAAAATCTATCAAAAATCACATGGGAGCAAGCAAAATAAATTATTTTAATCATTATTTCCAAAATAATTAAAGTTGTAAAAAAGTATTTTGATGTGGCTGCAAAAATTACGAAGGCTTGCAATTATCCACCATTTTGATTCATCACTGCCTTATTGTATCGTGAGATGGGGAAATAATACGTGATTATGATTTAAAATTTTCCATAACGTGATGATTTACTTTTTACAGTGGTAACAGATCAATATTTATACTCTGCTTTTGCAGACATGCACACATATTTCAGATACTAAAATTAATAACATTTCTGACAAAAAAAAAGGGAAACACAATACTGTCAGTACCAAAGGTCAAAGGACTAAGGAACTGGAAGGAACGAAAAGCTGACATTTCTTACTTCCTATATGAGATGAATAAAAAGCATTTTATTAAATCTGAAACATGTAGGACTGCATATATTAAATGAACAAATACAACAAAAGGACGTTATTCTCAGTAGCTTATTATTTAGGCCTTTCAAACTGTTGCAAAAAACTCAAACTATTATTTCAACTGAAGTACTGAGTTGAGTACTATGTATAATGTGTTTGGAAAATTATTTTGTCATACTATGAAAGTATGTGAGGAAGAAAAATAAAATTAAATAGCTTCTAGGCAGACTCAATTAAGCCTGATTTTCATGACCATTTTATACCAGGACACAAATCTAAAACTACACATGGTTATCTTAACTTCAATAATTGATTAAAAAATATACTTGCTTAAGCTCAGCCAATGGAAAATACATTTTAAGAAAGTAATGGAGTCAAACAATCTGAGAATTTAACATTTTTTTAAGTTTATGTATTTATTTTGAGAGAGAGAGGGAGAGAGAGAGAGAGAGAGAGAGAGAGAGAGAGAGAATCTAAGGCAGGCTTTGCTCTGTCCATGTAGAGCCCAATGTGGGACTCAAACTCATGAACCATGAGATCATGACCTGAGCTGAAGTGGGACACTTAACTGACTGAGCCACCCAGATGCCCTTAAGATTCTAACTTACACAAAAGAAACAGGAAATAAGCCTGGGGATAGCAATACTTCAGGAGAAATAAAGAAACAGAATCGTAAGTGTGGACTCAAGCTAAAAACTAGGCAACTGTCAGCCAAACATAAATCTAGCAAATGTGATCAAGTCGGAAGATTACACTGAGGCCAGGACAATAGGATGCTCTTAAGTAACTCTGCTGCTCTTCCTTCATTCCTGAAAATCTGAGATTCCTGCTTTTATCAGTTCAGTCAGACTGAAAAACTTAGTGTTTCTTGTAGAGCAGGTATGCTGACAACAACTTCTCTTACTTAGTTCTCCTTTATCTGGAAGTGTCATTATCACTGTAATTTCCTAAAGATTATTTTCATTAGATATAGAATTCTAGGTTGGCCATTCTTTTCTCTCAGTACATCTTTAAAGATGTTCCACTGTCCTCTAGCTTCCATAGTGTCCAAGGAAAACCCCACAGGTACTTGAATCATTTCTTTAAGTACTTTCAAGATGTGTTCTTTGACTTTAGTCATTAACAGACTGACTATATCTGTACATGACTTTCTTTGGATTTATCCTAGTTGGGGTCACAGCTGAGTTTTTTAAGTAAACTCGACACTCAATTTGGGACTTGAACTCACAACCCCAAGATCAAGAGTTACATGCTCTACCAATGGAGACAGCCAGGCCCTCTTAGCTGAGCTTTTTAAACCTATAAATTTAGGTCTTTCGTCAAATTTTCTAAGTTTGAGTCATTATGCCTTCAAATTTAAGAGTTATTATAACTGAGTAATCTAATAGACTACTTACTTACTTTTCTTCTTTTAAGTTCTTTAAGATATGCATGACTGCTGAAGGCAAAAAACAAAGCATTACCTAGTATGATTTTCAATGTATGAAGATGTACTACTTCTGATAAGTATAACACAAAGGTCAGTGGAGGAAAGCAAAAGGAGTTTCCACAAAGATTTTGAAAGATATGTATAATGTGACTTCTAATGCAATAAGCCAAAAATAAAATAAATTTTAAAAGAGATAAGCCTATAAAGCCAATACATGAATTAAAATAGAATACTAAAACATATTTAAACAACAGGAAAGGCAGGAAAGAGGGAATAAAGAAACAAAACTAGAGGGTACAAACAGAAAACTAATAATAAAATGGTAGGCCTAAATCTAAAGAGGTCAATAATAACATTAAAAGGAAATAGCCCAGGGGCACCTGGCTGGCTCAGTCAGAGGAGCACGTGACTCTTGCTCTTAGGGTTGTGAGTTCAAGCACCACATGGGATGTAGAGATTACTTAAATAAAAAACCAACAAACCAGATTTTAAAACAAAGACTGTAACAAGAGATAAATAAGGGCATTATATCCTAATTAAGGGGGTTATCCATCAAGAAGATCTAACAGTTGTAACTATGTATGCCCCCAACTTTGGAGTACCCAAATATATAAATAAATAATAAACATGAACTCATTGATAATAATACCATAATACTAGGAGGCCTTATTACCTCACTTACAGCAATGGACTGATCTTCTAAGCAGAAAATCAACAAGAAAACAATGGTTTTGAATGGCACAGTGGACTGGATGGACTAAACAAATATATTCAGAACATTTCATCCTAAAGCAACAGAATATACATTCTTTTCAAGCACACACAAAACATTCTCGACCACTGGGTAAGGAAAGGGGAAAAAAATAGTTTCAAACAGAGAGGGAGGCAAACCATAAGAGACTCTTAAATACAGAAAACAAACTGAGGGTTAATGGGAGGGGGAGGGAGTAAATGGGTGATGGACATTGAGAAAATGGGTGATGGGCACTTCTTGGGATGAGCACTGGGTGTTGTATGCAAGCAATGAATCACGGCAATCTACTCCCAAAACCAAAGAGCACACTGTACACGCTGTATGTTAGCTAACTTGACAATAAATTATATTTTAAAACAAAAACAAAAACAAAAAACAAAGAAACATTCGCTAGAATAGAACACATATGGGGTCAAAAATTAGCCCTCAACCTCAGTCAGTTAAGTGGCCGACTTTGGCTCAGGTCATGATCTCACGGTTCATGAGCTTGAGCCCCACATCAGGCTCTGTGCTGACAGCTCAGAGCCTGGAGCCTGCTTCGGATTCTGTGTCCTCAACTCTCTCTGCCCCTCCCCGGCTCGTGCTCTGTCTCTCTCACTCTCAAAAATAAATAAAATATTAAAAAAAAAAATTGGCCCTCAACAAGTACAAAAAGATCAAGATCATACCATGCATATTTTCAGATCACAATGCCATGAAATTTGAAATCAACCACAAGAAAAAAATAAAATACGTGGAGGTTAAAGAATATCTAGTAAAGAATGAATGGGTTGACCAGGAAATTAAAGAAGAAATAAATGAAAAACTAAAAAAAAAAGCAAATATCGTGAGGACACCAATTCAAAGAGACTACCGGATTGGATTGAAGTACAAGATCTTAGTATAGAAGGAATCCATTTTTTAAATTTATTTTTTTATTTTAGAGAGAGAGTGTGTGTGTGAGTGAGGCAGAGGGGTGGAGGAAGAGGGAGGCAGAGAGAGAGAGGAGAGAGAATCTAAAGCAGGCTCCATGCTCAGTGCAGAGCCTAACATGGGGCTTGATCCCACAATCCTGGGATCATGACCTGAGCCAAAATCAAGAGTTGGATGCTCAACTGACTGAGTTATCCAGGAGCCCCTAAAAGGAATCCATTTTAAATATAAATACAAAGATTAAATATAAAGTGATAAAAACATGTATCATGCAAACAACCAAAAAGAAAAAAAAAAGCTGGGCCTTCCAGTAGGATGTAGTGAGAAGGTTGCCAAATCTTCCCCTAAAAAAAAAGTAACTATAAACTATCAAAAGCAACCATTTCAGTACTCTGAAAACTGACCAAAAGTTTTCAACAAATGGAGAAGCACTTATTCATGAAAAACGACGGCACTTCCAAAAAAAAGAGTGGAAATATGTGGGATGCTTCCTTGGGGTGGCTCCTATCGCTCCACCCAGCTTGGTTGGTACAATAGTTCTAATATGGCAGGGCAGAGTACAAACAACCAGCAGTCTCACTGCTGGAGGGGGCTTACATGATTTGAAATGAAAAGTGAAAAACCTACTGTGCTTAATAATTTGTCATAATCTTGGTCACAAGTGAACATGGGAGGCCAATGATTTTATGAGGCTGAGGGATGTTCTTGGTTGAGGCAAGCACTAAATTGGGCAGATAGGCCATTTAACAAGGAGGTATGGGATATGAAACAGGAAGAAATTTGACAGACTCTCCATATATACCATGCTGAGAGGAAGTCATGAGCAAACACAGGGAAGACCAGACAGGGTTCAAGTGATTTACAAATTCTAGGTCTACAGAGAATTTGCAAGCATGCACATGGGAGAAAAGAGACAGCCCAACAGAAAATAATAGGGTACATCTGGAAACTGCCTAAATGTTAAATGGGTTTCTGAATCCACACACAGATCCACTGACAGAGAATAGAAGTCTTACTAGCTCAAGGTGTTCAACCACCAAGCTGCATAGATCAAATCCTAATAAGTTAGTCTTAAAACTAAAACAAGAAGGAAAAAAAAAAAAACAGAGAAATCAGTGGTCACACACTGTAGGGGAAATGGATTTCATATTTTTAGTCCAGGAAAATTACTATGAATATCAAATTGGTACACAGAAATAGCAATAATCCTCATGTAGGAAAAAAAAAATCAGAATCCAGAGTTACTACATTATTTAAAGTGTCCATTAAAAATTACAAAATATGTGGGGCGCCTGGGTGGCTCAGTTGGTTAAGCGTCTGACTTCGGCTCAGGTCATGATCTCGCGGTCTGTCAGTTCGAGCCCAGCGTCGGGCTCTGTGCTGACCACTCAGAGCCTGGAGCCTGTTTCGGATTCTGTGTTTCCCTCTCTCTCTCTGACCCTCCCCCGTTCATGCTCTGTCTCTCTCTGTCTCAAAAATAAATAAATGTTAAAAAAAAATTTTTAAAAATTACAAAATATGCAATAAGACAAGAAAATATAACCCATACACAGGAAAACATTAATAAACAGAAAATGATTCTAAGTGGATCCAGATGTTGAATGTAGCAGACAATGACTTCAAACCAGCTATAATAAATATATTGAAAGAACTAAAAAGAATGGCACCTGGCTGGCTTAGTTGGTAGAGCAGGCGACTCTTGATCTTGGGGTTATGAGTTCAAGTCCCACACTGGGCTAGAACTAACTTTAAAAAATAAAAAAAAAGAACTAAAAATAACAAGTTCAAAGAAGGAAAGTATGATGACAGTGACACACACACACACACACACACACACACACACAAAACACCTAAAAACCAATTATAAGAAAACTAGAAAATTCACAAATATGTGGAAATTAAACAACATGCTACTGAAAAACCAATGAGCCAAAGAAGAAATCAAGAGAAAACTTTTTTTTTTTTAATTTTTTTTTTTCAACGTTTATTTATTTTTGGGACAGAGAGAGAGACAGAGCATGAACGGGGGAGGGTCAGAGAGAGAGGGAGACACAGAATCGGAAACAGGCTCCAGGCTCCGAGCCATCAGCCCAGAGCCCGACGCGGGGCTCGAACTCACGGACCGCGAGATCGTGACCTGGCTGAAGTCGGACGCTTAACCGACTGCGCCACCCAGGCGCCCCTCAAGAGAAAACTTTTTAAAAAGACTTGAGACAAATGAAAATGGAAATAAAATATACTGAAACTTATATGAGGTACAGCAAAAGCAGTTCTAAGAGGGATATTCGTAGCAAAAAAATTCCAACATCAAGAAACCAGAAAAATTCCAGCAACTTAATTTTATATATTAAGGAACTAGAAAAAGAAAAACAAATAAAGCACAAAGTTAATAGAAACAAGGAAATAATAAAGATCAGAGCACAAATAAAAGAAATAGAAAAGATTAATGAAACTAGGAGCTGGTTCTTTGAAACAATAAACAAAATGGTCAAACCTTTAGGTAGACTCACCAAGAAAAAACAAGAGGACTCTAATAAGATCAGAAATAAAAGAGGAGACTTACAACTGATACCACAAAAATACAAAGGATCACATGAGACTACTAAGAACAATAATATACCAACAAATGTGACAATTTAGAAGAAATGGATAAATTCCTAGAAAAATACAACCTACCAAGAATGAATCATGAAGAAACAAAAGATCTGAACAGACCATTTACTAGTAAGGAGATTGAATCAATAATCAAAAACATCCCAACAAAGGTTCAGGACCAGATGGCTTTCCTGATGAATTCTACCAAATATTCCAAGAAAAATTAACAGCAATCCTTCTCAAACTCTTCCAAAGAATAGAAGAGGAGAGAGCACTTCAAAACTCATTTTATGGGGCCAGCATTACCTTGATACCAAAACCAGAAATGCTCCAAGAAAAGAAAATTACTAACCAATATTCCTGAAAAACAACACAAAAATTCTCAACAAAATATTAGCAAACTGAGTTCAACAATACATAAAAGGATCATATACCATGATCAAATGGGCACTAATCCCAGAGATGTAAGTATGGTTCAATATCCTCAAATCAATGTAATAACACCACATTAACAAAATAAAGGATAAAAATCATATGATCATCTCAATAGATGCAGAAAAAGCATTTGACAAAATTCAACACTGTTCCCTAACAAAAACTTTCAAAAAACAGGGCACAGAGGAAATTTACCTCAACATATTAAAGGTCATATATGATGCCCACAGCTAACATCATACTCAATGGTGAAAAGCTAAAAGCTTTTCCTCTAAGATGAGGAAAAGACAAGAATGCCCACTCTTAACACTTTTATTAACATAGTATTGGAAATCCTAGTTAGATCAATTAAGCAAGAAAAAGAAACAAAAAAGCATCCCAACTGGAAAGAAAGAAGTACAACTGTCACTACTTCAGATGACATTATATAGAGAACATTCTAATGATTCTACCAAAAAACTGTTAAACTAATAAACAAGTTCAATAAAGTTATAGCTTACAAAATCAATATATAAAAATCTGTTGCATTTTAATACACTAATAATGAACTATCAGAAAGAAATTTAAAAAACAGTTCCATTTCCAATTGTATCAAAAAGAAAAAAAAAACTAGAAATAAAATTTAACAAAGGAGGTGAAAAACCTGTACATTGAAAACTATAAGACACTGATGAAAGAAACTGAGGAAGATACAAATAAATAGAAAGATATACTGTGCTCATGAATTTAAAGACTACTGTTAAAATGTCCATACTACCCAAAGCAATCTACAGATTCAATGAAAACCCTATCAATGCCATATCAATGGCATCCTTCACAGAAATAGAACATATAATCCTGAAACTTGTATGGAACTACAAAACCCCAAATAGCCAGAGCATTCCTGAAAAAGAACAAAGTTGGAGGTATCACACCCCCTGGTTTCAAACTATATTACAAATGATAGTAATCAAAAAGCATGATATTGGCATAAAATAGACATAAAAATCCATGGAACAGAACAGAGAGCCCAGAAGTAAACGTGGTCAATTAATTTACAACAAAGGAGTCAAGAACAGACAATGGGGACAGAAGTGTCTTCAATAAATGGTGTTGAGAAAACTGGACAGCCACATTTAAAAGAACGAAAGTGGGCAACTATCTTCCACCATACAGAAAAATAAACTCAAATGGATTAAAGAATGTAAGACCTGAAACCATACTCCTAGAAGAAAACAGGCAGTAAGCTCCTTCGTATCAGTCCTGGTGATGATTTTTTTTGAATCTGACACCAAAAGCGAAGGCAACCAAAGCAAAAATAGCCAAGTGGGACTACATCAAACTAAAAAACTTCTGCACAGCAAAGGAAACCATCAACAGAATGAATAAGCAACCTAATGAATGGGAAAAAAATATTTCTAAATTATATATCTGATAAGGGGTTAATGTCCCAAATAAGTAACTCCTACAACTCAACAGCAAAAAAAGACCCAATGTAATTTAAAAATGGGCAGATTTGAACAAACATTTTTCCAAAGAAGACATACAGATAAGACAGCAGACGCATGAAAACATGCTTAGCATCACTAATCATCAGGGAAATGCAAATCAAAACCACAAATGTGATACCATCTGATATCTGTTAGATTGGCTATTATAAAAAAAGACAAGAAATAACAACTGTTGGAGAGGATGTGGAGTAAAAGGGACTCTCTCATGCATTGTTGCTGAGAATATAAATTGGTGCTACTACGGAAAATAGCATGGAGGTTCCTCAAAAAATTAAAAATAGAACTACCATATGATCTAGCAATTCCACTTCTGAGTATTTATCCAAAGAAAAATGTACTCAAAAGGATATATGCACCTCCTTGTTCACTTCAGTGATAGCCAAGATATAGAAACAACGCAAGTACCCATTGATGGATGAATGGATAAAGAAAATGTGTAATGGAATATTATTCAGCCATAAAAAAGAATGAAATCTTGCCATTTGTGACAACATGATAGACTTTGAGGGCATTATGCTAAGTGAAATAAGGGAGAGACAAATACCATATGATACCACTTATATGTGGAAACTTAAAAAAAAAGCTCATAGGGGCGCCTGGGTGGCTCAGTCAGTTAAGCGTCCGACTTCAGCTCAGGTCACGATCTCGCGGTCTGTGAGTTCGAGCCCCGTGTCGGGCTCTGTGCTGATGGCTCAGAGCCTGGAGCCTGCTTCAGATTCTGTGTCTCCCTCTCTCTCTGCCCCTCCTCCATTCATGCTCTGTCTCTGTCTCAAAAATAAATAAACGTTAAAAAAAATTTTAAAAAAAGCTCATAGATACAGAAAACAGAACAGTGGTTGCTGGGGGTGGGGTCAGACAGGCAAAATAGGAGAAGGGGGTCAAAAGGTATAAATTTCCAGTTATAAAATAAAGTCATACAGATTTAATGTACTGTATTCATGACTATAGTTAGTAATACTATATTGCATATTTGAAAGTTGGTAAGAGAGATGGGGTGCCTGGATGGCTCAGTTGGTTAAGCATCTGACTTCAGCTCAGGTCATGATCTCGCGGTTCATGAGTTCCAGCGCCACATGCAGAGTGTGCTGACAGCTCAGAGCCTGGAGCCTGCTTTGGATTCTGGGTCTCCCTCTCTCTCAGTCCCTCCCCTGCTCATACTCTGTCTCTTTCTCTCTCTCAAAAATAAACATTTCAAAAAAAAAAAAAAAAGGAAGTTGGTAAGAGAATAAATCTTAAAAGTCCTCATCACAAGAAAAAAAATTTTTATAACTATAGTGATGGATGTTAACTAGGCTTATTGCAGTGATCATTTTGCAGTATACACAAATATCAAATAATTATGTTGTACACTTGAAACTAATATAATGTTATATGGCAATTATACCTCAAATAAAAATGAAAAAATGTCAATAGAAGGCAATATAGGAGATACAGAGGAACATAACAGATATGAGTTGTGTAGAATACGAATAGCAAAATGTATGATGTAAACACATCCTTATCAACAATTACAGTGAATGTCAACAAACAAAACCCAATCTAACAAGAATGTCAGATGGTCTAAGAAACGCCATGTTGTCTTTAAGAAGCACACTTTAGATTTAACTTTACAAATAGGCTGAAAGTAAAACAGACGCAAAAAAACATAAACCATGCAAAAAACAACAAGAAGAGAAATAGACTAGCTATATTCATATCAGAAAAAATAGACATTAAAGCAAAAATATTATTAAGAGACAAACAGGAACATTTCATGACAATAAAACGATTAGTCCCTCTGGAATGTATAACAATTTATAAGTACATAGACCCTAAAGACCCAAACATACATAAAGCAAAAACTGACAGAACAGAAAGGAAAAGTAGAGCTTCTAATACATTATTCTCAATAGAATGTAAACAAGGATGCATAAAACTTATACTACACTATCAACCCCATAGACCTAATTTGACATTTACACAACACTACAGCAGAATATACCTTCTTTTCAGGTATACATGGTACATTCTCCAGTAAAGACCATTCACTCAACCAAAAAACAAGTCTCATATTTAAAGGTATTGAAATGAGGAGCACCTGGCTGGCTCAGTAGGTTAAACGTCCAACTTCAGCTCAGGTCATGATCTCACAGTTTGTGGGTTCAACCTCCACATCAGGCTGTATGCAGACAGCTCAGAGACTGGAGCCTGCTTTGGATTCTGTGTCTCCCTCTCTCCCCCTCCCCTGCTGATGCTCTCTCTCTCTCTCAAAAATAAACATCAAAAAAAATTTTTTTTAAAAATTTAAAGGTGTTGAAATCATACAAAGTATGTTCTGTAAACAAAATGAAATTAAGTTAGAAATCAGTACCAGGAAGAAGTCTGAGAAATTCCCATTATTTGGAAATTTAAACAACACTCTTCTAAACAACCCACAAATAAAAGAAATTATAAGGAATATTACAAAATATTTTGATGAAATGAAAAGGGTGCAACATATCAGAATTTATGGGATACAGTTAAGGAAGTGCTTAGTGTAAAATTTAATGCCTTAAATGACTATATTAGAAAAGAAAGTTTCAAACTCCTTACCTAAACTTCCACCTTAAGAAATGAGAAAAAGAAGTGAAAACTAAACCCAAAGCAAACAGAAGAAAATAAATAATGAAACTTATAAAAGTACACAGGTCCTATGGGATGGATGAAGGCTGGTGTACAAGGGGCACAGGAGAATCTCAGGGGATAACTGGGATTTTGTCTGTGTTTGATGATGGTGGTGGTGACACAACCAAAGGGTAAATTTCTGTGTATGTTAAAATAAAAAATAAAAACAGTGACACATTATTTTCAAAAACAAAATTCTTTCTAAAAGTTAAAAATAAAATGTATATTAAGGCAAAATTTTAAAAATCCTATATATTGATTCTCTGGACATTAGAAAGAAGCAGAATAATTATTCTGGGTATAAAATTTACAGAATTCAATTAGTTCCTTAGCCATTTTTCTTTTTCTTTCTTTCTTTCTTTCTTTCTTTCTTTCTTTCTTTCTTTCTTTCTTTCTTTCTTTCTTCTTGGTGTAAAACAGTGATTTTATTAAAGCATGGGGACAAGGGGCACCTGGGTGGCTCAGCTGGTTAAGCGTCTGACTTTGGCTCAGGTCACAATCTCATGGCTGGTGGGTTCGAGCCCCGTGTCAGGCTCTGTGCTGACAGCTCAAAGCCTGGAGCCTACTCTGGATTCTGTCTCTCTCTCTCTGCCCCTCCCCTGCTTGCACACGCACACACACACACTCTCTCTCTCTCTCTCTCTCTCTCTCCCCTAAATAAATAACATTTAAAAAAGTTTTTTTAAATAAAGTTTAATAAAGCATGGGGACAGGACCCTTGGGCAGAAAGAGCTGCCCAGTTCTTCAGCCGTTTTTATATCTAATGATGTGTTCCTTGAATTTTTCTGAAGTCTTTTTAAAAATATGGCATTACTACATTTCTTTTTAATAACAGTTCTATAATTAATTTATCATTAATAGATTTAATGTTGGCACCTTCAAAAATATTTACTGCTATGCTATCTTGAAATTAATGTGGTATGACTGATGTAGAGTTACAATGCATTCTTTCTAGAATACTAGTAGAATCCTGCTCTTTTCATCTGGTCTCTCTGTCGCCATACCATTCCCCAGGATGTACATATCTGTGTGTATACTTTATTTCTTTAATGTACCTAGAATAATCCTACCTTCACAGTCATATTGTTTACTTTTATACTAAATATACAATACCTTCAAACTTTTCAGCTACTTATAGAGTATCCTGAAAATGATTTCGTTATCGCCACATAGTAATTACTTACACTAAGCATAAAAAAATAAAAAATAAACATTAGAGTGCCAATTTCAAAAGAAAAAAACAGCTAAGTCTCCTTTAAATCATCACTCTTCTGCTGATACACACTGACCTAACCTAAAATTTAAGAGGCAATGGGAAGGAAGCCACCCACTCCATGCCAAGCCAGTGACCACAGACAGAGTCAATAACAAGGCTTGGTATTTTCAAGCACTGGCTTTTTCCGGTACCACTAGAAACAGCTCTAATTTGAGCTCCAAAGCACACTAGGTTAGGAAGAGCAAGAAATAAAAGACAATACCGCAATGCCAAATTCCATTCTATATACAGTAAGTATCTCTCTTTATATTCTCTTTCTCTTGATTCGGCCGTGGAAGATACATACTCTGATATGCCGATATAGGTTCAAAACATAATCCTATTACTTATCAGCTGCAACTTTGGGTTATTTACTCAAATATTTAGATCATTGGTTTGATATTTCAAAAAAATCATCTGTAAAAAAAAAGATAGAACATGTACCTCAGGTAATTAAATGCAATGTCCTATATAATTTAATAATGTATGGCAGAAAACAATATTTATAATTTTCACCTCATTATGCCACATAATAATCTAAGTGTAAATCCTGAATATAAATATTTTTAAATTGATGTAGTTTTTGGCACAGAAACAACTACAAACACAGTCTGTGTGTTTCTTATGTCTAACACAGACCCAAAGGGGCTCTTAAGAGGGAGAGGTCTTTAAGAAAATGGGCAGGACTACGTCCCTTGGTCAAATAAAAAAAAACGAAGGCCAACTCAGATTCAAATGACCTATCAGTCTGTTCTGAAGGAGGGCTAACAACAGCATATAGATGTCAGGTTTCTTGGGTTAACAGCAATTACCAAACAATACAACCTCTTAGATATTACTTGTGACAACTGGGATCAAATCCTACATTTATTCTAAAGTCATAACAAACATCTGAATTAATATTTCCTTAAGAAGAAGTTTAACCCACTTATCTGACGTGAGAATTAGAATTCTACAAGGCTGAATATTGTTGTCTTTTTAAATCCAGACCGATCACTCTGCAAATAAGCAGCCTGTCTAGAAACGGCCTGCTTTCCACATGTGGGTCAAAACATGTTCACAGTCCAGGTAGAGAAAGTTTACCCTTAAACCCTTTAAAATTATTTTTTTACTAAAACAAAAAAAGTGTATAATGAAGACTTTTATTTTGTGGATATTTTATGAACTAGGTAATGGCCAAATCTGGGAATACCATTGGAAGTTGTCATTTCCTCCACAGAGACCGACAACAAAGGCTGCTGAGTAACAGTGATAGGCCACACTGCAAAACACCCACCACATGTCTTCTTTCTACCTCCACTGTTAAACACTGAGCCCAGCACTGTTATCATTTCCTGCCCGAACTCACCCCAAAGCCTCCTTCTTGCTTCCATTCTGCCCTCTTCCCACCCATTTTCTAAAGGGAAGCCAAAGTGATATTAAAATGTAAGTCCAATCATGTTTCTTCCCTGTCCAAAACTCTGCCCTGGCTTCCCAATGTACATGCATCAAGTCTCACACACCATGTTACTAGCGATGAGGCCCCCTGATCAGTACTGGCCTGACTTTCTCATCCACCTCCGACAATCCAATTACCCTGCCCTTCTTTCTGGCCGAAGAAAGTGTCAAAATTACTTCTTCCCTCAGAGACTTTGAATTGGCTATTACCTCTGCCAGGAATGCTCTTTGCCCAGCTCCTCACACTGTGGGCGCATTCTTGTCTTTTGGAACTCCACTATCGTATTTTCACAATGGCCTTCCTGGACACCCTAATTAAATAAGACTGCTTTTTCTAAATTATAGGATACCATTTATTTCCTTCCCTGCATTTACCACAATCTTTACTTATTTTATTTATTCATTTATTTACCTATTAAACCACAGTCAGTGCCTCCCATAAGAAAATAAACTTCACCAGAGCAGGAGCACTGACTGCCTTTATTTACTGCCATAACCCTAGCATCTACCAGATTCTAATTCATGGTAGGTGTTAAGTAAATATTCTTTGAATTAATTAATTAATCCCTTAAACTGTCTCACTTGTTATGTAACCCCAGACTAGACTTACAGCCTTAAAAAACCTCACAATTTATGATTCAAATTTATCAAAATTACAACTACTGTAGAACTTCAAGACAACTTACAAATCCTTGAAAAGAAACTGTGAAATCCAAGACTGCCAGAGTTTTATCGCATGATGAACACAATTTAAGTTTTCCCCAATGCCTTATAATTATCTCTGTGGACATAAGGAATGGGAATATTCTAGAATAGAGATTAACAGAAGACTAGCTGCCCACATATTATATAGGCCCAGACGGCTGAGCATTTTCAAATTTTTGTATATTATTTCCTTTATACAACCGCAAAGAAATATAAGATATATAATTTATCAAGAATGATTATGAAATAATGTCACCAAAATTTTCAGAAGTTATATAAGCAAATATTGTCCTTCAAGGTCATCAGCCAGCAAAGCAAACCCAACTCCATGTCTTCATTCATATCTTTTGAAATTCTTGTCTTAGAATTGTCTTAAGATCTTGATACAGGATTGCTTCATGGAATCTAGGGATCAAATCCACCCTAAGAAGGACAGGATTGACACTACCAATTTTATTAAGAAGAACATGTCTCAAACTCTGAATGTAAACCCAAAAGAAAAAAAAATTTAATGTTTAAACAAGATTGGAATCCTCAGAATCACACACGCTGAGTATGTTCAACAATAGCTCAGGGACATTCTTAAAACGATGATGCTTTCTTGGTTTTGGAAATTATTTAAAAACTTTATCTGAAGATCTTATTTAAACTTAACAACCACAGACTCTTGTTGGAATGAGTGTGTCTTTAAGATAATCAATTCGAAGGAATTAACAATAACTTGGCTTTGTGAATTCAGAATCTGGGTACATTTGTTCAACCACTACATCCTTTTCATACTTGGGTAAGTGTAATTACATCTATCCAGTTTGGAAAAGCTAAATCCATTCCTTAATTGGACCAGTTGATGGACCAGAAATAGCCTGAATTTGGTTCACATCCTGATACAACGGGACTGAGGGGGTGATTATTTGTGGGGTCCAAATGGTACCAGTGTGTTTCTCCATCTTCACGCTTCTCCCCCACCACAGGTGCTCACTTGCACATGCTCCCTCCTATGACAGCAGGTGCATAATGTGTATCAAAGGCACCATGAGTTAAATAAGTGTTAGGAGACTTGCTTCAGAACCTACTCACCAATTATATTATTTCCAAGGGGAAACAGTTTATGGATTAAACAGGAACTTAAAAATAACATTTTTAATACCCTTTGTAATACACTACTTAGGGTCTTCCAGTATAGGACAAAACTGTCCACAATCACAAGGGGCTTGCTATGTATAACTGTGAATGTGTGGCAGGTTATGTTTAATAACAAATATTCACAGTGGAGAATAAAATGGAAAATACCAGAAAGCTCACTGAAAACAATCTATTAACCATGCATTTGTCTGATATAAGCAATATACAAGAACTTTTTAAAGTGAGAAACATCAAACTAGCATGTTAAGACATCCTCTTAATTATGAAAGACAATTAAATATTATTTGGGAGCTTTAAAATAAAATGCTCTGAACATATGACATGTGAGAAACACAAAAGAAACTGATTTGACTTAAATATTTGTGTCTGGGTATCAAGCCTGCCAATTAACTCCCAATAGAAATTTTTAAATGTTAAAGACAGTATAAAATAACATTGTTTTGACATTTTATGCGTGATTAAATTATACACTAGACTCTCATTGAGTGTTCTTCAAAGTAAGTAATTTACCAGGTGTTTATCAGTTATCTAACCAAATAGTCAATTTGGCATTTGAAGTACCTAGCAAAATGTCAATGAGAATTTTGCAGAAGACAAAAAGTATCTAGAAAGTACTCTTGCTAAGTGGCAATTATAACTAACTGCTAGAAAGAAATGGCATACATCTCTTCTTCAGATATACTATCTTTAAAACTTAAAAACATTTATTCTAAAATTTAGCATCTTTATTACTGTTTAAGTTTACTTATTTATTTTGAGAGAGACAGACCACGAGCATGGGACAGGGGCAGAGAGAGACAGAATCCCAAGCAGGCTCGTGCTGTCAGCATGGAACCCAATGGAGGGCTCGATCTTATGAACCCTGAGATCATGACCTACGCCAAAATCAAGAATCAGAGGCTTAACCAACTGAGCCACCCAGGTGCCCCTCTTTATTACTGTTTTATGTCAGTACATGGATTACTACTTGGAAAAATTCCTCATCCTGCAGAGTCATGGAGACAACATATGCAGATTTTCATTTTATGTTATGTTTTAGTGACTATTTCACAGGTTTCTTCTAGGTAGGCTTTTTACCTCTTTACTGAGGTAGCACAATGGGAGTTTTTTGGCTTTGACCTGAATGAGACCCGGCAACCACTGTTGTCATAATATCATAGAATCATGGTCCAAAATAATTTTTTTTTAATTTTACTACTTTGCAGAGGATAGCTAAAAGCAATCCATGTTTCACTATCAGAAAGGAATGTTACTATTATAATGATGGCTTTCACCTCAGTTTCTAAACACAAAACGGGAAATTTTTTTTTAATTAATTTTTTTTTTTTTTAAGAGAGAGAGTGTGTGTGAGCAGGGGAGAGGGGCAGAGGGAGAAAGACCATTTTAAGCAGGCTCAATGCTCAGCATGGAGCCCAACATGGGGCTCGATCCCACGACCCAAGCCAAAATTAAGAGTCAGACGCTCAACATACTGAGCCACCCATGTGCCCCAAAACAGGAAAAAACTTTAAAGAAAAAAATTTTAGTCTGTATACATTTCAAATGACCCATTCTAGTTTATTTGAAATTCCCATATGTAATCAACCTGAAAAACAGAAAGTGGTGGATAAAGAAAATGATCTCCACTGATACTGACAGAACACTTAGAAACCCCGGGGAAAACATATGAACCTTAGTTTTAAAAAACTCCATTAATTAAAAGAGTTCCACATTAAATACAAAATATAACTCTGATTTCTGAATGGGTGTCCTTTATAAGAAATTCACCTTATCACTATCAACATAAGAAATTCGACCTGAGGGGCGCCTGGGTGGGTCAGCAGGTTAAGTGGCCGACTTCGGCTCAGGTCATGATCTCACGGTCCGTGAGTTTGAGCCCCACATCGGGCTCTGTGCTGACCGCTCAGAGCCTGGAGCCTGTTTCAGATTCTGTGTCTCCCTCTCTCTGACCCTCCCCCGTTCATGCTGTCTCTCTCTGTCTCAAAAATAAATAAACGTTAAAAAAAATTAAAAAAAAAGAAATTTGACCTTAGAAAGTTCTGAATTTGTGCATACTGCCCGTCAATCTTAACAGCAAAGCAACAGGTTTCTAGGTTTACAGCTTGAGGTAACTTGCAGTTATAGTGGAAATAACCAGCAAAATGAAAACAAAAAGTACACCACAGTGACTAACATCGAGGATACAAATGAAATGAGGGCATGGAATAATGTTAACTTTTTAATTCTAAACTCTCCTATAATGTTTATTTCTATATAATGTTTACTCTATATAATGTTTATTCTTATGCTCATGTGTCAATAATAATATAAAATTAAATGCTTCATCACACACTTTGGGATTCCTTAGAAAAAGAGATTCAACAATTTTAAAAATGTGTAATATAGAGATACATATATTTTTAGCTGTATTTACTCTGCCTGGAAATGATCACATATAAATCTGTGAATAAAATTCTAAGAATCTGGACTTCCTAACAACATTTCAGCTCACTGAAATACAACAGAAAGAAAAAATTTAATAAATGTGTACATACAGTGCTGCTATGCAAATTTATGTTGCTGAGGGTCCTACAAATTCTGTCATAAAATGAAAAAAGCCACAGTCTAAAGAGTTTCTGTTAAATGCAAGTATCACAGAAAATTGTATGGTGCTTGGAAAGAGAACACACAGAAATAGATTTCTTCAGATTTCCATTTATTCCTAACCCCTTGGAAAAATATTGCGAAGTAGTACCGTTGCTTTGCTGTGAGCCAGTCAACATACACAGGAGTTCAAAACCTTTTATTATACTCCAGAAATCTTTTGTTGTGAGTTACATTAAGAAACCTTTCAAATGCCCCTCAATAACAGGAAGTAAAGGAACAATAAAAACTTGTAAGCACATAAAGAATACCAAATAGTTCAATGTGAACAGATGATTTATGCCTAGAAGTCGTATTTCTTTCAGAAATGAGTTAGTTGCACATAAAATTTCCAAGGATATTAACATTTCCCAAATTAATTCATATTTTTTCATTTAATTATTTGAACTGGCAGTTTAGTAAAAACTAGGTTATGTCAAAACGACACCCAGAAAGTAACTTCAAAAAACAAGAGCTAAAAAAAAGCGTTCATATTTACTTTGTACATTAATTTTATCTAAAACAAATGTTTGCGATAATAGTTGTGACAGAGTTCCTGGAACATCACTCATCTCGACAAGTGTTTGTTTACTCCAGCTATGTTCACAGAACACTAGTCTAGAGCAATGCTCCCATGGTTAGGTTAAGTTTAGGAAACACAATATGCTATACTGCTTATCAAATACACTTTAGCATATTAAAGATCGGTTTATCAAGTCAGGAAACTGTTGATGTACCAACAGTTTCCCATTCATTTGGCCACGGTACACTTTTTTCACACAGCATGTATGAAAAGGTTAGAAAACTGCTGATAATCAACTTTGAAGGTGTACGCCCCCCCCATGTATTCCATTAAGAAAAGTCTAACACTCTAAATATTAGTATTAATCTTTTTCTTTACTTTTGTATAGGAAAAGCAGAAAGGAATTATCTCAAACTCAGCTGAAGGGAAACAACATCAAAATGTGTTACGAAATTCTGGCTTTATTTTAATACGAGCGGTCAATGTAACCTTACGTACTAATGACATTTGTGACTCCGATTATTGTAACTGTTGGCTGTCAGCTTAAAAAAACACTGCCCTGGGGCACCTGGGTGGCTCAGTCGGTTAAGCATCTGACTTCAGCACAGGTCATGATCTTCCAGTTCATGGGTTCAAGGCCCGCACTAGGCTCTGTGCTGACAGTGCAGAGCCTGGAGCCTGCTTTGGATTCTGTGTCTCCCTCTCTCTCTGCCCCTTCCCTGCTCATGTTCCGTCTCTCTCTCTCTCTCAAAAATAAGTAAACATTTAAAAAAAAGATCTAAATATATTAAAAAAAAAAAAACAACACACTGCCCTAAGGTCCAAGCTGGTATCAGCCCTGATCTTTACAGCCCAATTTTACAGATACTTTTATTTATTCTTGCAGACCTTTTGAAGAAAGTTCAGAGAATTTTAAAATTATATCTTACCTCAAATCTGTCTTTAAAACTCTGTTCCATTACACATCAACTTTCCACTTTCTTCCTTCTAGCAAAAAGGCATTCAGCCCCTTATGGCCCATGCTGCCATTACAGTAGCAATAATTTAAAAGTTACCTATAACAACATATGGAACAAGCCATATCCATAATCTCTTCAATTCTTTCACAAAGACATGATTTTCATGATTACGAGATAAATGGCTTCTACCACAGAAATTCTTCAGAAAAAAAGTTCCATGTGGAATACTAATAAATGAAACTAAAGGAGAAAAAGAGGCCATCCTGGTTTAAAATGACCCAACAAAAATATGGGTATAACTACTGATCAAATAATTTTGTATTCCCTTTGTATTTGCTTGCATTAACAGACAAAAACAGTATATATTACATGTTACAATTTATGAATGACTAAAAGTATAAGTGAAATAATTTTTAAACAACTTTGAAGTTTAGCAAAACTGTTAGCATAGTCTCTACAAACTCTACAAAAGGCTTACTAGTTGAGCCAACATGGCATAAGAATTTAATTACACCTATAACGGTGTTAAAATTTGCAAAAAGTATGAGCTCATTCCATTAATGGCACACAAAATTTGCTTAATTTGATGCTTTATTCAATTTTTCAAAGTGTAATACTTTTTGTTACAAATTCATATTTTAAAATAAAAGTTTTGGGGTGCCTGGGTGGCTCAGTCAGTTAAGTGTCTGACTTCAGCTCAGGTCATGATCTCACGGTTCGTGAGTTTGAGGCCCACATCAGGCTCTGTGCTGACAGTTCGGAGCCTGGAAGCTGCTTTAGATTGTGTCTCCCTCTCTCTTGCCCCTCCCCTGCTTGTGCTCTGTCTCTCTCTCACAAAAATAAATAAGCATTAAAAAAAATTTTTTAATAATAAAAGTTTCAGGGGTGGGAAACAGACTACTAGTAGGCAAAGATAGTGTTTCTAATTCCTTATCTTAATCGTGACCACTGTCATGGTCAGTGCCTAACAAAATGAGTGTCACAGAGTTTCAGATGTTAAACCTTTCTACATGGCCCATTCTCATTATGCACAAGCAGCAATAGCTAATTTTTGCAAAATTAGTTAATAGTTGGAAAAAATTAAAAAGAAAAATATGACTGGGTCAAAGCATATGGACAAACAACTACACAGGAATCTATACTTATCTTAAAATTAAAACTTTAATTAAAAAGCAAGCAAAGCTATGGACTGCCAATAGCATTGCTATAATGCAATCCTGGGACTGTTTCCTACCACAAACATTTTAGGATAGGAGCAACTTTCCACTGGAAGTTCAGCCCATAATTAGACTATAGAAAGTTAGGGAAGCCTGGGTGGCTCAGTTGGTTAAGTGTCCGACTTCAGCTCAGGTCATGATCTCATGGCTTGTGAGTTTGAACCCTGCATCACGCTCTGTGCTGACAGCTCAAGCCTGGAACCTGCTTTGAATTCTGTGTCTCCATCTGTCTCTGCCCCTCCCCTGCTCGTGCTCTGTCTCTGTCTCTCTCTCTCAAAAGTAAACAAACATTAAAAAATTAAAAAAAAAAAAAGAAAAGAAAATTAATTAGGTTAGTGATTCAAAACACCAAGGCACTCTTGGCATCACAGAAACAATTAATATAGGAACAGTAGCACCTAAAACAATAAAATGAATGAATTTACTTTTCTGTTGCCTAGATACTATAGTCTGTTGATCTGCTGTTGTCCTCAATAATTCAATTATGTTTCACATGTTAAATCAATAGTCAACATGGAAATTATACTGTGCTCTTCTGAGAATTATTACACGAATTGCATGCTTACTTGTTTAAATCTGTAAGAAAAATCTCATCTTTTTATTCTCTGAAACATCAAAAATCTACAAAAGCCATTTTCTATCTTTGATTATTTTATTCTTTTGGAGTAAAAAGAATAAAAACAGATGTTAAATAATGCCCTAAGTAAAATAAAACCCGAAGTCTGAAGCTATATATTTATCTTTTCCTTTTATTTATTTTGAGAGAGAGAAAGAGAGAGAGCGTGTGTGAGCAAGTGCACAAGCAGGGGAAGGGCAGAGAGAGGGAGAGAGAAACCAAAGCAGGCTTCATGCTATCAGCATGGAGCCTAAAGTAGGACTCAAACCCACCAACCGCAAGATCATGACCTGAGCAGAAACCAAGTGTCGAACACTAAACCAACTGAGTCACCCAGGTGCCCCAAAGTTATATATATATCTTATTGCTCAGAAAACTATAATCAAAGATTTACATTTGTCTTTGATAATAGTCTTAGACATGAATCTGCAAGGATGGAGGAAACTCCATTGTGCCAGATGAGCTACATTTCAGAAAAATACTAAGGATACCAAAAAGACTTCTCAAGCTATGTTTGAATCAGTCTTCAATCCTTAGACAACTGGGAAGCTATATGTATGTGCAGGGGAATCCAAAAGAGTCCACCAAAAGTAAAAGCCAAGGTAGATGTGATAACTGACTGCCTTTGAGGGTACTCTCCAATCTAAACAATTTCAATCAGCAAAAGACAGAAGTCTTACAGGCTTGAAGTGTTGAGCTACTCCTAAACTACAATGGCTACTTCTAAACTACAAAGACACAGTGGCAACAGCTACAAATCCATGTTTAAAAAAAAAAAGACTAAAATCTGAGTAGAGTCATCAGAGGCTATATAACAAAAAAATAAATAAAAACTCTCAGAAAAATGAATCAAAATCCAAAGCCGCGACAACATATTACCTAAATTTTGCAGTTTTCAACAATAGCAACAACAAAATGCAAGACATGGAAAAAAAACAGCAAAATGTGACCCATAGCCAGGAGGAAAAAAACATGTTTAAGAAGTCAGCAGAAACTAACTCTGAATGGGTCTGGATGCTGAACTTGACAAAGATTTCAAAGCAGTTATCAGAAATATGTTTGAATAATCTAAGGAAACTATGTCCAAAAAAACTAAAGAAAAATATGATGATAATGACTCAACTGATAGAGAACCTAAATATAAAAATACAAGCCATAAAAAGAACCAAAGAAAAACTGTAAAAGTGAAAATATAGTAACTGAAATGAAAAATTTCCTAGATAGTCTCAGGAGCAGATGTGAGGTTGCAGAGGAAAGAATCAATAAACTCAAAAACATATCAACAGAAATTATCAAATCAGCAGTACAGAAACTCAGAGATCTGTGGGATACTATCATACGCATAATGGGAGTCCCAAGAGAAGGGAAATGTGAGAAAGTGGCAAAAAGAATGTCAAAGGACAGGGGCGCCTGGGTGGTTCAGTCAGTTAAGCCTCCGAGTCTTGATTTCAGCTCAGGTCATGATCTCATGGTTTGTGAGATCAAGCCCCACATTGGGCTCTGCACGGGGCATGGAGTCTGCTTGGATTTTCTCTCTCCCTCTCTCTCTGCTTCTCCCCTGCTCACACGCTCTTTCTTTCAAAATAAACACTTAAAAAAAAAAAAAGAATGTCTAAGGACAATAACTGAAAATGTCCCATGTTTGATGAAAAATATTAATCTACATATCCAAGAAGTTCAATTTATCAAGTAGGGCAAACATAAAAAGATCCACACCTAGACATACAGTAGTCAAGTTGCAGAAAGATAAATACCAATAGGAAATCTTGAAAGCCAAAAGAGAAAAATGACTCACACATAAAGGAGAACAATACAAGTAAAAACTAACTTATCAGAAACTACAGAAGTCTGAAGATGCTAAAATGGCATATTTAAAATGATGAAAAAAAGTTAATCAAGAATTATATATTCAGCAAAACTATCCTTTGAAAATAAAGTCAAAATAAAACATTCCCAGATGAATAAGAAGTGAAAAAAACCATTTGCTGGTAGACTTGCCCTATAAGAAATATTAAAGTCTTTATAGCTGAAAAAAAAATGATACCAGATGGTAACTAAAACCAACAGGAAGGAAATGAGTTCTTTTAAATTTACTGACACTCATTTCATGGTTAGCACATGATCTATCTCAGAGAATATTCTAGGTGTTCTATAAAACACTACGTATTCTGCTCTTGCTGAGTGGAGGGATAATTACATGTTAAGTTAGTTCAAGTTGGTCAACAGTGTTATACAAGTTTTCTATATTCTCATGTTGTTCTAGTTGATGGAAAGACAGGTGTATTAAAATCCTCAACTGTAATTGTTTAATTGTCTATTTCCCTTTTTAATTCTGTCATTTTCTGGTTCTGTATTTTGGGTTTCTGTAGCAAAGTGCATATACATTTGTAATGTTACATTTTCCCTAAGTACTGACTGTTTTATCTTTATGAATTTTCTCTCTTTGCCTCCAGTAATATTTTTTGTCTTACAGTCTGTTTTATCTGTTCTTAAAATAGGTCCTTCAGCTAATACATACTGTGTGCCAGGTGTATCTTTTTCCTTTTTATTTTCAACCTATTTGAACCTATTCACTTATTTCAATTTTTGACTTCAAAATTTATCCTTTTTATAAAGTTGGAAATTTTCTGCCTTTTGATGACAGTATTTCAAATATTCCCATTTAATGCAATTATTGATAAGGCTATATTTATATGTAACTTCACTATTTTTTATTATGTCTTATGTCTTTGTTTCTCTCTTCTTTCATTACTATCTCCTGTATAAACACTTTTTAATTTTTTTTAATGTTTCTTTATTTTGAGAGAGCGAGAAATAGCGCATGAACACAAGAGGGGAAGGGGTGGTGAGAGTGAATCCCAAGCAGGCTCCAGGAGGGAGCCTGATAAAGGGCTTGAGATCGTGAACCATGAGATCATCGCTGGAGCCAAAATCAAGAGTCAGACACTTAACGACTGAGCAACCCAGGTGCCCAGGTTTGTCCATTTTGTTTACGTTTTCAAAGAATTAATTCTTAGTTTCATTAATCTTTCCAATTGTTTTTCTGTTCTCTGTTTCATTTATTCCTGCTCTAAAATTTATTATTTGCTTTCTTCTGCTAAATTTGGGTTCCATTTGTTCTTCTTTTTCTGGTTCCTCAAGGTGTAGAGTTAGGTGGTTTATTTGAGATCTGTACTCTTAAGGTAGACATTTATTGCTACAAACTTTGCTCTTAAAACTGCTTTTGCTGCATCCCATATGCTCTGGTACATTACATTTTCATTTTTGCTTGTCTCAAGAAATTTTTTAATTTCCTCTTTAATTTCTTCCTTATTCTACTGGTTGTTCAAGACAGTCTTGCTTAATTTCCATGTGCTTGTGAATTTTCCAATTCTCTTCCTGCTGGTGATTTTCTGGTTTCATGCCCTTGTGGTCAAGAAAATACTGGATATGATTTCAATCTTCTTGAATTTTCTAAGACTTGCCTAACATATGGTCTATCCTAAAAATGATCTGTGTGCACTTGAGAAGAAAATGTATTCTGCTGTTGTTGGATACAATTTTCTGTATATGCCTGTTAGGCTCGTTTGGTCTATGGTGTTGTTCAAATCCAAAGCTTCCTTATTGATTTCCTGTCTGGATGATGCATCCATTGTTGAGGATGGAGTATTAATGTCTCCAACTATTACTTTATTACTGTTTCTTTCTTTTAGCTCTGTTGGTTTTGCTTTGTATATTTAGGTGCTCCGCTGTTGGACACATTAAACATTTACAATTGTTATAACTTCTTGAAGGACTGACACCTTTAACATCATATAATAACCTTCTTTGTCTTTTTAAAAAGTACGTACCTTTAAAATGTAAAAACCATTCTTATCTTGTAAGCCATTTAACAAAAGGCCTATGGGTCATAGCTTGCCAAGCCCTGTGTTAGACTATAAAATAAGTCTTATTAGATTAAAAACGGAAAATATGCCAGTATATTCTGACAGCAACAGAATTATATTAGAAATCAACAGAGAAATTTGAGAAATCCTCAAACATTTGGAAATTGAATAATAAACTTCTCAACAGCTCCTGAATCAAAGAAGAAATCATGAATTAGAAAATATTTTAAATTGGGGGTGTCTGAATGGCTCTATTGGTTAAGCGGCTCACTTTGGCTCAGGTCATGATCTCACAGTTTGTGGGTTCAAGCCCTGCACTGGGCTCTCTGCTGACAGCCTAGAGCCTAAAGCTGCTTCGGATTCTGTGTCTCCCTCTCTCTGTGCCCCTCCTCCACTCATGCTCTGTCTCTCTCCGTCTCTCAAAAAATGAATAAATGTTAAAAATTTTAAATAAACTATCTTAAATTGAATGGAAACAAAAACACAACAATAGAAATTCATGAGAAGCTGTCAAAGTCGTGCTTTAATAAGCATATTTATACTTTTAAAATGCTTTCTAGCACTAGCTAGAAAGATCTAAAAATATTTAATATAAACTTCCACCTCAAGAAGCTAGAATAAGAAAAGTAAATCAAACTCAAAGTTGAAGGAAGGAAATAAAATCAGAGTAACAATCCATAAATTATAAAACAGAAAAATAACAGAGAAAGCCAATGGAACCAAAAGTTCGTTCTTTTAAAGAACAAAATTGGCAAACATTTAGCTAGACTAACCAAAGAGAAAGAGAGCAAGAAAGGGAGAGAGAGACAGAAAGAACACACATTACCAAAATGAGGAATAAACTTACAGAAATCAAAATAATTGTACAGGAACATTATGAGTAACTTTATGCCAAAAACCAGATGGTATAGATGAAATGGACAAATTCCTTAAAAGATTAAAGGAGATGGGGCACCTGGCTGGCTCAGTCAGTAGAATATGCAAATCTTGATCTCTGAGTTGTGACTTTGAGCCCCACATTGGGTATAGAGGTTACTTAAAAATAAAATCTTTTAAAAAAGAGAGAGAGATTAAAGAAGAAATACAAATCAATAGAACTAGAACAAGAAACTGAATTAGTAATATAAAATACTCACATAATGAAAAAATGAGGCACATAGTGCTTCATAGGCAAATTTTATCACTTTTTAATAAATGGTACCAATCCTAAAAAAATTAACAAACTAATCCTAATATTTATATGGAAATTAAATAGGCAAAGCAAAATAGGCAAAATAGTCAAGGCAATTTAGAGAAGAAGAAAAAAGTTGGAGAACTAATTCTATCTGATTTTAAGACGTACTACAAAACCACAGTAAACAAGACAGCATGATAGTGACATAAGGCCAGAACAGAACACAGAGTCTAGAAATAAACTCACATAATTATAGCCCATTGATTTTTGAAACAGGTACCAAGGCAACGAGGTAAATATAATTTTTTTTTAACAAATGGTGCTAGAATAGTTGGATATCCACATGCAAAAACAAATGAATTTAGATATAATCTCTATGACACAAAAAAGTCAACTGAAAATTGACCAGACTAAATATACAAGGTAAAACTATGAATCCAACAAGAGAATTTAGGAGAAAATTTATAAACAGGACTTCATAAAAACTGAAAACTTTTGCTCTTCAAAAGACATCATTAAGGGGGGAAAAAGGGAAGCTAGAGACTGGGAGAAAATATTTGCAAATCATATATTTGATAAAAGACTTGTATCTGAAATATATAAAGAACTTGTAAAACTTAGTAAGAAAATGAAGAACACGATGAAGAAATGGATACTTCACCAAAGAACACAAAGAAATGGAAAATTACCATATGAAAAGATGCTCAAACATCCTTAGTGACTAGGGAAATACAGCTTACAACCACAATGAGAGGTGCCTGGGTGGCTCAGTCAGTTAAGCATCCTGCTCTTGATTTTGGCTCAGGTCATGATCTCACGGGATAGAGCCCCACATTGGGCTCTGTGCTGGCAGTGTAGAGCCTGCTTGGGATTCTCTCTCCTTCTCTCTGCCCCTCCCATGTGTGAACATTTCTCTTTCAAAATGAACATTAAAACACACACACACACACACACACACACACACACCATTATATAATCCACTAGAAAAAAATCATGTCTTTTATAATAAAAAAAAAAAAAACAAAACACCTGACAATACAAGTGATGGTGAGGATGTGGTAAAAACAGAACCCTCACACATAACTAGCGGGAATGTGAAATGATACAACTACTTTGGAAAAGAGTTTGTTTCTTCAAAAGATAATACATACTTATGATATACTCAGAAATTCAATTTCTAGGTATTAATCCAAGAAAAATGAGGACATATGTCCACACAAACATGTGTATGCAAATGTCCCTAACACTATTCATGACTGCCAAAAACTGGAAACAATCAATGAACTGGTAAATGGATAAAGCAAACACGGTATATCCATACAATGAAATATAAATCAGATATACACAAAGGAATGAACTACCAAGGCACACAACTACATAAATTAACAACAAAAACATTAAGCTAAGTAAAAGCACCAAATACAACATACCACATATTGTATGATCCAATTTATATGAAATCTCCATAAAAAACAAAACCATAGAGACAGAAGATCAGAAAATCTGTCTTAGAATGGGAGTAGAAATTGATCACAATTGGGCATGAGGAAACTTTTCATGATGATTAAAGTGTTCTCAAACTGGATCATAGTGGTGGTAGTACAACTATAAAATTTACCAATAATTTAGAATTTACAATAGCCGTTTGAAACACATTGAATCTTTATATCATGAATTTTATGATATGTAATAAAACATACCTCAGTAAATCTGTTAAGAAATGTTTACAAAAAGGAATGTGGTATTGATTTGGAACCAGTATAGACTGAGCTATTAAGAAAAACTAATATAGGGGTGCCTGGGTGGCTCAGTCAGTTAAGTATCCGACTGCAGCTCAGGTCTTGATCTTAGTTTGTGAGCTTGAGCTCTATGCCAGGCTCTGTGCTGACAGTTCAAAGCCCAAAGCCTCCCCCTCTCTCTCTTTGCCCCTTCCCCACTCATATATGCGTGTTCTCTAAAAAATAAATATTAAAAAAAATTTTAATAAAAGAAATAAAGAATAAACTAAAACAACGTAACTTCATTTGCTTTTTGACAAAGTTACTAGATTAAGATAAGCCCATAATCACAGTACATCAAGATTCCAGCATTAAAACTCTTCATGTAAAGGTCAAGTAAGTACTACCAGTTTCTTCTGCATGGCTCTATCCTACTAAACATCTTTATAAGTTACTTTCATAAAGGACTTGCTTTTCCAATGCGTAAGTGATTTAAGAATGGGAAGGATAGCTAATCTGACAACTGATAAAATCATGACTGAAAATGATTTCATATCCATTTATTAGCAAAAAATTCAGTTTCACAATGCCACGCATTGGAAAAAAATATTACTGGCAAAAACAACCCAGATCTGGGTTTCTTTTTTTTTTTTTTCCTAATGTTTATTTATTTTTGAGAGAGAGAGAGCATGAGCTGGGGAGGGACAGAGAGATAGGGGGGAACAGAGGATCTAAAGTGGGCTCTGTGCCGACAGTAGAGAGCCTGACGTGGGGCTCAAATTCACGAACTGTGAGATAATGACCCAAGCTGAAGTCAGATGCTTAATTGACTGAGCCATCCAGGCGCTCTAGATCTGGGTTTCTAAATATCACTCTCCAATAAAAGGAACCGGGGCTGAGACACAGAAAATACAAAATAAGCTAGAAACATGATGGGAGAAAAATAAGAAAGTGCTTGAAAAAGTATGGGGAAATGTCAAAAAGACCAACCAGGAGCCAACCAGAAGGAACTCCCAATGGCTAACATCGGAACAATTTGAACAACAAAATAATGGCACTGAATTAGAATCCATAGAAACAAATATCTATGAGTTCTTACTAGTATAAATAGATAAAAGATAATTCCATACAGAATTTCAATTAATAAATGTAGAAGGAATGAGGGAAATACAAATGTCACATTAGGCAAACACCACAGTAATCACTGTTGTAGTCAAATCCACTAATGAATGCTAAAATCAGAAAGTGAAGGTCTGAGGAGAAACAGCTGAATGACAGTTTCAAAGTATTTTTAAGATACTTATCAGTTACAAAGGGAAAATTCAAAGTGGAGAAACCCAATGGCCATCAGCTTAACCAAGGGATCAAGGTTAATCACTAGCAATCATAAGACACAATAATATCATGTACCCCCCAATAGGATGCACTGAGAAGAACACAAGATCATTTCCATGGTATTCTTGCCAAAAATACATAAACTCAATCTAATCGTGAGGAAATAGCATGTTCCATATAAGGTCTATTCCTGTGCTAAGATTCAAGGATTCCAAAGGTAATGAGCCAGCATTGTGGCTTCCCCAAAATTTCACTACAAAAAAAGTACAAAAGATAACAAGGAGGTAAGACTGTAAGACAGAAACATTTAATTTCCCAAAACATAAATAATGGGTGTGTTTTTAAAGGTGTATCATATGTCATACACATATGTATTTAATAGAAGACTGAAAGAGGACAATCAAATTTTTATAGCATAGTATCTTAGGGTCCCATGTAGGATCCAGTGTGACAAGTCTCTCTCCCTTGGGTACCCAGATAATATAGTCCTTTCTCCCTAAACTTTGACTATGGGAAGCAGCAAACATTTTTCTCCATCTTCCATTCTAGATATGTGCTTTGCCTCTCACTTTATTTTCATTCATTCAATATTAATTGACTACCCATGTGAAGGGTAGGGAATGAAAAGCTCTGGGAGATACAAAGACAAATAAATTAATCACCTGTCTCAAAATTGCTTCCAGTTTCTGATGCTTTTAAAAATAAGACTTTTGTGGGGCGCCTGGGTGGCGCAGTCGGTTAAGCGTCCGACTTCAGCCAGGTCACGATCTCGCGGTCCGTGAGTTCGAGCCCCGCGTCAGGCTCTGGGCTGATGGCTCAGAGCCTGGAGCCTGTTTCCGATTCTGTGTCTCCCTCTCTCTCTGCCCCTCCCCCGTTCATGCTCTGTCTCTCTCTGTCCCAAAAATAAATAAACGTTGAAAAAAAAAAATAAGACTTTTGAAACTTATCCAGTTTGACCTTTTTGTTTTAACAGCGGAAGCATTCGCCTGACTCAACAAACTACATCCTCCTTGGAAGCTGAAGTCCCTGTAACAGACTTTTCAATCCTGACATTTATGAAAATCACCTCTTTGTCTTTTCACTTTTACCACCCAATTGAGCATCCCTGAAGACTGATTTAGTTTTGCTTATTTTATAATTTTATATAATTGGAATCATAGAACATGCATTCTTTATGACTGGCCTCTGTCGCTCAATGTTGTATTCGTGAGATGTAAACATATTGTGAGATGCAGCTGCCTGCCTCTTTTCACCGTTCTATAATATTCCATTATGTAAATTAACTACTTTCATCCATTCTATTGTTAGAAGACACTTGTGTCTTTCTGGTTTGAGGCAATTATGAATATTGTGAACTTAATGAACATTACTGTACATCTCTTTTGGTTCATAAATAAACATAAGTCTAGGAGAAGTGTTTGGTCAGAGTATGCACATCATTAACACTATAAGGTATGACAACCCCTGCTGTCTCATGTGTTCATAAATGCTGTTTTGTCATTCTTCTTCTTTAATGTTTATTTTGAGAGAGACAGAGAGAGTGTGAGCAGGGGAGGGGCAGAGAGAGAAGGAAAGAGAGAATCTCAAGCAGGCTCTGCACACACAGTGTGGAGCCTTATGCAGGGCTCGAACCCACAAACCATGAGATCATGACCTGAGCTGAAACCAAGAGTTGAACACTTAACCGACTGAGCCACCAGGTGCCCCTTGTCATTCTTCTTAATGTTTTTATTTTATTTTGAGAGAGAGAGAAAGCGAGTGAGCATGAGTGGGGAAGGGCAGAGAGAGAGGGAGACACAGAATCTGAAGGAGGCTCCAGGCTCTAAGATGTCTGCCCAGAGCCCTACACAGAACTTGAATTCATGAACTGTGAGATAACGACCTGAGCCACAGTGGGACGCTTAAGGGACTGAACCACCCAGGTGCCCCTTTGTCATTCTTTTTGAGTCTAGTTGGTATCTAGTGGAATCTTACTGTGATTTCAAATTTGCTCATACCTGATGATTAATGAAGCTCAACATTTTAACATACATTTATTAGGCATTTAGATTTCCTCTTTAGGGAAGTACCTATTCAAGACTCCTGCTGATGCTTAAAACATTTTTTTTAATTTTTTTAATATTTATTTTTATTTTGAGAGAGAGAGAGAGAGAGCAAGTGGGAAAGGGGCCAGAGAGAGACGGAGACACAGAATCTGAAACAGACTCCAGACTTTGATCTGTCAGTACAGAGCCCAACGCGGGGCTCGAACTCACAGACTGCGAGATCATGACCTGAGCCAAAGTTAGACCCTTAACCAACTGAACCACCCAGGTGCCCCTTTAAAATTTTTTTAATTTCAATTTTTTTTTTTTTTTTAAAGACAGAGACAGAGCATGAGTGGAGGAGGGGCAGAGAGAGAGGGAGACATAGAATCCAAAGAGGGCTCCAGGCTCCAAGCTGTCAGCACAGAGCCCAACGCAGGGCTCAAACTCATGAACCACAAGATCATGACATGAGCCTAAGTCAGATGCTTAATGGACGGAGACACCCAGGTGACGCCCCCTCTCGGCCCCCCTGAACCCGCCAATGATTTTTTAAGCTAGACTGCTGGTCTTTTTCATATTGATTTGTAGGAGTTCACTACAGATAGAAAGCCCTTTGTTAGTTACATGTATTGCAAATATCTTCCCTCATGGTGAGACTTACCTTTTCATTATTTGACAATCTATGTCAAGTAGCAGGAAACGATGCCCCTCCATGCCAATTCTGGCCAACTGTCTGTTTCTATATAAAGTTTCACTTATTATTTATATGCATCATTAACATATTGTCCTTGATCACTTTCAGGCTACAATGGCAGAGATGAGCTAGGACAAAGACAGTGTTCTACTTCTTGTTCATTTTTTGTAAATGTGCTTGAAAAGAATGTGTATTCTTGAGTTGGCAGAGTATGTTATTCTACACATTCCATTAGGTTAACTTCATATTTGAAAAACAGGTTATAGAAATCATTTGAGACCTAGGATAATGTTATCTTCTGCCTGAGAAAATTTCTACTTGCTTCTGTCAGGCACTTGGGGACATAAGCAATCTGAATGCAGTGTCAAAAATTTTCATGGTTTTGACAGCCCAGATGACTGGAAGCTGGGCTGCGATCCATACAGAAGCTGCTTTATTTCAAATCCACCTTATGAAGTATTTCACCTGCAAAAATACCTCAGTATATACTGTAACAGATAAGAACTTTCAAAAACTAAACCCACAATACTATCATTATATCTAATAAAATCAAGAATCTTAATATTGTCTAATATATTATCCATGATCAATTTTCCCTGATACTTACCAAAAAAATGTGTTTTTACTACAGATTTATTTAAATCAAAAATCTAAACAGAGCCCAAAAACTGCATTTGGGCTGATATGATCCTTAAGTCTTTTAATCTGTAACAGTCCCTCCCTTTTGTTTCATGTTTTCATTTAAAGAAACGGTTATCTGTTGTGGAATTTCCAACATTCCAAATATGATTTATTGTATATTCATGGTATCATTTAAGATAATTACCTATCCCTTGTATTCCCTGCAAACTGGTAGTCTGAAAGCTTAAACAGATTCAGGTTCAATTTTCGTTGGTAAGACTGTATCTTATGGGTAGGGCTATATAGTTCCAATTACATCTCACTGGGAAGAAAATAATGTCTGCTTGACCCACTTTTCAATGATGTCAAGATTAATTAGTGAATTCAGGTGTCATCAGTCTGATCCGTCCAGTACAAAGTTCTCTATAGACTTTTTATCTACTGGTTCAGGAAGCTATTAATGATCTTTGCTGCAATGTATTATTTCATCAGATATTACAAAGTATTGATTTTCCTAATTTCAACCTTCTATATGTATTAGTTATAATTGTTCCATATAGAAAAACTCTCCTTAATTCAACTGGTTGCCCTGAAATATAATTGGTTTAGAAAAGGCAGAATGTTTAATTCTTTCCCTTTAAATTTTTCAGAAAGCTGGTCCCCTTATCAACCTCCAGAGTTTACTACTAAGTTTTTTTTTAAAGAGGGTCATTATGAATACATAAAAGTTAATATATCTGATGTATCTCAATCCATTTCAACTATTATTCTCCTTGATAGTCAAACTGTCCACCTCTGACTTCTGTATTATTTTCACATGACCACGATAGTCTTTGGCTGGTTCCCCGTTTTCTGGCACAACACGTCCCACATGCATCTTCCACATGCTGTGCCTCGACTAAGCAACTCAGGTTTGCTTCAGTGGGAAATAGCTTGTAAAGACTGCAATCTCTTTGGCCTGGGAATTCTTTACCAACTTCTTAGCTCACCAGAGCCTTTAAAAGAGATTTTCTCCCCCTCCAGTTTTTCTAATTGTCCTTAAACGAGGGTTGGGCTGAATTATCCAGAATACCAATTTTGTAAGCAGAAATCTTCAAGTAAGTAAAGCAGAAAGCATAAGAAAACAGACTAATAGAAGAATTTGTGAATGAGAGTACCAAAAAGCCTTTTACAGACAGCTTCCCTCAGTTGAATGTCTAAAAAAGGAAGACTGGTCAGAATAATCAACTAAGCTGTGGTTGAATTCAGAAAAGCTACAGAACTAGAGATTCAAGTGATAGTTCAGAGTGGCTTCTGAACCCAGAGGTTGGTTCCAAAAGTAGTTTTCTTAATTCACCAGCCAAAGAACCAGCAAAATATCACCCTTGCATTGGACTAAGAGCAACAGTAAAAGTCAATTAGGAAGCAAAATGGAAAATACCCATTAACGGGCCTAATGAGGGTGTGTACCCCTGGCAGCAAAATAAGGGGCCAGATAACACCCAACACACACCCTGGACACTAAGATTCTTACACATTATAGTGAACAAATTTTTAATACTCCAAATGCTACGTGTATGTATCGAAAGCTGATGTAAGAAGGGAGGGATCCTACAGGAAAAAACGGGCACCATTCTTTAATAGAATTCTTTCCCTTGAGAAGCGAAAACAGTCAAGAATACCTTTGTCAGATGGCTAACATGCTAAAAGATACTAAGAGTCACTATATGACTCTAACCTTTTTTGTCCCAGTCACACACACAACAAACAGTATTAATGGATCTTTAGTAAAAAGCACATCCTTCTGCATTTGAGTCTCCGATGAGCCCGCAGTCATGGCCAAGCCAACCTTCACTGCAGCCTTGTGAGACCCTAAGCAGAAGGTCCAGGTAAGCTGTGCCTAGACCCCCGACCCACAGACACTGAGAGAAGAAATGTATGAGCTTCCTTAAGCTGCTAAATTTGTGGTAATTTGTTACGCAGCAATAGATAACAAATACAGTGCCACAGGCTAGTATAATACTTTTATTTTAATATGTACTTCTGGTAACAGCTTGGAAAAAACACTGGCCTGAGTATCAGAAGACCTGGTGTAAGTTTCAATTCTACCTTATTAAGTAAACTTGTATAAGGCTCATAACCTTTCTGTGCGTCCAGATTTCCTATTTATAATCAAGGATAAAACCTGCCCTGAGAATAAGAGAAAGTGCATGAAACACTGAAAAGTTATAAAGCACTAAATAAGCCCAAATCCAACTGCTTCTCATCAACAGTTCTGCTACCATCACCTCCTGCCTGGGTTATTTCAGCGAACTCCAAACTTGTCTCCCAGTGTTTGTCCTTGACTCCTTATGTACACAGTTGCCCAAATGATCCCTTTAAACTTAAGTCATATCATCTCACTCCCCTGCTCACGATCCTCCAGAGGCTTTCCATCACATCTGGAAGAAAGTCCATAATGACCAGGGTCAGGCACAGTCTTTGCTGTTAATGAGCATAGTATACTGCACCTTAGCAAGATTCTCAATTTAGTCTCTTTTTTTATTATTTTATTTTAGAGGTTGAGAGAGAGCATAAGGAGTGGAGAAAGGCAGAGGGGGAGAAAATCTTAAGCAGGCTCCATGCTCAACATGGAACTCTAGGTGGGGCTCAATCCCACAACCCTGGGATCATAACTTGAGCCCAAATCAACAGTTGGACACTCAACCAACTGAGCCACCCAGGAGCCCCTGTAGTTAAGCACTTAATAGCATGCCCAGCCAAGTTTAAATACCTAGTAAAAGCACTACTGATAATAATAATAATCTCTTGATTACCTGGAGAAGGAGTAAAATTTACCGCTTTTAGAGTAGCTATTAAGGTATTATTATCATTGTTAGAAAATTACTAGTACTACTGAGCCTGGGTGGCTCAGTTGGTTAAGCGTCTGACTTCGGCTCAGGTCATGATCTCCTGGTTCATGGGTTCGAGCCCCGCGTCAGGCTCTGTGCTGACAGCACGGAGCCTGGAGCCTGCTTTGGATGCGGTGTCTCCCTCTCTCTCTGCCCTCCTCTGCTCATGCTGTCTCTCTCTCAAAAATAAAGACATTAAAAAAATTTTTTTAAGAAGTACACCTAGTACTACTAGCAATAACAATATGAACCCAATGCCTTTAAAAGATTAAATTTACTAAGCAAAAATATCTCCATACTAGATATCACTCATGTTCAGAATTACACAATAACCAATAGACACCACTTTCTGTCTCTGAAAACAGAGACCTCTCCTCTGCCCATCTCTAAGTCAGCCGAAACCTTGTTGGAACAGTGCCCTCTGTCTCACGAAAGCAAAGGTAAGGCCAAAGGCCAAGGAACTCTAAGTCAGTCCTCATGGGATATGGATTTTAAGAGCACAGGAATAAATCAAGAGGTAGAAGGAGGAGATATGGGAGGAACAAAGAAGAAATCCTGATGCCAGGGCTGGGCATTTGCCCTATTCAGATATTTAAAGAGTGGAGGAATAGGGAGGGTGCCTGGGCAGCTCAGTTGATGAAGCATCTAACTTCAGCTCTGGTCATGATCAGTTCCTGAGTTCAAGCCCCACATTGGGGCAGAGCCTGCTTTGGATCCTCTGTCCCCTGCCCCTTCCCTTCCCCCACTTGCTCTCTTTCTCTCAAAAAATCAACTTTTTTTTTTTTTAAGTGGAGGAATAGATCATTTTAAAAACTATTTTTATAGATTAGTGATTGTCTAACCACTTTTGGTCAAGAAGTTTGTGATGTTTTTAGTTTTCTTTCCTACACTTGTAGAGGGCAATTTTACAAGGAGAAATCTTACTGATTCTAAAGCTGATGTGATATAATTTGACACTTAAACTTACAGTAAATCCATTTTTGTTTCATATTACAGCGAATGATGATATACTAGGATCTGGAGCATGCACATTGTATCCTCCTCCATACCTGACCCACATCCTCCCAAATATGAGAAAAGAATTAATTGTTCATTTCTATTTGTCAAAAGTCTCACAAGGGATAAGATATTCTCTCCCTCTAAGAAAGTATGCTTCAGAATGGTCTGCCTCCAGTGTTTAGTCTAAGGCCAAATTAAAAAAAGATCACCAGGGTGGACAACTGGCCCTCGTCTGACAATGAAAGACAGAGTCTAAAAGAAACACATACAAGTTTCAAGGAGAAAAAAAAGTGGGAAGAAAAAGTCTTTGGGCGTCAAGGCTCTTCTCTAAATTCAGAGGCAATGGACCTCAAGAAGACTGAGGATATGCCAGACAAGAAGCACCAACAAGGAGGAAAAGCAGCCAGTGCTCAAATATTCAAGAAAACAACTACTGCAAACCCTCCCAGAGTGCAGTGCGCATCGCACAATGCTGAACATTAATGAGACCCACACAGTGTAGCAGAGACAACAGGAACCAAGGCTGTCTGGCAAGCAGGGGCCATGGGTGGTGTGTAAAATCAAGTTGTTGTTGTTGTTGTTTTAAATTTATCTCTTTCAGAGTTTTCATTTCCTCACACAGAAGCACATTACATATGTGTATTACCAACTCTTTTATATGTTATTTTGAAAGGTATTACAAATGTATAAAATAAATGGATAGAGTTAACTAAATTTGCTGTACTCTTTACCGAAAGACAAAGTGTGTTTTTTTTTTTAAGTTTACAAAAGTAAGAAATTAAAAACGCAAAGATGAAGGGTAATTTTGGGAAAGGAAACGATACATCATTTAGATACATGTGTGTTTAAACAAAACTGCCTTTTATTTTAGTGGCAGTGGGTTAGCTGAGTTCCTTTAAATAGTCAGGGATTTGCAAAGTGCAAAGCTCACGTAACGTAATCTGTGTTTTCCGCAAATCCCCATCGGTCTACTTACTTAAGAAATCCAGGCTTCCTGGCTGGATGCCGGCATGCCAAACCTGCCCAGTCGTGCATAGTTTTATTTCTGTTACTAAATTAGGAAACCAAAGCGGGCAATGTCTGGGCCAACAGCAAAAAGGCTCAGCATCATTAGTCTGCTTGTCTTCTTAAAAGCCGGATCATTTTAAGATTATTTAATTTTTAATTAGAGACACCAAAGTAATTTAGCCTAATACAGAGCAATACTAAGAAATAATTAAATGAAGACAAAGGGAGAAATACAAACGTTTAACAAAAGTATTCTTTTGAAATAGCCTTAATCATGGTGTTGAAAATAAACTACTACCATTCAAGGCTTAATGTGTCAATGACTGATATGGAAATACTGCCTTCTTTTTCTAAGCAGTGAGGAAGAAATGGGAAGTTATTCAGCACAATTTTTATAAAGATCTACTAACATACTTTATGCAGAGCACTGTTTAGAGAAACTAAGTAGAGCATTCAGGGACCTGCCTAAAGGAACACAAAGAAGGATTTCAAAAGAACAAAGTCATTTTGTTTATTTTCAGATTTGAGAATGACATAAAAATATAGTAGGAAAATACAATTTTCCAAATTCCAAATTTTACTTTCCCCTAACTAGCATAGCAAAGGGGTTTAAATTGTTAGGTAACATACCTTAAAATATTTTAAACACACCTGATACTTTTAGTAAAAGCTAAACCTTGACTCCTAAGGGTATTGAGAGAATTTTAGTGCTACAACATCGGAGTGATATTTCTCTTATAAACATTTTGTTAAACACAGATAAATTTCAAAGTAATATTTATTTTACTTTAGTTCTATGAAAGAATTAAAAAATCAAGCATATGCTATAAAATCTGTGTTTTATATGGATGAAATGTATATAAATACCAGAATTTAGACATTGTAGAAAAATTAAAATTTGAGTGTTATAATAGGTCCTGAAAGGCTGACCAAATATGACTTAAAGAAAAACAAATAAATATGTTCACAATATTTACTTCTTTAGCAATACAGACATTCATATTTATTTATAAAGAAGCCACAAAGAAAAGAACCCTTCCAGGAATCATTCAAATTGTTTGGTATCCTTTCATCCAATCTTTTTATACATATTTCCATGATTTCTACACAACACTGAAATGCATTTAAGTAATCTGATGTGAGACAAAACCCAGAGCTTTCATCTTCTTTTTGCTCAACTCCCACCACCAAGATCTGGCCAAAAGTGAGGAGGAGAAGCAGGTCACAGGGGCTGGATAAGCAGAAGCGATCTCTCTCGCTCTCAAGGCTATTCGTCAACTGTCCATCTTACTGAAGTCACAACGCACACCATTTCCATCTGGCCCCCTTGTCTGGCCCTTCACTGTCTCTATATTATTGACAAGAGGCACACTGCTGTGGAAGGCACAATAAAATTAGAGACATAAGCTTAAAGTCAATAATTACATAAAAAAAAATAAAAGTAATCGATTGATTAGAAATTATACTCAATAATGTAATAATCCCCATCGATCACTTTGATAAAAGGTCTTCCAGACTCTCTTTTTATTTTTTTTAAATGTTTATCTATTTTTGAGAGAAAGACAGAGTGTGAGCAGGGGAGGGGCAGAGAGAGAGAGAGAAAAACAAAGAATCCAAAGCAGGCTCTAGGCTTTGAGCTGCCAGTACAGAGCCCGAAGAGGGACTCAAACCATGAACTTGTAAGAGCAAGACCTGGGCTAAAGTTGACACTTAACTGATCAAGCCACCCAGGCACCCCCAGACTCTCATCGTTATCTTCTTATTGCTACAAAAAGAAGCATGTATACAGATGAAGTACCCAAAAAGAAGGAAAAAATAATTTTCTGATTGTAAAAATATCAATGAAATTTAATTTTTCAAAAGAAACTTGAAAAGGAAAAGAACAAAATGGGAAGACATACATGGCCTCCTTTCAAACCTCCTATAAAGCTACAGTAATCAAACCAATGTGGTACTGCCATAAGGAGAGACATAAAGACTAATGGAAGGAACGTTAGAAATAAACCCATGTTTACAGACAACTGATTTTCAACAAAGGTACCAAGAAAATTCAACAAAGGAAGGATAGTCTTTTCAACAAATTATGTTGGAACAACTGAATATCCCATATATAAAATGAGAGAATATGAAGAGACAAGCCACAGACTAGGAGAAAATATTTACACATAATACATCTGATAAAGGACTTGCATCCAGACAAGAACAGGACAAACTTGCTGTAAACGGTCATTTAAGTAAACATTTTAGGCTTTGTGAACCAGAGAGTCACTGTCACAACTACTCACTTCTGCCACTGTACATTCAATATGTGTATGAATAGGCATGACTGTCTTCCAATAAAACTTTATTTACAAAATCAGGTGGAGGCCCATCAGATCTGGGGGGCATCAGATTTGGCCCATAGGCCAGAGTTTGCTAACCCCTGGTCTCCAACACATCCTTCCAAGTTATCTGATTCCCATTCTATGAGAGCTATTTCACAACTCTGTAAGTTGTAGATTACTGATAGCAATGTAAAATAATCCTTATTTATAAACACAAAAATAAATTATGTTCAATGGAGGGACAACCCTCTGTGGAAAAAAGGTTTTGTTTCCATTTTTAGTTCATTTTAATATTCTTAATCTATAAATGCTCTGTTCTTTGCATCCTCCTTTGAATTGGTTGTAATACCTCATTTAACAGGTTGAATAAAAGGTTTAACACATCTAAAAATTTTTATATCTGTATGGAAATCATTACCTTCTCATATTTTATGAAAATTATCCTTTAACATCAGAATATATAAAGAACTCTTACAACTAATAATACAAACAACTGAATTTGAAATTGAGCAAAAGATTTCTAAACAGATACACTTCACCAAAGAAATGGCAAATAAGTACAACAAAAAGATAATGACTTAGTCTGTTCAGGCTGCTATAATAAAAATACCATAAATTGGGTGGCTTAAAAACAGAAATTCGGGGCATCTGGGTGGCTCAGTCGGTTAAGTGTCCAACTCTTGATACTGGCTCGGGTCACGCTCCCAAGGTTGTGGGATTGAGCCCTGAGTCCCAGGCTCCACGCTGCACATGGAGACTGCTTGGAATTCTCCCTCTTCCTCTGTCTCTCTGGCCATCACCCCCATTTGTGTGTTCTTTCTCAAAGAAACAAAACAAAAACAACAGAAATTTATTTCTCAGTGTTTTGGAGGCCGGGGAGTCCAAGATCAAGATGCTGGCAGATCCAGTGTCTAGTGAGGGCCTGCCTTCTTATTACCTACCTTTTCACTGTGACCTGACATGGTGGAAGGGGTGAGGGAGCTTTCTTGGGCTTCCTTTATTAAGGGCACTAATCTCACTCTTGAGGGCTCTGCCCTCAATTACCTAGTTACCTCCCAAAGGCACCAATTCCTAAAACCATCATCTTGGGGGTTAGGATCTCAACATATAAATTTTGGGAGGACACAGATGCTTAATCTTTAGTTATTAGGGAGATGCAAAATAAAATCCTAATGAGTTGCTACTATACAGCCACTAGCATAGCCACAATAAAAAGACTGGAAATACCAAACGTTGGCAAGGATAAGGAGGAACTAGAACCCTCATACACTGCTAGCAGGAATGTAAATGGTACAGCCACTTTGGAAAGTAGTTTAGCAGTTTCTTTCAAAGTGAAAAATATAGCTAACCACACTTACTCCCCTAGGCATTTACCCAAGAGTAAGGAAAACATGTGCCCACAAAAAGCTTGCACACAAATGTTCACAGCAACATGATTCGTAACAGCCCCAGTTAAAAAAAAATGTAATCGTCAATCACCTAGTGAATAAACAAAATGTGGCACATCCACACAATATTACTTAGCAATTAAAAACACCAAACTACTAAAACCTGCAACAACATACATGCAAGAACTTTATGCTAAGTAAAATAAGCCAGACACAAAAGGCTACATATTACATGATTTGCATTATACGTGATCTCTAGAAAAGGCAAAACTATAGAAATAGATTAGGGGTTGGCTGTGGGTAGGAACAGTGGCTAGGGACAGAAAGGAACTCGGGGGCTTCTGGGGATGATGGACATTTCTAAAACTAGATTGTGATAAGGGTTCTTCAACTGGGTACATTTAATAAGATTCCCCAAATTGAACATGTAAAGTGGTAAATTTTATGCTGTATAAATTGTACCTCCGTAAAGATGTTTAAAAAAAATTCAGTGGGCAGTAGTTTAAATGAATTGTTAACTCATGCCAGGAACATAATTACTGACCTTGTTATAAAAATTAACAAGATATTATTTAGAGGACTTTAAAATGTAACGTGAGGGAAAACAAGTTGTGTGCAGGTCACACGTTGTCAATCAGTTGCAGACAGTGCCCCGGAGGTAAGTAAACTGAAATGCTATTTCTAGCTTTTCTGTTTATATATCATAACTTCACATAGTTTCTGATTCAGAAGTGGTTAGAATTGAAACTATCAATAGGAGATAAACACTTATATCTTCTATTATGTCATGTCTTTTAGTAGCGGACACAGTCTTTCATCACTCATTCCATGCCCTTCATAAAATGAAACCTGTTAGAGTTCGAAGAAATTTAAGGATGTTGGATTTTAGTGATAGAAGGTATATCAGAACCCATCAAGTTAAAACCTATGTAGCACACTGAGCAAGAAAATGGAGACAGAGGGAGTAAGTGACATTAAGTTTATAGGCTTTGGTTTATTGAAAGTTCACAGTTCTCAAGGCTCCATGGACTTTTAAGTGTAGGAAGCTTAAATAGCTGCAGCCATAAAGTCCAAAAGCAATTTCACAGGCTATCATAGGCACCACCAAGAGCATTCAAAAAATATATATAAATGATGATTGATACTTTAGAGAAAAATTCTTAAGAAGTACAGAATAGGTAAAATTAGTATTTAGTGTTGATTTAAAAAGCTGACTGGATCTACTATATTTAGAACCTCAAAAGACAAAGAGAAGAAAACTCATTTTTCTCTTTCATTTAAAATTAACAGTATTCTATAGTCCATAATATATCATTCATTAAATATATTTGGTTCTTATATTGCTAAATAATGCAGGGATATGATATGTATAAAATATATATATTCAATTATGCCACTGGATCATTTCACTTCAAGTGAACAAAGCATGGAAATTTATCTCTGAACACGGCAGTCCCTCTCGTGTGTATACAGATTGCAGGGCAACAAGTATGAAAGACAGTATGAGCGAATCCTCCTTCACTGGTTATGCAGAAAAATTAGTAAAGAAAAATTGTCTCATGTGCTCAAATAGGTAAAATATTCAGCCACCCAGTGATAGCACAACAGAAATCATGATTTGGGTTTGGGATACATACAACAATATGCATAATTGTGCATAGTTTTAGAACATGTTTTCCAGGCTGTATTTGCTCTGCTTTAGATTAAACATCTTTTTCAAGTCATGCAAAGATAAAATTACATGAATATTTCTTTGGTTACTCAACTGAAGATTTAAATGATAAGATTTTTTAATCTTATTTATAAAAAACTTACACCCTCATTCATAAAAAGTACATACTTAAATTTTAAATTTATTTTTCTTTAATGTTTATTCATTTTTGAAAGACAGAGACTGAGACAGAGAACAAGCAGGGGTGGGGCAGAGAGAGAGGGAGCACAGCATCTGAAGCAGGCTCCAGGCTCTGAGCTGTCAGCACACAGCCTGACGTGGGGCTCGAACCCACGAACCGTGAGATCATGACCTGAGCCGAAGTTGGATGCCTGACCAACTGAGCCACCCACCCGCCCCTACATACTTAAACTTTACAAGAAGGTACAAATGGAAAAAGGAAAGAAAGATTCTGAATTATTCTAAACATCCATATGTATCTTTCAGGATTATTTCAACATTTTACAATAATGACTATAAAATTATACTAAAAATTATCTCATTTAAGGAAGATGGGATTCATATTAAAAACCTAAATGTATAAGTAAATAATATGACTTCTACAAAGCCTACTGTTACTCCTGAAAAAATAAATACTAAGATACTGATACTGTAAGTTCACACTAAAATAATAAATAACATTTTTAAAAATTTTTGGGAGACAGACAGAGAGCGAGTTAACGGGAGAGGGACAGAGAAAGAGGCAGAGAATCCCAAGAAAGCTCCATGCTGTCAGCAGGGCTCGATGTGGGGCTCTATCTCACAAACCATGAGATCATGACCTGAGCTGATATCAAGAGTTGGATGCTTAACCGACTGAGCCAACCAGGTGCCCCAATACCAAACTTTTGAAATTAAAAAGAAAATCATCATCAAAACACACCTGCCAGACTTTAATTCTCTTTCAGAAGAAGTCAGGGGCAGGAATGTCAGCAGATCTATCCAAGAAACAGAGAAGACATGCAACCAACTAATGACATTTATTGCAAGCATAAAGGGACATTAATTTTTTAAAGCCTCTGACACTTTGACAGCCACAGTTTTGACTTACAAGTAAATACACAATGAAAACTAACACAATTTGTTTGGAAACAACATATCTGTGTAAAATTTTGATTTTTTAAAAAGGAATAGTAAAAAGGATTAAACAAAGAACTGTGATGTCAGCCGTCGGCAGCGAGGGGAGAGGTTGGCAATAAGTCGTATCAAACTAAATTTTAATTACTTCTCATTACATCAACCCTTGGCAAATCATAAATCTTTCCATTCACTAAAACAATCATTACCTTTAAAATTACTTGCAAGAAGACAGTATGATTTAAAACTTTTAACAGGTTAAAACGATTTAAAGATGAAGCAAAGAACAAGTTCAAATAAAATATGAAACAAAATAAATGTTTTATGCATTGAAGACAATACTTATTAGGAAATAACCCATATGCTGCCAGTTAGTTTTTCTTCACAATTATACAGTTTGACCTAAAACTATAATTTTCTGATCATGTCACAAAAACAATATACTGAAATCAAGGTAAAAAAATACTAACAGCTATAAAATAACCATGAAAATACAACCTTCTTAAATGTATCTATTTAAAACTTGCTTGTTCCAAAGACTGGCTCATAAATACAAATCAAATCACTATGAATATATGAAAAACCTATTTAATACTCAAAAGCTCTTCAGTAAAAATGAACTATGTACCCCAAGTTTTGCCAAGATACCAAAACTACGACAGAAATTACTCCACACCACCTTGAAAATACTGTGCTGCAGGCTGATTTAGATCCAAAAATAACAATTAAATCTCTGAATTTGCATTAAGAAATGGTGCCTAAAAATATATATTTTCTAAGTTCTCAAGAACATTCACTCCAAAAAATTAAGATCGTTGATATGCATCAGCTTTTTTTTTAATACCCTTAATTCCTGGTATTCGTGATGACATATGGTTATGAACCCATCATGGGCCTTCTATCACTGCAACCACAACACTTGGCAAATTATTTAAGCAAAAGATTTTAACTTGTAGGAGTAGTTTTTCAAATCTGTAATTCAGAATGACAATCCTGTCAGGATTGTGTGTGACAGACTAGGAGGTGGATACACTGGAGAGATAAAATAATGAGAAATACTCGAATCCACATCATCTGCTCCTGAACACCACTGCACGTCAGCTCAGGCCCTCAACCTCATGCATGACTTCTTAAATCCTCTCCAACTGACCTCAGTACTGTCTTCACGGTTCCCAATCAGCACCAAGCTCGTAAGATACCATGGTAAGAAAAATTAATTGTACAGAGAAAGGGAAGAATAACAGCACTGCCTGCAAAGTGAATTTGGAAATACCCCCCTTAGGATTTCAAACTGGGTCGCTGCTATTATGATGTTAGCTGCTTTTAAATCTTTTCACAAAGGAATGGACCATGGAAAGGAATTCAACATGCCTTAGCCAGTAGTGTGATTGATGGGAGAGGCTTTCCAAGTTTCAAAGGACTAACTTTTCTCCTTTTGCCTTTAAAAAGTATCATCACAATGAACTTTTGTTTTTCAGACACTTGGCACGTGTTCTGCCATTTCCCTTCACATCTTTCCTAAAAAGGAGTATTTTCTCTATTTATTTGACACTGAGAAGGATGCATGGTCCAGAACACAAAACTTCTTTTCTTTTAGAAGAATTTTAATGGCCATTTTTATTCCAAAGTTTTTCCCCAATTTTCAAAGCTTGGAAAAGTTTGTAAATAAAATCTTAAAGTTTTAGCTCCATTTGTAACTATTGTACAATATGTAATAATATCAATAGTAAAAACACTTTTTCTGAGAAATCCATGTGTTTTTAAGGTTCATTTATTTTGAGAGAGAGTGTGCACGGCTGGGGGAGGGGCAGAGACAGAGCATCCCAAGCAGGCCCCAGGCTATCAGTGCAGAGCCTGACACAGGGCTCGATCTCACAAACTGCGAGATCATGACCTGAGACGAAATCAAAAGTCAGATGCTTAACCGACTGAGCTACCCAGGCACCCCAGAAAAACCCACATGCTTTATCTAATGTAGTCTACCAAGATAATTTTATGTAAAAACCTGAATAAAAAAAACTATCACTATAACATTACTAATATATATTTAGCTATGGTATAAAACTACCTTACTAATAGAGTATTATGTATAACAAAGACACTAGTAAGGTAATGTTGTATCTGTGAGAGACACTGAAAGAACAGATTCTGAATATGAGTTTAGGACTCTAACAGACAATTCATTACTCAGTGGTCATCTAGCAAGCTCAGGATGGGCAAGTTGTTAGATTTTATCCCTCTATCCTTTAGTTGTCAAATGAGTATCTTAACCGCTCTGCACTGCACCAAGATAACTGAGTACTAACACACTCAGTACTTCTCTATCCTCTCCGTCTAGTCTCTTCTTTGGAAGTACAAATATTAGTTTAGGATATTAGACAATAAAGTAACATGAGCTCCTTTGAAATCTGGGTCTAGATTTTGTTCATGTTCACCGTCCCCCCCTTCCTCTAATACACAGCATGGTACTTTGAACCAAGAGATAGTTCTTTGTTAGGTGGATGAAACAGTTAAGTACCCCAGGTAATGTAGATAATCCCACAAAATAGAGAAAAGTCTATTTAAATGCTGACCATACATATACAGCCTGGTGACATCAGAGGGGTGCTCTGCCAAAGATTAATTATTTGGATTCTTTATTAGTGAGAAAAAAAGTGCTAGCTAGTTATTTTACCAGCACTGATGTGGAATGAGTGAAAAGCTGATTCTCCCTAGGAGGATAAAGTACCCTGAATTTCTAGAGTAGCCACCAAGGAAGGTAAAATGGGTGAAGAGCCATGATCATCTGGGGGGAGGAGGTACCATAAGATCCTTTGTGTTTGAGGATTCAAAAACAGAGCTGCTCTATTTTCCCTGAGTTGATCTCTGAGCTACAATGGAAGAGACAGCAATGAAACCAGGGCTGAGCAGTGTTCCTGGAGTCACCAGCGTTCCTAGAAACTGTAACTCAGGGACCGCCAATGTGGACCACCAGTGACCAGTCTGTACCCACAGGAGTAGGCTCAGCACTTCTGAAGAAGCACTACACGCTGTGCTATCGTCTGTCGATTACGCCAATAACGTCTCACCAAGTAGGGCAGTGAGCCATGGTGGAAGCTCTGGAATGACCAGGCTCCATTCCTACTCTGTGCTCCAGCAGGAAGGCTGGTATGTTCCCCTCCCCACCTCCACATCAGACCAGTGAGCACAGAGATTCCAGAACTATTTAGGTGGCAACAGGACAGGTCTAAGAAGAGACACTAGATTTCATTTCGATAAAGCAGTAAGAGGCTCAACTGGAAGAAAAACACATTTTAAGAAAAAATAGGGGGACCTGGATGGCTTCGTCGGTAGAATGTCCCACTCTTGATTTCAACTCAGGTCATGATCCCTAGGTTGTGGGATCGAGCTCTGCATCAGCCTCTACGCTGAGCATGGAGCCTGCTTGAGACTCTGACTCTCTCTCTCTCTCTCTCTCCCCCTCTCTCCTTCTACCCCTCTCCCTGACACACACGCTCTTTCTCCCTTTCCCTCTCTAAAAAAAAAAAAAAAGGAAAAAAGTAATAAACTTGACCATACCTGAAGGCTGAGATTTTAGAAAAATTCATGCCAGTTATATGTAGTACATATTTCTGTGTTTGTGTATTTTATTTTTGCATACATATGTCCTTTTGTTATTTTTTAGAATTTTTATTATTAAAGTACAACATAGACTGCTTTAATGTTTTTAATTTGGACTAAAAATCTTTCCTTTTTTGGTATGCAAAACAACTTTTCAAGGATAAAAACATTTCAAAAAAATAGGCTGATTTATATGCCAGATGTAAGCAACATCTTTTCTGACTCCTGGTTACATTTTGTTGTTTGTTTCTTACCACAACCTTCTCTCATGGGAGTTTATAGCAAATTGCAAAAGCATCAGGCTTCTGTTGACTATCAAGAATGAGAGGATGCTTCTAATATCCACTAGCCCTTGTGGTCTTTACCAAAGGGTGAATCCAAAAAATGTTTGCCAAGTGGCTCTGCACTGATGGAAAACCTGCCTTAATATTCCTTTATTTGTAAGTGCATGGTATTTGTCTTCCTAATAAATCACATAATTTTACTTAATCAAGTCAGAAAAGACCTTTGGAATAAAATGAGTTTAAATTTGCTCTGTAACAATTAATGTTCCAGTTCTGATGCTGGAAGTAGGAGAAGGCAATATACAAACGTTTAAGTGCTACCTAATTTATACATATGAAAACATGCAGGTTAGCAATCAGATGAGAAATCAAAGAACATCTAATAGGACTCCCACTCCAAGACACAACAGGGTCACTGACACCAGACTTGTTCCCCACTAAAATACAATAAAACATTCAAAAACATATGAGGCAACAGTTCTCAAGCAATAGACAGGAAACAGAGAACTCTGATCTTTGAAATACAGGAAACACAAGAGTTGAGGGATGTGTTGGATGTGGCTTTCTGCTAAGGGGCTCACGCTGGGCCACAGCACAGGGAAGTGGAGCCCAAGCCGTGCTCGGTGGTCTCGCAGAGCGCAAGAGCCAAAGGTCCGGCCTGGGTAGCTGAGGCAGCTGGAAAATGTAGGACAGGATACGAAAGGGCAGCAAGCTGTGAGAGGGTGAATGGGTGTTTAATGAAGAGCATACAGGAGAACACAAAAGAAGGTAGTGAGCAGAAGACGATGAGCAGGTTATCATCCAACCTTAGATCGGGAGAAAAACAGTATTTTTTAAATAAGAACAAAGCTTCGGGGACCTGTGAAACGACTGTCAAATGATTTAACGTGGATAACTGGGGTTCCCAAAAGAGAGGAAACAGGGCAGAAAAATATCTGAAGAAATAATGACAGAAAACTTCCCAATTTGGGAATCAAGAAAACCCCAACTGGGATATTTTAAAAATCCTACATTGTGTCACATCGTAAACAAACTGCTAGGGAAAGATAAAGAGAAAAATTTTAACATAGCCATGGACAAAAGATATTATATACAGTGTAACAATGATACAAATTGCAACTGATTTCTCATCAGAAACAATGGGGTCAGGAGACAATGGAAGGTCACCTTCATAAAGTGCCAGAAAGAAATCCTGTGAACTGAGAATTCTATATCCAGAGAGAAGATTCTTCAAAAATAAGGACATTTTTGCATAAAGAAAATTGAGACAGTGCATGACCGGCAAACCTGCACCACAAGAAATCCTACAGGAAGTACTGTGAAGAGAAACAATACCAGATAGAAACTACAACTACAGGAAAGAATGAAAAGCACAAGTAATAGAACATACGTGGGTAAATACAAAGAATATCTTCTTTTAATGATCTTGATTTCCTTTAAAGACAACTGACTGTTGCAATATAGACACTACATTGTAGAGTTCATAACATATATAGAAAAAATATGATAAAGTAACATAAGGAGGGTACATGAAGTATACTACTGGGATGATTCTTACAATTTATATTAAGTGGTAACATATAAGTGAACTGTAATAAGGATACATATATATGAAAATATACATCCATAAAAAGCCTTACACAAGAATGTTGGATATTAGCTGTATTCATCATAGTCCAAAGCTAAAAGAAACCTGTATGTCCATCAAGAGGAAAATAAATATATAAACCGTATATTCAAACATTAGAATACCGCTCTGCAAATTAAAGAAGATTGGGCTACCAATATATGCAACAGCATGGACACATTATTGTGAGTGAAAGAAGCCAGCCACAGCAAGCGTTCTGTATGGCTGTGCACGTATTACGTGCAACCACAGGTTACATTAGTCTGTGGTCACAGAAGTCAGAGGAGTGTTCGCCTGTGGCACACAGACTGGAGAACACATGAGAGTACTTTCTGGGGTAGTGGAAATGTTCTATATCTTGACTATGATATTGATTACGTGGGTATGTACATTTGTCAAATCTCCGAAGTGTACATTTGTGCATTCCACTCTATGTAAATTTTACCTCAATAAAACAACTGTAAGGCAAAAATGGGAAGAACAAAAATTAAAAGAAAAGTACAAGAGAGGAGATGGCTATGATAACTGTTCAAGTTAGGTGTTGGGAGTGTGGGGGCTCATCATTCTATTCTGTGTCCTTTTGTATTTCAAATTTTCCATAATAAAAAGTTTTTCTAAAAAGAAAGGCAATAATAATGGATCACTAATACATTTGTACAATGTATTAATAATTAATAATGTATATTTCAAATTTGCTAAGAGTAGATCTCAAGTGTTCTCACCGCGCATGTGCACACAGTAACTATGGGAGGTGATGGATATGTTCATTACTTTCATTGTGGTAATCATTTCACAATGTATACGTATATCAAAAAATCATGTTGCATACCTTTAAAATATATAATTTTTATGTGTGAAAAATAAAGGTCAAAAATAAAATTGTAAGATAACACAGTAAAAAAAAATTAGCCAAAACATTTATTTAACTTTCTCCTTACGGTATGTGGATACAAACCTATAGAACTCATTGCCAAATAAAATACAAAGTTATTAAAATAATAATTTTTCTTAAAGGGAACTAAGTCTGCTCAGGCAAATAGTGCTTCAAGGTTCCAAAGTTTTTATACCATAGACCATGATGTCAATAATCCAGAACAGTTTGGTTTTTTTTTTTTTGAGTGATGATTTATTCATCTTGGAGACAAGTTAAGTCCATACTATTAAATTGGCCTTATTCTTTCAGGCCGGGTTTTGGACTAAGGAAGATGTTTCAAGCAGGTGTATCAAGCACCCTTCTTCAGTCCACGGTGCATGATGTCTGTTGGAGCCCCATGTGTGTATCTCTCAGAGCTACCACTTCCGTGTTCTTTGGTCAGGGCTCCACTGCAGTATCCATATCCCAGTGGCTGAGGCCTTTTCCACAGAAGGCTGCTGCTATGCCACATGCATGTAGGTACAACAGGCCCCAGGGACCCTCTCATCCAAGCAACTCTGAACCAGTAATTTGGGGGAGTTGATGTTTTCACGCTTAGGCCTCTCAACACTTGAGCAGGATGATTCCCACGGATGTGTTTTACGTGGGATTAAGCTGTCATGGCCCACTGTGGTGGCTGGTGGAGGAGTTCAGGGCATGCCACCCCAAAATACGCGAGTCTGGCATATTAGTTATTTTGAGTTAAAGACACTGGAAAGTGGCAGAAGCAAGGAGGCACGTTTCTCCCTAGAAGCACGAGAGAAACTCCCATGTAAAAGGCGTCCTCCCTGTACCAGGAGGGAGACATTCTTATCGCCAGAAATGGAGAGTCGAGGCCCAGGGAAATCTTAATGAACCAAACTTGTTAAGCCAACCTTTACATTCCTAGTCACTGTTTCACAACTAACTGCCCTAGCCCAAACCCCTTTGTCTGGTCACATTTTCATAACTACTACCCTTTGTCCAATCTAGTGTAGAGGTGTTTGGCTTTAACCACTTCTTCGGGTCTTCATTTTTCTCGTGAGGTTTCCTTTGCACGTGTAAAAATTACTAAGTAAAATCTGTATAGTTTTCTCCTGTGGATCTGTCTTATGTCAGTTAATTCTTGGGCCGAGCTGGAGACCCTAAGAGGGCAGAGGAAAGGTGGCACCTCCCCTACACTGACTTAGTAACACATTCTTTCTAAGCTGCCTCTACATTCCTGTATCCTGTCACTACTTCCCAACAGTGTTCTCTGTTCTTCCTAAAAAATGACCTGTGCTCAGGGGGAAAAAAAAAGAGAAAGATGTCTAATATGGTGCAAAGAGGAAAAAAAAAACAGATGACAGGATGAACCACTTTATACACATACTATTGCTAACATACAGATCACGCCGTTGTTAACCCTCTACTACTAGTAAGAGCCTTTGCAACTTCCAAGCGTTAAGAGTTAAGCAAAGAGGAGAGTTCAAGATACAATTAATCCTATTCCCCAGAATGGCCATGTGAAGCCTTTGGCCGTGTTAAGTGGAGCTCTTTTGGCTGTTTGGCTTCATAGAAGCCAACAAGAGCGATCTTACGCACAAAGCCTATGAGCCGTAAGAATACAACTAGTAACTGGGATACTAAAGAAAACATAGAATGTCTCTGCCTCCATCTTCTGTGTATCTCCTTCATCTTTCTTTCTTTTTCTGTTTCCCAGTCCGTGTGCCTACTTCCCAGTGCCTCACAAGATTACACAGCATTGTGCAACAGCCCAGAGAGAAAGAGAGGTTGATTTTCTTTTTCCAATTTCCCTGCTCTCTCTTATTCTCTTTCCTTGCCCCTCACCAGCCTCTTCTAAAATTCCCAGGATGAGAACTGTCCTGCTTGGGTCAGGTGTACCAACACCAGGACCAATCAGTTGTAGAGATAAGGCCACGTCACAAGGTAGGAAAATGGCCGGACACACAATCTAACAGAATGGGGGAAAGAGACATCCCAGAAGATGAGTTCCAGTCCACAAGGCCACCACTACCATGTGGGTATTGGCAGACAGCTCAACAGAATCAGCCACTATGAGTCATGGATGTGTTTGAGAAACTGGTAGAAACACTGGACCTTTTTCATAACATGTACATAATCGCAGATACCAAACTGTGTGCAAACTACATGGCGTTCATGAAACCCCTGTAATCCCTTCTTAGCTCCTAATTTTAAAACTCTATACGCATCTAGATTTTTCAAATGTTTCAGATTTTTCAAATATCGGTATAAAACTTTTCAAATTTTAAATACTGAATACAAAATTATATTCAAAGGTTTTCAACCACAACAAATACACATAATGAAATGTTAAGTCTTTGAGGAAATAGGACACATAGAAGTTTATATCATACATAATAGCCAGGACTGGGTGGAGCTAACAATCAAACATCAAATGATCTCTACTGTCATCAAATGGAGACAACATGGGAGCCCTCACATTTTTTTTTTTTAACTACACTTAGAATATTTCCCACTGTATATGATCAACACGATCAAACACTGGGGGACATGTACCTAGCCCCATTGCCATTCAAATCATAACACTCGCAATTACCTCATAAAAAAATAAAGTGAACCAAATAATTAGTAAGATCTAGTCCACTGCTACTCATGATGGCCTAGAATGAAAAAAATCTACATATGGCTCAGTCAAAAGTTTCTATTCAAAATACAGCTATTACTGTATGTAATTTTACTCAAAACAGGCAAAACCAAACATATACAACAGAAGAGAGCTATGGAAACAAAACCAGAAATAAATGCTTACAATCACGCAACAGGTGAAATATAAACTAAAAATGATATGAAAGCAGTCCAAAAACCTATACCCTTCACTGGTTATTAGGAAGCAGTCAATGATATCAGTAGCACATCCTTAATCTCCAAGAGTATATAATGGAAGGAAATGACCACATTCTACCACAAAATGTTCTTATATTACAGGAAAAAACAGAATAATAGAATATAAGGAACAATGGTTTAACAGAGAACTGCATTTGTCATATGCTCCTTAAATTTATATGAAAAAGGATTTATAAGTACAGTATTATATTCATGTATTTTGATTCTACAATAGATCTTGTAGAAGTTTCATATATGAGAGTATAAAAACCCGAAGTATTATCTTTACTGATACATTTCCCAGGCAATCTCCAAAAGAGAATCTAATTTCCTGAGTATCTGAATATATAAACTCCTTGAAAGCTAGAATGATAAAACACCACTGAGCCTGATTACATACAATAAACTCTAAAGGAAAAGATCAGATTCCTACACCACATTAAAATTTTTTGTATTAACTGTAACTGGAAAATGTAAGACAGTAATTATATGGGGTTAAAGAATTTCTTAAGCAGAGTCAACTGCTGTACTCTTTTTGTAAATATTGAGCCTACATATTAAGGCCAGCATGTAAAGTCTAAAAATTAATCAGTTATAATGCTTCACTCAGAAATTTTTATATTTGAAAACCTTTAGAGAAGGTGTCTTTTATATCACAAAGAAATATTACAGATTTTTTCATTCATGGATTAAACATGAGTAGTTTTTAACATTCTCACATGACCCTGAAGTCCCACAACAGGTAGTAATTTGTAATTCTGGTTGAGTCACACATTTCACCCGGATACACTAAGAGACTGGTTGGTGTTCCTGAGTTACTAAGTAGAAATAAGCCTCAACAATGTGACATCTGCCTTTTTCTCTGCTCATTCTTGAATGCAAAGTAACTTCCATATAATACCTAAAGCACAAGTTAAAAAAAATTTTTTTTACATACTTCATCTTTTTTCTGTTTTTTAAATATGGAAGATGACATATGGCAAAACTTGCAAATGTATGGATTCACAAAGGAAGGTCCCTGGATGCTCCCTACAAGAAAGTCACGGGGTTTAATGGTAGCTCAAGAGAATGCAGAATTTTGGTACCATACCGGGCACATCACAATCTAAGAGGATATTCAGTAGGCAGAACTGACAATTAGTCCCAGGACTCAAACTTAAATTCTGCTGTGAAATTCTAGTAAGATTTATTAAATCAAAGTTAATGTACAACAATTACCTCACTAGAGAATGAGAGAAAACACTGTACGTATTTCCTTTTTGGATACTAAAATGATTACATCATGCAAAGTTCATCTGAATTCTCTATGTAAAATATTCTGAACTGAATTACCTTTTTGTACAAATATTTCGCCAGGGCAGTGACTTGACGGGGCACTAACTGCGATGCATAATTGTAGTAATTGTAGGTAAAAGCACAAATGCCACCTTCTCATGTCTGCATCAGGGAAAACTCCCTTAAACACATTTCACCCTTAGTTTCACCTTCAAACAAACGGACCACCTCAAATCCTAAATATACCCAAAGCCCACTGCCTAGACACACAGTGAGAAACAGGCATAACAGATTTGTAAATAGGCAAGAAACTACTTTGTGCTAGAGACTATGATTACCTGGAGGTAGGAATTGCAGTTGGTTATTAGCTAATCGAAGATGACGTAAAGCTCTCAGACGACCAATTTCTGGGCAAACAATTTCTAAGGCATTGTCACTAAGATCCAAACATTGGAGTTTTACGAGAGATCCAATGGCTTCAAAAAGAAAAGAAAGGTGAAGGGAAAATTAATTTGACCCAAGTGTTATGACAAATCTTTAATGCAAGTACTACCAAATTAAATATTTTAATAGTTAATATCCCTGCCTCTGTTGCTTGCAAAATAGTAAAAACATAGATCTTTTAATTTAATCAAAACTGCTAACTGAATTTACTAATTAAGGCAGACAATCTTTGAAACTAACAAGTTAAAGATGCTTTATAAGTAAAATTCCCTAATACACCAACCAAAATTTGCTTTACTATTATGAAGCAAAGCTTAAACTATGGTTATGTCGTAACTAAAATTGGAGTGCCCTTACCTTCTGGCACCACAACTATGTTATTTGAGTGAAGGTATCTGTGGGGAAAGAAGAAAAAAAAAACGGAGCTGTTATCATTCAGTCCTTTTGCTAGATAACCAATTTGTAAAATGCTCACTTAGAAATTTATCAAATATAAAGGGACCAAAATGTTCTATCATACCCCAATCTAAGTGCATGCCATAAAGCACATGGCCATCACAGATAATTAATAATATTTTCAGAATGGTATTTTATGCTGGAATGGCAAATATTAAACCTATTTACTGATTTAAGTTGTTATTTTAAAATAAAAGCATACACAATAGATGTATTTTGAGTTATTTTTTTAAACTGACAAATTACTAGTTTTACAAAACAAATTACAAATTACAAAACAAATTACTAGTTTTTCTAGTTCATTTTAAAGTATTTGGGTTTTCAGAAAAACACCTATTGTGTAAAGAAAAATCAACACTTATTATGTAAATGAAAATGCAACTTTTAATTTCAAATGGAAGACTTACAAAATAAGCAAACCAAGGCTATTTCAAGCTAATATACTGACAGGAACCAAGAATGGAGAGACTAAATGCTGATCATTTACAGTATCTGTCAAAATACTCAACTGTCAAGGTACATAATTTATTTCACAGCAAAAGGAAATCTCATAAACAAGAATCAAATTCTTTTCTTAAAAAAGAAAAAAAAAAAAAAAAGGTTATCTGGCTGACAAGTCCAGGCAAGCCTAAGTAAATAACACTTTTCCCACTGAAGTATCTTTAGCACCCTCTGGTGGAGACTTTATGCAATCAGCAGCAGCCTGATTCAGAACAAAACAACAGTGACAACTGGAGATCACGTAGTAATAATTTCAAAAAATAAATGTATGGGGCGCCTGGCTGGCTCAGTTAGCACAGCATGCACCTCTTAATCTCAGGGTTGTGAGTTCAAGCCCCACATTGGACATGGAACTTAGCTACATAACATAATATAAAATGTTAATATAAATAAATTCGTATCACTGATTTTCAGAGAACGAAATTTTTTTGATCTTTTCAAAACTATCATTTTAGGGGCGCCTGGGTGGCGCAGTCGGTTAAGCGTCCGACTTCAGCCAGGTCACGATCTCGCGGTCCGGGAGTTCGAGCCCCGCGTCGGGCTCTGGGCTGATGGCTCAGAGCCTGGAGCCTGTTTCCGATTCTGTGTCTCCCTCTCTCTCTGCCCCTCCCCCGTTCATGCTCTGTCTCTCTCTGTCCCAAAAAAAAAAAATAAATAAATAAATAAATAAACGTTGAAAAAAAAAAAACTATCATTTTATTTACTATGCCTCATCAATCAGTCTTCATAAAGTATTTTTAAATTTAATTTTGAAATTTTCTTCTACATTATTAAACCTAACATCAAAGGTTAAAATGTCACTGACACAAAATAAGACACAAAATTAATACATTTAAGATTATTCCATGCTGCATTTAATAAATTCTGTGTAGGTACTAACCTGCTGGGCCTAACACGTTAAACAATTATACCATTCTATGATATTTTTATTCCTTGCTTTGTACGTATAAACTGATTTCACATTTTAAAATCCATATTCTTTAAACATTAATTTTAGGAAGGAATTCCTAACTGCACTCTCAGGTGACTCTAAAAATTCTTTGAACTAAAAGACTCTATGTAAATAAGTATGCACACACACATACGTACATATACACACATTTACATTTGTTATACAAAAGCCAGAGTGCCTAGACACCAAAATAAAGAGACAGCTGATTTTCAGTTACCCACAATACATTTGCCTCAATTTCTACATATGCAAAAGGATCCTAAAATGTCGAAATCAAAAGATGAACCAAAGCACTCAACATCATGAATGAAATCAAAAGGTGTATTTTAACACATTAAATTTATCTACGTTAAAGATGTGGTCTACAGTAAGAAGAGAATGTTCCCAATCCTAACTACAAAATGTAGGTGCCCAGGACCATCCCCCACCAAGTGAAACACCATCTCAACTCCTCAAGTTATTGTGATGTGCAACTGATAAAGAATCATCACTGGTGGAATGGATCAGAGAGCGAGCTCTGGAGCCAGAATGACTGCATTTCAGTAGCCATGTGGCCAAACTCAACTTCTCACTTTCATAATCTGTAGGAGCAGAGAATAGTAACACCAACAACACAGGGATGTTGTAAGGATTAAATAAATCAATAAATGTAAGGCTTTTAGAATAATCAGAGTGCCATGAATGCCACTGTTATTGTTGTTATACAGTTATCATGAGTCACCTGTAATCAAAGGTTCAACAATTTTGAGTCACTTCTCTTTACTTGCTTTTTGTAATTTCAAAGTAATTGAAATGTTGGAGTTTCAATGTAACTAGTTTTCATCATGTTCTCCTATAATGCAAGAACTTTCTTTCATTGCTGTGGGAATGCAAAACAATACAGCCACTTTGGAAAGTGGTCTGGCAGTTTTTTAAATAAAATTTAATACAGAAGTTTACTTAATAGTATTATGCCAATGTCACTTTCTTAGTCTTGACAAAATTTTAAGATGCTAAAAACAGGAGAAAGTGGATGAGAAGTATACTGGAACTCTGTACTATCTTTACAACTTTTCTGTAAATATAAAATTGTTCCAAAATAAAAAGGTTGCTGATTAAAAGATCAGGACTTTTATTTCCAGCCATAATGGAGTAACAGGGACCAGATTTACCTGACTGCTGTAAGCAAAAAGAAAATTGGAAGGAATATATGACACAATTATTTTGATACTAAAAACAGGAAATTAGGATTATGTTATGTGAGAGAGAAGAAACAAGGCAAGCCACACAAGATCCCTAGGTTTCTGCCTGGATGTAAAACTGATGGTATACGACTGCGTCCCAAACAAAGTATGTACATCTCACTAAGTTATGGAGACACAAGTCAGAATTCAGAGAAACCGAGGCAACTGGAAGTCGTGGGGTAGTGGGGTAGAGTTTGGGGGAGAGGATACTACAGGGAAAAAAATCCTGTGAAAACTGAAGGATTCTCTGACTGATAGCTGAATAGTAAAATGTAGCCTAGGCAAAGTAACTGAAAATCTATCTGCTGAATGGTCCACAGAGCTCACACCAGACTAGAAAGCATTTAAGTTCTGAACAGCAAGTCTTATTATTTGGCACATTCAAATCAGATCCTATAAAGGCCATGCCTTAGTAATAGGGTTAAAATACCACTAAAGTAGAGGTTACTCTAGACCTGTCCTCACAAAGTGTGGAGACAAACCATGAAAAGATCAAACTAAACTGCAAATAACCTCATGCCAGAATAAGGCAGCACAAGAAAAAGGCAGACAACAAAGTCTACAGACTCACCAATGTAAAACTTATAAGATCCAGCATCCAATCGAAAAGTAGTAGATATGCCAAGAATCAAGAAAGTGTGACCAATACCCAGGATTAAAAACAGTCAATACAAGTAGATCCAGTATAATAGAAACAATAAAATTAGCAAACAAAGGCATTAGAACAACTACAAAAAATATAGCAAGCTATTTAAAGGATAATATGAACACTGCAAGAGAGACGTTAAGGTATGAAGAAGAACCAAACAGAACTTCTAGGGATCAAAAACATAATGAACAAAGTAAAACAACTTCACTAGGTGGGATGAACAGCAAATTAGATACTGAAGAAGAAAATATTACTGACACTGAAGACAGAGAAATACAATTTGTCCATATTGAAGCACACAGAGACAAAAAAAGATGGAAAAAAACTGAAAAGAGTGTCAGTGATTAAAGGAAAATACTAAACAGTGTAACAAACATGCAAGAGTCCCAGAAACAGAGACAGGAGTATAGAAATAAATACCTAAAGAAATAACGTCAAAAAATTGCCAAATTTGATGAAAATCATAGAAACACGATCCCAAGAAGCTAAACGAATGTCAAATATAAAGAAAAAGAAGGGACGCCTGGGTGGCTTAGTCGGTTGAGCGGCCGACTTCAGCTCAGGTCATGATCTCACTGTTCGTGAGTTCAAGCCCCGTGTCAGGTTCTGTGCTGACAGCTCGGAGCCTGGAGCTTCGGATTCTGTGTCTCCCTCTCTCTCTGCCCCTCCCCCTCTCGCACTCTGTGTCTGTCTCTCAAAACTAAAATAAATAAAGGTTAAAAATTTTTAAAAAAAGAAAACCACAAGATACATCAAAATCAAATCCCTGAAAATGAGCATAAAATCAAAAATCTTCAATGTAGATAAAGAAAAAATAAACACATTACATACAGAGGAACAAATGTAAGAATAACAGGAGATGTCTCTTCAGAAACTGTGCAAGCCAGATGATAATGAACATCATAAAAGTGCTGAAAGAAAAGAAAAAAAAAAGTCATCAAGAATTCTAATTCCAGGGGTGCCTGGGTGGCTCAGTTGGCTGAACATCCATCTGACTCTTGATTTTGGCTCAGGTCATGATCTCATGGTTCATGGGATCAAGCCCCATGTCAGGCTCGGCGCTGACAGCGTGAAGCCTGCTTGGGATTCTTGCTTTCCCTCTCTCTCCACCTCTCCCCTGCTTATGCACTTTCTCTCTCTCAAAATAAACTTTAAAAATAAAATAATATGGGCTGTTTGCCATCTATATAAAAAAAAGCATTTTAATTCCAGAAGATCAAAACAAACAAACAAAAACTTCAAGACTATGAAGATGTTTGTAAAACAAAAACTGTAACATTTTCAGAGAAAAAACTAATGTGAAATTTTTTTCTCACAGAAAATCTTCAGGGCCTAAGGCTAGACAAGGAATTCTTAGACTTGACACTAAAAACATGATCCATAAAAGCAGAACTGGTAAAATGTAAAACTTTTGCTCTACAAAAGAATAGAAAGAGAATGAAGAGATAGGGGCATCTGGGTGGCTCAGCTGTGGGAGCGTCTGACTTTGGCTCAGGTCACATTCTTACAGTTCATGAGTTCGGGTCCCGTGTTGGGCTCTACACTGACAGTGCAGAGCCTGCTTGGGACTCTCTCTCTCTCTCTCTCTTCCTCTTGAAATAAATAAATTTCTAAAAAAAAAAAAAAAAGAGAATGAAAAGACAAACTACAAATTGGGAGAAAATATTTGTAAACAACATATACAACAAAGAACTGGTTTCTATAATTTGTAAAAAAATAAAAAATAAAAACCTCTTAAAACTGAAGAATAAAAATAAATCCAACTAGAAAAAGAGCAACAAATGAGTTTCACTGAAGAAAAGACACAGGTAACCAACACATACTTGAAAAGATGTTCAGTATCCTTAACCATTAGAAAAATATACATTAAAATCACAATGACATAAAACCACACATCTATCAAAATGACAAAAATAAAAACTAATGGTAACACCAAATACTGGTGAGATGTGGAGAAACTGAAACAATACCTTGCTCGGGGAGAATATAAAAAGGTGGAGCCAACCTGGAAAATTATTTGGCAATTTCTTAGGAAACTACAAATCCAGAGCAAAAGTGAAAGAGTAAGGGCCTCCAAAAATTATTTTACATAAAATCAACAAGAATATTGGCAAAAGTAGTAGTAAGAAGCTTATGTACAAAACTCTGGAAACTAGCCAAAGTGATACAAGGAGGGTTATATCTTAAGAAAAATGGCAAAAATCTCAGCAAGCACAGTGAGCTGTGTGAACTTTGGGGCATTTTCAATTCTTCTAATTGTATCCCTCACTCTCCACTCTGCAGAAGCATGGAAAAACAAAACAAAAACCCGGTCCACAATCGAAGTGAAAAAGTGGCAGCGTGCCTAGCACCTGAAGGGACAAAACCAGGTCAGCACTCACTCCCAGGGAACTGGCGTCATTTGACTTTGTCTCAAGGTTCCCTGAAAGGCCCCACCTGCAAAGTTCTTTTTAATTTGCTCTGCCTAGAAACTTGCCCCCTACAAAAACTCTTTCCCCAGTTGAAACACATTATGGGCAATTGTTTGACTTCACACCCACCTGAGTCAATAAATAACAGCTGGTGCAAACAATAGACAACCAAAAACCTTAAATGGAAAAGCTGGGCAAGATGTCCAGAGGAGCTGTGAAAAGCTCTGTTGTATTTCTGGAATTCTAGAAGGTCTAAGGCAGGTCAGAAACGTGCAAATGCTCAGGAAAGAGGTGAAAGACTCTAAGCAATCAGCTCTGCCGAACTTGAGGCTCCTGCATAAGCAGGAAGCGCAGGATAAGGCAAAGTTGTCGAATGCCTGGCTGGGAGCTGAAGGCATGCCACCATACAATAACAGAAGTCCTCAGCAAAGACTGGGAGACTACTGGATTCAGGTAGCGAAGGAAATCTCTAATCTAACCATCAGGTGACCACTAAGGTAACTGAGCAGATAACTTAAAAAAAAAAAAAAAAGAAAAGGAAAGGAAAAGGAGAGGAGGGAACTCTTTCAACTCATTCTATGAGGCCAATATTACCTTGATACCTAAACCAAGGAAATCGCAATAAAGGAAGACCAAGGACCAGTTTCCCTTATGAATACAGACACAAAATTCATCAACAAAATACTAGTAAGCCAAACCCAGCAACTTATAAAAAGGATTATACTCCACGACCAAATGGGATTTTCCCTCATTGATGCAGGGTTGGTTCAACATACAAGCAAAAATCAACATCTATATTAACAGGATAAAGAAAAAAAAACACATTCATCTCAGTAGATGAAAAGAAGACCATATGACAAAATCAAACATCCTTTTATGCTAAAAATACTCAACAAACAAGCAATAAAAGGGAATTTCCTCAATTACATACAGGGTACCTATGAAAAATCTATAGCCATCATCACACTGAATGGCAATAGACTGAAAGCTTTCCCCCTAACATCAGGCAGAAACAACACAAAGATGTCTGGTCTCACCACTTTTATTCAATATTCCATGTTACAGCCAAAAATAAAGCAAGAAAAAGAAATAAAAGGCATACATATTGGAAAGGAAGGAATGAAACTATCTTCACTGGCAGATGACATGATCTTGTATATAGAAAATCCTATGGAATCTACCAAAAAAAAAAAATTAGAGCTAATATATGAGTTCAGCAAGGCTGAGGGTAAAACATCAATATACAAAAATCAGGTGTATTCTTACATACCAGACAATGAGCAATTCTAATGTGAAATTAAGAAAAACCATTCCACGTATAACAGCATCAAAAGAATAAATACTGGGGCCCCTGGGTAGCTCAGTTCGTTTAGCGTCCAACTCTTAATTTCAGCTCAGGTCATGAGTTCAAGCCCCATATTGAGCTCTGCACTGAGTGTGAAGCCTACTTAAAAAAATTTTTTTTAATTTTAAAAAAGAATAAGTTAAACTTAGGAATAAGTTTAACAAATTCAAGATTTTTACACTGAAAAGTGTTCGGTGTTGAAACACAAAAATGTTGAAAGAAATTGAAGACCTAATTAAATGGAAAGACATCTCACATTCATAAATTAGAAGACATAAGACAGCAATATTCCACATATTGATCTAAAGATTCAATACCATCGCCACCATTGATCACAGATACCTTTTTTTCTTCATAATTTGACAAGCAGATGTTAAAACTCACATGGAAATGCAAGGGATTTAGAAGAGCTAAAACAATTTTGAGAAATGGGAATAATGTTGAAGGAATCATACTTCTCTATTTCAAAACTTAACTATAAAACTACAGTAATCAAGTTGTGTGCTACTGGCAAAAAGATAGACAAATAGATCAATGGAAAAAAATTGAGCATCCAGAAATATGCCAACATGTTCACGGTCAGATGATTTTTGACAAAGGTGCCAAGACAATTCAATAGGGAAACGGTATCCTTTTCAATAAATGGTGCTGAGATAGCTGGAGTTGCATATGCAAAAACAGAAGTCAGGCCTTTACATTGCATCGTATGCAAAAATTCACTCAAAATGGATCAAAGACCTAAATGTAAGAGCTAAAATGATACAACTTAAGTAAGAAAAACAGAGGTAAATCTTCATAATGTTGGATTAAAACAATTTCATAGATATGATACCGAAACACAAAATGCCAGATAAAAAATTATCAAGAAAGTGAAAAGATAAACCATGAATGGAAGAAAATATTTTAAAAGTATACATCTGATATGGTATCAAATATATAAAGCATTCAAATATATAAATATATATATCTCAAAAATATAAAGCACTTAAATATATAGAGCTATCTCAAATATATAAGGCATACAAATACATAAAAAACTCTTACAACTCTACAATAAAAATATCATAATTTTAAAATAGAAAACAGATTTGAATAGACATTTCTCCAAAGAAATATATAAACAGCCAATAAGCAAATGAAAAAAGATCAAAAGAAAAATACAAATCAAAACTATGATATACCAATTCACACCTACTAGAATGACAATAATCAAAAGGACAGAAAGTAACAAGTGTTAATGAGGATGTGGAGAAGAAGTTAGGATCCTCACATACTGTTGGTGGAATTGTAAAATGATGCAGCTTTGGAAAACAGTTTGGCAGTTCCTCAAAAGGTTAAACAAAGCTAACAATGCAATTCCAGTAGTAGGATAAACCCTAAAGAACTGAAAATACACGTTCATATATAAACTTCTACACGAAATGTTCATAACTGCATTATTCACCATAGCCAAGATGTGTGAACAACCCAAATATCTATCAACTAAAGAATGGATAAACAAAACATAGTATGTCCACAAAAAAGAATGCATTCTGAAACATACTACAACATAAATGAACCCTGAAAACATGCTATGTTAAAGCAGCAAGACCCAAAAGGCCACATACTGTATGATTCCATTTACATGAAATGTCCAGGACAGGCATAGCCATAGAAATGGAAAGCAGATTATTGGTCACCAAGGAGTTATTAGGGGGTTGGGGGAGGGGGGTATGACTGCTAAATGGGTTTCTTTTGAGGTGATGAAAATGTTTTGGAATTAGACAGCGGTAATGGTTGCTCAACCTTGTGAATATACTAAAAACCACTGAATTATATACTTAAAAGGGTGAATTTTATGGTATGTGAATTATATCTCAACCAAAAAAGAAGTGACACGTGTAATTACCACAGGACTCAGCAATTGCAGTCTTAGTCATTTATCTCAGAGAAATGGAAACTTATTCACCAAAAAAATAAATGAAAGTACGGAAATGCTACAAGCAGTATCAATTATTACACATAAAAACAAAACAACCAATATGTCCTTCAATGGGTAAATGGTCTAAGAAACTGCATTACATCCATACCATGAAATATAATTCAGCAACAAAGAGGAACAAACTATTGATACATACAACAATTTGAATGGATCTCAAGGGATTGTGCTGGATGAAAAAAAGGTCCCAAAAGGTTACATACTATATGCTTTCATTTACATAATATTGCTAAAGTGATAAAATGATAGAGATGGAGAACAGAGTAGCAGTTACCAGGGTTTGGGGACCGTGTGTAACATGATTATAAAAGGGCAGTTCAAGGAGGGGAGGGTGGGTGATGGGCATTGAGGAGGGCACCTGTTGGGATGAGCACTGGGTGTTGTATGGAAACCAATTTGACAATAAATTTCATATTTAAAAATAAATAAAAATAAAAAAATTAAAGGGCAGTTAAAGCAATGCTTGCAGTGATGAAAGTACTCTCTCTACCCGACTATGGTAGGGATTGTACAAATGTACACATGTGATAAAATTTCACAGAACACACGCACACACACACAAATGAGTGCACAGAAAATGATGAACACTGGAGGAAGATAACACTAGTGCCGATTTTCTGGTGCTCATCTTGCACTATAGTTACGCAAGATGTGAATGCTGCTGGAAACTACAAGGGTATACGGGATCTTTCTGTATTATTTCTTACAATTCCATGAGAATCCACCATTATCTCAAAGGAAAAAGTTTAATTTGTTTTAAAAAAGGAGAGATAAAGACTTTACTCAGGTAAACCAAATCTGAGAGAATATAGGAATGAATATAAAAGACAATTTTCCTCATTTTAAATTTCTTGAGAATTAACAATGTATCAGTTTGGTCTGTCAGCTCCAGATCTACCTTCTATACCCGATTGACCTGGACGCTGTCAACTCTCCCTTGTCAACTGGCCTAACATTAGGGCTGGAAGAGGGCACTGGAGTGACTCTATCAGAGGACAGCAGCAGCAAGGACCTCCTTTCTGGGTCCAGTCCCCCAGCAACTGTTTATTTAGCACAGGAGCCAAGGCCCAGAAGCACTCACCTCGGCAGCCCTGTTGGGAAACCTCAAGCTGCTTCCTCCAACCGTGACTCCCCACCCAGCTCTGAAGCAGCTCTGGCCGCACCCCCAGGCCCACTCTCCCCATCCATCAATGCACTTCTACATACCAGCTTCAACGGGCCTTAGGCAACTGTACTACCACCCCGTGGCCACTTCTGTGGTGGGTAGGCCACACTGTCAAGCTGCTTCTACACACCAGCTCCAGACTACCAACACCTTCCTCCAACACTGAGCTGATATTATAGATCGGCTCCAGCCTAAACCAGCTGGCAAGCTTCTCGGCCACCAGCAGGCTGTGTGCTCCCAGTCAGGCCCTTCACTGAAGAGCTCTCAATCTCAGCCTAGGGGCTGGAGCTCTCCTAAGTCTTTTCAGTCCCTTCCTTGTCTACTTTCTCTCAGCCCAGAAGTAATAGCTGTTTTTTGTACTTGCTACTTCTGAATACCACAGAGTTCTCTTAATCTCTTTTAGCGGTTAATAACACCTCACTAGTCAGCAATTCTTTATATTAATTTTCCCTGTTTCAACTAGGGGTACGGTTTCTATCTCCCAACTGGCTCCTGACTGACATACACATGATACGTACGTATATTCGTATGCTGACAGATACACAAACACACATATACAACAACAGCACAAAGAACGAAGTACTGATGTACAGTTCCCACATTACAAGTGAAGTAAGTGGTCTGTTATGTGAAGGGAGACTGTAAAAGGTTAAGGAAGCACAACGTAAGCCTTAAAACACTGAGAGTTGATAAGTCAGTAGTGGTTAGTAAAATGGGGTCCTACATAACACTGAAATAATTTTAAAGAAGGAGAGAAGAGGGAAAAAATAAGTAACAGTTGAGACGCATAGAACCAAATTGTAAGATGGTTGACTTAAAATGAATCATATCAGTAATCCCATTAAATGTAATACGATCTAAACACTCCAGTTAAATGGCCTAGATTGTCAGATTGGTCAAAAATCAAATAACGAACTAATGTTGACTTCAAGAAAATCACTTGAGTTATAAAGACACAGAGAGGTTAAAATAAAAGAATGCAAGTTCCAATTCAGTACAGCAGAATAAACTCCCACCGGACTGATCCTCTGGCAGATAACACACACACACACACACACACACACACACACACACACACACACACGACTCTAAGGCACTACAGAGTAAACAAAAACAAGCCATCCTGGAGAAGAGTCAAACCTTAGAAGAACGAATGGCACTGAGTGAGTTTGAGTTTTGTTTTTTTTTTTAAATTTTTTTTTTTTCAACGTTTTATTTTATTTTTGGGACAGAGAGAGACAGAGCATGAACGGGGGAGGGGCAGAGAGAGAGGGAGACACAGAATCGGAAACAGGCTCCAGGCTCTGAGCCATCAGCCCAGAGCCTGACGCGGGGCTCGAACTCACGGACCGCGAGATCGTGACCTGGCTGAAGTCGGACGCTTAACCGACTGCGCCACCCAGGCGCCCCGAGTTTTGTTTTTTAAGCAGCATTTAGAGTAAGGCAAAGTACAGACAGTTACCAAGCAAAGTGGCTAAAATTCTAATAGGAAACTTCATTCTTACCAACCTAAAGAACAGGAGGACAGAGTTCAGGGAAACCATGACCACTGGCAAGTAAAGGGAAAATACCTGAAAAAAAGAGCCAGGGAAGCGTAACCCCAAATTCTATTTATAAACTTTGTCTAAATCAATGGCAATCCCAGAACCATGCAAATATGGAAGAAATTACAGTCCAGGTGAAAGAACTGAACTGAGTTTTCAGCTGCCCTCCAAAAACCAGTTCACTTGTCTGAGTCAAACCAGGTAAATTACCTCCTAAAGCAAAAATATCAACACTCTCTGAATGAATACAACAGATTCCAGTCTCCAAGACATAAAATCCCCAATTATCATGATATAATCTATAATTATTCAACATATGAAAACCCAAGAAAATGTGATCCATTAACAACAATAAACAATGGAGATCAAGCTCAAGATAACCAAGATGTTGGAATTAGCAGACAAGAAATTTTTATATAGATATACATAGTGATCTAAAGTAAAATATGCCTATAATATAAAGAAATAGAGAGAATAAAAGAAAGAAAATCCTAAAACTGAAAAAATTACAAGATGAAGCTAAACAACAGGATTAATGTTACAAAGGAAAGAGTTTATGAACTTGAAAAAGATCAGTATAAATGACCTAATCTAAGATGCAGAGAGAAAAAAGCTTGAAGGAAACATGAACAGTGCCTCAGAGGAATGTAGGACAACATTAACAGATGTAATGTGTAAACAGTGCCCAAGAAGGAGAAAGGGAACAGTACATAAAAATTACTCAAAGAAATAATAATTGAAAATGTATTAAATTTGGGAAAAGACATAAATTCACAGATTCAAGTAGCTCAGCAAATTCCAACATAAATACAAAGATAATTAAACCAAGGCACATCATAGTTAAATTTCTGAAAACCAAAAAACAAAATCTTGAAAGCAGCCAGACAAAAATGATATATTAATACATGTGGAAAATGACTAAAATCCCACTAACTTATTATATATAGTATATTTACATAACAAATAATATAATATATATTATTAGTTCATAGATCATTGTTTTAATACTTAATAATAAATATATAATTATTAATTTAATATATACTTAATAATTATGTTATATAATATACAGTATACTTAATATATAATATATTTAATATATAATAATATAATTATATAATATACACAACAGTTATATTGTTTATGTTATAGTATATAACTTATATATAAACATTTACACATTATATTATACATATTATATAAAAATACTTTTAAAGGGCTCAAAGAAAAACACTGTCAAGCCTGAAAGCAACCACCGCTGGATATATAATACAGTTTGGGGTATTACATTGCAATTATCTTCATCTTCACGACTGTTTCATTTTTCTGCCTGAAGTCCTCAAGAATTTTTTCTTTAAAGTCTGAAAAAGGCTTTGAATAAATTCCACACCCATTACTAATAAAAATTCTTGAGGAAGTCAGAATTAATGATGTGGTAGGCAGCCCCCAAGACGGTCTCCACTGATCTCCACTACCTGGCATTTAGGCCCTTGTGTTATAGCCTCCCCTTAAGTGTGGGCTGGACCTACTGACTTGTTTCTAATGAACAGAAAATAGCAAAAGTGATGGGATGTCACATCCATGATTAGATGACAAAAAGGCTGTGGCTCCTGTCTTGCATACCCTCTCTTGCTTTTTCCCTTGTGCTGATGGAAGCCAGCCGCCATGTCGGGAGCAACACTATAGAGAAGCCAAGTGGCAAGACCTAAGGGAGTTGAGTCCTCCTGCCAACAGCCAGCTAGGAAATGAGACCTTCGGGCCAACAACCTGAGATTAACTGAATCCTGCCAAAACCACATGAGTGAACACAGAAGAGGATACTTCTTTAGTTGAATGTTCAGGTAAAAACAGCAGCCCTGGGCAACAACCTTGATTGCGGCCTTGAAAGAGACACTGAGGCCAAGATACCCAGCTAAGCCAAGCCCAGATTCTAGACCTTCAGAAAATATGAGATAATAAGTATTTACTCTGTTAAGCACCCCTACTACAGTTTAAGTCACTACATTCTGGGGTAATTTGTTAAGCAGCAATAGATTATTAATACAAATGGGTATTTACTTAACACAATAGAACATACACACATTAATTGTAAAGTCAGCATCTTTCTTATGGGGCAACCCTGGAGGCATTCCCACTAAGGTCAGAAACAAAACAAGGATGCCCATTATCTCAAGTACAATTTCACACTGTTCTGGAGGGACTGGCCAGTGCAGTTAGACTAGAAAAAATAAATAAAAGGCATTAAGGTTTAGAAAAAAAGAAACAACACTATCTGTATTTTCAGACATGAGAGTATTCCTGAAAAACCTTGAGGGATCAATGATAAAACTAATTCAATAAGATTTTAGCAAGGTAGCAGGATATAAAGTTAATATTGAAAAAATAACTGCTTAGAAGAGCTAACAGAAAATTCATTTACAGGGGCGCCTGGGTGGCTCAGTCGGTTAAGCGTCCGACTTCAGCCCGGGTCACGATCTCACGGTCCGTGAGTTCGAGCCCTGCGTCGGGCTCTGGGCTGATGGCTCAGAGCCTGGAGCCTGCTTCTGATTCTGTGTCTCCCTCTCTCTCTGCCCCTCCCCCGTTCATGCTCTGTCTCTCTCTGTCTCAAAAATAAATAAACGTTAAAAAAAAAAATTAAAAAAAAAAAGAAAATTCATTTACACTAGCAAAAAATTATATATTAAATGTTTAGAAATATATTTTAGAAATGTTCAAAACCTATATGAAGGAAACTATAAAGAACCTATAAAAACAAAAAATAGACCTAAAATAATGTTAAGACATCTTTCTTGGAAATATACGCTGAACTATTTAGAGGTAAAAAAAAAAAATGATGTATGCAACACTCTCAAAGCCTTTCAAAAAATATGCATATGTATATATATATATACACACACATATATAAAGAGAATGAAATTAAAAACTTGACAAAGCAAATGGGGTAGAACATTACCAAAGATGATTAAACTGAATCTAATCAAGAGGAAAAAAATCAGACAAATCTGCACAATACTTTAAAGACATTGGGGACGGGAGGGATTAGGGTAATTAAAATATGAAATGCATATTAGATGATATTACTGAGTTAATATTACTTTTAAAGTGTGATAATAGTATAATTATGTGCAATACTGCCCTTATTATTAGGAGATACATACTGATATATTTAGTAGTAAAGTATCATAATGTCTGTAATTTGTGTGTGTGTGCGTGTGAGAGCTGGAAAGGGAAGAAGGGAGGAAGACTGTAGGAGACAGAAAGAGAAAGCCAATGTGGCAAAATGTTAACTGGTTAAATTTAAGTGAAGTGTATATGGGTGTTCACTGTATTATGCTTTCAACTTTCCTGTTAGTTTGAAATTTTTCAAAATAAAAGGATGGGGCGGTGGGGAGACAGGAAATGACAGACTCCCAGATTAAAGATGGAGGTATAAAGTTAGTTTTCCTTACTTTACCTCCTGAAAATTTTGCCAAATAATTAAGAGAACAAAAAACAGCAGTGCAAACTCCTCCTTCAACAAAATTAGCAGGGAGCTGGAAAGCAAGGGAAATATAAGGTTCTAAGTATCTTCCTTACGGGTAAGTCAATAGAGACTTAAAGTTGATGCACCAGAAAACAAAGGTGTAAACATATTATTTAGCATTATGGAGGTAATTGTCAAAAGAATTAAAAAAACAAATGCAGTGTGGAGGACACAGAGAAATAGGCTTTTCCTCTGTGTGTTAAACCTTTTATACCATTGGACTATTTATATCAAGTATCACATGTAGTAACAATAAATCTTCCCAATTATACTGACTATCCAGAAGGATTCTGTGACAAAGAGGCTGTACCCAGGGGTGGAGGGATGGGGGGTGGGTGGAAGTATCCTTCATTATCTTTACTACCTTGAGGTAAAATATTTAAAACACAAATTTAAATGGTAAAATACTTTAAAATACTATTGGGGTTAGCAGAACTTCAGGTCTACCTCTATGACTATGACACCAAAATATAATAAATGAATACATTAAAATTGTATGTCCTAGTATTTCAAATAACTTAGAAGTATTTTCATTCTTGTTGTGTATAAAAATATGAATAAACAGACTCACAGTTCCACAAGGTTTGGAAGCTTCTGAGCAAGGTTTTCTGGCTGAAAATTAAAAACTCAGAATTAAATTTTATCTTTGAGAAATGTACAAACAGTTCTAATGAGCTTAAACACAGAGTATGATCTTTGGTGGGGGGGGGCAGTGTAAATCTGAAGGAAATAATGCAAAAATAATAAATCAGCAGGTCTGGGTTTTATGCTTACATGGCCCATACTACAGTTTAAATCTATAAATCTGAACGCTTAAAATGAGTGTCTTGGGACACCTGGGTGGCTCAAGTGGGTTAATGCCCAACTCTTGATTTCGGCTCAGGTCATTATCTAGCAGTTTCGTGGGTTTGAGCAGTGCGTTGGGCTCTGCACTGACAGTGCAGAGCCTGCTTGGAATTCCGTTTGCATCTCTCTCTGCCCCTCCCTTGCTCGCTCTCTCTCTCTCTCTCTCTCTCTCAAAAATAAATAAATACATTTGCAACTACGTGGATGGAACTGGAAGGGTATTATGCTAAGTGAAATTAGTCAGAGAAAGACAAAAATCCTATGACTTCACTCATATGAGGACTTTAAGAGACAAAACAGATGAACATGAGGGAAGGAAAACAAAAATAATATAAAAACAGGGAAGGGGACAGAATAGAAGAGACTCATAAATATGGAGAACAAACTGAGGGCTGCTGGAGGGGTCGTGGGAGGGGGGATGGGCTAAATGGGTCAGGGGCACTAAGGAATCTACTCCTGAAATCATTGTTGCGCTATATGCTAATTTGGATGTAAATTTTAAAAAATAAAAAATTAAATTAAAAAATAAAAAATAAATAACTTTAAATAAATAAATAAATACATAAATAAATACATAAATAAATAAAATCAGTGTCTTTCTGAGAAACGGCCACAGAAGAAGTTACACTGTTCTTAACAGACATACACAGAGGGGAGGATGCCATCTGACAACAGAGCCAGATACTGGAGTGACACAGCCAAGGACCATCAAGGATCACTGGCAACCACCAGAACCAAGGAAACAGTAACAGATTCTCCCTCAGAGTCCTGAGAAGGAGCCAACCCTGCCCACATCTTAATTTCGGACTTCCGGCCTTCAGAACAGTGAGAATACATTTCTGTTCTTTTAAGCCCCCTATCCTGTGTAATCTGTTACAACAGCCCTAGAAAACTAATACTCACCCCCAAACTCCCAATTTGGGTGCCTTGGAAAAACTAAATAAATAAGGGAAATCCCCAGGTGCCAGAAAGCCAGACCTAACTAAGCTCAGGACAGAGTGGTCCTGGGGCTCAGGTGGTCCGGGGGGGGGGGGGGGGGTGGCAGGGGTAGGAAACAGGCCACTGGAAAGACAGGCTGGGAAAGATCTAGGTGCCTTACCCAGTCCCGATTTTGGAAGGATTGGCCCTTCCACAAAAAGAATCCCAGAAATCCCACTCCCAGATTGCAAGTGGGCTTCTCTCTGCCAGAGGCAAAAGGAAAAGCCTCCTCTAAGCAACTGAAAGCCAGCCTGCATCTCTCTCCCTCCCTCTCCCCCCTCCCCGCCACCCAGGTCAAATTCACACAAACACAAAGACAGGAGTTGTTAAGACTGAAGGAGCACACTGAGTCAGGAGTAATAGATATATATTTATTCTACACTCAAACATACTGTAGGTAAGCTAGGTATCAATAACAAAGAATCAGTAATCGTTTTTTTAGAAGTAATTAGGTGTAGCTTGAGTCCTAAAGACAAATATAAATTATCAGAGGTTGCTATGGGGCAGAGAGGAAGGGTTCTGGTCAGCTTTCTAGGCACAAGAAGCAACACAGGAAAATGTGAGGCAGGGAGGTGTGTCTGGGAAATTGCAAATACAATCTATTTTGCTGTAACTCCCGAACACTACTCCTGAACAGATCTTACACTTTCGAAAATCCTGTTATAAAAACAATTGTGTTAATAGGTGTTGAGGACTAGAAGGTTTTGTATTTGCAACAAACTAATTTTTCAGACAGAAACCAAGTAACAATGATCATCATTAGGAAAAGGATCGGGGTGCTCTCTATTCTTCACTCTATGTTAGTATCATTTGAATTTTTAACAGTGAACATGTTGGGTCTCATATAATTGAAAACCATTACATTCGATAATGTGGTATGCACATAAACTGCTACATAATTGAGTAATCAATCATATTACATCCAATTTGGGTTCTAAACAGTAAGAGAAACACCATTAGTGTGATATGCCTGGGCCATAGGGTATGAAGGTTTATAATGACTTCGCAGAGTGGCCTGGAACAGACCACTAGAACTTATATTTTATAAAATGGGAAAACTTTTTAAAAATTCTGAACACAATAGAAATCCACTGGTTTAAACAAGGAAATGACATTACCACTTTAAGTTGGCATACTGATGAATTTAAATACTTAGCCACAGCATCCAAAGCTGCTTATATACACATATATCCTTGTCCTTTTATGATAACCAAATGTTAAATACAAATATTGTTATGAGAACAATGAAGCATTTACTGAGTACCCATTTTTGATCAAGTCACTTATATTTAGTTTTCAAATGCTGAATGCTGTGATTCCTTTTTTTTTCCCCACATGTTTTGATATCAATATATGCAATGAAGTCCTTCATGACAAGTCTTTCCTCAGATGTTACTCTTGGATCTGCAGAAATCCTCAAAATGTTTCTTTTAGTATGGGTATCTTCTCTTTTAAGGAGAATATGCATTTCCATTTATGGGCATACATACAAAGCTTCCTAGGCAAGCTAGGCAACTAGGGATGGAAGGATGAGGGAAGGGGGCAGTAAGAGGCTTAATAATAGCTGGTCCTCTAAAAAGGAAAAACTTATCCAGAAAAAAGACTCATCTATTTTATCTGCTACAATCAGTATCATATCTTGACCTGCGATCATTTTTCCCAGATGACGATTTCGTGCCATCCAACAGCATTCTAATTATCCCATGAGAAACTGGTTAGCTCTTTTGAGATACACAGCTTCACACACAATTAAGCACTGAATAATGTTTCTACTGCTAATGGTGCATTACCATATCTTTATTAACAGTTAGATACACTGTGTTTTTATTTAAAAATAAGCAAGGTGACCTTAAGAAAATTGCAGTTCATTACAACACGGGTGGGGAAAAACCCGAACCCTTATTAATTAGTTCAGGCCCAACCAGCCTGACAAATGAGCAGCCCACTGCACAGGCTGTGGCTGACACCTACTGGTAAGCATCACTGAATTACTTTCTGCTAAACTAGTTACAAATGTTTTCTAAATTAAGCCAAAATTCTCTGCATTAAATCCCACATTGCACTTAGCTGAACACCTCTTCTTTACGGGGAATGTAAAAGTAACCTTCAGCAAGCACATTTAAGTATAAAATTTACCTCTGATTTTGAATCAATGATGTTTTACTACACCCTTTTAAGGAAAACTGCCTACCTCCTTACATGCGAACGTTTTTAAATCGTGTATCTTGGAACAAATAGTTCAAATATGTTGCAAACACTATGCTGAGTGATGTGCCCTGGTAGGCACTGTGAGCCACCTGCTTCTTCCTCTTCTCTGGCTGGGCACCTGGTAGGACTGCATTTGTCTCTTCGAGCTGGATGTGGCTAAGTGACTTACTCTGCTCAGTGGAATTATGTTGAAGTGGTAGCCTTCAAGAGCCTGAGCTGTGAGAACTAAAACGCATCTAATTCACGACTTTGAAATGTGTCTTTACAAACACCGCGAAGCTTGTTGTGTGTATTGTGACAGTTTGTGAATGAAATGTTTTTTTTTCCCCCTTTAGTCCCACAACTAAACTTAAAAAAAAAAAAAATTATTTTGGGAGGTGGGGGGGGGGGGGTGGGCAGAGAGAGAAGGTGAGAATCCCAAGCAGCCCCCACACCCAGGGCAGAGCCCAATGATGGGCTCCATCAAGGACTGTGAGATGATGACCTGAGCTGAGCCACCCAGGCGCCCCTAATTAACTTTTTTTTAATGAAAAAAATAAAAATAAAATTTTGAAGTGAAATACAAAAAGTTACATAAAAGCTCAGAAAGTTCACAGTGACCTCCACGTGATGCAAGCTTTGTCAGTCTCCATCCCTGACTTTCGACACCATTAACCAGAGTCCCCAAGCAGTAAGAGAGTCATGACAGTGTGAGTAAAAGAAGTAATTGTGCTGTTGCAAACCGCTATGATTCAGGGTTCGGCAAAACCTGCTCCATTTCTGACTTCTAAAAACACATTTCAAAGAAGTCATGAATTAAATGTATTTAAGTTCTTATAGCAGTTATGAAAGATGGAATGAAGTTGGACCTCTGACACTACATACAAAAATTAACTAAAAATGGACCAACGACTTAAATAGAACAGCTGAAACTGTAAAACTCATGGAAAAATAGAAGTGAATCTTTATCATTGTGGATTTGGCAATGGATTCACAGATATGACACCAAAAGCATGAGGAACAACAGAAAAAACAGATACACTGGGCTTCACCAAAATTAAAAACTTTTGTGCATCAAAGGATATTACAAGAAAATGAATTACAAGACAGTGAAGACAACATGTAAAATGGGAGAAAATATTTGTAAACCATGTATCTGCTCAGGGTCTAGCATCCAGAGTATATAAAGAACTCTTACCAAAAAACCCCCCAAACAACCCAATTTAAAAATGGGCAAAGAATTTGAATACTCTGTAAATATATGCAAATGACCAACAAGCACATGAAAACATGCTCAACATCATTAGCATTAGGGAAATGCAAATCAAAACCATAACGAGGTGTCACTTCACACCTATTATAATAACAATATTTAAAAAAACAACTGGGAAATAACAAGTGTTGGGGAGATGTGGAGAAACTTGGAATCCTTATACCTTGCTGGTGAAGTGGTTCAGCCATTCTGGGAGTTCCTCAAAAAGGCAGAGCTACCCTATAACCCCACAATTCCACACCTAGGTAGGTATATACCCAAAATAATTAAAAATAGGTACTCAAACATTTAAATGTAAACCATATTCATAGCTGCACTGTTCACAAGAGCAAAAAGGTGAAAGAGGCCAAATGTCAATCAATGGATGAATGGGTGAACAAACTGTGGCATGCACACACAACAGCATCTTATTGAGCCATAAAAGTTGTGAACTGATGCACACTACAACTTGGAGGAAGTTTGAGAACACTCTAAGTGAAAAGAAGCCGGACGCAAAAGGGCACATAGTGAATAATCCCATTTATATGAACTATCCATAAGAGATAAATCCATAAAGACAGAACACAGATTGGCGGTCGCCAGGGCTGAAGTGTGGAGGGGAATGGGGAGAAGTTGCTTAATGGGTGAGGGGTTTTACTCCAGAGTGATGGAAATGTCTGGAACGAGACAAAGGCACTGGTTGTGCAACACTGTGAATGTACCAAACACCACTGAATTGTTCACTCTAAAATGGTTGATTTACATTACATAAACTTCACCTCAAAAATTATTTTTATTATTTTTTAATTTAAAAAAGTTAATGAAGTTTTGGTACTGAAGGAAAAAAGGCACTTCAGTTACAAACCATCACAACATACTCAAGTGCACGTCTGCTCTCTCTCTCTCTCTCTCTCTCTCTCTCTCAAAATAAATAAGCATTTAAAAAAAAGACGATGGGGCACCTGGGTGGCTCAGTCGGTTAAGTGTCGACTTTGGCTCAGGTCATGATCTCGTGGTTCATGAGTTCAAGCCCCACGTCGGGCTCTGTGCTAACAGCTCAAGTCTGGAGCCTGCTTCAGATTCTATGTCCCCCTCTCTCTCTGCCCCACCCCGCTTGTGCTGTCTTTCAAAAATGAATAAATATTAAAAAAAAAAAAGACGATGTATGACATAATTGTTCATTATGAGTGGGGAGCATATTCCAAAGCTCAATGTATTATACTTCAGGTACCTCACTCACATACGTATTTGTTGACTGATCTGATGGGGCTAACATTTAGAAACTGGCATCTCATTTTTAAGGTACAGGTGGCTCATTTTAGTATAGTGCATGCTTGAAAATGAATTTCAACTTGTGGAAACACATACATAACAATGGCTTTTGAGCCTTCTGCTGGCAAACAGAGCCCTTCCAGTGTCCAAGGATATGGTCTGGTGTAAGGGAAAAACTTCTCTCCCTGCCACCTCGTTCTAAACCCTCCCTTCCTAACTCCCAAGGCAGAAACTACAAATCACAAAGGGTAGGCTAAATCATGTTCCCCATATTTTAAGAAAGTATAGAGAGATACAAGTTTTAAAAACATTTCTATCAGGAAAAGTTACACAGTAGATCTCAGAGGTAAACGTCACAGAGGTAACTAGGAAAACTCACTTAAAGGGGAACACCTCATTGCTCTGAAACAGATAAATGTGGTTACATTTTAACTATATGGTGCGAGGCCAGAAAAAGGTCATCAGTAAATACTTGCAGAATTAAAACAAAAGACCGACTAGGTGACAAATGAGGAGACCCGGTACATGCTCTAACTGGCCACAAAAGTGACTTTGGACCCGTCCATTAACTTCTTCTAAGCTTACTTTCCCCAAAAAGAAAAATCGCCTAAACTGCCTATAAAGCTCCATCTAGCTTTGAAATTCTGTGATTCAAGAAACAGAATGAAATTAGGGGTCAGACATTCATTTTCTAAACTATTTCAAATACTTTGTTACCTATTTGACAGGGAACTACCGTCAATCAACCAGTAAGGATCAGGGGGCAAACTGTGAAATCTGAAAATTCAGTAGGAAAAGCAGCTTTGGTTTATAACAAAACTCCTACTCTTCAGGCATGTGTGTATTACTGAGACAGGATACATTTATAATCAGTGTTTTTGCAGAACTACATCACATACTACACATCAGCATTAAAACACAAACAGAGCATCTGAACGCTTTACTACTTGACGTATCATTTCCACACATTCCATTTAAGAAATAACAAGAAGCCCCTTATGTTGGAATTCAAAGTGAATCAAACAAACAAAAACAAAACTTAATTCCCTCTCCCAAATTTTTCTGCCACACTTGATGGCACGACGCTCTTTTACTATTTCTTTGTTTTCCCTTCAAGGTTCTGTGATGTTCATTTAATCCAGATCCTACTCTTAACCAAATTCAAAGGGGGTGGAGGGCATAGCTATGTTACTTTCCCAGACATCAGCCCCTTGCACCCTCAACCCTGCCACCAGCTGCAGAAGCTGTCGATGCAGCATAAACGCAGGCATCGTCATCACTGTAAATCAAAATATCTAGACTCACTGATTAACACAACTTGAGAGCTAGCTAAGATCTTAGCGGTACTCTATGCCAACAATCTTACTTTAATTTTTAATTGTAAAACTAGTAGGTATTTAGTGAAAAAACATAAACCAAACTTCACAGAACCTTTCCCTTGTACTCTGCATCCTTAGGTAAGGTTCTTTCTCTTCCAGCTCCCACCCCCACTCTCTTGCCTTCCCTCAACCTACAGCTCTAATCACTGTTAAGTTTGATTGATGCGCTTTTTAATGTCAGTTTATTTATCTATAAAGTAGGGATAATAATAATGCCTACTTCACAGGATTGTCTTAGATTAATTTATTAGTTAATTAATTTAATACATGTAAATTGCTTAAGACAGTGCTTGTAACTTACTGCTATGATGTTACAAATGATGTTACAAAAGATGTTAGCTGCTATCAGATTTTAACCAATCCCAGACTGATGAACATTTAGGTTTTCATAATGTTTCATTGCATCCAACGTTTTGATGACCATCCTGTTCACTTGACATGTTCATTTGACATATTCACAAATGTTCACTTGATATTTTTTTTTCTGCTGTGTAAATTCTTACAGGTGAAAAATACTGATTCAGACGCATACTCTTTCAAAATGCCGACCGATGTGCTCAAACCAGCCACCAAAAGTACTCAGCCCAGTCTACTCCATCTGATAGTGTGTGAGAGCATCTTCTTATTGTCTTCCACATCAAAAATTAATAATCTTCAACACTAGGTATTTATTAGTCTTTGCCAATCTAGTAGGAAAGGATGATCGATGTTTTACCTTCCATTGGAAGTTAAACACCTTTTTGTGTTTGGACTATCTGTATTCTTTTATTATTTATTTGCCTGTTTATATTTTATGGGGAAGGTCAAGAATGTTTTCTCCTGGGTCCACAGGAAAGGAAACACTTCCGTGCCTTATGCCCCATCCCAATTTGGGAATGTGATGAACAGACCTCTGCTTCCCGTCAATCCCAGCAGGATATCACTTTTAAGTGAGGTTCTCTCTTGTAGCACAGATTAATTGCTTCATCAAGATCCAGCTGCTCTTACTGCTCAGACATAAGCCAAACTCTCCTCTTTCATTAAAACTTAGATGTCTTTTCTTGTCCATTCATATTCACAAACAAAACTGGTAACTGGTGAGAGCTCCGTTAGTATTTGGGTAGGTCACTATTCCATGTCCCCAGGAAAACCTCCTGCCTGCTATTCTCATTAAGAGAAGTTGGCAGATCCGTTAAGGGATTTCACTTCCTGGTTGGGATTTCTTCCCTACCCCCCCCTTCCAAGTCTCTTGTGGCCTTTTATTTTGTAAATGAAGAAACTGAGGTCCAAAGAGGTGTAGCACATAGAACCTGGGTCTGTTATCTTTGCTACTAAACACTGAAACAGCCCCTTCCTGTGACTGCAGTCCTTAAATGCTTCCCCTGCTAATTCCCTTCCTCCATGAACTTCCGGGTTAGGGGTGAGAGCTGGTGATTGCTGCTTCCGAGCTATATTCCTTCTCCAACTCTTAGAAATCTGATTCCAGCTACTGGTGCAGAACTGAGGGGGAATGGGGGTAGGATTCACCTTAGCCCCCTTCATCCAGCACACTCCTAGCCGGCCTTCACCTGAAACTTCTCTACACCTGCAGTCTCTCTCCAGAACCACATGTCCCATCCCCCTAGATGGCTTACTCAATCGTGCCTAATACAATTCTTCAATGTCAGTGGATCCTTTGGCCCCTCTCCATTCTCCCTATTCATGCACTCCTCCTTTCTTTCTTTGCCTCCAATCCAGCTCACGTTCCATATTCCATCATCCATGTCCCAATCCCTCCTGCCAAATTACTAAATCCCCTTAGTCCTTCTGTACTGTATTGTATCCACCTGGAAAACACCTAAGCCTTCAAGAATACAACAGCACACCTTCTTCATACCTCAGCTGAGTGCTGTAGGAGAAACTCCCCTAAACAAGGCACACAGTTCCACCATTAAGCCTGGCAACCAACAGCTTGCTGAACAATGCCAACAATCCTGTTACCTTTCTCTGGCCAAAGTGCCATGTGATTCTTCACAACTTCAAGCCTGCATTCTCTGCAAATCTCCACTCCCCAAGCAGATGGCCTTGCCTGGTAGAATGCAGAATTCTCATGTCAGCTGTGCTAAGTTAGTGACTTTCTATTCTACTCTGTGGTTTCCTAGACACACAGTTCCTTAGAAGGGAAGGAGGTGTGGACTGAGCAAGAATCCTGCCTATCCCCTCCCCTAAATAAGAATAATTCCCAGTTACATCTATGTTACTCATCAAACTTTCCGAATAAATGGTTCTGCTAAAAGGAATTTGCAAACATTTATTAGATCTACACATCCCACCCACGTGGGGTTTTGTGTAAAGAGCACCAATATATGAGCAAACAAAAGGACAGCTGCTCTGACTGCAGAGGAGACACACTACTGCTCAGTTTTCCCATAATTCTCCACCTCAGCCCTTTTTAGGAACCCTCAGGCTCTGAAGAACACAATAAAAAAAATAAAAAAAATAAAAACAAAACACAACATTGCTCTAGGCAAAATAGGCGCCTACACTTGTCCCCTGAACGTCCTGCCACTGAGTCTTAGTTCATACTTTCTCTTCAGCTTGGGATGTCAACAAATGAAAATTCCATGAGAATAAGAATTTGTTCCAAGTCAGTGACTTGAAGAATACTGGGCACATAGTAAGTGCTCAGTAAAGACATGTTGAATGAATTCTTTTCCTCCTAACCTCCTGTCAAAGTCACTCTTCAGTGTCAATGCAAATAGCATCTTCTTTAAAAAGTCTTCTACAGTCCTGCAACATAGAATTAGATTATGTGTCCTACAAATGTTGGGCAGTAGGCCAGGCATGAGGATACAGAATTTATGACAGAGTCCCTGCTTTCAGAGGCACTCAGTCTGGAACTCTTATACCTACATGAGAGTCCTTATATTAATCTACTTTATATTCATGTATTTACTTACTTATTCAATAACTATGTGAATACCCATCCCACGACAAACACAGAACTTGTATCTCCTATTCTCTCGTCTTCTAACTACCACAAAGGTGAGATTTAACAATTCTTGAACTGCATTTAAAATAATTATAGGGGCGCCTGGGTGGCTCAGTCGGTTAGGCATCCGACTTCGGCTCAGGTCATGATCTCACACGCCGTGAGTTCAAGCCCCGCATCAGGTTCTGTGCTGACAGCTCAGAGCCTGGAGACTGCTTCAGATTCTGTGTCTCCCTCTCTGTCTGACCGTCCCTCACTTGTACTCCGTCTCTCTCTCTCAAAAATGAATAAATGTAAAAAAAAATTTTTTTTCAAAAACTGGATGGAGAGACAACTACTTTCCATATGTTCCTATATGGTCACTAATATTAGAGCATGTATCATTTTTGGATTTAAAATATGAAAACTTTATTCTATCAAATATATAAAAAAGGCTTTTTTGTGTGTTTTAGTTTTAATATGGCATTTCTCAAATTCTGAGCATTTAACAATCATCCTACAAAATATAAACCACTCTGCTATACCAAGCCCCTTGATGAGGAAAGGAAGAAGGGCAGAGACGGTACATTAATGACTTCTCTTCTCACAGAAAGGCTCATATGGTGAGGGGAGAGAAGGGAAAGGGATAATGTTGAGGAGAAAAGATTTAAACACAATAAAAGTGTTAATTAAAAAAAATAAAACAATGTGAAAATGCAAATTATTGGCAGATTCCCAAGCTTCCTTTAAAAAAAAAAAAAAGGCCAATTAACCCATATGTGTTAAATCATGTTTCCAATGTTTTCTTTTCCCCTTTCGTCAGTATCGTAGTTGTGGGTCAAATTCCACATACTAGGGGCACCTGGGTGGCTCAGTTGGTGAAGTGTCTGACTCTTGATTTCGGCTCAAGTCACGATCTCACGGTTGCGAGATGGAACCCCATGTTGAGCTCTGCACAGAGTGTGGAGCCTGCTTAAGATCTGTCTCCTTTCCACCCACCCTTGGCACCCCTCCCCCATGCTCTCTCTCAAAAAAAAAAAAAAAATCCACATACTAAATCCCCTTTAGGAAATACACTGTATCAAGAACACCAGCAAACATTCTAAAAGCCTGAAGTCACTAGTTTAGAGCACTCTAGGATAAGTACTATTTCATCTGCTTTCAAAACCTATGCAGTAAGTCATTCCTAGACTATACCAGGTGTATATACTAGGTGTATATACTAGGTGTCTTATATCCAGCACCGTAAAGGAATGGGATGGCTGCTATGATTCCTACACCCTGATATCTGCATAGCACTTTACAGTTTAAAAGCTCTTTGATACACATGAATCAAATGTTCTAGCTCACTAGAAAGCATTCGAATAAAATACATACACCTATCATAAACATATGCAACAAGTTAATCTCTGATCAACAAAAAGGTGGCAGAGCATGAATTTGAAATGTATGCTTATGAGCCATTATGAATATCGGTTACAACTGTATAGCAGATACCTAGGTATTTTCATAAAGGGAAAACTTTAGCTGAGAAACCACACAAAACCAAAAGCTCACTATAACTTTCATAAACAAAGATCAATTTCTTTGAACAAACCATACTCCAGTAGATTGTGACTAACAGTTAAGAAGTAATCTACTCACAGTTTTCTCCTAGTACATCAATAACAAACACGGAAAGAACACCTGGGTGCCTCAGTTGGTTAAGCATCCGACTCTTGATCTCAGCTCAGGTCATGATCTCATGGTTCATGAGATCAAGCCCCACATTGGGCTCCACGCTGTCAGTTCGGGGTCTGCTTGGGATTCTCTCTCTCCCTCTCTCTGCCCCCCCCCCCAAATAAACAGACATGAAAGAAATTTTTTTAAAAATAACAAACATGGGAAAATCTGGGCTTTAATCCTTGACAAATTATTTCTCACAACACTCGTTCCCCAAAGGGAGGAGGGAAATACTTGGTAAATCATGCAATGATGATTTTGCAAAAGGATTAATATAACTGTACTATTAAAGTTTGATTAAGATAATTTTTTTAAGTTTATTTATTTTGAGAAAGAGATTGAGAGAGAGAGAGAGCGAGAGAACACAAGCAGGGGAGGGGCAGAGAAAGAGGGAGAGAGGCTTCCAAGCAGGCTCCATGCTCCACGCAGAGCCCAAAGCGAGGCTCAATCTCAGGATAATGAGATCATGACCTGAGCTGAAATCAAGAGTTGAACACTTAATTGACCGAGCCACCCAGGCTCCCCAAAATAATTACAGTTTTAAAACTGAAAAACCTATGGAGTGCCTGGGTAGTTCAGTTGGTTAAGCGTCCAACTTCGGCTCAGGTCATGATCTCATGGTTCATGGGTTTGAGCCCCGCGTTGGGCTCTGTGCTGACAGCTCAGAGCTTGGAGCCTGCTTCAGATGTGGTGTCTCCCTCTCTCTCTGCCCCTCACCCACTCACACTCTATCTCTGTCTCTCAAAAATGAATAAATGTTAAAAAAATAAAAAACTGAAAAATCTAATTAAAAAAAATCTAACTAGGCACTCAAAATAACACATATGCCAAAATGCCAAACACTAAAAATGAAAGAC